>NW_024870904.1:1937500-3340000 GCF_019054845.1 Dipodomys spectabilis | reverse complement strand
ATCTTTACTCATGTCCCTTTGGCCAAAGCATTTTAAATGGCAAATTGCTAATCATTGCATATGTGTGCAATGGTTAGAGTGAAATGTGCCATTTGACACCCACTATTGAAATAGTATAACATAAGAAATATATTCTATATACATTTTTTATGTAACTTTGGGTGAAAATTAGTGAGTTACATCATACATGCTTTCCATGGTGTTTAAATATGTAAATGAATGAGATAGAACACAAAATCCAATGGATTCCTAGGATGCTTTTGCATTAAAAAAGCAGTTAATGGGCTGGAAAGGTGGCTCAGTGGTAGAGTGCTTGCCTTGCATGCATGAGGGCCTGGGCTCCATTCCTCAGCACCACATAAGCAGAAAAGGCTGGAAGTGGTGCTGTGGCTCAAGTGGTAGAGCTCTTGCCTTGAGCTGAAGAGCTGAGGGACAGCACCCAGGCCCAGAGTTCAGGCACCAGGACTGGCAAAAAAAAAAAAAAAAGGAAAAAAAAGCAGGTCATACATCCTGAAGTATATTCAGTAATAACGAATGACTTTTAGTGGAAATATATGTTTTTGCTTTCAATTATTCAATAATTTTTTCCCATTTAGTGTCTACATAAATATATAAATTAGTAGGTTTAATAATATCTATCTATCAGGAAATGGGCTGGATTTGTGTTTATTGGACACTTTAATGCTCTGCCTAAGACATTAAAAATTCTTTGCTTATAGGAAGGCTTTACGTTTTCACAATAAAAAATAAATAAAAATTAAAAAAAGAAGGCTTTACAGTTTTCCAGTCCATGTATCATGTTTGCAAGAGGAAATTCTGGGCCCAAAATCTCACAGATTCATTTCTGAATGCATCATTTCCCTTAAATCCCAGCCATGCTTCCAGAATCTTCTGCTCATTGTCAGCAGCAAGACAGAATGAATGGATCTCTGGTGAGTTGATTTTTTAATTTTTCATTTGTTTTCCATTCCACTGTATCAACCTAAAGATATCCAAGAATTAAAAACAATACCAACCACACAGATTCAGCCTCAGGAATATATTCATAAATCAGATAAAGAAGGCTTGTAAATTAGCAGATAAAGATTGCTTGTAGGTTTAGCAGATTGAATGGTTATATTCTAAGTTGAATTCAGATTGGCTTCAGAATGTCTAGGTTTCATCTTGTCATAAAATGTAGTCATACCTGTTATGTGATGTAATGACACCAAGCAGGTTACTTCTCATGGAAGGTGAAGGATAGATTGCCACCAGATCACTTCCTCATGAGTAACATTCAACTATCTCAATGAAATTTTCCTGGAATTGCTGAAATAGTATGGTCATGCACACCTTCATGTGTTCTTAAGGCTTGATTAACCTATATGTACTTAAATTACTCTCCATATATAGTTCTTGCACTGCTTCATGGTGTTGGTCTTACTTGAAACTTAGCCTGTATTTGTTGCTAAGCTTTATGGTCTTTCTACACATTCCTGTTTGTTTTCTAAAGTATTCTCACAAGATTTCTTTCCTCTATTTTCTCTCTCCATTTTTGATTTTCTACTCACTAGTGTTGGTTATTTTTCTTACTCTCTCTTTGTATCTATCTTTTATCATGTTTTTCTTTTTTCAATCCCTCTTTCCTCCATATGTGTCTCAGTTGTTTCTTTTCTTCAAATGATCTATCTGGAACAAGATTTTCTTAGTGATCAGCTTTATGTTGCTGACATGGCTCTTAGGATTGACATTTTTCTTACCCATAATATAGGAACATTGTTGCCTAGACAGTTCTAAAGGATTCCAGAAACAAAGAAAATTAGAGAAACACAAAAACATAAACAGATAGACTTAGGGGAAACCAGGGTTCCGAAGGCTCTCTGGCAATTTGTCCCTGGGTGCCAGCAAGCTAGCATAGTTCCTTGAGTTCACACAGGGAAGATTACCATTGATTATATGCAAAAATGAAGTATCTATAGTAACAGTACAATCAGAGCCAAAACAGGTTGTGATGAAAGCATATGTCCTTATTCTCATGAGACAGAAGACTGTCGCCCAGAGAAAATGCAGACATGGAGTTCACTTTACATAGCCTTCAAGGTCAACAGCACCTCCGTTTCAGATGCTATCTTTCCAACAGTATGGAGAAGGCCTGTACTCCAGTCTCTTAACACTCTCCAGAATTCTCTTTTAAGCCTTTTGCGGCCACCTCTCAGTTCTCTCAGTGCTGTCAGGCTGGAATTCCAACCTCTCAAACCTTTTCCCCTTCAGCTCAACTTCAGAGTTCCCTACAGAAAAGTACTTCCTTCTACCAATTGATACACTACAAGAAAATCTGTTTTCTCCTGATTTTGTGTTGGTCTAACTTCATTTGATGTGCTATTCAGTTTTGTTTTTCCTTCCCACTACTTTTGAATATTTTAATTCACTGCCAGTATAAGATTGGAACTAGTGTTGAAAAAAAAATAATACAGTGACGACATTTTCTCTATTAGAAATATCACTGTCACAACATCTCACAGATGTTTGCTCACTAATTGATTTTGATCTCTGAGGTATTTCACTATTAACTAACACAAGTGAAAATATAAGCTTAGAGATCTACTGGAGAAAGGACTCAGGAATATGTAACGCATTTGAGCATTTGGTCATATTTATCATTTTTGTCATCTTGAGGGTTCCTTGAGCCTCTCTATATTTGCCTTCACCTTCCATGAAGGGCTATTAAAATAAAAACCTTGTAAGGAACATTTTTTTCCCCTCCACCTTTATTTTGTATTGTAGAATGTAGGCAAAGTTTACAAAATTTCATGGTAGCAGTTGTTTTTTACATGGGAAGGAAATATCAGGGTATCTATGACCATATTTCAATATTTAGCATTTAAACCAAACATGGTAAACCACGGATATTTTTATGTGGGAACTCAATTAAATCTTATAAGGGCCTAATCAATCATTGGTTACTTTCTGGAGTACAGTTACTGTTTTTTTTTTTTTAATATTCATGTGGACACTGCTTTTCATAGATCTAGCAATGTTCTATGTTCTGTATTCCATGTGATATCCTGAATGTGTGCTGCTTGCTTTTGAGAGAAGGTCTAAATAGGATTTATGGTGAAGCAGTATGTGTCAAACAGGAAAAATATTGGTTTAATTCATTTTTACCCTGGTGTGTACTGAAATTTTATCAAAAATGATAATATAATTTTTCAGACACCTCCTTAGACTTAATGTTATCATGCCAGATTATTGTCTCCTTAGAGTTTTTATCTTCTCTCTACTGCTAGCAGCAGAAATATGTTTGTGTGCATTATGGAAACTGTAATTTTTTATTGGTCTTGGGGCTTGAATTCTGGGTCTGGTTGTTTTCCCTCAGCTCTTCAGGTTAAGGTGAGTGCTACCACTTGAGTGACAGTGCTACTTTCATTTTCTGGTGGTTTATTGGAGATAAGTGTCTCATGGACTTTCCTGCCTGGGCTGGCCTTGAACCTTGATCCTCAGACCTCAGCCTCCTGAATAGCTAGGATTACAGGCATAAGCCACCAGCGACCTGCAAATCTGTGTATTTTAATGACCAGGTTTATGTATTGTCAAATGTTTCTAATTTGCTATTTAATTTTCCCAGTGAATAGTTAACAAAGCTAGCTGCAAACATTTTATGTAAGACAAAAGCATACCTGCAACATAATGAAATTCCAGGTTGGAATTCTCAAAACCCAGTCTAATTTCTTGATGGAAATGTGCCATTACAGAAGCTGATGTCATTTGATGATGTGGCTGTGAACTTCACCTGGAAGGAGTGGCAGGATCTGGATTCTGGTCAGAGGAACATTCATAGAGATGTAATGCTGGAGACCTATAGCAACCTCATGTCCTTGGGTGAGCAAAGGTTATTTTTACTTGGAAGATCAAGTGCTTTTATTTTAGTAGACATTAGACTATGTTATTTAGGGAGATGATTCCAGTCCATTCCCAGGTAAAAAACTGCTAGTATATAAGCCAGTCAAATTTGAGTCTGAGAGCTTGGTGTTGTTTGTCTTTCACACTAGTGCTTGAGCCACCATTCTATTTTCACTTTTGTTTTGGGGCATATTCTGAGTTTCCATGCCCAGGTTGGTTTCAAGCCTGCCTCTTCTGATCTCACCTCCTAACTGTAGGATTACAGGTGTAAGCATTTGGACCATTACAATTTCTAAAAAAAAAAAAAAAAAGATTCCAGGCCATGGGAATTGTTATTTTTTTCTAAGGGAAACTTAAACTTCATTATATGTAACACAAGAGTTAATTTTATTCTCGTTATTTAGGAAAGCAAATCAATAGTTGGACAAAAGTTCTAAGCTATGATCCACTAATAGGAGACTTACTTCCCAGACTTGGGTAATTGTTATAGGTGGATCTACAGTCTAGAATAGAACATACATTACTACTGACAGTATGCTCTGGAAATCAATAAGTAAAAGTGTGTATTTTTAAGCCAAACCTGCTACAGGGTTTAGTGCTTCAAGCTACCAATCCTAGATACTCTGGAGGCTGACATCTGAAGATTTCAGTTTGAAACCAGCAGTGTAGAAAAATGACCATGACTTTATCTCCAATTAACCATTCAAAAACTAGAAATGTAGAGGAGACTCAAACTAGTAGAATGCTATCTTTTAGCAAAAGAGCTGAGTTCAAGCCACACAGTTGGCAAAATAAACCCAAAGCTGTATGCTACTCCACCATGGAGCTGTTAAGAATTGAGAAACTGGGCTGGGAACGTGGCTCAGTGGTAGAGTGCTTGCCTTGCATGCTCAAGACCCTGGGATCGATTCCTCAGTACCACATAAGCAAAAAGAAAAAAGCCAGAAGTGGCGCTGTGGCTCAAGTGGTAGAGCTCTAGCCTTGAACTGAAGAGCTGAGGGACAGCAAGCGCCCAGGCCCAGAGTTCAGGCCCCACGACTGGACCAAAAAAAAAAAAAAGAATTGAGAAACCATGGGCTGGAAAGGTGGCTCAGTGGCAGAGGAATTGCCTTCCATACATGAGGCCCTGTGTTGGATTCCCCAGCACCACATAAGCAGAAAAAAAAATAGCCAGATTTGGTTATGTGGCTCATGTGATACAGTGCTAGCCTTGAGCTGAAGATCTGCCAGACAGTGCCCAGAACCAGAGTTTAGGCCCCAGAACTGGACCCCCAACCCCCAAAAAACAATTGAGGAACCAGAATTAGGAGCAACCTTGTGAACAGGATGTCTGCGACCTTTCGTTAATGATGACCTAGCAAGAGCAATAATTCTCCACTATTTCTTAATCATAGGACACGGTGTTCCTAAACCTAAATTGATTGTGATGCTGGAACAAGGTGCAGATCCATGGATAAGAGAAGCCTCAGACAAGAATTTCACAGGTGAGTTAAAGCATCTTGAATGGTGATGATGGGTCCAGAGCCCAGTTGGTCTGTTTATCTTGAGGTGTACAGAGCAATAGTATTCCTAGTGCCCTTGAGTCATGTGTGGCAGAGAACTAGGTGATCCTTTGTCTCAAGGAATTGTCAATCCAGAATTCACATGGAGGCAAGCTGAATTTGGTGTGCCAGTGTATTTAATGTTAGGAATTCTTTGTCTGTAGAGAAGTCATTCTTTTTTTTTTTTTTTTTTGTTGGTCGTGGGACTTGAACTCTGGGCCTGGGTGCTGTCCCTCAGCTCTTCAGCTCAAGGCAAGCGCTCTACCACTTGAGCTACAGCGCCACTTCCAGTTTTCTGGTGGTTTATTGGAGATAGGAGTCTTACGGTCTCTCCTGCCGGGGCTGGCTTTGAACCACGATCCTCAGAACTCAGCCTCCTTAGCATCTAGGATTACAGGCGTGAGCCACCAGCGCCCGGCAGAAGTCATTCTTTAAGAGAAAAAGACAATAAGAAATGTACAAAAGGAGATCCCATTTTCTTTTAAACTAGTATTATGCAGGTAGGAGGAAAATAGGAGAATGGTAGTGCTGCTATTCTCTGATCAGGACAATAGCTTATGAGTTGTGCTGGGCATAGAGTGAGATTCAGAATGGAAGCATTAAGAGTATGTTGATGAATAATTTCAGTAAATATTTCCTAGAAAAAAATAGAAAAATCTGAAATACAGAAAAACATTATTTTCCATTTTAAAATGTCAATACTACATTCATAGTTAGTACGTTGCAGAGAAAAGTTTATATTCTGCACAAAACAATGCTTTGATATTTGAAAATCTTGTCACAGTTAAAATGTGAGAAAATACCATTACAGTAAGGAATGTGTGGATCTCATTTATGTTTTTGCCTATTTTTCTGTTATGCATTTTAGATGTCCAAGAAATGGAGGATGTGATTAGCACCTGTCAGGAAAGTCACAATAAGTATCTCTCTGAAGTAGCAGTCAGGAATAATAACCCAGAAGAGGAAAAAGTGAGACTTTTAAGAAGTTTTAATTTGAGCTCAAAACAGAAGTCAGAACTGATTAAGAATAATGGGAACTCCTTAGGGATGAGGACAGAAAAGGTCACTGGGTGTCAGAACATGGGTGTTTTCAGTGAACATGGTAAGATGTGTGCTGTACATAGTCCCCAGGTGTCTTTGTAGTTGAAGAATATAAACAATGTAAAAGGTCTTTCACTGAGAAGACACACCCTATTGTCCCTCAGAGAACACATACAGGAGAGAAACCATATGAAAGTAAAATGTGTGGAAAGATTTTCACCAGTAAGGCATACCTTACTGTCCACCAGAGAACACACACAGAAGAGAAACCTTTTGAATGTAACATTTGTGGAAAGTCTTTCACCTGCAAGACATATCTTACTGACCACCAGAGACCATACACAGGAGAGAAACCTTATGAATGTAACATGTGTGGAAAGTCTTTCACCAAGAAGTCAAACCTTACTGTACACCAGAGAACACACACAGGAGAGAAACCTTATGAATGTAATATGTGTGGAAAGTCTTTCACCAAGAAGTCACCTCTCACTGTCCATCAGAGAATACACACAGGAAAGAAACCTTATGAATGTAACATGTGTGGAAAGTCTTTTACCCAGAAGTCACACCTCACTGTCCACCAGAGAATACACATAGGAAAGAAACCTTATGAATGTAATGTGTGTGGAAAGTCTTTCACCCAGAAGACAACTCTCACTGTCCACCAGAGAAGACACACAGGCAAGAAACCTTATGAATGTAACATGTGTGAAAAGTCTTTCACCAAGAAGTCAAACCTTACTGACCACCAGAGAACACACACAGGAGAGAAACCTTATGAATGTAATATGTGTGGAAAGTCTTTCACACATAAGTCACCCCTTAATGTTCACCAGAGAAAACACATAGGAAACAAATCTTATGAATGTAATGTATGTGAAAAGTCTTTCACCCAGAAGCTGCACTTTACTGTCCACCAGGGAATACACACAGGAGATAAACCTTATGAATGTAACATGTGTGGAAAGTCTTTCACCAATAAGTCAAACCTTACTGTCCACCAGAGAACACACGCAGGAAAGAAACCTTATGAATGTAACGTGTGTGGAAAGTCTTTCACCCAGAAGATACACTTTACTGTCCACGAGAGAACACACACAGGAGAGAAACCTTATGAATGTAACGTGTGTGGAAAGTCTTTCACCAAGAAGTCATACCTTACTGCCCATCAGAAAACACACAGGAAAGAAACCTTATGAATGTCATATGTGTTGAAAGTATATCAGCCAAGATATATATGTTACTGTCAACCAGAGAGCACACACAGGAGAGAAATTTTATGAATGTAAGCTATGTGGAAAGTCTTTCACCCAGAACATACACCTTTCTCTCCATCAGAAAAAAACCGACCAGAGAGAAATGTTATGTATGTAGCAGGCACGGAAATTCTTTCACCTGGAAGGCACAACTTAACATCCATCACAGAACACAAGGAGAGAAATCTTATGAATGCAACCAGTGTGGAAAGACCTGGAGGTCACAGCTTAACACACATAAGTTGATTCACACAAATGAAATAACTTAGGATTGTACCAAATGGGAAAGTCTTTGACTTGTAAGACACAGCTCAGGGTTCATCATAAAACACACAAAACACAGAGACACACAGACACACACACACCCTCACACACAAAGAGGAGAGAAATCCTATGTAGCAAAAATAAATGGAAAGGTTTTCAAGAAAAAGTCCTAACTCAGTTTGCATCAGAGAACAGACACAGGCGAGAATATACAAATGTAACAATTGTGGAAAGTCCTTTACCAAGTATTCATGGATCCAAGTTCATAGGACACACACAGCGGAGTAATCTTAAAAATATGACAAATGTGAATAAGGGAAACCATGGGACCTATTTTTGCAATATCAAGTATATGTATGAGTCAAGCAGAAAAGGTCAGATAATGTGGTGTTAGGAAAATGAACCCTTAGCTATGTATTTAAATGTTGTTTTTTTCTTTCATGCATTTGTTTCTAATGCATTTATAAGATTATTTCTTTGTGGCTTTGTATGTCCCTCCCCCACAGTATAATCCCTGGTTTCACTATATTTGATGTCAGTATAATTTCTGGAGGAGAAGGGGAAAATCAAGTCATTTAAGCATACAGGTGGACCTGTTGCAACAATGAGAAGTACAAGTTGTCATGTCAAACATGAACTTTACAACTTTGGTGGGGGGGGGAGAATAGGGTGGTGGGGCGGGGGGAGGCTGGGAAGGGATGTGAAGGGTAAACAAAGGAGGAGGCTGCAATGCTTGATAAGAAATGTACTCATTATCTTGCCCATGTAATTGTAACCCCTCTGTAAGTATGTTCACAAAAAAATAAAATAAAATGAAAAATATTACAAATGTGGAAATCCTTTGATCAGACAGAAATACCTCATGTTTATCAGAGAACTGACTCACATAGGAGAAAAGAAAGTAGTGCATAGAACATATGTGAAATGACTTTCAATCAGAACTGAGTATTCAGCATATGTGAGAGCAGAGACAGGAAAGAAATTATGAGTATAGAAAACATTTTGCCCGAAGTCCCATCTGTACAGGTATCAGAGACCTGGACACATGACAGAATCTCTGTAAATATAAACATGAGAGGAAGTCTTTCAACCAGAAACCAACCTTCAGCAAGTATTAGAACATTCACCCAGGAAAGAGGCCCAATGTAGGAAAATCTTTGTCAGAAAACCTCTGTAAATTATACAAAGAAATCCTTCATGGCAGAGGTAAGCTAGGTGTGAAGGGAAACCATTCTTCACTCTTCAGCTTTCTTTGAGCCAACATTTCTCATCCTCTCATCGTGTTAAGTGGGGATGGTGTCATTCAATATTATCATTTGGCAAATACTTTTGCTTGAGCTCAAAATTTCAGGGACATACTGCTCACTGAGTTGGTAAAGTAACCTTTCTTTCTTTTAATTTAAAACCTGCAATTAAAAATGAGCAATGACACTCCCTCATGTGTGGAATCTTAGCTACTCAGGAGGCTGAAATTAGAAAGGTAGTATTTGTAGGCCATCCAATGCAAAAGCTTCACGAATATGGTTTCTTAGCCAATAAAAGGATGGCTCTGGTCATATGTGCCTATCTTGTTTGCTACTTGTGATATGTAAGTATAAAATTAGTGTGTTGAAAGGCCCAGACAAAGAAGCAAGACTCTAAGGTGAAAAATCAGTGATACAAAAAGGCATCTGGTATAGAAGGTGAAGGAAGCCTCACAAATTTTGTCCCTGAATTCAACCTGAGGACCGCTAATATGATCTGTGCAAACAATGCATTCTTCCAATTATTTAGTGGAAGAATTTGGATGTGGTTTACAGAATGATAGGTAAACTGGCCTTTACTGAGATTGCAAAAGGACCTTTGCATATGTCTATATGAATTTTTTATCCTATTCTGTGGAAACCATGAGTCCTGCTTGGATCAAGTAGTTAAGATCTCCTGATCTAACAGGGCACTGGTGGTTCACATTGGAATTCTTAATTGCTCAAGAGTATGAGTTTTAAAATCACAATTGAAAGGCCAACTAGGTAGGAAATGCTCTGAAACTGTTTTCACCTAATTTCCCACAAGTAATGCTGTGAATCATGTTGATAGACTGTCATCACTTTTGTTCCTTTATTACAAAATCTCAGGGACAGTACCCAGGCCCTGAGTAGAAAGAACTTCAAGGCCGGGGAAGATATTTTTTAAAATGGGTTCTTTGGCTTTCATGCAGGAAAGTTTCCACTCCTATAGGAATCTGAAATACTCCATAGGGTATAGTCATTGTCCGTCAATTGAAGTTGATATTGAAATGTCTTAAAGCCTGGGTAATGATAAATTGTCACACATAGTTTGGTATCTTTTGTCATGTGAATAGACATGCCTATACCTTTATATTTCTGACTAGTTCATACGTCCTTGCAGAGGTTCAAGTTACTATGTAGGACAATGTGGTCCACATCTGTAGGAATTAGACATTCCAAGAGAGATCTCAACATATAAAATGTGGCCAAATTTTTCAATATACTTGAAACAGTATCATAAGAAAAGAAGGAGTCAATAGTGATCATTTAAGATCCCAGAATACCAATATATTTGAATGAGAAAACAATGGTCTTCTAATGTGTGCACACAGATGTAGGAGAAAGAATCTTTTCAGTCTATTCTGTCCAGATGTGTAGAAGCAATTTTGTTGTTCTTCCCTTATGGATTGCACTTTATTTCACGGCCACTCCCAGGGGTGAATGACAGGATGTTTAGTTTCAGCTCATTCTAAAAACTCCTATGTCCTGAGAAGAAAAGTGGTGAACCATGATTTGGGTACATATCCACCCTAGACCTAACCACTAAGAGTGGGTTAAGTTATGTAATTTTTCAGAACGTCAATGGTCCTACCACAAGGTTCATCCTATAGCAATATCCAAAGTTAGGCTTTAGAAGAGGTCTGCCTTTGTTCAAAGATTTCAACTCTAAATTAGATTATTTTCAATAGCCATTCATTGAATGTTACTGGATAAAGTATACAAACATAGTCACTTCTATGTTACAGAACGTTGTGATATCATCAGCAGGGGAAGTTCATATGACCCAAAGTCATGACCCTGAAGAGTCTGCTCTCCAGAGATCTAAGTATTTAACCCAAAACCTCCAGTTCCCAAGCAATCTTGATCCCAATGATAGAGCAGGATTTTAGGTGAATCCTTGTTTCTTCCTGAGGTTAACCTGGAATGATGCATCTCACCGTGACTGGAAGGGACAGAACCTGGGATACTGAGCACAGTGGGTACTGAACAAGGCTCTCATAGAATTTTCACTAGAACCTCAGGTCCCACCCAAGGCCTCCTTCCATTACCTTGAGCACTTATATCTTTAGTGTTGTCCACCTCTAGGTCATTTTCCTCCCATAATTAGCAGAGTATTAAGTGTACATTTTTCCTACTCCTTTGAGAAACATCTTACCCTAACCTCTCTTTTCTGTTTCCTCAATGAATTCTGAGGTTCTTTTAAATTTTTTTTGTTCATGTTTCTGGATCAGAAACATCCTTGTATGAAGTCCCTGTTATAAAGTTGTCAGTACTTTGAGAAAATCACTACTTGGAGCATCCACAGCTAACCATCTTTTCTTCACTTGTCCATGGGGTCTGAGCAAAACCAAGCCAAATCTTTATATGTGCATTCTAACTTAAATGTTTGTTACCAAAAGTTTGATGTAGAGACTTCATCAGGTGTGTTGGAAGTTGTTTGGGCTCATAATGCAAGGTACAGGAAAGAAAAGATTGGTGAGGAGACAGCCAAGGAAAGGAGCACAGTGCCAAAGTCTTCATGCAATATGCAAGCCTGGCAAGCCCCTTGGGACAGGAGTGAGGAGCCCAGAAGAGGGCCTGTGCTACCCATCAGTACACCACCAGCACCACATGGCACCTCCAGCATGGGACATGGTGTGCCCAGGTTTCAGGAGGGCTGACTGTTGACACAGGGACCTGTTAGTCAAGTTAAGCCAGTGGCCTAATGTAATTGTCTTGTCTTATGTAGATGATACAATTGCTGTGGACAAGAAGAATTGGTAGTAAAACTGTTGTCTGATGAGCTAGTTAAAATTCTTCAGGATATTGTGTGTGTGTGTGTGTGTGTGTGTGTGTGTGTGTGTGTGTGTGTGTGTGTGTGTGTGTCCTAAAAAGAAATTGAAAAGTAGTTCAGAGAGAACTCAAATGACAAGAGTGTCAGACTTAATTCCTCAGCAAGATGGATCCTTTACAATCACAACCAATAAGTGAAAAGGAAAGGTTTCCTTCACTTATTTTTACCTACCTTCACAAAGACCATTGTGTTCAAGATAATAAGAACAGAAATGTATGTGTTGATGCTTACTGTTGTACAACAGCTAGTTTACAAGTGACAGCAGAGGCATAGAGTCTCTTCTGTGTGCGGCCCCTGCACTCACTGGAAAGGAGGACAGTAGTATTGAAAGTGAAATAAAGTCACTTGTAAGTTTGTCTTTTAAATTGCAGGGAAGCATTGACTAATTTAAATGAGCAGACTTTTTGTTTTGCTGGTCCTTAGGCTTGACCTCAGAGGCCAGGTGCTGTCCCTGAGCTGCTTTTGCTAAAGTGTAGCATTCTACCTCTTGAGCCACAGCACCACTTCCAGGTTTTTCTGTGCATGTGGACTTGAGGAATAGAACCCAGCTCCTCATTCATGCGATGCAAGCACTATACCACTTTGCTACCTTGCTTGTACTATAGTACAAAAGTCTACTTATAAGTAGACTTTTTATGTTAAAAGAAGAAAGAATAGGTTGGTATGGAGTATCCACCTTCCATGTGCAATTCCCAAGGTTCAATCCCCCAAAGTGAAAGGAAGAAAGTAGAAAATGGAATGATATGAAGTATACAGATACAAGAACAAAGAAAAATAGAAGAACAAAGGCAATGAGCAAGTTTTTAGGGTTTTGTTTGTTCATAATTGTTTCTTTTTTCTTTTAATTGTTGGCTGTGGGGTTTAAACTCAGGGAGGGCCTGGCATATTCGCTAGGCTTTTCACTAAAGGCTGACATGCTACCACTTCCAGCCAGAATGTCACTTCTAGTTTTCTGGCATTTAATTGATGATAAGTCACAATGAATTTTCTGCTGATGGGGTGCTGAGGAGTGGAACCCAGTGCCTCATGTATGCAAGGCAAGCACTCTACCACTGAGCCACACTCCCAGCCCTGCATCCTTTCTGAAAATAGTGTGGTTGGGGCTGGCAATGTGGCTTAGTGATAAAATGCTTGCCTACCATGCATGGAGCACTAAGTTTGATATCTCAATACCTAACAAACAACAAAAGCTACCAAACACCCCTAGAAGCACTGGTGTTGTAGCTCAAGTGGGAGAGTGGTAGCCTTCAGAATATTGAAATTCAGGAACAGTTCCCACACCTTGAGTTCAAGCCCCAGGAATGTCAAACAACAGCAACAAATGAGCAAATGAAAACAAAAAACCCAGTGTCAGCAAGTTTCATTGATAAACACCACACACAGACACACACACACACACACACACACACACACACTTTTTTTTTAAAACCATATTCACCTCCTTTACTGTGTGTGCTCACCCTCCGGGCTCCAAATGCTACCTACATCCATAGGAGAACTTATTGTATGTTTCTGTTGTTTTTGCATTCTTATAAAAATTATTGTGGGGGCTGGGAAGGTGGCTCAGTGGTAGAGTGCTTGCCT
Organism: Dipodomys spectabilis; assembly: GCF_019054845.1. Taxonomy (NCBI): domain Eukaryota; kingdom Metazoa; phylum Chordata; class Mammalia; order Rodentia; family Heteromyidae; genus Dipodomys; species Dipodomys spectabilis. Next base: position 3,326,334 of record NW_024870904.1, on the reverse strand, counting down.
TGAATGCCTGAGGCCCTGGGTTCAATTCCTCAGTACCACATAAGCAAAAAGAAAATAAAAAGCTGAAAATGGCGCTGTGGCTCAAGTGGTAGAGTGCTAGCCTTGAGCTGAAGACCTGAGGGACATGGTCCAGGACCCGAGTTCAAGCCCCACGACCAGACCCCCCAAAAAAAATTATTGTAAAGGTGATATATATATATATATATACATATACATCTATACATACATATATCTGTATGTCTATATATACATATATATGTACATATACATATGTATGTACATACATATACATATGTATGTATATCATACATATTTACATCTATGTATATATACATATGTGTGTATACATATATACCGCTATGTATATATACATATATACACCTAAGTATATATACATAGTTGTGTGTGTGTGTGTATATATATATATATAGAGAGAGAGGTATATATGTATGTCAAAGTTCCATAAGCCAGGTATTGATTTCATTACTTGATTGATTACTCACTTGATTTCATTGTTTTCATAACTTGTTGAACGAAATGCATTTTGCACAATTCCATCTCCTTTGGAAAGCAGCGTTTATTTCCATATAACACAGTAAAATATACCAATATTAGATATTGATCTCATTGTCTGGGTGCTGTCCCTGACCATTTCATCTTAAGGATCTATCACTGGATCCATTTATCAATTTCTACCCCTGGATTTTTAGGTGATTAATTGTACATAAGAGTTTCATTGACTTTTCTGAAAGGGCTGGATGAAATCTCAATCCTTGGGTCTCAGGTTTGCTACCATGAGACACTTGTGTCCAGCACCTTTAAATATTATTATATACACTATGTTATTTGTGGTGTGTTTTTTCTTTTCATCATTCATGAGGTTTGATCTCTGGGCCTGGGCTCTGTCCCTCAGCTCTTCAGCTCAAGGCTCATGCTCTACTACTGGACCCACAGCACCACTTTCAGATTCTTCTGTTTATGTGGTGCTGAGCAACCTAACCCAAGGCCTCATGCATGCAAGGTAAGCACTTTCCACTGAGCCACCTTTCCAGCCCCTACAGTAGCATTTTCAAAGGAATATATTAGGCCTTCCATATTTGTTTGTTGCACAGATTCAACAAACCATAGAACCCAAAGAATTGACAAAGTATGGTACCTATAGTAAACGTGCAGCCTTTGAAAAAACTGTCATTATCCGATGAACAATGCATTGTAACAACTATTTAGTAGAATTTAAATTGTAATAGGTATCAGAGGTGATTTACAGTGTATATAATATATTCCCTAGAAATTATATTAGAGGTGATTTGCACTGTGTAGAACGATGTGTGCAGGTTACATGAAAGCAAACTAAGAAATACACATCAGATGAGACAAACATAATAAATAGCAAAGTAATCACTAACATGAAACCATGTTAATATTGTAAGATAAAAATAGTAAATATATCAGGTACTGTCTGATTTGAACAGAAGAAAACATACTCAAAAAACTCAATAAGCCAAAGAGGCATACATTAATTATTGAGAAATAAAAGTAAATCATTATAAACATACCATAAGCAACAATCAATACTGAAAAATACAAGTAGTCATAATAGGAAAGGAAAAGAACCTCAGCACAAATTGTGTTACCACAGATACAGAGCATTGATAATAACAGGCAAATTATAAATCTGTATAACAAAAGTTCTATTCTGAAAAGTAATGTCTACAAAGACATGATTAAAAGGACAAAGAATGTTAATTTCTTTAATCTATCATTATAATTGGAGAACTAATACTCCTCTTAATGACTGAATAACTAGACAAACGGTCAATAGAAATACACACATGGATGGCATTATCTTTACAAAATGCTGTTTATAAAGCACTATGCAGTTATATTTACCAAGACAGACACACTGAGAATAGATCTGAAGACAAATTGTCTTGAAATCAGTATGACAAATAAATCTATGATATAAGTACAAAGAAATCCAACAATATGTTGCTAATAATCTAACAGTAAAACAAACAGAAGGAAACTAGAATGAATATGTAAAAATATATGTATGCTCTCATTGTGATTTATTCAATATTAAAGGGAGCTACTTTCTTATTTCACTTGTGAAATAAAAACAATTGTTTTCAATTATGTATGGTGTTTTCACGTGTATATCTTCTGGTGTGTACGGCAGAGCCATAGAATGTGAGGGAAATAGGGTGATGAAAGTGAAATATACAACTCAAGAGTAGAGGTAGGAGGGAGAGATTGGTAGAGAATGAAGGCATGGAAGACACTGTATGAAAGGAAGGGTATTTTTTACCTCACTCATGTCATTATATCTCTCTATACATCACCTCCACAATAACATTAAATTACATTAATTATAAAACAATGCCTCCAGCATAAATGATTTGCTTAGTGAAGAAATATACTGCAGTTAGAACAGTTACAATTGTTAGAAACACATTACAACACTTAATTTGAAAGATAAACTATTTCAGTTTAGGTTGAATATTAATTCTACATAAACCAGTAACAATAAAGTGTTTCATTGTAGTATCCAATTAAGTGTTAATGTTAAATGTTGAGGTAAGAAAAATCAAGACAAGTACTTCTTGCTCAAGACTGTCATTTTAGCCTAGCTACTAAGGAGGAAACTGAAGTCTGGAAGCCAGCCTGGATAGACAACTCAAACTAAGCAGCTAATGAACAGGTTAGAGGTATGGCTCAAGTGATAGTACCAACAGTGAGTGAGGAAGTTGACTGACTGTGAAACCTGCAGTTCAAGCTCCAATAGTAGCTCAAGAAACCCATGAAGTATGTGTATTACATGTGTTTCTAAGTTAGAAACCTAATTGTAGTGATACTAGCAAGTCTTCGTCTCAGATATAAAGGGAAAAGAAGATGAGTGGAGAAGGTGGGGAAGGGAAGCAAAAGGTTAGGGAAAAGAAGGAAGAAGAGAGTGGTGGAGAGGAGGGGAACAGAGGGAAAGGGAAAAGAAGAGAAGAGAGAAGGGGAGGAATACTTCATGGCATCAGATTTGACAGTAACTGGTCTGGGAAGATTGCTCAGTGGTAGAGTGCTTGCTTAGCATGCATGAGGCCCTGTGTTTGAATCCTCAGCACCACATAAGCAAAAATGTTGGAAGTGTTCCTTTGGTTCAATTTTTAATGTACTCATTTTGAGTACATTAAAAAAAAAAGTACTTGCAGACAGTAAACTGATTGATTCTGGCATCGTCTTCCCCTGCTTATATATACTGCAATAAAATAACAGAATTTAAAGACAGATATACTTTATAATCTATGAATTAAATTGATTTGTCAAATTTTACTCATTACTTTCCCAGAAACTCCCAAATTTCATGTACGAAATTGTAAGAAGTTTTTGGTTATTTGTGTCTGAAATTTACCTTTCCTTATAAAGTTTTTCCCTCATTTTGTTGTTGGCTTGAACTCAGAGCTTGGGCACTGTCTGTGAGCATTTGCTGTGCTGTACTTGCCATTCTTTTACTAATTGCTTCAGGAGACTAGTGAAAAGTTTCCTCCCAGGAGTTTCTTAGAAAATGGTACTCCTCCTCCAAGACTTTTCAAAAAAAAAATGGTTGTCTAGGTAGATCAGTATGAATGTGGGAGGAGGTAGAGTTCAGCGCAGGTCTATGTTCATGTGAAGCTTGATTACTTGCTCCAAACCAGTCTGTTTTTACTTTTCTGTTTTGCATATCCTATTTTGTTTTGATTTTCTACCTCTTCTCTGACCCTAGAAGTTCCTGTCAGCAAGTCTAGGTCACATATCTAGGGGACCTAAGACTTGTCTTCCCAGACTGTATCCATTACACTGTGCAATAAATCTTTTGCCTCCCTACCTCATATCAGACATGCTAAGCTTGTCTCTTAAGGGTTTGTTGTGATTGTTGATGATCCTTTCCCCACATCATGATTGGGAAGGATTGTGTAGGAAATTTTCATGCCTGATATTCAGTCCTCCAATGTAAGGTTTTCCATCCCTGTTTTAGTGGGCTTTAGCTATTCCTCATGAAAATGGAGATCCTGAGGCACATTTGGATGGATAGACGGCAACATGGTAACACCTATAAATTATGAAGGAAAAATAATTCTTCCTTTCTGTAAAAGTTAAAAGTAAGTTCCTGAGAGGCAAGGACATAAGGATCAGGTAAAAATGGGTGCTTCCTAGACTAGCTGTGTCCCATAGTTGTCATTGTTCTTGGTTACATACTTGTAAAATAGAATTTACTTACTACATTATGTTTGAATTGTTCATTGCTCACAGATGTAAGTCTCATTATTATACAAATATCCTCTTACTTATATCCTCTTACTTCATTGATCACAGTTATTGACTATTGCAGATCCTGAGGTAGAAGGTACAAGTATGTGTAAGGTATTCAGGGATAGATCATGGTTCTGACTTCCTCTGGAGGAAAAGGTGAACCAATGGAAAAAGATGGAGCTTAAGCGGAACACCTGTAGAATTCCTTTAGCAGGAGATGTGGTGCATCCCTCTTGGCTTCCCCTATGCCCAGCGATTCCCATGGTTGTGATGATCCATCGCCCTGAGGGCCTCTGGATTTCACACCTTGTCCACAGTTCTGGTGGTAGGAGTCTCCCAGTATGTAAGGCAGGACTGGTCTCAGAGGAGTGACATGATCAGTGGTACCTTGCTTGTTCCCATGTTTGTCAGTTTGTGTGGACAAGCTCACCCTGACATCTTGAGCCTGGCTGCTGCCATGAGGCCTATTTGAACTAATCCCTCTCACCATCCCATACCTCTGTTTCAGAGACCTGTCCTGTTTCACGGTTGTGTATCATTTACTGTGCAAGCTTGTGTTATGTACCCATATATGCTAGTAGTTGGGCTGGGTATGGTTTTCAAGGGTGGGGTGGTGTTTCATGACTCTTGCAGGAACAATTGTGTTCTCACTAACTGCATGAGTAATCCTAGCTTACTATGCAATCCCCTTAACTTACATTGCATGTTCAGTTGATAGAACCATGGTATAATAAGTTTGGGTCTCGGTTTGCTATTGAGGTTCAGAGGACTCTTAGCCATTGGTGCAGATTTTGGGGAATATTGGTTGCCATCATTATTGCTATCCTGACTGTTTTGTTAGGGCTCCTGCTTCTCCTGTGATCATTGTAGAAACCATATATACAGAACAACATGTTAATACTTTAGTTTGAAATGTTTCTGGTACCCTTGATATGCAGGTGGTTGTAGATAAAATGATTGTGATATGTTTTATGATTTGGAAACAGCAATAATGTATGTTGATAATCACATAGACCTGCTAAAGACAAAGTTAAAAATAATGTGTCATGCTAATTGTCAGTACATCTGTGTTATCCATCTTGAATATGATGGAAATATGATTTGGACCCATATCCAGTGACATATTTGAAGAATCTTGCCCTCTGATAATATAAGCTTAGATATTATGCATCTTCAGGGTCAGATATCTGGTATTGGTCACTCTACCACGCAGGCTTAGTTGTATCAGTTCTCCATTACCTGAAGGGATTCACCTGGGGAAATAGCACTCTTTTTGTTATTTCTTAGGCATTTTCCTGTTTATTGTTTTGGTATTTCTTTTTTCTTCCATTCTTCCTGAGATGTATGATCTGCTGATTTTCCAGGTTCAGGCTGATAGACACTTGCTCAATTTACAAAATGAAAAAGGGAGAAGTGGTGCAGACCCTGAGGTGCCAGGAGCTGGCAAGGTGTGAGCAAAAGCTCCCCAACCACAGACTCCAACCTTCAGGGCTATAAGTACTTGCCCTTTTTGTAGGAGGGAGTGTTCCTTTTAGCTTCTGGGCCTAGGGGCTTACCTCTAGGTGTTTGTTGGACAAAGGTTGAACTAGAATGAGGAAAGATGCATATGGTATGCACTTGTTGACTCAGTGAGTACTAGAACAATGTGATGCAAGCATTGGACCGATCTGGAAAGTGTCTATAGCTAAGGTTATTGCTGGAATAAAGAGAGATTCATCATTGGCCTTCTCTCAGTCTGTTCCATTATCATCCCATTGCCCTTCCAAAACACTGTTGGTGTTGTGGTTGTCCCGCAACAGTGGTAGAGTACTTACCTAACATGTATGAAGCTCTGGTTCAAGTCCTCAGTACCACATACATAGAAAAAGCCGAATGTGGAATTGTGGCTCCAGTACTAGGGTGCTATTTTGGAGCAAAAATTTAGGGACAGTGTCCACGCACTGAGTTCAAGTCCCAAGGCTGAGACATAAAAGAAAAGAAATGCAAGCTGGGTGCTGGTACCTCATGTCTTTAATCCTATCTATTCAAAAGGCTGAAACCTGAGGATTGCAGTCCAAAGTCAGCCTGGGCAGCAATGTCTGTGAGACACTTATCTCCAATAAAAACTAGAAAACCAGAATTGGTGCTTTAGCTCACAATGTAGAGCACTTGGCTTGAGCTGAAGGGCTAACGGATGGTTCCTAGGCTCACAGTTCAAGTAGCATAACCAAAAACAAAACCAAACAAAACAAAAGGATAAAGGAATAAAGAAATCCATCACAAATGTAGGCTTGAACAATGAAAACTATATTTCAGGGATGGGAAGATGGTTCAGTGGTAGAGTGCTTGCCTTGCATGCATGAGGCCCTGGGTTCGATTCTTCAGCAACACATAAGCAGAATAAGCCAGAAGTGGCACTGTGGCTTAAGTGGTAGAGCACTAGCCTTGAGCTGAAGAGCCGAGGAACAGTACCTAGGCCCAGAGTTCAGGCCCCATGACCAACAAAAAGAAAAGAAAAGAAAAGAAAACTACATTTCACAGGTACTGTTGGAAGCACCCCAGTTTTATCTCTTTGTCTCTCAGGAATTTAGTTTTAGAGAGGACTTTTTTTTTTGGTTGTGGGGCTTGAACTCTGGGCCTGAGCACTTATCCCTCAGCTCTTCAGCTCAAGGCGAGCGCTCGACACCTTGAGCCACAGTGCCACTTCCCAGGAATTTAGTTTTAAAGAATGAAATTATTTTTTCTTTATATTGTTAGAGGTGCTTTTAAGTTGAAGTCTATACATTCAAATATGCTCTTTGATTCCCATTTTCATGAGGAATAGTTCTGGTCCACAATAGAGACATGTTGAACCCATACACTGGAGAACTAAAATCAAAAGTGAAAGTTACCAATCCAATCTTTCCCAATTATTTTTTATGGAAGGGATTACAAAAAATCCCAATAAACATGTAAGAGACAAGGGTAGGTTCTTTGATAAGAGAGAGGGAGACTGTTGTAGACCCTGGGGTGCCTGCCAGGAGCAGACAAAATGTGAGCAAAGGCTTCAGGACAATTGACTCCCACCCTCAGCACTGCAAGTCCTTGCCCTTTATTGGTTTGAGGAAGTGTGTGTTCTAGCTTTTTGGCCTGGGGCTTTACCTGTCTGGAGGCTTGGGTGGAAAAGATGTATTGAAATAGAATGAGGAAAGATGTGTGCTGTTTGCACTTTTGGGCACAGTGGGTCTAGACCAATATTACTCAAGCATTTGAGAAATATAGCTGAACTGTGTCATCAGCCATCACTCTGTCTCCTTAATTATCATCCCATTGGCTCTCAGAGCCTTGCTTGTGCTCTGATGGGATTGCGGCAGGAGACAAAAGATTTATTGCACATTTTAATGGTAAAGGTTTGAGAAGACAAGTCCGAGGTCCCTTAGATATGTAGCCTAAAGCTACTGAGAGGAACTGTTAGGATCAGAGAACAGGTAAGAAGTCTAAAGAGATATTCACATGCAAAATGAAAAGACAAAAGCAGACTGGTTTGCAAGTGATTAAGCTTCACATCAACATAGCCTAGCCTAAACTTCACTCTTCTATCCCTCCTGCATTCATCCCTGACCCCCCAAACCACTATCTCTTTGAAGGGAAATGGAGGTGATATGCCATGTTCATAAGAATCCCTGTGAGGAAACTTTTCACTAGATACCTGAAGAAATTATTAAAGGGTATGCAAATAGAGCACAGCAAATGCTTACAGACAGTGCCCAAGCTCTGAGTTCAAGCCATAGGACCAACAACAAAACAAAACACAAAATCCTTAAAAGAAATGCAAATTCAGAAAAAAACAAAAATTCATTTGATTTAATAGATAGAATTGGGGAGTTTCTGGAAAATTAATTGTTAGATTTTGTGAAATCCAAATCACCAGAAGTATTATGCTGCATAATTACCTAACAATCTCACTATTGTATGCCAGTGTTTTCATTACAGCAATGGGAAATGACACAGGTATTAGTTTATGGTTGTGAATATCTTTTTTTTTTTTTTTTTTGGCGGTTGTGGGGCTTGAAGTCTGGGCCTGGGCGCTACTCCCTCAGCTCTTCAGCTCAAGGCCTGCACTCTACCACTGTAGTTACAGCACCACTTCCGGTTTTCTGGTGGTTTATTGGAGATAGGAGTCTTATGGTCTCTCCTGGGCGGGCTGGCTTTGAACAGGGATCCTCAGATCTCAGCCTCCTGAGTAGCTAGGATTACAGGCTTGAGCCACCGGCGCCCGGTAATATCTTTGTAAAGTAGGAGGGGATATATTAAAAAAAATTAAGACAAAACAGAGATAATTTACATTCACCAGAACACAGGCATTGAATAAACAGAAAGGAATAAGCAACGCAGTCTCATAACCTCAATTTCATTATTAGAACTAAGAATCAAAAATCCAATGTATCCAATTCTCCCCATATATATCCATTTTCTGGTTGGTCTTATGTATTTCAAGAGGAAACAGTGGTTTTCAAGAAGAAACTGAGCTTAACTCCCACAGCAGGCAGAGAAAAGTCCCAATGCACAAGAGCACACTTGTTCCCAGGTTTGCAGCAGGGTGGCACCGAGCATTGTGGGAATTGTAGTCTCCATGGAGGATATTTTCTTTGAAAGTCCTGGGTTGTTTTTGTTTTTTGGAGGGTGGAGGTGGGGCAGAAGATGCTCTTGCGCATGTGTCTCCCGCCCCCTTCCCGCCCACCATGGGCATTTTAAGTCTGCCTCTTCCGGATTCTTTTCCTTTGCCTGGCTGCTGGAAGTGCCCTGAAGTACAGTTTGGCCTTCCACAGGTGGGAGCCAGGAGTCTGGTGCCCAGCTCTGTGCAGTGGAGCCTGGGAGCTGTAACTTGAAGGAATCTCATGCTTTGGAACTGATGTCAGGTAGGAAATGTGTGATTGCCGCGGGAGTCTCCCCTCCACTGGTTTCTGTTTGTTTTTCTGTTTCTGTTTCTTTGGTGGGGCATGAACTTTGGGCCTGCAAGCAGCATTCCTGAGCTCCTCAGCTCAGAGGGAGAGCTTTATACTTGAGCCAAAGTGCCTACTTCCCTCTCCACGATTTTCTCCAGTCTGGGGTTGATAATTTGCTTGAGGTTCAGGAGTTTGTGCTGCCATTAGCCTCTGGGCCTTCAGATGCAAGAACCTGGCTTCCAAATGTCTGAGAGCAAGCTGGGTCATTGTCCAGACGAGGAGAGCACAAGAGCTGTGCATTTGTACTCCAAGACCAAGGGATTCTTCTATTAACCCATGTGACTTTATTTGCTTTGCCCAGGTGTAAGAGGAGTACAGGAAGTATTCTAGTGAAATTGTGAGATGTATGCCTGCCTTGAGTCCTCTTACATTGCAGTTGTATTTGGGGCTTCTGTGTTGTTTCTCCTAGAGATAATTTAATCTGTTTGGCTTGAGTTTTTAATCTCCTGGGTGGATCTCACAAGTATTTGTACATGACCCTGTTTCTAGAGACAGTTGTATATGGGATATTGGAGTAGTGAGTGCTTGTCCTATATTTTTAGGAATGAAGCCTAGCAATGTTTGAAGCAGAGCACCCTATGAATAGGAATCTCCATCCTAAATGGACAGACCTTGTCAATTCTGAGAGGCCCTAAAGGTACGAAGCAGAAAAGCACAGGAAGGGGAAGATGTTGCTAGCTTCCCTTGCCTATTACAAAAATTGTTGCTACTTCCCTTAGCACCAGATTCACGTGGTACTCTTTCCTATACCACTGTCAATCACTTTGTGTTGTTGCAAGATTTAAACTAATTTCCAGGAATTGTGATGCGCTGGACTGAGGAATAAACCAGAGCCAAGTTATGAGAGGGTACCTGAGGCTGTGGTTTGGGATGGTGGGGTAATTGTTATAACAAAGTATCTATTAATGTAGTAATCCCTAATCCTCTTCTTGCTAATTTATTCAGCCTGTTACCACTATGATTTTTAGTATGTAATCATGCAAACTTATGTTAAATGTCCCATCTAAGGATTTGCTAATGCTAGCTCTTATTGGTTGGTTTTGCCTGGTAGTACAGAAAGTATTGGTCAGGGAAATTTGGCCTTTAAAGAAAAATCACAGAAGAAAACTTGAGGTAATATGTCTTACTCAAGGTTGTATGCTTTGTAGGTGTTGCTTATCTTCAGGTGTGTCACTCCTATATGGAGTATTTTATGTTGTATCTTTAGGATGGTCAAGGTTCTTTCCAAGACTGTTTAGGGAAATGAACATTAGGGACTTCTCAAACCTGGGTTTACCTCATCTTTACTCATGTCCCTTTGGCCAAAGCATGTTAAACGGAAATTGCAAGTCATTGCATAGGTGTGCAATGGGTACAGTGAAATGTGCCATTTGACAACCATTGTTGAAAAATTATAACACAATAAATATCTTCTGTAGACATTTTTTCTCTAAATTGTGTGAAAACTACATCATACATGCTTTCCCTGGTGTTAAAATATGTAAATGAATGAGGTAGAACACAAATTCCAATGGATGCCTAGGATACCGTTGTATTAAAAAAAAGCAGTTCCTACATGCCGAAGTATATTCAGTAATAAATACTTTTAGTGGAAATGTGATATGTTTTTGCTTTCAAGTATTCAATAATATTTGTGGGAACATTCATTTTTTCGAACTTAATGTGTACGTAAACATAGAAATTAGTTTGTTTAATAATATCTATCTGTCAGGAAATGGACTGCATTTGTGTTTCTTGGAAACTTTAATGCTCAGCCTGAGATATTAAAGATTCTTCTAGGACAACTTTATGGTTTTGCAGCCCATGTATCATGTTTGCAAGAGAAAATTCTGGACCCCAAATCTCACAGATTTATTTCTGAATATGTCATTTGCTTTATATCTCAGCCGTGCTTCTAGAGTCTTCTGTTCATTGTCAGCAGCAAGACAGAATGAATGGATCTCTGGTGAGTTTTATTATTTCTCATTTGTTTTCCATTCCATTATATGAACCTAAAGATTTCCAAGAATTACAAACAATGCCAACGACACAGATTCAGCCTCAGGAATGTATTCATAAGTCAGAAAAAGATGGCTTGTAGATTAGGAGATAAAGATTACTTGTAGGTTTAGCAGATTAAATGGTTATATTCTTTCTAAATTGAATTCAGATTGGCTTCAGAATGTCTAGGTTTCATCTTGTCATAACATGTAGTCATACCTGTTACGTGATGTAGTGCCCCGGAGCAGGTTACATCTCGTGGAAGGTGAAGGGTAGATTGCAACCAGATCTCATTCTCATGTGTAATATTAAACTATCTCAATGAAATTTTCCTGGAATTGCTGAAATAGTGTGGTCATACGCACCTTCGTGTGTTCTTAAGGAATGATTAACCTATATGTGCTTAAATTACTCTCCATATATACTTCTTGGATTACTTCATGGTCTTGGTCTTACTTGAAGCTGAGGCTATATGTGTTGCTAAACTTTATGGTCTTTTTTCAAAATCTTGTTTGTTTTCTAAAGTATCCTCACAAGATTTCTTTCCTCTATAATCTCTCTCTACTCACTTGTGTTGGTTATTTTTCTCTTTCTCTCTCTTTGTATCTATCTTTGAATCATTTTTTCTTACTTTTCTCATTCTCTCTTTCCTCCATATGTCTCTCAGTTTTTTTTTCTTCAATGATCTATCTGGGAACTAGTTTTTCTTAGTGATCAGCTTTATGTTGCTGACATTGCTCTTAAGATTGACATTTTTCTTACCCACTGTATAGGAAAATTGTTGCCTAGAGAGTTCTACAGGATTCCAGAAACAAAGAAAATTAGAGAAACACAAAAACATAAACAGATAGACTTAGGGGAAATCAGGGTTCTAAAGGCTCTCTGGCACTTGGTCTCTGGTTACCAGCAAGCAAGCATAGTTCCTTGAGTTCACACAGGGAAGATTACCATTGATAACATGCAAAATTGAAGTATCTATATTAATATTACAATCTGAGCCACAACAGGTTGTGAGGAAAACATGTTTCCTTATTCTCCTGAGACAGAAGACTGGTGCCCAGAGAAAATGCAGACATGAAGTTCACCTTACCTAGCCTTCAAGGTGAACAGCAGCTCAGTTTCAGATGCTATCTTTCCAACAGTAAGGAAAAGGCCTGCCCTCCAGTCTCTTAACCATCTCCAGAATTCTCTTTTACGCCTTCTGCAGCCAGCTCTCAGTGCTCTCAATGCTGTCAGGCTGGAATTCCAACCTTTCAAACCTTTTCCCCCTTCAGCTCAACTTCAGAGATCCATACAGAAAAGGACGTCCTTCCTCCAATTGATAAACTACAAGAAAATTTGATTTCACCTGATTCTGTTTTCTTTGCTCTAACTTCATTTGTCGTGGTACTCAGTTTTCTTTTTCCATACCACTACTTTTAAATATTTTCATTCACTGCCAGTATAAGATAGGTAGTTTTGATAAAAAAAAAAATACAGTGATGAGATTTTCTCTATTAGAAATATCATTTGTTGCAAAATTTCACAGATGTTTGCTCAGGAATTGATTTTGATCTCTGAGAAATTTCACTATTAACTAACAAAAGTGGAAATATATCTTTAGGGATCTACTGGAGAAATGACTCAGGAATATTTAACACATTTGACCATTTGGTCATATTTATCATTTTTGTCATCTTGAGTGTTCCTTTAGTCTCTATCAATTTGCCTTCACCTTCCATGAAGTCCTATTAAAATGAAAATCTTCTCAAGGAACATTTTATTCCCCTCCCACCTATATTTTGTATTGTAGAATGTAGAGAAAGTTTACAAAACTTCATGGTAGCAGTTCTTTTTTACATAGGAAGGAAATATCAGGGTATCTAAGACCACATTTCAATATTTAGTATTTAAACCAAGCATGGATAACCTAGGATATTTTTATGTGGGAACTAAATCAAATCTTATAAGGGCCCAATAAATCATTAGCTACTTTCTGGAGTACTGTTACTGTTTTATAATATTCATGTGGACACTGCTTTTCTTTGATCTAGTAATGTTCTATGTTCTGTATACCATGTGATATCCTGAATGTGTTCTGCTTGCTTATGAGAGTACTTGTTAATAGAAGGTCTAAATAGGGTTTACAGTGAAGCAGTAAATGTAAATGAAGAGAAAATATTTGTTTAATTCATTGTTACGCTTATATGTACTAAAATTTTATAAAAACTAATAATATAATTTTTTAGACAGCACCTTAGACTTAATGTCATCATGCCAGATTATTGTCTCCTTAGAATTTTTATCTTGTCTCTATTGCTAGAAGCAGAAATGTGTTTGCATACATTAGGGAATCTGTAATTTTTATTGGTCTTGGGGCCTGAATTCTCAGCCTGGTTATTGTCCCTCAACTCTTCAGGTCAAGGTGAGTGCTCTACCACTTGAGTCACAGTGCTACTTTCAGTTTTCTGGTGGTTTACTGGAGATAAGTGTCTCATGGACTTTCCTGCCTGGGCTGGCCATGAAACTTGATCCTCAGACCTCAGCCTCCTCAATAGCTAGGATTACAGGCATAAGCCACCAATGCCCTGCAAATCTGTATATTTTAATGGCCAGGTTTATGTATTGTCAAATATTTCTAATTTGCTATTTAATTTTCCCTGTGAAAAAATAACATAGCCAGCTGCAAACATTTAATGTAAGACAAAAGCATACCTGCAGCATAATGAAATTCCAGGTTGGAATTCTCATGACCCAGATCTAATTTCTTGATGGAAATGTGCCATTACAGAAGCTGATGTCATTTGATGATGTGGCTGTGGACTTCACCTGGAAGGAGTGGCAGGATCTCGATCCTGGTCAGAGGGCCCTTCATAGAGAAGTGATGCTGGAGACTTATAGCAACCTAATGTCCTTGGGTGAGCAAAGGTCACTTTTATTTGTAAGATCAAGTGTTTTTATTTTAGTAGACATTTGACTATGGTATTTAGGTATAAGATTCCAGTCCATTTCCAGGTGAAAAACTGCTAGTATAAAAGCCAGCCAAATTCAGGTTGGGGAGCTTGATATTGTTTGCCTTTCACACTACTGCTTGAGACACAACTCCATTTTGGATTTTGTTTTGGGATATATTCTTAATTTCCATGCCCAGGATGGTTTTAAGCCTGCCTCTTCTAATCTTACCTCCTAAATGTAGGGTTACAAGTGTAAGCCTTTGGACCATTACATTTTGTTAAAAAAAAAAAGATTCCAGTCCATGAGAAGTGTCATTTCTTTCTAAGGGAAACTTCAACTTCATTATATGTAACTCAAGAGCTAATTTTATTCTCATTCGTTAAGAAGGCAAATTAGTAGTTGGACAAAAGTTCTAAACTATGATCCACTAACAGGAAACTGACTTCCCAGACTTGGGGTGATTATTATATGTGGATCTACAGACTAGATAGAATATACATTACTACTGTCAGTATTATCTGGAAGTCAGTGGTTGAAAGTGTGAAAGTGTGTATTTGTAAGCCAAACCTGACATAGGTTTCATTGCTTCAAGCTTGGAATCCTAGATACTCTATAGGCTGAAATCTGAAGATTTTGGTTTGAAGCCAGCAACTGTAGAAAAGTGAACATGAGACTCTTATCTCCAATTAACCATTCAAAAACTAGAAATGTAGCCAAGACACAAACTAGTAGAATGCTAGATTTGAGCAAAAGTGCTGAGTTCAAGCCACACATGGGCAAAATAAACGCAAAGCTGGGGGAAAGTACACCATGGAGCTGTTAAGAATTGAGAAACCATGGGCTGGGAAGGTGGCTCAGTGGTAGAGCCCGTGCCTTGCATGCTTGTGGCCCTGTGTTTGATTCCTCAGCACCAATAAAGCAGAAAAAAAGACAGAATTTGGCGTTGTGGCTCAAGTGGTAGAGTGCTAGCCTTGAGCTTAGGAGGTGTGATACAGCTCCCAGGCTCAGAGTTCAGGCCCCACAACTGATCACACTCCCCAAAAATAAAACAATTGAGAAACCAGATTTAGGAGCAACCCAGTGAACAGGATGTCTGCAACATTACATTAATGATGACCCTGCAAGAGCAATAGTTCTCCACTATTTCTTATTCACAGGGCACTGTGTTCCTAAACCTATATTGATTGTGAAGCTGGAGCAAGGTGCAGAACCATGGACAAGAGAAGGCTCAGAAGAGAATTTCACAGGTGAGTTAAAGCATCTTGAATAGTGATGTTGGGTCCAGAGCCCAGTGGGTCTGTTTATTTGAGCTGTACAGAGCAATAGGATTCCTAGTGCCCTGAGTCATGTATGGAAAAGAAATAGGTGATCTTTTGTCTCAAGGAATTGTCAATCCAGAATTCTCGTGGAGACAAACTGAATTTGATGATCCACGTAGTTAATGTTAGCAATTCTCTTTATCTGTAGAGAAGTTATTCATAAAGCTAAGAAGACAATAAGAAATGTAGTAAGGAGATCTCATTTTATTTTAAACTAGTATTTTGCAGGTAGGAGGAAAATAGGATCAGGACAATTTCTTATCTGTGGTGCTGGGCATAGAGGGAGATTCAGAATGGAAACATTAAGAGTATGGAGATGAATAATTTGAGTAAATATTTCCTTGAGAAAAATATAAAAATCTGAAATACAGAAAAACATTATTTTCCATTGTAAAATGTCAGTACTACTTTCTTAATTACTACATTGCAGAGAAAAGTATATATTCTGTATAAAGCAATGCTTTGATATTTGAAAATCTAGTAACAGAATTTGAGAAAATATCATTATAGTAAGGAATTTGTGGGTCTTATTTATGTTTTTGTCTATTTTTCTATTATTCATTTTAGATGCCCCAGAAATGGAGGATGTGATTAGCACCTGCCAGGAAAGTCACAAGAAGTATCTCTCTGAAGTAGCAATCCTGAATAGTAAGCAAGGGGAGGAAAAAGTGAGACTTATAAGAAGTTTTCATTTGAGCTCCATACAGAACTCAGAACTGATTAAGAATAATGTGAACTCCTTAGGGATAAGGATAGAAAAGGTCACTGGCTGTCAGAGCATGGGTGTTTTCAGTGAACCCGGTAAGATGTGTGCTGCATATAGTACTCATGTGTCTTCTGTAGTTGACAAATGTAAACAGTGTGAAAAGTCTTTCACTGAGAAGAAACACCCTGTTGTCCCTCAGAGAACACACACAGGAGAGAAACTTTATGAATGTAACATGTGTCAAAAGTCTTTCACCCATAAATCAAAGCTTACTCTCCATCAGAGAACACATACTAGAGAGAAATCTTATGAATGTAACCTTTGTGGAAAGTCTTTCATCCATAAATCAAAGCTTACTGTTCACCAGAGAACACACACAAAAGAGAAACCTTTTGAATGTAACATTTGTGGAAAATCTTTCTCCTGGAAGGCATATGTTACTAGACACCAGAGAACACACACAGGAGAGAAACCTTATGAATGTAACAACTGTGGAAAGTCTTTCCCCTGGAAGACACACCTTACTCGCCACCAGAGAACACACACAAAAGAAAAACCTTTTGAATGTAACATTTGTGGAAAGTCTTTCTCCTGGACGGCATATCTTACTCTCCACCAGAGAACACACACAGGAGAGAAACCTTATGAATGTAACAACTGTGGAAAGTCTTTCACCAAGAAATCAAACCTTACTCGCCACCAGAGAACACATACTAGAGAGACATCTTATGAATATAACGTGTGTTGAAAGTCTTTCACCGAGAAATCAAAGCTTACTTGCCACCAGAGGAGACACACAAAAGAGAAACCTTTTGAATGTAACATTTGTGAAAAGTCTTTCTCCTGGAGGCATATCTTACTAGCCACCAGAGAACACACACAGGAGAGAAACCTTATGAATGTAAGATGTGTGGAAAATCTTTCATCAAGAAATCAAATCTTAATGTCCACCAGAGAACACACACTAGAGAGAAACCTTATGAATGTAACTTGTGTAGAAAGTCTTTCACCCATAAAAGAAACCTTACTGTGAACCAGAAAACACACACATTAGAGAGACCTTACGAATGTAACATGTGTGGAAAGTCCTTCTCTTGGAAGTCAAGCGTCACTGTCCATCAGATAATGCACACAGGAAAGAAACCTTATGAATGTCATATTTGGGAAAGATTTTCAGCCAAAAGCTACAACTTTCTATCCACCAGAGAGCACACACAGGAGAGAAATTTTATGATTGTAACCTATGTGGAAAGTCTTTCATCCAGAACATACACCTTTCTGTCCATCAGAAAAAAAACCCACCTGAGAGAAATGTTATGTATGTAGCAGGCATGGAAATTCTTTCACCTGGAAGGCACACCTTAACATCCATCAAAGAACACATGGAGAGAAACCTTATGAATGCACCCAGTGTGGAAAGACCTGGAGGTCACAGCTTAACAGACATAAGTTGCTTCACATAAATGAAATAACTTAGGATTGTACCAAATGGGGAAAGTCTTTGATCTGTAAGAAAATTGAAATTGCAATACAGAACCAATACAGGATAGAGACCTTATGATATAGCAGATGTGGAGTCCTCCAACTACAAGACACAGCTCAGGGTTCATCATAGAACACATAAAACACACAGACACACACACACCCTCACACACAAAGAGGAGAAAAATCGTATGTAGAAAAAATGGAAAGGTTTTCTAGAAAAAGTCATAACAGTAGTAAAGTCTTTCTTGGAGGGGTAACAATGCTCAATTGAAAATGTATTCATGACCTAACTCATATAATGGTATAACCAATCTATACTGTATCTTTACAATAAAATATATATTTAAAAAATATGATGGATTAATAGACTAGAATCTCTACATTTTGTCTTGGGGGAGAACCCCAAAGTGTCTTCAGTGCTTGCACTTTTCTTTAATTAATCACTGGTGATGAAAAACTTGTGATTGATTCACTCTTAGCACATTTAGTTGTTCTGCTGAGTGAGCTATAATAAAACACCAGTTATCTATAATAAAACACCCATGTTATCTCATAGAAGGCCAAAGTAAATATGACATTAGGGGAAATAATCAAGCACACAAAGATATTGATCAATCTCTCACAAAAATTGAAGTTAACAAAGAAATAAAACCATCTGCCACTTGAGCTACAGCATCTCTTCTAGACCCTGAGAGGAAGGAAGGAAGGAGTAGGGAAGTGAGAGAAGGAAAGAGGAAGGGAAGGAATGAGGAAGAAGGAAGAAATAAACTATTCAAAAGAAGAATGTTTAATTATTGGTGAATGTGAGAATTATTGTTTCAGAGGTGGAGCTCACGAAATATAGCTTATACAAAAAGAAAATTTTTGAATGTTTACAAAATGATAAAGAGGATGTAACATTTTATAAATTGATTTACTAATTCAGTAATATTAAGTAAGGAGGTCAGGTGTGGCTGGTGCACTATTGGCCACATGGTAGATGGTGGGGTCTGGCATCTTGTTTTCATGCAGGGGGAAGGAAATGACCCATCCATCACTTGCCTCCCAACTGATGGGTGGGGCTGGATCCCTGCAAGCAGGCATGGGCATTTGGCTGATACGTTACTCAAACTGATAGTCCAGTGCCTGGGACTGGGAATTTCCTGTAGACCTGCCTCCTGCTTAGGCCCTATTTAGGCTGTCCCAGCAGTGGCACCAGATGCCATGCCACATGTCTCTTTAATCATGTCCTGTGTGCCGTCTCCTGGCTTGTCTCTGGTCATCTTAGTGTCCCAATTCAGCACTCTCTTGGTGCTGATTAGTTTCTTGGTGTTGTTTTTATTCCCCCCCCCCTTTCTGTCCTGTTTCCAAGCTGTCTAAGTGTATTTGTGGACTGCAAGTCTTTGTTACAACAGGCTGCTTGCAGACTGCTTGCTGTGTAATAGACTCCAGTATTCCATCTAAAATAATGTGGCTTCCAACAAATATACTGTTTTCTTTTACAGAAACACAAAGTTTGATCTAACATTAGAATTTCTAGAGCCAAGATAGATGCCACTGTATAGTTATGTAATTAAAGATATCCTGGAAACATTTAGAAAAAAATGTTTGTTACATCAGAAAGTGCTCAATTAATAAACCAAGTCCAAGACTCCAGATCCTATATAAGCCAATCATTCTAGATATGTCCAGAGCTGTTTGGTTACATGAAGAGCTCTACTTTCACACTTTCATGAAGGAATGTTATTGTGCCAATATGAGGTGTTGAATTCAGGAACTGAGTTGAAGCCATCCAGAGCTGGCTTCAAAGGAGATTCTCTCATCTTGGCCTCCATAAAAGCTTTTTCTTTTTGCTTATGTGGTGCTGGGGAATTGAACCCAGGACCTCATGCATGCATGGCAAGTGCTCTAACACAGAGCCACCTTCCCAGGCATACCCTTCTGCTTATTTACAGAGGCCTAGTAAAAAAAAATGAGATTGGGAGGCACCTGTGCTCTTGGCCTTCCTATTTGTACCACACACACACACACACACTCTATCCATTTGGAAATTGCTCATTCTCCCATGTTTACAAACTGTATGCTTTCTGAGAAGGGATGGTTCACAGACTGGAGTCCTACCTAGACCTGTTATATACCTCAAATTATGAACCAACATGCCACATTCATTAAAAGTATGCCTGATAATAACATATTTTATTAATGTTTTGTATTATTTTTGTTATTATCATTTGGCCAACACTTTGCTTGAATTCACAATTAAAGGGACTTAATGCTCACTGAATTGGTAAAGTACCCTTTCCTCTTTTTTTTTTTTAATTTAATTTAATTTTATTTGAGAACATACTGTACAGAGGGGTTACAATTACATGGGCAGGATAATGCATACATTTCTTACCAAGCATTGCAGCCTCCTCCTTTGTTTACCCTTCACCTCCCTTCCCAGGCTCCCCCCTCCCCCCCACCCAATCATACCCCCCTCACCCCCCCACCGACATTGTAAAGCTGGTTTTGACATGACATTCTGTACTTCTCATTGTTGCAACAGGTCCACCTCAATCCTTAAACGACTTGTTTGTCCCCGTCTCCTCCACATGTTATACTGACATCAAATATAGTGAAAGCGGGGGTTACACTGTGGGGGAGGGACATACAAAGCAACAAAGAAATAATCTTATAAATGCATTAGAAACACATGCATGAAAGAAACAAAAACATTAAAATACATATTTGAGGGTTCGTTTTCCTAACATCACATTCTCTGACTTTTTCCGCTTGACTCATACCTATACTAGATATTGCAAATAAGGGAAACCATGGGACCTATGTTTCTTTGGGCCTGGCTTACTTCACTTAATATAATTTTTTCCAAGCCTTTCCATTTCCTAACAAATGGGGCAATGTCATTCTTTCTGATGGAGGCATAGAATTCCATTGTGTATATATACCACATTTTCTTGATCCATTCATCTACTGAGGGGCATCTGGGTTGGTTCCAGATCTTAGCTATGGTAAATAATGCTGCAATAAACATAGTTGTGCTGGTAGCTTTAGTGTGGCCTTGTTTGTGATCATTTGGGTAAATGCCCAAAAGTGGGATTGCTGGGTCATTGGGGAGCTCTATGTGGAGTCTTTTGAGGAACCTCCATACTGCTTTCCCAAGTGGTTGAACAAGTTTACATTCCCACCAACAATGAAGTAAGGTTCCTTTCTGTCCACATCCCCTCCAGCATCTGTTGTTGTTAGAGTTCTTGATTTTTGCCATTCTAACTGGAGTGAGGTGATATCTCAATGTTGTTTTGATTTGCATTTCTTTTATGGCTAGGGATGTTGAACATTTCTTCATGTGTCTATTGGCCATCCTTCTTTCTTCTTCAGAGAAGCTTCTCTTTAAGTCTTTCGCCCACTTACTTATTGGGCAGTTGTTTCTTTGAGGATTTGTTGTTGGGTGGTTTAATTTTTTGAGTTCCAAGTATATTTTAGATATGAGACCCTTGTCCGTTGTATGGCTAGTAAAGATCTTCTCCCAGTCCGTGGGCTTTCTATTGATCTTGCTAGCTATGTCATTTGCCCTGCAGAAGCTCTGCAACCTTATACAATCCCATTTGTCCAACCTTTCTTTGATTTGTTGTGTTTCCGGGTCTCTATTCAGAAAATTTCAGCCTGAGCCAAGGAGACCCAGGGTTTCTCCTATTCCATCCTGTAATGTTTTCAGAGTGTCTGCTTTGAGTTCAAGGTCTTTGATCCATTTGGAGTTGATTCTGGTGCAGGGTGATATATAAGGATCTAGCTTTAGTTTTCTACATATAGTTAACCAGTTTTGCCAGCACCATTTACTGAAGAGGCTGTCTGTCTTCCATTCTATTGTTTTAGCTCCCTTATCGAAGATTAGATGGCTATAGGTCTGTAGGTTCATTTCTGGGTTTTCAATTCTATTCCATTGGTCCTGAGGTCTGTTCTTATTCCAATACCAAGCTGTTTTGATTACTATGGCTTTATAGTAGAGATTGAAATTTGGTATTGATATTCCTCCAGCAGTGTTCTTTCCGTTGAGGAGCGTTTTTGCTATTCGGGGTCTTTTATTGTTCCATATGAATTTTTGGATTGCCTCTTCTATTTCCTTGAAGAATGAGGGTGGAATTTTGATAGGTATTGCGTTGAATTTGTAGATAGCCTTGGGAAGTATTGCCATTTTCACAATGTTAATCTTTCCAATCCAGGAGCATGGGAGGTTTTGCCATTTTTTAAGTTCTGTGTTGATTTCCTTTTTCAAGATTTTAAAGTTTTCATCATAGAGGTCCTTCACTTCTTTAGTTAAGTTAATTCCTAGGTATTTTATTTTTTGTGGGGCTATTACAAATGGAGTTGCTTTCCTAATTTCAGCCACACTTTTCTCATTGTTGGCATACAGAAAAGCCATTGATTTTTGGGGGTTAATTTTATAACCTGCTACTTTGCCAAAGTTTTGAATCAGCTTGAGTAATTTGGGAGTGGAGTCTATGGGATTCTTTAAATACAAGATCATGTCATCTGCAAAGAGGGAGAGTTTTATTTCTTCTTTCCCTATTTGGATCCCCTTTATGTCTGCATCTTGTCTTATTGCTGTAGCTAGGCATTCTAATACTAGATTGAAGAGAAGTGGAGAGAGAGGGCATCCTTGTCTTGTTCCTGAGTTAAGAGGAAATGGCTTTAGTTTTTCACCATTGAGTATAATGCTGGCTGTAGGTTTTTCATATACAGCCTTTATTGTATTGAGGAATGTTCCATGGATTCCTAATTTTTCCAAAACCTTCATCAGGAAGGGGTGTTGGATCTTGTCAAATGCTTTTTCTGCGTCTATTGAGATAACCATGTGGTTCTTATTCTTGCTCCTGTTGATGTGATGAATAATATTAATTGATTTGCGTATATTGAGCCAGCTTTGCATCCCTGAAATGAATCCTGTTTGATCGTGGTGTATGATTTTTTGGATGAATTGTTGAAGTCGGTTGGCCAAAATTTTGTTGAGAAGTTTTGCATCAATGTTCATCAAAGAAATGGGTCTATAGTTCTCTTTCTTTGATGAGTCCCTGCCTGGTTTTGGGATGAGGGTTATGATGGCTTCATAGAATGTGTTTGGTAGTGAGCTTTCTCTTTCAATTTCATTGAAGAGTTGGAGGAGAATTGGTGTGAGCTCTGCTTTGAAGGCCTTGTAAAATTCCGCTGTAAAACCATCTGGTCCTGGACTTTTCTTAGCTGGGAAGTCTCTTATTGCTGTTTCTATTTCAATGCTTGATATGGGCCTGTTAAGATAGTTTAACTCATCTTGGTTTAGTTTTGGCATGTCAATATTTGCTAGGAAGAGGTCCATTTCTGTCAAGTTCTCAAACTTATTATCATAAAGTTTTGAGAAGTATTCCCTTATAATGTTCTGAATTTTGCTTGTTTCCGTGGTGATGTTTCCATTCTCATCTCTGAGTTTATTAATTTGGGTGTGTTCTCTTCTTTTTCTGATAAGATTTGCTAAGGGTCTGTCAATTTTGTTAAGTTTTTCGAAGAACCAACTCTTTGTTTTGTTGATTCTTTCTATAGTTTTTTTGGATTCTAATTCATTTAATTCTGATTTAATTTTGATTATTTCTTTCCGTCTACTGGATTGGGGTTTATCTTGCTGCTCTTTTTCAAGGAGGTTTAGATGTGTCATTAAATTGTTAGTTTCAGATCTCTCCAATTTGTTGATGTAGGAGCTCAGAGCTATAAACTTGCCTCTGAGTACTGCCTTTGCTGTGTCCCAGAGGAGCTGGTATTTTGTGTGTTCATTTTTGTTGAATAGCATGAACATTTGAATTTCCTTTCTAATCTCTTCCATGACCCACTCATGATTCAGCAGTGTGTTGCTCAGCTTCCATGTGATACCGGACTTTCTTTGGTGGCTTTTGGTGTTGAGTTCTAATTTTATTCCCTTGTGGTCAGAGAGGATGCAAGGTATAACTTCAATGTTTCTGAATTTAGACAAGTTTGCTTTGTGGCCTAAAATGTGGTCTATTTTAGAAAACGTTCCATGTGGTGCTGAGAAAAACGTGTATTCCGATGCTGCTGGGTGAAATGTTCGGTAAATGTCTGTTAAGTCTCGTTGATCTATGCAGCTGTTTAGATCTGCGGTTTCTCTGTTGAGTTTTTGCCGAGTTGATCTATCTAGTGGGGTGAGTGGTGTGTTAAAATCCCCAACAATTAATGTCTTTGGATCTATATGGGATTTGAGGGAAAGTAGTGTTTCTTTGATAAATTTGGGTGCTCCATTGTTTGGCGAATAGATATTTAGAATTGTAATATCCTCCTGAAGGAGAGATCCTTTAATTAGTATGTAGCGACCTTCTTTATCTCTTTTCACGAATTTTAATTTGAAGTCTATTTTATCTGATATTAGGATTGCAACTCCCGCCTGTTTATGCGGTCCGTTTGCTTGGTAGATTTTGTTCCAGCCTTTAACATTGAAAATGTGTTTGTTTTTACGGGCAAGATGTGACTCCTGCAGGCAGCAGATAGAAGGGTCTTGTTTTTTAATCCAACTGGACAGTCTATGTCGCTTAATTGGAGAGTTCAGTCCGTTAACATTAAGAGATAGGACTGAGAGGTATTTGGGAGTTCCTGCCATGTTATCCACCTTCTTGGGGGCTGTGAAAACTGGGTTCTTCCTATGGTTCTTGGATTCTCAGTTTGGGTGCAGTTTCTTGGCCTTTATTATGGTCTTGTTGGTTTTCTATGTGTAGGACATCTTTAAGAATCTTTTGTAGGGCTGGTTTGGTGGAGATGTATTGTTTCAATTTTTCTTTGCTATGGAAGGTTTTTATTTGGCCTTCAGTTATGAAGGAGAGTTTAGCTGGGTACAGTATTCTTGGTTGATAGTTGTTTGTTTTTAGGGCATGGCATACATCATTCCAGGCTCTTCTTGCTTTGATTGTCTCTGCTGAGAAATCTGAGGTGATTCTAATTGGTTTCCCTTTATAAGTGATTACCCTTTTCTCTCTGACAGCTTTAAGGATCTTTTCCTTGTTCTGAGTTGATCCTGTGTGGATTATAATGTGGCGGTGGGATGTCCTATTCTGGTCTGGTCTATTTGGGGTTCTAAAGGCTTCTTGTATCTGGACAGGCCTATCTTTTTGCATGTTTGGGAAGTTCTCTGCTAGGATCCTGTTAAACAAATTTCCTAGACCATTAACTTCTGTTTCTAGGTGCTCCTCTACACCCATTATCCTTAGATTAGGCCTTCTGATGGTGTCTTCCAGGTGTTGGATAGATCTATCATATTTCTTGGACTTGTCTTGGATGGTTGTATGTTCTTTCTCTATAATATCTAGGCTGTCTTCAATCCCTGAGATTCGATCTTCTGCATGGTCTAACCTGCTGTCAAGACTCTCTACTTTGTTTTTTATCTCTTTTCCTTCTAGTTGGTCGGCTTTGATGGCTTCAAGTTCTTTGTTGAAGCTCTGTTTTAGGTCTTGTATGAATTTCTTTACTTCCTTAATTTGGTGTTCAGTGTTTGTCCTCAAATCACTTAGTTGATTGGTTATGGTTTCTTTGGGCTCCCATTCCTTCTGTTGGGTTCCATTCAGGATTCCCTTTGTGGTCTCCCTGACTTCCTTCAGCTCTTTGTTAATGGATTCCATGAATGCCTTTAGTGATCTTTGTGTGTTCTCTACCTGGTCTCTCAATTCCTGTATTACTCTTTGATTAGCTTCCTCCCGTTCGTGGGATTCCTGCAGATCTCTTTGAGTGTTCTCAGCCTGCTCACGCCATTCCTCCCTTTCTCTTTGAGTATTCTCAAGTTGTTCACGCAAATCCTGTATCAGTTTTTGAGTAGCTTCCTCACGCTTATGATATTCCTGTATAAACTTCTGGGATGCCTCCTCTCTCTCCCTATCACGCTCATATAGAGTCCTTTGTACGTTGTCAAACTTTTCATTTATCATGTTTGCCAGCAGTGTTTGTAGAGCTGTTTGGGAACTCTCCTCTGGATTATTCATTATCTGTTCTAACCCCTGATCATCAAGATTGGGAATTGAGATACCCGAATTTGCCATTTTTCTTGTGTTTTTCCGGCTTACTCTGCCCATTTGAGATGAAGATAGCACCAGTTTTGTGCTAGAACACTATCTTAAGGCAACCATCAACCAAAGTTTGCATTTGTACAGTCAATAGTCTACAGATACAATCTAGTTCAACAGATACATCTATTCGACATCAAACAACTATATGTTAAAGGACTTCGAACCGCAGAGAAGAATTTGGAAAACCAGAAATTATTAGGGTTAGGGAGAGATGTGGGTAAAAAATAGGAATAGACTGGTGTGGGGAGGCACAGGGAGAGTTAGCTATGTCCTAATCACAATGCAGGAAATAGGTTGGGTAGGATGCAAGTAGAGAGAGAGAGAAAAAGAAGAAAGGGAAAGGGGAATGAAAAGAGACCAGAAAAAAAAATAGAAACGTAAAAATTAATGTTATTTTAGAGATTAAAAGACCATCTATTTATAGAGGAATATGAATATGTTGAGAGAAAGGGAGGGACATAGAGGAGATGTGAAAAACTTTAAAAAAATGCTTAAAATATTATATAGGTATAAAGAGGTAGTACTGCTATTACTGAATTTAAGTCTCAGAGGTTTTGAATTGAGTAATAAGTTTGTGGATTAAGTGTGTACACAATGGGGGATAGGGTCTACTGGTTAACTACGGGTTTATCTGAGGATGTGCAGGACAAGAGTTAAGTCACATAAAGAAGAACAAAGAGGAAAAGATGGAAAGGATAGGGAAGTGAGAAGAAAAGATCAGAAGTTCAGTAGAGCTAGACAAAAAACAAAAAGATAATTAAGAATGAAAGAAAAAGAGAAAGAAGACAAGAAAAGAAAGGAAAACACACATTCACGTATTCCTAAAATAAAAATTATAAGAGGAGAAAAAAAAAAAAAAAGTTAATGGGAAACAATTATTTTTTCAGAAGAGGCAAAATTTAAAGATTAATAAAAGTTTTAGAAAAGCAAAAAAATTTTTTTATATATATAAGGTAACAAAAAACGAAAAAAAAAAACAAAACAAAAAAAAGAAAAAAAGAAAAGAAGAAGAAGAAAAAAAAAAGTTCTTTGATTTTTTTTTTTTTTTTTTGGGAGGGGTGGGAAGAGTCCTGTATCTCCCTTTTGTCTGTAACCAGAGTCTGGTTGGAGTCTCTGGTCAGCTTGAGGTCCTGTGGCTTGATTGGTTTCTTAAGTCAGTTTGTTGGAACAGGCAGAAAAATGCTCTGCTTTACCCAAGATTTTGAGATCCCCCTCCCAGGTTAGTTTACTGGGAGGGTGATCTGCTTTGAGAATCACAAAAGAGGGCGATGCAGTGATGAGGCTAGGTTCTGGGTAGAGTTGAGGCCTTTCAACAAACAGTAGCTTTTCCCTGGGGCTATTTTGTGAAAAAAAAAACTCACAGCACCCAGCCTGGAGCCATTCTCAGGGTTTCTGTTTTTCAATTGATTGTGGTGGCTGCTAGAGGGAGGGGCAGCCTCTGGCTCTGGTTACCCGGTGAGGAGAGCCACTCCAATGGCTGGCGCCTGAGCTGGGTGACTTTTCCCTGGATGGAACTGAGTCTGTGAGGTCACTTCGCCGTTAAGTTCTTGTGACTTGCTAAATGACTCATTTTATTCCAAGGCCTGAGCTGGAGCTAGCCGCTCCTCCGAGCTTTGTCGGTATCCAAGATGGAGATCACCGGTGCTGGGGGGAGGGGTGGCCTTCCCTCCACTGCTCCCTGAGAAGGAGTGAGGAAGTCGGGCTTCTACTCACGCCGAGTCTTGGATCCCGGGTCGTCTCTGGTCTGCAAACTGCAGGATGAAGTTGTCCGCTCCTTGTCGGTTCTTGCTGGTGTTGAGTAGAATCCGCTCGTCCGCTGCGTCTGGCTCCTTCGTCCAGGACTGTGTCTCAGGTGTGCCCCCGCGGCGGTGGTCGCTGCCGCGACCCTGCCGCCGCCTCAGCAGCTGCTGGCAGGCGCTCAGATGTGTCTGCTTGGCTTCCCCTCTCTTGTCTAACTCTCTGTCCTGTGATGGCACACTTGGTGTGATTCTCTGGCTTGGGACTGTTCACTGGAACTCTGAAACTGTTTTCTATGCAAGAGCTTGTTCAGATTCCAGCTTCTCCTCCACCATCTTCCCGGAACTCCCCCTTTCCTCTTTTAATTTCAGACCAGCAATTAAAAATGAGCAATTACACTCCCTCATGTGTGGAATCCTAACTACTCAGGAAGCTGAAATTAGTTTTGTAGGCCATCCCATGCAAAAGCTCCATGAAAATGGTATCTTAGCCAATAAAAGCATGGCTCTGGGTATATGTGCCTATCTTTTTTGCTACTTGTGATATGTAATTATAAAATTAGTGTGTTGAAAGGCCCAGGCAGAGATGCAAGACCCTAATGTGAAAAATCAGTGATACAAAAGGGCACCTGGCATAGAAGGTAAAGGAAGCCTCACAAATTTTTGCCCCTGAATTCAACCTGAGGACCAATAATAAGATACGTGTAACCAATACATTCTTCCAAATATTTAGTGGAAGAATTTGGGTGTGGTTTACCCAATGATAGGTAAACAGTCCTTTACCAAGTGACCTTTGCATATGGCTATATATATGATGTTATGAATTTTATATCCTGTAATGTGGACACCATGAGTCCTGTTTGGATCAAGTAATTAAGATCTCCTGATCTAACAGGGCACTGGTGCTTCACATCGGGATTCTTACTTGCTCAAGAGTATGAGGTTTAAAGATCACAATTGAAAGGCAAACTAGGTAGGAATTGCTGTAAAAGTGTTATGGCCAATTATCACCAAATTTCCCACAAGTAGTGCTGTGAATCAAGTTGATAGACTGTCAACACTTTTGTTCCTTTATTACCAAAGCTCAGGGACAGTACCCAGGCCCTGAGTAGAAAGAACTCCAAGGCCAGGGAAGATATTTTGTAAAATAGGTTTTAGACCCTCATGCAGAAAAGTTACCATTCTTGTTTAAGCCTAAAGTCATCCATAGAGTATAGTCATTATCCTCAATTGAGGATGATATTGAAATGTCTTATAAGCCAGGGGAATGATAGATTGTATGAATATTTTGGTTTCTTTTGTCAAGTGAATCCACATACACAGACCTTTATGTTTCTGACTAGTTCATAAGTCCTTGTAGAGGTTCAAGATACTATGCAGGACAATGTGGTCCACGTCTGTAAAGTGCGGAATGAGACCTTCAAAGAGAGATCTCAACATATAAAATGTGGCCAAATATTTCAGTATACTTGAAACAGCATCATAAGAAAAGAAGTATCAAGTAGTGATGGTTTAAGGTCCCAGAATACCAATATATTTGAACAAGAAGACTGTGATCTTGTGCTGTGTGGACATAGATGTAGGAGAAAACCTCTTTTCAATCTGAGCTGTTCAGATGTGTTTAAGCATTTTTGTTGTTTTTCCCTTTCTGATTGCACTTTATTTCAAGGCCACTCCCAGGGGTGAATGACAGGATATCTAATTTCAGCTCATTCTAAAAGCTATGTCTTCAGAAGAGAAGTGGTGAACCATGACTTAGGTACATATTCACCTTAGACACAATCACGAAGAGAGGGTTAACTTACATAAGTTTTCAGAATGTCAAGGGTCCTACCACACGGTTCATCCTGTAGCCCTTTTCAAAATTAGGCTTTAGAAGAGTTCTGCTTTTGTATGAAGATTTCAGCTCTAAATTAGATTATTTTCAATAGCCATTCAGTGAATGTTACTGGATAAAATATACAAATAAAGTCATATTTATTTTAGAGAAAATTCTGATATCATCAGCAGGGGCAGGTAATATGATTCAAAGTCAGGACCCTGAAGAGTCTGCTCTCCAGAGTTCTAAGTATTTAACCAAGAACCTCCAATTCCCAATCAATCTTGATCCCAATGAGAGAACAAGATGTTAGGAGAGCCCTTGTTTCTTCCTCAGGTTAACCTGGAATGATGCACCTCAGAGTGACTGGAAGGGACAGAAGCTGGGATACAGAACACACTGGGTACTGAACAAGGCTATCATAGGATTTTCACTAAACCCTCAGGGACCACCCCAGGTCCTCTTGCATTACCTTGAGCACTTATATCTTTATGTTTGCCCAGCTCTGGGTCATTTTTCCTCCCATAGTTAGCTTAACATGAAGTGTACATTTTTTTCTGTTCCCTCAATGAATTGAGAAGTTCTTTGAAAATTGTCTTTCATTTTTCTGGATCACTTAAACCCTTGTATGAAGTCCCTGTTGTAGAGGTCTCAGTACTTTGAGTAGATGACTACCTGGAGCATCCACAGCCAACCATCTTTTGCCTCACTTGTGTATGGAGTCTGAACAAAACCAGCCAAAACTTTATATGTATATTTTAACTTAAATATTTGTTACCAAAAGTTTGATGTGGAGACTTCATCTGGTGTGGTGAAAGTTGGTTGGGCTCATGGTCTATGCCAGAACTCAAAATGGAAGGTACACAAAAGAAAAGTTTGGTAAGAAGCCAGCTGAGGAGAGGAGGGCAGTGCCAAAATCTTTATGCAACAGCAAACCATACAAGCCCCATGGGACAGGAGTGAGCAGCCCAGAGCAGGGTATGTGCTCCCCATCAGTCCACCACCAACACAGCATGGCACCTGCACCATGGGCCAAGGTGTGCAGGTGTTTCCTGCAGGGTGACTGTTGACACAGAGACCTGTAAGAGAAGTCAGTGGCCTAATATAATAGTCTTGTCCTAGGTAGATGATACAATTGCTTGTGGATAAGAAGAATTGGTAATAAAGCAATTGTTAGATGACCTAGTAAAAATTCTTGAGCATGTGTGTGTATGTGTATGTCCTAAGAAGAAAACAAATTGAAAAGTAGTTCAGAGAGAACTCAAATGACAAGTGTGGGACTTGAGTGTACAACAAGATATATCCATGAGAATCACAAAAAATAAGTGAAAAGGAAGGGTTTCCTTCACTAATTTTTACCTAACCTTACAAATCACATTATGTTCAAAATAATAAGGGCAGAAATGTATCTTTTGATTCTGACTGTTGTACAACAGCTAGTTTATAAGTGACAGCAGAGGCATAAGGTCTGTTCTGTGTGTGGCCCCTGCACTCACTGGAAAGGAAGACAAGACTGTTGAAAGTGATCTAAAGTGATTGGAAATAATATCTTTTAGATTGCAAAGGAAGCATTGACTAATTTATATGTGCAGACTTTTTGTTTTGCAGGTCTTTGGGCTTGATCTCAGGGCTCAGGTGCTGTCCCTGAGTTGCTTTTGCTTAAGGGTAGCACTCTACTACTTGAGCCACAGCACTACTTCTGCCTTTTTCTGTGTATGTGGACCTAAGGAATGGAACCCAGGTCCTCATTCATGGGATGCAAGCACCGTACCACTTAGCCAACTTCCCTGTCCTATAAGCAGACTTTTTTTATGTTAAAAGAAGAAACAATAGGTTGGTATGTAGCATCCACCTTCCATGTGCAAGTCCTAAGGTTCAACCCACAATGTGAAAGAAAGTTGAAAATGGAATGACATGATGTATTCAGTTACAAATAGAAAGTAAAAGAGGAACAAAGGCCATGAGTAAGTAATGAGGTTTTTATTTGTTTGGGACTGTTTCTTTTTCCTTTTAATTGTTGGCTGTGGGGTTTGAACTCAGGGAGGGCCTGGCATATTCCCTAAGCTTTTCACTAAAGGCTAGCATGCTACTACTTCCAGCCAGAATGTCTCTTCTAGTTCTCTGCCATTTAATTGGTGATAAGTCACAATGCATTTTCTGCTGAAGTGTTGCTGAGGAATGGAACTCAGTGCCTCATGTATGCAAGGCAAGCACTCTACCACTGAGCCACCTTGCAGCCCCTGTACTAGCATTTTCATAGGAGTTTATTAGGCCTTACCTATTTGTTTGTTTCACAGATTCAACAAACCATAGAACCAAAATACTTGAAAAATATGCCACCTATAGTAAACATGCAGTCTTTGAAAAAACTGGCATTATCCTAATAACAATGCAGTATAACAACTATTCAGTAGGATGTAAATTGTAGTAGGTCTCAGAAGTGATTTACAGTGTATAGAAGACTGCCTGGAGATTATATAACAGGTGATTTGCACTGTATCGTAGGCTGTGTGCAGGTTACATGAAAGCAAACTGAGAAAGAAGTATCAGATGAGACAAACAAAAAAATAGCAAAGTAATTACTAAAATGAAACCATGTTTATATTGTAATGTAAAAATAGTAAATATATCAGGTTCTGTCTGATTTGAACAGAAGAAAATACACTCATAAATCTCAATAAGCTATTCAAGGAGATATACATTGATTATCAAGAAATCAAAATGAATCAATATAAGGATACCCTAAGCAAAAATCAATAATGAAAAATACAAATACTGATAATATGAGAGGAAATAAACATCAGCACAAATTGTGTTACCACAGATACAGAGCATTGGTAATAACAGGTATATCATAAATCTGTATAATAAAAATTTTATGCTGAAAAGTAAAGTCTACAAAGACATGGTTAAAAGGCCAAAGAATGATGATATCTTTAATCTGTCGTTATGATTGGAGAACTGGTACTCTACTTTTATTTTGTCGGCCGTGGGGCTTGAACTTGGGGCTTGGGTACTATCCCTCAGCTCTTGAGATCAAGGCGAGTGATCTACCCCCTAAGACACAGCGACACCTCCGGTTTTCTAGTGCTTTATTGGAAACAAGTGTCTCATGGACTTCCTGCCCACGCTGGCTTTGAAGTGTGATCCTCATATCTCAGCCTCATGAGTAGCTAGGATTACAGGTGGTAGCCATTGGTGCCCGGCCTCTAATACTCCTCTTAATGACTAAACAAACAGACAAGATGTGGAAGGCATTATCTTTACCTAAATGCTCTTTATAAAGCACAATGGTGTTATATTTACCAAGACAGACACACTGAGAATAGATCTGAAGACAAATTGTCGAGAAATCAGTATGAGAAAGGAATCTGTTATAAACACAATAAAATTCAATATATATTTCTCATAAGCTAGCAGTAAAACAGATGGAAACTAGAATAGATCTGTATCAAATGTATGCTATTACTATAATGTATAGAATATTTAAGGGAACAACTGTCGTAGGTCAGTTGTAAAATCATAAAAAGTGCTTTGAATTATGTATGGTGTATTCACTTGAATATCTTCTGGAGGGTGTGGTAGAGCCATAGAATTTGAGGGAAATAGGGTGATGAGAATATAGTATACAACTCAGGAGTAGAGACAGGAGGGAGTGATTGGGAGAGAGTGAAGGAATGGAATATACTGTATGAAAAGAATTTATTAATCTCTATGTATCACCTCCATAATAATATTAAATTACATTAATAATAAAAAAATACCTCCAGCATAAACAATTTGCTTGGTGATGAAAATCTACCACAGTTAGAAGAACAGTTACAATTTTTAGAAATCTAATACAGCACTCAATTTGCAAGATAAACTATTTCAGTTTAGGTTGAATATTAACTCTACATAAACCAGTAACAATAATCCTTTCATTGTAGTATTCAATTAAGTGTTAATGTTAAATGCTGAGGTAATAAAAAAAAACCAAGACAAGCACTTCTGTCTCAAGACTGTCATTTTACCCTAACTATTAAGGAGGAAACTGAGGTCTGGAAGTCAGCCTAGATAGACAACTCAAATTAAGAAGCTAATGAACAGGTTAGAGGTAAGGCTCAAGTGATAGTGCCAACAGTGAGTGAGGAAGCTGACTGTCTGTGAGACCTGCAGTTCAAGCTCCAATAGTAGCTGTAGAAAGCTATGGTGGAGTCTGAGGTATGTGTATTACATGTGTTTCTAAATTAGAAACCTAATTGTTGTGAAAACTGGCAAGTCTTCATCTCAGACATAAAGAGAAAAGAAAATGAGTGGAGGAGGGAGAGAAGGGAAGCCAAAGGTCAGGAAAAAGATGGAAGAAGAGGAGACAAGAGAGTAATGGAGAGAAAGGAAAAAGAGGGAAAGGGAAAGGAGGAGGAGAAGACAGGAGAGGAAGAAAGCCTTATGGCATTAGATTTGACAGTAAATCTTAAGTAAGACACCAAAAGTGACTCATGCAACAAAGAGACAAACAAACAAATGCCAGGCTCTGGTGGCTCACACCTGGAATCCTAACTACTCAGGAGAGCCAGATCTGAGGATCATGGTTCAAAGCCTGCCTGGGCAGGAAAACCTGTGAAATCTTATCTCCAATGAAACACCAGAAAGCCAGAAGTGGTGCAGTGGCCCATGTGGTAAAGTGCTAGGCTTGAACTGATGGGCTGAGGTACAAGCTCAGACCCAGATTTCAAGCCCCATGACTGACAATAAATAAATTAATGAATAAGGGTTGGGATGGTGGCTCAGTGGTAGAATGCTCACCTCAAATTCATGAGGCCCTGGGTTCCATTACTCAGCACCACATAAGTAGAAAAATTGGGAAGTGGGTGCTGTGGCTTAAGTAGTAGAGTGCTAGCCTTGAGCTGAAGAGCTGTGGGATAGCAGCCAGGCCCAGAGTTCAGGCCCCAGAACTGACCAAACAAAGAAAACAAAACAAAGCCAAGAAAATAAATCATAAGTAAAAATTAAAAAATAAAGACAAAACCAAAAAAACAAACAAACAAGATTAAGTGCACATAATCAAAATCTTGTATAATGAAAAGAACTATCAACGAAGAAGCAAAAGCATGGTAGGAGAAAATATTTGCATATGTCCTTAAATAGATTCCTAAAAAATCTGAATTATAAAATATAAAGAAAATCCTACAAGTAACCCCACACAACAAAATCTAATTTTAAAATAGGAAAAAGATTGAAGAGACGTTTCTAAATGGACATACACAAATAGCTGATTAAAATATAAAAGTAGTATCAATGGTCATGAGAATAATCCAAATCAAAATTACAATAAAATAACTATTTTACATATGTTAGTATGGCCATAGTTTTAAACCAAACCCCAAAAATCCTTCCAAACTCCAACAAAAGCTAGGAAAATGGTGACAACGATGTGAACCTTGATGCATTTCTCTCAGGTATGTAAAAGTATCAAAGATGGCACAAAGAGTCCTAAAAAGAACTAAATATACAATTACATAGAAATATGGTCCAGCACTTCTACACTTGTACGTACCTTAGAGAAAAACAGAGATTTCTATAAATACCATCAAAAATACAGCCTCAGTTTCAAGAAAGACAAATACCACAAAGCAGTCCAAGAATATTTACAGAGACAATTGAAGTACTTATAACACACTCAGGCCTGTACAGCAATCAAAGTTATGTTTGAACACACTATTTCAGCAAATCCAGTAAAACTTCATTAGGATAGTCTAATGTTGTGTATGAGGATGTGATGTCTGACCAGTTTCTAGCCAACCTTTACTTCCATGAGAAGTTACCTCCTAGGTGTCATTGAATCACATAACAAGTGGAACAACTTTGTCCTGACATTCAAAAATGAGAAACAAACTAAAGCAAACCTGCACTTAACTTAGAAGGCAAGTTTTGATAATCTGCTAAATCTCCAAGCCATCTTTAGTTTTTTTAGAAACATGTTTCTGAAGCTGAATTTTTTTTTCTGTTCTTCAATCTTGGACACCCTTAGGTTCATAAAATGGAATGTCGAACAGTGAGAAATACAAGAATCTCATCAGAGATCCTTCCATTCCTTCTTGCTGTTGACAATGAATAAAGATTCTGGAACCATGGCTAGGAGAGAAGACAAATGAGAGAGTCAGAAAAGAACCTGTGTGATTTTACCCTAGAAGTTCCTGGTCCGAACATGATAGGTGGGCTGGAAAAGCATAAAGCCTTCTTATGGGAGAAGAAATATTGCTGAGTCAAGTAGAGCATTAAAGTATCCAATAATGACAAATCCACAGAAGCCTAAAGCCTTATGTGTTACTAAACACTATTAACAGAAAATACACCCCAAAATGTAGATCCATAAAATGAAAAAAAACACAATTCCCAAATTCCCTCTATGAAATTTTAAGGAGTTTTTGGTTATTTGCATATGAAATTTGCCTTTCCTTTAATAATTTTTTCCCTCCTTTTGTTGTTGGTCCTGTGGCTTGAACTCAGGGCATGGGCACTGTCTCTGAGCATTTGCTGTGCTCCACTTGCCCTTCTTTTATTAATTGCTTCAGGAAACTAATGAAAAGTTTCCTCCCAGGGGTTTCTTAGAAAATGGTACTCCTCTTCCAAGACTCTTTCAAAAATGGTTGTCTAGGGTGATCAGGGTGAATGTGGGTGGAGATAGAGTTCAGGGTAGGTCTATGTTCATGTGAAGCTTGATAACTTGATCCAAACCAGTCTGTTTTTACTTTTCTGTTTTGCATATCCTGTTGTTTTGATTTTCTAACTGTTCTCTGATCCTAGAAGTTTCTGCCAGCTATGGGTCCTCAGACTTGTTTTCCCAACTGTATCCATTACACTGTGCAATAAACCTTTTGCGTCCCTCCCTCATATCACACATCCCAAGCTTTTCTCTTAAGTATTTGTTGTGATTGTTGATGATCCTTTCCCCACATCATGATTGGGAAGGATTGTGTAGGAAATATTCATGATATTCAGTCCTCCCGTGCATGGGTTCTCCATGCCTCTTTTAGTGGATCTGAGCTATTCCTCATGAAAATGGTGATCCTGAGGCACATTTGGCTATATAGACATCAACTTTGGAGCAACTATAAAATATGAAGGAAAAGTAATACTTTCTTTCTGTAAAAGTTAAAAATAAGTTTCTGAGAGGCAAGGAGATAAGGACCAGGTATAAATGGGTGCTTCCTAGACTAGCTGTGTTACATAGTTTTCATTGTTCAATGGTACATTTTTCAAACATTCATTTCTAAGTATTATGTTCATTGTACTAGTAGAAATAGAATTTACTTCCTACATTATTTTTGAATTGTTCAATGATCACAGAGTAAGTCTCATTATTTGTTATACAAATATTATATCCTCTTCCTTCATTCATCTCAATGATTGACTGTTCCAGATGCTGAGGTAGAAGGTTCAAGTATAGTATGGTATTCAGGGATAGATTATGGTTCTGACGTCCTCTGGAGGAAAAGGTGAACGAATGGAAAACATGGAGCTCATGCATAACACTTCTAGAATTCCTTTGGCAGGAGATGTGGTGCAACCCTCATGGGTTCCACTATGCCCGGAGATTCCTGTGGTTGCCATGATCCACCCCCATGTAGGGCATGTGGATTATGGAGAGCCTGTGGATTTCACATCTTGTTTACTGTTGTACTGGTAGAAGTCTCCCAGTATGCACTCCATAACTGGGCTCAAGGAGTGACGTGATCAGTGGTACCTTGTTGGCCCCCATGTTTGTCAGCCTGTTTCGTAAAGCTCACCCTAACCTCTGCAACTGGCTGCTGCTGAGGCCTTTGGACTAATGTCTCTCTCCATCCCATACCTCCGTATCAGAGACATGTCCTGTTTCATGGTTTTGTATCATTTACTGTGCAAGGTTGTGTTATGTATCCATATATGCTGTTAGTAGAGGTAGGTATGGTTTTCAAGGGTGGGGTAGTTTTTGATGCCTCTAGCAGGAACAATTGTGTTCTCACTAACTGCATAAATACTCTGAGATTACTATGCAATCACCTTAACTTATGTTGCCTGTTCAGTTGATATAAACATTATGGTATAATAAGTTTGGGTCTCTGTTTGCTATTGAGGTTTATAGGGTCTTAGCCATTGCTGCAGATTTTTTGGAATATTGGTTGCCAGCATTTTTGCTATCCTAAATGTTCTTGCTAGTGCTACTGCTTCTGCTGTGAACCTTATCCAAACCATATATACAGCACAATATGTTAATAGTTTGGCTTGGTATGTTTCTGGTGCCCTGGGATGCAGGTGGGCTTGGATAAGATTGTGATATGTTTTATGATTTGGAAACAACAATGATGTATATTGATAATCAAGTAGATGTGCTAAAGACCCGGTTAAAAATGATGTGACATGCTAATGGTTAGTACGCCTGTGTTATCCCTCAATATGATATGGGCCAATATCCAGTGACATATTTGAGGAATCTGGACCTTTGATAATTTTTGGGGGGGGAGGATCTGGTCATAGGGTCTGAACTCTGGGCCTGGGCGCTGCAAGGCTAGCGGGCTACCACTTGAGCGACAGTGCCATTCTTGCTTTTTTCTTTTTGCTTATGTGGTGCTGAGGAATCGAACTCAGGACCTCATGCATGCAAGGCAAGGGTTCTACCACTGAGCCACACTGAGCCACCTTCCCAGCCCTCCTTTGATAAATTAAGGTTAGACATTAGGCAGCTACAGGGTCAGAAATCTGATATTGGTCACTCCACCCTATAGGTAGCACACCCTGCAGACTTAGCTGCATCAGTTCTCCATTATCTGCAGGGATTCAACCTGGGGAATAGCACTCCTTTTTCCATTTCTTAGGCATTTTCCTGTTTCTTGTTTTCGTATTCCTTTTTCTTCCATTCTTATTGAGATGTATGATCTGCTGCATTTTCTAGGCTCAAGCTGATAGACATTTGCTCAATTTACAAAATAAAAAGGAGGATTTGTTGCAGACTCAGAGGTGCAAGGACTGTCAAGGTGTGAGCAAAAGCTCCACAACCATGGACTGCAAACTTCAGGGCTGCAAGTACTTGCCATTTTCATAGGAGGGAGTGTTCCTTTGAGCTTCTGGGCCTGGGGCCTTACCTGTAGGAGTTTGGTGGACAAAGGTTGAACTAGAATGAGAAAGGATGCATATGATCTGCAGTTGTTGCCACATTGAGTCCTAGAACAATGTGATGCAAGAACTGGACAGATATAGAAAGTGTCTATAGCTAAGGATATTGCAGAAATAAAGAGAGATTCATCACTGGCCTCGTCTCTGTCTCTTCCATTATCATCCCCTTGTTTTTCTGGAGCACTGCTGGTGTTGTGGCTGGCCCAAGCAGTGGTAGTATGCTTACCTAGCATGCATGAAGCCCTGGTTCAAGTCCTCACTACCTCATACACAGGAATGCAAAATGTGGAATTGTGGCTCAAGTAGTAGGATGCTAGTCTTGAGCAAAAGAAGTTCAGTGACAGTGTCCATGCACTGAGTTCAAGCCCCAGAGTTGGGACATAAAACACAAGAAATGCAAGTTGGGTGCTGGTTCCTCATGTCTGTAATCCTTGCTGTTCAATAGGCTGAAACCTGAGGATCCCAGTTCAAAGTCAGCCTGGCCACCAACATGTGTGAGACACTTATCTCCAGTGACCACTAGAAATCCAGAAGTGTGTTGTGGCTCACATGGTAGAGTACTTGAGCTCAGAGATGGTTCCCAGGTTCAGAGTACAAGTGCCATGAACGACCAAAAAAAAGAAAAAGGATAAAAATATAAGTAAATGCATCAGAAATACAGGCTTGAACAATGAAAACTACACTTCACATGTAGTCTTGGAAGTACTCCAATTCTTTCTGATCCTTTTCTCCTTGCCTCTCAGGAATTTACTTTTATAGAATGAAATTAATTTTTCTTTATATTATTAGAGGTGCTTTTAAGTTGAAGTCTATAAATCCAAATATGCCCTTTGAGTTCCATTTTCATGAGGAATAATTCAGGTCCAAAAAGGAGATATAGAAAACCTATACACTGGAGACCTAAAACCAGGCATGAAACTTTCCAATCCAAACTATCTCAATTATATTGTATGTAAAGGATCACCAAAAATCACAATAAATATTTAAGAGACAAGTATAGGATCTCTGAATATGAGAGAGGGAGACTGTTGCAGACCTTGGGGTGCCTGCCAGGAGCAGGCAAACTGTGAACAAAGGCTTCAGGGCCTTTGACTCCCACCCTCAGGGTTGCAAGTCCTTGCCCTTTCTTGGTTTGAGGAAGTGTGTGTTCTAGCTGTTTGGCCTGGGGCTTTAAGTGAAGGGAGGCTTTGGTGGAAAAGATAGATTGAAGTAGAATGAGGAAAGGTGTGTGCTGTTTGCACTTTTTGGCACAGTGGGCGTAGACCAATATTACACAAGCATTTGAGAAATATAGCAGAATTGTGCCATCAGCCATCTCTCTGTCTCCTTAATTATTATCCCGTTGGCCCACAGAAGTCTTACTTGTGCTCTGTACGACTGTGGCAGAAGGCAAAGATTTATTCCACAGCTTAATGGATAAGGTCTGAGAAGACAAGTCAGAGGTCCCCTAGATATGTAGCCTAAAGCTACTGAGAGGAAGTTTTAGGATCAGAGAAGAGGTAAGAATTCTAGAGATTTTCACATGCAAAATGAGAAGACAGAAGCAGACTGGTTTGTAAATGATTAAGATTCACATCAACATAGCCTAGCCTAAACTTCACTCTTCTACTCACCTGCATTCAATCTGACCCCCAAACCACTCTCATTGTAGGAAAATCAGGGAAATGTGCCATGCTCTTAAGAATCCCTGTGAGGAAACTTTTCACTAGTTACCTGAAGAAATTATTAAAGGAAATCCAAGTAGAGCACAGCAAATGCTCACAGACAGTGACCAAGCTCTGAGTTGAAGCCTCAGGACCAACAGCAAAAAGACATAAAACCTTTAAATGAAAAGCAAAATTCAGAAACAGCCAAAAACTCATTTTCATTTAATAGATAGATTGGGGATTTTCTGGAAAAAGTAATTGTTTGATTTTGCAAAATTTAAATCAACACAAGGATTATGATGCATATCCACATAACCATCTTCTTATTCTATGCCAGTGTGTAAAATTACACTAATGGAAAATGACCCGTTATAAATTCAGTGTCTATGAGTACGTTTGTAAGATGAGAGGGGAGGTATTAAACAATGTAAAGCAAAACAGAGATATAATTTACACTCAGCAGAACACAGGCATAGAACAAAAAGAAAGGTATGAGAAACAGTCTCATAACCTCAATTTCATTATTAGAACTAAGTACCAAAAAGTCAATGCATCCAATTCTCCCCATATATATCCATTTTCTGGTTGGTCTTACAATATTTTACAAAGGAAACAGTGGTTTTGAAGAAGAAACTCACCTTAGCTCCCACAGCAGGGAGAGAAAAGTCCCAATGCATCCAAGCACTCTTCTGACCAGAGGTGAAGCAAGGTGGCGCCGAGCATCATGGGAATTGTAGTCTCCTTGGAGGGCTTTCGGTTTGAAAGTCCTGAGTTGTTTTTGTTTTTGGAGGGCGGAAGTGGAGCAGAGATCTTTTTGGGCATGCGTCTCCCCGCCCCCCTTGGGCATATTAAGTCGGACCCTTCTGGATTCTTTCCCTTTGCTTGCTGCTGGAAGTGCCCTGAAGTAAAGTTCGCCTTCCATAGGTGGGAGCCAGGAGGCAGGCGCCCAGCTCTGCGCAGTGGAGCTTGGGAGCTGTAACTTGAAGGAATCTCAAGCTTTGGAACTGATGTTAGGTAGGAACTGTGGGATTGCTGCTGGAGTCTATCCTCCGCTGGTTTCTTTTTCTGGTTCTGTTTTTTTTGGTCATTGGTGGGGCTTGAACTCTGGGCCTGCAAGCAATGTTCCTGAGCTCGTCAGCTCAAGAGGAGAGCTTTATACTTGAGCCAAAGCACCGGTTTTCCCCTCCATGCTTTTCTCCAGTCTGGGGTTGATAATTTGCTTGAGGTTCAGGAGTTTGTGCTGCCATTAGCTTCTGGGCCAGAAGCTGCAAGAACCTGGTTCCCAAATGTCTGAGAGCAAGCTGGGTGATTCTGAAGACAAGGAGAGCCCAAGAGCTGTGCATTTGTACTCCAAGACCAAGGGATTCTTCTATTAATGCATGTGACTTTATTTGCTTTGCCCAGGTGGGAGAGGAGTACAGGAAGAATTCTAGTGAAATTGTGAGATGTATGCCTGCCTTGAGTCCTCTTACATGGAAGTTGTATTTAGGGCTTCTGTGTTGTTTCTCCTAGAGATATTTTAATCTTTTTGGCTTGAGGTTTTAATCTCCTGGCTTGAGTTCACAGATGTTTGTTCACCATCCTGTTTCTAGAGACAGTTGTATATGGGATATTGGAGTATTGAGTGTTGGTCCTGTATTTTTAGGAATGAAGCCTAGCAATGTTTGAAGCAGAGCACCCTATGAATAAGAATCTCCATCCTAAATGGACAGACCTTTTCAATTCTGAGAAGCCCAAAAGGGAAGAAGCAGAAAAGCACAGGCAGGGGAAGATGCTGCTAGCTTCCCTTGCCTTATGCAAAAATTGTTGCTACTTCCCTAAGCACCAGATTCACGTGGTACTCTTTCCTACACCACTCTCACTTTGTGTTGTTGCAAGATTTAAGCTAATTTCTAGGAGTCGTGATGAGCTGGCTTGAGGAATAACCCAGAGGCTAGTTATCAGAGGGTACCTGAGGCTGTGGTTTGGGAAGGTGGGGTAATTGTTATGACTGAAAATATCTATTCATGTAGTAATCCCTAATCCTCTTCTTACTAATTTATTCAGCCTGGGTTACCACTATAATTTTTAGTATGTATTCATTGAAACTTATCTTAAATGTCCCATCTATGGATTTGTTAATGCTAGCTCTAATGTGTTGGCTGTGCCTCGTATTTCAGAAAGTGTTGGTCGGGGACATTTGGCCTTAAATGAAAAATCACAGAAGAAAACTTGAGGTAACATGTTTTACTCAAGGTTGTATGCTTTGTAGGTGATGATTATCTTCAGGTGTGTCACTCCTATATGGAGTATTTTATGTTGTATCTTTAGGATGGCCAAGGATCTTCCCATGACTGTTTAGGAAAATGAACATTAGGGACTTCTCAAACCTGGGTTTACCTCATCTTTACTCATGTTCCTTTGGCCAAAGCATGTTAAATGGCAAATTGCAAATCATTGCATATGTTTGCAATGGATACAGTGAAATGTACCATTGGACAACCATTATTGAAATAGTATAACACAAGAAATATATTCTGTACATAGTTTCCTCTGTAACTTTGGGTGAAAACTACTGAGTTACATCATATATGCTTTCCATGATGTTTAAATATGTAAATGAATGAGGTAGAAAACAAATTCCAATGGATTCCTAGGATACCTTTGCATTAAAAAAAGCAGTTCCTACATCCCGAAGTATATTCAGTAAAAATAGTTTCAGTGGAAATGTGATATGTTTTTGCTTTCAGTTATTCAATATTTTTTGTAGGAACATTCAATTTTATAAATGTAGTATGTACATGAACAGAAATTAGTTGGTTTAATAATATCTATCTACCAGGAAATGGACTGGATTTGTATTTATTGTAGACTTTAATCCTCTGCCTGAGACATTAAAGATTCTTCTCTTATAAGAACTCTTTGCCGTTTTCCAGCCCATGTATTATGTTGCAAGAGGAAATTCTGGGCCGAAAGTCTCACAGATTCATTTCTGAATTCGTCATTTGTCTTGTATCCCAGCCATGCTTCCAGAATCTTCTGCTCATTGTCAGCAGCAAGACAAAATGAATGGATCTCTGGTGAGTTGTTTTTTTTATTTCTCATTTTGTTTTATTCCATTATATGAACCTAAAGATGTTCAAGAATTTAAAACAATTCCAACCACACAGATTCAGCCTCAGGAACATATTCATATGGCTTATAGATTATCAGATTAAGATTGCTTGTAGGTTTAGCAGATTAAATGGTTATATTCTTTCTAAGTTGAATGCAGATTGGCTTCAGAATGTCTAGGTTTCATCTTCTCATAAAATGTAATCAAATCTGTTATTTGATGTAATGACACTGAGCAGGTTTCTTCTCATGAAAGGTGGATAGCTTGCAAACAGATCACATCCTCATGAGCAATGTTAAACTATTTCAATGAAATTTTCTTGGAATTGCTGAAATAGTGTTATGGACAGACACACATTCATGTGTTGTTATGGAGTGATTAGCCTATATGTACTTAAATTACTCTCCATATATAGTACTTGGTCGACT
This sequence comes from Dipodomys spectabilis, assembly GCF_019054845.1. Lineage (NCBI taxonomy): Eukaryota > Metazoa > Chordata > Mammalia > Rodentia > Heteromyidae > Dipodomys > Dipodomys spectabilis. The sequence goes on along the minus strand of NW_024870904.1, from coordinate 3,282,747 downwards.
TCATGGTCTTCGTCTTACTTGAAACTTAGGATATATTTGTTGCTAAACTTTATGGTCTTTCTACAAATTCCTGTTTGTTTTCTAAAGTATCCTCACAAAATTTCTTTACTCTATTTTCTCTCTCTATTTTTGATTTTCTACTCACTAGTGTTGGTTATTTTTCTCTTTCTCTCTCTTTGTATCTATCTTTCTATCAATTTTTTCTTACTTTTCTCATTCCCTCTTTCCTCCATATGTGTCTCAGTTGTTTCTTTTCATCAAATGATCTATCTGGGAACTATTTTTTCTTAGTGATCAGTTTTACTTTGCTGACATGGCTCTTAGGTTTGACATTTTCCTTACCCATTGTATAGGAAAATTGTTCCCTAGAGAGTTCTACAGGATTCCAGAAACAAAATTAGAAAATCACAAAAACATAAACAGATAGACTTAGGGAAAACCAGGGTTCGGAAGGCTCTCTGGCACTTGGTCCCTTGGTGCCAGCAAGCAAGCATAGTTCCTTGAGTGCACACAGGGAAGATTACCATTGATAACATGCAAAAATGACGTATCTATTTTAGTAGTACAATCAGAGCCACAACAGGTTGTGAGGAAAACATGTTTCCTAATGTCCTGAGACAGAAGACTGGCTCCCAGATAAAATGCCTACATGAAGTTCACCTTACCTAGCCTTGAAGGTGAACAGCAGCTCAGTTTCAGATGCTATCTTTCTATCTTTCCAACAGTAAGGAAAAGGCCTGCCCTCCAGTCTCTTAACCCTCTCCAGAATTCTCTTTTAACCCTTCTGTGGCCAGCTCTCAATGTTCTCATTGCGGTCAGGCTGGAATTCCAACCTCTCAAACCTTTTCCCCCTTCAGCTCAACTTCAGAGTTCCCCACAGAAAAGTATTTCCTTCGCCCAACTTATACACTACAAGAAAATCAGTTTTCTCCTGATTCGGTTATCTTTGGTCTAACTTCATTTGATGTGGTATTTGTTTTGTCTTTCCTTCCCACTACTTTTGAATATTTTAATTCACTGCCAGTATATGATAGGAACTGGTTTTGATAAAAAAAAAAATACAGTGACAAGGTGTTCTTTATTAGAAATATCACTTGTTGCAAAATCTCACGGATGATTTCTCAGGAATTGATTTGGATCTCTGAGAAATTTTGCGATTAACTAACACAAGTGGAAATATATCCTTAGGGATCTACTGGAGAAATGACTCAGAAATATGTGACACATTGGAGCATTTGTTCATATTCATCATTTTTGTCATATTTAGTATTCCTTGAGCTTCTATATATTTTCCTTCACCTTCCATGAAGTCTATTAAAATGAAAATATTGTAAAGAATATTGTATTCCCCTTCCACATATATTTTGTATTGTAGAATGTAGGCAAAGTTTACAAAACTTCATGGTAGCAGTTCTTTTTTACATAGGATGGAAATATCAGGGTATCTGTGACCACTTTTCAATATTTAGTATTTAAACCAAACATGGTTAACCTAGGGTATTTTTATGTGTGAACTCAATTAAATCATATATGGGCAAAATAAATCATTAGCTACTTTCTGGAGTACTGTTAGTATTTTTGAATATTCATGTGGACACTGCTTCTCATAGGTCTAGTAATATTCTATGTTCTGTATTTCATGTCATATCCTGAATGTGTTCTGCTTGCTTATGAGAGTACCTGTTAATAGAAAGTCAAAATAGGATTTAGGGTGAAGCAGTATATGTAAATGCAGAAAAAATATTTGTTTAATTCATTGTTACCCTTATATGTACTAAAATTTTATCAAAAAATGATAATATAATTTTTCAGACACCTCCTTAGACTTATTGTTGTCATGCCAGATTATTGTCTCCTTAGAGTTTTTATCTTGTCTCTATTGCTAGCAGCAGAAATGTGTTTGCATGCAATAGGGAAACTGTAATTTTTTATTGGTCTTGGGGCTTGAATTCTGGGCCTGGTTCTTGTCCCTCAGCTCTTCAGGTCAAAGTGAGTGCTCTACCACTTGAGTGACAGTGCTACTTTCAGTTTTCTGGTGGTTTATTGGAGATAAGTGTCTCATGGACTTTCCTGCCTGGGCTGGCCTTGAACCTAGATCCTCAGACCTCAGCCTCCTCAATAGCTAGGAGGATAAGCCACCAGTGCCCTGCCAATCTGTGTGTTTTAATGACCAGGTTTATATATTGTCGAATATTTCTAATTTGCTATTTAATTTTCCCAGTGAATAGATAACACAGCAAGCTGCAAACATTTAATGTAAGACAAAAGCATACCTGCAGCATAATGAAATTCCTGATTGGAATTCTCATGACCTAGGTCTAATTTCTTGATGGAAATGTGCCATTACAGAAGCTGATGTCATTTGATGATGTGGCTGTGTACTTTACATGGAAGGAGTGGCAGGATCTGGATCCTGGTCAGCGGACCCTTCACAGAGATGTAATGCTGGAGACCTATAGCAACCTAATGTCCTTGGGTGAGCAAAGGTCACTTTTTCTTGGAAGATCAAGTGCTTTTATTTTAGTAGACATTTGACTGTTTATGTTATCTACGTATAAGATTCCAGTCCATTCCCAGCTAAAAACTGCTAGTATAAAAGCCAGCCAAATTGAGGTCTGGGAGCTTGGTGTTGTTTGCCTTTGCACTACTGCATGAACCACAACTCCATTTTGGCTTTTGTTTTAGGGTATATTCTGGGTTTCCTTGCCCAGGTTGGTTTCAAGCCTGCCACTTCAGATCTCATCTCGTCAATGAAGGATTAAAGTTGTAAGCCTTTGAACCATAACATTTTCTAAAAACAAACAAACAAAAAAAAAAACACTAAAAAAGATTCCAGTCCATGGGAAGTGTCATTTCTTTGTAAGGGAAACTTCAACTTCATTATATGTAACTCAAGAGCTAATTTTATTTTCAGTCTTTAAGATTTCTAATCAATTTTGGACAAAAGTTCTAAACTATGATCCAATAATAGGAGACTGACTTCCCAGACTTGGGGTAATTATTATAGGTGGATCTACAGTCTAGATAAAATATACATTACTACTGACAGTATGATCTGGAAATCAGTAGGTGAAAGTGTGTATTTGTAAGCCAAACTTGACACAGAGTTTAGTGCATCAAGATTGGAATTCTAGATACTCTGGAGGCTGAAATCTGAAGATTTTGGTTTGAAGCCAGGAACTGTGGAAAAGTGACCATGAAACTCTTATCTCCAATTAACCATTCAAAAAGTAGAATCATAGGCAAGACTCAAACTAGTAGAATGCTAGCTTTGAGCAAAAGAGCTGAGTTCAAGCCACACAATGCCACAATAAACTCAAAGCTGGGGGCAACTCCACCATGGAGTTATTAAGAATAGAGAAACCATGGGCTGGGAAGATGGCTCAGGGATAGACAAATTCCCTTGCATACTTGAGGCCCTGTGTTCGATATCTCAGCACCACATAAGCAGGGAAATAAAGCTAGAATTGGTGTTGTGGCTCAAGTGATAGAGTGCTAGACTTGTGCTTAAGAGCAGAGAGACAGCTCCCAGGCCCAGAGTTCACGCCCCACAACTCGATGGCCCCCCACAAAAACAATTGAGAAACCAGATTTAGGAGCAACCTTGTGAACAGGATGTCTGCGACCTTACATTAATGATGACCCAGCAAGAGCAATTGTTCTCCACTATTTCTTATTCACAGGGCACTGTGTTCCTAAACCTGAATTGATTGTGAAGCTGGAGGAAGGTGCAGAACCATGGATAAGAGAAACCTCAGACAAGAATTTTACAGGTTGGTTAAAGCATCTTGAATAGTGATGATGGATCCAGAGCCCAGTGGGTCTGTTTATATTGAGCGGTATGGAGCAATAGTATTCCTAGTGCCTCTGAGTCATGTGTGGCAGAGAACTAGGTGATCCTTTGTCTCAAGGAATTGTCAATCCAGAATTCACATGGAGACACACTGAATTTGGTGTGCCAGTGTAGGCAGTGTTAGCAATTCCCTTTTTCTGTAGAGAAGTCATTCATAAAGAGAAAAAGAGAATAAGAAATGTAGAAAGGAGATCTCATTTTCTTTTAAACTAGTATTATGCAGGTAGGAGGAAAATAGGAGTATGCTAGGGCTGCTATCCTCTGATGGGGACAATTTCTTATCAGTGGTGCTGGGCATAGAGGGTGATTCAGAATGGAAGCATTAAGAGTATGGAGATGAATAATTTCAGGAAATATTTCCTGGGAAAACATATAATAATCTAAAATACAGAAAAACATTATTTTGCACTGTAAAATGTCAGTACTACTTTCTTAATTACTACATTGCAGAGAAATGTATATATTCTGCATAAAGCAATGTTTTGATATTTGAAAATCTAGTAAGAAAATGTGAGGAAATATCGTTATCGTAAGGAATTTGTGGGATTCATTTATGTTTTTGTCTATTTTTCTATTATTCATTTTAGATGTCCCAGAAATGGAGGATGTGATTAGCACCTGTCAGGAAAGTCACAATAAATATCTCTCTGAAGTAGCAGTCATGAAACTAACCCAGGGAAGGAAAAAGTGAGACTTATAAAAAGTTTTCATTTGAGCTCCATACAGAAGTCAGAATTGATTAAGAATAATGGGAACTCCTTAGGGATGAGGATAGAAAAGGTCACTGGGTGTCAGAAAATGGGTGTTTTCAGTGAACCTGGTAAGATGTGTGCTGCCTATAGTCCTCATGTGTCTTCTGTAGTTGAAGAATATAAACAATGTGAAAAGTCACACACTGTTGTCCCTCAGAGAACACACACAAGAGAGAAACCTCATGAATGTAACGTGTGTCGAAAGTCTTTCACCAAGAAATCAAAGCTTACTGTCCACCAGAGAACACACACAAAAGAGAAACATTTTCAATGCAACATTTGTGAAAAATCTTTCACCTGCAAGGCATATCTTACTAGACACCAGAGAACACACACTGGAAAGAAAATTTATGAATGTAACTTAGGTGGAAAGTCTTTCTCCTGGAAGTCAACTCTCACTGTCCATCAGATAACACACACAGGAAAGAAACCTTTTGAATGTAACGTGTGTGGAAAGTATTTCATCCAGAAATCAAAGCTTACTGTTCACCTGAGAACACACACAAAAGAGAAACCTTTTGAATGTAACATTTGTGGAATGCCTTTCTCCTGCAAGGCATATCTTACTAGCCACCAGAGAACACACAAAGGAGAGAAACCTTATGAATGTAACATGTGTGGAAAGTCTTTTACCAAAAAATCAAACCTTACTGTCCACCACAGAACACACACAGGAGAGAGACCTTATGAATGTAACCTGTGTGGAAAGTGTTTCACCCAGAAATCAAATCTTACTGTCCACCAGAGAACACACACAAAAGAGAAACCTTTTGAATGTAAGATTTGCGGAAAGTTTTTCACCCACAAGGAATATCTTTCTACCCACCAGAGAACACACACAGGAGAGAAATTTTATGAATGTAACTTGTGTGGAAAGTCCTTTACCAGGAAGTCAACCCTCACTGTCCATCAGATAACACACATGGGAAAGAAACCTTATGAATGTAATGTGTGTGGAAAGTCTTTCACCAAGAAATCAAAGCTTACTGTCCACCAGAGAACACACACAAAAGAAAAACCTTTTCAATGCAACATTTGTGGAAAATCTTTCACCTGCAAGGCATATCTTACTAGCCACCAGAGAACACACAAAGGAGAGAAACCTTATGAATGTAACATGTGTGGAAAGTCTTTCGCCAGGATGGCATACCTTACTGTCCACCAGAGAACACATACTAGAGAGAAACCTTATGAATGTAACATGTGTGGAAAGTCTTTTACCAAGAAATCAAAGCTTACTGTCCACCACAGAACACACACAGGAGAGAGACCTTATGAATGTAACCTGTGTGGAAAGTGTTTCACCCAGAAATCAAAGCTTACTGTCCACCAGAGAACACACACAAAAGAGAAACCTTTTGAATGTAAGATTTGTGGAAAGTTTTTCACCCTCAAGGAATATCTTTCTACCCACCAGAGAACACACACAGGAGAGAAAATTTATGAATGTAACTTGTGTGGAAAGTCCTTTACCTGGAAGTCAACCCTCACTGTCCATCAGATAACACATATGGGAAAGAAACCTTATGAATGTAATGTGTGTGGAAAGTCTTTCACCAAGAAATCAAAGCTTACTGTTCACCAGAGAACACACACAAAAGAGTATCCTTTTGAATGTAACATTTGTGGAAAGTCTTTCACCTGCAAGGCATATCTTACTAGCCACCAGAGAATACACACAGGAGAGAAACTTCATGAATGTAATGTGTGTGGAAAATCTTTCATGCAAAAGGGTAACCTTACTGCCCACCACAGAACACACACAGGAGAGACCTTATGAATGTAACCTGTGTGGAAAGTGTTTCATCCAGAAATCAAAGCTTACTCGCCACCAGAGAACACACACACAGGAGAGAAACCTTATGAATGTAACACGTATGGAAAGTCTTTCACCAAGAAGTCATACCTTACTTGCCACCAGACAACACACACAAGAGAGAAACCTTATTAATGTAACATTTGTGGAAAGGCTTTCACCTGGAAGTAAAACTTCACTGTCCATCAGAAAACACACATGAAAGAAACCTTATGAATGTCATATGTGTGGAAAGATTTTCAGCTAGAAGCTACACCTTACTTTCCACCAGAGAGCACACACAGGAGAGAAATTTTATGAATGTAACCTATGTGGAAATTCTTTCACCCAGAACATACACCTTTATGTCCATCAGAAAAAATCCCACCAGAGAGAAATGTTATGTATGTAGTCGGCATGGAAATTCTTTCATCTGGAAGGCAAACCTTAACATCCATCACAGAACACAAGGAGAGAAACCTTATGAATGCAACCAGTGTAGAAAGACCTGGAGTTCACAGCTTAACACACATAAGTTGATTCACACAAATGAAATAACTTAGGATTGTACCAAATGGGGAAAGTCTTTGATCTGTAAGAAAATTGAAATTGCAATACAGAACCAATACAACATAGAGACCTTATGATATAGCTGATGTGGAGTCCTCCAACTACAAGACACAGCTCAGAGTATATCACAGAACACCCAAAACACACAGAAACACAGACACATACTCTCACACACAAAGAGGAGAGAAATCATATGTAGGAAAATATGGAAAGGTTTTCAAGAAAAAGTCCTAACTCAGTTTCCATCAGAGAACAGACACAGATGAGAAAATACAAATATATCAAATGTGGATAGTCCTTTACTAAGTATTCATAGATCCAAGTTCATATAACACACAGCAGAGAAATCTCAAAAATATTACTAATGTGGAAGGTCTTTGACCTGAAAGGAATATCTCAGTGTTTATGAGAGAACTGACTCACATAGGAGAAAAGAAAGTAGTGAATACAACATATGTGAAATGACTTTCAATCAGAACTGAGTCCTCATCATATGTGAGATCATACACAGGAGAGAAATTATGAGTATAGAAAACATTTTGCCAGAAGTCACATCTGTACAGGTATCAAAGACCTGGACACATGACAGAATTTCTGTAAATATAAACATGAGAGGAAGTCTTTCAACCTGAAGCCAACCTTCAGCAATTATTAAAATATTCACCCAGGAAAGAAACCCAATGTAGGAAAATCTTTGTCAGAAAACCTCTGTAAATTATACAGAGAAATTCTTCATGGCAGAGGTAAGTTAGGGGTGATGGGAAACCATTCTTCACTCTTCAGCTCTCTTTGAGCCAACATTTGTCATTATGTTGAGTGTGGATGGTGTCCTTCAATATTATCCAAAGCATGTAGAAACAACCAGTCTCGACAAATCATTAAGAAATTGAAATAATTCACTTGTGTCTTTTATACTAAGGAATGGTGTGTCAAGGTAATTTGTAAACTCCTCTTAGAAATATGAGTTCTAGCCCTTTGGGACTGGATTCAGATCATCTCCAACATGCTTATGGGAACAATAGATGAGTAAATACTGTTAGGATTGGAGGCAAGAACATGAGAACAACCATATTTCTACTGCTCCCTTAAGTCTCCCTCTGTATGTGTGATCCATGCGTTATAGTACAAATGACTTACTTATTCCAGTTCAGTTTTTGAATGGAAGATCTAAAGGAAGATATTAGTCCTTATTGCAGTACATACATAGTAGTAAAGTTTTTCTCATAGGGGTAACAATGCTCAAAAGGAAATGTATTCATGACCTAACTCATAATGGTATAACCAATCTGTACAGTATGTTTACAATAAAATATATATTTAAAAATATGATAGATTAATAAAGCCTAGAATCTGCATTGTGCCTTGGGGGAGAACCCCAAAGTGTCTTCAGTGCTTGCTCTTTTCTTTAATTAATCATTGGTGATGAGCAACTTGTGATTGATTCACTCTTAGCCTATATAGTTGTTCTGCTGAGCAAGCTATTACAAAACACCAGTGTGGATGATGTGTCGCACCTGTGTTATCTCATAGAGGGCCAAAGTGGATAGGACATCAGGGGAAATAATTGAGCACACAAAGATATTGATCAACCTCTCACAAAAATTGAAGTTAACAAAAGAATAAAACCATCTGCCACTTGAGTTACAGCATCACTTCTAGGCCCTGAGAGGAAGGAAGGAAAGAAGGAAGGAAAGAAAGAAGGAAGGAAGGAAGGAAGGAAGGAATGATGTGAGAGAGGGAAAGAGGAAGGGAAGGAATGGGGAAGAAGGAAGAAATAAACTTTTCAAAAGAAGAATGTTTAATTTTTGGTGAATGTGAGAATTATTGTTTCAGAGGTGGGGCTCACGAAAAATGGCTTTTACAAAAGTTAATTCTTGAACTGTTCACAAAATTATAAGGAGGCTGTAACATTTTATAAATTGACTTAATATTTCAAGAATATTAAGTAAGGAGGTCAGGTGTGTCTGGTGCCCTATTGGGCACATGGTGGATGGTGGGGTCTGGCATCTTGTCTTCATGCAGGGGCAAGGAATACCCCCTTCATCACTTGCCACCCAACTGATAGGTGTCGCTGGTTCCCTGAAAGCAGGGGTGAGAATTTGGTTGATATGTTACTCAATCTCTTAGTCCAGTGACTTGGACTGGAATTTCCTGTAGACCTCCCTCCTGCTTAGGCCCTATTTAGGCTGGACCAGCAGTGGCACTAGATGCTATGGTACATGTCTCTGTGATCATGTCCTGTGTCCTGTCTCCTGGCTTGTCTCTGGTCATCATAGTGTGCCAATTCAGCACTCTTTTCCTGCTGATTGGTTTCTTGGTGTTTTTTTAATTCTTTTTTTTTTTTCCTTTCTGTCCTGTTAGCAAGCTGTCTGTTTGTGGACTGCAAGTCCTTGTTACAACAGGCTGCTTGCAGACTGCTAGCTGTGTAATAAACACTGCAGTATTCCATCTTCCATAATAATTCCATCTTCCAAATGTACTGTCTTCTTTTACAGAAACACAAAGGTTGACCTAAATTTAGAATTTCTAGAGCCAAGGTAGATGCCACTGTATAGTTATGTAATTAAAGATATCCATGAGGCATTCAGAAAAAATGTCTGTAACATCAGAAAGTGCTTAATTAGTAAACCAAGACCAAGACTCCATATCCTATATAAGCCAGTCATTCTACATATGTCCACAGCTGTTTTGTTACATGAAGGGCTCTATTTTCACACTTTCATGAAGAAATGTTTTTGTGCCAATATGAGGTCTTCAACTCAGGGACTGAGTTGAAGCCAACGAGAGCTCCTAGGAATCTAAAAAGCTAGGAATCAAAGCATGAGCCCTGTGGGCTGTTCTGAAGAAATCTCTCTCTGCGAATAAGAGGTTTCATTTAGTGCTTCACCTCAGGCTTCCTGTACCTTCAACAATTTTAATTGTTCAAAGAGAATTCTTAAATCCTGGCCAGGATTCCATTTACAAGATAAGGACAGTGGACTTCACATTGCCAGATTTAGCTAGGTTGCTAGCTTATCCCCTCCCCTCACACTGTTCACCCATCTGCTTATCTACTGAGGCCTAGTAAAGAAGAAAAAAATAGGGGGATTAGGAGGCCCTTGGCCTTTCTACTTGTACCATACACACACACATACACAAACACCAGCTATTTGGATATAGTTCATTCTCCCATTTTTACAAACTGGATGCTTTCCGATAAAGGATGGTTCATGGACCGGAGTCCCTTCTACCTAGGCCTGTCATATAGCTGTCATTAAAACTCATGAACCAACATACCACATTCAAAGTAGCCCTGATGATAACATTTTATTTTTGATTTTATCACTTTTGTTATTATCATTTGGCTAATACTTTTGCTGGAGCTCAAAATTTAAGGGACTTGCTGCTCACTGAATTGGTAAAATACCTTTTCCTTCTTTTAGTTTAAAATCAGCAATTAAAAATGAGCAATTACAGTCCCTCGTGTGGAATCTTAGCTACTCAGGAAGCTGAAATTACAAAGGTAGTATTTGTAGGCCATCCCATGCAAAAGCTTCATGAATATGGTATCTTAGCCAAGAAAAGGATGGATCTGGTCATATGTGCCTATCTTGTTTGCTACTTGTGATATGTAATTATTACAATTAGTGTGTTGAAAGGCCCAGACAAAGAAACAAGACCCTAAGGTGAAAAATCAGAGATAAAAAAGGGCATCTGGTATAGAAGGTAAAGGAAGCCTCACAAATTTTTGCCTCTGAATTCAACCTGAGGACCACTAATATGATCTGTGAAAACAATGCATTCTTCCAAATATTTTGTGGAAGAATTTGGATGTGGTTTACAGAATGATAGGTAAACAGACCTTTACTGAGATTGCAAAAGGACCTTTGCATATGTCTATATGATGTTATGAATTTTATATCCTATTCTGTGGAAACCATGAGTCCTGCTTGGATCAAGTAGTTAAGATCTCCTGATCTAATGGGGCACTGGTGCTTCACATCAGAATTCTTAGTTGCTCAAAAATATGAGGTTTAAAATCACAATTGAAAGGCCAACTAGGTAGTAAAGGCTGTGAGACTGTTATTGCCAATTATCATGAAATTTCCCACAATTAGTGCTGTGAATCATGCTGATAGGTTGTCATCACATTTGTTCCTTTATTACAAAATCTGAGGGACAGTACCCAGACCCTGAGTAGAAAGAACTCCAAGGCCAGGGAAGATATTTTGTAAAAATGGGTTCTTTGGCCTTCATGCAGGAAAGTTTCCAATCCTATAGAAACCTAAAATACTCCATGGGATATAGTCATTGTCCCTCAATTGAAGTTGATATTGAAATGTCTTATAAGCGTGGGTAATGATAAATTGTCACAAATAATTTGATACCTGTTGTCATGTGAATGCACATGCACATACCTTTATGTTTCTGAGTAGTTCATAGTTCCTTGCAGAGGTTCAAGTTACTATGTAGGACAATGTGGTCCACATCTGTAAGGTGTGGAATTAGACATTCTAAGAGAGATCTCAACATCTAAACTGTGGCCAAATATTTCAGTATACTTGAAACAGGATCATAAGAAAAGGGGTCAAGTAGTGATCATTTAAGATCCCAGAATACCAATATATTTGAACGAGAAGACAATGGTGTTCTACTGTGTGCACACAAATGTAAGAGAAATACTCTTTTCAGTCTGTTCTGTCCAGATGTGCAGAAGCACTTTTGCTGTTCTTCCCTTATGGACTGCAATTTATTTCAAGGCCACTCCCAGGAGTGAATGACAGGATATTTAGTTTCAGCTCATTCTAAATGCTCCTATGTCCTGAGAAGAGAAGTGGTGAACCATGACTTGGCTACATATCCACCCTAGACCTAATCACTAAGAGTGGGTTAAGTTATATAATTTTTCAGAATGTCAACGGTCCTACCACAAGGTTCATCCTGTAGCAATATCCAAAGTTAGGCTTTAGAAAATTCTGCCTTTGTTCAAAGATTTCAACTCTAAATTAGATTATTTTCAATAGCCATTCATTGAATGTTACTGGATAAAGTATACAAACATAGTCACATCTATGTTACAGAACATTGTGATATCATCAGCAGGGGCAGTTCATACGAGCCAAAGTCATGACCCTGAAGAGTCTGCTCTCCAGAGATCTAAGTATTTAACCAAAACCCTCCAGTTCCCAAGCAATCATGACCCCAATGAGAGAGCAGGATGTTAGGTGAATCCTTGTTTCTTCTTGAGGTTAACCTGGAATGATGCACTTCAGAATGACTGGAAATGACAGAAGCTGGGATACTGAACACAGTCGGTACTGAACAAGGCTATCATAGGATTTTCATTAGAACCTCAGGGACCACACAAGGCCTCCTTCCATTACCTTGAGCACTTATATCTTTATTGTTGTCCACCTCTAGGCCATTTTTCCTCCCATAATTAGCATAGTATTAGGTGTACATTTTTCTTGCTCCTTTGAGAAACATCTTACCCTAACCTCTCTTTTCGTTTTCCTCAATGAATTGTGAAGATCTTTTAAATATTTTTTTGTTCAGGTTTCTTGATCAGAAACATCCTTGTATGAAGTCCCTGTTATAGAGTTGTCAGTACTTTGAGAAGTACTAACAGCTAACCATCTTTTTTTCACTTGTCAATGGGGTTGAGCAAAACCAAGCCAAATCTTCATATGTGCATTCTAACTTAAATGTTTGTTACCAAAAGTTTGATGTGGAGACTTCATCAGGTGTGTTGGAAATTGGTTGGGCTCATAGTCTAAGCCAGAACTCAAAATGGAAGGTACAGGAAAGAAAAGATTGGTAAGGAGCCAGCCGAGGAGAGGAGCACAGTGCCAAAGTCTTCATGCAATATGCAAACCTGGCAAGCCCCTTGGGACAGGAGTAAGGAGCCCAGATCAGGGCCTGTGCTACCCATCAGTACACCACCAGCACCACATGGCACATCTAGCATGGGACATGGTGTGCCCAGGTTTCAGGAGGGCTGACTGTTGACACAGGGACCTGTTAGTCAAGTTAAGCCAGTGGCCTAATGTAATTGTCTTGTCTTATGTAGATGATACAATTGCTGTGGACAAGAAGAATTGGTAGTAAAACTATTGTCTGATGAACTAGTTAAAATTCTTCAGGATATTTGTGTGTGTGTGTGTGTGTGTGTGTGTGTGTGTGTGTCCTAAGAAGAAAACAAATTGAAAAGTAGTTCAGAGAGAACTAAAATGACAGGAGTGTCAGACTTAAGTCCTCACCAAGATAGATCCATTGCAATCACAACCAATAAATGACCTGTGGGACAGTGCCCAGGCCCAGAGTTCAAGCCCTACGACCAGCCCCCCCCCCAAAAAAATTACTCTAAAGGTGATATATACACATACACATCTGTACATCTATGTATATATACATATATACATCTATGTATATATACATTATTTGTGTATATATATATATGTATATATATATATACACACATAGATGTATATATGTATGTCAAAGTTACATAAGCCAGGTATTGAATTCATTACTTGATTGATTACTCGATTGATTTCATTGATTTCATTACTTATTGAACAATATGCATTTTTGCACAATTCCAACCACTTTTGAAAAGTAGCATTTATTTCCATATAAGCCAGTATAATATACCAATATTAGGTATTGATCTTATTGTCTGGGTACTGTCCCTGGCCATTTTATCTTAAGGATCTATCACTGGAGCCATCTATCAATTTCTACCCCTGGATTTTTAGGTGATTAATTGTAGATAAGAGTTTCATTGACTTTTCTGAAAGGGCTGGATGAAATCTCAATCCTCAGGTCTCAGGTTTACTACCATGAGACACTTGTGTCCAGCACCTTTAAATATTATTATATGCACTATGTTATTTGTGGTATGTTTTTTTTTTCATTATTCATGCAGCTTGATCTCTGGGCCTGGGCTCTGTCCCTCAGCTCTTCAGCTCAAGGCTAATGCTCTACTACTGAACCCACAGCACCACTTTCAGATTCTTCTGTTTATGTGGTGCTGAGCAACCTAACCCAGGGCCTCATGCATGCAAGGCAAGCACTCTCCACTGAGCCAACTTTCCAGCCCCTACAGTAGCATTTTCAAAGGAATATATTAGGCCTTACATATTTGTTTGTTGCACAGATTCAACAAACCATAGAACGCAAAGACTTGCCAAAGTAGGGCACCTATAGTAAACATGCAATCTTTGAAAAAACTGGCATTATCCTATGAACAATGCGTTGTAACAACTATTTAGTAGGATTTAAGTTGTAATAGGTATCAGAGGTGATTTACAGTGTATAGAAGATTGTCTGGAGATTATATTAGAGGTGATTTGCATGGTATAGAACGATGTGTGCAGGTTACATGAAAGCAAACTAAGAAATACATGTCAGATGAGACAAACATAATAAATAGCAAAGTAATCACTAAAATGAAACCATGTTAATATTGTAAGATAAAAATAGTAAATATATCAGGTACTGTCTGATTTGAACAGAAGAAAACATACTCAAAAAACTCAATAAGCCAAACAGACATACATTAATTATCAAGAAATAAAATTAAATCAATATAAACATACCATATGCAACAATCATTATTGAAAAATACAAGTAGTCATAATATGAAAGGAAAGGAACCTCAGCACAAATTGTGTTACCACAGATACGGAGCATTGATAATAACAAGCAAATTATAAATCTGTATAACAAAAGTTCTATTCTGAAAAGTAAAGTCTACAAAGACATGATTAAAAGGACAAAGAATGATAATTTCTTTAATCTATCATTATGATTGGAGAAGTAATATTCCTCTTAATGACTGTATAACTAGACAAATGGTCAGTAGAAACACACACAGGGATAGCATTATCTTTACTAAATGCTGTTTATAAAGCACTATGCACTTATATTTACCAAGACAGACACACTGACAATAGATCTGAAGACAAATTGTCTAGAAATCAGTATGACAAATAAATCTATGATAAGAATACAAAAAAATCCAACAATATGTTTCTAATAATCTAACAGTAAAATAAACAGAAGGGAACTAGAATGAATATGTACAAATATATGTATGCTATCATTGTGATTTATTAAAGAGAGCTACTTTCTTACTTCATTTGTGAAATAAAAACAATTGCTTTCAATTATGTATGGTGTATTCACATGTATAGCTTCTGGTGGGTGTGGCAGTCATAGAATGTGAGGGAAAAGGGTGATGAAAATAAAATATACAACTCAAGAGTAGAGATAAGAGGGAGAGATTGGGAGAGAATGAAGGCATGGAAGACACTGTATGAAAGGAAGGGTATTTTTTACCTCACTCATGACATATCTCTCTATACATCACCTCCATAATAAGATTAAATTACATTAATTATAAAACAATACCTCCAGAATTAACGATCTGCTTAGTGAAGAAAATCTACCACAGGTAGAACAGGTCCAGTTGTTAGAAAAACAATACAACACTTAATTTGAAAGATAAACTATTTCAGTTTAGGTTGCAAAATAACTCTACATAAACCAGAAACAATAAACTATTTCATTGTAGTATCCAATTAAGTGTTAATGTTAAATGTTGAAGTAAGAAAAATCAAGGCAAGTACTTCTTGCTCAGACTGTCATTTTAGCCTAGCTACTAAGGAGGAAACTGAGGTCTGCAAGCCAGCCTGGATAGACAACTCAAACTAAGCAGCTAATGAACAGGTTAGAGGTATGGCTCAAGTGATAGTGCCAACAGTGAGTGAGGAAGTTGACTGACTGTGAGACCTGCAGTTCAAGCTCCAATAGTAGCTCAAGAAAACCATGAGGTATGTTTATTACTGTGTTTCTAAGTTAGAAAGTCTTCATCTCAGATATAAAGGGAAAAGAAGATGAGTGGAGGAGGGCGAGAAGGGAAGCAAAAGGTCAGGAAAAAGAAGGAAGAAGAGAGGACAAGAGAGTAGTGGAGTGGAGGGGAAAAGAGGAAAAGGGAAAAGAAGAGAAGAGAGATGGGGAGAAAAGTTTCATGGCATCAGATTTGACAGTAAGTGGTCTGGGAAGATTGCTCAGTGGTAGAGTGCTTGCTTATCATGCATAAGGCCCTGGGTTTAATTCCTCAGCACCACATAAACAAAATGTTGGAAGTGTTCCTTTGGTTCAATCTGTAATGTACTCACCTTGAGCTGAAGAGCTGAGTGACAGCACCCAGGCCTACAGTTCAAGACTCACTGCTGAGAAAAAAGAAAAGAAAAAAAAATAAAGCAAGATTTGGCAGTAACCCCATAAATAAAACTCCAAAACTACCTCTTGAAAAAAACAAACAATGTGAGTCTCTGGTGGATCACACCTGTAATATTAGGTACTCAAGAGGGTGAGATCTGAAGATCGGGTCTCAAAGTCAGCCTGGGCAGGTATAGCTGTGAAACTCTTACTTCCAGTAAATCACCAGAAAACAAGAAGTGGTGCTGTGGTCAAAGTGGTAGAGTGTTAGTCTTGAATTTAAGAGCTGAGGGACAGTGTTCAGGCCCAGAGTTCAAACCCCATGACCTACAATATATAAATAAATAACTAATAAATAAATACAAATGAAAACCTTGTATATTGAAAAGCACTACCAATAAAGGGAAAAAAGCATGTATGTGAGAAATATTTGCATATATCTCTAAATGGATTGCTAACCAATATGAATTAGAAAATATAAAGAAAATCCTTCAAGTAACCCAGACAACAAAATCTAATTTTAAAGTTGCAAAAAGATTGAAGAGATTTTTCTAAAAATGACATACACATGTAGTACATTAAAATATGAAAGTAGTTTAATATCAGTAGTCATGAGAAAAATTCAAATGAAAATTCCAATAAAATAACATTTGATACATGCTAGTATGGACATAGTTTTAAATAAAAACAACAAAAATACTCCCAAAGTCTCAAAAAAGCTAGGAAAGATGTGAAAAGGATGTGAACCTTGGTGCATTTCTGTCATGTATATAAAAATATCAAAGGTGAAGCCAGGTACCGGTGGTTCACACCTGTAATCATATCTACTCAAAAGGCTGAGATTTGAGGATCACGGTTCAAAGCCAGCATGGGCAGGAAAATCCGTGAAACTCTTATCTCCAATAAAACCACCAGAAAACCAGACGTGGTGCTGTGGCTCCAGTGGTAGAGTGCTAGCCTTGAGCTAAAGAGCTGAGGGAGTACGGCTCAGGCCCGGAGTTCAAGCCCCCTGTTCGACCTAACAAACAAACAAACAAACAAATAATCTATCAAAGATGGTACGAAGAGTCCTAAAAAGAACTAAACATAGAATTATATAGGAATATGGTCCAGCATTTCTATGCTTGTGTGCAACAGTAGATAAAGCAGGGAGTACAACAAATGCTTGGAGAATCACTTCTCAAACTCTACTCACAAGAAGCAAAACATTGAAGCATGTAAAACAACAAAGGAGAAAACTTTACTACATTTTATGGCAGGGATGAACTTTAAGTAAAATAAGCTAAATAAAACACACCAATCATAAAGGAACAGCCATGGTATAATTTCCCTTACTGAGCTTCCAAGGATCAACAAACTTGTGGAGCCCAAATGTAGGATGATTCCAGAGACTGGGATAGAGAGGAACAGGAGCTGCCTATTAAATGATCAAATAGCTTCACAGATGGAAGATGAAAAGTGTTGTAGATGGATGGATGGAATGGCTTCACAACAGTGTGGCCCAGTGTTTTATCAATGAACTCTACACATAAGAATGGCTAATGTAGCCACACACAGTCTGAAACACAACTATTCTCCCTGGACTTGGGAAACTCAAGACAGATTATTTGCCAGCCTAGGCTACATAAAAAGATGAAGAGCTTGCTTGGAGGTGGGTGGGGAAGTGTAGTGGAGGAGATGGGAGGGCCGGGATGGTAGGGGAAAAACAAAGGAGAAGGCAACAATGCTTAATAAGAAATGTACTCATTATCTTGCTCATGTAAGTGTAACCCCTCTGTATGGTATTTTCACAATAAATAAACTTACTTAACAGATAAGAGCTTGCTGGACTACATAGCAAGACCTATCATCCAAAGAAACATGGAAAAATCAAATTTTGGATTCTGTGAAGACATATGGGTGACAAACATATCTATTTTATCTACTAAAATAACAAACAAACTGAAAGTGTTTGAACACATGCTCAAACAGTGTTTAGTTGGAAATACACACTACAAATAGCATTAATAACAAACACACATGGACAAAAATACAAATTATTATAATCTGTGTAGGTTTTGCAGATGATTACACTGACTATTGCTCAAATGTGTCACATATTCCTGAACCATTTCTTCCACTAGATTCCCAAGGATACATTGCCACACATGCTATTTAGTATTGAAGTTCCTGAGATTAAAGTTTACTACTTGGCATATGTATGTCAGAATTTTCCATTAGTGATATTTCCAAAACAAAAACCATAGTCACTGTATGTTTATTTTCACAACCAGCTTCTATGTTATAATATCAGTGAAAGCAAATATTCAAGCAGAGCAAGAAGAAAAAGGAAAACTGCAGGAACCACATCAAATGAGGTTAAACCAGAGAAAGATAATAGAATCTGGAAACTCAAATTATTTTATGTTTAGCAACAATTTTCCTGTATAATGAGTAAGAAAAATGTCAATTCTAAGAGCCATGTCACCAAAAGAAAACTGATCAGTAAGAGAATCTACTTCCCAGATAAAACATTTGAAGAAAAGAAAAATTAAGAGACAAATGGAGGAAAGAGAAGCAGAATGAATGAAAGAGAAAAAGAGACAGAGAAAAATAGACAACAAGAGAAGAGAGAAATAAAGCTAGTGAACTCACATGGTGGTGTCTCATGCATGTAATCCTAGCTACTCAGGAGGCTGAGATCTGAGCATAGAGGTTCAAAGCCAGCCCAGGCAGGACCATCTGTGAGACTTGCATCTCCAATTAACCACTAGAAAACTGGAAGTGGTGATGTGGCACCAGTGGTAGAGTACTAGCCTTGAGCTGCAGAGTTTAAGTATAGCGACTAGGCCCAGAGTTCCAGACCTACAACTGAAAAAAAAAAGAAGAAAGAAGGATGGTAAAGGGAAACAAAGGAGGAGGCAACAATGCATGATAAGAAATGTACTTACTATCTTGCCCATGTAATTGTAACCTCCCTGTATGGTATTTTCACAATAAATAAATGTAATACAAAAGAAAGAAAAAAAGCTAATAAACATGAAAAATAGAATGAATTGGGAAAATAGGAAAGAGAACTCCTATGAGAGCACCATAGAGAAAAACAGAGATTTCTATAAATACCATCAAACTTAGCCTAAGTTTCAAGTAAAACAAAGACCACAAAGCAGTCCAAGAGTATTTACAGAGATTAATGGAAGTACTTATAGCTCACTCAGTCCTGTAGGATATTTGAAGTTATGTTTGACCACACTATTTCAGCAAATCCAGTAAAATTTCATTAGGATAGTTTAATATTACATATGAGGATGTGATGTCAGACCAGTTGCTAGCCATCCTTCACCTTCTATGAGAAGTCATCTCCTAGGTGTCACTGAATCACATAACTAGTGGGACAACTTTCTCTCACACTAGAAAAAGTAGAAACAAATTGAAGCATATCTGCACTTAACTTAGAATGACAGATTTTATAATCTGCTAAATCTCCAAGCCAACTTCAGCTTTTTTTTTTTTTTTTTTTTTTTTTTTTGTCGGTCCTGGGGCTTCAGCTTTGGGCTTTGGTTCTGTCTCTGTGCTCTTCAGCTCAAGGCGAGCGCTCTATTTCTTGAGCCACAGCACCACTTCTGGTTTTCTAGTGGTTTATTGGAGATAACAGTCTCACAGACTTTCCTGCCTGGGCTGGCTCTGAGCCCTGATCCTCAGTTCCCAGCCTCCTGAGTAGCTAGGATTACAGGTGTGAGCCACTGGTGTCCAGCTACATCTTTAGCTTTTTTAGAAACATGTTCCTGAAGCTGATTCTTTTTCTTTTCTTTTGTTCAATCTTGGACACCCTTAGGTTCATAAAATGGAATGTCAAAAAAAGTGAGAAATAAAAGAATCTCACTAGAGATCCTTTCATTCTTTCTTGCTGTTGACAATGAATAAATATTCTGGAACCATGGCTAGTAGCGAAGGCAAATAAGGGAGTCAGAAAAGAACCTGTGGGATTTTACCCTAGATGTGCCTGCTCAAAACATGATATGTGGGCTGGAAAAGCCTTCCTATGGGAGAAGAATCATTCCTGTCTTAAGAAGAGCATTAAAGTGTCCACTAAAGACATATGCATGGGGGCTGGGAAGGTGGTTCAGTGGTAGAGCACTTGCCTTGTATGCCTGAGGCGCTGGGTTCGATTCCTCAGCACCACATAAGCAAAAAGAAAAAAGCTGCAAGTGGCACTGTGGCTCAAGTAGTAGAGCGCTAGACTTCAGCTGAAGAGCTAAGGTACAGGGCCCAGGCCCAGAGTTCAGGCCCCAAGACTAGACCCACCCCCAAAAAAAGAAAAACAGAAAAAAAAAAACTAAAGCTCCTACAAAAGATTGTTGAAAAATTGAACCCAAAAAAGGAAAACATGCCACCTGTTCACTAAAAGTAATTATCACTGAAATACATCTAGGGATATATAAACTATTTTTCTATTAATGTAAAGATATCTTAGGACTCCATTGATTATTTGTACTCTACCTCATTTATTTACATCTTCAAACACATGTATGTTATGAACAGTATTTTCACACAAAGTTATTGAGATAAAATATATACAACACATATTTTTGTTTTATAATATTTCAGTAATGGTTGTCATATGGCACATTACCCTTTATGCAAATAATTAGCATACCTTGGTACAATGACTTGCAATTTGAGTTTGAACTGCTTTGGCCAAAGGTACATCAGTAATGATGATATAAACACAGATTGAGAAGTCCCTCACTTTCCTAAGTAGTCATATTAAGAACTGTGTCCATTCTGCTGGAGATACAGGGCCTAATAAAGATGCAAGATAAAATGCTGGTCAGAGGAGTGACAAAATCCCAGTCAACCATCCCCAGCCAAGGCACCAGTAGATTGAAGTCTTATGTGTTACTAAACAATCTTAACAGAAAATACACGCCAAAATGTAGATCCATCAAAATTAAAACCAACAAATTATATCCCTATGTGCTTTTGCTTGTACTTATTGGTTGATTACACAGGATATTCTGTTATCTAGTAGTGATGTACTTTTTACAATTACTTAGAAAGGTAATTGTTAATATAAAATACATGACCTTTACAGTGACATATACAAAAAGTGAAAATCTATTCTGTATACATCATTGAGGTTGTTTTTGCTCAGAAAGACACTATGAATCCTTTAAAAGCAATACTTGCACATTACTACTGGGTTTTATTGTCACAAGAATGTTTTCTTACTTTGAAAAACTTAAAAGAATTTATTATAGACTAAGTGTTCACATTCACAATACTTAAGATCAGGAGTGTTACAGATTTCAAGGTGGGGGCATTTTCTGTGTGTTTTGGGATTTGGACTGTCCTCATACACCTTAGTGACTGAACATCCTGCCTTGAAAATTTCAAGTTTTCTATTTCATATTATTGCATTAGAATATAATCTGAATTTAAAAAAGAGCATTGTAACTGGGCTATCATGTCTAATAGCTGGAATCTTAGGTATTCAGAAGGCTGAGATCTGAGGAAAGTTAGTATTATCCTCACCTTAACTCCTCAGCTCCACCAAGACCTGAGCTCCTCCCAGACCTAGAGTTCCCTCCCTACAGCTGGCCACCCCCTCTCTCATCTCAGACTCACCTGAGCATGTACTTAACTCACGTCCTGCCCCCCAGATCCTGTTGCAACCTGAAGAGGGACAAATGCTTGTGCTCCCTGTCCTAGGAAATATGATCCTTCTAATAAACCTTATACTAATCTTTCTCCTGTGCCTGCTTGTGGTCCCCTGGGAAGGACATGAAGGAACCCTACAAGGATCACAGATTGAAGCCAGGGGGATATGGAAGTCTGAGAGACTTATCTCCAATACTCTACCAAAGTAGTGGGAAGTGCAAATGTGGCTTAAGTGGTAGAACATTATCATTGAATGGAATAATTTCAAGGTCAGTTTCCAGACCTTGAGTTCAAGAATCAGGACAGGCAGACACATATCAAGGGCATTTTATTGTATTCAAATTATATTTTAACAATTTTTGGTGTACATGTATAGGAAATCTCTCTCATTTTTTTTTGTCGGTGTGGGGCCTGAACTCTGAGCCTGGGCACTGTCCCTCTGACCTTCAGCTCAAAGCTAGCACTCTACTACTTGAGCCACAGTACACTGCTGGCTTTTTCTGCTTATTTGGTTCTGAGGAATCAAACCAGGGCTTCATTCACGCAAGGCAAGCACTCTACCACTGAACCACCTGCCCAGCCAGTCTTTCTCATTTTAAGTGATGTAAAATAGGCTAATTAAATTAGTAGAGAAATTGTAATTTGTCAGAACAGACCCATCAATTGGAGTATATCTGTGCCAGCAGCATTTTGAAAGTTTCAAAAGCCATAGGAAATTCAGATGATGAAAAGAGGATCAGTATTTTTATATAAGACATTTTCAAGGAATGTTTACCATTCATTGGCTTCAATTCACAAAAAGCAAGTTAATAAAGTCACCTGGGTGAGTACCAGAATCTCTAGGTTCAGGAATATAAACGCACTACTCCTGACTCTCCTTGTCTGAAAATCAGAGGTTTGTGAGCCACTTTCTGGCACCTGGAGGAACAAGTGCTAATGGCAGCACAAACCTATGAGCCCTAAAATATCATCCACTCCAGACTGGGGAAAAATGGTAAGGGCAGACTCTTGCTAGGAGCCTCAGATCCCTTCATGTTTCAGCTCTCAAGTTCCCCTGAAAAAGAGAATCTGTGCTTCTACCTCTTGGCTCTGATTATGGTGTGCAAAGCTGTACTTCAGAGCCCTTCCAGCAGCAAGACAAAAGCAAAGTAACCCGAATTTGTAAACTAAAAACACAAACAGTGGACAAGGAGGCATTGGCACCTCTGCCCCCCCCACCCCCCATCCCCCCATCCCCCCACACACTTTCAAAGGATCTATGCCCCGATAGAAACTACAATTCCCAGAATGCGATGCACAATTCACCTAGAGGAAGTGGGCTTGTTACAGGGTTTTGACTTGCACAAGACGCTTGGTCCTAAGTGTGCAAGGATGCATGGGAACCTTTCTCTCCCAGCTGAGGGAACTTAGGTGAGTTTCTCCTTGAAAATTCAGTTTGCCAACATAAATATTGTGAGACCAATTAAAAACACAAATATATTAGAAGCATTGTATAATTTGGCTCTTTAATTCTTAGTTCTTTTAATATAATTGAGGTTATGAATCTACATAGATTTTATTTTTGTTTTTGTTCAAAAAGTACGTTCTGCTGAATGTACATTATGTCTCTGTTTCTCCTTAAAGTTTTGAATATCTCCCCTCTCACTTTACAAAGGTATTTGCAGCTGGGTGCCAATGGCTCATGCCTGTAATCCTAGGTTCTCAGGAAGCTGAGATATGAGGATCCCCGTTCAAAGCCAGCCTGAGCAGGAAAGTTTATAAGCCTTATCTCCAACTAACCACCAAAAAATTGGAAGTGGCTTGTGGCTCAAGTGGTAGAGAGCTCACTTGAACTGAAAAACACAGGGGCAGCACTCAGGCTGGGTTCAAGCCACAAGATCGACCAAAAAAATACAGTACTTGCAGACAGTAACTGATTGATTCTGGCATCATCTTCCCCTGCTCTAATATATATACTGGAATAAAATAACAGAATTTAAAGACAGATATACTTTATAATCTTTGAATTAAATTGATTTGTCAAATTGTACTGATTACTTTCCCAGACACTCCCAAATTCCATCTATGGAATTTTAAGGAGTTTTTGGTTATTTGTGTCTGAAATTTGCCTTTCCTTATAAAGTTTTTCCTCATTTTGTTGTTGGTCCTGTGGCTTGAACTCAGAGCTTGGGCACTGTCTGTGAGCATTTGCTGTGCTCTACTTGCCTTTCTTTTAATAATTGCTTCAGGGGACTAGTGAAAAGTTTTCTCCCAGGGGTTTCTTAGAAAATGGTACTCCTCCTCCAAGACTCTCCAAAAAAAATGGTTGTCTAGGAAAATCAGGATGAATGTGGGAGGAGGTAGAGTTCAGGGCAGGTCTATGTTCATGTGAAGCTTCATTACTTGCTCCAATGCAGTCTGTTTTTACTTTTCTGTTTTGCATATCCTATTTTGTTTTGATTTTCTACCTCTTCTCTGACCCTAGAAGTTCCTGTCAGCAAGTCTAGGCCACATATGTAGGGGTCCTCAGACTTGTCTTCCCAGACTGTATCTGTTACACTGTGGAATAAATCTTTTGCCTCCCTCCGTCATATCAGACATCCTAAGCTTGTCTCCTAAGGGTTTGGTGTGATTGTTGATGATCCTTTCCCCACATCATGACTGGGAAGGATTGTGTAGGAAATTTTCATGCCTGATATTCAGTCCTCCAGTGTAAGGGTTTTCCATCCCTCTTTTAGTGGACCTGAGCTATTCCTCATGAAACTGGAGATCGTGAGGCACATTTGGATGTATAGATGGCAACATTGGAGCACCTGTAAAATATGAAGGAAAAAGAATTCTTTCTTTCTTTTTTTTTAATGTGGCAAGTACATTTAATGGAAAGTTTTAAGAGACAAGCCTTTATTCATTGTTAAAGACAAAATATTTTGAATTTATTAATATTTGTTACAGGAATTACTTCCCAAAAATGTTAATCACAGCTGGATTGAAAGAGTATTTGGGAAAAGTGGCAACGTTGTTTACATAAGTATACCACATTATAAGTCTACTGGAGATCCAAAAGGATTTGCGTTTGTGGAGTTTGAACCAAAGGAGCAGGCAGCAAAAGCTATTGAGGTGGGTCCAAAGTGCAGTTCTCTTTTCAAAGGTAGAATTCTTTCTTTCTGTAAAAGTTAAAAGTAAGTTCCTGAGAGGCAAGGACATAAGGATCAGGTAAAAATGGCTGCATCCTAGATTAGCTGTGTCCCATAGTTGTCATTGTTCTTGGTTACATTTTTCAAACATTCATTTCTATGTATTATGTTTATTGTACTAGTATAAATATAATTTACTTCTTACATTTTTGAATTGTTCATTGCTCACAGACGTAAGTCTCATTATTATACAAATATTATATCCTCTTACTTCATTGATCACAGTTATTGACTATTGCAGATCCTGAGGTAGAAGGTCCAAGTGTGGTAAGGTATTCAGGGATAGATTATGGTTCTGACTTCCTTTGAAAGAAAAGGTGAAACAATGGAAAAAGATGGAGCTTATGCATAACACTTGCAAAATTTCTTTGGCAGGAGATGTGGTGCATCCTTCTTGGGTTCTACTATGCCCAGAGATTCCCATGGTTGTGATGATCCATCGTCCTGGAGGGCCTGTGGATTTCACACCTTGTCCACTGTTCTGGTGGTAGGAGTCTCCCAGGATGTATGGCAGGTCTCAGAGGAGTGACGAGATCAGTGGTAGCTTGCTGGCTCCGATATTTGTCAGTTTGTGTGGACAAGCTCACCCTGACATCTTGAGCCTGGCTGCTGCCATGAGGCCTATTTGAACTAATGCCTCTCACCATCCCATAAGTCTGTTTCAGAGACCTGTCTTGCTTCATGGTTTTGTATCATTTACTGTGCAAGCTTGTGTTATGTATCCATACATGCTAGTTGTTGGGCTGGGTATGGTTTTCAAGGGTGGGGTGGTGTTTCATGCCTTTTGCAGGAACAACTATGTTCTCACTAACTGCATGAGTAATCCTAGCTTACTATGCAATCCCCTTAACTTACATTGCATGTTCAGTTGATAGAACCATGGTATAATAAGTTTGGGTCTCTGATTGCTATTGAGGTTCAGAGGACTCTTAGCCATTGCTGCACATTTTAGGGAATATTGGTTGCCCTCATTATTGCTACCCTGACTATTCTTGCTAGCACTCCTTCTTCTCTTATGATCCTTGTAGAAAAATATATACAGCACAACATGTTAATACTTTAGTTTGAAACGTTTCTGGTACCTTGGGATGCATATAGGAATGGATAAAATGATTGTGATATGTTTTATGATTTGGAAACAGCAATGATGTATGTTGATAATCACATAGACCTGCTAAAGACCCAGTTAAAATGATGTGTCATGCTAATTGTCAGTACATCTGTGTTATCCCTCTTGAATATGATGGAAATATGAATTGGACCAATATCCAGTGACATATTAGAGGAATCTGGCCCTCTGATAATTTTAACTTAGACATTACGCAGCTTCAGTGTCAGATATCTGATATTGGTCCACCACACAGGCTTAGCTGTATCAGTTCTCCATTACCTGCAGGGATTCACCTGGGGAAATAGCACTCTTTTTGCTATTTCTTAGGCATTTTCCTGTTTCTTGTTTTGGTATATCTTTTTTCTTACATTCTGCTGCTTTTTCCAGGTTCAGGCTGATAGACACTTGCTCAAGTTACAAAATGAAAAAGGGGGAAATGGTGCAGACCCTGAGGTGCCAGGAGTTGGCAAGGGGTGAGCAAAAGCTCCACAGCCATGGACTCCAACGGTCAGTGCTATATGTACTTCACTTTTTGTTGGAGGGAGTGTTCCTTTTAGAGTCTGGGCCTGGGGGCTTACCTCTAGGAGTTTGGTGGACAAAGGTTGAACTAGAATGAGGAAAGATGCATATGGCCTGCACTTGTTGGCACAGTGAGTCCTGGAACAATGTGATGCAAGCACTGGACAGATCTAGAAAGTGTCTATAGCTAAGGTTATTGCTGAAATAAAGAGAGATTCATCATTGGCCTTGTCTCTGTCTCTTCCATTATCATCCCATTGCCCTTCCAGAGCACTGTTTGTGTTGTGGCTGTCCCGCAACAGTGGTAGAGTGCTTACCTAACATGCATGAAGCCCTGGTTCAAGTCCTCAGTACCACATACATAGAAAAAGCCGAGTGGGAATTGTTGCTCCAGTACTAGGGTGCTAATGTGGAGCAAAAATTTTGGGACAGTGTCCATGCACTGAGTTCAAGCCCCAAGGCTGGGACATAAAAGAAAAGAAATGCAAGCTGGGTGCTGGTACCTCATGTCTTTAATCCTAGCTATTCAAAAGGCTGAAACCTGAGGATCACAGTCCAAAGTCAGACTGGCCAGCATTGTCTGTGAGACACTTATCTCCAATAAAAACCAGAAAACCAGAATTGGTGCTTTAGCTCTACATGTAGAGCACTTGACTTGAGATGAAGGGCTGAGAGATGGTTCCTAGGCTCACAGTTCAAGTGGCATGACCAAAAACCAAACCAAGCAAAACAAAAGGATAAAAGAATAAAGAAATTCATCACAAATGTAGGCTTGAACAATGAAAACTATATTTCAGGGATGGTATGGTGGTTCAGTGGTTGAGTGCTTGCCTTGCATGCATGAGGCCCTGGTTTTGATTCCTCAGCACCACATGATCAAAAAAAAAGCCGGAAGTGGCACTGTGGCTCAAGTGGTGGAGCGCCAGCCTTGAGCTGAAGAGCTGAGGGACAGCACCCAGGTCCAGAGTTCAGGCCCTATGACTGGACCCTTGCCCCCCCCCAAAAAAGAAAAAGAAAAGAAAACTGCATTTCACAGGTATTCTTGGGAGCACCCCAGATTTTTCCTGATCCTTCTCTCTTTGTGTCTCAGGAATTTAGTTTTAGGGAGGATTTTTTTTTTTTTGGTCGTGGGGCTTGAACTCTGGGCCTGAGCACTTGTCCCTCAGCTCTTCAGCTCAAGGAGAGTGATCTACCACTTGAGCCACAGTGCCACTTCCCAGGAATTTTGTTTTAAAGAATGAAATTATTTTTTCTTTATATTGTTAGAGGTGCTTTTAAGTTGAAGTCTATACATTCAAATATGCTCTTTGATTCTCATTATCATGAGGAACAGTTCTGATCCACAATAGAGACGTGTTGAATCCATACATTGGAGAACTAAAATCATTCGTGAAAGTTTCCAATCCAGTCTTTCCCAATTATTTTTTTATGGAAGGGATTACAAAAAAATCACAATAAACATCTAAGAGACAAGTGTAGGTTCTCTGATAAGAGAGAGGGAGACTGTTGTAGACCCTGGGGTGCCTGCCAGGAGTAGACAAAATGTGAGCAAAGGCTTCAGGGCCATTGACTCCCACCCTCAGCACTGCAAGTCCTTGCCCTTTCTTGGTTTGAGGAAGTGTGTGTTCTAGCTTTTTGGCCTGGGGCTTTAACTGACAGGAGGCTTGGGTGGAAAAGATGTATTGAAATAAAATGAGGAAAGGTGTGTGCTGTTTGCACTTTTGGGCACATTGGGTCTAGGCCAATATTACACAAGCATTTGAGAATTATAGCAGAATTGTGCCATCAGCCATCTCTCTGTCTCCTTAATTATCATCCCATTGGCTCTCAGAGCCTTGCTTGTGCTCTGATGGGATTGTGGCAGGAGACAAAGATTTACTGCATACTTTAATGGTTAAGGTCTGAGAAGACAAGTCTGAGGTCCCCTAGATATGTAGCCTAAAGCTCCTGAGAGGAACTGTTAGGATCAGAGAAGAGGTAAGAATTCTAAAGAGATTTTCACAAGCAAAATGGAAAGACAAAAGCAGACTGGTTTGCAAATGATTAAGCTTCACATCCACATAGCCTAGCCTAAACTTCACTCTTCTATCTCTCCTGCATTCATCCTGACCCCCCTAACCACTATCTCTTTGAAGGGAAATGGAGGTGATGTGCCTTGTTCATAAGAATCCCTGTTTGGGAAATTTTCACTAGTAACCTGAAGAAATTCTTAAAGGAAATGCAAATAGAGCATTACAAATGCTCACAGACAGTGCCCAAGCTCTGAGTTCAAGTCATAGGACCAACAACAAAACAAAACATAAAATCCTTAAATGAAATGCAAAATTCTTAAAAAAACAAAAACTCATTTGATTTAATAGTTAGAATTGGGGAGTTTCTGGAAAATTAATTGTTAGATTTTGTAAAATCCAAATCACCAGAGGTATTATGCTGCATATTTACATAACAATCTCACTATTTTATGCCAGTGTATATTTTACAGCAATGGCAAATGACCCAGGTATAAGTTTAGTGGTTGTGAATAACTTTGTAAAGTAAGAGGAGATGTATTAAAAATTTTAAGACAAAACAGAGCTATAATTTACATTCAGCAGAAGGCAGGCATTGAATAAACACAAAGGTATAGGCAAGGCCGTCTCAGAACCTCAATTTCATTATTAGAACTAAGAATCGAAAAGCCAATGTAGCCAATTCTCCCCATATATATCCATTTTCTGGTTGGTCTTATGTATTTCAAGAGGAAACAGTGGTTTTCAAGAAACAGCTTAACTCCCACAGCAGGGAGAGAAAAGTCCCAATGCACACAAGCACACTTGTCCCAAGTAAGTAGGAGGGTGGCACCGAGCATTGTGGGAATTGTAGTCTCCTGGAGGCTATTTCCTTTGAAATTCCTGGGTTGTTTTTGTTTTTTGGAGGGTGAAGGTGGGGCAGAAGATGCTTTTGCGCATGCGTCTCCCCGCCCACCACCGGCGTTTTAATGCTGCGTCTTCGGGATTCTTTTCCTTTGCCTTGCTGCTGGAAGTGCCCTGAAGGACAGTTTGGGCTTCCACAGGTGGGAGCCAGGAGGCTGGCGCCCAGCTCTGTGCAGTGGAGCTTGGGAGCTGTAACTTGAAGGAATCTCAGGCTTTGGAAGTGATGTCAGGTAGGAATTGTGTGATTGCTGCAGGAGTCTCCCCTCCACGGGTTTCTGTTTGTTTTTCTGTTTCTGTTTGTTTGGTGGGAGGGTGAACTCTGGGCCTGCAAGCAGCATTCCTGAGCTCCTCAGCTCAGAGGAGAGCTTGATACTTGAACCAAAGCGCCTACTTCCCTCTCCATGCTTTTCTCCAGTATGGAGTTGATAATTTGCTTGAGGTTCAAATGTCTGAGAGCAAGCTGGGTGATTGTCCAGACCAGGAGAGCCCAAGAGCTGTGCATTTGTCCTCCAAGACCAAGGGATTCTTCTATTAACCCATATGACTTTATTTGCTTTGCCTAGGTGTAAGAGGAGTACAGGAAGAATTCTAGTGAAATTGTGACGTGTGTGCCTGCCTTGAGTTCTCTTACATTGAAGTTGTATTTGGGGCTTCTGTGATTTTTCTCCTAGAGATATTTTAATCTATTTGGCTTGAGTTTTTAATCTCCTGGCTTGAGTTCACAAGTGTTTGTATTCGACACTGTTTCTAGAGACAGTTGTACACTGGATATTGGAGTATTGAGTGCTGGTCCTGTATTTTTAGGAATGAAGCCTAGCAATGTTTGAAGCAGAGCACCCTATGAATAGGAATCTCTATCCTAAATGAACAGACCTTGTCAATTCTGAGAAGCCCTAAAGGGAAGAAGCAGAAAAGCAAGGAAGGGGAAGATGTTGCTAGCTTCCTTTGCCTTATGCCAAAATTGTTGCTACTTCCCTGAGCACCAGATTCACGTGGAACTCTTTCCTACACCACTCTCAATCACTTTGTGTTGTTGCAAGATTAAACTAATTTCTAGGAGGCGTGATGAGCTGGATTGAGGAATAAGCCAGAGCATAGTTATGAGAGGGTACCTGAGGCTGTGCTTTGGGATGGTGGGGTAATTGTTATGACTGAAAGTATCTATTCATGTAGTAATCCCTAACCCTGTTTTTGCTAATTTATTCAGCCTGTTAACACTGTGATTTTTAGTATGTAATCATGCAAACTTACATTAAGTGTACCATCTATGGATTTGCTAATGCTAGCTCTAATCAATTGGTTGTGCCTGGTAGGACAGAAAGTGTTGGTCTGGGACATGTGGCCTAAAAAGAAAATTCACAGAAGAAAACTTGAGGTAATATGTTTTACTCAAGATTGTATGCTCTGTAGGTGTTACTTATCTTCAGGTGTGTCACGCCTATATCGATTATTTTATGTTGTATCTTTATGATGGCCAAGGTTCTTCGCATGACTGTTTAGGGAAATGAACGTTAGGGACTTCTCAAACCTGGGTTTACCTCATCTTTACTCATGTCCCTTTGGACAAAGCATTTTAAATGGCAAATTGCTAATCATTGCATATGTGTGCAATGGGTAGAGTGAAATGGGCGATTTGACACCCACTATTGAAATAGTATAACATAAGAAATATATTCTATAAATATTTTTCTCTCTAACTTTGGGTGAAAATTACTGAGTTACATCATACATGTTATCCATGGTGTTTAAATATGTAAATGAATGAGGTAGAACACAAAATACAATGGATGCCTACGATACTTTTGTATTAAAAAAGCAGTTCATGGGCTTGAAAGGTGGCTCAGTGGTAGAGTGCTTGCCTTGCATGTATGAGGTCCTGGGTTCGATTCCTCAGCACCACATAAGCAGAAACCGCTGGTAGTGGTGCTGTGGCTCAAGTGGTAGAGCACTAGCCTTGAGCTGAAGAGCTGAGGGACAGCGCCCAGGCCCAGAGTTGAGGCACCTTGACTGGCAAAAAAAAAAAGGAAAAAAAAGCAGTTCATACATCCCAAAGTATATTCAGTAATAATAACTTTTAGTGGAAATATATGTTTTTGCTTTCAATTATTCAATAATTTCAGTGGGAATATTCATTTTTTTGAATTTAGTGTGTACATAAACAAAGAAATTAGTTGCTTTGATAATATCTAACAGGAAACTGACTGGATTTGTGTTTATTGGACATTTTAATGCTCTGCCTGAGACATTAAAGATTCTTTGCTTATAAGAAGGCTTTACGTTTTCAGGTAAAAATAAATAAAAATTTTTAAAAAAGTTTATGGTTTTGCATCCCATGTATCATGTTTGCAAGAGGAAATTCTGGGCCCAAAATCTCACAGATTCATTTCTGAATGCATCATTTCCCTTATATCCCAGCCATGTTTCCAGAATCTACTGCTCATTGTCAGCAGCAAGACAGAATGAATGGATCTCTGGTGAGTTGTTTTATTATTTTTCATTTGTTTTCCATTCCATTATATGAACCTAAAGATGTCCAAGAATTAAAAACAATACCAACCACACAGATTCAGCTTCAGGAGCACATTCATAAATCAGATAAAGAAGGCTTGTAAATTAGCAGATAAAGATTGCTTGTAGGTTTAGCAGATTAAATGGTTATATTCTAAGTTGAATTCAGATTGGCTTCAGAATGTCTAGGTTTCATCTTGTCATAAAATGTAGTCATACCTGTTATTTGATGTAATGACACCAAGCAGGTAACTTCTCATGGAAGGTGAAGGATAGATTGCCACCAGATCACATCTTCATGAGTAACATTAAACTATCTCAATGAAATTTTCTTGGAATTGCTGAAATAGTGTGGTCATACACACGTTTGTATGTTCTTAAGGAATGATTAACCTATATGTACTTAAATTACTCTCCATATATAGTTCTTGGAGTGCTTCATGGTCTTGGTCTTACTTGAAACTTAGCCTGTATTTGTTGCTAAGCTTTATGGTCTTTCTACAAATTTCTGTTTGTTTTCTAAAGTATTCTCAAAAGATTTCTTTCCTCTATTTTCTCTCTCTATTTTTGATTTTCTACTCACTAGTGTTGGTTACTTTTCTCTTTCTCTCTCTTTGTATCTATCTTTCTATCATTTTTTTCTTTTTTCAATCCCTCTTTCCTCCATATGTGTCTCAGTTGTTTCTTTTCTTCAAATGATCTATCTGGAACAAGATTTTCTTAGTGATCAGCTTTAAGTTGCTGACATGGCTCTTAGGATTGACATTTTTTTTACCCGTAGTATATGAAAATTATTGCCTAGAGAGTTCTACAGGATTCCGGAAACAAAGAAAATTAGAGAAACACAAAAACACAAACAGATAGATGTATGGGAAACCAGGGTTCCAAAGGCTCTCTGGCACTTTGTCCCTGGGCGTCAGAAAGCTCGCATAGTTCCTTGAGTGCACACTGGGAAGATTACCATTGATAACATGCAAAATTGAAGTATCTATATTAATAGTACAATCAGAGCCACAACAGGTTGTGAGGAAAACATGTTTCCTTATTCTCCTGAAACAGTAGACTGTCGCCCAGAGAAAATGCAGACATGGAGTTCACCTTACCTAGCCTTCAAGGTCAACAGCACCTCAGTTTCAGATGCTATCTTTCCAATAGTAAGGAAAAGGCCTGCACTCCAGTCTCTTAACCCTCTCCAGATTTCTCTTTTAACCCTTCTGCGGGCAGCTCTCAGTGCTCTCAGTGGTGTGAGGGTAGATTTCCAACCTCTCAAACCTTTTCCCCTTCAGCCAACTTCAGAGTTCCCTACAGAAAAGTACTTCCTTCTACCAATTGATACACTACAAGAAAATCTGTTTTCTGCTGATTTTGTGTTGGTCTAACTTCATTTGATGAGGTATTTAATTTTGTTTTTCCATCCCACTACTGTTGAATATTTTAATTCACTGCCAGTATAAGATTGGAACTAGTGTTGAAAAAAAAAATAATACAGTGACCAGATGTTCTCTATTAGAAATATCACTTGTCGCAAAATCTCACAGATGTTTGCTCACTAATTGGTTTTGATCTCTGAGGTATTTCACTATTAACTAACACAAGTGAAAATATATCCTCAGAGATATACTGCAGAAAGGACTCAGGAATATGTGATGCGTTTGAGCATTTGGTCATATTTATCATTTTTGTCATCTTGAGTGTCCCTTGAGCCTCTCTATATTTGCCTTCACCTTCCATGAAGGCCTATTAAAATGAAAACTATGTCAAGGAACATTTTTTTTCCCTCCCGCCTATATTTTGTATTGTAGAATGTAGCCAAAGTTCACAAAATTTCATGGTAGCGGTTCTTTTGTACATAGGAAGGAAATATCAGGGTATCTATGACCACATTTCAATATTTAGCTTTTAAACCAATCATGGTAAACCATGGATATTTTTATGTGGGAACTCAATTAAATCTTATAAGGGCCCAATCAATCATTAGTTACTTTCTGGAGTACTGTTACTGTTTTTTGAACATTCATGTGGACACTGCTTTTCATAGATCTAGCAATGCTCTATGTTCTGTATTCCATGTGATTTTCTGAATGTGTGCTGCTTGCTTTTGAGAGTACTTGTTAATAGAAGGTCTAAATAGGATTTATGGTGAAGCAGTATGTGTAAATGCAGGAAAAATATTGGTTTAATTCATTTTTACCCTGGTATGTACTAAAATTTTATCAAAAATGATAATACAATTTTTCAGACACCTCCTTAGACTTAATGTTATCATGCCAGATTATTGTCTCCTTAGAGTTTTTATCTTCTCTCTATTGCTAGCAGCAGAAATGTGATTGCATGCATTATGGGAACTGTAGTTTTTTATTGGTCTTGGGGCTTGAATTCTGTGTCTGGCTGTTTTCCCTCATCTCTTCAGGTCAAGGTGAGTGCTACCACTTGAGTGACAGTGCTACTTTCATTTTCTGGTGGTTTATTGGAGATAAGTGTGTCATGGACATTCCTGCCTGGGCTGTCCTTGAACCTTGATCCGGAGACCTCAGCCTCCTGAAAAGCTA
Source organism: Dipodomys spectabilis (assembly GCF_019054845.1). Lineage (NCBI taxonomy): Eukaryota > Metazoa > Chordata > Mammalia > Rodentia > Heteromyidae > Dipodomys > Dipodomys spectabilis. The sequence continues at coordinate 3,248,158 of NW_024870904.1, read as the reverse complement.
GGATTACAGGCATAAGCCACCAGTGCCCTGCAAATCTGAGTATTTTAATGACCAGGTTTATGTATTGTCAACTATTTCTAGTTTGGTATTTAATTCTCCCAGTGAATAGATAACAAAGCTAGCTGCAAACATTTTATGTAAGACAAAAGCATACCTGCAGCATAATGAAATTCCAGGTTGGAATTCTCATAACCCAGGTCTAATTTCTTGATGGAAATGTGCCATTACAGAAGCTGATGTCATTTGATGATGTGGCTGTGGACTTCACCTGGAAGGAGTGGCAGGATCTGGATCCTCGTCAGAGGACCCTTCATAGAGATGTAATGCTGGAGACCTATAGCAACCTCATGTCCTTGGGTGAGCAAAGGTTATTTTTACTTGGAAGATCAAGTGCTTTTATTTTAGTAGACATTAGACTATGTTATTTAGGGAGAAGATTCCAGTCCATTCCCAGGTAAAACACTGCTAGTATAATAGCCAGTCAAATTTGTGTCTGATAACATGGTCTTGTATTTCTTTCACACTAGTGCTTGAGCCACAATTCTATTTTCGCTTTTGTTTTGGGGTATATTCTGTGTTTCCGTGCCCAGGTTGGTTTCAAGCCTGCCTCTTCTGATCTCACCTCCTAAATGTAGGATTACAGGTGTAAGCCTTAGGACCATTACATTTTCAAAAAAAAAAAAAGATTAGAGGCCATGGGAAGTGTCATTTTTTTCTAAGGGAAACTTCAACTTCATTATATGTAACACAAGAGCTAATTTTATTCTTTTTTTAAGAAGGCAAATCAGTAGTTGGACAAAAGTTCTAAGCTATGATCCACTAATAGGAGACTGACTTCCCAGACTTGGGTAATTATTATAGGTGGATCTACAGTCTAGAACATACATTACTACTGACAGTATGCTCTGGAAATCAGTAGGTGAAATTGTGTATTTGTAAACCAAACCTGCTACAGGGTTTAGTGCTTCAAGCTACCAATCCTAGATACTCCGGAGGCTGACATCTGAAGATTTCAGTTTGAAACTAGCAGCTGTAAAAAATTGACCATGAGACTCTTATCTCCAATTAACTATTCAAAAACTAGAAATGTAGTGAAGACTGCAACTAGTAGAATGCTAGTTTTTAGCAAAAGTGCTGAGTTCAAGCCACACAGTTGCAAAATAAACCCAAAGTTGGATGCTACTCCACAATGGAGCAGTTAAGAATTGAGAAAGCATGGGCTTGGAAGTTGGCTCAGTGGTAGAGGAATTGCCTTCCATGCATGAGGCCCTGTGTTCAAGTCTTCAGCAGCACATAAGCAGAAAATCAAAGCCGGAATTGGCATTATGGCTCATGTGATACAGTGTTGGCCTTGAGCTGAAGATCTGCCAGACAGCGCCCAGGACCAGAGTTCAGGCCCCACAACCGGACTGCCCCCATAAAACCAATTGAGGAACCACATTTATGAGCAACCTTATGAACAGGATGTCTGCGACCTTACGTTAATGATGACCCAGACAAGACAAATTGTTCTCCACTATTTGTTATTCACAGGGTACCGTGGACCTAAACCAGAATTGATTGTGAGGCTGGAGCAAGGTTCAGAACCATGGATAAGAGAAGCCTCAGACAAGAATTTCACAGGTGAGTTAAAGCATCTACAATGCTAATGATGGGTCCAGAGCCCAGTTGATCTGTTTATCTTGAGCTGTACAGAACGATAATATTCTTAGTGCCCCTGAGTCATGTATGGCAGAGAACTAGGTGATCCTTTGTCTCAAGGAATTGTCAATCCAGAATTCACTGGGGACAAACTGAATTTGGTGTGCCAGTGTAGTTAATATTAGCAATTCTCTTTGTCTGTAGAGAAGTCATTGTTTAAGAGAAAAAGACAATAGGACATGTACAAAAGGAGATCTCATTTTCTTTTAAACTAGTATTATGCAGGTAGGAGGAAAATAGGAGAATAGTCGTTCTGCTATTCTCTCATCAGGACAATAGCTTATGAGTTGTGCTGGGCATAGAGTGACATTCAGAATGGAAGCATAAAGAGTACGTAGATGAATCATTTGAGTAAATATTTCCTAGAAAAAAATAGAAAAATCTGAAATACAGAAAAACATTATTTTCCATTGTAAAATGTCAGTACTACATTCATAGTATGTTGCAGAGAAAAGTTTATTTTCTGCCTAAAATAATGCTTTGATATTTGAAAATCTTGTAACTCTTAAAATGTGAGAAAATACCTTTACAGTAAGGAATTTATGGATCTCATTTATGTTTTTGTCTATTTTTCTGTTATGCATTTTAGATGTCCCACAAATGGAGGATGTGATTAGCACCTCTCAGGAAAGTCACAATAAATATCTCTCTGAAGTAGCAGTCATGAATAGTAACCCAGGGGAGGAAAAAGTGAGACTTATAAAAAGTTTTAATTTGAGCTCAAAACAGAAGTCAGAACTGATTAAGAATAATGGGAACTCCTTAGGAATGAGGACAGAAAAGGTCACTGGGTGTCAGAACATTGGTGTTTTCAGTGAACCTGGTAAGATGTGTGCTGTATATAGTCCTCATTTGTCTTCTGTAGTTGAAGAATATAAACAATGTAAAAGGTCTTTCACCGAGAAGACACACCCTATTGTCCCTCAGAGAACATACACAGGAGAGAAACAATATGAAAGTAAAATGTGTGGAAAGATTTTCACCAGTAAGGCATATCTTACTGTCCACCAGAGAAGACACCAAAATGAGAATCTTTTAGAATGTAACATGTGTGAAATGTCTTTTACCTCGAAGTCAAACCTTACTCTCCACCAGAGAACACACACAGAAGAGAAAACTTATGAATGTAACATGTGTGGAAAGTCTTTTGCCAAAAAGGCATGCCTTACTATCCACCAGAGAACACATACTAGAGAGAAACCTTTTGAATCTAACATGTGTGGTAAGTCTTTCACCCAGAAATCAAAGCTTATTGTCCACCAGAGAACACACACAAAAGAAAAACCTTTTGAATGTAACGTGTGTGGTAAGTCTTTCACCAAGAAATCAAAGCTTATTGTCCACCAGAGAACACACACAAAAGAAAAACCTTTTGAATGTAACGTGTGTGGAAAGTCTTTCACCCAGAAGTCAACTCTCACTGTCCATCAGAGAATACACACAGAAAAGAAACCTTATGAATGTAACATGTGTGGAAAGTCTTTCATCCGGAAGTCAGAGCTTACTGTCCACCAGAGAAGACACACAGGCGAGAAACTTTTTGAATGTAACATGTGTGGAAATTCTTTCACCAAGAAGTCAAACCTTACTGTCCACCAGAGAACACACACAGGAGAGAAACCTTATGAATGTAACGTGTGTGGAAAGTCTTTCACCCAGAAGGCACACCTTACTGTCCACCAGAGAACACACACTGGAAAGAAACCTTATGAATGTAACGTGTGTGGAAAGTCTTTCACCCAGAAGGCACACCTTACTGTCCACCAGAGAACACACACAGGAAAGAAACCTTATGAATGTAACATGTGTGAAAGGTCTTTTACCTGGAAGTCAAACCTTACTGTCCACCAGAGAACACACACAGGAAAGAAACCTTATGAATGTAACGTGTGTGGAAAGTCTTTCACCCAGAAGCTACACTTTACTGTCCACCAGAGAAAACACACGAGAGAAACCTTATGAATGTAATGTAACATGTGTGGAAAGTCTTTCACCAAGAAGTCAAACCTTACTGTCCAACAGAGAACACACACAGGAAAGAAGCCTTATGAATGTAACGTGTTTGGAAAGTCTTTCACCCAGAAGGTATACATTACTGTCCATTAGAGAACACATACAGGAGCGAAACCTTATGATTGTAACATGTGTGGAAAGTCTTTCACCAAGAAGTCATACCTTACTGTCCATCAGAAAACACACACAGGAAAGAAACCTTATGAAGGTCATATGTGTTGAAAGTATTTCAGCCAAGAGCTACAAGTTACTGTCCACCAGGGAGCACATACAGGAGAGAAATTTTATGAATGCAAGCTTGTGGAAAGTCTTTCACCCAGAACACATACCTTTCTGTCCATCAGAAAAAAACCGACCAGAGAGAAATGTATGTAGCAGGCATGGAAATTCTTTCACCTGGAAGGCACAACTTAACATCCATCACAGAACACAAGAAGAGAAACCATATGAATGCAACCAGTGTGGAAAGACCTGGAGGTCACAGCTTAACACACATAAGTTGATTCACACAAATGAAATAACTTAGGATTGTACTAAATGGGAAAGTCTTTTATCTGTAAGAAAATTAAAATTGCAATACAGAACCAATACAGGATAGAGACCTTATGATATAGCAGATGTGGAGTCCTCCAACTACAAGACACAGCTCAGGGTTCATCACAGAACACACAAACACCCTCACACTCAAAGAGGAGAGAAATCCTATGTAGGAAAAATAAATGGAAAGGTTTTCAAGAAAAAGTCCTAACTCAGTTTTCATCAGAGAACAGATGGGGGTGAGAAAATACAAATGTAACAATTTTGGAAAGTCCTTTACCAAGTATTCATGGATCCAAGTTCATAGGACACACAGCAGAGTAATCTTAAAAATATTACAAATGTGGAAATCCTTTGATCAGAAAGGAACACGTCATGTTCATCAGAGAACTGACTCACATAGGAGAAAAGAAAGTAGTGCATAGATCATACGTGAAATGACTTTCAATCAGAAGTGAGTCCTCAGCATATGTGAGAGCATAGACAGGAAAGAAATTATGAGTATAGAAATCATTTTGCCCGAAGTCCCATCTGTACAGGTATCAGAGACCTGGACACCTGACAGAATCTCTGTAAATATAAACATGAGAGGAAGTCTTTCAACCAGAAGCCAACCCTCAACAAGTATTAGAACATTCACCCAGGAAAGAAACCCATTGTAGGAAAATCTTTGTCAGAAAACCTCTGTAAATTATACAGAGAAATCCTTCATGGCAGAGATAAGCTAGGTGTGATGGGAAATCATTCTTCACTCTTCAGCTCTCTCTGAGCCAACATTTCTCATATTTTCATCATGTTGAGTGGGGATGGTGTCATTCAATATTATCCAAAGGTGGAAACAACCAGTTATAACAAGTAATTCTGAGATTGAAGTTATTAACTTGCATCTTTTATACTAAGGAATTGTGTGTTAGAGTAATTTGATAAACTCTTTTTAGAAATATGAGGTCTGTCCCTGTGGGACTGATCAGATCATCTCTAACATGGTTAGGGTAACAATGATTGAGTGATGACTGTTATGATAGGAGGCAAGAACATGAGAACAACTTTTTTTCTCTTGCTCCCTTAAATCCCCCCTCTGTATGTTTGATCCATGCATTACAGTACAAATGACTTACTTATTCCAGTTCAGTTTTTGAATCGAAGATATTAGTCCTTATTGCAGTACATACATAGTAGTAAAGTCTTTCTGGGAGGGGTAACAATGCTCGATAGGAAATGTATTCATGACCTAATTCATGTAATTGTATAACCAATTTGTACAGTATCTTTACAATAAAATATATATTATAAAAATATGGTGGATTTATAAAGGCAAGAGTCTCAGCATTTTGCCTTGGGGGAAAACCTCAAAATATCTTCAGTGCTTGCTGTTTTCTTTAATTAATCACTGGTGATGAGCAACTTGTGATTGATTCAATCTTAGCCCATTTAGTTGTTCTGCTGAGTGAGCTATAATAAAACACCAGTGTGGACGATGAGTCGCACCTGTGTTATCTCATAGAGGGCCAATGTAGATATGACATTAGGGGAAATAATCAAGCACACAAAGATATTAATCTCTCACAAAAATTGAAATAAACAAAAAAATACTATCTGCCACTTGAGCTACAGCATCACTTCTAGGCCTTAGAGGAAGAAAAGAAGGAAGGAGGGAAGTGAGAAAGGGAAAGAGGAAGGGAAGGAATGAGGAAGAAGGAAGAAATAAACTATTCAAAAGAAGAATGTTTAATTTTTGGTGAATGTGAGTATTATTCTTTCAGAGGTGGGGCTCAAGAAAAATGGCTTTTACAAAAAGCAAATTCTTGAACTGTTTACAAAATGATAAAGAAGATGTAACATTTTATAAATTGATTTAATATTCAGTAATATTAAGTAAGGAGGTCAGGTGTGGCTGGTGCCCTATTGGCCACATGGTGGATGGTGGAGTCTGGCATCTTGTCTTCATGCAGGGGGAAGGAAATGCCCCATCCATCACTTGCCTCCCAAATGATGGGTGTGGCTGTATCCCTGGAAGCAGGCATGGACATTTGGCTGATATGTTACTCAATCTGTTAGTTCAGTTTGTGGGACTGGGAATTTCCTGTAGTGATGATTTAAGGTCCCAGAATATCAATATATTTGAACGAGAAGACTGTGGTCTCGTGCTGTGTGTTCATAGATGTAGGAGAAAACCTCTTTTCAATCTGAGCTGTTCAGATGTGTTTAAGCATTTTTGTTGTTTTTCCCTTTCTGATTGCACTTTATTTCAAGGCCACTCCCAGGGGTGAATGACAGGATATTTAGTTTCAGCTCATTCTAAAAGCTATGTCCTCAGAAGAAAAGTGGTCATCCATGATGAGTACATATTCACCCTAGACATAATCACTAAGAGTGGGTTAAGTTACACAAGTTCTCAAAATGTCAAGAGTCCTACCACACGGTTCATCCTGTAGCCCTTTTCAAAATGAGGCTTTTTAAGAGTTCTGCCTTTGTATGAATATTTCAGTTCTAAATTAGATTATTTTCAATAGCCATTCAGTGAATGTTACTGGATAAAGTATACAAATAAAGTCATATTTATTTTAGAGAAAATTCTGATGTCATCAGCAGGGGCAGTTAATATGACTCAAAGTGAGGACCCAAAGAGTCTGCTCTCCAAAGATCTAAATATTTAACCAAGAACCTCTAATTCCCAAGCTATATGAACCCTAATGAGAAAACAAGATGTTAGGCGAACCCTTGTTTCTTCCTCAGGTTAACCTGGAATGATATACCTCAGAGTGACTGGAAGGGAAAGAAGCTGGGATACTGAGCACACTGGGTACTGAACAAGGCTATCACAGGATTTTCACTAGACCCTCAGGGAACACCCAAGGCCCCCTTGCTTTACCTTGAGCACTTATATCTTTATGTTTGTCCAGCCCTAGGTCATTTTTCCTCCCATAATTAGCTTAATATTAAGTGTACATTTTTTTGTTTGCTAAATGAATTGAGAACTTTTTTTAAAATTTTATTTTTCTGGATCACTTACACCCCTGTATGAAGTCCCTGTTATAGAGGTCTCAGTACTTTGAGTAGATGACTACCTGGAGCATCCACAGCCAACCATCTTTGCCTCACTTGTATATGGGATCTGAGCAAAACCCAGCCAAAACTTTATATGTGCATTCTAACTTAAATGTTTTCTTACCAAAAGTTTGATGTGGAGACTTCATCTGATGTGGTGCAAGTTGGTTGGGCTCATGGTCTATGCCAGAACTCAAAATGGAAGGTACAGGAAAGAAAAGTTTGGTAAGGAGCCAGCTGAGGAGAGGAGGGCAGTGCAAAGTCTTCATGCAATAGGCAAACCTGGCAAGCCCCTTGGGACAGGAGTGAGAAGCCCAGAGCAGGGTATGTGCTACCCATCAGTCCACCACCAGCACAGCATGGCACCTGCAGCATGGGCCAAGGTGCACACGTGTTTCCTGCAGGGCTGACTGTTGACACAGGGACCTGTCAGAGAAGTCAGTGGCCTAATGTAATAGTCTTGTCCTATGTAGATGATACAATTACTTGTGGACTAGGAGAATTGGTAGTAAAACATTGTTATTTGAACTAGTAAAAATTCTTCAGGGTGTGTGTGAATGTGTGTGCCCTAAGAAGAAAAGAAATTGAAAAGTAGTTCAGAGAGAACTTCAATGACAAGTGTGGGACTTGAGTGCACAGCAAAATAGATCCTTTACTATCACAACAAATAGGTGAAAAGGAAGGGTTTCCTTCACTTATTTTTACCTACCCTTACAAATCCTATTGTGTTCAAAATAATAACAGAAATGTATGTGTTGATGCTTAATGTTGTACAACAGCTAGTTTATAAATGACAGCAGAGTTCTGTGTGTGGTCCCTGAACTCTCTGGAAAGGAAGGCAATACTATTGAAAGTGAACTTATGTCACTTGTAAGTTTGTCTTTTAAATTCCAGAGGAAGCATTGATTAATTTAAATGAGCAGACTTTTTGTTTTGCTGGTCTTTAGGCTTGAACCCAGGGGTCAGGTGCTGTCCCAGAGCTGCATTTGCTCAAGGGTAGAACTCTACCACTTGAGCCACAGCACCATTCCTGCGATACAAGCACTGTACCACTTAGCTACCTTCCCTGTCCTATAAACAGACTTTTTATGTTAAAAGAAGAAAGAATAGGTTGGTATGTAGTATCCACTTTCCATGTGCAAGTCTGAAGGTTCAACCCCTCAAGTGAAAGGAAGAAAGTAGAAAATGGAATGACAGGAAGTATAAAGTTACAACTACAAAGAAAAGTAGAAGAACAAAGGCAATGAGCCAGTAATTAGGTTTTTGTTTGGGATTGTTTCTTTTTTCTTTCAATTGTTGGCTGTGGGGTTTAAACTCAGGGAGGGCCTGTATATTCCCTATGCTTTTCACTGAAGGCTGGCATGCTACCACTTCCAGCCAGAATGTCACTTCTAGTTTTCTGGCATTTAATAGGTGATAAGTCACAATGAATTTTCTGCTGATGTGGTGCTGAGGAATTGAACCCAGTGCCTCATGTATGCAAGGCAAGCCCTCTACCATTGAGCCACACTCGCAGCCCTGTCTCCTTTCTTAAAACAGTGTGGATGGGGCTGGCAATGTGGGTTAGTGATAAAGTGCTTGCCTAGCATGCATGGAGCACTAAGTTTGATATCTCAGTACCTAATAAACAACAACAGCACCCAAATACCCCTAGAAGCACTGGTATTGTAGCTGAAATGGTAGAGTGGTAGCCTTCATCATAATGAATTTCAGGAACAGTTTTCAAGCCCTGAGTTCTAGCCCCAGGAATGTCAAACAAGAACAATAAAAACAAGATGAAATGATCAAATGAAAATAAAACAAAAAAAGTCAGCAAGTTTCATTGATAAACACAACACACAAACACACACATAGACACACATACACAAATACACTTTTATCAAACCATATTGCTCTCCTTTACCATGTCTGCTCTCCGTCCCTGCACCAACTGCTACCTACATCCACTGGAGAACTTACTCTGTGTTTCTCTTGTTTTTGCATTCTTAAAATAATTTATTGTGAAGATTAAAATATAAAAGTAGTATCAATAGTCATGAGAAAATTCCAATCAAAATACAATAAAATAACCATTTTATACATGTTAGTGTGGCCAGAGTTTTAAACAAAGCAACAAAAATCCTTCCAAAGTCTAACAAAATCTAGGAAAGATGTGACAGCAATGTGAACTTGGTGCATTTCTCTCAGGTATGTAAAACTATCAAAGATGGGACAAAAAGTCCTAAAAAGAACTGAATATAGAATTACATAGGAATATGGTCCAGTACTTCTACACTTGTACATAACATAGGGAAAAACAAAGATTTCTATAAATACCATCAAATACGGACTAAGTTTCAAGAAAGACAAATACCACAAAGAAGTCCAAGAGTATTTACAGAGATTAATTGAACTACTTATAACACAGTCCTGTACAGCAGTCAAAATTATGTTTGACCACACTTTTTCAGCAAATCCATTAAAACTTCATTAGGATAGTCTAATGTTATTTATGTGGATGTGATGTCTGACAAGATTCTAGGCAACCTTTGCCATCCCTGAGAACTTAACTCCTAGGTGTCATTGAATCCCAAAAAAGTGAGGCAACATTGTGGTCAAATTAAAAAATGAGAAGCAAACTAAAGCAAATCTGCACTTAACTTAGAAGGCAAGATTTGATCATCTGCTAAATCTACAAGCCATCTTTAGCTTTTTTAGAAACATGTTCCTAAAGCTGAATCTTTTTTTTTTTTTTCTGTTTTTCAATCTTGGACACAATTAGGTTCATAACATGGAATGTCAAACAGAGTGAGAAATAAAAGAATCTCATCAGAGATCCTTTCATTCTTTCTTGCTTTAGACGACGAGTAAAGATTCTGGAACCATGGCTTGGAGAGAAGTCATATGAGAGTCAGAAAAGAACCTGTGTGATTTTACCCTCAAAGTTTCTGGTCAGAACATGATACTTGGACTGGTAAAGCATAAAGCCTTCGTATGGGAGAAGAAACATTCCTGAATCAAGTAGAGCATTAAAGTCTCCACTAAAGACAAATCCACAGAAGAGTGAAGTCTTATGTATTTCTAAACAATATTAACAGAAAATACACTCCAAAATGTAGATCCATAAAATGTAAAAGAAACAACTTATATAGGTATGTGCTTTTGCTTATACTTGTTGGTTGATTACACAGGAAATTCTTTGATCCAGCATTCTGGTTTTTCTTACACTTACCCACAATGGTAATTGTTAATATAAAATGCATGAACTTAGCAGTGACATTCACAAAAAGAGAAAATCAATTCTGTTTACTTCAGTAAGGTGTTTTTGACAGGAAAGACGATATGAATCCATTAAAAGCAGTGTTTGCACTTTACTACTGGGTTTTTCTAATTCACAAGAATGTTTTCTTACTTTGAGAAACTTAAAGAGAATTTATTATAGGCTAAGGGTTCACATTCACAATATTTAAGATGAGGAGTGTTACAACTTTCAAGGTTGGGTATTTTCTGTTTGTTCTGGGATTTGGACTGTCCATATCCACATTAGTGACTGAATATCTTGCCTTAAAATTTTCAAGTTTCCTATTTCATATTATTTTTTAGGATATAATCTGAATTTCAAAGAGGACATTGTAACTGGGCTCTCATGTCTAATGGTTGTAATCTTAGCTACTTAGAAGGCTGAGATCTGAGGAAAGTTAGTTTTATCCCCACTTTTGTTCCTCAGCTCCACCCAGACCTGAGCTCCTCCCAGACCTAGATTTTTCCTCCATACTGCTGACCACCCCTCTCTCTACCCACACCTACCTGAGCATGCACCTACCTAACTTCCTGCTCCCCAGCTCCTCTGGCTACCTGAAGAAAGACAGATGCATGTGCTCTGTCTCCTGGGAAATATAGTCCTTCTAGTAAACTTTATAATAATCTTTCTCCTGTGCCTGCTTGTGGTCCCCTGGGATACACATGAAGGATCCCTACAAGGATCACAAAATAAATCCATGGGTAAAAGAATGTCTGAGACAATAATCTCCAATAAAGTAGCCAAAGTAGCTGGATGTCGAGATGTGGCTTACGTGGTACAACATTATCATTGAACTAAATAATTTCATGATCATTTTCCAGACCTTGAGTTCAAGAATCAGGACAAGCACACACATATCTAGGGCATTGTATTGTATTCAAATTATATTTTATCAATTGATTAGGAACACATACACAGGAAGTCTCTTTTTTTTTTTTGGTCGGACATGGGGCCTGAACTCTGAGTCTGGGAACTGTTCCTCAGCTCCTAAACTCAAAGCTAGCACTCTACAACTTGAGCCACAGTGCACTGCAAGCTTTTTCTACTTATGTGGTTCTGAGGAATCAAACCTGGGACTTATTCATGCAGGCAAGCACTTGCCCTGACAGTCTCTCTTATTTTAAGCGATGGAGAATAGGCTAATTATATTAGCGGAGAAATTGTAATGTGTCAGAACAGACATATAAAGTGGAGTATATCTGTGCGAGCAACATTTTGAAAGTTTCAAAAGCCATAGGAAGTGCAGAGGGTCAAAAGGGGATGAATATGTTTATATAAGACATTTTCAAGGAATGTTTAAGATTCATTGGCTTCAATTCACAAAAAGCAAGTTTATAAAGTCACATGGGTATGTACCAGAATCTGTAGGTTCAGGAGTATAAGCGCACAACTCCTGACTCTCCTTGTCTAGAGGACCAGAGGTTTGTCAGCCAGTTTCTGGTACCGGGAGGAACAAGTGCTAATGGCAGCACAAACCTATGAGCCCATAAGATATCATTAAACCCAGACTGGGGAAAGACTCTCCCTAGGATCCTCAGATGGCTTCAATTACACCTCCCAAGAAGACAAGCTGGGCTTCTACCTCTTGGCTCTGACTATGGAGTGCAAAACTGTACTTAAGAGCAAGTCCACGCTCACCTTGAGCTGAAGAGCTGAAGGACAGCACCCAGGCCCAGAGTTCAAGCCCCACGACCAACAACAACAACAACAACAACAAACAAACAAAAAAAAAGAGCAAGTCCAGCAGCAAGGCAAAAGTAAAGAAACCCGAATTTGCAAACTAAAAACACCAACAGTGAGCAAGGAGGCATTGGCCTCTTTTCTCCCTTTCCTGCAAACACACTTTCAAATGATCTGTGTCCTAATAGAAACTACAATTCCCATAATGCGATGCATTCACCTTGAGAAAGTGGGCCTGCTACAGGGTTTTCACTGGCGCCAGACACTTGGTCCTAAGTGTGCATGCATGCATGAGGAACTTCCTCTCCCATCTACGGGAACTAAGGTGAGTTTCTCCTTGAAAACTCAGTTTACCTCCTGAAACTTTGTGAGATCAACCAAAAGAAAGAAATGTATTAGGAGCTTTAGATAATTTGGCCTTCTAATTCTTAGTTCTATTAATGTAATTGAAGTTATGAGACCCCATGGTTTTGTTTTTATTATTGTTAAAAATGTGTGATCTGTTACATATAAATTATGTCCCTTTTGCCTTAAAATTTTGAATATCTCCCCTCTCACATTAAAAACGTATTTGTAGCTGTGTGCCAGTGGCTCATGCCTGTAATCCTAGGGACTCAGGAGGCTGAATTCTGAGGATGCTGGTTCAAAGCCAGCTTGAGCAGGAAAGTTCATGAGCTTTCTCTCCATTAAACCACCAGAAAAATGGAAGTGGCCTTGTTGCTCAATTGGTGTAGAGCTCACCTTGATCTGAAGGGATCAGGGATAGGGCTCAGGCCCAGAGTTCAAGTCACACAATCAGGTATTTACAGACATTTAACCAATTGATTCTGGGATCATTTCCCCCTGCTGTAATATATATATATATATATATCTATATATATATATCTATATATATCTATATATATATACTGAAATAAGATAGCAGGATTTTAAGGTAGACATACTTTATAATCTTTGAATTAAATTGATTTGTCAAACTCTCCTCATTACTTTCCCAGAAACTCCCAAATTCCATCTATGAAATTTCAAGGAGTTTTTGGTTATTTGTGTCTGAAGTTTGCCTTCCCTTAAAAAGATTTTTTCCCTGGTTTTGTTGTTGGTCCTGTGGCTTGAACTCAGAACATGGGCACTGTCTGTAAGCATTTGCTGTGCTCTACTTGCCTTTCTTTTATTAATTGCTTCAGGGAACTAGTGAAAAGTTTCCTCCCAGGGTTTCTTAGAAAATGGTACTCCTTCCCAAGACTTCAAAAAATGCTTGTCTAGGGAGATTAGGTTGAATGTGGGTGGAAGTAGAGTTTAGGGCAGGTCTATGTTCATGTGAAGCTTGATCACTTGCTCCAAACCAGTCTGTTTTTACTTTTCTGTTTTGGTTACCCTGTTTTGTTTTGATTTTCTTCCTCTTCTCTGATCCTAGAAGTTTCTAGAAACAACTATAGGCTACATATCTAGGGGTCCTCAGACTTGTTTTCCCAGACTGTGTGCATTACACTGTGGAATAAACCTTTTGCCTCTCTCCCTCATATCAGACATCCTAAGCTGTCTCTGAATGATTTGTTGTGATTGTTGATGATCCTTTCCCCACATCATGACTGGGAAGGATTGTGTAGGAAATATTCATGCCTGATATTCAGTCCTCCAGTGCATAGGTTCTCCATGTCTCTTTTAGTGGAATGGAGCTCTTCCTCATGAAAATGCAGATCATGAAGCACATTTGGATGTATAGATGGCAACATTGGAGCACCTATAAAATATGAAGCAAAAAGAATTCTTTCTTTCTGTAAAAGTTAAAAGTAAGTTCCTGAGAGGCAAGGAGATAAGGATCAGGTAAAAATGGCTGCTTCCTGAACTAGCTGTGTCGCATAGTTTTCATTGTTCAAGGTTACATTTTTCAAACACTCATTTCTAAGTATTATGTTTATTGTACTAGTATAAATAGAATTTACTTCCTACATTATTTTTGAATTGTTCATTGCTCAAAGACTTGTCTGACTATTTCTTATACAAATATTATATCCTCTTATTGCATTGATCTCAATTATTGAGTGCTGTAGATCCTGAGGTAGAAGGTACAGGTATGGTAAGGTATTCAGGGATAGATTATGGCTCTGACTTCCTCTGGAAGAAAAGGTGAATGAATGGAAAAAGTGTGAGCTTATTCATAACACTTGTAGAATTCATTTGTCAGGAGATGTGGTGCACCCCACTTGGGTTCCAGAATTCCTAGAGATTCCTTTGTTGGTAATGATCCACCACCATGGAGGACCTGTGAACTTCACTTCTTGTCCGCTGTTCTGGTGTTAGGAGCCTCCCAATATTCACCGCAGGACTGGTCTCAGAGGAGTGACGTGATCAGTGGTAACATACTGGACCTCATGTTTGTCAGCCTGTGTGGAGAAGCTCACCCTGACATTGTAGACTGGATGCTGCCTTGAGGCCTATTTGCATGAATGCCTGTCTCGATTCCATACCTCTGCTTCAGAGACCTCTTTTGTTTCTTGATTCTTTGATCACTTACAGTGCAAGCTTGTGTTATGTATCTGTACAGGCTGGTAGTTGAGCTGCGTATTGTTTTCAAGGATGGGGTGTTTTTTCATGGCTCTTGAAGGAACAAATGTATTTTCACTAAACTTATAAATCCTCTGAGATTACTATTCAATTACCTTAACTTATGTTGCCTGTTTAGTTGATAGAACAATGATGGTAGATTAAGTTTGGGTCTCTGTTTGCTATTGAGCTTTAGAGGGCTCTTAGCCATTGCTGCCAATTTTTGGGAATATTGGTTGCCAACTTTATTGTACCCCAACTCTTCTTGCTAGTGCTACTGCTTCTGCTGTGAAACTTATGCAAACCATATATACAGCACAACATGTTAATTCTTTAGCTTGATAAATTTCTGGTGCCCTGGGATGCAGGTGGAAGTAGATAAAATGATTGTGATATGTTTTATGATTTGGAAACAGCAATGATGTATGTTGATAATCAGGTGGACCTGCTAAAGATGTGGTTAAAAATAATGTGTCATGCTAATGGTCAGTACATCTGTGTTATTCTTCTTAAATATGATGGAAATATGACTTGGACCACTATCCAGTGACTTATTTGAGGCATCTGGTCCATTGATAATTTAAGCTTGGACATTATGCAGCTTCAGGGTCAGATATCTGATATTGGTCACTGCACCCTATAGGTAGCACACCCCCAGAATTAGCTGCATCACTTCTCCATTACCTGCAGGGATTCAACCTGGATAATAACACACCTTTTGCTATTTCTTACGCCTTTTGCTCTTCCTTCTTTTCATAGGCCTTTTTGTTCCCCATTCTTCCTGAGATATATGATCGGCTGCTTCTTCTAATTCAGGCTATTAGACACTTGCTCAATTTACAAAATGATAAAGGAGAGACATTGGAGACCCAGAGGTGCCAGGAGCTGGCAAGGTGTGAGCAAAATCTCCACAACCACTGCCGTATTCATAGGAGGGAGTTTTCCTATTACTTCTGGCCCTGCAGGCTTACCTGTAGAAATTTGGTGGACAAAGGTTGAACTAGAATGAGGAAGGATGAATATGCTCTGCGATTGCTGGCACATTGAGTCCTACAGCAATGTGATGCAAGCATTGTGCAGATATAGAAAATGTCTATAGCTAAGGTCATTGCTGGAATAAAGAGAAATTCATCATTGGCCTTGTCTCTGTCTCTTCCATTATCATCCCCTTGTTCTTCTGGAGCACTGCTGGAGTTGTGGCTGGCCCCAGCAGTGGTAGTATGCTTACCTAGCATGCATGAAGCCCTGGGTTCACGTCCTCAGTACCACAAACAGAGAAAAAGCAGAATGTGGAAATGTGGCTCAGGTAGTAGGGTGCTAGTCTTGAGCAAAAGAAGTTCAGTGACAGTGTCCATGCACTGAGTTCAAGCCCAGGGTTGGGACATAACACACAAGAAATGTGTGTGCTGGGTGCTGGAGCCTCATGTCTGTAATCCTCACTTTTCAATAGGCTGAAACTGAGGATCCCAGTTCAAAGGCAGACTGGCCACCAACATGCGTGAGACACTTATCTCCAGTGACCACTAAAAATCCAGAAGTGTGTTGTGGCTCACATGGTAGAGCACTTGAGCTCAGTGATGGTTCCCAGGCTCAGAGTACAAGTGCCATGACCGAAAAACAAACAAAAAAAGGATAAAAGTATAAATAAATGCATCAGAAATATAAGCTTGAAAAGTGAAAACTACACTTCACAGATAGTCTTGGAAGCACTCCACTGTTTCCTGTTCCTTTTCTCCTTGCCTCTTAGGAATTTACTTTTACAGAATGAAATTAGATTTTCTTTATATTATTTGAAGTGCTTTTCAGTTGAAGTCTATAATCCAAATATGGCCTTTGATTCCCAGTTTTCATGAGGAATAGTTCAGCTCCACAAAATGGACATGCAAAACCCATACACCGGAGAAATAAAATCATGGAAGAAAGTTTCCAATCCAATCCATCCCAATTATGTTGTATGTAAAGGATCACCAAAAATCACAATAAACTTTAGGAGACAAGTATAGGATCTCTGATTTTGAGAGAGAGAGAGAGAGAGAGAGAGAGAGAGAGAATTCCAGACCCTGGGGTGCCTGCAGGAGCAGGCAAAATGTGAGCAAAAGCTTCAGGGCCATTGACTCCCACCCTCAGGACTGCAAGTCCTTGCCCTTTATGGTTTGAGGAAGTGTGTGTTCTAGCTGATTGGCCTGGGGCTTTAAGTGAAGGGAAGCTTTGGTGGAAAACATAGATTGAAATAGAATGAGGAAAGAAGTGTGCTGTTTGCCCTTTTTGGCAGAGTGGGCTTAGACCAATTTTACACAAACATTTGAGAGACATAGCAGAATTGTGCCATCAGCCCACTCTCTGTCTCCTTAATTATCATCGCATTGGCCCACAGAAGTCTTGCTTGTGCTCTGATGAGACTGCTGCAGGAGACAAAAGATTTATTCCACAGCTTAATGGATAAGATTTGAGAAGACAAGTCGCAGGTCCCCTAGATATGTAGCTTAAAGCTACTGAGAGGAACTTTAAGTTTCAGAGAAGAGGTAAGAATATTAAAGAGATTTTCACATGCAAATATGAAAAGACAAAATCAGACTGGTTTGCAAGTGATTAAGCTTCACATCAACATAGACCTACCCTAAACATCACTCTTCTACACACCTGCATTCATTCTGACATCCAAATCACTCTCTTTGTAGGAAAATCAGGTTAATGTGCCATGTGCTTAAGAATCCCTGTGAGGAAACTTTTCACTACTTACCTGAAGAAATTATTAAAGGACATGCAAATAGAGCACAGCAAATTCACACAGATAGTGCACAAGCTCTGAGTTCAAGCCACAGGACCAATAGCAAAAACAACAATCATAACACCCTTAGATGAAAAGCAAACTTCAGAAACAATCTAAAAGTCCTTTTGATTTAATAGATAGAATTGAGGATTTTCTGGAAAATTAATTGTTAGATTTTTGCGAAATCCAAATCAACAGGATTATGCTGCATATCCACTTAACCTTCTTCCTAGTCTAAGCCCTTGTGTACATTACAGCAATGGGAATTGACCTGGTATAAGTTCAGTGTCTGTGAGTACCTTTGTAAGATGAGAGGGGAGGTATTAAACAAGTTAAGGCAAAACAGAGATATAATTCACATTCAGCAGAACACAGGAATGGAATAAGAAGAAATGTATGAGCAACACGGTCACATAAACTCAATTTCATTATTAGAACTAAGAACCAGTCAATGCATGCACTTGTCCCCATGTATTTATCTTTTGTGGCGGGGTTCAGGAAGGAAATAGTGTTTTTCAAGTAAAATTCAGCTTAGCTCCTACAGCAGGGAGAGAAAAGTCCCACTGCATTCAAGCACTCTTGTGACCAGGGTGGTGCTGGGCATTGTGGGAATTGTAGTCTCCAAGAAGGACATTTTCTTTGAAAGTCCTGGGTTGTTTTTGTTGTTTTGGAGGGCAGAGGTGGGGCAGAAGATCGTTTTGCGCATGCGTCTCCCCGCCCACCACAGGCATTTTAAGTCGACTTCTTCTGGGTTCTTCCCCTTTGACTTGCTGCTGGAAGTGCCCTGAGGTAAAGTTTGGACTTCCATAGGTGGCAGCCACGAGGCCGGCACCCAGCTCTGGGCAGTGGAGCTTGGGAGCTGTAACTTGGAATCTCAGGCTTTGGAACTGATGTCAGGTAGGTACTGTGCGATTGCTGCGGGAGTCTCCCCTCCACGGGTTTCTTTTTCTTTTTCTGTTTCTGTTTGGTCGTTGGTGGGGCTTAAACTCTGGGCCTGCAAGCACCATTCCTGAGCTCCTCAGCTCAAAGCGAGAGCATTATGCTTCAGTTAAAGCTCCTACTGCCCCCTCCACACTTTTCTCCAGTCTGGAGTTGGTAATTTGCTTGAGGTTCAGGAGTTTGTGCTGTCATTAGGCTCTGGGCCCTGAGGTGTAAGAACCTGGTTACCAAATATCTGAGAGCAAGCTGGGAGATTCTGCAGATGAGGAGAGCCCAAGAGCTGTGCATTTGTCCTCCAATATCAAGGGATTCTTCTATTTACCCATATGACTTTATTTGCTTTGCCTAGGTGTAAAAGGAGTAGAGGAAGAATTCTAGTGAAATTGTAAGGTGTATGCGTGCCTTGAGTCCTCTTACATTGAAGTTGAATTTATTGCTTCTGTGTTGTTTCTCCTAGAGATATTTTAATGTGTTTGGCTTGAGTTTTTAATCTCCTGGCTTGAGTTCACACGTGTTTGTATTCGACTCTGTTTCTAGAGACAGTTGTACATGGGATATTGGATATTGGTCCTGTATTTTTAGGAATGAAGCCTAGCAATGTTTGAAGCAGAGCACCCTATGAGTAGGAATCTCCATCATAAATGGACAGATCCTGTCAATTCTGAGAAGCCCTAAAGAGAAAAACAGAAAAGCACAGGAAGGGGAAGATGTTGCTATCTTCCTTTGCTTTATGCAAAAATTGTTGCTACTTCCCTGAGCACCAGATTCACGTGGTACTCTTTCCTACACCACTCTCAATCACTTTGTGTTGTTGCAAGATTTAAACTAATTTCTAGGAGGCGTGATGAGCTGGATTGAGGAATAAGCCAGAGCATAGTTATCAAAGGATATCTGCGGCTGTGGTTTGGGATGTTGGAATAATTGTTATGACTGAAAGTATCTATTCAAGTTGTAATCCCTAATCCTCTTCTTGCTAAATTATTCAGCCTGTTAACAATTATTTTTAGTATGTCATCATGCAAACTTACATTAATTATGCCATCTATGGATTTGCTAATGCTAGCTCTAATCAATTGGTTGTGCCTGGTAGTACAGAAAGTGTTGGTCTGGGACATGTGGCCTAAAAAGAAAATTCACAGAAGAAAACTTGAGGTAATATGTTTTACTCAAGATTGTATGCTCTGTAGGTGTTACTTATCTTCAGGTGTGTCACGCCTATATCGATTATTTTATGTTGTATCTTTATGATGGACAAGGTTCTTCGCATGACTGTTTAGGGAAATGAACGTTAGGGACTTCTCAAACCTGGGTTACCTGATCTTTACTCATGTCCCTTTGGACAAAGCATTTTAAATGGCAAATTGCTAATCATTGCATATGTGTACAATGGTTAGAGTGAAATGTGCCATTTGACACCCATTATTGAAATAGCATAACATAAGAAATGTATTCTATATACATTTTTCTATCTAACTTTGCGTGAAAATTACTGAGTTACATCATACATGCTTTCCATGGTGTTTAAATATGTATATGAATGAGGTAGAACACAAAATCCAAGGATTCCTAGGATACTTTTGCATTAAAAAAGCAGTTCATGGGCTGGAAAGGTGGCTCAGTGGTAGAGTATTTACCTTGCATGCATAAGGCCCTGGGTTCGATTCCTCAGCACCACATAAGCAGAAAAGGCTGGAAGTGGTGCTGTAGCTCAAGTAGTAGAGCACTAGCCTTTAGCTGAAGAGCTGAGGGAAGGGCCCAGGCACAGGGTTCAGGCACCAGGACTGGCAAAAAAAAAAAAAAAGGGGAAAAAAAAGCAGTTCATACATCCTGAAGTATATTCAGTAATATCGAATGACTTTTAGTGGAAATATATGTTTTTGCTTTCAATTATTCAATAATTTCAATGGGAACATTCATTTTTTCCAATTTAGTGTGTACATAAATATATAAATTAGTAGGTATAATAATATCTATTTATCAGGAAATGGGCTGGACTTGTGTTTATTGGACACTTTAATGCTCTGCCTAAGACATTAAAAATTCTTCGCTTATAGGAAGGCTTTAAGTTTTCACAATAAAAAAATAAGTAAAAATTAATAAAAGAAGGCTTTACAGTTTCCCAGTCCATGTATCATGTTTGAAAGAGGAAAATCTGGGCCCAAAATCTCACAGATTCATTTCTGAATGCATCATTTCCCTTAAATCCCAGCCATGCTTCCAGAATCTTCTGCTCATTGTCAGCAGCAAGACAGAATGAATGGATCTCTGGTGAGTTGATTTTTTTATTCTTCATTTGTTTTCCATTCCACTATATCAATCTAAAGATGTCCAAGAATTAAAAACAATACCAACCACACAGATTCAGCCTCAGTAACATTTTCATAAATCAGATAAAGAATTCTTGTAAATTAGCAGATAAAGATTGTGGGTTTAGCAGATTGAATGGTTATATTCTAAGTTGAATTCAGATTGGCTTCAGAATGTCTAGGTTTCAACTTGTCATAAAATATAGTCATACCTGTTATGTGATGTAATGACACAGAGCAGGTTACTTCTCATGGAAGGTGAAGGATAGATTGCCACCAGATCACTTCCTCATGAGTAACATTAAACTATCTCAATGAAATTTTCCTGGATTTGCTGAAATAGTGTGGTCATGCACACCTTCGTGTGTTCTTAAGGAATGATTAACCTATATGTACTTAAATTACTCTCCATATATAGTTCTTGGACTGTTTCATGGTCTTGGTCTTACTTGAAACTTCACCTGTATTTGTTGCTAAGCTTTATGGTCTTTCTACACATTCCTGTTTGTTTTCTAAAGTATTCTCACAAGATTTCTTTCCTCTATTTTCTCTCTCTATTTTTGATTTTCTACTCACTAGTGTTGGTTATTTTTCTTACTCTCTCTTTGTATCTATCTTTTATCATTTTTTTCTTTTTTCAATCCCTCTTTCCTCCATATGTGTCTCAGTTGTTTCTTTTCTTCAAATGATCTATCTGGAACAAGATTTTCTTAGTGATCAGCTTTATGTTGCTGACATGGCTCTTAGGATTGACATTTTTCTTACCCATAATATAATTGTTGCCTAGACAGTTCTACAGGATTCCAGAAACAAAGAAAATTAGAGAAACACAAAAACATAAACAGATAGACTTAGGAAAAACCAGGGTTCTGCAGGCTCTTTGGCACTTTGTCCCTGGGTGCCAGCAAGCTAGCATAGTTCCTTGAGTTCACACAGGGAAGATTACCATTGATAACATGCAAAAATGAAGTATCTATATTAATAGTACAATCAGAGCCAAAACAGGTTGTGAGGAAAACATGTTTCCTTATTCTCCTGAGACAGAAGACTGATGTCAAGAGAAAATGCAGACATGGAGTTCACCTTACCTAGCCGTCAAGGTCAACAGCACCTGTTTCAGATGCTATCTTTCCAACAGTATGGAAAAGGCCTGTACTCCAGTCTCTTAACCCTCTCCAGAATTCTCTTTTAACCCTTCTGTGGCCAGCTCTCAGTTCTCTCTGTGCTGTCAGGCTGGAATTCCAAGCTCTCAAACCTTTTCCCCTTCAGCTCAACTTCAGAGTTCCCTACAGAAAAGTACTTCCTTCTACCAATTGATACACTACAAGAATATCTGTTTTCTCCTGATTTTGTGTTGGTCTAACTTCATTTGATGTGGTATTCAGTTTTGTTTTTCCTTCCCACTACTTTTGAATATTTTAATTCACTGCCAGTATAAGATTGGAACTAGTGTTGAAAAAAAATAATACAGTGACGAGATGTTCTCTATTAGAAATAGCACTTGTCACAACATCTCACAGATGTTTGCTCACTTATTGATTTTGATCTCTGAGGTATTTCACTATTAACCAGCACAAGTGAAAATATAAGCTTAGAGATCTACTGGAGAAAGGACTCAGGAATATGTGATGCATGTGAACATTTGGTCATATTTATCATTTTTGTCATCTTGAGTGTCCCTTGAGCCTCTCTATATTTGCCTTCACCTTCCATGAAGGCCTATTAAAATGAAAACTTTGTCAAGGAACGTTTTTTTCCTTCGCACCTTTATTTTGTATTGTAGAATGTAGGCAAAGTTTACAAAATTTCATGGTAGCAGTTCTTTTTTACATGGGAAGGAAATATCAGGGTATCTATGACCATATTTCAATATTTAGCATTTAAACCAAACATGGTAAACCACGGATATTTTTATGTGGGAACTCAATTAAATCTTATAAGGGCCTAATCAAGTATTAGTTACTTTCTGGAGTACTGTTACTGTTTTGTTTTTTTTTTAATATTCATGTGGACACTGCTTTTCATAGATCTAGCCATGTTCTATGTTCTGTATTCCATGTGATATCCTGAATGTGTGCTGCTTGGTTTTGAGAGTACTTGTTAGTAGAAGGTCTAAATAGGATTTATGGTGAAGCAGTATGTGTCAAACAGGAAAAATATTGGTTTAATTCATTTTTACACTGGTATGTACTGAAATTTTATCAAAAATGATAATATAATTTTTCAGACACCTCCTTAGACTTAATGTTATCATGCCAGATTATTGTCTCCTTAGAGTTTTTATCTTGTCTCTATTGCTAGCAGCAGAAATATGTTTGCATGCATTATGGAAACTGTAATTTTTTATTGGTCTTGGGGCTTGAATTCTGGGTCTCGTTGTTTTCCCTCAGCTCTTCAGGTTAAGGTGAGTGCTACCACTTGAGTGACAGTGCTACTTTCATTTTCTGGTGGTTTATTGGAGATAAGTGTCTCCTGGACTTTCCTGCCTGGGCTGTCCTTGAACCTTGATCCTCAGACGTCAGCCTCCTGAATAGCTAGGATTACAGGCATAAGCCACCAGTGCCCTGCAAATCTGTGTATTTTCATGACCAGGTTTATGTATTGTCAAATATTTCTAGTTTGGTATTTAATTCTCCTAGTGAATAGATAACAAAGCTAGCTGCAAACATTTTATGTAAGACAAAAGCATACTTGCAGCATAATGAAATTCCAGGTTGGAATTCTCATAACCCAATTCTAATTTCTTGATGGAAATGTGCCATTACAGAAGCTGATGTCATTTGATGATGTGGCTGTGAACTTCACCTGGAAGGAGTGGCAGGATCTGGATCCTGGTCAGAGAACACTTCATAGAGATGTAATGCTGGAGATTTATAGCAACCTCCTGTCCTTGGGTGAGCAAAGGTTATTTTTACTTGGAAGATCAAGTGCTCTTATTTTAGTAGACATTAGACTATTTATGTTCTTTAGGGAGAAGATTCCAGTCCATTCCAAGATGAAAAACTGCTAGTATATAAGCCAGTCAAATTTGAGTCTGAGAGCTTGGTGTTGTTTGTCTTTCACACTAGTGCTTGAGCCACCATTCTATTTTCACTTTTGTTTTGGGGTATATTCTGAGTTTCTGTGCCCAGGTTCGTTTCAAGCCTTACTCTTCTGATCTCACCTCCTAACTGTAGGATTACAGGTGTAAGCATTTGGACCATTACAATTTCTAAAAAAAAAAAAAAAAGTTTCCAGGCCATGGGAAGTGTTATTTTTTTCTAAGAGAAACTTCAACTTCATTATATGTAACACAAGAGCTAATTTTATTCTCGTTCTTTAAGAAGTCAAATCAATAGTTGGACAAAAGTTCTAAGCTATAATCCACTAATAGGAGACTGACTTCCCAGACTTGGGTAATTATTATAGGTGGATCTACAGTCTAGAATAGAACATACATTACTACTGACAGTATGCTCTGGAAATCAATAAGTAAAAGTGTGTATTTGTAAGCCAAACCTGCTACAGGGTTTAGTGCTTCAAGCTACCAATCCTAGATACTCTGGAGGCTGACATCTAAAGGTTTCAGTTTGAAACCAGCAGCTGTAGAAAAATGACCATGAGACTCTTATCTCCAATTAACCATTCAAAAACTAGAAATGTAGCCAAGACTCAAACTAGTAGAATGCTAGCTTTTAGCAAAAGAGCTGAGTTCAAGCCACACAGTTAGCAAAATAAACCCAAAGCTGGATGCTACTCCACCATGGAGCTGTTAAGAATTGAGAAACCATGGGCTGGGAAGGTGGCTCAGTGGCAGAGGAATTGCCTTCCATGCATGAGGCCCTGTGTTGGATTCCTCAGCACCACATAAGCAGAAAAAAAAAAGCCGGAATTGGCTATGTGGCTCATGTGATACAGTGCTAGCCTTGAGCTGAAGATATGCCAGGCAGTGCCCAGAACCAGAGTTTAGGCCCCTGAACTGGACCCCCCCAGCCCCCAAAATACAATTGAGAAACCAGATTTAGGAGCAACCTTGTGAACAGGATGTCTGCGACCTTACGTTAATGATGACCTAGCAAGAGCAATAATTCTCCAGTATTTCTTAATCATAGGATACTGTGTTCCTAAACCTAAATTGATTGTGATGCTGGAACAACGTGCAGATCCATGGATAAGAGAAGCCTCAGACAAGAATTTTACAGGTGAGTTAAAGCATCTTGAATGGTGATGATGGGTCCAGAACCCAGTTGGTCTGTTTATCTTGAGCTGTACAGAGCAATAGTATTCCTAGTGCCCCTGAGTCATGTGTGGCAGAGAACTAGGTGATCCTTTGTCTCAAGGAATTGTCAATCCAGAATTCACATGGAGGCAAACTGAATTTGGTGTGCCAGTATATTTAATGTTAGGAATTCTTTGTCTGTAGAGAAGTCATTCTTTAAGAGAAAAAGACAATAAGAAATGTACAAAAGGAGATCCCATTTTCTTTTAAACTAGTATTTTGCAGGTAGGAGGAAAATAGGAGAATGGTAGTGCTGCTATTCTCTGATCAGGACAATAGCTTATGAGTTGTGCTGGGCATAGAGTGAGATTCAGAATGGAAGCATTAAGAGTACGTTGATGAATAATTTGAGAAATATTTCCTAGAAAAAAATAGAAAAATCGGAAATACAGAAAAACATTATTTTCCATTGTAAAATGTCAGTACTACATTCATAGTTAGTAAGTTGCAGAGAAAAGTTTATATTCTGCAGAAAACAATGCTTTGATATTTGAAAATCTTGTAACAGTTAAAATGTGAGAAAATACCTTTACAGTAAGGAATTTATGGATCTCATTTATGTTTTTGTCTATTTTTCTGTTTTGCATTTTAGATGTCTCACAAATGGAGGATGTGATTAGCACCTGTCAGGAAAGTCACAATAAGTATCTCTCTGAAGTAGCAGTCATGAATAATAACCCAGAGGAGGAAAAAGTGAGATTTATAAGAAGTTTTAATTTGAGCTCAAAACAGAAGTCAGAACTGATTAAGAATAATGGGAACTCCTTAGGCATGAGGACAGAAAAGGTCACTGGGTGTCAGAACATGGGTGTTTTCAGTGAACCTGGTAAGATGTGTGCTGTACATAGTCCCCAGGTGTCTTCTGTAGTTGAAGAATATAAACAATGTAAAAGGTCTTTCACTGAGAAGACACACCCTATTGTCCCTCAGAGAACACACACAGGAGAGAAATCATATGGAAGTAAAATGGGTAGAGAGATTTTCACTAGTAAGCTATACCTTACTGTCCACCAGAGAAGACACACAAATGAGAAACCTTTTGAATGTAACATGTGTGAAATGTCTTTTACCTCGAAGTCAAACCTTACTCACCACCAGAGAACACACACAGGAAAGAAACCTTATGAATGTAACATTTGTGGAATGTCTTTTACCTGGAAGTCAAACCTCACTCTCCACCAGAGAACACACACAGAAGAGAAACCTTATGAATGTAACATTTGTGGAAAGTCTTTTACCTGCAAGACATATCTTACTGACCACCAGAGAATACACACAGGAGAGTAACCTTATGAATGTAATATGTGTGGAAAGTCTTTCACCAAGAAGTCACCTCTCACTGTCCATCAGAGAATACACACAGGAAAGAAACCTTATGAATGTAACATGTGTGGAAAATCTTTCACCAAGAAGTCATACCTTACTATCCACCAGATAACACACGCAGGAAAGAAACCTTATGAATGTAACGTGTGTGGAAAGTCTTTCACCCAGAAACTAAACTTTACTGTCCACCAGAGAACACACACAGGAGAGAAACCCTATGAATGTAACATGTGTGGAAAGTCTTTCACCAAGAAGTCATACCTTACTGTCCATCAGAAAACACACAGGAAGGAAACCTTATGAATGTCATATGTGTTGAAAGTATTTCAGCCAAGATCTACACGTTACTGTCAACCAGAGAGCACACACAGGAGAGAAATTTTATGAATGTAAGCTATGTGGAAAGTCTTTCACCCAGAACATACACCTTTCTGTCCATCAGAAAAAAACCCACCAGAGAGAAATGTTATGTATGTAGCAGGCATGGAAATTCTTTCACCTGGAAGGCACAACTTAACATCCATCACAGAACACAAGGAGAGAAACCTTATGAATGCAACCAGTGTGGAAAGACCTGGAGGTCACAGCTTAACACACATAAGTTGATTCACACAAATGAAATAACTTAGGATTGTACCAAATGGGAAAGTCTTTGACTTGTAAGACACAGCTCAGGGTTCATCATAAAACACACAAAACACAGAGACACACAGACACATGCACACCCTCACACACAAAGAGGAGAGAAATCCTATGTAGGAAAAATAAATGGAAAGGTTTTCAAGAAAAAGTCCTAGCTCAGTTTGTGTCAGAGAACAGACACAGGCGAGAATATACAAATGTAACAATTGTGGAAAGTCCTTTACCAAGTATTCATGGATCCAAGTTCATAGGACACACACACAGCGCAGTAATCTTAAAAATATGACAAATGTGAATAAGGGAAACCATGGGACCTATTATTTGCAATATCTAGTGTATGTATGAGTCAAGCAGAAAAGGTCAGATAATGTGGTGTTAAGAAAATGAACCCTTAGCTATGTATTTAAATGTTTTTTTTTTCTTTCATGCATTCCTTTCTAATGCATTTATAAGATTATTTCTTTGTTGCTTTGTATTTCCCTCCCCCACAGTATAATCCCTGCTTTCACTATATTTGATGTCGGTATAATTTGTGGAGGAGAAGGGGAAGAGCAAGTCATTTAAGCATACAGGTGGACCCGTTGCAACAATGAGAAGTACAAGTTGTCATGTCGAAAATGAACTTTACAACTTTGTTGGGGGGGGCTGGGAAGGGGTGTGAAGGGTAAACAAAGGAGGAGGCTGCAATGCTTGATAAGAAATGTACTCATTATCTTGCCCATGTAATTGTAACCCCTCTGTAGAGTATGTTCACAAAAAAATAAAATGAAAAATATTACAAATGTGGAAATCCTTTGATCAGAAAGAAATACCTCATGTTTATCAGAGAACTGACTCACATAGGAGAAAAGAAAGTAGTGCATAGAACATATGTGAAATGACTTTCAATCAGAACTGAGTATTCAGCATATGTGAGAGCAGAGACAGGAAAGAAATTATGAGTATAGAAAACATTTTGCCCGAAGTCCCATCTGTACAGGTATCAAAGACCTGGACACATGACAGAATTTCTGTAAATATAAACATGAGAGGAAGTCTTTCAACCAGAAGCCAACCTTCAGCAAGTATTAGAACATTCACCCAGGAAAGAAGCCCAATGTAGGAAAATCTTTGTCAGAAAACCTCTGTAAATTATACAAAGAAATCCTTCATGGCAGAGGTAAGCTAGGTGTGAAGAGAAACCATTCTTCACTCTTCAGCTTTCTTTGAGCCAACATTTCTCATCCTCTCATCGTGTTGAGTGGGGATGGTGTCATTCAATATTATCATTTGGCAAATACTTTTGCTTGAGCTCAAAATTTAAGGGACTTACTGCTCACTGAGTTGGTAAAGTACCCTTTCTTTCTTTTAATTTAAAACCTGCAATTAAAATGAGCAATGACACTCCCTCATGTGTTTAATCTTAGCTACTCAGGAGGCTGAAATTAGAAAGGTAGTATTTGTAGGCCATCCAATGCAAAAGCTTCATGAATATGGTTTCTTAGCCAATAGAAGGATGGATCTGGTCATATGTGCCTATCTTGTTTGCTACTTGTGATATGTAAGTATAAAATTAGTGCGTTGAAAGGCCCAGACAAAGAAGCAAGACTCTAAGGTGAAAAATCAGTGATACAAAAAGGCATCTGGTATAGAAGGTGAAGGAAGCTTCACAAATTTTGTCCCTGAATTCAGCCTGAGGACCACTAATATGATCTGTGCAAACAATGCATTCTTCCAATTATTTAGGGGAAGAATTTGGATGTGGTTTACAGAATGATAGGTAAACAGTCCTTTACCAAGTGATTGCAAAAGGACCTTTGCCTATGTCAATATGATGTTATGAATTTTATATCGTATTCTGTGGAAACCATGAGTCCTGCTTGGATCAAGTAGTTAAGATCTCCTGATCTAAAAGGGCACTTGTAAGTTTGTCTTTTAAATTGCAGGGGAAGCATTGACTAATTTAAATGAGCAGACTTTTTGTTTTGCTCCTCCTTAGGCTTGAACTCATACGCCAGGTGCTGTCCCTGAGCTGCTTTTGCTAAAGTGTAGCATTCTGTCACTTGAGCTACAGCACCACTTCCAGGTTTTTCTGTGCATGTGGACCTGAGGAATAGAACCCAGCTCCTCATTCATGCGATGCAAGCACTATACCACTTTGCTACCTTGCTTGTACTATAAGTAGACTTTTTATGTTAAAAGAAGAAAGAATAGGTTGGTATGGAGTATCCACCTTCCATGTGCAATTCCCAAGGTTCAATCCCCCAAAGTGAAAGGAAGAAAGTAGAAAATGGAATGATATGAAGTATACAGATACAAGAACAAAGAAAAATAGAAGAACAAAGGCAATGAGCAAGTTTTTAGGTTTTTGTTTGTTCATAATTGTTTCTTTTTTCTTTTAATTGTTGGCTGTGGGGTTTAAACTCAGGGAGGGCCTGGCATATTCCCTAGGCTTTTCACTAAAGGCTGGCATGCTACCACTTCCAGCCAGAATGTCACTTCTAGTTTTCTGGCATTTAATTGGTGATAAGTCACAATGAATTTTCTGCTGATGTGGTGCTGAGGAATGGAACCCAGTGCCTCATGTAGCAAGGCAAGCATTCTACCACTGAGCCACACTCACAGCCCTGCCTCCTTTCTTAAAACAGTGTGGTTGGGGCTGGCAATGTGGCTTAGTGATAAAGTGCTTGCCTACCATGCATGGAGCACTAAGTTTGATATCTCAATACCTAACAAACAACAAAAACTACCAAACACCCCTAGAAGCACTGGTGTTGTAGCTCAAGTGGGAGAGTGGTAGCCTTCAGAATAATGAAATTCAGGAACAGTTCCCACACCTTGAGTTCAAGCCCCAGGAATGTCAAACAACAACAATAAATGAGCAAATGAAAACAAAAATCCCAGTGTCATTAAGTTTCATTGATAAACACCACACACACACACACACACACACACACACACACACACACACACACACACACACACACACTCACACACAAACACACTTTTTTTTTTAAACCATATTCACCTCCTTTACTGTGTGTGCTCACCCTCCGGGCTCCAAATGCTACCTACATCCATAAGAGAACTTATTGTATGTTTCTCTTGTTTTTGCATTCTTATAAAAATTATTGTGGGGGCTGGGAAGGTGGCTCAGTGGTAGATTGCTTGCCTTGAATGCCTGAGGCCCTGGGTTCAATTCCTCAGTACCACATAAGCAAAAAGAAAATAAAAAGCTGAAAATGGCGCTGTGGCTCAAGTGGTAGAGTGCTAGCCTTGAGTGAAGACATGAGGGACATGGCCCAGGCCCCGAGTTCAGGCCCCACGACCAGACCACCCCCAAATAAATTATTGTAAAGGTGATATATATATACATATACATCTGTACATACATATATCTGTATGTCTATATATACATATATATGTACATATACATATGTATGTACATACATATACATATGTATGTATATCATACATATTTACATCTATGTATATATACATATGTGTGTATACATATATACCTCTATGTATATATACATATATACACCTATGTATATATACATATGTGTGTGTGTATATATGTATATATATATATACATAGAGGTATATATGTATGTCAAAGTTACATAAGCCAGGTATTGATTTCATTACTTGACTGATTACTAAATTGATTTCATTGATTTCATTACTTGTTGAACAATATGCATTTTTGCACAATTCCATCCCCTTTGGAAAGCAGCATTTATTTCCATATAACACAGTAAAATATACCAATATTAGGTATTGATCTCATTGTCTGGGTGCTGTCCCTCAACATTTTATCTTAAGGATCTATCACTGGAGCCATCTATCAATTTCTACCCCTGGATTTTTAGGTGATTAATTGTAGATAAGAGTTTCATTGACTTTTCTGAAAGGGCTGGATGAAATCTCAATCCTCAGGTCTCAGGTTTACCACCATGAGACACTTGTGTCCAGCACCTTTAAATATTATTATATACACTATGTTATTTGTGGTATGTATTTTCTTTTCATCATTCATGTGGCTTGATCTCTGGGCCTGGGCTCTGTCCCTCAGCTCTTCAGTTCAAGGCTAATGCTCTACTACTGGACCCACAGCACCACTTCCAGATTCTTCTATTAATGTGGTGCTGAGCAACCTAACCCACGGCCTCATGCATGCAAGGCAAGCACTCTCCACTGAGCCACTTTTCCAGCCCCTACAGTAGCATATTCAAAGGAATATGTTAGGTCTTGCATATTTGTTTGTTGCACAGATTCAACAAACCATAGAACCCAAAGACTTGACAAATATGGCACCTATAGTAAACAGGCAATCTTTGAAAAAACTGGCATTATCCTATGAACAAGGCACTGTAACAACTATTTAGTAGGATTTAAATTGTAATAGGTATCAGAGGTGATTTACAGTGTATAGAAGATTCCCTGGAGATTATATTAGAGGTGATTTGCACTGTATAAAACAATGTGCACAGGTTACATGAAAGCAAACTCAGAAATACATATCAGATGAGACAAACATAATAAATAGTAAAGTAATCACTAAAATGAAAGAATGTTAATATTGTAATATAAAAATAGTAACTATATCAGGTACTGTCTGATTTGAACAGAAGAAAACATACTCAAAAAACTCAATAAGCCAAAGAGACATACATTAATTATCAAGAAATAAAAGTAAATCAATATAAACATACCGTAAGCAATAATCAATACTAAAAAATACAAGTAGTCATATTATGAAAGGAAAAGAACCTCAGCACAAATTGTGTTACCAGGCAAATTATAAATCTGTATGCTGAAAAGTTCTATACTGAAAACCAAAGTCTACAAAGACATGATTAAAAGGCCAAAGAATGATAATTTCTTTAATCTATCATTATGATTGGAGAAGTAATATTCATCTTAATGACTGCCTAACTAGACAAACGGTCACTAGAAACACACACATGGATGGCATTATCTTTACTAAATGCTGCTTATAAAGCACTAAGCTGTTTTGTTTACCAAGACAGACACACTGAGAATAGATCTGAAGAGAAATTGTCTAGAAATGAGTATGACAGATATGACATAAATACAGGATAAAATCCAACAATATGTTTCTAATAATCTAACAGTAAAACAAACAGAAGGAAACTAGAATGGATATGTAAAAAATATATGTCTGCTATCATTGGGATTTATTCAATATTAAAGGGAGCCATTTTCTTCACTTGGGAAATAAAAACAAATTGGTTTCAATTTTGTATGGTGTATTCACATGTATATCTTCTGGTGGATTGGCAGAGCCATAGAATGTGAGGGAAATAGGGTGATGAAAGTAAAATATACAACTCAAGAGTAGAGATAGGAGGGAGAGTTTGGGAGAGAATGAAGGCATGGAAGAAACTCTATGAAAAGAAGGGTATTTTTACCTCACTCATATCATTATATCTCTCTATACATCACCTCCACAATAACATTAAATTGCATTAATTATAAAACAATACCTTCATCATAAGCGATTTGCTTAGTGAAGAAAATCTACCACAGTTAGAACAGTTACAATTGTTAGAAACACATTACAACACTTAATTTGAAAGATAAACTATTTCAGTTTAGGTTGCATATTAATTCTAGATAAACCAGTAACAATAAACTGTTTCATTGTAGTATCCAATTAAGTGTTAATGTTAAATGTTGAGGTAAGAAAAATCAAGGCAAGTACTTCCTGCTCAAGACTGTCATTTTGGCCTAGCTAGTAAGGAGGAAACTGAGGTCTGGAAGCCAGCCTGGATAGACAACTCAAACTAAGCAGCTAATGAACAGGTTAGTGGTATGGCTCAAGTGATAGTGCCAACAGTGAGTGAGGAAGTTGACTGACTGTGAGACCTGCAGTTCAAGCTCCAATAGTAGCTCAAGAAAACCATGAGGTATGTGTATTACATGTGTTTCTAAGTTAGAAACCTAACTGTAGTGATACTAGCACGTCTTCATCTCAGATATAAAGGGAAAAGAAGATGAGTGGAGAAGGTGGGAAAGGGAAGCAAAAGGTTAGGGAAAAGAAGGAAGAAGAGAGTGGTGGAGAGGAGGGGAACAGAGGGAAAGGGAAAAGAAGAGGAGAGAAGGGGAGGAATACTTCATGGCATCAGATATGACAGTAACTGGTCTGGGAAGATTGCTCAGTGGTAGAGTGCTTGCTTAGCATGCATGAGGCCCTGTGTTTGAATCCTCAGCACCACATAAGCAAAAATGTTGCAAGTGTTCTTTTGCTTCAGTTTGTAATGTACTCTCCTTGAGCTGAAGAGCTGAGCAAAAGCACCCAGGTCCACAGTTCAGGACCCACGACTGAGGGAAAAAAATAAGAAAGCAAGATTTGACAGTAACCCATAAATAGAACTCCAAAAGTACATCATGGAAAAAACAAAGAAACAAACAAACAATGTGAGTCTCTGGGGGATCACACCTGTAATCTTAGGTACTGAAGAAGGTGAGATCTGAAGATCGGGTCTCAAAGTCAGCCTGGGCAGGTATAGCCGTGATACTCTTCCTTGCAGTGAATCACCAGAAAACCAAAAGTAGTGCTGTGGCCAAAGTGGTAGAGTGCTAGTCTTGAATTTAAGAGCTGAGGGACAACATTCAGTCCCAAAGTTCAAGCCCCATGTCCTACAATATATAAATAAGTAAATAAGTACATAAATAAATAAATAAATGAGTAATAAATACAAACGAAAACTTTGTATGTTGAAAAACACTACCAATAAAGGAAAAAAAGCATGGTATGAGAGAAGTATTTGCATATATCTCTAAATGGATTTTTAACCAATATGAATTAGAAAATATAAGGATAATCCTTCTAGAAACACCTACACCAAAAAAATCTAATTTTAAAATGGGAAAAAGATTGAAGAGACTTTTCCAAAAGGACATACACATGTAGTACATTAAAATATAAAAGTAGTTTAATATCAGTAGTCATGAGAAAAATTCAAATCAAAATTCTGATAAAATAACTATTTTATACATGCTAGTATGGATATAGTTTTAAATAAAAACAGCAAAACTACTCTCAAAGTCTAAAAATGCTAGGAAAGATGTGAAAAGAATATGAACCTTGGTGCATTTCTCTTGGGTATATAATATTATCGAAGATGAAGCCAGTCGCCCGTGGCTCACACCTGTAATCATAGCTACTCAGATGGCTGAGATTTGAGGATCACGATTCAAAGCCAGTATTGGCAGGAACATCCGTGAAATTCTTATCTCCAATAAAAACACCAGAAAATCAGGTAGCTCCAGTGGTAGAGCGCTAGCCTTGAGCTAAAGAGCTGAGAGTCTATGCTCAGGCCCGGAGTTCAAACCTCTTGATCAACCAACCAACCAAACAAACTATCAAAGATGATACGAAGAGTCCTAAAAACAGCTAAACATAGAACTATATAGGAATATGGTCCAGCATTTCTATACTTGTGTGCAACAGCAGATAAAGCAGGGAGTACAACACATGCTTGGAGAATCACTTCTCAACATCTACTCACAATAAGCAAAACATTGAAGCATGTAAAACAATAAATGTGTTCAAAGGAGAAAACTTTACTACATTTTATGGCAGGGATGAACTTTAAGTAAAATAAGCTAAATAAAAGACACCATAGTCCCTGTATTGTTTATTTTCACAACCAGCTTCTATCTTATAATATCAGTGAATGCAAATATGCAAGCAGAGCAAGAAGAAAAAGGAAAACTGCAGGAACCACAGCAAGTGAGGTTAAACCAGAGAAAGATAATAGAATCTGGAACCTCAAATTATTTTATGTTTAGCAACAATTTTTCTGTATAATGAGTGAGAAAAATGTCAATTTTAAGAGCCTCGTCACCAAAAGAAAACTGATCAGTAAGAAAATCTACTTCCCAGATAAACCATTTGAAGAAAAGTAAAATTAGGAGAAAAATGGAGGAAAGAGAAGCTGAGAGGATGAAAGAGAAAAAGAGACAGAGAGAAAAATAGACAATGAGAGAAGAAAGAGAGAAATAAAGCTAGTGAAGCCACATGGTGGTGGCTCATGCCTGTAATCCTAGCTACTCAGGTGGCTGAGATCTGAGCATAGAGGTTCAAAGCCAGCCCAGGCAGGACCATCTGTGAGACGCTTATCTCCAATTAACCACTAGAAAACTGGAAGTGGCGATGTGGCACCAGTGGTAGTGTACTAGCCTTGAGCTGCAGAGTTTAAGTATAGCGCCTAGGCCCAGAGTTCCAGACCTACGACTGAAAAATAAAAAAGAAAGAAGGTATGGTAAAGGGAAACAAAGTGGAAGGCAACAATGCTTGATAAGAAATGTACTCACTATCTTGCCCATGTAATTGTAACCTCCCTGTATGGTATTTTCACAATAAATAAATATAATGCAAAAGAAAGAAAGCAAGCTAGTAAACATGAAAAATAGAATGAATTGGGAAAATAGGTAAGAGAACTCCTATGAGAGCACCATAGAGAAAAACAGAGATTTCTATAAATACCATCAAACTCAGCCTAAGTTTCAAGTAAAACAAAGATCACAAAGCAGTCCAAGAGTATTTACAGAGATTAATTGAAGTACTTAAAGCTAACTCAGTCCTGTAGAATTTTGAAGTTATGTTTGACCACACTATTTCAGCAAACCCAGTAAAATTTCATTAGGATAGTTTAATATTACATATGAGGATGTGATGTCTGAGCAGTTGCTAGCCATCCTTCACTCTCCATGAGAAGTCATCTCCTAGGTGTTACTGAATCACATAACTAGTGGGACAACTTTCTCTCACACTAGAAAATGTAGAAACAAACAAGCATATCTGCACTTAACTTGGAATGTCAGATTTTATAATCTGCTAAATCTCCAAGCCATCTTTAGTTGTTTTTGTTTTTTTTTTTTTTTTTGTCCCTTGTGGGGCTTGAACTCTGGGCTTGGGTGCTGTCCCTGTGCTCTTCAGCTCAAGGTGAGCGCTCTACAGCTTGAGCCACAACGCCACTTCCATTTTCTAGTGGTATATTGGATAAAAGACTCTCACAGACTTTCCTGCTGGGGCTGGCTCTGAACCCTGATCCTCAGCTCTCACCTCCTGCGTAGCTTGGATTATAGGTGTGAGCCACCCGCGCCTGGCTACATCTTTAGCATTTTTAGAAACATGTTCCTGAAACTAAATCTTTTTTGTTTCTTTTCTTCAATCTTGGTGCCCTTTGGTTCATAAAATGGAATGTCAAACAAAGTGAGAAATAAAAGAATCTCACTAGAGATCCTTTCATTCTTTCTTGCTGATGAAAATGAATAAAGATTCTGGAACCATAGCTGACTATGGAGTGCAAAGCTGTACTTCAGAGCACTTCCAGCAGCAAGGGAAAAGCAAAGTAACCTGAATTTGCAAAATAAAAACACCAACAGTGGGCAAGGAGGGACTGGTGCCTCTTCCATCCTCCACACCCCATCCCCTCCCCCTACCCCCACACACTTTCAAAGTATCTATGCCCCAATAGAAACTACAATTCCCAGAATGCAATGCACAATTCACCTAGAGGAAGTGGGCTTGTTACAGGGTTTTGACTGGCACAAGGCACTTGGTCCTAAGTGCGCAAGGATGCATGGGGACCTTTCTCTCCCAGCTGCAGAGACTTAGGTGAGTTTCTTCTTGAAAATTCAGTTTACCAAGAGAAATATTGTGAGACCAATTTAAAACACAAATGTATTAGGAGCATTGCATAATTGGGCTTTTTAATTCTTAGTTCTTTTAATATATTTGAGGTTATGAAACTACGTAGTTTTTATATGTTTTTGTTCAAAAAGTATGTTCTGCTGAATGTAAATTATGTCTCTGTTTTTCCTTAAAGTTTTGAATATCTCCCCTCTCACTTTACAAAGGTATTTGCAGCTGGGTGCCAATGGCTCATGCCTGTAATCCTAGGTCTCAGGAAGCTGCGATATGAGGATCCCAGTTCAAAACCAGCCTGGGCAGGAAAGTTCATAAGCCTTATCTCCAAGTAACTACCAAAACAATGGAAGTGGCCTTGTGGCTCAAGTGGTAGAGAGCTCACTTTGAGCTGAAAAACGCAGAGACAGTGCTCAGGCTGGGTTCAAGCCACAAGATTGATCAAAAAAAAAAAAAGTACTTGCAGACAATAAACTGATTGATTCTGGCATCATTTTTCCCTGCTCTAATATATACATATTATATATATATATTATTATATATATATGGAATAAAAAAAAACAGAATTTAAAGACAGATATACTTTATAATCTTTGAATTAAATACAGTTCTCAAAATCTACTCATGACTTTCCAAGACATTCCCAAATTCCATCTATGAAATTTTAAGGAGTTTTTGGTTATTTGTGTCTGAAATTTGCCTTTCCTTGAGAAGTTTTTTTTCCCTCGTTTTGTTGTTGGTCCTGTGGCTTGAGCTCAGAGCTTGAGCACTGTCTGTGAGCATTTGCTGTGCTGTACTTGCCTTTCTTTTATTAATTGCTTCAGGGGACTAGTGAAAAGTGTCCTTCCAGGGGTGTCTTAGAAAATGGTACTCCTCCTCCAAGACTGTTCAAAAAAATAATGGTTGTCTAGGTAGATCAGAATGAATGTGGGAGGAGGTAGAGTTCAGGGCAGGTCCAGGTTCATGTGAAGCTTCATTACTTGCTCCAAACCAGTCTGATTTTACTTTTCTGTTTTGCATATCCTACTTTGTTTTGATTTTCTACCTCTTCTCTGAACCTAAAAGTTCCTGTCAGCAAGTCTAACCCACATATCTAGGGGACCTCAGACTTGTCTTCTCAGACTGTATCCATTACACTGTGGAATAAATCTTTTGCCTCCCTTCCTCATATCAGACATCCTAAGCTTGTCTCTTAAGGGTTTGTTGTGATTGTTGATGATCCTTTCCCCACATCATGATTGGGAAGGATTGTGTAGGAAATTTTCATGCCTGATATTCAGTCCTCCAGGGTAAGGGTTTTCCATCCCTCATTTAGAGGACCTGAGCTATTCCTCATGAAAATGGAGATCATGAGGCACATTTGAATGTATAGATGGCAACACTGGAGCACTTATAAAATATGAAGGAAAAATAATTATTTCTGTAAAAGTTAAAAGTAAGTTCCTGAGAGGCAAGGACATACGGATCAGGTAAAAATGGGTGCTTCCTAGATTAGCTGTGTCCCATAGTTGTCATTGTTTTTGGTTACATTTTTCAGACATTCATTTCTAAGTTTTATGTTTATTGTACTAGTATAAATAGAATTTACTTCCTACATTATTTTTGAATTGTTCATTGCTCACAGACGTAAGTCTCATTATTATAAAAATAATATATCCTTTACTTCATTGATCAGAGTTATTGACTATTGCAGATCCGGAGGTAGAAGGTACAAGTATGGTAAGGTATTCAGGGACAGATTATGGTTCTGACTTCCTCTGGAGGAAAAGGTGAATCAATGGAAAAAGATGGAGCTTATGCATAACACTTGTAGAGTTCCTTTGGCAGGAGATGTGGTGCATCCCTCTTGGGTTCCACTATGCCCAGCGATTCCCATGGTTGTGATGATCAATCACCTGGAGGGCCTGTGGATTTCACATCTTGTCCACTGGTCTGCTGGTAGGAGTCTCCCAGTATGTAAGGTAGGACTGGTCTCAGAGGAGTGATGTGATCAGTGGTACCTTGCTGGCTCCCATGTTTGTCAGTTTGTGTGGACAAGCTCACCCTGACAATTTGAGCCTGACTGCTGCCATGAGGCCTATTTGATCTAATGCCTCTGACCATCCCATACCTCTGTTTCAGAGACCTGTCCTGTTTCATGGTTTTGTATCATTTACTGTGCAAGCTTGTGTTATGTATCCATACATGCTAGTAGTTGGGCTGGGTATGGTTTTCAAGGGTGGGGTGTTGTTTCATGCCTCTTGCAGGAACAATTATGTTCTCACTAACTGCATGAGTAATCCTAGCTTACTATGCAATCCCCTTAACTTACATTGCATGTTCAGTTGATAGAACCATTGTATAATAAGTTTGGGTGTCGGTTTGCAATTGAGGTTCAGGGGACACTTAGCCATTGCTGCCGATTTTGGGGAATATTGGTTGCCCACATGATTGCTACCCAGACTCTTATTGCTAGTGCTACTGCTTCTCCTGTGATCCTTGTAGAAACCATATATACAAAAAAGCATGTTAATACTTTAGTTTGAAATGTTTATGGTACCCTTGATATTCAGGTGGGAGTAGATAAAATGATTGTGATATGTTTTATGATTTGGAAACAGCAATGATGTATGTTGATGATCACATAGACCTGCTAAAGAGCCAGTTAAAAATGATGTGTCATGCTAATTGTCAGTACATCTGTGTTACTCCTCTTAAATATGATGGAAATATGACTTGTACCAATATCCAGTGACATATTTGAGGAATGTTGCCCTGTGATCATTTAAACTTAGGCATTATGCAGCTTCAGAGTCAGATATCTGGTATTGGTCACTCCACCATGCAGGCTTAGCTGTATCAGTTCTCCATTACCTGCAGGGATTCGCCTGGGGATATAGCACTCTTTTTGCTATTTCTTAGGCATTTTCCTGTTTATTGTTTTGGTATTTTTTTTTCTTCCATTCTTCCTGAGATGTATGATCTGCCGATTTTCCAGGTTCAGGCTGATAGACACTTGCTCAATTTACAAAATGAAAAAGGGGGAAGTGGTGCAGACCCATAGGTGCCAGGAGCAGGCAAGGTGTGAGCAAAAGCTCCACAACCATGGACTCCAACCTTCAGGGCTATAAGTACTTGCCCTTTTTGTAGAAGGGAGTGTTCCTTTTAGCTTCTGGGCCTAGGGGCTTACCTCTAGGTGTTTGTTGGACAAAGGTTGAACTAGAATGAGGAAAGATGCATATGGTATGCACTTGTTGACTCAGTGAGTACTAGAACAATGTGATGCAAGCACTGGACCAATCTGGAAAGTGTCTATAGCTAAGGTTATTGCTGGAATAAAGAGAGATTCATCATTGGCCTTCTCTCAGTCTGTTCCATTATCATCCCATTGCCCTTCCAGAGCACTGTTGGTGTTGTGGCTGTCCCGCAACAGTGGTAGAGTACTTACCTAACATGTACGAAGCTCTGGTTCAAGTCCTCAGTACCACATACATAGAAAAAGCCGAATGTGGAATTGTGGCTCCAGTACTAGGGTGCTAGTTTGGAGCAAAAATTTAGGGACAGTGTCCACGCACTGACTTCAAGCCCCAAGGCTGGAACATAAAAGAAAAGAAATGCAAGCTGAGTGCTAGTACCTCATGTCTTTAATCCTATCTATTCAAAAGCTTGAAACCTGAGGATCGCAGTCCAAAGTCAGCCTGGGCAGCAATGTCTGTGAGACACTTATCTCCAATAAAAACCAGAAAACCAGAATTGGTGCTTTAGCTCACAA
The DNA here is from genome assembly GCF_019054845.1 of Dipodomys spectabilis. NCBI lineage: Eukaryota > Metazoa > Chordata > Mammalia > Rodentia > Heteromyidae > Dipodomys > Dipodomys spectabilis. The sequence goes on along the minus strand of NW_024870904.1, from coordinate 3,207,699 downwards.
TGTAGAGCACTTGGCTTGAGCTGAAGGGCTAAGGGATGGTTCCTAGGCTCACAGTTCAAGTGGCATAACCAAAAACCAAACCAAACAAAACAAAAGGATAAAGGAATAAAGAAATTCATCACAAATGTAGGCTTGAACCATGAAAACTATATTTCAGGGATGGGAAGATGGTTCAGTGGTAGTGTGCTTGCCTTGCATGCATGAGGCCCTGGGTTCGATTCTTCAGCACCACATAAGCAGAATAAGCCAGAAGTGGCACTGTGGCTTAAGTGGTAGAGCACTAGCCTTGAGCTGAAGAGCCGAGGAACAGTACCTAGGCCCAGACTTCAGGCCCCATGACTAACAGAAAAAGAAAGAAAACTATATTTCACAGGTCCTCTTGGAAGCACTCCAGTTTTATCTCTTTGTCTCTCAGGAATTTAGTTTTAGGAAGGATTTTTTTTTTTTGGTTGTGGGGCTTGCACTCTGGGCCTGAGCACTTGTCCCTCAGCTCTTCAGCTCAAGGCGAGCTCTCAACCTCTTGAGCCACTGTGCCACTTCCCAGGAATTTAGTTTTAAAGAATGAAATTATTTTTTCTTTATATTGTTAGAAGTGCTTTTAAGTTGAAGTCTATACATTCAAATATGCTCTTTGACTCCCATTTTCATGAGGAATAGTTCTGGTCTACAATAGGGACATGTTGAACCCATACACTGGAGAACTAAAATCAAAAGGGAAAGTTTCCAATCCAATCTTTCCCAATTATTTTGATGGAAGGGAATACAAAAAATCCCAATAAACATGTAAGAGACAAGGGTAAGTTCTTTGATAAGAGAGAGGGAGACTGTTGTAGACCCTGGGGTGCCTGCCAGGAGCAGACAAAATGTGAGCAAAGGCTTCAGGGCCATTGACTCCCACCCTCAGCACTGCAAGTCCTTGCCCTTTATTGGTTTGAGGAAGTGTGTGTTCTAGCTTTTTGGCCTGGGGCTTTAACTGTCTGGAGGCTTGGGTGGAAAAGATGTATTGAAATAGAATGAGGAAAGATGTGTGCTGTTTGCACTTTTGGGCACAGTGGGTCTAGACCAATATTACTCAAGCATTTGAGAAATATAGCTGAACTGTGTCATCAGCCATCTCTCTGTCTCCTTAATTATCATCCCATTGGCTCTCAGAGCCTTGCTTGTGCTCTGATGGGATTGCAGCAGGAGACAAAAGATTTATTGCACATTTTAATGGATAAGGTCTGAGAAGACTAGTCTGAGGTCCCTTTGATATGTAGCCTAAAGCTACTGAGAGGAACTGTTAGGATCAGAGAAGAGGTAAGAAGTTTAGAGATTTTCACATGCAAAAGGAAAAGACAAAAGCAGACTGGTTTGCAAGTGATTAAGCTTCACCTCAACATAGCCTAGCCTAAATTTCACTCTTCTATCCCTCCTGCATTCATTCCTGACACCCTAAACCACTATCTCTTTGAAGGGAAATGGAGGTGATGTTCCATGTTCATAAGAATCCCTGTGAGGAAACTTTTCACTACTTACTTGAACAAATTCTTAAAGGAAATTCAAATAGAGCACAGCAAATGCTCACAGACAGTGCCCAAGTTCTGAGTTCAAGCCATAGGACCAACAACAAAACAAAACATAAAATCCTTAAATGAAATGCAAAATTCAGACAAAAACAAAAATTCATTTGATTTAATAGATAGAATTGGGGAGTTTCTGGAAAATTAATTGTTAGATTTTGAAAATCCAAATCACCAGAAGTATTATGCTGCATACTTACCTAACAATCTCACTATTTTATGCCAGTGTTTTCATTACAGCAATGGGAAATGACACAGGTATAAGTTTATGGTTGTGAATACTTTTTTTTTTTTTTTTTTTGGCGGTTGTGGGGCTTGAACTCTGGGCCTGGGTGCTTGTTCCTCAGCTCTTCAGCTCAAGGCGAGCACTCTACCACTTGAGCTACAGCACCACTTCCGGTTTTCTAGTGGTTTATTAGAGATAGGAGTCTCATGGTCTCTCCTGGGTGGGCTGGCTTTGAACAGGGATCCTCAGATCTCAGCCTCTTGAGTAGCTAGGATTACAGGCTTGAGCCACCAGCACCCGGCAATATCTTTGTAAAGTAGGATGGGATATATTAAAAAACTTTAAGACAAAACAGAGATATAATTTACATTCAGCAGAACGCAGGCATTGAATAAACAGAAAGGTCTAAGCAACGCAGTCTCATAACCTCAATTTCATTATTAGAACTAAGAATCAAAAAGCCAATGTATCCAATTCTCCCCATATATATCCATTTTCTGGTTGGTCTTATGTATTTCAAGAGGAAACAGGGGTTTTCAAGAAGAAACTGAGCTTAACTCCCACAGCAGGGAGAGAAAAGTCCCAATGCACAAGAGCACACTTGTTCCCAGGTATGTAGCAGGGTGGCACGGAGCATTGTGGGAATTTAGTCACCAAGGAGGATATTTTCTTTGAAAGTCCTGGGTTGTTTTTGTTTTTTGGAGGGTGGAGGTGGGGCAGAAGATGCTTTTGCGCATGCGTTCCCCGCCCACCACCTGCATTTTAGTCTGAGTCTTCCAGATTCTTTTCCTTTGCCTTGCTGCTGGAAGTGCCCTGAAAGACAGTTTGGCCTTCCACCGGTGGAAGCCAGGAGGCTGGCGCCCAGCTCTGTGCAGTGGAGCTTGGGAGCTGTAACTTGAAGGAATCTCAGGCTTTGGAACTGATGTCAGGTAGGAACTGTGATTGCCATGGCAGTCTCCCCTCCACTGGTTTCTGTTTGGTTTTCTGTTACTGTTTCTTTGTTGGGGCGTGAACTTTGGGCCTGCAAGCAGCATTCCTGAGCTCCTCAGCTCAGAGGGAGAGCTTTATACTTGAGCCAAAGTGCCTACTTCCCTCTCCACGATTTTCTCCAGTCTGGAGTTGATAATTTGTTCGAGGGTCAGGAGTTTGTGCTGCCATTAGCCTCTAGGCCTTCAGATGCAAGAACCTGGTTTCCAAATGTCTGAGAGCAAGCTGGGTCATTGTCCAGATGAGGAGAGCCCAAGAGCTGTGCATTTGTACTCCAAGACCAAGGGATACTTCTATTAACACATGTGATTTTATTTGCTTTTCCCAGGTGTAAGAGGAGTACAGGAAGAATTCTAGTGAAATTGTGAGATGTATGCCTGCCTTGAGTCCTCTTACATTGCAGTTGTATTTGGGGCTTCTGTGTTGTTTCTCCTAGAGATAATTTAATCTGTTTGGCTTGAGTTTTTAATCTCCTGGGTTGAGCTCACAAGTATTTGTACATGACCCTGTTTCTAGAGACAGTTGTACATGGGATATTGGAGTAGTGAGTGCTGGTCCTGTATTTTTAGGAATGAAGCCTAGCAATGTTTGAAGCAGAGCACCCTATGAATAGGAATCTCCATCCTAAATGGACAGACCTTGTCAATTCTGAGAGGCCCTAAAGGGAAGAAGAAGAAAAGCACAGCAAGGGGACGATGTTGCTAGCTTCCCTTGCCTATTACAAAAATTGTTGCTACTTCCCTTAGCACCAGATTCACCTGGTACTCTTTCCTATACCACTGTCAATCACTTTGTGTTGTTGCAAGATTTAAACTAATTTCCAGGAATTGTGATGCGCTGGACTGAGGAATAAGCCAGAGCCATGTTATGAGAGGGTACCTGAGGCTGTGGTTTAGGATGGTGGGGTAATTGTTATGACAAAGTATCTATTAATGTAGTAATCCCTAATCCTCTTCTTGATAGTTTATTCAGCCTGTTACCACTATGATTTTTAGTGTGCAAACTTATGTTAAATGTCCCATCTAAGGATTTGCTAATGCTAGCTCTTATTGGTTGGTTTTGCCTGGTAGTACAGAAAGTATTGGTCAGGGAAATTTGGCCTTAAAAGAAAAATCACAGAAGAAAACTTGAGGTAATATGTCTTACTCAAGGTTGTATGCTTTGTAGGTGTTGCTTATCTTCAGGTGTGTCACTCCTATATGGAGTATTTTATGTTGTATCTTTTGGATGGTCAAGGTTCTTTCCAAGACTGTTTAGGGAAATGAACATTAGGGACTTCTCAAACCTGGGTTTACCTCATCTTTACTCATGTCCCTTTGGCCAAAGCATGTTAAATGGCAAATTGCAAGTCATTGCATAGGTGTGCTATGGATACAGTGAAATGTGCCATTTGACAACCATTGTTGAAATATTATAACACAAGAAATATATTCTGTAGACATTTTTTCTCTAAATTGGGTGAAAACACTGTGCTACATCATGCATGCTTTCCCTGGTGTTAAAATATGTAAATGAATGAGGTAGAACACAAATTCCAATGGATTCCTAGGATACCTTTGCATTAAAAAAGCAGTTCCTACATCCCGAAGTATATTCAGTAATAAATACTTTTAGTGGATATGTGATATGTTTTTGCTTTCAAGTATTCAATAATATTTGTGGGAACATTCATTTTTTCGAATTTAATGTGTACATAAACATAGAAATTAGTTGGTTTAATAATATCTATCTGTCAGGAAATGGACTGCATTTGTGTTTCTTGGAAACTTTAATGCTCTGCCTGAGACATTAAAGATTCTTCTAAGACAGCTTTATGGTTTTGCAGCCCATGTATCATGTTTGCAAGAGAAAATTCTGGACCCCAAATCTCACAGATTCATTTCTGAATATGTCATTTGCCTTATATCCCAGCCGTGCTTCTAGAGTCTTCTGTTCATTGTCAGCAGCAAGACAGAATGAATGGATGTCTGGTGAGTTTTTTTTTATTTCTCATTTGTTTTCCATTCCATTATATGAACCTAAAGATTTCCAAGAATTACAAACAATACCAACCACACAGATTCAGCCTCCGGAATGTATTCATAAATCAGAAAAAGATGGCTTGTAGATTAGGAGATAAAGATTACTTGTAGGTTTAGCAGATTAAATGGTTATATTCTTTCTAAATTGAATTCAGATTGGCTTCAGAATGTCTAGGTTTCAACTTGTCATAACATGTAGTCATACCTGTTACCTGATGAAGTGCCACTGAGCAGGTTACATCTCATGGAAGGTGGAGGGTAGATTGCAACCAGATCTCATTCTCATGAGTAACATTAAACTATCTCAATGAAATTTTCCTGGAATTGCTGAAATAGGGTGGTCATACGCACCTTCGTGTGTTCTTAAGGAATGATTAACCTATATGTACTTAAATTACTCTCCATATATACTTCTTGGACTACTTCATGGTCTTGGTCTTACTTGAAGCTGAGGCTATAATTGTTGCTAAAGTTTATGTTCTATTTTCAAAATCTTGTTTGTTTTCTAAAGTATCCTCACAAGATTTCTTTCCTCTATAATCTCTCTCTACTTTTGGTTTTCTACTCACTTGTGTTGGTTATTTTTCTCTTTCTCTCTCTTTGTATCTATCTTTGAATCATTTTTTCTTACTTTTCTCATTCTCTCTTTCCTCCATATGTCTCTCAGTTTTTTCTTTTCTTCAATGATCTATCTGGGAACTAGTTTTTCTTAGTGATCAGCTTTATGTTGCTGACATGGCTCTTAAGATTGACATTTTTCTTACACACTGTATAGGAAAATTGTTGCCTAGAGAGTTCTACAGGATTCCAGAAACAAAGAAAATTAGAGAAACACAAAAACATAAACAGATAGACTTAGGGGAAACCAGGGTTCTGAAGCCTCTCTGGCACTTGGTCTCTGGTTGCCAGCAAGCAAGCGAAGTTCCTTGAGTTCACACAGGGAAGATTACCATTGATAACATGCAAAACTGAAGTATCTATATTAATATTACAATCTGAGCCACAACACGTTGTGAAGAAAACATGTTTCCTTATTCTCCTGAGACAGAAGACTGGCGCCCAGAGAAAATGCAGACATGAAGTTCACCTTACCTAGCCTTCAAGGTGAACAGCAGCTCAGTTTCAGATGCTATCTTTCCAACAGTAAGGAAAAGGCCTGAACTCCAATATCTTAACCATCTCCAGAATTCTCTTTTACGCCTTCTGCGGCCAGCTCTCAGTTCTCTCAGTGCTGTCAGGCTGGAATTCCAACCTCTCAAAACTTTTTCCCCTTCAGCTCAACTTCAGAGTTCCATACAGAAAAGTACGTCTTTCCTCCAACTGATAAACTACAAGAAAATTTGATTTCACCTGATTCTGTTATCTTTGGTCTAACTTCATTTGTAGTGGTATTCAGTTTTGTTTTTCCATCCCACTACTTTTAAATATTTTCATTCACTGCCAGTATAAGATAGGTAGTTTTGATAAAAAAAAATAATACAGTGATGAGTTTTTCTCTATTAGAAATATCATTTGTTGTAAAATCTCACAGATATTTGCTAGGAATTGATTTTGATCTCTGAAGAATTTCACTATTAACTAACAAAAGTGGAAATATATCTTTAGGGATCTACTGGAGAAATGACTCAGGAATATTTAACACATTTGAGCATTTGGTCATATTTATCATTTTTGTCATCTTGAGTGTTCTTTGAGTCTCTATCTATTTGCCTCCACCTTCCATGAAGGCCTATTAAAATGAAAATCTTCTCAAGGAATATTTTATTCCCCTCCCACCTATATTTTGTGTTGTAGAATGTAGGCAAAGTTTACAAAACATCATGGTAGCAGTTCTTTTTTACATAGGAAGGAAATATCAGGGTATCTAAGACCACATTTCAATATTTAGTATTTAAACCAAACATGGTTAACCTAGGATACTTTTAGGTGGGAACTAAATCAAATCTTATAAGGGCCCAATAAATCATTAGCTACTTTCTGGAGTACTGTTACTATTTTTTAACATTCATGTGGACACTGCTTTTCTTTGATCTAGTAATGTTCTATGCTCTGTATACCATGTGATGTCCTGAATGTGTTCTGCTTGCTTATGAGAGTACTTGTTAATAGAAGGTCTAAATAGGATTTATGGTGAAGCAATAAATGTAAATGCATAGAAAATATTTGTTTAATTCTTTGTTACCTACTGATATATACTAAAATTTTATCAAAAATAATAATATAATTTTTTGGACACCACCTTAGACTTAATGTCATCATGCCAGATTATTGTCTCCTTAGAATTTTTATCTTGTCTCTATTGCTAGCAGCAGAAATGTGTTTGCATGCATTAGGGAATCTGTAACTTTTTATTGGTCTTGGGGCCTGAATTCTTGGCCTGGTTATTGTCCATCAGCTCTTCAGGTCAAGGTGAGTGCTCTACCACTTGAGTCACAGTGCTACTTTCAGTTTTCTGGTGGTTTATTGGAGATAAGTGTCTCATGGACTTTTCTGCCTGGGCTGGCCATGAACCTTGATCCTCAGACCTCAGCCTCCTCAATAGCTAGGATTACAGGCATAAGCCACCAGTTCTCTGAAAATCTGTGTATTTTAGTTGCCAGGTTTATGTATTGTCAAATATTTCTAATTTGCTATTTAATTTTCCCAGTGAAAAGATAACATAGCCAGCTGCAAACATTTTATGTAAGACAAAAGCATACCTGCAGCATAATGAAATTCCAGATTGGAATTCTCATGACCCAGGTCTAATTTCTTGATGGAAATGTGCCATTACAGAAGCTGATGTCATTTAATGATGTGGCTGTGTACTTTACCTGGAAGGAATGGCAGGATCTGGATCCTGGTCAGAGGACCCTTCATAGAGAAGTAATGCTGGAAACTTATAACAGCCTAATGTCCTTGGGTGAGCAAAGGTCACTTTTATTTGGAAGATCAAGTGCTTTTATTTTAGTAGACATTTGACTATGTTATTTAGGTATAAGATTCCAGTCCATTCCCTTGTAAAAAAAAAAACTGCTAGTATAAAAGCCAGCCAAATTCAGGTCTGGGAGCTTGATGTTGTTTGCCTTTCACACTACTGCTTGAGCCACAACTCTATTTTGGCTTTTGTTTTGGGGTATATTCTGAATTTCCATGCCCAGGTTGGTTTCAAGCCTGCCTCTTCTGATCTTACCTCCTAAATGTAGGGTTAGAAATGTAACCCTTTGGACCATTACATTTTGTTTTTAAAAAAAAAATTCCAGTCCATGGGAAGTGTCATTTCTTCCTAAGGGAAACTTCAACTTCATTATGTGTAACTCATGAGCTAATTTTATTCTCAGTCTTTAAGATTTCTAATCAGTAGTTGGACAAAAGTTCTAAACTATGATCCACTAATAGGAGACTGACTTTCCAGACTTGAGGTGATTATTATAGGTGGATCTACACTCTAGATAGAATATACATTACTACTGTCAGTATGATCTGGAAATCAGTAGGTGAAAGTGTGAAAGTGTGTATTTGTAAGCCAAACCTGACATAGGTTGCATTGCTTCAAGCTTGGAATCCTAGATACTCTGTAGGCTGAAATCTGAGGATTTTGGTTTAAAGCCAGCAACTATAGAAAAATGAACATGAGACTCTTATCTCCAATTAACCATTCAAAAACTAGAAAATGTAGCCAAGACACAAACTAGTAGAATGCTAGATTTGAGCAAAAGAGCTGAGTCCAAGCCACACATTGGGAAAATAAACCCAAAGCTGGGGGAAAGTACACCATGGAGCTGTTAAGAATTGAGAAACCATGGACTGGGAAGGTGGCTCAGTGGTAGAGCCCGTGCCTTGCATGCTTGCGGCCCTGTGTTCGATTCCTCAGCACCAAAAAAGCAGAAAAAAAAGCCAGAATTGGCATTGTGGCTCAAGTGGTAGAGTGCTAGCCTTGAGCTTAGGAGGTATGATACAGCGCCCAGGCTCATAGTTCAAGCCCCAAAACCGATCCCACCCCCCCAAAAATAAAACAATTGAGAAACCAGATTTAGGAGCAACCCAGTGAACAGGATGTCTGCAACATTACATTAATGATGACACAGCAAGAGCAATAGTACTCCACTATTTCTTACTCACAGGGCACTGTGTTCCTAAACCTATATTGATTGTGAAGCTGGAGCAAGGTGCAGAACCATGGATGAGAGAAGGCTCAGAAGAGAATTTCACAGGTGAGTTAAAGCATCTTGAATAGTGATGTTGGGTCCAGAGCCCAGTGGGTCTGTTTATCTTGAGCTGTACAGAGCAATAGTTTCATAGTGCCCTTCAGTCATGTATGGAAAAGAACTAGGTGATCCTTTGTCTCAAGGAATTGTAAATCCAGAATTCTCCTGGAGACAAACTGAATTTGATGTTCCAGTGTAGTTAATGTTAGCACTTCTCTTTGTCTGTAGAGAAGTCATTCATAAAGAGAAAAAGACAATAAGAAATGTAGGAAGGAGATCTCATTTTAAACTAGTATTTTGCAGGTAGGAGGAAAATAGGATCAGGACAATTTCTTATCAGTGGTGCTGGGCACAGAGGGAGATTCAGAATGGAAGCATTAAGAGTATGGAGATGAATAATTTGAGTAAATATTTCCTTGAGAAAAATACAAAAATCTGAAATAAAGAAAAACATTTTCCATTGTAAAATGTCAGTACTACTTTCTTAATTACTACATTGCAGAGAAATATATATATTCTGCATAAAGCAATGCTTTGATATTTGAAAATATTGTAACAGAATGTGAGGAAATATCTTTACATTAAGGAATTTATGGATCTCATTTATGTTTTTGTTTATTTTTCTATTATTCATTTTAGATGTCCCAGAAATGGAGGATGTGATTAGCACCTGCCAGAAACGTCACAATAAATATCTCTCTGAAGTAGCAATCATGAATAGTAACCCAGGGGAGGAAAAAGTGAGACTTATAAGAAGTTTTCATTTGAGCTCCATACAGAAGTCAGAACTGATTAAGAATAATGGCAACTCCTTAGAGATGAGGATAGAAAAGGTCACTGGCTGTCAGAGCATGGGTATTTTCAGTGAACCTGGTAAGATGTGTGCTGCATATAGTACTCATGTGTCTTCTGTAGTTGACGAATGTAAACAGTGTGAAAAGTCTTTCACTGAGAAGAAACACCCTGTTGTCCCTCAGAGAAAACACACAGGAGAGAAATCTTATGAATGTAACATGTGTCAAAAGTCTTTCAACCAGAAATCAAAGCTTACTGTCCACCAGAGAACACACACAAAAGAGAAACCTTTTCAATGTAACATTTGTGGAAAATCTTTCATATGCAAGGCATATGTTACTAGACACCAGAGAACACACACAGGAGAGAAACCTTATGAATGTAACAAGTGTGGAAAGTCTTTCACCGAAAAATCAAAGCTTACTGTCCACCAGAGAACACATACTAGAGAGAAACCTTATGAATGTAACGTTTGTGGAAAGTCTTTCATCCAGAAATCAAAGCTTACTGTCCACCAGAGAACACACACAAAAGAGAAACCCTTTGAATGTAACATTTGTGGAAAGTCTTTCTCCTGGAAGTCATATCTTACTAGACACCAGAGAACACACACAAAAGAGAAACCCTTTGAATGTAACATTTGTGGAAAGTCTTTCTCCTGGAAGGCACATCTTACTAGACACCAAAGAACACACACAGGAGAGAAACCTTATGAATGTAACATGTGTGGAAAGTCTTTCTTCTGGAAGGCATATCTTACTAGACACCAGAGAACACACACAGGAGAGAAACCTTATGAATGTAACATGTGTGGAAAGTCTTTCACCTGGAAGACATACCTTACTGTCCACCAGAGAACACACACAAAAGAGAAACCTTTTGAATGTAACATTTGTGGAAAGTCTTTCTCCTGGAAGGCATATCTTACTCTCCACCAGAGAACACACACAGGAGAGAAACCTTATGAATGTAACAAGTGTGCAAAGTCTTTCACCCAGAAATCGATGCTTACTAACCACCAGAGAACACATAATAGAGAGAAACCTTATGAATGTAACATGTGTTGAAAGTCTTTCACCGAGAAATCAAACCTAACTCGCCACCAGAGAACACACACAAAAGAGAAACCTTTTGAATGTAATATTTGTGGAAAGTCTTTCTCCTGCAAGACATATCTTACTCTGCACCAGAGAACACACACAGGAGAGAAACCTTATGAATGTAAGATGTGTGGAAAATCCTTCACCAAGAAGTCAAATCTTAATTTCCATCAGAGAACACATACTAGAGAGAAACCTTTTAAATGTAACATTCGTGGAAAGTCTTTCTCCTGCAAGACATATCTTACTCTGCACCAGAGAACAAACACAGGAGAGAAACCTTATGAATGTAACATGTGTGGAAAGTCCTTGTCTTGGAAGTCAAGCATCAATGTCCATCAGATAGTACACACAGGAAAGAAACCTTATGAATGTAATATGTGTGGAATGACTTTCACCTGGAAGTCCAACCTCACTGTCCATCAGAAAACACACAGGAAAGAAACCTTATGAATGTCATATTTGCGGAAAGATTTTCAGCCAGAAACTACAACTTACTATCCACCAGAGAGCACGCACAGGAGAGAAATTTTATGAATGTGACCTATGTAGAAAATCTTTCATGCAGAACATACACCTTTCTGTCCATCAGAAAAAAACCAACCAGAGAGAAATGTTATGTATGTAGCAAGCATGGAAATTCTTTCACCTGGAAGGCACAACTTAACATCCATCACAGACACAAGGAGAGAAAGCTTATGAATGTGACCAATGTGGAAAGACAGCTTAACACACATAAGTTGATTCACACAAATGAAATAACTTAGGATTGTACCAAATGGGAAAGTCTTTGGTCTGTAAGAATATTGAAATTGCAATACAGAACCAATACAGGATAGAGAACTTATGATATAGCAGATGTGGAGTCCTCGAACTACAAGACACAGCTAAGGGTTCATCACAGAACACACAAAACACACAGACACCCATACACCCTCACACACAAAGAGGAGAAAAATCATATGTAAAAAAAATGGAAAGGTTTTCTAGAAAAAGTCATAACGGTAGTAAAGTCTTTCTTGGAGGGGTAACAAAGCTAGATAGAAAGTGTATTAATGACCTAACTCATATAATGGTATAACCAATCTATACAGTATCTTTACAATAAAATATATATTTAAAAAATATGATGGATTAATAAAGACTAGAATCTCTGCATTTTGTCTTCTTTTTTTGTGGGGGTGGGGGGTCTGGTCGTGGGGCCTGAACTCTGGGCCTGGCTGCTGTCCCTCAGCTCTTCAGCTCAAGGCTAGTGCTCTACCACTTGAGCCACAGCACCACTTCCGGCTTTTTTTTTTCTTTTTGCTTATGTGGTGCTGAGGAATTGAACCCAGGGCCTCGAGCATGCAAGGCAAGCGCTCTACCACTGAGCCACCTTCGCAGCCCTGCATTTTGTCTTGGGGGAGAACCCCAAAGTGTCTTCAGTGCTTGCACTTTTCTTTAATTAATCACTGGTGATGAAAAACTTGTGATTGATTCACTCTTAGCCCATTTAGTTGTTCTGCTGAGTGAGCTATAATAAAAGACCAGTGTGGACGATGTGTCGCACCTGTGTTATCTCATAGAGGGCCAAAGTAGATATGACATTAGGGGAAATAATCAAGCACACAAAGATATTGATCAATCTCTCACAAAAATTGAAGTTAACAAAGGAATAAAACCATCTGCCACTTGAGCTACAGCATCACTTCTAGACCCTGAGAGGAAGGAAGGAAGGAGTAGGGAAGTGAGAGATGGAAAGAGGAAGGGAAGGAATGAGGCGAAGGAAGAAATAAACTATTCAAAAGAAGACTTTAATTTTTGGTGAATGTGAGAATTATTGTTTCAGAGGTGGAGCTCAAGAAATATGGCTTTTACAAAAAGCAACTTTTTGAATATTTACAAAATGATAAAGAGGATGTAACAATTTATAAACTGATTTAATAATACAGTAATATTAAGTAAGGAGGTCATGTGTGGCTGGTGCCCTATTGGCCACATGGTAGATGGTGGGGTCTGGCATCTTGTTTTCATGCAGGGGGAAGGAAATGCCCCATCCATTGCTTACCTCCCAACTGATGGGTATGGCTGGATCCCTGCAAGCAGGCATGGGCATTTGGCTGATGTTACTCAATCTGATAGTCCAGTGCCTGGACTGGGAATTTCCTGTAGACCTGCCTCCTGCTTAGGCCCTATTTAGGCCGGACCAGCAGTGGCACCAGATGGCATGCCACATGTCTCTGTAATCATGTCCTGTGTGCTTTCTCCTGGCTTGTCTCTGGTCATCCAGTGTCCCAATACATCACTTTCTTGGTGCTGATTGGATTCTCGGTGCTGTTTTTATTCTCTCCTCCCCCCCCCCCCCCTCCTTTCTGTCCTATTTCCAAGCTGTCTAAGTGTATTTATGGACTGCATGTCTTTGTTAGAACAGGCTGCTTGCAGACTGCTAGTTGTGAAATAGACTCCAGTATTCCATCTACCATAATGTGGCTTCCAACAAATATAGTGTCTTCTTTTACAGAAACAGAAAGGTTGACCTAAATTTAGAATTTCTAGAGCCAAGATCGATGACACTGTATAGTTATGTAATTAAAGATATCCTGGAGGCATTTAGAAAAAGTTTCTGTTACATCAGAAAGAGCTTAATTAATAAACCAAGACCAAGACTCCAGTTCCAATATAAGCCAGTCATTCTAGATATGTCTAGAGCTGTTTGGTTACATGAAGAGGAATACTTTCACACATTCATGAAGGAATGTTTTTGTGCCAATATGAGATTTTCAACTCAGGAACTGAGTTGAAGCCAGCCAGAGCTGGCTTCAATGGAGACTCTCTCATCTTGGCCTCCATAAAAGCTAGGAATCAAAGCATGAGCCCTGTGGGCTGTTCTGAAGAAATCTCTCTCTGGGAACAGGAGGTTTCCTTCAGTGCTTCAGCTCAAGCTTCCTGTGGCTTCAACAATTTCAGTATTTATTTCAATTGTTCAAAAATAATAACTCTTCTTTACAGTATTTTCACAATAAAAAAAGGAATCTTTAAATCTTGCCTATGATTCCATTTACAAGATAAGGACAGTGGACTTCACATTGCAAGATTTAGCTAGGTGCTCACTTAACCCCTTCCATCACACTGTTCACCCTTCTACTTTTTTGGGGTGGGGGATCTGGTCTTGTGGCCTGAACTCTGCGCCTAGGTGCTGTCCCTCAGCTCTTCAGCTCAAGGCTTGCACACTACTACTTGACCCACAGTGCCAATACCAGGTTTTTTTTTTTTTTTTTGCTTATGTGGTGCTGGGGAATTGAACCCAGGACCTCATGCATGCATGGCAAGTGCTCTGACACTGAGCCACCTTCCCAGGCAAACCCTTCTGCTTATCTACAGAGGCCTAATAAAAAAAATGGCATTCGGAGGCACCTGTGCCCTTGGCCTTCCTATTTGTACCACACACACACACACTCTCTATCCATTTGGAAAAATTGTAATGTGTCAGAACAGACATGTAAAGTATATCTGTGGGAGCAACATTTTGAAAGTTTCAAAAGCCATAGGAAGCGCAGAGGGTCAAAAGAGGATGAATATGTGTATATAAGACATTTTCAAGGAATGTTTAAGATTCATTGGCTTCAATTCACAAAAAGCAAGTTTATAAAGTCACATGGGTATGTACCAGAATCTGTAGGTTCAGGAGTATAAGCGCACAACTCCTGACTCTTCTTGTCTAGAGGACCAGAGGTTTGTCAGCCAGTTTCTGGTACCGGGAGGAACAAGTGCTAATGGCAGCAGAAACCTATGAGCCCATAAGATATCATTAAACCCAGACTGGGGAAAGACTCTCCCTAGGATCCTCAGATGGCTTCAAGTTACACCTCCCAAGAAGACAAGCTGGGCTTCTACCTCTTGGCTCTGACTATGGAGTGCAAAACTGTACTTAAGAGCAAGTCCAGCAGCAAGGCAAAAGGAAAGAAACCCGAATTTGCAAACTAAAAACACCAACAGTGAGCAAGGAGGCATTGGCCTCTTTTCTCCCTTTCCTGCAAACACACTTTCAAATGATCTGTGTCCTAATAGAAACTACAATTCCCATAATGCGATGCATTCACCTAGAGGAAGTGGGCCTGCTACAGGGTTTTCACTGGCGCCAGACACTTGGTCCTAAGTGTGCATGGATGCATGAGGAACTTCCTCTCCCATCTACGGAAACTAAGGTGAGTTTCTCCTTGAAAAATCAGTTTACCTCCTGAAACTTTGTGAGATCAACCAAAAGAAAGAAATGTATTAGGAGCATTAGATAATTTGGACTTTTAATTCTTAGTTCTATTAATGTAATTGAAGTTATGAGACCCCATGGTTTTGTTTTTATTATTGTTAAAAATGTGTGATCTGGTACATGTCAATTATGTCCCTTTTGCCTTAACATTTTGAATATCTTCCCTCTCACATTAAAAACATATTTGTAGCTGTGTGCCAGTGGCTCATGCCTGTAATCCTAGGGACTCAGGAGGCTGAATTCTGAGGATGCTGGTTCAAAGCCAGCTCGAGCAGGAAAGTTCATGAGCTTTATCTCCATTAAACCACCAGCAAAATGGAAGTGGCCTTGTTGCTCAATTGGTGCAGAGCTCACCTTGATCTGAAGGGATCAGGGATAGTGCTCAGGCCCAGAGTTGAAGTCACACAATCAGGTATTTACAGACATTTAACTGATTGATTGTGGGAATATTTCCCCCTGCTCTAATATATATATATACTGAAATAAGATAGCAGGATTTTAAGGTAGACATACTTTATAATCTTTGAATTAAATTGATTTGTCAAACTCTCCTCATTACTTTCCCAGAAACTCCCAAATTCCATCTATGAAATTTCACGGAGTTTTTGGTTATTTGTGTCTGAACTTTTCCTTCCCTTAAAAAGTTTTTTTCCCTGGTTTTGTTGTTGGTCCTGTGGCTTGAACTCAGAACATGGGCACTGTCTGTAAGCATTTGCTGTGCTCTACTTGCCTTTCTTTTATTAATTGCTTCAGGGAACTAGTGAAAAGTTTCCTCCCAGGGTTTCTTAGAAAATGGTACTCCTTCCCAAGACTTCAAAAAAAGCTTGTCTATGGAGGTTAGGTTGAATGTGGGTGGAGGTAGAGTTTAGGGCAGGTCTGTGTTCATTGAAGCTTGCTCACTTGCTCCAAACCAGTCTGTTTTTACTTTTCTGTTTTGGATACCCTGTTTTGTTTTGATTTTCTTCCTCTTCTCTGATCCTAGAAGTTTCTGGAAGCAACTGTAGGCTACATATCTAGGGGTCCTCAGACTTGTTTTCCCAGACTATATCCATTACACTGTGGAATAAACCTTTTGCCTCTCTCCCTCATATCAGACATCCTAAGCTGTCTCTGAATGATTTGTTGTGAATGTTGATGATCCTTTCCCCACATCATGACTGGGAATGATTGTGTAGGAAATATTCATGCCTGATATTCAGTCCTCCAGTGCATAGGTTCTCCATGTCTCTTTTAGTGGACCTGAGCTATTCCTCATGAAAATGGAGATCATGAAGCACATTTGGATGTATAGATGGCAACATTGGAGCACCTATAAAATATGAAGCAAAAAGAATTCTTTCTTTCTGTAAAAGTTAAAAGTAAGTTCCTGAGAGGCAAGGAGATAAGGATCAGGTAAAAATGGCTGCTTCCTGAACTAGCTGTGTCGCATAGTTTTCATTGTTCAAGGTTACATTTTTCAAACACTCATTTCTAAGTATTATGTTTATTGTCCTAGTATAAATAGAATTTACTTCCTACATTATTTTTGAATTGTTCATTGCTCACAGACTTGTCTGACTATTTCTTATACAAATATTATATCCTCTTATTGCATTGATCTCAATTATTGAGTGTTGTAGATCCTGAGGTAAAAGGTACAAGTATGGAAAGGTATTCAGGGATAGATTATGGCTCTGACTTCCTCTGGAAGAAAAGGTGAATGAATGGAAAAAGTGTGAGCTTATGCATAACACTTGTAGAATTCATTTGTCAGGAGATGTGGTGCACCCCTCTTGGGTTCCAGTATTCCTAGGGATTCCTTTGTTGGTGATGATCCACCACCATGGAGGGCCTGTAGACTTCACTTCTTGTCCGCTGTTCTGGTGTTAGGAGCCTCCCAATATTCACCGCAGGACTGGTCTCAGAGGAGTGACGTGATCAGTGGTAACTTACTGGACCTCATGTTTGTCAGCCTGTGTGGACAAGCTCACCCTGACATTGTAGACTGGATGCTGCCTTGAGGCCTATTTGCATGAATGCCTGTCTCGATTCCATACCTCTGCTTCAGAGACCTCTTTTGTTTCATGATTCTTTGATCACTTACAGTGCAAGCTTGTGTTATGTATCTGTACAGGCTGGTAGTTGAGCTGCGTATTGTTTTCAAGGATGGGCTGTTGTTTCATGGCTCTTGAAGGAACAATTGTATTTTCACTAACCTTATAAATCCTCTGAGATTACTATTCAATTACCTTAACTTATGTTGCCTGTTTAGTTGATAGAACAATGATGGTAGATTAAGTTTGGGTCTCTGTTTGTTATTGAGCTTTAGAGGGCTCTTAGCCATTGCTGCCAATTTTTGGGAATATTGGTTGCCAACCTTATTGTACCCCAACTCTTCATCCCATTGGACCACAGAAGTCTTGCTTGTGCTCTGATGAGACTGCCGCAGGAGACAAAATATTTATTCCACAGCTTAATGGATAAGATTTGAGAAGACAAGTCTGAGGTCCCCTAGATATGTAGCCTAAAGCTACTGAGAGGAACTTTAAGTTTCAGAGAGGAGGTAAGAATATTAAAGAGATTTTCACATGCAAATATGAAAAGACAAAATCAGACTGGTTTGCAAGTGATTAAGCTTCACATCAACATAGACCTACCCTAAACTTCACTCTTCTACACACCTGCATTCATTCTGACCCCAAATCACTCTCTTTGTAGGAAAATCAGGGTAATGTGCCATGTAATTAAGAATCCCTGTGAGGAAACTTTTCACTACTTACCTGAAGACATTATTAAAGGTCATGCAAATAGAGCACAGCAAATTCACACAGATAGTGCACAAGCTCTGAGTTCAAGCCACAGGACCAATAGCAAAAACAACAATCATAACACCCTCAGATGAAAAGCAAACTTCAGAAACAATCTAAAAGTCGTTTTGATTTAATAGATAGAATTGGGGATTTTCTGGAAAATTAATTGTTAGATTTTTGCGAAATCCAAATCAACAGGATTATGCTGCATATCCACTTAACCTTCTTCCTATTCTAAGTTCTTGTGTACATTACAGCAATGGGAATTGACCTGGTATAAGTTCAGTGTCTGTGAGTACCTTTGTAAGATGAGAGGGGAGGTATTAAACAAGTTAAGGCAAAACAGAGATATAATTCACATTCAACAGAACACAGGAATGGAACAAGAAGAAATGTATGAGCAACACGGTCACATAAACTCAATTTCATTATTAGAACTAAGAACCAAACAGTCAATGCATGCACTTGTCCCCATATATTTATCTTTTCTGGCGGGTTTCAGGAAGGAAATAGTGTTTTTCAAGTAAAATTCAGCTTAGCTCCTACAGCAGGGAGAGAAAAGTCCCACTGCATTCAAGCACTCTTGTGACCAGGGTGGTGCCGGGCATTGTGGAATTGTAGTCTCCAAGAAGGACATTTTCTTTGAAAGTCCTGGGTTGTTTTTGTTGTTTTGGAGGGCAGAGGTGGGGCAGAAGATCGTTTTGCGCATGCGTCTCCCCGCCCACCATGGGCATTTTAAGTTGACTTCTTCTGGGTTCTTTCGCTTTGCCTTGCTGCTGGAAGTGCCCTGAAGTAAAGTTTGGACTTCCATAGGTGGCAGCCACGAGGCCGGCACCCAGCTCTGGGCAGTGTAGCTTGGGAGCTGAAACTTGAAGGAATCTCAGGCTTTGGAACTGATGTCAGGTAGGTACTGTGCGATTGCTGCGGGAGTCTCCCCTCCACGGGTTTCTTTTTCTTTTTCTGTTTCTGTTTGGTCGTTGGTGTGGCTTAAACTCTGGGCCTGCAAGCACCATTCCTGAGCTCCTCAGCTCAAAGCGAGAGCATTATGCTTCAGTTAAAGCTCCTACTGCCCCCTCCACACTTTTCTCCAGTCTGGAGTTGGTAATTTGCTTGAGGTTCAGGAGTTTGTGCTGTCATTAGGCTCTGGGCCCTGAGGTGTAAGAACCTGGTTCCCAAATATCTGAGAGCAAGCTGGGTGATTCTGCAGATGAGGAGAGCCCAAGAGCTGTGCATTTGTCCTCCAATGTCAAGGGATTCTTCTATTTACCCATATGACTTTATTTGCTTTGCCTAGGTGTAAGAGGAGTAGAGGAAGAATTCTAGTGAAATTGTAAGGTGTATGCGTGCCTTGAGTCCTCTTACATTGAAGTTGAATTTATTGCTTCTGTGTTGTTTCTTCTAGAGATATTTTAATCTGTTTGGCTTGAGTTTTTAATCTCCTGGCTTGAGTTCACATGTGTTTGTATTCGACTCTGTTTCTAGAGACAGTTGTACATGGGATATTGGATATTGGTCCTGTATTTTTAGGAATGAAGCCTAGCAATGTTAGAAGCAGAGCACCCTATGAATAGGAATCTCCATCCTAAATGGATAGACCTTGTCAATTCTGAGAAGCCCTAAAGGGAAGAAGCAGAAAAGCAAGGAAGGGGAAGATGTTGCTAGCTTCCTTTGCCTTATGCAAAAATTGTTGCTTCTTCCCTGAGCACCAGATTCACGTGGTACTCTTTCCTACACCACTCTCAATCACTTTGTGTTTTTGCAAGATTTAAACTAATTTCTAGGAGTCGTGATGAGCTGGATTGAGGAATAAGCCAGAGCATAGTTATCAGAGGATATCTGAGGCTGTGGTTTGGGATGTTGGAATAATTGTTCTGACTGAAAGTATCTATTCATGTTGTAATCCCTAATCCTCTTCTTGCTAAATTATTCAGCCTGTTAACAATGATTTTTAGTATGTCATCATGCAAACTTACATTAAATGTGCCATCTATGGATTTGCTAATGCTAGCTCTAATCAATTGGTTGTGCCTGGTAGTACAGAAAGTGTTGGTCTGGGACATGTGGCCTAAAAAGAAAATTCACAGAAGAAATCTTGAGGTAATATGTCTTACGCAAGTTTGTATGCTCTGTTGGTGTTACTTATCTTCAGGTGTGTCATGCCTATATCGATTATTTTATGTTGTATCTTTAGGATGGCCAAGGTTCTTCGCATGACTGTTTAGGGAAATGAACGTTAGGGACTTCTCAAACCTGGGTTACCTCATCTTTACTCATGTCCCTTTGGACAAAGCATTTTAAATGGCAAATTGCTAATCATTGCATAGGTGTACAATGGTTAGAGTGAAATGTGCCATTTGACACCCATTATTGAAATAGCATAACATAAGAAATATATTCTATATACATTTTTCTATCTAACTGGGTGAAAATTACTGAGTTACATCATACAGGCTTTCCATGGTGTTTAAATATGTAAATGAATGAGGTAGAACACAAAATCCAAGGATTCCTAGGATACTTTTGCATTAAAAAAGCAGTTCATGGGCTGGAAAGGTGGCTCAGTGGTAGAGTACTTGCCTTGCATGCATAAGGCCCTGGGTTTGATTCCTCAGCACCACATAAGCAGAAAAGGTTGGAAGTGGTGCTGTGGCTCAAGTGGTAGAGCACTAGCCTTTAGCTGAAGAGCTGAGGGAAGCGCCCAGGCACAGGGTTCAGGCACCAGGACTGGCAAAAAAAAAAAGGAAAAAAAAAGCAGTTCATACATCCTGAAGTATATTCAGTAATAACGA
Organism: Dipodomys spectabilis; assembly: GCF_019054845.1. Lineage (NCBI taxonomy): Eukaryota > Metazoa > Chordata > Mammalia > Rodentia > Heteromyidae > Dipodomys > Dipodomys spectabilis. Next base: position 3,186,997 of record NW_024870904.1, on the reverse strand, counting down.
ATGACTTTTAGTGGAAATATATATTTTTGCTTTCAATTATTCAATAATTTCAGTGGGAACATTCATTTTTTCCAATTTAGTGTGTACATAAATATATAAATTAGTAGGTTTAATAACATCTATTTATCAGGAAATGGGCTGGATTTTTGTTTATTGACACTTTAATGCTCTGCCTGAGATATCAAAAATTCTTCGCTTATAGGAAGGCTTTACGTTTTCACAATAAAAAAATAAATAAATATTAATAAAAGAAGGCTTTACAGTTTTCCAGTCCATGTATCATGTTTGCAAGAGGAAATTCTGGGCCCAAAATCTCACAGATTCATTTCTGAATGCATCATTTCCCTTGAATCCCAGCCATGCTTCCAGAATCTTCTGCTCATTGTCAGCAGCAAGACAGAATGAATGGATCTCTGGTGAGTTGATTTTTTCATTTTTTATTTGTTTTCCATTCCACTATATCCACCTAAAGATGTCCAAGAATTAAAAACAATACCAACCACACAGATTCAGCCTCAGGAATATATTCATAAATCAGATAAAGAAGGCTCGTAAATTAGCAGATAAAGATTGCTTGTAGGAGGGAGCTAACAATAGAATGGAAGAAAGACAGCCTCTTCAGTAAATGGTGCTGGCAAAATTGGTTAACTACATGTAGAAAACTAAAGCTAGATCCTTATATATCACCCTGCACCAGAATCTACTCCTAATGGATCAAAGACCTTGAAGTCAAAGCAGACACTCTGAAAACATTACAGGATGGAATAGGAGAAACCCTAGGTCTTCTTGGCTCAGGCCGAAATTTTTTGAATAGAGACCCGGAAACAACAAATCAAACAAAGTTTGGACAATTGGGATTGCATAAAGCTGCAGAGCTTCTTCAGGGCAAATGACATAGCTAGCAAGATCAATAGAAAGCCCACGGATTGGGAGACGATCTTTACTAGCCATACAACGGACAAGGGTCTCATATCTAAAATATACTTGGAACTCAAAAAATTAAACCCCCCAACAACAAATCCTCAAAGAAACAACTGCCCAATAAATAAGTGGGCGAAAGACTTAAAGAGAAACTTCTCTGAAGAAGAAAGAAGGATGGCCAATCGACACATGTAGAAATGTTCAACATCCCTAGCCATAAAAGAAATGCAAATCAAAACAACATTGAGATATCACCTTACTCCAGTTAGAAAGGCAAAAATCAAGAACTCTAACAACAACAGATGTTGGAGGGGATGTGGACAGAAAGGAACCTTACTTCATTGTTGGTGGGAATGTAAACTTGTTCAACCACTTTGAAAGCAGTATGGAGGTTCTTCAAAAGACTTCACATAGAACTCCCCTATGACCCAGCAATCCCACTTTTGGGCATATACCCAAATGTTTACAAACAAGACCACACTAAAGCCAGCACCACAACAATGTTTATTGCAGCATTATTTACCATAGCTAAGATATGGAACCAACCCAGATGCCCCTCAGTAGATGAATGGATCAAGAAAATGTGGTATGTATACACAATGGAATTCTATGCCTCCATCAGAAAGAATGACATTGCCCCATTTGTTAGGAAATGGAAAGGCTTGGAAAAAATTATATTAAGTGAAGTAAGCCAGGCCCAAAGAAACATAGGTCCCATGGTTTCCCTTATTTGCAATATCTAGTATATGTATGAGTCAAGCGGAAAAGGTCAGATAATGTGATGTCAGGAAAATGAACCTTTAGATATGTATTTTAATGTTTTTTTTTTTCCTGTATGTGTTTCTAACACATTTATAAGATTATCTCTTTGTTGCTTTGTATGTCCCTCCTCCACAGTATAACCCCTGCTTTCACTATATTTGATGTCAGTATAACTTGTGGAGGAGATGGGGAAAAACCAGTTGTTTAAGGATACAGGTGGACCTGTTGCAACAATGAGAAGTACAAGTTGTCATGTCCAAAACGAGCTTTACAATGTCGGTGCGGGGGGGGGGGGGGGGGGGGGGGGGGGAGGGGTAGGGCGGGGGAAGGAGAAGGATTGGGATGGGGGGGAGGGGGGAGGCTGGGAAGGGATGTGAAGGGTAAACCAAAGGAGGAGGCTGCAATGCTTGGTAAGAAATGTACGCATTATCCTGCCCATGTAATTGTAACCCCTCTGTACAGTATGTTCACAAATAAAATTAAATTAAATTAATAAAAAAATAAGATTGCTTGTAGGTTTAGCAGATTGAATGATTAGGTTCTAAGTTGAATTCAGATTGGCTTCAGAATGTCTAGGTTTCAACTTGTCATAAAATGTAGTCATACCTGTTATGTGATGTAATGACACAGAGCAGGTTACTTCTCATGGAAGGTAAAGGATAGATTGCCACCAGATCACTTCCTCATGAGTAACATTAAACTATCTCAATGAAATTTTCCTGGAATTGCTGAAATAGTGTGGTCATGCACAACTTCCTATGTTCTTAAGGAATGATTAACCTATATGTACTTAAATTACTCTCCATATATAGTTCTTGGACTGCTTCATGGTCTTGGTCTTACTTGAAACTTAGCCTGTATTTGTTGCTAAGCTTTATGGTCTTTCTGCACATTCCTGTTTGTTTTCAAAAGTATTCTCACAAGATTTCTTTCCTCTATTTTCTCTCTCTATTTTTGATTTTCTACTGGCTAGTGTTGGTTATTTTTCTTACTCTCTCTTTGTATCTACCTTTTATCATTTTTAATTTTTTCAATCCCTCTTTCCTCCATATGTGTCTCAGTTGTTTCTTTTCATCAAATGATCTATCTGGAATAAGATTTTCTTAGTGATCAGCTTTATGTTGCTGACATGGCTCTTAGGATTGACATTTTTCTTACCCATAATATAGGAAAATTGTTGCCTAGAGAGTTCTACAGGATTCCAGAAACTAAGAAAATTAGAGAAACACAAAAACATAAACAGATAAACTTAGGGGAAACCAGGGTTCTGAAGGCTCTTTGGCACTTTGTCCCTGGGTGCCAGCAAGCTAGCATAGTTCCTTGAGTTCACACAGGGAAGATTACCATTGATAACATGTAAAAATGAAGTATCTATATTAATAGTACAATCAGAGCCAAAACAGGTTGTGAGGAAAACATGTTTCCTTATTCTCCTGAGACAGAAGACTGATGTCAAGAGAAAATGCAGACATGGAGTTCACCTTACCTAGCCGTCAAGGTCAACAGCACCTCAGTTTCAGATGCTATATTTCCAACAGTATGGAAAAGGCCTGTACTCCAATCTCTTAACCCTCTCCAGAATTCTCTTTTAACCCTTCTGTGGCCAGCTCTCAGTTCTCTCAGTGCTGTCAGGCTGGAATTCCAACCTCTCAAACCTTTTCCCCTTCAGCTCAGCTTCAGAGTTCCCTACAGAAAAGTACTTCCTTCTACCAATTGATAGACTACAAGAAAATCTGTTTTCTCCTGATTTTGTGTTGGTCTAACTTCATTTGATGTGGTATTCAGTTTTGTTTTTCCTTCCCACTACTTTTGAATATTTTAATTCACTGCCAGTATAAGATTGGAACTAGTGTTGAAAAAAAAAAATACAGTGACGATATGTTCTCTATTAGAAATATCACCTGTCAAAACTTCTCACAGATGTTTGCTCATTAATTGATTTTGATCTCTGAGGTATTTCACTAAATTAACTAACACAAGTGAAAATATAACTTTAGAGATCTACTGGAGAAAAGACTCAGGAATATGTAACGCATTTGAGCATTTGGTCATATTTATCATTTTTGTCATCTTCAGTGTTCCTTTAGCCTCTCTATATTTGCCTTCACCTTCCATGAAGGGCTATTAAAATGAAAACCTTGTAAGGAACATTTTTTTCCCTCCACCTTTATTTTGTATTGTAGAATGTAGGCAAAGTCTACAAAATTTCATGGTAGCAGTTCTTTTTTACTCTATGACCATATTTCAATATTTAGCATTTAAACCAAACATGGTAAACCACGGATATTTTTATGTGGAAATCAATTAAATCTTATAAGGGCCTAATCAAGTATTAGTTACTTTCTGGAGTACTGTTACTGTTTTTTTTTTTTTTTTTTTTTTTAATATTCATGTGGATACTGCTTTTCATGGATCTAGCAATGTTCTATGTTCTGTATTCCATGTGATATCCTGAATGTGTGCTGCTTGCTTTTGAGAGTACTTGTTAGTACAAGGTCTAAATAGGATTTATGGTGAAGCAGTATGTGTCAAACATAAAAAATATTGGTTTAATTCATTTTTACCCTGGTATGTACTGAAATTTTATCAAAAATGATAATATAATTTTTCAGACACCTCCTTAGACTTAATGTTATCATGCCAGATTATTGTGTCCTTAGAGTTTTTATCTTGTCTCTATTGCTAGCAGCAGAAATGTGATTGCATGCATTATGGAAACTGTAATTTTTTATTGGTCTTGGGGCTTGAATTCTGGGTCTGGTTGTTTTCCCTCAGCTCTTCAGGTTAAGGTGAGTGCTACCACTTGAGTGACAGTGCTACTTTCATTTTCTGGTGGTTTATTGGAGATAAGTGTCTCATGGACTTTCCTGCCTGGGCTGGCCTTGAACCTTGATCCTCAGACCTCAGCCTCCTGAATAGCTAGGATTACAGGCATAAGCCACCAGCGTCCTGCAAATCTGTGTATTTTCATGACCCGGTTTATGTATTGTCAAATATTTCTAGTTTGGTATTTAATTCTCCTAGTGAATAGATAACAAAGCTAGCTGCAAACATTTTATGTAAGACAAAAGCATAATTGCAGCATAATGAAATTCCAGGTTTGAATACTCATAACCCATTTCTTGATGGAAATGTGGCATTACAGAAGCTGATGTCATTTGATGATGTGGCTGTGAACTTCACCTGGAAGGAGTGGCAGGATCTGGATTCTGATCAGAGGACCCTTCATAGAGATGTAATGCTGGAGACTTATAGCAACCTCATGTCCTTGGGTGAGCAAAGGTTATTTTTACTTGGAAGATCAAGTGCTTTTATTTTAGTAGACATTAGACTATTTAGGTTATTTAGGGAGAAGATTCCAGTCCATTCCCAGATAAAAAACTGCTAGTATATAAGCCAGTCTAATTTGAGTCTGAGAGCTTGGTGTTGTTTGTCTTTCACACTAGTGCTTGAGCCACCATTCTATTTTCACTTTTGTTTTGGGGTATATTCTGAGTTTCTGTGCTCAGGTTGGTTTCAAGCCTGCCTCTTCTGATCTCACCTCCTAAGTGTAGGATTACAGGTGTAAGCATTTGGACCATTACAATTTCTAAAAAAAAAAAAAAAAAAGATTCCAGGCCATGGGAATTGTTATTTTTTCCTAAGGGAAACTTCAACTTCATTATATGTAACACAAGAGCTAATTTTATTCTCATTCTTTAAGAAGGCAAATCAGTAGTTGGACAAAAGTTCTAAGCTATGATCCACTAACAGGAGACTGACTTCCCAGACGGGTAATTATTATAGATGGATCTACAGTCTAGAATAGAACATACATTACAACTGACAGTATGCTCTGGAAATCAATAAGTAAAAGTGTGTATTTGTAAGCCAAACCTGCTACAGGGTTTAGTGCTTCAAGCTACCAGTCAGAGATACTCTGGAGGCTGACATCTGAAGGTTTCAGTTTGAAACCAGCAGCTGTAGAAAAATGACCATGAGACTCTTATCTCCAGTTAACCATTCAAAAACTAGAAATGTAGAGAAGACTCAAACTAGTGAATGCTAGCTTTTATCAAAAGAGCTGAGTTCAAGCCACACAGTTAGCAATATAAACCCAAAGCTGGATGCTACTCCAGCATGGAACTGTTAAGAATTGAGAAACCATGGGCTGGGAAGGTGGCTCAGTGGCAGAGGAATTGCCTTCCATGCATGAGGCCCTGTGTTGGATTCCTCAGCACCCCATAAGCAGGAAAAAAAAAAGCCAGAATTGGCTATGTGGCTCATGTGATACAGTGCTAGCCTTGAGCTGAAGATATGCCGGGCAGTACCCAGAACCAGAGTTTAGGCCCCAGAACTGGACCACCAACCCCCAAAAAACAATTGAGAAACCAGATTTAGGAGCAACCTTGTGAACAGGATGTCTGCGAGCTTTCGTTAATGATGACCTAGCAAGAGCAATAATTCTCCACTATTTCTTAGTCATAGGACACCGTGTTCCTGAACTTAAATTGATTGTGATGCTGGAACAAGGTGCAGATCCATGGATAAGAGAAGCCTCAGACAAGAATTTCACAGGTGAGTTAAAGCATCTTGAATGGTCATGATGGGTCCAGAGCCCAGTTGGTCTGTTTATTTTGAGCTGTACAGAGCAATAGTATTCCTAGTGCCCCTGAGTCATGTGTGGCAGAGAACTAGGTGATCCTTTGTCTCAAGGAATTTTCAATCCAGAATTCACGTGGAGACAAACTGAATTTGGTGTGCCAGTATATTTAATGTTAGGAATTCTTTGTCTGTAGAGAAGTCATTCTTTAAGAGAAAAAGACAATAAGAAATGTACAAAAGGAGATACCATTTTCTTTTAAACTAGTATTTTGCAGGTAGGAGGAAAATAGGAGAATGGTAGTGCTGCTATTCTCTGATCAGGACAATAGCTTATGAGTTGTGCTGGGCATAGAGTGACGTTCAGAATGGAACCATTAAGAGTACGTAGATGAATTATTTGAGTAAATATTTCCTAGAAAAAAATACAAAAATCTGAAATACAGAAAAACATTATTTTCCATTGTAAAATGTCAGTACTACATTCATAGATAGTACGTTTAAGAGAAAAGTTTATATTCTGCCGAAAACAATGCTTTGATATTTGAAAATCTTGTAACAGTTAAAATGTGAGAAAATACCTTTACAGTAAGGAATTTATGGATCTCATTTATGTTTTTGTCTATTTTTCTGTTATGCATTTTAGATGTCCCACAAATGGAGGATGTGATTAGCACCTGTCAGGAAAGTCACAATAACTCTCTCTCTGAAGTAGCAGTCATGAATAGTAACCCAGGGGAGGAAAAAGTGAGACTTATAAGAAGTTTCATTTGAGCTCAAAAGAGAAGTCAGAACTGATTAAGAATAATGTGAATTCCTTAGGGATGAGGACAGAAAAGGTCACTGGGTGTCAGATCATGAGTGTTTTCAGTGAACCTGGTAAGATGTGTGCTGTATATAGTCCTCATGTGTCTTCTGTAGTTGAAGAATATAAACAATGTAAAAGGTCTTTCACTGAGAATACACACCCTATTGTCCCTCAGAGAACACATACAGGAGAGAACGCATATGAAAGTAAAATGTGTGCAAAGATTTTCACCAGTAAGGCATAACTTACTGTCCACCAGAGAACACACACAGAAGAGAAACCTTTTGAATGTAACATTTGTGGAAAGTCTTTTACCTGCAAGACATATCTTACTGACCACCAGAAAACACACACAGGAGAGAAACCTTATGAATGTAACATTTGTGGAAAGTCTTTTACCTGCAAGACATATGTTACTGACCACCAGAGAATACACACAGGAGAGAAACCTTATGAATGTAACATGTGTGGAAAGTCTTTTAACCAGAAGTCACCCCTTACTGTTCACCAGAGAACACACACAGGAAACAAATCTTATGAGTGTAATGTGTGTGGAAAGTCTTTCACCCAGAAGCTGCACTTTACTGTCCACCAGGGAACACACACAGGAGATAAACCTTATTAATGTAACATGTGTAGAAAGTCTTTCACCAAGAAGTCAAACCTTACTGTCCACCAGGGAACACACACAGGAAAGAAACTTTATGAATGTAACATGTGTGGAAAATCTTTCACGAATAAGTCAAACCTTACTGTCCACCAGAGAACACACACAGGAGAGAAACCTTATGAATGTAACCTGTGTGGAAAGTCTTTCACCAAGAAGTCAAACCTTACTGTCCACCAGATAACACACACAGGAAAGAAACCTTATGAATTTAACGTGTGTGGAAAGTCTTTCACCCAGAAGCTAAACTTTACTCTCCACCAGAGAACACACACAGGAGAGAAACCTTATGAATGTAACATGTGTGGAAAGTCTTTCACCAAGAAGTCATACCTTACTGTCCATCAGAAAACACACACAGGAAAGAAACCTTATGAATGTCATATGTGTTGAAAGTATTTCAGCCAAGATCTATAGGTTACTGTCAACCAGAGAGCACACACAGGAGAGAAATTTTATGAATGTAAGCTATGTGGAAAGTCTTTCACCCAGAACATACACCTTTCTGTCCATCAGGAAAAAAACCACCAGAGAGAAATGTTATGTATGTAGCAGGCATGGAAATTCTTTCACCTGGAAGGCACAACTTAACATCCATCACAGAACACAAGGAGAGAAACCTTATGAATGCAACCAGTGTGGAAAGACCTGGAGGTCACAGCTTAACACACATAAGTTGATTCACACAAATGAAATAACTTAGGATTGTACCAAATGGGAAAGTCTTTGACTTGTAAGACACAGCTCAGGGTTCATCATAAAACACACAAAACACAGAGACACACAGACACACACACACCCTCACACACAAAGAGGAGAGAAATCCTATGTAGGAAAAATAAATGGAAAGGTTTTCAAGAAAAAGTCCTAGCTCAGTTTGTGTCAGAGAACAGACACGGGTGAGAATATACAAATGTAACAATTGTAGAAAGTCCTGTACCAAGTATTCATGGATCCAAGTTCATAGGACACACACAGCACAGTAATCTTAAAAATATGACAAATGTGAATAAGGGCACCCATGGGACCTATTATTTGCAATATCTAGTGTATGTATGAGTCAAGCAGAAAAGGTCAGATAATGTGGTGTTAGGAAAATGAACCCTTAGCTATGTATTTAAATGTTTTTTTTTCTTTCATGCATTTCTTTCTAATGCATTTATAAGATTATTTCTTTGTTGCTTTGTATTTCCCTCCCCCACAGTATAATCCCTGCTTTCACTATATTTGATGTCGGTATAATTTGTGGAGGAGAAGGGGAAGAACAAGTCATTTAAGCATACAGGTGGACCCGTTGCAACAATGAGAAGTACAAGTTGTCATGTCGAACATGAACTTTACAACTTTGGTGGGGGGGGGGGGAGAAATGGGTAGTGGGGCGGGGGGAGGCTGGGAAGGGATGTGAAGGGTAAACAAAGGAGGAGGCTGCAATGCTTGATAAGAAATGTACTCATTATCTTGCCCATGTAATTGTAACCCCTCTGTACAGTATGTTCACAAAAAAATAAAATAAAACGAAAAATATTGCAAATGTGGAAATCCTTTGATCAGAAAGAAATACCTCATGATTATCAGAGAACTGACTCACATAGGAGAAAAGAAAGTAGTGCATAGAACATATGTGAAATGACTTTCAATCAGAACTGAGTATTCAGCATATGTGAGACCAGAGACAGGAAAGAAATTATGAGTATAGAAAACATTTTGCCCGAAGTCCCATCTGTACATGTATCAGAGACCTGGACACATGACAGAATCTCTGTAAATATAAACATGAGAGGAAGTCTTTCAACCAGAAGCCAACCTTCAGCAAGTATTAGAACATTCACCCAGGAAAGAAGCCCAATGTAGGAAAATCTTTGTCAGAAAACCTCTGTAAATTATACAGAGAAATCCTTCATGGCAGAGGTAAGCTAGCTGTGATGGGAAACCATCCCTCACTCTTCAGCTTTCTTTGAGCCAACATTTCTCATCCTCTCATCGTGTTGAGTGGGGATGGTGTCATTCAATATTATCATTTGGCAAATACTTTTGCTTGAGCTCAAAATTTAAGGGACTTACTGCTCACTGAGTTGGTAAAGTACCCTTTCTTTCTTTTAATATAAAACCTGCAATTAAAAATGAGCAATGACACTCCCTCATGTGTGGAATCTTAGCTACTCAGGAGGCTGAAATTAGAAAGGTAGTATTTGTAGGCCATCCAATGCAAAAGCTTCATGAATATGGTTTCTTAGCCAATAAAAGGATGGATCTGGTCATATGTGTCTATCTTGTTTGCTACTTGTGATATGTAAGTATAAAATTAGTGTGTTGAAAGGCCCAAAGAAGCAAGACTTTAAGGTGAAAAATCAGTGATAGAAAAAGGCATCTGGTATAGAAGGTAAAGGAAGCCTCACTAATTTTGTCCCTGAATTCAACCTGAGGACCACTAATATGATCTGTGCAAACAATGCATTCTTCCAAATATTTAGTGGAAGCATTTGGATGTGGTTTACAGAATGATAGGTAAACAGTCCTTTACCAAGTGATTGCAAAAGGAACTTTGCCTATGTCAATATGATGTTATGAATTTTATATCGTATTCTGTGGAAACCATGAGTCCTGCTTGGATCAAGTAGTTAAGATCTCCCGATCTAAAAGGGCACTTGTAAGTTTGTCTTTTAAATTGCAGGGGAAGCATTGAGTAATTTAAATGAGCTGATTTTTTGTTTTGCTGGTCCTTAGGCTTGAACTCAGACGCCAGGTGCTGTCCTGGAGCTGCTTTTGCTAAAGTGTAGCATTCTATCACTTGAGCTACAGCACCACTTCCAGGTTTTTCTGTGCATGTGGACCTGAGGAATAGAACCCAGCTCCTCATTCTTGCGATGCAAGCACCATACCACTTTGCTACCTTGCTTGTACTATAAGTAGACTTTTTATGTTAAAAGAAGAAAGAATAGGTTGGTATGGAGTATCCACCTTCCATGTGCAATTCCCAAGGTTCAATCCCCCAAAGTGAAAGGAAGAAAGTAGAAAATGGAATGATATGAAGTATACAGATACAAGAACAAAGAAAAATAGAAGAACAAAGGCAAGGAGCAAGTTTTTAGGTTTTTGTTTGTTCATAATTGTTTCTTTTTTCTTTTAATTGTTGGCTGTGGGGTTAAAACTCAGGGAGGGCCTAGGAGGTCCTATCATATTCCCTAGGCATTTCACTAAAGGCTGGCATGCTATCACTTCCAGCCAGAATGTCACTTCTAGTTTTCTGGCATTTAATTGGTGAGAAGTCACAATGAATTTTCTGCTGATGTGGTCCTGAGGAGTGGAACCCAGTGCCTCATGTATGCAAGGCAAGCACTCTACCACTGAGCCACACTCCCAGCCCTGTCTCCTTTCTGAAAATAGTATGGTTGGGGCTGGCAATGTGGCTTAGTGATAAAGTGCTTGCCTACCATGCATGGAGCACTAAGTTTGATATCTCAATACCTAACAAACAACAAAAACTACCACACACCACTAGAAGCACTGGTGTTGCAGCTCAAGTGGGAGAGTGGTAGCCTTCAGAATAATGAAATTCAGGAACAGTTTCCACACCTTGAGTTCAAGCCCCAGGAATGTCAAACAATAACAACAAATGAGCAAATGAAAACAAAAAACCCAGTGTCAGCAAGTTTCATTGATAAACACCACACACACACACACACACACACACACACACACTTTTTTTTTAAAACCATATTCACCTCCTTTACTGTGTGTGCTCACCCTCCGGGCTCCAAATGCTACCTACATCCATAGGAGAACTTATTCCATGTTTCTGTTGTTTTTGCATTCTTATAAAAATTATTGTGGGGGCTGGGAAGGTGGCTCAGTGGTAGAGTGCTTGCCTTGAATACCTGAGGCCCTGGGTTCAATTCCTCAGTACCACATAAGCAAAAAGAAAATAAAAAGCTGAAAATGGCGCTGTGGTTCAAGTGGTAGAGTGCTAGCCTTGAGCTGAAGACCTGAGGGACATGGCCCAGGCCCCGAGTTCAGGCCCCACGACCAGAACCCCCCCCAAAAAATTATTGTAAAGGTGATATATATATACATATACATCTGTACATACATATATCTATATGTCTATATATGCATATATATGTACATATACATATGTATGTACATACATATACATATGTATGTATATCATAATATATACATATGTGTAAACATATATACCTCTATGTATATATAAATATATACATCTATGAATATGTACATGTGTGTGTGTATATATATGTATATATATATACATAGATATATAAATGTATGTCAAAGTTACATAAGCCAGGTATTGATTTTATTACTTGATTGATTACTCAATTGATTTCATTGATTTCATTACTTGTTGAACAATATGCATTTTTGCACAATTCCATCCCCTTTGGAAAGCAGCATTTATTTCTATATAACACAGTAAAATATACCAATATTTGGTATTGATCTCATTGTCTGGGTGCTGTCTCTGACCATTTTATCTTAAGGATCTATCACTGGAGCCATCTATCAATTTCTACCTCTGGATTTTTAGGTGATTAATTGTAGATAAGAGTTTCATTGACTTTTCTGAAAGGGCTGGATGAAATCTCAATCCTCAGGTGTCAGGTTTACTACCATGAGACACTTGTGTCCAGCACCTTTAAATATTATTATATGCACTATGTTATTTGTGGTATGTTTTTTCTTTTCATCATTCACGCGGCTTGATCTCTGGGCCTGGTCTCTGTCTCTCAGCTCTTCAGCTCAAGGCTACTGCTCTACTACTGGACCCACAGCACCACTTCCAGATTCTTCTATTAATGTGGATGCTGAGCAACCTAACCCACGGCCTCATGCATGCAAGGCAAGCACTCTCCACTGAGCCACCTTTCCAGCCCCTACAGTAGCATTTTCAAAGGAATATGTTAGGTCTTACATATTTGTTTGTTGCACAGATTCAACAAACCACAGAACCCAAGACTTGACAAAGTATGGCACCTATAGTAAACATGCAATCTTTGAAAAAACTGGCATTATCCAATGAACATTGCATTGTAACAACTATTTAGTAGGATTTAAATTGTAATAGGTATCAGAGGTGATTTACAGTGTATAGAAGGATGTGTGCAGGTTACATGAAAGCAAACTCAGAAATACATATCAGATGAGACAAACATAATAAATAGCAAAGTAATCACTAAAATGAAACCATGTTAATATTGTAATATAAAAATAGTAACTATATCAGGTACTGTCTGATTTGAACAGAAAAAAACATACTCAAAAAACTCAATAAGCCAAAGAGACATACATTAATTATCAAGAAATAAAAGTAAATCAATATAAACATACCATAAGCAATAATCAACACTAAAAAATACAAGTAGTCATAATAGGAAAGGAAAAGAACCTCAGCACAAATTGTGTTACCACAGATACAGAGCATTGATAATAACAGGCAAATTGTAAATCTGTATGCTGAAAAGTTCTATGCTGAAAACCAAAGTCTACAAAGACATGATTAAAAGGCCAAAGAATGATAATTTCTTTAATCTATCATTATGATTGGAGAAGTAATATTCATCTTAATGACTGCCTAACTAGACAAACGGTCACTAGAAACACACACATGGATGGCATTATCTTTACTAAATGCTGCTTATAAAGAACTCAGCTGTTTTGTTTACCAAGACAGACACACTGAGAATAGATCTGAAGAGAAATTGTCTAGAAATCAGTATGACAAATATGACATAAGTACAGGATACAATCCAACAATAAGTTTCTAATTATCTAACAGTCAAACAAACAGAAGGAAACTAGAATGGATATGTAAAAAATATATGTATGCTATCATTGTGATTTATTCAATATTAAAGGGAGCCATTTTCTTCACTTGGGAAATAAAAACAAATTGGTTTCAATTTTGTATGGTGTATTCACATGTATATCTTCTGGTGGGTGTGGCAGAGCCATAGAATGTGAGGGAAATAGGGTGAGGAAAGTAAAATATACAACTCAAGAGTAGAGATAGGAGGGAGAGTTTGGGAGAGAATGAAGGCATGAAAGACACTGTATGAAAAGAAGGGTATTTTTACCTCACTCATATCATTATATCTCTCTATACGTCACCTCCACAACAACATTAAATTGCATTAATTATAAAACAATACCTTCATCATAAGCGATTTGCTTAGTGAAGAAAATCTACCGCAGTTAGAACAGTTACAATTGTTAGAAACACATTACAAAACTTAATTTGAAAGATAAACTATTTCAGTTTAGGTTGCATATTAATTCTACATAAACCAGTAACAATAAACTGTTTCATTGTAGTATCCAATTAAGTCTTAATGTTAAATGTTGAGGTAAGAAAAATCAAGGCAAGTACTTCTGGCTCAAGACTGTCATTTTAGCCTAGCTAGTAAGGAGGAAACTGAGGTCTGGAAGCCAGCCTGGATAGACAACTCAAACTAAGCAGCTAATGAACAGGTTAGAGGTATGGCTCAAGTGATCGTGCCAACAGTGAGTGAGGAAGTTGACTAACTGTGAGACCTGCAGTTCAAGCTCCAATAGTAGCTCAAGAAAACCATGAAGTATGTGTATTACATGTGTTTCTAAATTAGAAACCTAACTGTAGTGATACTAGCACATCTTCATCTCAGATATAAAGGGAAAAGAAGATGAGTGGAGAAGGTGGGGAAGGGAAGCAAAAAGTTAGGGAAAAGAAGGAAGAAGAGAGTGGTGGAGAGGAGGGGAACAGAGGGAAAGGGAAAAGCAGAGAAGAGAGAAGGAGAGTAATACTTCATGGCATCAGATTTGACAGTAACTGGTCTGGGAAGATTGCTCAGTGGTAGAGTGCTTGCTTAGCATGCATGAGGCCCTCTTTTTGAATCCTCAGCACCACATAAGCAAAAATGTTGGAAGTGTTCTTTTGCTTCAGTTTGTAAGGTACTGTCCTTGAGCTGAAAAGCTGAGTGAAAGCACCCAGGCCCACAGTTCAGGACCCAAGACAGAGGAAAAAAAAAATAAGAAAGCAAGATTTGACAGTAACCCATAAGTAGAACTCCAAAAGTACATCATGGAAAAAACAAAGAAACAAACAAACAATGTGAGTCTCTGGTGGATCACACCTGTAATCTTAGGTACTGAAGAAGGTGAGATCTGAAGATCGGGTCTCAAAGTCAGCCTGGGCAGCTATAGCCATGATACTCTTCCTTGCAGTGAATCACCAGAAAACCAGAAGTAGTGCTGTGGCCAAAGTGGTAGAGTGCTAGTCTTGAATTTAAGAGCTGAGGGACAACATTCAGTCCCAAAGTTCAAGCCCCATGTCCTACAGTATATAGATACGTACATAAGTAAGTAAATAAATAAATAAATGACTAATAAATACAAACAAAAACCTTGTATGTTGAAAAACACTACCAATAAAGGAAAAAAAGCATGGTATGAGAGAAGTATTTGCATATATCTGTAAATGGATTTTTAACCAATATGAATTAGAAAATATAAGGATAATCCTTCTAGAAACACCTACACCAAAAAAATCTAATTTTAAAATGGGAAAAAGATTGAAGAGACTTTTCCAAAAAGGACATACACATGTAGTACATTAAAATATAAAAGGAGTTTAAAATCAGTAGTCATGAGAAAAATTCAAATCAAAATTCTGATAAAATAACTATTTTATACCTGCTAGTATGGATATAGTTTTAAATAAAAACAACAAAAATACTCTCAAAGTCTAAAAAAAGCTAGGAAAGATGTGAAAAGAATGTGAACCTTGGTGCATTTCTCTTGGGTATATAATACTATCAAAGATGTAGCTAGTCGCCCGTGGCTCACACCTGTAATCATAGCTACTCAGATGGCTGAGATTTGAGGATCACGATTCAAAGCCAGTATTGGCAGGAACATCCGTGAAATTCTTATCTCCAATAAAACCACCAGAAAATCAGGTAGCTCCAGTGGTAGAGGGCTAGCCTTGAGCTAAAGAGCTGAGGGTCTACGCTCAGGCCTGGAGTTCAAGCCCCTTGATCAACAAACCAACCAAACAAACTATCAAAGATGGTACGAAGAGTCCTAAAAAGAACTAAATATAGAATTATATAGCAATATGGTCCAGCATTTCTATACTTGTGTGCAACAGCAGATAAAGCAGGGAGTACAATACATGCTTGGAGAATCAATTCTCAAACTCTACTCACAATAAGCAAAACATTGAAGCATGTAAAACAATAAATGTGTTCACTGGAAGAAAACTTTACTACATTTTATGGCAGGGATGAACTTTAAGTAAAATAAGCTAAATAAAAGACACCATAGTCCCTGTATTGTTTATTTTCACAACCAGCTTCTATCTTATAATATCAGTGAATGCAAATAGTCAAGCAGAGCAAGAAGAAAAAGGAAAACTGCAGGAACCACATCAAGTGAGGTTAAACCAGAGAAAGATAATAGAATCTGGAAACTCATATTATTTTATGTTTAGCAACAATTTTCCTGTATAATGCGTGAGAAAAATGTCAATTTTAAGAGCTTCGTCACCAAAAGAAAACTGATCAGTAAGAAAATCTACTTCCCAGATAAACCATTTGAAGAAAAGTAAAATTAGGAGAAAAATGGAGGAAAGAGAAGCTGAGAGAATGAAAGAGAAAAAGAGACAGAGAGAGAAATAGACAATGAGAGAAGAAAGAGAGAAATAAAGCTAGTGAAGCCACATGGTGGTGGCTCATGCCTGTAATCCTAGCTACTCAGGTGGCTGAGATCTGAGCATAGAGGTTCAAAGCCAGCCCAGGCAGGACCATCTGTGAGACGCTTATCTCCAATTAACCACTAGAAAACTGGAAGTGGCGATGTGGCACCAGTGGTAGTGTAGTAGCCTTGAGCTGCAGAGTTTAAGTATAGCGCCTAGGCCCAGAGTTCCAGACCTATGACTGAAAAATAAAAAAGAAAGAAGGTATGGTAAAGGGAAACAAAGTGGAAGGCAACAATGCTTGATAAGAAATGTACTCACTATCTTGCCCATGTAATTGTAACCTCCCTGTATAGTATTTTCACAATAAATAAATATAATGCAAAAGAAAGAAAGCAAGCTAGTAAACATGAAAAATAGAATGAATTGGGAAAATAGGTAAGAGAACTCCTATGAGAGCACCATAGAGAAAAACAGAGATTTCTATAAATACCATCAAACTCAGCCTAAGTTTCAAGTCAAACGAAGACCACAAACAGTCCAAGAGTATTTACAGAGATTAATTGAAGTACTTAAAGCTCACTCAGTCCTGTAGAATATTTGAAGTTATGTTTGACCACACTATTTCAGCAAATCCAGTAAAATTTCATTAGGATAGTTTACTATTCCATATGAGGATGTGATGTCTGAGCAGTTGCTAGCCATCCTTCACCCTCCATGAGAAGTCATCTCCTAGGTGTCACTGAATCACATAACTAGTGGGACAACTTTCTCTCACACTAGAAAAAGTAGAAACAAACAAGCATATCTGCACTTAACTTGGAATGTCAGATTTTATAATCTGCTAAATCTCCAAGCCATCTTTAGTTGTTTTATTTTTTGTCCCTTGTGGGGCTTGAACTCTGGGCTTGGGTGCTGTCCCTGTGCTCTTCAGCTCAAGGTGAGCGCTCAACAGTTTGAGCCACAGCGCCACTTCCATTTTTCTAATGGTTTATTGGATAAAAGAGTCTCACAGACTTTCTTGCTCGGGCTGGCTCTGAACCCTGATCCTCAGCTCTCACCTCCTGAGTAGCTTGGATTACACGTGTGAGCCACCCGCGCTTGGCTACATCTTTAGCATTTTTAGAAACATGTTCCTGAAACTAAATCTTTTTTTTTTCTTTTCTTCAATCTTGGTGCCCTTTTGTTCATAAAATGGAATGTCAAACAAAGTGAGAAATAAAAGAATCTCACTAGAGATCCTTTCATTCTTTCTTGCTGATGAAAATGAATAAAGATTCTGGAACCATGGCTGACTATGGAGTGCAGAGCTGTACTTCAGAGCACTTCCAGCAGCAAGGGAAAAGCAAAGTAACCTGAATTTGCAAAATAAAAACACCAACAGTGGGCAAGGAGGGACTGGGCCTCTTCCTCCCTCCACACTCCATCCCCTCCCCCTCCCCCCACACACTTTCAAAGAATCTATGCCCCAATAGAAACTACAATTCCCAGAATGCAATGCACAATTCACCTAGAGGAAGTGGGCTTGTTACAGGGTTTTGACTGGCACAAGGCACTTGGTCCTAAGTGCGCAAGGATGCATGGGGACCTTTCTTTCCCAGCTTCAGAAACTTAGGTGAGTTTCTTCTTGAAAATTCAGTTTACCAAGAGAAATATTGTGAGACCAATTTAAAACACAAATGTATTAGGAGCATTGCATAATTGGGCTTTTTAATTCTTAGTTCTTTTAATATAATTGAGGTTATGAAACTACGTAGTTTTTATATGTTTTTGTTCAAAAAGTATGTTCTGCTGAATGTAAATTATGTCTCTGTTTTTCCTTAAAGTTTTGAATATCTCCTTTCTCACTTTACAAAGGTATTTGCAGCTGGGTGCCAATGGCTCATGCCTGTAATCCTAGGTCTCAGGAAGCTGAGATATGAGGATCCCAGTTCAAAACCAGCCTGGGCAGGAAAGTTCATAAGCCTTATCTCCAAGTAACTACCAAAACAATGGAAGTGGCCTTGTGGCTCAAGTGGTAGAGAGCTCACTTTGAGCTGAAAAACGCAGAGACAGTGCTCAGGCTGGGTTCAAGCCATAAGATTGATCAAAAAAAAAAAAAGTACTTGCAGACAGTAAACTGATTGATTCTGGCATCATCTTTCCCTGCTCTAATATATACATATTATATATATATATTATTATATATATATTGGAATAAAAAAACAATTTAAAGACAGATATACTTTATAATCTTTGAATTAAATACAGTTCTCAAAATCTACTCATGACTTTCCAAGACATTCCCAAATTCCATCTATGAAATTTTAAGGAGTTTTTTGTTATTTGTGTCTGAAATTTGCCTTTCCTTGAAAAGTTTTTTTTCCCTCGTTTTGTTGTTGGTCCTGTGGCTTGAGCTCAGAGCTTGAGCACTGTCTGTGAGCATTTGCGGTGCTTTACTTGCCTTTCTTTTATTAATTGCTTCAGGGGACTAGTGAAAAGTATCCTTCCAGGGGTTTCTTAGAAAATGGTACTCCTCCTCCAAGACTGTTCAAAAAAAAAAAATGGTTGTCTAGGTAGATCAGAATCAATGTGGGAGGAGGTAGAGTTCAGGGCAGGTCCAGGTTCATGTGAAGCTTCATTACTTGCTCCAAACCAGTCTGATTTTACTTTTCTGTTTTGCATATCCTATTTTGTTTTGATTTTCTACCTCTTCTCTGAACCTAAAAGTTCCTGTCAGCAAGTCTAACCCACATATCTAGGGGACCTCAGACTTGTCTTCTCAGACTGTATCCATTACACTGTGGAATAAATCTTTTGCCTCCCTTCCTCATATCAGACATCCTAAGCTTGTCTCTTAAGGGTTTGTTGTGATTGTTGATGATCCTTTCCCCATATCATGATTGGGAAGGATTGTGTAGGAAATTTTCATGCGTGATATTCAGTCCTCCAGGGTAAGGGTTTTCCATCCCTCTTTTAGAGGACCTGAGCTATTCCTCATGAAAATGGAGATCATGAGGCACATTTGGATGTATAGATGGCAACACTGGAGCACCTATAAAATATGAAGGAAAAATAATTATTTCTGTAAAAGTTAAAAGTAAGTTCCTGAGAGGCAAGGACATAAGGGTCAGGTAAAAATGGCTGCTTCCTAGACTAGCTGTGTCCCATAGTTGTCATTGTTCTTGGTTACATTTTTCAGACATTCATTTCTAAGTTTTATGTTTATTGTACCAGTATAAATAGAATTTACTTCCTGCATTATTTTTGAATTGTTCATTGCTCACAGACGTAAGTCTCATTATTATAAAAATAATATATCCTTTACTTCATTGATCACAGTTATTGACTATTGCAGATCCGGAGGTAGAAGGTACAAGTATGGTAAGGTTCAGGGATAGATTATGGTTCTGACTCCCTCTGGAGGAAAAGGTGAACCAATGGAAAAAGATGGAGCTTATGCATAACACTTGTAGAGTTCCTTTGGCAGGAGATGTGGTGCATCCCTCTTGGGTTCCACTATGCCCAGCGATTCCCATGGTTGTGATGATCCATCACCCTGGAGGGCCTGTGGATTTCACATCTTGTCCACTGGTCTGCTGGTAGGAGTCTCCCAGTATGTAAGGTAGGACTGGTCTCAGAGGAGTGATGTGATCAGTGGTAGCTTGCTGGCTCACATGTTTGTCAGTTTGTGTGGACAAGCTCACCCTGACAACTTGAGCCTGACTGCTGCCATGAGGCCTATTTGAACTAATGCCTCTCACCATCCCATACCTCTGTTTCAGAGACCTGTCCTGTTTCATGGTTTTGTATCATTTACTGTGCAAGCTTGTGTTATGTATCCATACATGCTAGTAGTTGGGCTGGGTATGGTTTTCAAGGGTGGGGTGTTGTTTCATGCCTCTTGCAGGAACAATTATGTTCTCACTAACTGCATGAGTAATCCTAGCTTACTATGCAATCCCCTTAACTTACATTGCATGTTCAGTTGATAGAACCATGGTATAATAAGTTTGAGTCTCGGTTTGCTATTGAGGTTCAGGGGACTCTTAGCCATTGCTGCAGATTTTGGGGAATATTGGTTGCCCACATGATTGCTACCCAGACTCTTATTGCTAGTGCTACTGCTTCTCCTGTGATTCTTGTAGAAACCATATATACAGAAAAGCATGCTAATACTTTAGTTTGAAATGTTTATGGTACCCTTGATATTCAGGTGGGAGTAGATAAAATGATTGCGATATGTTTTATGATTTGGAAACAGCAATGATGTATGTTGATGATCACATAAACCTGCTAAAGAGCCAGTTAAAAATGATGTGTCATGCTAATTGTCAGTACATCTGTGTTACTCCTCTTAAATATGATGGAAATATGACTTGTACCAATATCCAGTGACATATTTAAGGAATGTTGCCCTGTGATCATTTAAACTTAGGCATTATGCAGCTTCAGGGTCAGATATCTGGTATTGGTCGCTCCACCATGCAGGCTTAGCTGTATCAGCTAAGGTAATCTCCATTACCTGCAGGGATTCACCTGGGGAAATAGCACTCTTTTTGCTATTTCTTAGGCATTTTCCTGTTTATTGTTTTGGTATTTTTTTTTCTTCCATTCTTCCTGAGATGGATGATCTGCTGATTTTCCAGGTTCAGGCTGATAGACACTTGCTCAGTTTACAAAATGAAAAAGGGGGAAGTGGTGCAGACCCTGAGGTGCCAGGAGCTGGCAAGGTGTGAGCAAAAGCTCCACAACCATGGACTCCAACCTTCAGGGCTATAAGTACTTGTCCTTTTTGTAGGAGGGAGTGTTCCTTTTAGCTTCTGGGCCTAGGGGCTTACCTCTAGGAGTTTGTTGGACAAAGGTTGAACTAGAATGAGGAAAGATGCATATGGTATGCACTTGTTGACTCAGTGAGTACTAGAACAATGTGATGCAAGCACTGGACCAATCTGGAAAGTGTCTATAGCTAAGGTTATAGCTGGAATAAAGAGAGATTCATCATTGGCCTTCTCTCAGTCTGTTCCATTATCATCCCATTGCCCTTCCAGAGCACTGTTGGTGTTGTGGCTGTCCCGCAACAGTGGTAGAGTACTTACCTAACATGTATGAAGCTCAGTACCACATACATAGTAAAAGCCGAATGTGGAATTGTGGCTCCAGTACTAGGGTGCTAGTTTGGAGCAAAAATTTAGGGACAGTGTCCACGCACTGAGTACAAGCCCCAAGGCTGGGACATAAAAGAAAAGAAATGCAAGCTGGGTGCTGGTACCTCATGTCTTTAATCCTATCTATTGAAAAGGCTGAAACCTGAGGATCGCAGTCCAAAGTCAGCCTGGGCAGCAATGTCTGTGAGACACTTATCTCCAATAAAAACCAGAAAACCAGAATTGGTGCTTTAGCTCACAATGTAGAGCACTTGGCTTGAGCTGAAGGGCTAAGGGATGGTTCCTAGGCTCACAGTTCAAGTGGCATAACCAAAAACCAAACCAAACAAAACAAAAGGATAAAGGAATAAAGAAATTCATCACAAATGTAGGCTTAAACCATGAAAACTATATTTCAGGGATGGGAAGATGGTTCAGTGGTAGAGTGCTTGCCTTGCATGCATGAGGCCCTGGGTTCAATTCTTCAGCAGCACATAAGCAGAATAAGCCAGAAGTGGCACTGTGGCTTAAGTGGTAGAGCACTAGCCTTGAGCTGAAGAGCTGAGGAACAGTACCTAGGCCCAGAGTTCAGACCCCATGACCAACAAAAAGAAAAGAAAAGAAAAGAAAACTACATTTCACAGGTACTGTTGGAAGCACCCCAGTTTTACATCTTTGCCTCTCAGGAATTTAGTTTTAGGGAGGATTTTTTTTTGGTTGTGGGGCTTGAACTCTGGGCCTGAGCACTTATCCCTCAGCTGTTCAGCTCAAGGTGAGGGCTTGACCTCTTGAGCCACAGTGCCACTTCCCAGGAATTTAGTTTTAAGGAATGAAATTATTTTTTCTTTATATTGTTAGAGGTGCTTTTAAGTTGAAGTCTATACATTCAAATATGCTCTTTGATTCCCATTTTCATGAGGAATAGTTCTGGTCCACAATAGAGACATGTTGAACCCATACACTGGAGAACTAAAATCAAAAGTGAAAGTTTCCAATCCAATCTTTCCCAATTATTTTTTATGGAAGGGATTACAAAAAATCACAATAAACATGTAAGAGACAAGGGTAGGTTCTTTGATAAGAGAGAGGGAGACTGTTGTAGACCCTGGGGTTCCTGCCAGGAGCAGACAAAATGTGAGCAAAGGCTTCAGGGCCATTGACTCCCACCCTCAGCACTGCAAGTCCTTGCCCTTTATTGGTTTGAGGAAGTGTGTGTTCTAGCTTTTTGGCCTGGGGCTTTAACTGTCTGGAGGCTTGGGTGGAAAAGATGTATTGAAATAGAATGAGGAAAGATGTGTGCTGTTTGCACTTTTGGGCACAGTGGGTCTAGACCAATATTACTCAAGCATTTGAGAAATATAGCTGAACTGTGTCATCAGCCATCTCTCTGTCTCCTTAATTATCATCCCATTGGCTCTCAGAGCCTTGCTTGTGCTCTGATGGGATTGCAGCAGGAGACAAAAGATTTATTGCACATTTTAATGGATAAGGTCTGAGAAGACTAGTCTGAGGTCCCTTTGATATGTAGCCTAAAGCTACTGAGAGGAACTGTTAGGATCAGAGAAGAGGTAAGAAGTTTAAAGAGATTTTCACATGCAAAAGGAAAAGACAAAAGCAGACTGGTTTGCAAGTGATTAAGCTTCACCTCAACATAGCCTAGCCTAAATTTCACTCTTCTATCCCTCCTGCATTCATTCCTGACACCCTAAACCACTATCTCTTTGAAGGGAAATGGAGGTGATGTTCCATGTTCATAAGAATCCCTGTGAGGAAACTTTTCAGTACTTACTTGAACAAATTCTTAAAGGAAATTCAAATATAGCACAGCAAATGCTCACAGACAGTGCCCAAGTTCTGAGTTCAAGCCATAGGACCAACAACAAAACAAAACATAAAATCCTTAAATGAAATGCAAAATTCATACAAAAACAAAAATTCATTTGATTTAATAGATAGAATTGGGGAGTTTCTGGAAAATTAATTGTTAGATTTTGAAAAAACAAATCACCAGAAGTATTATGCTGCATACTTACCTAACAATCTCACTATTGTATGCCAGTGTTTTCATTACAGCAATGGGAAATGACACAGGTATAAGTTTATGGTTGTGAATACCTTTTTTTTTTTTTTCTTTTTTTGGCGGTTGTGGGGCTTGAACTCTGGGCCTGGGCCCTTGTCCCTCAGCTCTTCAGCTCAAGGCGAGCACTCTACCACTTGAGCTACAGCACCACTTCCGGTTTTCTAGTGGTTTATTAGAGATAGGAGTCTCATGGTCTCTCCTGGGTGGGCTGGCTTTGAACAGGGATCCTCAGATCTCAGCCTCCTGAGTAGCTAGGATTAGAGGCTTGAGCCACCAGCGCCCGGCAATATCTTTGTAAAGTAGGAGGGGATATATTAAAAAAATTTAAGACAAAACAGAGATATAATTTACATTCAGCAGAACGCAGGCATTGAATAAACAGAAAGGTATAAGCAACACAGTCTCATAACCTCAATTTCATTATTAGAACTAAGAATCAAAAAGCCAATGTATCCAATTCTCCCCATATATATCCATTTTCTGGTTGGTCTTATGTATTTCAAGAGGAAACAGGGGTTTTCAAGAAGAAACTGAGCTTAACTCCCACAGCAGGGAGAGAAAAGTCCCAATGCACAAGACCACCCTTGTTCCCAGGTATGTAGCAGGGTGGCACCGAGCATTGTGGGAATTGTAGTCACCAAGGAGGATATTTTCTTTGAAAGCCCTGGGTTGTTTTTGTTTTTTGGAGGGTGGAGGTGGGGCAGAAGATGCTTTTGCGCAAGCCTCTCCCCGCCCACCACGGGCGTTTTAAGTCTGACTCTTCCGGATTCTTTTCCTTTGCCTGGCTGCTGGAAGTGCTCTGAAAGACAGTTTGGCCTTCCACAGGTGGGAGCCAGGAGGCTGGCGTCCAGCTCTGTGCAGTGGAGCTTGGGAGCTGCAACTTGAAGGAATCTCAGGCTTTGGAACTGATGTCAGGTAGGAACTGTGTGATTGCCGCGGGAGTCTCCCCTCCACTGGTTTCTGTTTGTTTTTCTGTTTCTGTTTCTTTGGTGGGGCGTGAACTTTGTGCCCATAAGCTGCATTCCTGAGCTCCTCAGCTCAGAGGGAGAGCTTTATACTTGAGCCAAAGCGCCTACTTCCCTCTCCTCGCTTTTCTCCAGTCTGGGGTTGATAATTTGCAGGAGGCTCAGGAGTTTGTACTGCCATTAGCCTCTGGACCTTCAGATGCAAGAACCTGGTTTCCAAATGTCTGAGAGCAAGCTGGGTCATTGTCCAGACGAGGACAGCCCAAGAGCTGTGCATTTGTACTCCAAGACCAAGGGATACTTCTATTAACACATGTGATTTTATTTGCTTTTCCCAGGTGTAAGAGGAGTACAGGAAGAATTCTAGTGAAATTATGAGATGTATGCCTGCCTTGAGTCCTCTTACATTGCACTTGTATTTGGGGCTTCTATGTTGTTTCTCCTGGAGATAATTTAATCTGTTTGGCTTGAGTTTTTAATCTCATGGGTTGAGCTCACAAGTATTTGTACAGGACCCTGTTTCTAGAGACAGTTGTACATGGGATATTGGAGTAGTGAGTGCTAGTCCTGTATTTTTAGGAATGAAGCCTAGCAATGTTTGAAGCAGAGCACCCTATGAATAGGAATCTCCATCCTAAATCGACAGACCTTGTCAAATCTGAGAGGCCCTAAAAGGAAAAAGAAGAAAAGCACAGCAAGGGGAAGATGTTGCTAGCATCCCTTGCCTATTACAATAATTGTTGCTACTTCCCTTAGCACCAGATTCACGTGGTACTCTTTCCTATACCACTGTCAATCACTTTGTGTTGTTGCAAGATTTAAACTAATTTCCAGGAATTGTGATGCGCTGGACTGAGGAATAGGCCAGAGCCATGTTATGAGAGGGTACCTGAGGCTGTGGTTTGGGATGGTGGGGTAATTGTTATGACAAAGTATCTATTAATGTAGTAATCCCTAATCCTCTTCTTGCTAATTTATTCAGCCTGTTACCACTATGATTTTTAGTGTGCAAACTTATGTTAAATGTCCCATCTAAGGATTTGCTAATGCTAGCTCTTATTGGTTGGTTTTGCCTGGTAGTACAGAAAGTTTTGGTCAGGGAAATTTGGCCTTAAAAGAAAAATCACAGAAGAAAACTTGAGGTAATATGTCTTACTCAAGGTTGTATGCTTTGTAGGTGTTGCTTATCTTCAGGTGTGTCACTCCTATATGGAATATTTTATGTTGTATCTTTAGAATGGTCAAGGTTCTTTCTAAGACTGTTTAGGGAAATGAACATTAGGGACATCTCAAACCTGGGTTTACCTCATCTTTACTCATGTCCCTTTGGCCAAAGCATGTTAAATGGAAACTGCAAGTCATTGCATAGGTGTGCTATGGATACAGTGAAATGTGCCATTTGACAACCATTGTTGAAATATTATAACACAAGAAATATATTCTGTAGACATTTTTTCTCTAAATTGGGTGAAAACACTGTGCTACATCATACATGCTTTCCCTGGTGTTAAAATATGTAAATGAATGAGGTAGAACACAAATTCCAATGGATTCCTAGGATACCTTTGCATTAAAAAAGCAGTTCCTACATCCCGAAGTATATTCAGTAATAAATACTTTTAGTGGATATGTGGTATGGCTTTCAAGTATTCAATAATATTTGTGGGAACATTCATTTTTCTGAATTTAATGTGTACATAAACATAGAAAATAGTTGGTTTAATAATATCTATCTGTCAGGAAATGGACTGCATTTGTGTTTCTTGGAAACTTTAATGCTCTGCCTGAGACATTAAAAATTCTTCTAAGACAGCTTTATGGTTTTGCAGCCCATGTATCATGTTTGCAAGAGATAATTCTGGACCCCAAATCTCACAGATTCATTTCTGAATGTGTCATTTGCCTTATATCCCAGCCGTGCTTCTAGAGTCTTCTGTTCATTGTCAGCAGCAAGACAGAATGAATGGATCTCTGGTGAGTTTTTTTTTATTTCTCATTTGTTTTCCATTCCATTATATGAACCTAAAGATTTCCAAGAATTACAAACAATGCCAACGACACAGATTCAGCCTCAGGAATGTATTCATAAATCAGAAAAAGATGGCCTGTAGATTAGGAGATAAAGATTACTTGTAGGTTTAGCAGATTAAATGGTTATATTCTTTCTAAATTGAATTCAGATTGGCTTCAGAATGTCTAGGTTTCAACTTGTCATAACATGTAGTCATACCTGTTACCTGATGTAGTGCCACTGAGCAGGTTACATCTCGTGGAAGGTGAAGGGTAGATTGCAACCAGATCTCATTCTCATGAGTAACATTAAACTATCTCAATGAAATTTTGCTGGAATTGCTGAAATAGTGTGGTCATACGCACCTTCGTGTGTTCTTAAGGAATGATTAACCTATATGTACTTAAATTACTCTCCATATATACTTCTTGGACTACTTCATGGTCTTGGTCTTACTTGAAGCTGAGGCTATATTTGTTGCTAAAGTTTATGTTCTTTTTTCAAAATCTTGTTTGTTTTCTAAAGTATCCTCACAAGATTTCTTTCCTCTATAATCTCTCTCTACTTTTGGTTTTCTACTCACTTGTGTTGGTTATTTTTCTCTTTCTCTCTCTTTGTATCTATCTTTGAATCATTTTTTCTTAGTTTTCTCATTCTCTCTTTCCTCAGTTTTTTCTTTTCTTCAATGATCTAACTGGGAACTAGTTTTTCTTAGTGATCAGCTTTACTTTGCTGACATGGCTCTTAAGATTGACATTTTTCATACCCACTGTATAGGAAAATTGTTGCCTAGAGAGTTCTACAGGATTCCAGAAACAAAGAAAATTAGAGAAACACAAAAACATAAACAGATAAACTTAGGGGAAACCAGGGTTCTGAAGCCTCTCTGGCACTTGGTCTGTGGTTGCCAGCATGCAAGCAAAGTTCCTTGAGTTCACACAGGGAAGATTACCATTGATAACATGCAAAACTGAAGTATCTATATTAATATTACAATCTGAGCCACAACACGTTGTGAAGAAAACATGTTTCCTTATTCTCCTGAGACAGAAGACTGGCACCCAGAGAAAATGCAGACATGAAGTTCACCTTACCTAGCCTTCAAGGTGAACAGCAGCTCAGTTTCAGATGCTATCTTTCCAACAGTAAGGAAAAGGCCTGAACTCCAATCTCTTAACCATCTCCAGAATTCTCTTTTAACCCTTCTACGGCCAGCTCTCAGTTCTCTCAGTGCTGTCAGGGTGGAATTCCAACCTCTCAAACCTTTTCCCCTTCAGCTCAACTTCAGAGTTCCACACAGAAAAGTACATCCTTCCTCCAACTGATAAACTACAAGAAAATTTGATTTCACCTGATTCTGTTATCTTTGGTCTAACTTCATTTGTAGTGGTATTCAGTTTTGTTTTTCCATCCCACTACTTTTAAATATTTTCATTCACTGCCAGTATAAGATAGGTAGTTTTGATAAAAAAAAAATAATACAGTGATGAGTTTTTCTCTATTAGAAATATCATTTGTTGTAAAATCTCACAGATATTTGCTAGGAATTGATTTTGATCTCTGAAGAATTTCATTATTAACTAACAAAAGTAGAAATATATCTTTAGGGATCTACTGGAGAAATGACTCAGGAATATTTAACACATTTGAGCATTTGGTCATATTTATCATTTTTGTCACCTTGAGTGTTCTTTGAGTCTATCTATTTGCCTCCACCTTCCATGAAAGCTTATTAAAATGAAAATCTTCTCAAGGTATATTTTATTCCCCTCCCACATATATTTTGTGTTGTAGAATGTAGGTAAAGTTTACAAACCTTCATGGTACCAGTTCTTTTTTACATAGGAAGAAATATCAGGGTATCTAAGACCATATTTCAATATTTAGTATTTAAACCAAACATGGTTAACCTAGGATATTTTTATGTGGGAACTAAATCAAATCTTTTAAGGGCCCAATAAATCATTAGCTACTTTCTGGAGTACTGTTACTGTTTTTTAACATTCATGTGGATACTGCTTTTCTTTGATCTAGTAATGTTCTATGTTTTGTATGCCATGTGATATCCTGAATGTGTTCTGCTTGCTTATGAGAGTACTTGTTAATAGAAGGTCTAAATAGGATTTATGGTGAAGCAATAAATGTAAATGCAGAGAAAATATTTGTTTAATTCATTGTTACCTACTGATATATACTAAAATTTTATCAAAAATAATAATATAATTTTTTAGACACCACCTTAGACTTAATGTCATCATGCCAGATTATTGTCTCCTTAGAATTTTTATCTTGTCTCTATTGCTAGCAGCAGAAATGTGCATGCATTAGGGAATCTGTAACTTTGTATTGGTCTTGGGGCCTGAATTCTCGGCCTGGTTATTGTCCATCAGCTCTTCAGGTCAAGGTGAGTGCTCTACCACTTGAGTCACAGTGCTACTTTCAGTTTTCTGGTGGTTTATTGGAGATAAGTGTCTCATGGACTTTCCTGCCTGGGCTGGCCATGAACCTTGATCCGCAGAGCTCTTCCTCCTCAATAGCTAGGATTACAAGCATAAGCCACCAGTGCCCTGCAAATCTGTGTATTTTAGTGGCCAGGTTTATGTATTGTCAAATATTTCTAATTTGCTATTTAATTTTCCCAGTGAAAAGATAACATAGCCAGCTGCAAACATTTTATGTAAGACAAAAGCATACCTGCAGCATAATGAAATTCCAGATTGGAATTCTCTTGACCCAGGTCTAATTTCTTGATGGAAATGTGCCATTACAGAAGCTGATGTCATTTGATGATGTGGCTGTGTACTTTACCTGGAAGGAGTGGCAGGATCTGGATCCTGGTCAGAGGACCCTTCATAGAGAAGTAATGCTGGAAACTTATAACAACCTAATGTCCTTGGGTGAGCAAAGGTCACTTTTATTTGGAAGATCAAGTGCTTTTATTTTAGTAGACATTTGACTATGTTATTTAGGTATAAGATTCCAGTCCATTCCCTTGTAAAAAAAAACTGCTAGTATAAAAGCCAGCCAAATTCAGGTCTGGGAGCTTGATGTTGTTTGCCTTTCACACTACTGCTTGAGCCACCACTCTATTTTGGCTTTTGTTTTGGTGTATATTCTGAATTTCCATGCCCAGGGTGGTTTCAAGCCTGCCTCTTCTGATCTTACCTCCTAAATGTAGGGTTAGAAATGTAAGCCTTTGGACCATTACATTTTGTTTAAAAAAAAAAAGATTCCAGTCCATGGGAAGTGTCATTTCTTCCTAAGGGAAACTTCAACTTCATTATGTGTAACTCATGAGCTAATTTTATTCTCAGTCTTTAAGATTTCTAATCAGTAGTTGGACAAAAGTTCTAAACTATGATCCACTAATAGGAGACTGACTTTCCAGACTTGGGGTGATTATTATAGGTGGATCTACACTCTAGATAGAATATACATTACTACTGTCAGCATGATCTGGAAATCAGTAGTTGAAAGTGTGAAAGTGTGTATTTGTAAGCCAAACCTGACATAGGTTGCACTGCTTCAAGCTTGGAATTCTAGATACTCTGTAGGCTGAAATCTGAGGATTTTGGTTTAAAGCCAGCAACTGTAGAAAAATGAACATGAGACTCTTATCTCCAATTAACCATTCAAAAACTAGAAATGTAGCCAAGACACAAACTAGTAGAATGCTAGATTTGAGCAAAAGAGCTGAGTCCAAGCCACACATTGGGAAAATAAACCCAAAGCTGGGGGAAAGTACACCATGGAGCTGTTAAGAATTGAGAAACCATGGACTGGGAAGGTGGCTCAGTGGTAGAGCCCGTGCCTTGCATGCTTGCGGCCCTGTGTTCGAATCCTCAGCACCAAAAAAGCAGAAAAAAAAAGCCAGAATTGGCATTGTGGCTCAAGTGGTAGAGTGCTAGCCTTGAGTTTAGGAGGTGTGATACAGCTCCTAGGCTCAGAGTTCAGGCCACACAACCGATCCCACCCCCCAAAAAATAAAACAATTGAGAAACCAGATTTAGGAGCAACCCAGTGAACAGGATGTCTGCAACATTACATTAATGATGACCCAGCAAGAGCAATAGTTCTCCACTATTTCTTACTCACAGGGCACTGTGTTCCTAAACCTATATTGATTGTGATGCTGGAGCAAGGTGCAGAACCATGGATGAGAGAAGACTCAGAAGAGAATTTCACAGGTGAGTTAAAGCATCTTGAATAGTGATGTTGGGTCCAGAGCCCAGTGGGTCTGTTTATCTTGAGCTGTAAAGAGCAATAGTATTCCTAGTGCCCTTGAGTCATGTATGAAAGAGAACTAGGTGATCCTTTGTCTCAAGGAATTGTCAATCCAGAATTCTCGTGGAGACAAACTGAATTTGATGTTCCAGTGTAGTTAATGTTAGCACTTCTCTTTGTCTGTAGAGAAGTCATTCATAAAGAGAAAAAGACAATAAGAAATGTAGTAAAGAGATCTCATTTTAAACTAGTGTTTTGCAGGTAGGAGGAAAATAGGATCAGGACAATTTCTTATCAGTGGTGCTGGGCATAGAGGGAGATTCAGAATGGAAGCGTTAAGAGTACAGAGATGAATAATTTGAGTAAATATTTCCTTGAGAAAAATATAAAAATCTGAAATACAGAAAAACATTATTTTCCACTGTAAAATGTCAGTACTACTTTCTTAATTACTAAATTGCAGAGAAATATATATATTCTGCATAAAGCAATGCTTTGATATTTGAAAATATTGTAACAGAATGTGAGGAAATATCTTTACATTAAGGAATTTATGGATCTCATTTATGTTTTTGTTTATTTTTCTATTATTCATTTTAGATGTCCCAGAAATGGAGGATGTGATTAGCACCTGCCAGGAACATCACAATAAATATCTCTCTGAAGTAGCAGTCATGAATAGTAACCCAGGGGAGGAAAAAGTGAGACTTATAAGAAGTTTTCATTTGAGCTCCATACAGAAGTCAGAACTGATTAAGAATAATGGGAACTCCTTAGGGATGAGGATAGAAAAGGTCACTGGCTGTCAGAGCATGGGTGTTTTCAGTGAACCTGGTAAGATGTGTGCTGCATATAGACCTCATGTGTCTTCTGTAGTTGACGAACGAAAACAGTGTGAAAAGTCTTTCAATGAGAAGAAACACCCTGTTGTCCCTCAGAGGACACACACAGGAGAGAAACCTTATGAATGTAACAAGTGTGGAAAGTCTTTCACCGAGAAATCAAAGCTTACTGTCCACCAGAGAACACATACTAGGGAGAAACCTTATGAATGTAACGTTTGTGGAAAGTCTTTCATCCAGAAATCAAAGCTTACTGTTCACCAGAGAACACACACAAAAGAGAAACCTTTTGAATGTAACATTTGTGGAAAGTCTTTCTCCTGGAAGGAATATCTTACTAGACACCAGAGAACACACACAGGAGAGAAACCTTATGAATGTAACATGTGTGGAAATTCTTTCACCTCGAAGACATAACTTACTGTCCACCAGAGAACACACACAGGAGAGAAACCTTATGAATGTAACATGTGTGGAAAGTCTTTCACCTGGAAGACTTACCTTACTGTCCACCAGAGAACACACAAAGGAGAGAAACCTTATGAATGTAACAAGTGTGGAAAATCTTTCACCCAGAAATCGATGCTTACTCTCCACCAGAGAACACACACAGGAGAGAAACCTTATGAATGTAACGTGTGTCGAAAGTCTTTCACCGAGAAATCAAACCTTACTCGCCACCAGAGAACACACCCAAAAGAGAAACATTTTGAATGTAACATTTGTGGAAAGTCTTTCTCCTGCAAGGAATACCTTACTCTGCACCAGAGAACACACACAGGAGAGAAACCTTATGAATGTAAGATGTGTGGAAAATCTTTCACCCAGAAATCAAATCTTAATCTCCATCAGAGAACACATACTAGAGAGAAACCTTTTGAATGTAACATTTGTGGAAAGTCTTTCTCCTGCAAGGCATATCTTACTCTGCACCAGAGAACACACACAGGAGAGAAACCTTATGAATGTAACATGTGTGGAAAATCTTTCACCAAGAAATCAAATCTTAATCGCCATCAGAGAACACATACTAGAGAGAAAACTTATGGATGCAACTTGTGTTGAAAGTCTTTCACCCATAAAAGAAACCTTACTGTGCACCAGAAAACACACACATTAGAGAGACCTTATGAATGTAACATGTGTGGAAAGTCCTTCTCTTGGAAGTCAAGCATCAATGTCCATCAGATAATAAACACAGGAAAGAAACCTTATGAATGTAACCTGTGTGGAATGACTTTCACCTGGAAGTCAAACCTCACTGTCCATCAGAAAAAACACAGGAAAGAAACCTTATGAATGTCATGTTTGCGGAAAGATTTTCAGCCAGAAGCTACAACTTACTATCCACCAGAGAGCACACCACAGGAGAGAAATTTTATGAATGTGACCTATGTAGAAAATCTTTCATGCAGAACATACACCTTTCTGTCCATCAGAAAAAAACCAACCAGAGAGAAATATTATGTATGTAGCAGGCATGGAAATTCTTTCACCTGGAAGGCACAACTTAACATCCATCACAGACACAAGGAGAGAAACCTTATGAATGTGACCAATGTGGAAAGACAGCTTAACACACGTAAGTTGATTCACACAAATGAAATAACTTAGGATTGTACCAAATGGGAAAGTCTTTGATCTGTAAGAAAATTGAAATTGCAATACAGAACCAATACAGGATACAGACCTTATGATATAGCAGATGTGGAGTCCTCGAACTACAAGACACAGCTCAGGGTTCATCACAGAACACACAAAACACACAGACACACATACACCCTCACACACAAAGAGGAGAAAAATCATATGTAGAAAAATTGGAAAGGTTTTCTAGAAAAAGTCATAACAGTAGTAAAGTCTTTCTTGGAGGGGTAACAATGCTTGATAGAAAATGTATTAATGACCTAACTCATATAATGGTATAACCAATCGATACAATATCTTTACAATAAAATATATATTTAAAAAATATGATGGATTAATAAAGACTAGAATCTCTGCATTTTTTGGGGAGGAGGTCCGGTCGTGGGGCCTGAACTCTGGGCCTGGGCGCTGTCCCTCAGCTCTTCAGCTCAAGGTTAGCGTTCTACCACTTGAGCCACAGCACCACTTCCGGCTTTTTTTTTCTTTTTGCTTATGTGGTGCTGAGGAATCGAACCCCGGGCCTCGAGCATGCAAGGCAAGCGCTCTACCACTGAGCCACCTTCGCAGCCCTGCATTTTGTCTTGGGGGAGAACCCCAAAGTGTCTTCAGTGCTTGCACTTTTCTTTAATTATTCACTGGTTATGAAAAACTTGTGATTGATTCACTCTTAGCCCATTTAGTTGTTCTGCTGAGTGAGCTATAATAAAAGACCAGTGTGGACGATGTGTCGCACCTGTGTTATCTCATAGAGGGCCAAAGTAGATATGACATTAGGGGAAATAATCAAGCACACAAAGATATTGATCAATCTCTCACAAAAATTGAAGTTAACAAAGGAATAAAACCATCTGCCACTTGAGCTACACCATCACTTCTAGACCCTGAGAGGAAGGAAGGAAGGAGTAGGGAAGTGAGAGATGGAAAGAGGAAGGGAAGCAATGAGGAAGAAGGAAGAAATAAACTATTCAAAAGAAGAATGTTTAATTTTTGGTGAATGTGAGAATTATTGTTTCAGAGGTGGAGCTCAAGAAATATGGCTTTCACAAAAAGCAAATATTTGAATGTTTACAAAACGATAAAGAGGATGTAACATTTTATAAATTGATTTACTAATACAGTAATATTAAGTAAGGAGGTCAGGTGTGGCTGATGCCCTATTGGCCACATGGTAGATGGTGGGGTCAGGCATCTTGTTTTCATGCAGGGGGAAGGAAATGCCCCATCCATCACTTACCTCCCAACTGATGGGTGTGGGTGGATCCCTGGAAGCAGGCATGGGCATTTGGCTGATGTTACTCAATCTGAAAGTCCAGTGCCTGGAATGGGAATTTCCTGTAGACCTGCCTCCTGCTTAGGCCCTATTTAGGCTGGACCAGCAGTGGCACCAGATGCCATGCCACATGTCTCTGTAATCATGTCCTGTGTGCTTTCTCCTGGCTTGTCTCTCGTCATCTAGTGTCCCAATTCATCACTTTCTTGGTGCTGATTGGTTTCTCGGTGCTGTTTTTATTCTCTCCCCCCCTTTCTGTCCTATTTCCAAGCTGTCTAAGTGTATTTGTGGACTGCAAGTCTTTGTTAGAACAGGCTGCTTGCAGACTGCTAGCTGTGAAATCCACTCCATTATTACATCTACCATAATGTGGCTTTGAACAAATATAGTGTCTTCTTTTACAGAAACAGAAAGGTTACCTAAATTTAGAATTTCTAGAGCCAAGATCGATGCCACTGTATAGTTATGCAATTAAAGATATCCTGCAGGTATTTAGAAACAATTTCTGTTACATCAGAAAGAGCTTAATTAATAAACCAAGACCAAGGCTCCAGATCCTATATAAGCCAGTCATTCTAGATATGTCTAGAGCTGTTTGGTTACATGAAGAGCAATACTTTCACACATTCATGAAGGAACGTTATTGTGCCAATATGAGGTTTTGAACTCAGGAACTGAGTTGAAGCCAGCCAGAGCTGGCTTCAAAGGAGATTCTCTCATCTTGGCCTCCATAAAAGCTAGCCCTGTGGGCTGTTCTGAAGAAATCTGTCTCTGGGAACATGAGGTTTCCTTCAGTGCTTCAGTTCAGGCTTCCTGTGGCTTCAACAATTTCAGTATTTATTTCAATAGTTCAAAAATAATAACTCTTCTTCACAGTATTTTCAGAATAAAAAAAGGAATCCTTAAATCCTGCCTATGATTCCATTTACAAGATAAGGACAGTGGAGTTCACATTGCAAGATTTAGCTAGTTGCTCGCTTAACGCCTTCCATCACACTGTTCACACTTCTACTTTTTTGGGGTGGGGGGTCCGGGCTTGTGGCCTGAACTCTGCGCCTAGGTACTGTCCCTCAGCTCTTCAGCTCAAGGCTTGCACTCTACCACTTGAGCCACAGTGCCACTTCCAGCTTTTTTTTTTTTTTTGCTTATGTGGTGCTGGGGAATTGAACCCAGGACCTCATGCATGCATGGCAAGTGCTCTGACACTGAGCCACCTTCCCAGGCAAACCCTTCTGCTTATCTAGAGAGGCCTAAAAAAAATGGGATTGGGAGGCACCTGTGCCCTTGGCCTTCCTATTTGTACCACACACACTCACACACACACACACACACACACACACACACACACACACACTATCCATTTGGAAATCGCTCATTCTCCCATGTTTACAAACTGTATGCTTTCTGAGAAGGGATGGTTCACAGACTGGAGTCCTACCTAGGCCTGTTATATACCTCAAATTATGAACCAAAATACCACGTTCATTAAAAGTATGCCTGATGATAACATATTTTATTAATGTTTTGTATTATTTTTGTTATTATCATTTGGCCAACACTTTGCTTGAGTGCTCACTGAATTGGTAAAGTACCCTTTCCTCTTTTAATTTCAGACCAGCAATTAAAAATGAGCAATTACACTCCCTCATGTGTGGAATCCTAACTACTCAGGAAGCTGAAATTAGATAGTTTTGTAGGCCATCCCATGCAAAAGCTCCATGAAAATGGTATCTTAGCCAATAAAAGCATGGCTCTGGTTATATGTACCTACCTTTTTACTACTTCTGATATGTAATTATAAAATTAATGTATGGAAAGGTCCAGGCAGAGAAGCAAGACCCTAAGGTGAAAAATCAGTGATACAAATGGTCATCTTCTATAGAAGGTAAAGGAAGCCTCACAAGTTTTTGCCCCTGAATTCAACCTGAGGACCAATAATGAGGTACGTGTAACCAATACATTCTTCCAAATATTTAGTGGAAGAATTTGGGTGTGGATTACCCAATGATAGGTAAACAGACCTTTACCAAGTGATTGCAAAAGGACTTTTGCATATGGCTATATGATGTTATGAATTATATATCCTGTTATGTGGACACCATGAGTCCTGTTTGGATCAAGTAATTAAGATCTCCTGATCTAACAGGGCACTGGTGCTTCACATCGGGATTCTTACTTGCTCAAGAGCATGAGGTTTAAAGATCACAATTGAAAGGCAAACTAGGTAGGAATAGCTGTAAAAGTGTTATGGCCAATTATCACCAAATTTCCCACAAGTAATGCTGTGAATGAAGTTGATAGACTGTCAACACTTTTGTTCCTTTATTACCAAAGCTCAGGGACAGTACCCGGGCCCTGAGTAGAAAGAACTCCAGGGCCAGGGAAGATATTCTGGAAAATGGGTTTTTGGCCCTCGTGCAGAAAAGTTACCATTCTTGTTTAAGCCTAAAGTCCTCAATAGTGTATAGTCATTGTCCTCAATTGAGGTTGATATTGAAATGTCTTATAAGCCAGGGTAATGATAGATTGTACGAATATTTTGGTTTCTTTTGTCAAGTGAATCCACATGCACATACCTTTATGTTTCTGACTAGTTCATAAGTCCTTGTAGAGGTTCAAGATGCTATGCAGGACAATGTGGTCCACGTCTGTAAAGTGCAGAATGAGACCTTCAAAGAGAGATCTCAACATATAAAATGTGGCCAAATATTGCAGTATACTTGAAACAGTATCATAAGAAAAGAAGTATCAAGTAGTGATGATTTAAGGTCCCAGAATACCAATATATTTGAACGATAAGATTGGTCTATGCCAGAACTCAAAATGAAAGGTACAGGAAAGAAAAGTTTGGTAAGGAGCCAGCTGAGGAGAGGAGGGCAGTGCCAAAGTCTTCATGCAATAGGCAAACCTGGCAAGTCCCTTGGGACAGGAGTGAGAAGCCCAGAGCAGGGTGTGTGCTACCCATCAGTCCACCACCAGCACAGCATGGCACCTGCAGCATGAGCCAAGTTGCACACGTGTTTCCTGCAGTGCTGACTGTTGACACAGGGACCTGTCAGAGAAATCAGTGGCCTAATGTAATAATCTTGTCCTATGTAGATGATACAATTACTTGTGGACTAGAGAATTGGTAGTAAAACATTGCTAGATGAACTAGTAAAAATTCTTCAGGATGTGTGTGAATGTGTGTGCCCTAAGAAGAAAAGAAATTGAAAAGTAGTTCAGAGAGAACTTCAATGACAAGTGTGGGACTTGAGTGCACAGCAAAATAGATCCATTACTATCACAACAAATAGGTGAAAAGGAAGGGTTTCCTTCACTTATTTTTACCAATCTTACAAATCCCATTGTGTTCAAAATAATAAGAATAGAAATGTATGTGTTGATGCTTAATGTTGTACAACAGCTAGTTTATCAATGACAGCAGAGGCCTAGGGTCTCTTCTGTGTGCTGTCCCTGAACTCTCTGGAAAGGAGGACAATACTATTGAACGTGAACTTATGTCACTTTTAAGTTTGTCGTTTAAATTCCAGAGGAATATTGACTAATTTAAATGAGCAGACTTTTTGTTTGGCAGTCTTTAGGCTTGAACTCAGGGGACAGGTGCTGTCCTTGAGCTGCTTTTGCTCAAGGGTAGCACTCTACCACTTGAGCCACAGCACAACTTCTGGCTTTATTGGTGTATGAGAATCTGAGGAATAGAACCTATCTCCTCATTCATGCGATGCAAACACTCTACCACTTAGCTACCTTCCCTGTCCTATAAGCAGACTTTTTATGTTAAAAGAAGAAAGAATAGGTTGCTATGTAGGATCCACTTTCCATGTGCAAGTCGGAAGGTTCAACCCCTCAAATTGAAAGGAAGAAAGTAGAAAATGGAGTGACAGGAAGTATTCAGTTACAGCTACAAAGAAAATTAGAACAAAGGCAATGAGCAAGTAATTAGGTTTTTGTTTGGGATTGTTTCTTTATTCTTTCAATTGTTAGCTGTGGGGTTTGAACTCAGGGAGGGCCTGGCATATTCCCTATGCTTTTCACTAAAGGCTGGCATGCTACCACTTCCAGCCAGAATGTCACTTCTAGTTTTCTGGCATTTCATTGGTGATAAGTCACAATGAATTTTCTGCTGATGTGGTGCTGAGGAATGGAACCCAGTGCCTCAGGTATGCAAGGCAAGCACTCTACCACTGAGCCACACTCCCAGGCTGCCTCCTTTCTTAAAAAAGTGTGGTTGGGGCTGGCAATGTGTGTTAGTGATAAAGTACTTGCCTAGCAGGCATGGAACACTATGTTTGATATTTCAGTACCTAATAAACAACAACAGCCCCCAAATACCCCTAGAAGCACTGGTGCTGTAGCTCAAATGGTAGAGTTGTAGCCTTCAGCATAATGAATGTCAGGAACAGTTTTCAAGCCCTGAGTTCTAGCCCCAGGAATGTCAAACAAGAACAACAAAAACAAGATGAAATGAGCAAAAGAAAACAAAAAACCTAATGTCAGCAAGTTTCATTGATAAACACAACACACAAACACACACATAGACACACATACACAAATACACTTTTATCAAACCATATTCCTCTCCTTTACCATGTCTGCTCTCCGTCCCTGCACCAACTGCTACCTACATCCACTGGAGAACTTACTCTGTGTTTCTCTTGTTTTTGCATTCTTAAAAAAATTTATTGTGAAGATTAAAATATAAAAGTAGTAGCAATAGTCATGAGAAAAATTCCAATCAAAAGTACAATAAAATAACCATTTCATACATGTTAGTGTGGCCATAGTTTTAAACAAAACAACAAAATCCTTCCAAAGTCTAACAAAAGCTAGGAAAGATGTGACAATAATGTGAACTTGTGCATTTCTCTCAGGTATGTAAAACTATCAAAGATGGGACAAAAAGTCCTAAAAAGAACTGAATATAGAATTACATAGAAATATGGTCCAGCACTTCTACACTTGTACATAACTTAGAGAAAAACAAAGATTTCTATAAATACCATCAAATAGGGACTAAGTTTCAAGAAAGACAAATACCACAAAGAAGTCCAAGAGTATTAACAGAGATTAATTGAACTACTTATAACACACTCAGTCCTGTACAGCAGTTAAAATTATGTTTGACCACACTTTTTCAGCAAATCCATTAAAATTTCATTAGGATAGTCTCATGTTATTTTTGTGGATGTGATGTCTGATAAGATTCTAGGCAACCTTTACCTTCCATGAGAACTTACCTTCTAGGTGTCATTGAATCACAAAAAAGTGAGGCAACATTTTGCTTAAAGTAAAAAATGAGAAGCAAACTAAAGCAAATCTGAACTTAACTTAGAAGCCAAGATTTGATCATCTGCTAAATCTACAAGCCATCTTTAGCTTTTTTAGAAACATGTTCCTAAAGCTGAATCTGTTTTTTTTCTGTTTTTCAAACTTGGACACAGTTAGGTTCATAACATGGAATGTCAAACAGAGTGAGAAATAAAAGAATCTCATCAGAGATCCTTTCTTGCTGTTGACAGTGAGTAAAGATTCTGGAACCATGGCTTGGAGAGATGTCATATGAGAGTCAGAAAAGAACCTGTGTGATTTTACCCTTGAAGTTTCTGGTCAGAACATGATACTTGGACTGGTAAAGCATAAAGCCTTCGTATGGGAGAAGAAACATTCCTGAATCATGTAGAGCATTAAAGTCTCCACTAAAGACAAACCCACAGAAGAGTGAAGTCTTATGTGTTACTAAACAATATTAACAGAAAATACACTACAAATGTAGA
Organism: Dipodomys spectabilis; assembly: GCF_019054845.1. NCBI lineage: Eukaryota > Metazoa > Chordata > Mammalia > Rodentia > Heteromyidae > Dipodomys > Dipodomys spectabilis. The sequence goes on along the minus strand of NW_024870904.1, from coordinate 3,146,624 downwards.
TCCATAAAATTAAAGAGAAACAACTTATATAGGTATGTGCTTTTGCTTATACTTGTTGGTTGATTACACAGGAAATTCTTTTATCCAGCATTCTGGTTTTTCTTACACTTACCCACAATGGTAGTTGTTAATATAAAATGCATGAACTTTGCAGTGATATTCACAAAAAAGAAAATCAATTCTGTTTACTTCGGTAAGGTGTTTTTGATAGAAAGACAATATGAATCCTTTAAAAGCAGTGTTTGCACATTAGTACTGGGTTTTTCTAATTCACAAGAATATTTTCTTACTTTGAAAAACTTAAAGAGAATTTATTATGGGCTTAGTGTTCACATTCACAATACTTAAGATGAGGAGTGTTACAAATTTCAAGGTGGCGAATTTTCTGTTTGTTTTGGGATTTGGACTGTCCTCATCCACATTAGCGACTGAATATCTTGCCTTAAAATTTTTCAAGTTTTCTATTTCATATTATTTTTTAGGATATAATCTGAATTTAAAAGAGGACATTGTAACTGGGCTCTCATGTCTAATGGCTGTAATCTTTGCTACTTAGAAGGCTGAGAGCTTAGGAAAGTTTGTATCCCCACTTTTGCTCCTCAGCTCCACCCAGACCTGAGCTCCTTCCAGACCTAGAGTTACCTCCATACTGCTTACCACTCCCTCTCTCTACCCACACCTACCTGAGCATGCACCTACCTAACTTCCTGCTCCCCAGCTCCTGTGACTACCTGAAGAAAGACAGATGCATGTGCTCTGTCTCCTGGGAAATATGGTCCTTCTAGTAAACTTTATAATAATCTTTCTCCTGTGCCTGCTTGTGGTCCCCTGGGATACACATGAAGGATCCCTACAAGGATCACAAAATAAATCCATGGGTAAAAGAACATCTGAGACACTTATCTCCAATAAAGTAGCCAAAGTAGCTAGATGTTGAGATGTGGCTTATGTGGTACAACATTATCATTGAACCAAATAATTTCATGATCATTTTCCAGACCTTGAGTTCAAGAATCAGGACAAGCACACACCTATCTAGGGCATTGTATTTTATTCAAATTCTATTTTATCAATTGATTAGGAACACATAATCAGGAAGTCTCTCATTTTTTTTTTGGTCAGACATGGGGCCTAAACTCTGAGCCTGGAGAACTGTTCCTCAGCTCCTAAACTCAAAGCTAGCACTCTACCACTTGAGCCACAGTGCACTGCAAGCTTTTTCTACCTATGTGGTTCTGAGGAATAAAACGTGGGCCTTATTTACGCAGGCAAGCACTCTACCACTGTATCACTTGCCCCGACAGACTCTATTATTTTAAGCGATGGATTATAGGCCAATTATATTAGTGGAGAAATTGTAGTGTGTCAGAACAGACACATAAAGTGGAGTATATATGTGCCAGCAACATTTTGAAAGTTTCAAAAGCCATAGGAAGTGCAGAGGGTCAAAAGGGGATGAATATGTTTATATAAGACATTTTCAAGGAATGTTTAAGATTCATTGGCTTCAATTCACAAAAGGCAAGTTTATAAAGTCACATGGGGGAGTACCAGAATCTCTAGGTTCAGGAGTATAAGCACACAACTCCTGACTCTCCTTGTCTAGAGGACCAGAGGTTTGTGAGCCAGTTTCTGGTACCCAGAGGAACAAATGCTAATGGCAGCACAAACCTATGAGCCCATAAAATATCATCAAACCCAGACTGGGGAAGGACTCTCCCTAGGATCCTCAGATGGCTTCAAGTTATACTTCCCAAGAAGACAAGTTGGGCTTCTACCTCTTGGCTCTGACTATGGAGTGCAAAGCTGTACTTAAGAGCACTTCCAGCAGCAAGACAAAAGGAAAGAAACCCGAATTTGCAAACTGAAAACACCAACAGTGAGCAAGGAGGCTTTGGCCTCTTTTCTCCCCTTTCCCTCAACACACTTTCAAATGATCTGTGTCCTGATAGAAACTACAATTCCCATAATGCAATTCATTCACCTAGGGGACATGGGCCTGCTACAGGGTTTTCACTGGTGCCAGACACTTGGTCCTAAGTGTGCATGGATGCATGGGGAACTTTCTCTCCCATCTACGGGAACTAAGCTGAGTTCCTCCTTGAAAAATCAGTTTACCTCCTGAAACTTTGTGAGATCAACCAAAAGAAAGAAATGTATTAGGAGCTTTAGATAATTTGGCCTTCTAATTCTTAGTTCTATTAATGTAATTGAGGTTATGAGACTCCATGTTTTTGTTGTTATTATTGTTAAAAATATGTGTTCTGGTCCATTTAAATTATGTCCCTTTTGCCTTAAAATTTTGAATATCTCCCCTCTCACATTAAAAACGTATTTGTAGCTGTGTGCCAGTGGCTCATGCCTGTAATCCTAGGAACTCAAGAGGCTGAGATCTGAGGATGCTGGTCCAAAGCCAACTCGGGCAGGAAAGTTCATGAGCTTTCTCTCCATTAAACCACCAGAAAAATGGAAGTGGCCTTGTTGCTCAATTGGTGTAGAGCTCACCTTGATCTGAAGGGATCAGGGATAGTGATCAGGCCCAGAGTTCAAGTCACACAATCAGGTATTTACAGACATTTAACCGATTGATTCTGGGATCATTTCCCCCTGCTCTAACATATATATACTGAAATAAGATAGCAGGATTTTAAGGTAGCCATACTTTATAATCTTTGAATTAAATTGATTTGTCAAACTCTCCTCATTACTTCCCCAGAAACTCCCAAATTCCATCTATGAAATTTCAAGGAGTTTTTGGTTATTTGTGTCTGAAGTTTTCCTTCCCTTAAAAAGTTTTTTTCCCTGGTTTTGTTGTTGGTCCTGTGGCTTGAACTCAGAGCATGGGCACTGGGTTTTTTAGAAAATGGTACTCCTTCCCAAGACTTGAAAAAATGGTTGTCTAGGAAGATTAGGTTGAATGTGGGTGGAGGTAGAGTTTAGGGTAGGTCTATGTTCATGTGAAGCTTGATTACTTGCCCCAAACCAGTCTGTTTTTACTTTTTTGTTTTGCATACCCTGTTTTGTTTTGATTTTCTACCTCTTCTCTGTTCCTAGAAGTTTCTGGCAGCAACTGTAGGCTACATATCTAGGGGTCCTCAGACTTGTCTTCCCAGACTGTATGCATTACACTGTGGAAAAAACCTTTTGCCTCTCTCCCTCATATCAAACATCCTAAGCTGTCTCTTAAGGGTTTATTGTGATTGTTGATGATTCTTTCCCCACATCATGACTGGGAAAGCTTGTGTAGGAAATATTCATGCCTGATATTCAGTCCTCCAGTGCATAGGTTCTCCATGCCTCTTTTAGTGGACCTGAGCTATTCCTCATAAAAATGCAGATCATGAGGCACATTTGGATGTATAGACGGCAACATTGGAGCACCTATAAAATATGAAGCAAAAAAATTCTTTCTTTCTGTAAAAGTTAAAAGTAAGTTCCTGAGAGGCAAGGAGATAAGAATCAGGTAAAATTGGCTGCTTCCTAGATTAGCTGTGTCCCATAGTGTTCATTGTTCAAGGTTACATTTTTCAAACATTCATTTCTAAGTATTATGTTTATTGTGCTAGTATAAATAGAATTTACTTCCTACATTATATTTGAATTGTCCATTGCTCACAGACTTGTCTGACTATTTTTTATACAAATATTATATCCTCTTATTGCATTGATCTCAATTATTGAGTGTTGTAGATCCTGAGGTAGAAGGTACAAGTATGGTAAGGTACTCAGGGATAGATTATGGCTCTGAATTCCTCTGGAAGAAAAGGTGTATGAATGGAAAAAGTGTGAGTTTATGCAAAACACTTGTACAATTCATATGTCAGGAGATGTGGTGCACCCCACTTGGGTTCCAGTATTCCTAGAGATTCCTTTGTTGGTGATGATCCACCACCATGGAGGGCCTGTGGACTTCACTTCTTGTCCGCTGTTCTGGTGTTAGGATCTTCCCAATATTCACCGAAGGACTGGTCTCAGAGGAGTGATGTGATCAGTGGTAACTTACTGGACCTCATGTTTGTCAGTCTGTGTGGACAAGCTCACCCTGACATTGTAGACTGGATGCTGCCTTAAGGCCTATTTGCATGAATACCTGTTTCGATTCCATACCTCTGCTTCAGAGACCTGTTTTGTTTCATGATTCTTTGATCACTTACAGTGCAAGCTTGTGTTATGTATCTGTACAGGCTGGTAGTTGAGCTGCGTATTGTTTTCAAGGGTGGAGTGGTGTTTCATGCCTCTTGCAGGAACAATTGTATTTTCACTAACCTTATAAATCCTCTGGGATTACTATTCAATTACCTTAACTTATGTTGCCTGTTCAGTTCATAGAACAATAATGGTAGATTAAGTTTGGGTCTCTTTTTGCTATTGAGCTTTAGAGGGCTCTTAGCCATTGCTGCCAATTTTTGGGAATATTGGTTGCCAACCTTATTGTACCCCAACTCTTCTTGCTAGTGCTACTGCTTCTGCTGTGAACCTTATGCAAACCATATATACAGCATAACATGTTAATTCTTTAGCTTGATAAATTTCTGGTGCCCTGGGATGCAGGTGGAGTAGATAAAAAGATTATGATAAGTTTTATGATTTGGAAACAGCAGTGATGTATGCTGATAATCAGGTGGACCTGCTAATGATGTGCTTAAAAATGATGTGTCATGCTAATGGTCAGTACATCTGCGTTATCTTTCTTAAATATGATGGAAATATGACTTGCACCACTATCCAGTGACATATTTGAGGAATCTGGTCCTTTGATAATTTAAGCTTAGACATTATGCAGCTTCAGGGTCAGATATCTGATATTGGTCACTGCACCCTATAGGTAGCACACTCCCAGAATTAGCTGCATCACTTCTCCATTACCTGCAGGGATTCAACCTGGATAATAACACACCTTTTTCTATTTCTTACGACTTTTGCTCTTCCTTCTTTTTGTATGCCTTTTTCTTCCATTCTTCCTGAGATATATGATCTGCTGCTTTTTCAAGGTTCAGGCTGATAGACACTTGCTCAATTTACAAAATGATAAAGGAGAGACATTCGAGACCCAGAGGTGCCAGGAGCTGGCAAGGTGTGAGCAAAATCTCCACAACCACTGCCCTATTCATAGGAGGGTGTTTTCCTATTACTTCTGGCCCTGCGGGCTTACCTGTAGAAATTTGGTGGACAAAGGTTGAACTAGAATGAGGAAGGATGCATATGATCTGCACTTGCTGGCACATTGGGTCCTAGACCAATGTGATGCAAGCATTGTGCACTTAGAGAAAATGTCTATAGCTAAGGTCATTGCTGGAATAAAGAGAAATTCATCATTGGTCTTGTCTCTGTCTCTTCCATTATCATCCCCTTGTTCTTCTGGAGCACTGCTGGAGTTGTGGCTGGCCCCAGCAGTGGTAGTATGCTACCTTGCACGCATGAAGCCCTGGGTTCAAGTCCTCAGTACCACATACAGAGAAAAAGCAGAATGTGGAAATGTGGCTCATGTAGTAGGGTGCTAGTCTTGAGCAAAAGAAGTTCAGTGGCAGTATCCATGCACTGAGTTCAAGCCCCAGGGTTGGGACATAAAACACAAGAAATGTAAGCTGGGTGCTGAAGCCTCATGTCTGTAATCCTCACTTTTCAATAGGCTGAAACTGAGAATCCCAGTTCAATGTCAGACAGGCCAGCAACATGTGTGAGACACTTATCTCCAGTGACCACTAAAAATCCAGAAGTGTGTTGTGTCTCACATAGTCGAGCACTTGAGCTCAGTGATGGTTCCCAGGCTCAGAGTACAAGTGCCATGACCGAACAACAAACAAAAAAAGGATAAAAGTATAAATAAATGCATCAGAAATATAGACTTGAAAAATGAAAACTACACTTCACAGGTAGTGTTCGAAGCACTCCACTTTTTCCTGATCCTTTTCTCTTTGCCTCTTAGGAATTTACTTTTACAGAATAAAATTAGGTTTTCTTTATATTATCCGTGGTGCTTCTAAGTTGAAGTCTATAATCCAAATATGCACTTTGATTCCCATTTTTCATGAGGAATAGTTCAGCTCCACAAAACAGACATGCAAAACCCATATACTGGAGAAATAAAATCAGGTAAGAAAGTTTCCAATCCAATCCATCCCAATTATGTTGTATGTAAAGGATCACCCAAAAATCACAATAAGTTTTAGGAGACAAGTATAGGATCTCTGATTATGAGAGAGAGAGAGACTTGCAGATCCTGGGGTGACTGCAGGAGCAGGCAAAATGTGAGCAAAGGCTTCAGGGCCAATGACTCCCACCCTCAGGACTGCAAGTCCTTGCCCTTTATGGTTTGAGGAAGTGTGTGTTCTAGCTGATTCGCCTGGGGCTTTAAGTGAAGGGAGGCTTTGGTGGAAAAGCTAGATTGAAATAGAGTGAGGAAAGAAGTGTGCTGTTTGCCCTTTTTGGCAGAGTGGGCTTAGACCAATATTACACAAGTATTTGAGAGACACAGCAGAATTGTGCCATCATCCCTCTCTCTGTCTGCTTAATTATCATCCCATTGGCCCACAGAAGTCGTGCTTGTGCTCTGATGAGACTATGGCAGGAGACAAAATATTTATTCCATAGCTTAATGGATAAGGTCTGAGAAGACAAGTCTGAGGTCCCTTAGATATGTAGCCTAAAACTAGTGAGAGGAACTTTTAGTTTCAGAGAGGAGGTAAGAATATTAAAGAGATTTTCATATGCAAAAATGAGAAGACAAAATCAGACTGGTTTGCAAGTGATTAAGCTTCACATCAACATAGACCTACCCTAAACTTCACTCTTCTACACACCTGCATTCATTCTGACCCCCAAATCACTCTCTTTGTAGGAAAATCAGGGTAATGTGCCATGTACTGAAGATTCCCTGGGAGGAAACTTTTCACTATTTACCTGAAGACATTATTAAAGACACGCAAATAGAGCACAGCACATGCTCACAGATAGTGCACAAGCTCTGAGTTCAAGCCACAGGACCAATAGCAAAAACAACAATAATAACACCCTTATATGAAAAGCAAACTTCAGAAACAAACTAAAACTCCTTTTGATTTAATAGATAGAATTGGGGATTTTCTGGAAAATTAATTGATAGATTTTTTCGAAAGGCAAATCAACACAAGGATTATACTGCATATCCACTATCAATCTTCCTATTCTAAGCCTTTGTGTACGTTACAGCAATGGGAATTGACCCGGTATAAGTTGAGTGTCTGTGAGTACTTTTGAAAGATGAGAGGAGAGGTATTAAACAATTTAAGACAAAACAGAGATATAATTTACATTCAGCAGAACACAGGAATGGAACAAAAAGGAATGTATGAGCAACACAGTCACATAAACTCAATTTCATTATTAGAACAAAGAACCAAACAGTCAATTTATCCACTTGTCCCCATATATTTACATTTTGTGGCTGGTTTCAGGAAGGAAATATTGTTTTTCAAGTAAAATTCAACTTAGCTCCTACAGCAGGGAGAGAAAAATCCCAATACATCCATGCACTCTTGTGACCAGGATGGTGCCGAGCATTGTGGGAATTGTAGTCTCCAAGAAGGACATTTTCTTTGAAAGTCCTGGGTTGTTTTTGTTGTTTTGGAGGGTGGAGGTGGGGCAGAAGATCCTTTTGCGCATGCGTCTCCCCGCCCACCATGGGCATTTTAAGTAGGCTTCTTCTGGGTTCTTTCCCTTTGCCTTGCTGCTCGAAGTGCCCTGAAGTGAAGTTTGGACTTTTGGTGGCAGCCACCAGGCCAGCGCCCAGCTCTGTGCAGTGGAGCTTGGGAGCTGTAACTTGAAGGAATCTCAGGCTTTGGAACTGATGTCAGGTAGGAACTGTGCGATTGCTGCGGGAGTCTCCCCTCCACGTATTCCTTTCCCTTTTTCTGTTTCTGTTTGGTCGTTGGTGGGGCTTAAACTCTGGGCCTGCAAGCACCATTCCTGAGCTCCTCAGCTCAAAGGGAGAGCATTACACTTCAGTTAAAGTTCCTTCTGCCCCTTCCACACTTATCTGCAGTCTGGAGTTGATAATTTGCTTGAGGTTCAGGAGTTTGTGCTGTCATTAGGCTCTGGGCCCTGAGGTGGAAGAACCTGGTTCCCAAATATCTGAGAGCAAGCTGCTTGATTCTGCAGATGAGGAGAGCCCAAGAGCTGTGCATTTGTCCTCCAAGACCAAGGGATTCTTCTATTAACACACGTGACTTTATTTGCTTTGCCCAGGTGTAACAGGAGTACAGGGAGAATTCTAGTGAAATTGTGACGTGTGTGCCTCAACTCTTACATTGAAGTTGTATTTGGGTCTCCGGTGTTTTTTCTAATAGAGATATTTTAATCTGTTTGGCTTGAGTTTTAATCTCCTGGCTTTAGTTCACACGTGTTTGTATTCGACCCTGTATCTAGAGACAGTTGTACATGGGATATTGGAGTAGTGAGTGGCTGGTCCTGTATTTTTAGGAATGAAGCCTAGCAATGTTTGAAGCAGAGCACCCTATGAATAGGAATCTCCATCCTAAGTGGAGAGACCTTGTCAATTCTGAGAAGCCCTAATTGGAAGAAGCAGAAAAGCACAGGAAGGGGAAGATGTTGCTAGCTTCCTTTGCCTTATGCAAAAATAGTTGCTACTTCCCTGAGCACCAGATTCAGGTGATACTCTTTCCTACACCACTCTCAATCACTTTGTGTTGTTGCAAGATTTAAACCAATTTCTAGGAGTCGTGATGAGCTGGATTGAGGAATAAGCCAGAGCATAGTTATGAGAGGGTACCTGAGGCTGTGGTTTGGGATGGTTGGGGTAATTGTTATGACTCAAACTATCTATTCATGTATTAATCCCTAATCCTCTTCTTGCTAATTTATTCAGCCTGTTAACACTGTTATTTTTAGTATGTAATCATGCAAACTTACATTAAATGTGCCATCTATGGATTTGCTAATGCTAGCTCTAAAGGCTTGGTTTTGCCTGGTAGTACAGAAAGTGTTGGTCTGGGACATGTGTCCTAAAAAGAAAAATCACAGAAGAAAACTTGAGGTAATATGTCTTACTCAAGGTTGTATGCTTTGTAGGTGTTACTTATCTTCAGTTGTGTCACGTCTATATCGATTATTTTATGTTGTATCTTTATCTTTTGGATGGCCAAGGTTCTTCGCATGACTGTTTAGGGAAATGAACGTTAGGGACTTTTCAAACCTGGGTTTACCTCATCTTTACTCATGTCCCTTTGACCAAAGCGGTTAAATGGCAAATTGCTAATCATTGCATATGTGTGCAATGGTTAGAGTGAAATGTGCCATTTGACACCCATTATTGAAATAGTATAACATAAGAAATATATTTTGAATACATTTTTCTCTCTAATTTTGGGTGAAAACTACTGAGTTACATCATACATGTTTTCCATGGTGTTTCAATATGTAAATTAATGAGGTAGAACTCAAAATCGAATGGATTCCTAGGATACTTTTGCATTAAAAAAGCAGTTCATACATCCTGAAGTATATTCAGTAATAACTACTTTTAGTGGAAATATGATATGTTTTTGCTTTCAATTATTCAATAATTTCAGTGGGAACATTAATTTTTTCAATTTAGTGTGTATATAAACATAGAAATTAGTTGGTTTAATAATATCTATCTATCATGAAATGGGCTGGATTTGTGTTTATTGGACACTTTCATGCTCTGCTTGAGACATTAAAGATTCTTCTCTTATAAGAAGGCTTTACGATTTCACAATGAAAAATAAATATACATTTAAAAAAAGAAGGCTTTATGGTTTTCCAGCCCAGGTATCATGTTTGCAAGAAAATCCTGGGCCCCAAATCTCACAAATTCATTACTGAATGGGTCATATACCTTATATCCCAGCCATGCTTCCAGAATTTTCTGCTCATTGTCAGCAGCAAGACAGAATGAATGGATCTCTGGTGAGATGATTTTTTTATTTTTCATTTGTTTTCCATTCCATTATATGAACCTAAAGGTGTCCAAGAATTAAAAACAATACCAACCACACAGATTCAGCCTCAGGAACATATTAATAAATCAGGTAAAGGTGGCTTGTAAATTAGTAGGTAAAGATTGCTTGTAGGTTTAGCAGATTAAATGGTTATATTTTTTCTAAGTTGAATTCAGATTGGCTTCAGAATGTCTAGGTTTCATCTTGTCATAAAATGTAGTCACATCTGTTATGTGATGTAATGACACCAAGCAGGTTACTTCTCAGGGAAGGTGAAGGATAGATTGCCACCAGATCACATCCTCATGAGTAACATTAAACTATCTCAATGAAATTTTCCTGGAATTGCTGAAATAGTGTGGTCATACACACGTTTGTATGTTCTTAAGGAATGATTAACCTATATGTACTTAAATTACTCTCCATATATAGTTCTTGGACTGCTTCATGGTCTTGGTCTTACTTGAAACTTTGCCTGTATTTGTTGCTAAGCTTTATGGTCTTTCTACAAATTCCTGTTTGTTCTCTAAAGTATTCTCACAAGATTTCTTTCCTCTATTTTCTCTCTCTATTTTTGATTTTCTACCCGCTAGTGTTGGTTATTTTTCTCTTTCTCTCTCTTCGTATCTATCTTTCTAATATTTTTTTTCTCTTTTCATTCCCTCTTTCCTCCATATGTGTCTCAGTTGTTTCTTTTCTTCAAATGATCTATCTGGAACAATATTTTCTTAGTGATCAGTTTTACATTGCTGATATGGCTCTTAGGATTGACATTTTTCTTACCCGTAGTATAGGAAAATTGTTGCCTAGAGAGTTCTACAGGATTCCACAAACAAAAATTAGAGAAACACAAAAACATAAACAGATAGACTTAGAGGCAACCAGGGTTCTGAATGCTCTCTGGCACTTTGTCCCTGGGCAACAGCAAGCAAGCATAGTTCCTTGAGTGCACACAGGGAAGATTACCATTAATAGCATGCAAAAATGAAGTATCTATGTTAATAGTACAATCAGAGCCACAACAGGTTGTGAGGAAAACATGTTTCCTTATTCTCCTGAGACAGAAGACTCTTGCCCAGAGAAAATCCAGACATGGAGTTCACCTTACCTAGCCTTCAAGGTCAATAGCACCTCAGTTTCAGATGCTATCTTTCCAACAGTAAGGAAAAGACCTGTACTCCAGTCTCTTAACCCTCTCCAGAATTCTCTTTAAGCCATCTCCAGCCAGCTCTTAGTTCTCTCAATGCTGTCAGGCTGGAATTCCAACCTCTCAAACCTTTCCCCCTTCAGCTCAACTTCAGAGTTCCCTACAGAAAAGTACTTCCTTCTATCAATTGGTACACTACAAGAAAATCTGTTTTCTCCTGATTTTGTGTTGGTCTAACTTCATTTGATGTGGTATTCAGTTTTGTTTTTCCTTCCCACTACTTTTGAATATTTTAATTCACTGCCAGTATAAGATTGGAACTAGTGTTGAAAAAAAATAATACAGTGTTGAGATGTTCTCTATTAGAAATATCACTTGTCCTAAAATCTCACAGATGTTTGCTCACTAATTGATTTTGATCTCTGAGGAATTTCACTATTAACTAACAGAAGTGAAAATATATCCTTAGAGATCTACTGGAGAAACAACTCAGGAATATGTAATACATTTGAACATTTGGTCATATTTATCATTTTTGTCATCTTGAATGTTCCTTGAGCCTCTCTATATTGGCCTTCACCTTCCATGAAGGCCTATTAAAATGAAAACCTTCTCAAGGAACATTTTTTTCCATGCACCTATATTTTGTATTATAGAATGTAGGCAAAGTTTACAAAATTTCATGGTAGCAGTTCTTTTTTATATAGGAAGGAAATATCAGGGTATTTATGACCACATTTCAATATTTAGTATTTAAACCAAACATGGTAAACCAGGCATATTTTTATGTGGGAACTCAATTAAATCTTATAAGGGCCTAATCCATCATTAGTTACTTTCTGGGGTACTGTTACTGTTTTTTTTAATATTCATATGGACATTGCTTTTCATATCTAGCAATGTTCTATGTTCTGTATTCCATGTGATATCCTGAATGGGTGCTGCTTGCTTTTGAGAGTACTTGTTAATAGAAGGTCTAAATAGGATTTATGGTGAAGCAGTATGTGTAAATGCAGGAAAAATATTGGTTTAATTCATTTTTACCCTGGTATGTACTGAAATTTTATCAAAAATGATAATATAATTTTTCAGACACCTCCTTAGACTTAATGTCATCATGCCAGATTATTGTCTCCTTAGAGTTTTTATCATGTCTCTACTGCTAGCAGCAGAAATGTGTTTGCATACATTATAGAAACTGTAATTTTTGATTGGTCTTGGGGCTTGAATTCTGGGTCTGTTTGTTTTGTTTTCCCTCAGCTATTCAGGTCAAGGTGAGTGCTAACACTGGAGTAACAGTGCTACTTTCATTTTCTGGTGGTTTATTGGAGATAAGTGTCTCAGGGACTTTCCTGCCTAGGCTGGCCTTGAAACTTGATCCTCAGACCTCAGCCTCCTGAATAGCTAGGATTACAGGCATAAGCGACCAGCGCCCTGCAAATCTGTGTATTTTAATGACCCGGTTTATGTATTGTCAAATATTTCTAGTTTGGTATTTAATTCTCCCTGTGAATAAATAACAAAGCTAGCTGCAAACATTTTATGTAAGTCAAAAGCATACCTGCAGCATAATAAAATTCCAGGTTGGAATTCTCATAACCCAGGTCTAATTTCTTGATGGAAATGTGCCATTACAGAAGCTGATGTCATTTGATGATGTGGCTGTGTACTTCACCTGGAAGGAGTGGCAGGATCTGGATCCTGGTCAGAGGACCCTTCATAGAGATGTAATGCTGGAGACCTATAGCAATCTCCTGTCCTTGGGTGAGCAAAGGTTATTTTTACTTGGAAGATCAAGTGCTTTTATTTTAGTAGACATTAGACTATTTATGCTATTTAGGGAGAAGATTCCAGTCCATTCCCAGGTAAAATACTGCTAGTATAAAAGCCAGTCAAATTTGAGTCTGAGAGCTTGTTGTTGTTTGTCTTTCACACTAGTGCTTGAGCTACAATTCTATTTTCACTTTTGTTTTGGGGTATATTCTGTTTTTCTGTGCCCAGGTTGGTTTCAAGCCTGCCTCTTCTGATCTCACCTCCTAAATGTAGGTGTAAGCCTTTGGACCATTACATTTTCTGAAGAAAAAAAAAAGGATTCCAGGCCATGGGAAGTGTCAGTTTTTTCTAAGGGAAACTTCAACTTCATTATATGTAACTCAAGAGCTAATTTTATTCTCCTTCTTTAAGAAGGCAAATCAGTAGTTGGACAAAAGTTCTAAGCTATAATCCACTAATAGGAGACTGACTTCCCAGACTTGGGTAATTATTATAGGTGGATCTACAGTCCAGAATAGAACATACATTACTAATGACAGTATGCTCTGGAAAGTGTGTATTTGTAAGCCCAACCTGATACAGGGTTTAGTGCTTCAAGCTACAAATCCTAGATACTCCGGAGGCTGACATCTGAAGGTTTCAGTTTGAAACCAGCAACTGTAGAAAAATGACCATGAAACTCTTATCTCCAATTAACCATTCAAAAACTAGAAATGTAGCCAAGTGCTAGCTTTTAGCAAAACTGCTGAGTTCAAGCCACACAGTTGGCAAAATAAACCCAAAGCTGGATGCTACTCCACCATGGAGCTGTTAAGAATTGAGAAACCATGGGCTTGGAAGGTGGCTCAGTGGTAGAGGAATTGCCTTCCATGCATGAAGCCCTGTGTTTGATTCCTCAGCACCACATAATCAGAAAATAAAAAAAGCCGCAATTGGCGTTATGGCTCATGTGACACAGTGCTAGTCTTGAGCTGAAGATCAGCTGGACAGCGCCCAGGCCCAGAGTTCAGGCCCACAACCGGACCCATCAACCCCCGCCCCCAAAACAATTGAGAAACCAGATTTAGGAGCAACCTCGTGAACAGGATGTCTGCGACCTTACGTTAATGATGACCCAGCAAGATCAATAATTCTCCACTATTTCTTAATCACAGGGCTCTATGTTCCTAAACCTAAATTGATTGTAATGCTGGAGCAAGGTGCAGATCCACGGATAAGAGAAGCCTCAGACAAGAATTTTACAGGCGAGTTAAAGCATCTTGAACGGTGATGATAGGTTCAGAGCCCAGTTGGTCTGTTTATCTTGAGCTGTACAGAGCGATAGTATTTCTAGTGCCATTGAGTCATGTGTGGGAGAGAACTAGGTGATCCTTTGTATCAAGGAATTGTCAATCCAGAATTCAAGTGGAGACAAACAGAATTTGGTGTGCCAGTGTAGTTAATGTTAGCAATTCTCTTTGTCTGTGGAGAAGTCATTCTTTAAGAGAAAAAGACAATAAGAAATGTACAAAAGGAGATCTCATTTTCTTTTAAACTAGTATTATGCAGATAGGAGGAAAATAGGAGAATGGTAGTGCTGCTATTTTCTGATCAGGACAATAGCTTATGAGTTGTGCTGGGCATAGAGTGAGATTCAGAATGGAAGCATTAAGAGTATGTGGATGAATAATTTCAGTAAATATTTCCTAGAAAAAAATAGAAAAATCTGAAATACAGAAAAACATTGTTTTCCATTGTAAAATGTCAGTATTACATTCATAGTTAGTACCTTGCAGAGAAAAGTTTATATTCTGCATAAAACAATGCTTTGTTATTTGAAAAACTTGTAACAGTTAAAATGTGAGAACATACCTTTACAGTAAGGAATTTATGGATCTCATTTATGTTTTTGTCTATTTTTCTGTTATGCATTTTAGATGTCCAAGAAATGGAGGATGTGATTGGCACCTGTCAGAAAAGTCACAATAAATATCTCTCTGAAGTAGCAGTCATGAATAGCAACCCAGGGGAGGAAAAAGTGAGACTTATAAGAAGTTTTAATTTGAGCTCAAAACAGAAGTCAGAACTGATTAAGAATAATGGGAACTCCTTAGGGATGAGGACAGAAAAGGTCACTGGGTGTCAGAACATGAGTGTTTTCAGTGAGCCTGGTAAGATGTGTGCTGTATATAGTCCTCCTGTGTCTTCTGTAGTTGAAGAATATAAACAATTTAAAAGGATTTTCACTGAGAAGACATACCCTATTGTCCCTCAGAGAACACACACAGGAGAGAAAGCATATGAAAGTAAAATGTGTGGAAAGATTTTCACCAGTAAGGCATACCTTACTGTCCACCAGAGAAGACACACAGATGAGAAACCTTTTGAATGTAACACGTGTGAAATGTCTTTTACCTCGAAGTCAAACCTTACTCTCCACCAAAGAACACACACAGGAAAGAAACCTTATGAATGTAACCTGTGTGGACAGTCTTTCACCTGGAAATCAAACCTCACTATCCACCAGAGAACACACACAGCAAAGAATCTTTATGAATGTAACGTGTGTGGAAAGTCTTTTGCCAAGAAGGCATGCCTTACTATCCACGAGAGAACACGTATTAGAGAGAAACCTTATGAATGTAACATTTGTAGAAAATCTTTCACCTGCAAGTCATATCTTACTGACCACCACAGAACACACACAGGAGAGAAACCTTATGAATGTAATATGTGTGGAAAGTCTTTCATCCAGATTCTCACCTTACTATCCACCGGAGAACACACACAGGAAAGAAACCTTATGAATGTAACATGTGTGGAAAGTCTTTCACCCAGAAGTCAACACTCACTGTCCATCAGAGAAGACACACAGGAAAGAAACCTTATGAATGTAACATGTGTGGAAAGTCTTTCACCCAGAAGTCACCACTTACTGTCCACCAGAGAAGACACACAGGCGAGAAACCTTATGAATGTAATGTGTGTGGAAAGTCTTTCACCCAGAAGCTACACTTAACTGTCCCCCAGAGAACACACATTGGAGAGAAACCTTATGAATGTAACATGTGTGGAAAGTCTTTCACCAAGAAGTCAAACCTCACTGTCCACCCGAGAACACACACAGGAAAGAAACCTTATGACTGTAGCTTGTGTTGAAAGTCTTTCACCCAGAAGTCAACTCTCACTGTCCATCAGAGTATACACACAGGAAAGAAACCTTATGAATATAACGTGTGTGGAAAGTCTTTCACCCAGAATTCAAACCTTACTGTCCACCAGAGAAAGCACACAGGAAAGAAACCTTATGAATGTAATGTGTGTGGAAAGTCTTTCACCCAGAATATACACTTTACTGTCCACTGGAGCACACACACAGGAGAGAAACCTTATGAATGCAACCAGTGTAGAAAGACCTGGAGGTCCCAGCTTAACACACATAAGTTGATTCACACAAATGAAATAACTTAGGATTGAGCCAAATGGGAAATTCTTTGATCTGTAAGAAAATTGAAATTGCAATACAGAACCAATACAGGATAGGGACCTTATGATATAGCAGATGTGGAGTCCTCCAACTACAAGACACAGCTCAGGGTTCGTCACAGAACACACAAAACACAGAGACACAGACACACACACACACACACACACACACACAAAGAGGAGAGAAATCCTATGTAGGAAAAATAAATGGAAAGGTTTTCAAGGAAAAGACCTAACAGTTTGAATAAGAGAACAGACACAAGTGAGAAAATACAAATGTAACAATTGTGGAAAGTCCTTTACCAATTGTTCATGAATCCAAGTTCATAGGACACACACAGTGGATTAATCTTAAAAATATTTCAAATGTGGAAATCCTTTGATCAGAAAGGAATACCTCATGTTCATCAGAGAACTGACTCACATAGGAGAAAACAAAGTAGTGCATAGAACATACGTGAAATGTCTTTCAGTCAGAACTGAGTCCTCAGCATATGTGAGAACAGAGACAGGAAAGAAATTATGAGTATAGAAAACATTTTGCCTGAAGTCCCATCTGTACAGGTATCTGAAGAAATCTCTCTCTGAGAACAGTGCTTCACCTCAGGCTTCCTGTGGCTTCAACTATTTCAGTATTTATTACAATTATTAAAAATAAAAACTCCTCTTTACAGTATTTTCACAATAGAAAAAAAGAATCTTTAAATCCTTCCTATGATTCCATTTACAAGATAAGGACAGTGGACTTCACATTGCAAGATTTAGCTAGTTGCTCACTTAACCCCTTCCATCACACTGTTCACCCTTGTGCTTTTTGGGGGGAGGAGGGGCTAGGCTTGTGGTCTGAACTCTGGGCCTGGGTGCTGTCCCTCAGCTCTTTAGCTCAAGGCTTGCACTCTTCACTTGAGCCACAGCACTACTTCCAGCTTTTTTTTTCTTTTTGCTTACGTGGTGCTGGGGAATCGAACCCAGGGCCTCATGCATGCATGACAAGCACTCTAACACTGAGCCACCTTCCCAGCCCAACCCTTCTGCTTATCTACAGAGGCCTAGTAAAGAAATGGGATTGGGAGGCACCTGTGCCCTTGGCATTCCTATTTGTACAGTGAGTGAGGAAGCTGACTGTCTGTGAGACCTGGAGTTCAAGCTCCAATAGTAGCTCAAGAAAACCATGGTGGAGTCTGAGGTATGTGTATTATATGTGTTTCTAAGTTAGAAACCTAATTGTTGTGAAAACTCGAAAGTCTACATCTCAGACAAAAAGAGAAAAGAATATGAGTGGAGGAGCGAGAGAAGGGAATCCAAAGGTCAGGGAAAAGATGGAAGAAGAGGAGACAAGAGAGTAGTGGAGAGAAGGGAAAAAGAGGGAAAGGGAAAGGAGGAGGAGAATACAGGAGAGGAAGAAAGCCTTATGGCATTAGATTTGACAGTAAATCCTTAAATAGGACACCAAAAGTGACTCATGCAACAAAGAAACAAACAAACAAACAAATGCCAGGCTCTGGTGGTTTACACCTGTAAGCCTAACTACTCAGGTGGGTGAGATCTGAGGATCATGGTTCAAAGCCAGCCTGGTAAGGAAAACTTGTGAACTCTTATCTCCAATGAAGCACCAAAAAATCAGAAGTGGAGCAGTGTCCCAAGTGGTAGAGTGCTGGCCTTGAACTGATGGGCTGAGGGACAAGCTCAGACCCAGAGTTTAAACCCCATGACTGACAATAAATAAATAAATGAATCAGGGCTGGGAAGGTGGTCCAGTGGTAGAGTGCTCGCCTTGCATGCATGAGGTGCTGTGGTTTAAATGGTAGAGTGCTAGCCTTGAACAGAAGAGCTGAGGGATATCGCCCAGGCCCAGAGTTCAGGCCTCACAACTGACCAAAAACAAAAACAAAAATAAAAAACCAAAAAACCCTAAAATAAATGAATGAATAAAAATTAAAAAATAAATCCAAAACTAAACAAGATTAAGTGCATACAATGAAAACCTTGTCTACTGAAAAGTACTATCAACGAAGAAGCAAACGAATGGTAGGAGAAAATATTTGCATATGTCTTTATATAACTTCCTAACAAATCTGAATTAGAAAATATAAAGAAAATCCTATAAGAAACCCATACAAAAAAATCTAATTTTAAAATGGGAAAAAAGATTGAAGACAATTTTCTAAAAAGGACATACAAAAATAGCTGATTAAAATATAAAAGTATCAATAGTCATGAGAAAAATTCAAATCAAAATTACTATAAAATAACTATTTTACACATATTAGTATGGCCATAGTTTTAAACAAAACAACAAAAATCCTTCCAAAGTCTAACAAAAGGTAGGAAAGATGTGCCAACAATGTGAATCTTGGTGCATTTCTCTCTGGTATGTAAAACTATCAAAGATGGGACAAAGAGTCCTAAAAAGAACTAAATTTAGAATTACATAGAAATATGGTCCAGCACTTCTACACTTGTACGTACCTTAGAGAAAAACAGATTTCTATAAATACCATCAAGTACAGCCTAAGTTTCAAGACAAATACCACAAAGCAGTCCAAGAGTATTTACAGAGACAATTGAAGTAATTATAACACAGTCCTGTACAATAGTCAAAGTTATGTTTGACCACACTATGTCACCAACTCCAGTAAAACATCATTAGGATAGTCTAATGTTATGTATGAGAATGTGATGTCTGACCAGTTTCTAGCCAACCTTTACCTTCCATGAGAAGTTACCTCCTAGGTGTCATTGAATCACATAACAAGTGGGACAATTTGTCCTGACATTAAAAAATGAGAAACAGTAGCTGGGAAGGTGGCTCAGTGTTAGAGAGCTTGCCTTGCATGCATGAGGCCCTGGGTTCGATTCCTCAGCACCACATAAACAAAAAGAAAAAAGCCGGAAGTGGCGCTGTGGCTCAAGTGGTAGAGTGCTAGCCTTGAGCTGAGGGACAGCGCCCAGGCCCATAGTACAGGACCCACGACAGGACCCCCCTCCAAAAAAATAAATAAATAAATAAACTAAAGCAAATCTGCACTTAACTTAGAAGGCAAGATTTGATAATTGGCTAAATCCAATCCATCTTTAGCTTTTTTAGAAACATGTTTGTGAAGCTGAATGTTTTTTTTTTTCCTGTTCTTCAAACTTGGACACCCTTAGGTTCATAAAATGGAATGCCAAAAAGAGTGAGAAATGAAAGAATCTCATCAGAGATCCTTTCATTCTTTCTTGCTGTTGACAATGAATAAAAATTCTGGAACCATGGCTTGGAGAGAAGCCAAATGAGAGAGTCAGAAAAGAACCTGTGTGATTTTACCCTAGAAGTTCCTGGTCAGAGCATGAGATGTGGGCTGGAAAAGCATAAAGCCTTCTTATGGGAGAAGAAACATTCCTGAATCAAGTAGAGCATTAAAGTCTCCAGTAAAGACAAATCCACAGAAGAGTGAGGTCTTATGTGTTACTAAACAACATTAACAGAAAATACACTCAGAAATGTAGATCCATAAAATGTAAAAGAAACAACTTATATAGGTATGTACTTTTGCTTATACTTGTTGGTTGATGACAGAGGAAATTCTATTATCTAGCGTTCTGGTTTTTTTCTCCACTTACCCACAATGATAATTGTTAATATAAAATACATGAACTTTGCAGTGACATTTACAAAAAGGGAAAAATCTATTCTGTTTACTTCAGTGAGGTTGTTTTTTCTTATAGGAAACACAATATGAATCCTTTAAAAGCAGTGTTTGCACATTAGTCCTTGGTTTTTCTACATCACAAGAATGTTTTCTTACTTTGAAAAACTTAAAGTGAATTTATTATAGGCTAAGTGTTCACATTCACAATACTTAAGATGAGGCGTGTTACAAATTTCAAAGTGTGGTATTTTCTGTTTGTTTTGGGATTTGCACTGTCCTCATCCACATTAGTGACTGAACATCCAGCCTTAAAATTTTCAAATTTTCTATTTCATATTATTTTATTAGAATATAATCTGAATTTAAAAGAGGACATTGTAACTGGCCTCTCATGAAAATATCTATAATCTTAGCTACTTAGAAGGCTGAAATCTGAGGAAAGTTAGTATTATCCCCACCCTTGCTCCTCAACTCCACCCAAGCCTGAGCTGGTCCTAGATCTAGAGTTCCCTCATACTACTGAACACTCCCTCTCTCTACCCACACCTACCTGAGCATGTACCTACCTAACTTCTTGTCTCTCCCCCCCATCCCCACCCACCCTCTCCCACCCACTCCTGTTGCTACCTGAAGAGAGACAAATGCATGTCTTCCTCTCCTGGGAAATATGGTCCTTCTAGTAAACCTTATAAGAATCTTTCTCCTGTGCCTGCTTGTGGTCCCCTGGGATTGACATAAAGGAACCCAAAAGGATCACAAATTTAAGCCATGGTTACAAGGATGTCTGAGAGACTTATCTCCAATAAAATAGCCAAAGTAGCTGGAAGTGGAGATGTGGCTTAAGTGGTACAACATTATCATTGAACCAAATAATTTCATGGTCATTTTCAAGACCTTGAGTTCAAGAGTCAGGACAAGCACACACATAGCAAGGTCATTGTATTGTATTCAACTATTTTAAGAATTGATTTGGAATGCATATATAGGAAGTCTCTCTCTCTCTCTCTCTCTCTCTCTCTCTCTCTCTCTCTCTCTCTCTCTCTCTCTCTGTCTCGCTCTCTCTCTCTCTCTCTTTCTCTCTCTTGTCTGTCGTGGGGCCTGAACTCTGAGCCTGGGAACTGTTCCTCAGTTCCTAAACTCACAGCTAGCACTCTACCACTTGAGCCACAGTGCACTGCCAGCTTTTTCTACTTATGTGGTTCCGAGGAATCAAACCCAGGGACTTATTCATGCAAGGCAAGCACTCTACCACTGAACCACCTGCCCAGCCAGTCTCTCTCATTTTAAGTGATGTAAAATAGGCTAATTATATTAGTGGAGAAATTGTAATTTGTCAGAACAGACACATTAATTGGAGTATATCTGTGCCAGCAACATTTTGAAAGTTTCAAAAGCCATAGGAAGTGCAGAGGATGAAAAGAGGATCAATATGTTTATATAAGACATTTTGAAAGAATGTTTACCATTCATTAGCTTCAATTCGTAAAAAGCAAGTTTATAAAGTCACATGGGTGAGTACCAGAATCTCTAGGTTCAGGAGTACAAATGCAGTATAAATGCTCCAGGCAAAGCATAAGCTTCAAGAAGCATGCCTGCAGGAAGGGGATGTTGGTTCAAGGCTTCCTACACACTTGGCTGAACCTTTACTGACTCTACCTTTATCCTTATTATATTCTTCTGGATGTACATTCATTGCCTTTATTCTCGTTTTGGCTATTTTTCTATTGATCCACGAACAGAGCATGTTGTTTCTTTCCAGTCCAATAGAGATGGCTTCTCTGAATAATACAGACTAGCACCAAAGATTAAATGTGGGCAATGCCACATTCAATCTATCATCTGATGTGACACTGCCTCCAGACACTCCTACAACTTCACAAGCAGTTTTGTGGCTCCCACATAGTAAGTACAGAAACAAAATTTCCAGATATGTTACAACAGGCAGAATTAATGAATTAAACTAACCTAGAAAGAGTTATCCTAGAAGCTCAGAGAGTTCTAGAAAAAGGGACCCCTGATAATAAAAGGAAAAGAAATATTCCCCCAACAGTTATGATTAAGTTTAGTCCAGCTTACATTATAGGGAATAGATGGTGGATTCCCACAAAATATAAACTTAGTGACATCACATTTCCTGAACCAACTGATGAACCATTGCCTTATACAGGAGCTTATAAAGATGAAAATAGATGGATTCATGTAAAAGGAAAAAGGGTATTTTGGAACTCATTAGATTTTATGCAAAGATTAGGTAGATCTAGACAATTATTGTGTTTATTATCAAAACAACAATAATATAGTTTAAAATAACAATTAGAAATTTATGTGAACAAATATTGGGATTAAAATGATAGAAAACAGAGAATCCCTGAATCAACCTGGAAGAGGTTTTAGGGTGGTTTCAAAGGGACTTGAAAATATATGAAAAAAATAAAAAGAGTACAATATAAGTACAGCCCTATCTTAGGTTTGTTAATTATTAAACATAAAAAAGGCTGAATAGATGATGCGTTCAACTATATGCTAGACTTGTTCCACACCACTTAGCTTAAACAGTCGGTGGGATAGTCTTCAATTTTCACGTAATCCATCAATGGTTTGCTTTTCTTAAAAATTGATTACCTGCTTAAATAAACAAAGAATCTATGTCACAAACACACGCCGTATAAAAATGTTAATTCTCCTCAATAAAGATACACTCAGATGAAACTCTTTTGAGTCTGTGTCTGTCTGTCACTTCGCCAACTCCTTGCCCACCTATCCCAAGAACCCTTTCCCATAGGTCCCAGTGCTCCGGCCCAGCTGGTCCATCGCACCTCTGAATATAAATTATGTCTCTGTTTTGCCTTAAAAATTTGAATATCTCCCCTCTTACTTTCAAAAGGTATTTGCAACTGGGTGCCAGTGGCTCATGCCTGTAATCCTAGGTACTCAGGAGGCTGAGATCTGAGGATGCTGGTCCAAAGCCAGCATTGGCAGGAAAATGCATGAGCTTTATCTCCAATTAACCACCAGAAAAATGGAAGTGACCTTGTGGCTCAAGTTGTGGAGAGCTCAGGTTGAGGGGAAGAGCTCAGGGAGAGTGCTCAGGCCCAGAGTTCAAACCACAGATCAGCTATTTACAGACACCTAACTGATTGATTCTGGGATCATTTCCCCTTCTCTAATTCTAATTCTCTAATTTTATTATATATATATATATATATATATGCATATATATATTATATATATATACTGGAATAAAATAGCAGAATTTTAAGGTAGACATACTTCATAATCTTTGAATTAAATTGATTTGTCAAACTCTCCTCATTATTTTCCCAGAAACTCCCAAATTCCATCTATGAAATTTTAAGGAGTTTTTGGTTATATGTGTCCGAAATTTGCCTTTCCTTTAAACGTCTTTTTTCCCTCATTTTGTTGTTGGTCTGAGGCTTGAAGTCAGAGCATGGGCACTGTCTGAGAGCATTTGCTCTGCTCTACTTGCCTTTCTTTCATTAATTGCTTCAGGAAACTAGTGAAAAGTTTCCTCCCAGTGGTTTCTTAGAAAATTATACTCCTCCTCCAAGACTCTTCAAAAAAAATGGTTGTCTAGGTTGATCAGGGTGCATGTGGGTGGAGGTAGAGTTTAGGGTAGGTCTATGTTCATGTGAAGCTTGATCAGTAGCTCCAAACCAGTCTGCTTTTACTTTTCTGTTTTGCATATCCAGTTTTGTTTTGATTTCTACCTCTTCTCTGATCCTAGAAGTTTCTGGCAGCAACTCTAGGCTACCTATCCGGTGGTCCTCAGACTTGTCTTCCCAGACTGTATGCATTACACTGTGGAATAAGCCATTTGCCTCCCTCCCTCATATCAGACATCCTAAGCTTGTCTCTTAAGGATTTGGTGTGATTGTTGATGATCCTTCCCCCACATCATGACTGGGAAGGATTGCTAGGAAATATTCATGCCTAATATTCAGTCCTCCGGTGCATGGGTTCTCCATGCCTCTTTTAGTGGGTGTGAGCTATTCCTCATGAATATGGAGATCGTGAGGCACATATGACTATATAGATGGCAACATTGGAGCACCTACAAAATATGAAGGAAAAATAATTCTTTCTTTCTGTAAAAGTTAAAAGTAAGTTCCTGTGAGGCAAGGAGATAAGGATAAGGTTAAAATGGGTTCTTCCTAGACTAGCTGTGTCCCATAGTTTCCATTGTTCAAGGGTAGATTTTTCAAACATTCATTTCTAAGTATTAACTTTATTGTACTAGTATAAATAGAATTTACTTCCTACATTTTTTTTTTATTGTGAAAATACAGCACAGAGGGTTTACAATTATGTGGTCAAGATAATGAGTACATTTCTTTTTTTTTGGGGGGGGGGCCTGTCGTGGGGCCTGAACTCTGGTCCTGGGCGCTGTCCTTCAGCTCTTCAGCTCAAGGCTAGCACTCTACCCCTTTGAGCCAAAGCACCACTTCCGGCTTTTTGCTTATGTGGTGCTGAGGAATGGAACCCAGGGCCTCATGCATGCAAGGCAAGCGCTCTACCACTGAGCCACCTTCCCAGCCCCATGAGTACATTTCTTATGAAGCACTGTAGCCTCCTCCTTTTCCCCCCTTCCCATCCCTTCCCATCCTCCCCCCCAACCCCACCACCCAACTCTCCCTGCTCCCCCCCCTTTCCCCCCACCAAAGTTGTAAATTTCGTTTTTAATGTAACCCCTTGTCCATCTCATTGTTGCAATGGGTCCACCTGTATTCGTATTTAAACAATTTGTTTTTCCCCTTCCCTTCCACAAATTATACCAACATTAAATACAGTGAAAGCAGGGGTTATACTGTGGGGGAAGGACATACAAAGCAACAAAGAAATAATCTTATAAATGTGTTAGAAACAATTGCAAGAAAGAAAAAAAAACATTTGAATATATATCTTAGGGTTCATTTCTCTAACATCACCTTATCTGACCTTTTCTGCTTTACTCAGACATATACTAGATATTGCAAATAAGGGAAACCATGGGACCTATGTTTCTTTGGGCCTGACTTACTTTCCTACATTATTTTTGAATTGTTAATTGCTCACAGACGTAAGTCTCATTATTTGTTACACAAATATTATATCCTCTTCCTTCATTCATCTCAATGATTGACTATTGCAGATGCTGAGGTAGAAGGTACAAGTATGGCAAGGTATTCAGGGATAGATTATGGCCCTGACTTCCTCTGGAGGAAATGGTGAATGAATGGAAAATATAGGGAGCTTATGCATAACACTTCTAGAATTCCTTTGGCAGGGAATGTGGTGCACCCCATTTGGGTTCCACTATGCCCAGTGATTCCAGTGGTTGCTCTGATCCACCACCATAGAGGGCCTGTGGATTATTGAGAACCTGTGGATTTCACATCTTGTCCACTGTCCTGGTGGTGGAAGTCTCCCAATATGCACTGTGGGACTGGGCTCAGAGGAATGACGTGATCAGTGGGACCTTGTTGGCCCCCATGTTTGTCAGTCTGTTTGGACAAGCTCACCCTGACATCTGCAACTGGCTGCTGCTGAGGCCTATTTCGACTAATGCCTCTCTTCATCCCATACCTCTGTTTCAGAGACCTGTCCTGTTTCATGGTTTTATATGATTTATTGTGCGGGCTTGTGTTATGTATCCATACATTCTGGTAGTTGGGCTGGGTATGGTTTTCAAGAGTGGGGTGGTTTTTCATGCCTCTTAATTGTGTTCTCATTAACTGCATAAATACTCTGAGATTACTTAACTTGTGTTGCCTGTTCAGTTGATAGTACCATGATGCTATAATAAGTTTGGGTCTCTGTTTGCTATTGAGTTGTAGGGGGTTGTTAGCCATTGCTGCAGATTTTGGGGAATCTTCGTTGCTACCCTAACTCTTCTTGCTAGTGCTACTGCTTCTGCTGTGGAACTTATCCAAACCATATATACAGCACAACATGTTAATACTTTAGCTTGATTTGTTTCTGGTGCCCGTGGATGAAGGTGGTTGTAGATAAAAAGATTGTGATAGGTTTCATGATTAGGAAACAGCAATGATGTATGTTGATAATCAGGTAGACCTGCTAAAGACCCAGTTAAAAATGATGTGTCATGCTACTGGTTAGTACATCTGTGTTATCCCTCTTAAATAAGATGGAAATATGACTGGACCAATATCCAGTGACATATTGGAGGAATCTGGTCCTTTGATAATTAAAGCTTAGACATTATGCAGCTTCAGGGTCAGAAATCTGATATTGGTCACTCCACCCTATAGGTAGCACACCCTGCAGACTTAGCTGCATCAGTTCACCATTATCTACAGGGATTCAACCTGGGAAATAGCACTCCTTTTACCATTTCTTAGGCATTTTTCTGTTTCTTGTTTTGGTATTCCTTTTTGTTCCATTCTTCCTGATATGTATGATCTGCTGCTTTTTCCAGGTTCAGGCTGATAGACACTTGCTCAATTTACAAAATAAAAAGAAGGACATGTTGCAGAGGCAGAGGTGCCAGGAGCTGGCAAGGTGTGAGCAAAAACTCCACAAGCACGGACTGCAACCTTCAGGGCTATGAGTACTTGCCCTTTCCATAGGAGGGAGTGTTCCTTTTAGCTTCTGGGCCTGGGGCCTTACCTGTAGGAGTTTGGTGGACAAAGGTTGAAGTAGAATGAGGAAGGATGCATATGATCTGCAGTTATTGCCACATTGAGTCCTAGAACAAAGTGATGCAAGCACTGGACAGACATAGAAAGTATCTATAACTAAGGTTGTTGCTGAAATAAAGAGAGATTCATCATTGGCCTGGTCTCTGTCTCTTCCATTATCATCCCCTTGTTCTTGCATACCACTGATGGTGTTGTGGCTGGCCCCCAGCAGTGGTAGTATGCTTACCTAGCATGCATGAAGCCCTGGGTTCAAGTCCTCACTACCACATGCAGAGAAAAAGCAGAATGTGGAATTGTGGCTCATGTAGTAGGGTGCTAGTCTTGGGCAAAAGAAGTTCAGTGACAGTGTCCATGCACTGAGTTCAAGCCCCAGGGTTGGGACATAAAACACAACAAATGCAAGCTGGGTGCTGGTGCCTCATGTCTGTAATCCTTGCTGTTCAAAAAGCTGAAACTGAGGATCTAGGTTCAAAATCAGCGTGGTCAGAAACATGTGTGAGACACTTATCTCCAGTGAACACTAGAAATCTGGAAGTGTGTTGTGGCTCACATGGTAGAGCACTTGAGCTCAGAGATGTTTCCCAGGCTCAGAGGACAAGTGCCATGACTGAACAAAAATAAAAAGGGGATACAAGAATAAATAAATGCACCAGAAATAGAGGCTTGAACAATGAAAACTACACTACACAGGTAGTCTTGGAAGCACTCCATTTTTTCCTGATTCATTTCTCCTTGCCTCTCAGGAATTTATTTTACAGAATGAGATTAGGTATTCTTTGTAGTATTAGAAGTGCTTTTAAGTTGAAGTCTATACATCCAAATATGTCCTTTGATTCCCATTTTCATGAGGAATAGGTCAGCTCCACAAAACGGACATGCAAAACCCATACACTGAAGAACTAAAATCTGGCATGAAAGTTTCCAATCCAATCCATCCCAATTATGTTGTATGTAAAGGATCACCCAAAATCACAAGAAACCTTTAGGAGACAAGTATAGGATCTCTGACTATGAGAGAGAGAGAATGTTGCAGACCCTGGGGTGCCTGCCAGGAACAGGCAAACTGTGAGCAAAGGCTTCAGGGCCATTGACTCCCACCTTCAGGACTGCAAGTCCTTGCTCTTTCTTGGTTTGATGAAGTCTGTATTCTAGCTGTTTGGGGTGGGGCTTTAAGTGAAGGGAGTCTTTGGTGGAAAAGATAGATTGAAATAGAATGAGGAAAGATGTGTGCTGTTTACACTTTTAGGCAGTGTGCCTAGACCAATATTACACAAGCATTTGAGAATTATAGCAGAATTGTGCCAACTCTGTCTCTTTAATCATCATCCCATTGGCCCACAAAAGTCTTGCTTGTGCTCTTATGGGACTGTGGCAGGAGACAAAAGATTTATTCCACAGCTTAATGGATAAGGTCTGAGAAGACAAGTCTGAGGTCCCCTAGATATGTAGCCTAAAGCTACTGAGAAGAACTATTAGGATCAGAGAGGAGGTAAGAATTCTAAAGAGATTTTCACATGCAAAATGAAAATTCAAAATCAGACTGGTTTGCAAGTGATTAAGCTTCACATCAACATAGACCTACCCTAAACTTCACTCTTCTACCCACCTGCATTCCTTCTGACCCCCCCCCCCAAACACTCTCTTTGTAGGAAAATGAGGGTAATGTGCCCTGTTCTTAAGAATCCTGTGAGGAAACTTTTCACTAGTTACCTGAAGAAATTATTAAAGGAAATGCAAATAGAGCACAGCAAATGCTCACAGTGTGCAAGCTCTGAGTGCAAGCCTCAAGACCAATAGCAAAAAGAAAAAAACATATCACTCTTAAATGAAAAGCAAACTTCAGAAACAACCAAAACCTCTTTTGATTTAATAGATAGAAATGAGGATTGTCTGGAAAATTAATTGTTAGATTTTTGCAAAATCCAAATCAACACAAGGATTATGGTGCATATCCATGAAACAATCTTCCTATTCTATACCCGTGTGTACATTATAGCAATGGGAAATGATCTGGTATAAGTTCAGTGTCTGTGAGTACCTTTGCAAGATGGGAGGGGAGGTATTAAACAATTTAAGGCAAAACCGAGATGTAATTTACATTCAGCAGAACGCAGGAATTGAACAAAAAGGGAGGTAGAAGCATTACAGTCACATAAACTCAATTTCATTATTGGAACTAAGAACCAAACAGTCAATGTATCCAATTCTCCCCATTTATTTACATTTTGTGGCTGATCTTACAATATTTCAGGAAGGAAACTGTGCTTTTCAAGTAAAACTCATCTTAGCTCCCACAGCAGGGAGAGAAAAGTCCCAATGCATACAAGCATTCTTGTGACCAGGGTGGTGCCAAGCATTGTGGGAATTGTAGTCTCCACGTCGGACATTTTCTTGAAAGTCCTGGGTTGTTTTTGTTTTTTGGAGGGCAGAGTTGGGGCCGAAGGTCATTTTGCCCATGCATCTCCCTGTCCACCACGGGCATTTTAAGTCTGCATATTCCGGATTATTTCCCTTTGACTTGCTGCTGGAAGTGCCCTGAAGTACAGTTTGCCTTCTATAGGTGGAAGCCAGGAGGCCAGCGCTCAGCTCTGTGCAGTGGAGCTTTAGAGCCATTACTTGAAGGAATCTCAGGCTTTGGAACTGATGTCAGGTAGGAACTGTGCGATTGCTGCAGGAGATTACCCTCCACGGGTTTCATTTTCTTTTTCTGGTTCTGTTATTTTAGTCGTTGGTGGGGCTTAAACTCTGGGCCTGCAAGCACCATTCCTGAGCTGGAGCTCAAAAGGAGAGCTTTACACTTGAGCCAAAGCGCCTACTTCCCCCTCCATGCTTTTCTCCAGTCTAGGGTTGATAATTTGCTTGAGGTTCAGGAGTTTGTGCTGCCATTAGCTTCTGGGCCCTGAGCTGCAAGAACCTGGTTCCCAAATGTCTGAGAGCAAGCTGGGTGATTCTGCAGATGAGGAGAGCCCAAGAGGTGTGCATTTGAATTCCAAGATCAAGGGATTCTTCTATTAACCCATATGACTTTATTTGCTTTGCCTAGTTGTAAGAGGAGTACAGGAAGAATTCTAGTGAAATTGTGAGGTGTATGCCTGCCTTGAGTCCTCTTACATTGCAGTTGTATTTGGGGCTTCTGTGTTGTTTCTCATAGAGATAATTTAATCTGTTTGGCTTGGGTTTTTAATCTCCTGGATTGAGTTCACACGTTTGTACAGGACCCTGTCTCTAGCGACAGTTTTATATGGGATATTGGAGCAGTGAGTGGCTGGTCCTGTGTTTTTAGGAATGAAACCTAGCAATGTTTGAAGCAGAGCACCCTATGAACAGGAATCTCTATCCTAAATGGACAGACCTTGTCAATTCTGAGAAGCCCTAATTGGAAGAAGCAGAAAATCACAGCAATGGGAAGATGTTGCTAGCTTCCCTTGCCTTATGCAAAAATTGTTGCTACTTCCCTGAGCACCAGATTCACGTGGTACTCTTTCCTACACCACTCTCAATCACTTTGTGTTGTTGCAAGATTGTAACTAATTTATAGGAGTCGTGATGAGCTGGCTTGGGGAATAAGCCAGAGCCTAGATTTCAGAGTGTACCTGAGGCTGTGGTTTGCTATGGTGGGGTAATTGTTATGAGTGAAAGTATCTATTCATATACTAGACCCTAATCCTCTTCTTGCTAATTTATTCAGACTTTTACCACTATGATATTTAGTATGTAATCATGCATTCTTATCTTAAATGTCCCATGTATGGGTTTGCTAATGCTAGCTCTAATCGGTTGATTGTGCCTGGTAGTGGCAAAAGTGTTGGTCAGGGACATTTGGCCTTAAAAGAAAATTCACATAAGAAAACTTGAGGCAATATGTCTTACTCAAGGTTGTATGCTTTGTAGGTGTTGCTTGTCTTCAGGTTTGTCACACCTATATGGAGTATTTTATGTTGTATCTTTAGGATGGCCAAGGTTCTTCCCATGACTGTTTAGGGAAATGAACATTAGGGACTTCTCAAACCTGGATTTACCTCATCTTTACTCATGTCCCTTTGGCCAAATCATGTGAAATGGCAAATTGCAAATCATTGCATGGGTGTGCAATGGGTACAATGAAATGTGCAATTTGACAACCATGATTGAAATATTATAACACAAGAAATATATTCTGTATACATTTTTCGCTCTATCTTTGGGTGAAAACTAGTGAGTTACATCATACATGCTTTCTATGGTTTTTAAATATGTAAATGAATGAGGTACAACACAAATTCCAGTGGATTCCTAGGATACTTTTACATTAAAAAAAGCAGTTCATACATCCTGAAGTATATTCAGTAATAACTAATTTTAGTGGAAATGTGGTATGTTTTAGCTTTCAATTATTCAATAATTTCATTAGGAGCATTCATTTGTTCGAATTTAGTGTGTATATAAACATAAAATTAGTTGGTTTAATAATATCTATCTACCAGGAAATGGACTGGATTTGTGTTTATTGGAGACTTTAATGCTCTGCCTGAGACATTAAAGATTCTTCTGTTTTAAGAAGGCTTTACGGTTTTCCATCACATGTATCATGTTTGCAAGAGAAAATTCTGGGTCCAAAATCTCACAGATTCATTTCTGAATGCATCATTTCTCTTATATCCCAGCCATGCTTCCAGAATCTTCTGCTCACTGTCAGCAGCAAGACAGAATGAATGGATCTCTGGTGAGTGGTTTTTTCTTTTTATTTCTCATTTGTTTTTTATTCCATTATATTAACCTAAAGATTTCCAAGAATTTAGAACAATACTAACCACACAGATTCAGCCTCAGGAACATATTCATAGATCAGATAAACATTTCTTGTAGATTAGCAGATAAAGATTGCTTGTAGGTTTAGCAGATTAAATGGTTATATTATAAACTAAGATGATTGCAGATTGGCTTCAGAATGTCTAGGTTTCGTCTTGTCATAAAATGTAGTCACACCTGTTATGTGATGTAATGACACCAAGCAGGTTACTTCTCATGGAAGGTGAAGGATAGATTGGAATCACATATATCCTCATGAGTAACATTAAACTATCTCAGTGATATTTTCCTGGAATTGCTGAAATGGTGTGGTCATACACAAGTTCGTATGTTCTTAAGGAATGATTAACCTATATGTACTTAAATTACTCTCCATATATAGTTCTTGGACTGCTTCATGGTCTTGGTCTTACTTGAAACTTAGCCTATATTTCTTGCTAAGCTTTATGGTGTTCTTCTGTTTGTTTTCTAAAGTATCCTCACAAGATTTCTTTCCTCTATTTTCTCTCTTCTATTTTTGATTTTCTACTCATTAGTGTTTATTAGTTTTCTCTTTCTCTCTCTTTGTATCTATTTCTATCATTTTTTTCTTACTTTTTTTTTTGTCGGTTGTGGTGCTTGAACTCTGGGCCTGAGCACTGTCCTTCAGCTCTTCAGCTCAAGGCAAGCACTCTACCACTTGAGCTACAGCGCCACTTCTTTTCTTACTTTTTCATTCCCTCTCCCCTCCATATGTGTCTCAGTTGTTTCTTTTCTTCAAATGATCTATCTGGGAACTACTTTTTCTTAGTGATCAGTTTTACTTTGCTGACATGGTTCTTAGGATTGACATTTTTCTTACCCATAGTATAGGAAAATTGTGGCCTAGAGAGCTCTACAGGATTCCAGAAACAAAGAAATTTTGAGAAACACAAAAACATAAACAGATAGACTTAGGGAAACCAGGGTTCCTAAGGCTCTCTGGCACTTGGTCCCTGGGTGCCAGCAAGCAAGCATAGTTCCTTGAGTGCACACAGGGAAGATTACCATTGATAACATGCCAAAATGAAGTATCTATATTAGTATTACAATCAGAGCCACAACAGTTTGTGAGGAGTGCATGTTTCCTTATTCTCCTTAGAAAGAATACTGCCACCCAGAGAAATGCAGATGTGAAGTTCACCTTACCTAGCCTTCAAGGTCAATAGCAGCTCAGGTTCAGATGCTATCTTGCCAACAGTAAGGAAGAAACCTCATTCCAGTCTCTTAATCCTCTCCAGAATTCTCTTTTAACCCTTCTGTGGCCAGCTCTTAGTGCTCTCAGTGCTATCAGGCTGGAATTCCAACCTCTCAAAACTTTCCCCCCTTCAGCTCAACTTCCCTACAGAAAAGTACTTCCTTCTTCCAATTGATATACTACAAAAAAATCTAATTTCTCCTGATTCTGTTATCTTTGGTCTAACTTCATTCGATGTGTTTTTCCTTCCCATTGTTTTTCCTTCCACTACGTTTGAATATTTTACTTCACTGCCAGTACAAGATTGGAACTAGTGTTGATAAAAAAAAATAATACAGTGATGAGGTATACTCTATTAGAAATATCACTTGTTGCAAAATCTCACATATGTTTGCTCAGGAATTGATTTTGATCTCTGAGGAATTTCTCTATTAACTAACACAAGTGGAAATATATCCTTAGGAATCTACTGGAGAAATGACTGAGGAATATGTAACACGTTTGATTCTTTGGTCATCTTTATCATTTTTGTCATCTTGAGTGTTTCTTGAGCCTCTATACATTTTCCCCCACCTTTCATGAAGGCTTATTAAAATGAAAATCTTGTCAAGGAACTTTGTATTCCCCGCCCACCTATATTTTGTATTGTGGAATGTATGCGAAGTTTACAAAACTACATGGTAGCAGTTCTTTTTTACCTAGGAAGAAAATATCAGAGTATCTATGACCACATTTCAATATTTAGTATTTAAACCAAACATGGTAAACCATGGATATTTTTATGTGGGAACTCAATCAAATCTTATAAGGGTGAAATTAATCATTAGCTACTTTCTGGAGTACTGTTACTGTTTTTTAACATTCATGTGGACACTGCTTCTAGATCTAGTAATGTTCTATGTTCTGTATTCCATGTGATATCCTGAATATGTTCTGCTTGCTTATGAGAGTACTTGTTAATAGAAGGTCTAAATAGGATTTATTGTGAAGCAGTATATGTAAATACAGGAAAAATATTTGTTTAATCCATTTTTACCCTGATATGTACTGAAATTTTATCAAATACTGATAATATAATTTTTCAGATACCTTCTTAGACTTAATGTTGTCATGCCAGATTATTGTTTCCTTAGAGTTTTTATCTTGTCTCTATTGCTAGCAGCAGAAATGTGTTTGCATGCATGAGTGAAACTGTAACTTTTTATTGGTCTTGGGACTTGAATTCTGGGTCTGGTTGTTTTCCCTCAGCTCTTCAGGTTAAGGTGAGTGCTCTACCACTTGAGTCACAGTGCTACTTTCAGTTTTCTGGTGGTTTATTGGAGAAAAGAGTCTCATGGACTTTCCTGCCTGGGCTGGCCATGAGACTTGATCCTCAGACCTCAGCCTCCTGAATAGCTAGGATTACAGGTATAAGCCACCAGCACCTTGCAAATCTGTGTATTTTAATGACCAGGTTTATATATTGTCAAATATTCCTAATTTGCTATTTAATTTTCCCAGTGAATAGATAACAAAGCTAGCTGCAAACATTTTATGTAAGGCAAAAGCAGACCTGCAATATAAAGAAATTCCAGATTGGAATTCTCATGACCCAGGTCTAATTTCTTGATGGAAATGTGCCATTACAGAAGCTGATATCATTTGATGATGTGGCTGTGGACTTCACCTGGAAGGAGTGGCAGGATCTGGATCCTGGTCAGAGGACCCTTCATAGAGATGTAATGCTGGAGACCTATAACAACCTAATATCCTTGGGTGAGCAAAGGTTATTTTTACTTGGAAGATCAAGTGTTTTTATTTTAGTAGATATTTGAATGTTTATGTTATTTAGGTATAATATACCAATTCATTCCCAGGTAAAAAACTGCTAGTATAAAAGCCAGGCAAATTCAGGTCTGGGAGCTTGGTGTTGTTTGCCTTTAGCACTACTGCTTGAGCCACAATTCCATTTTGGCTTTTGTTTTGGGGTACATTCTGGGTTGGTGTTCCCAGGTTGGTTTCAAGCCTGACTCTTCTGATCTCACCTCCTAATTGTAGGGTTACAGGTGTAAGCCTTTGGATCATTACATTTTCTTAAAAAAAAATAAAAAAGAACAGAAAGAAAGACCACTCCACGGGAAGTATCATTTCTTTCTAAGGGAAACTTCAACTTCATTATATGTAACTCAAGAGCTACTTTTATTCTTGTTCTATATGAAGGCAAATCAGTAGTTGGAAAAAGTCCTAAACTATGATCCCCTAATAGGAGACTGACTTCTCAGACTTGAGGTGATTATTATAGGTGGATCTACAGTCTAGATAGAATATACATTACTACTGGCATTATGATCTGGAAATCATTAGTTGAAAGTGTGTATTTGTCAGCCAAACTTGACACAGAGTTTAGTACATCAAGCTTTGAATCCTAGATTCTCTGGAGGCTGAAATCTGAAGATTTTGGTTTGAAGCCACCAACTGTAGAAAAATAATCATGAGACTCTTATCTCCAATAAACCATTCAAAAACTGGAAATGTGGCCAAGAGTCAAACTAGCAGAATGCTAGCTTTGAGCAAAAGAACTGATTTCAAGCAAGACAATTTGCAGAATAAACCCAAAGCTGGGGGAAACTCCACCATGGAGTTGTTAAGAATTGAGAAACCATGGGCTGGGAAGGTGGCTCAGTGGTAGAGCAATTGCCTTGCATGCTTGAGGCCCTGTGTTCAATTTCTCAGCACCACATAAGTAGGGGAAAAAAGCTGGAATTGGCATTGTGGCTCAAGTGATAGAGTGCTAGCCTCGAGCTTAAGAGCTGAGGGATTGCTCCCAGGGCCATCGTTCAGGCCCCACAACCAGACCCCCCACCCCTGAAAAGCCAAATGAGAAACCAGATTTAGGATCAACCTTGTGAAGAGGGTGTCTGTGATCTGACATTAATGATGACCCAGCAAGAGCTATAGTTCTCTACTATTTCTTAATCACAGGGCACTGTGTTCCTAAACCTAAATTGATTGTGAAGCTGGAGCAAGGTGCAGAACCATGGATAAGAGAAGCCTCAGACAAGAATTTCACAGGTGAGTAGAAGCCTTGAATGATGATGAAGGATCCTGAGCCCAGTTGGTCTGTTTATCTTGAGCTGTACAGAGCGGTAGTATTCCTAGTGCCCCTGAGTCATGGATGGCAGAGAACTAGGTGGTCCTTTGTCTCAAGGAATTGTCAATCCAGAATTCACGTGGAGACAAACTGAATTTGGTGTGCCAGTGTAGTTAATAATAGCAACTCTCTTTGTCGGTAGAGAAGTCATTCTTTAAGAGAAAAAGACAATAAGAAAGGTACAAAAGGAGATCTCGTTTTATTTTCAACTAGTATTATGCAGGCAGGAGGAAAATAGGAGTATGCTAGGGCTGCTATCCTCTGATAGGAACAGTTTATTATCAGTGGGGCTGGGCAAAGAGGGCAATTTGGAATGGAAGCATTAAGAGTACATAGATGAATAATTTGAGTAAATACTTCCTTGAGAAAAATAGAAAAATCTGAAATACAGAAAAACATTATTTTCCATTGGAAAATGTCAGTACTACTTTCTTAATTACTGCATTGCAGAGAAAAGTATATATTCTGCATAAAACAATGCTTTGATATTTGAAAATGTTGTAACAGTTAGAATATGAGAAAATACCTTTACAGTAAGGAATTTATGGATCTCATTTATGTTTTTGTCTATTTTTCTATAATTCATTTTAGATGTCCATGAAATGGAGGATGTGATTACCACCTGTCAGGAAAGTCACAATAAATATCTCTCTGAAGTAACAGGCATGACTAGTAACCCAGGGGAGGAAAAAGTGACACTTACAAGAAGTTTTCATTTGAGCTCAAAACAGAAGTCAGAACTGATTAAGAATAATGGGAACTCCTTAGGGATGAGGACAGAAAAAGTCACTGGGATTCAGAACATGGGTCTTTTCAGTGAACCTGGTAAAATGTGTGTTGTAAATAGTCCTATTGAGTCTTCTGTAGTTGAAGAATATAAACAATGTGAAAGGTCTTTCACTGAGAAGACATACCCTATCATCCCTCAGAGAAAACAGACAGGAGAGAAACCTTATGAATGTAACATGTGTGGAAAGATTTTCACCTGTAAGGCATACCTTACTGTGCACCTGAGAATTCACACAGGAAACAAACCATATGAATGTAATGTGTGTGGAAAGTCTTTCACCCAGAAGTCACACCTTACTGTCCACCAGAAAAGACACACAGGTGAGAAACCTTTTCAATGTAACATGTGTGAAATGTCTTTCACCTGGAAGTCAAACCTTACTACCCACCAGAGAACACACACAGGAAAGAAACCTTATGAATGTAACATTTGTGGAAAGTCTTCCACCTGGAAGTCAAACCTTACTACCCACCAGAGAACACACACAGGAAAGAAACCTTATGAATGTAACATTTGTGGAAAGTCTTTCAACTGGAAGTCAGACCTCACTGTCCACCAGAGAACACACACAGGAGAGAAACCTTATGAATGCAACGTGTGTGGAAAGTCTTTTGTCAAGAAGGCATACCTTACTGTCCACCAGAGAACACATACTAGAGAGAAACCTTATGAATGTAACATGTGTGGAAAGTCTTTCACCCAGAAATCAATGCTTACTGTCCACCGGAGAACACATACAAAATGGAAACCTTTTGAATGTAACATTTGTGGAAAGTCTTTCACCCGCAAGGCACATCTTACTGTCCACCAGAGAACACACACAGGAGAGAAAATTTATGAATGTAACTTGTGTGGAAAGTCTTTCACCCAGAAGTCAAATCTCACTGTCCATCAGAGAACACACACAGGAAAGAAACCTTATGAATGTAACATGTGTGGAAAGTCTTTCACCCAGAACATACAACTTTCTTTCCATCAGAAAAAAACCCACCAGAGAGAAATGTTAGGTATGTAGCAGGCATGGAAATTCTTTCACCTGGTAGGCACACTTTAACATCCATCACAGAACACAAGGAGAGAAACCTTATGAATGCAACCAGTGTGGAAAGACCTGGAGGTCACAGCTTAACACAAATAAGTTGATTCACACAAATGAAATAACTTAGGATTGTACCAAATGGGGAAAGTCTTTGATCTGTAAGAAAATTAAAATTGCAATACAGAATCAACACAGGATAGAGATATTATGATATAGCAAATGTGGAGTCCTCCAACTCAGGGTTCATCACAGAACACACAAAACACACAGACACACACACACCATTACACACAAAGAGGAGAGAAATCCTATGTAGGAAAAATAAATGGAAAGGTTTTCAAGAAAAAGTCCTAACTCAGTTTACATCAGAGAACAGACACAGGCGAGAAAATACAAATGTAACAAATGTAGAAAGTCCTTTACCAGAGCCGGGCGCTGGTGACTCACGCCTGTAATCCTAGCTACTCAGGAGGCTGAGATCTGGGGATCGCGGTTCAAAGCCACCCCAGGCAGGAGAGACCGTGTGACTCCTATCTCCAATAAACCACCAGAAAATTGGAGTGGCACTGTAGCTCAAGCGGTAGAGTGCTCACCTTGAGCTGAAGAGCTGAGGGACAGCGCCCAAGCCCAGAGTTCAAGACCCACGACCGACAAAAAAAAAAAAAAAGAAAGTCTTTACCAAGTGTTCATGGATCCAAGTTCATAGAACACACACACTGAAGAAATCTTACAAACATTACAAATGTGGAAATCCTTTGATCAGAAAGGAATACCTCATGTTCATCAGAGAACTGACTCACATAGGAGAAAAAAATAGTGAATAGATCATATTTGAATGACTTTCAATCAGAAGTGAGTCCTCAGCATATGTGAAAGCATACACAGTAGAGGAATTATGAGTATAGAAATCATTTTGCCAGAAGTCACATCTGTACAGGTATCAGAGACCTGGACACATGACAGAATCTCTGTAAATATAAACATATGAGGAAGAATTTCAACCAGAAGCCAACCTTCAGCAATTAGTAAAACATCCACCCAGGAAAGAAGCCCAAGGTAGGAAAATCTTTGTCAGAAAACCACTGTAAATTATACAGAGAAATCCTTCATGGCAGAGGCAAGCTAAGGTGATGGGAAACCATTCTTCACTCTTTAGCTCTCTTTGAGCCAACATTTCTCATCCTCTCATTGTGTTGAGTGGGGATGGTGTCCTTCAATATTATCCAAAGCGTGTGGGAACAACCAATCACAACAAGTAATTCAGAGATTGAAGTTATTAACTTGTGTCTTTTATACTAAGGAATGGTATGTCAGGGTAATTTGATAAACTCTTCTTAGAAACATGAGCTCTGGCCCTTTGGGACTGGCTTCAGGTCATCTCCAAAATGGTTAGGGGAACAATAGATAGGTAAAGAATGTGATGATTGGACGCAAGAACATGAGAAGAACCATTTTTCTACTGCTCCCTTAAGTCTCCCTCTGTATGTGTGATCCATGCCTTATAGTACAAATGACTTACTTATTCCAGTTCAGTTTTTGAATGGAAGATCTAATGGAAGATATTAGTCCTTATTGCATTACATACACAGTAGTAAAGTCTTTCTCAGAGGGGTAACAATGCTCGATAGGAAATGTATTCATGACCTGACTCATATAATGTTATAACCAATCTGTACAGTATCTTTACAATAAAAAATATATTTTAAAAAATATGGTGGATAAATAAAGACAAGAGTCTCTGTATTTTGCCTTGGGGGAGAATCCCAAAGTGTCTTCAGTGCTTGCTCTTTTCTTTAATTAATCACTAGTGATGAGCAACTTGTGATTGATTCACTCTTAGCCATGTAGTTGCTCTGCTGAGTGAGCTATAATAAAACACCAGTGTGGATGATGTGTTGTGCCTGTGTTATCTATAGAGGGCCAATGTAGATATGACATTAGGGGAAATAACCAAACACACAAAGATATTGATCAATCTATCACAAAAATTGAAGTTAAGAAAAAAGTACTAATATCTGCCACTTGAGCTACAGCATCATTTTTAGGCCATGAGAGGAAGGAAAGAAGGAGGGAAGTGAGAGAGGGAAAGAGGAAGGGAAGGAATGATGAAGAAGGAAGTAATAAACTATTCAAAAGAAGAATGTTTAATTTTTGGTGAGTGTGAGAATTATTCTTTGAGCTCAAGAAAAATGGCTTTTAAAAAAGCAAATTCTTGAACTGTTTACAAAATGATAAAGAGGCTGTAACATTATATAAATTGATTTAATAATTCAGTAATATAAAGTAAGGAGGTCAGGTGTGGCTGGTGCCCTTTTGGCCACATGGTGGATGGTGGTGTCTGGCAACTTTTCTTCATGCAGATGGAAGGAAATGCCCCCATCTATCACTTGCCTCCCAACTGATGTGTGTGGCTGGATCCCTGGAAGCAGACATGGACATTTGGCTGATATGTTATTTAATCTGTTAGTCCAGTGCCTGGGAGTACGAATTTCCTGTAGACCTGCCTCCTGCTTAGGCCCTATTTAGGCTGCACCAGCAGTGGCACCAGATACCATGCCACTTGTCTCTGTGATCATGTCCTGTGTCCTGTCTCCTGGCTTGTCTGGTCATTATAGTGTCCCAATTCAGCACTCTCTTGGTGCTGATTGGTTTCTTGGTGTTGTTTTTATTCTTTTTTTCCTTTCTGTCCTATTTCCAAGCTGTCTAAGTGTATTTGTGGACTGCAAGTCTTTGTTACAACAGGCTGCTTGCAGACTTCTAGCTGTGTAATAAAGACTCCAGTATTCCATCTTCCAAAATGTGGCTTCCAACAAATATACTGTCTTCTTTTACAGAAACAGAAAGATTGACCTAAGTTTAGAGTTTCTAGAGCCAAGATAGATGCCACTGTATAGTTATGTAATTAAAGATATCCTGGAGGCATTTAGAAAAAAATGTTTGTTACATCAGAAAGTGCTTAATTAATAAACCAAGACCAAGACCCCAGATCCTATATAAGCCAATCATTCTAGATATGTCCAGAGCAGTTTGGTTACCTGAAGAGCTCTACTTTCACACTTTCATAAGGAATGTTTTTGTGCCAATATGAGGTGTTGAATTCAGGAACTGAGTTGTAGCCATCCAGAGCTGGCTTCAAAGGAGATTCTCTCAAATTGGCCACCATAAAAGCTAGGAATCAAAGCATGAGCCTTGTGGGCTTTTCTGAAGAAATATCTCTCTGGGAACAGGAGGTTTCCTTCAGTGCTTCAGCTCAGGCTTTCTGTGGCTGCAACAATTTCGGTATTTATTTCAATTGTTCAAAAAAAATAAGTCCTGGGGCTGGGAAGTTGGCTCAGTGGTAGAGTGCTTGCCTTGCATGCCTGAGGCCCTGAGTTTGATTCCTCAGCACCACATAAGCAAAAAGAAAAAAGCCAGAAATGGCACTGTGGCTCAAGTAATAGAGCACTAACCTTGAGCTGAAGAGCTGAGGGACAGTACCCAGGCCCAGAGTTCAGGCCCACACCGGACCATAAAAACAAAACAAAACAAAAATAGAAACAAAAAAAAACCTCCTCTTTTCGGTATTTTCACAATAAAAAAAGAATCCTTAAATCCTGCCTATGATTCTATTTACAATATAAGGACAGTGGACTTCACATTGCAAGATTTAGCTAGTTGCTCCATTAACCCCTTCCCTAACACTGTTCAGCCTTATGCTTATCTACAGAGGCCTAGTAAAAAATAGAGGGATTGGGAGGCACCTGTGCCCTTGGCCTTCCTACTTGTACCACACACACACACACACACACACACACACACACACACACACACACACACACACCCCATCCATTTGGAAATAGCTCACTCTTCCATGTTTACAAACTGGATGATTTCTGAGAAGGAATGGTTTACAGACTGGAGTCCTACCTAGGCCTGTCATATAGCTCATATTATGAACCAACATACTACATTCATTTAAAGTAGGACTGATGATAACATATTTTATTAATGCTTTGATTATTTTTGTTATTAGCATTTTGCCAACACTTTGCTTGAACTACTAACTTAAGGGACTTACTCCTCACTGAATTGGTAAAGTACCCTTTCCTTCTTTTAATTTAAGACCAGCAATTAAGAATGAGCAATTACACTCGCTCATGTGTGGAATCTTAACCACTCAGGAAGCTGAAATTAGATAGTATTAGTAGGCAATCCTATGCAAAAGCTTCATGAAAATGGTATCTTAGCCAATTAAAGGATGGATCCGGTCATATGTGCCTATCTTGTTTGCTACTTGTGATATGTAATTATAAAATTAGTGTGTCGAAAGGCCCAGGCAGAGAAGCAAGACCCTAAAGTGAAAAATCAGTGATATGAAAGGGTATCTGGTATAGAAGGTAAAGGAAGCCTCACAAATTTTTGCCCCTGAATTCAACCTGAGGACCAATAATATGATCTGCGCAAAAAATACATTCTTCCAAATATTTAGTGGAAGAATTTGGATGTGGTTTACAGAATGATAGGTAAACAGTCCTTTACCAAATGATTGCAAAAGGACCTTTGCATATGTCTATATGATGTTATGAATTTTATATCCTGTTATGAGTCCTGCTTGGGTCAAGTAATTAAGATCTCCTGATCTAACAGGGCACTGGTGCTTCACATTAGAATTCTTAGTTGCTCAAGTGTATGAGGTTTAAAGAGCACTATTGAAAGGCAAACTAGGTAGGAATTGCTGTGAGAGTCTTATGGCCAATTATCACCAAATTTCTCACAAGTAGTGCTGTGAATCAAGTTGATAGACT
The DNA here is from genome assembly GCF_019054845.1 of Dipodomys spectabilis. Taxonomy (NCBI): domain Eukaryota; kingdom Metazoa; phylum Chordata; class Mammalia; order Rodentia; family Heteromyidae; genus Dipodomys; species Dipodomys spectabilis. The sequence continues at coordinate 3,104,242 of NW_024870904.1, read as the reverse complement.
GTCAACATTTCTGTATGTTTATTACCAAAGCTCAAGGACAATACCCAGGCCCTGAGTAGAAAGCACTCCAAGGCCAGGGAAGATATTTTGTAAAATGGGTTCTTTGGCCCTTGTGCAGAAAAGTTACCATTCCTGTATAAGCCTAAAGTCCTCCATAGGGTATAGTCATTGTCCTCCATTGAAGTTGATATTGAAATGTCTTATAAGCCAGGGTAATGATAGATTGTCAGGAATAGTTTCGTATCTTTTGTCATGTGAATTCACATGCACATACCTTTATGTTTCTGACTAGTTCATAGGTCCTTGCAGAGGTTCAAGTTACTATGCAGGACAATGTGGTCCATGCCTGTAAAGTGGGGAATGAGACCTTCAAAGAGAGATCTCAACATATAAAATGTGTCCAAATATTCCAGTATACTTGAAACAGTATCATAAGAAAAAAAGGAGTCAAATACTGATGATTTAAGGTTCCAGAATACCAATATATTTGCACAAGACTGTGGTCTTGACTGTGTGCACATAGATGTAGGAGAAATACTCTTCAGTCTGATCTGTTCAGATGTGTTTAAGCATTTTTGTTGTTTTTCCCTTTCTGATTGCACTCTATTTCAAGGGCTCTCCCAGGGGTGAATGACAGGATATTTAATTTCAGCTCATTCTAATACCTCCTATGTCCTGAGAACGAAGTGCTGAACCATGACTTAGGTACATATTCACCCTAGACCCAATCACTAAGAGTGGGTAAAGTTACATAAGTTTTCAGAGTGCAAGGGTCCTACCACAAGGTTCATCCTGTAACACTTTTCAAAGTTAGGCTTTAGAAGAGTTCTGCCTTTGTATGAATATTTCAGCTCTAAATTAGATTATTTTCAATAGCCATTCAGTGAATGTTACTGGATAAGTATATAAATATAGTCATATTTATGTTAGAGAAAATTCTGATATCATCAGCAGTAGCACTTAATATGACTCAAAGTCATGACCATGAAGAGTCTGCTCTCCAGAGATCTAAGCATTCAACCAAGAACCTCCAATTCCCAAGCAATCTGGACCCCAATGAGAGAGCAAGATGTTAGGTGAACCCTTGTTTCTTCCTCAGGTTAACCTGGAATGATGCACTTCAGAGTGACTGGAAGGGAAAGAAGCTGGGATACTGAGCACAGAGGGTACTGAACATTAAGTGTACATTACCATTAAGTGTACATTTTTTTCTGATCGCTCAATGAATTGAGAAGTTCTTTTAAAATTCTCTTTCATTTTTCTGGATCACTTACACCCTTGTATGAAGTCCCTGTTATAGAGGTCTCAGTACTTTGAGTAGATGACTACCTGGAGCATCCACAGCCAACCATCTTTGCCTCACTTGTATATGGGATCTGAGCAAGACCCAGCCAAAACGTTATATGTGCATTCTAACTTAAATGTTTGTTACCAAACGTTTGATGTGGAGACTTCATCTGATGTGATGGAAGTTGGTTGGGCTCATGGTCTATGCCAGAACTCAAAATGGAAGGTACAGGAAAGAAAAGTTTGGTAAGGAGCCAGCTGAGGAGAGGAGGGCAGTGCAAAGTCTTCATGCAACAGGCAAGCCTGGCAAGCCCATTGGGACAGGTGAGAAACCCAGAGCAAGGTATGTGCTACCCATCAGTCTGACACAAGCACAGCATGGCACCTGCAGCATGGGCCAAGGTGCACACCTGTTTCCTGCAGGGCTGACTGTTGACACAGGGACCTGTCAGAGAAGTCAGTGGCCTAATGTAATAGTCTTGTCCTATGTAGATGATACAATTGCTTGTGGACAAGAAGAATTGGTAGGTAAACATTGTTAGATGAACTAGTAAAAATTCTTCAGGATGTGTGTGAATGTGTGTGTCCTAAGAAAAAAAGAAATTGAAAAGTAGTTCAGAGAGATCCCAAATGACAAGTGTGGGACTTGAGTGCACAGCAAAATAGATCCATTACTATCACAACAAACAGGTGAAAAGGAAGGGTTTCCTTCACTTAGTTTTACCTACCCTTACAAATCCCATTGTGTTCAAAATAATAAGGGTAGAAATGTTTCTGTTGATGTTTACTGTTGTACAACAGCTAGTTTATAAGTGACAGCAGAAGCATAGGGTCTCTTCTGTATGCGGCCCCTGAACTCTCTGGCAAGGAGGACAATACTATTGAAAGTGAACTTATGTCACTTGTAAGTTTGTCTTTCAAATTGCAGGGGAGGAATTGACTAATTTAATTGAGCAGACTTTTTGTTTTGCTGGTCCTCATGCTTGAACTCAGGGGTCAGGTGCTGTTCCTGAGCTGCTTTTGCTCACGGGTAGCACTGTACCACTTGAGCCACAGCACCACTTATGGCTTTTTCTGTGTATGTGGACCTGAGGAATAGAACCCAGCTCCTTATTCATGTGATGCAAGCACTGTACCACTTAGCCACTGTCCCTGTCCTATAAGCAGACTTTTTATGTTAAATAAGGAAAGAATAGGTTGGTATGTACTATCTACCTTCCATGTGCAAGTCCCAAGGTTCAATCCCCCAAAGTAAAAGGAAGAGAGTAGAAAATTGAATGACAGGAAGTATTCAATTACAAATAGAAAGAAAAAGAGAGGAACAAAGGCAATGAGTAAGTAACTAGGTTTTAGTTTGTTTGGGATTGTTTCTCTTTCCTTTTGATTGTTGGCTGTGGGGTTTAAACTCAGGAGGGCCTGGCATATTCCCTCAGCTTTTCACTGAAGGCTAGCATGCTACCACATTCAGCCACAATGTCCCTTCTAGTTTTCTGCCATTTAATTGGTTATATGGAATTTTTGCTGATGTGGCATGGAGGATTTGAACCCAGGGCCTCAGGTATGCAAGGCAAGCACTCTATCACTGAACCACGCTCCCAGCACTTCCCCCGTTTCTTAAAACATGTGGTTGGGGCTGGCAATGTGGCTTAGTGATAAACTGCTTGCCTAGCATGCATGGAGCACAGGGTTTGATATCTCAGTACCTAATAAACAACAAAAACCTCCAAACACCCCGAGAAGCACTGGTGTTGTAGCTCAAGTAGTAGAGTGGTAGCCTTCAGCATAATGAAATTCAGGAACAGTTCTCAAGCCCTGAGTTCTAGCCCCAGGAATGTCAAACAAGAGCAAGAGCAACAGCAACAACAAATGTGCAAATGAAAACAAAAAAAACAATGTCAGCAAGATTCATTGACAAACACAGCACACACACACACACACACACACACACACACACACACACACACACACACACACACTTTTATTAAACCATATTCACGTCCTTTACCCTGTCTGTTCACACTCCCTACATCCACTGGAGAACTTATTCTATGTTTCTGTTGTTTTTGCATTTTTTTTTATTATGAAAATACTGTACAGAGGGCTTATAATTACATGGGCAAGATAATGAGTACATTCCTTATCAAGCATTGTAGCCTCCTCCTTCATTTCCCTTTCCGATCCCTTCCCATCCTCCACCTGGCCCACCACCCAATCCTCCCCACCACCACTCCCCACCAACTACACCATAGCTGTAAAGTTCATTTTCGACATAACGACTTGTACATCTCATTGTTGCAATGGGTCCACTGTATCCCTATTTAAATGATTTGTTTTTCCCCTTCCCTCTTTTTGCAATCTTAAAAAAATTTTGTGAAGGTTTTATATATACATATATACATATATATGGGTGATAGTACATAAGCATGTGTGCATTTTTGCAAAATTCCACCCACTTGTTAAAACTGGCATTTATTTCCATATATCACATTAAAATGTACCAATATTAGTACTGATCTCAATGTCTGAGTGCTATCCCTGACCATTTTATCTTAAGCCTCTATCACTATTTCTACTTCTGGATTTTTAGGTGATTAATTATAGATAAGAGTTTCATTGACAATTCTGAAATCGCTGGATGAAAGCTCAATTCTTAGATCTCAGGTTTACCACCATGAGACACTTGTGGCCAGCACCTTTAAATATTATTACATTCACTATTTTATTTGTGGTATTTAGTAATGGATTTTTGTTTGTTTTTGTGCTGGTCCTAGGCTTGAACTGAAGGTCCTAAGCTGTTCCAGAGCCGCTCAGATCAAGGTGAGCACTCCACCACTTGAGCCACAGCACCACTTCAGTTTGTCTGGTGATTGACATTTGAGTCTCACAGATTTCCCTGCCCAAGCTAACTTTGAACTGTGATCCTTAAATCTCAGCCTCAAGAGTAGCTAGGATTACAGGGGTGATCCATCAGCATTTGGTTGTACTAGAAAATAATGTACTTCCCTATCTATGGAATACAAAATGATGAGGATCACTTTTTACCTGTATTTTACCTATCGAATATCTAGGCACAATCATACTTCTATCTGTTTGTGTCTCCCAGTCCATGGATTTCTATAACCATCTTCTAGCTAGCTTGTGCACTTTATTTCTAACATATTTCTAATGGTTTACATTACATTTTTATGCTGCTACCATGTCTAAATTGTGTTGTGGTACAATGATCAAAAGGGAGCTGGAGAAAGGAATAGTAGTGGTGGTAGAGAGATGTTCATCCTCCTGAGAACTAAGTTTCAGGCTCTAGAAAAGTGAGAAAACACATCCAGGACACTGGTGTTTCATTATAACTCACTCAGCAGAACAACAAAATGGGCTAAGAGTAAATCAATCACAAGTGGCTCATTGCTAGTGATTAATTAAATATAAAGTAAGCACTGAAGTCCTTTAGGGGTTACTATTCCAAAACCAAATGCTTATGACTCTTGTCTTTATCACCAAAGAAAGTGGAAGTGCAGCTACTGCTCAAGTGGTAGAGTATTATTAGCCTTGAGAAAAAATGATTAAGGAAAGTGTTGCTTGGGGCTGGTGTGTCAGGCCTGTAATCCTAGCTACTCAGCAGGCTGAGATCTGAGGATCACGGTTCAAAGCCAGCCTAGGCAGGAAGTTTGTGAGACTCTTATCTCCAATAAACCACTCAGAAAACCAGAAGAGGTGAGGTGGCTCAAGTGGTTGAGCACTAGTCTTAAGCTGAAGAGCTCATGGACAGTGCCCAGGCCCAGAGTTCAAGCCCCAAGCCTGATTAAAAAAAAGGAAAGTGCCTAGTCTCTGAGTTCAAGCTGTAAGACTTGTTGTATGCACACGCAAAGAAAATGTATCAGCAAATGTGTCCTTCCATGTTCTCTGACTGTTTCATGAACTAACTTGGGGACAAAAGGTGATGAGACAGTTTTTATTACTGTGCACATTTTATAATAATGAAAGAGTGGTTTCTTCCATCAGATCTTCCAGTCAAAACCCGAACTGGAAATAGTCACTTCATAATGAATGAACCACACATAAGATGGGAGTCTCTAGAACAGTAGAAAAATTGATGTTCTCATATCCTTGTCTCAAATCTAGACAGTCTTTTCCACATATCTCTCTTAAACCACCTTACAGATGATCTGAGTCCACTCCAAAAGGCCAGGAGTACTTAGAACTGAGAGGAATTTATAAATTTTCATTGACAAACCATTTCTTACTATCAAAGACACTAGTCAACAACTTCATTCTCTTTTTTACTTGTGAAGCCAGGATGTTATGCCCCTCACTTATTTCTAAATACTTTGGATAGTAATCAGTTATATCATCACTAATCAACAATGTGAGACCATGCAAAATATTGGCTCAGTGAGTGACCAAGAGTAAACAATACTTTCCATTACACCTCCTTTCTTCTGCCATGAAGGGTTTCTCTGTATAATGTATAGATTTATTTTTGGTCATGGGGCTTGAATTCTGGGCCTGGGCCCTGTCCCTGTGCCCTTCAGCTCAAGGATAGTGCTCTACCACTTGAGCTACAGTACCACTTCCAGCTTGTTCTGTTTATGTGGTGCTGAGGAATCAAACTCAGGGCCTCATGCATGCAAGGCAAGCACTCTACCCTGAGCCCAGCCTAATGTACGAATATTTTTGATGAAAGCTTTCCTGCATTGGGTTTCTTTCCCATGGGAGTGCTCAAATGCTTGTTGATGTTTGACTTCTGGTTGAAGGGCTTCCTCTATGGCTTACAATTATAGAGATTCTGCCATGTCTTCTGTCTCTGACATCTTAATGTGTGACTTCTGGTTAAACATTTGTCTACATTTATTTTATTTTTGTTTGTTTGTTTTTTTGGGTCCAGTCCTGGGGCCTGAACTCTGGGCCTGGGCACTGTCTCTCAGCTCTTCAGCTCAAGGCTAGCACTCTACCACTTGAGCCACAGCGCCACTTCTGGCTTTTTTCTTTTTGCTTATGTGGTGCTGAGGATTCGAACCCAGGGCCTCATGCCTGTAAGGCAAGTGCTCCACCCCTGAGCCACCTTCCCAGCCCTTGTCTACATTTATTATACTCAGAAATTCTCTCCTGTTTATGTTCTCAGATACATTGAGGACTGACTCCGCTTTAAAAGTCATTGCAGGGATAGGAATTAGGACTAGTGGTAGAGTGCTTGCCTACCATGAATGAAGCCCTGGGTTTGATTCCTCAGAATGAAATGAACAGTGAAAGCCAGAAGTGGCGCTATGACTTAAAGTGGTAGAGCAGTAAACTTGAGGAAAGAGCTCAGGGACAGTAACTAGGCTCTGAGTTCATCCAAAGAAACAAAAATCGTTGCACATTTGTTATATACTTTAGTTTCTGTTTTTCCTTTCTGAGTCGGTTCTTTGAACACTGAGGTACAACTTCCAGGAGAAAGACTTTCTACATTTGTAATCTTTGCAAGGTTTATCTTCTGTGTGTTTTCTATTAACTCTGAGCCATGCCTTCTTGGTGAAAGAAGTTTTCTCTCCTCTGTGTGTTTTCTGATGCAATCTGAAGTATGACTTCTTGAAATTTTTCCACATTTGTTTCATTGAGAAGATGTCTCTCTTGTGGATGTTCATTGAAGAACCTTGAGCTGTGCCTCCTGGGTGAAAGACTTGACATTTGCTACATTCATAAGGTTTCTATCTTGTTTGGTTTGTCTGATGCAAAATGAGTTATCTTCCAGGCGAGCCTTCCCACATTTGTTACATTCCTAAGGTTTCTGAGGTGTGTGAATCCTCATTGGTGAGTGGAGGTGTTAATTCAGAGTGAAGGACTTACCCATTTCTTACATTCATAAGGTTTCTCAACTGTGTTTGTTCTCTGATGCAAAGTAAGCTCTCATTTCAGTCTAAAGGGGCTTCTATATTTGTTAAATTCATAAGGTTTCTCTCCTGTGTGAACTCTCTTATGTCTGTTGAAATCTGAATTCCAGAAGAAGGAATTTCAAAATTTGTTACATTCCTAAGGTTACTCACCTGTGTGAATTCTATTATGGCTGCAAACCTGTGACCTCTGCTTGAAGGATTTTACATGTTTGTGGCTTTCATAAGGTTTTTCTCCTCTATGTGTTCTCTAAAGAAAAGGAAGTTGTGCATTCCAGTTAAAAGCCTTTTTACATTCCTGATAGTCCTATGTATGTTCTCTGATGAACATGAAGGTTGGACTTAATGGTTGAAAGACTTTCCATACTTGTTACATTCATAAAATTTCTCTCCTGTGTGCTCTATGATGCAAAGTGAAGTGTGACTTCTGTCTGAAAAACCTTCTACATTTCTTGAATTCATAAGGCTTCTCTTCTGTGTGAATTCTCTGATGCCTGCTAAGAACTGACTTCTACATGGAAATTTTCCTACATTCCTCATATTTATAGGGTTTCTCTACTGTGGGTGCTTGTGGTGGGAAAGTAACTTCTGTTTTCTCAGACATAGATTGTGGACACTATGCTCATCAAGCTTCTCCTGTGGATCCTTGCTCTGAGGTTCTGTTAGGTGTATTTCCTTTTGTACATCCAGTACAAGTTCAAGAATTCTCTCCTGTGTACATTTTTTTATGTGAACTGACTGTAGGCCTTAAGTGGAATAATTTTGCACATATAGTACATTCAGGTGTTTTCCTCCCTCCCTGAAATATTTCTTGGGCAAGGACAGCAGAATTATTATACTCTTCTCTATATTCATTATGGTTACTGGAGTGTCCTCCAACACTGTCTAAAGAATATGGTCTCTGATGGTACTACCTTCCCTTCTCTACCATATTCAAATGCTGCAGCTCATTTGGACTCTCATAATTTTTTAATGAAATTCTCAGAATATCTGTGGGGTTCTTCAACTACAGCAGACACCCTGGGCATTCATCTCATCAGGTTCACTGAAATCCTCAGTCCTCATCCATCAGGATTTCCATTAGTCCTATATAGTTCTGGCTTATTTTTTGAGCTCAAAATTAAATTTGTTCCTAGTCACATTCTTTCTTCCACTGTATCAGAATTTCTGACTGCTACTTCACACAGAGATTCATCCTGGCAAGACTTAATCACAACATCTATAGTTTTGGACCTCTAAAATGAGTCATAGAAAAAATACAAAAACATAATTGATATCCAATGATTCTATAATGTAAAGGTAAGACATTATTTCCCAATGTAATGTTAGAGATTTTAAAATATCAAAGTAGGAATTGATTTATGAGAACTATATGCCTTTCCCTGTAAGGTATTATGAAAGTAATACTGATATTTTACAATGGAAAATAATATTTTTCTGTTTAAGTTTTTACTTCCTTTTATATTCAAGGTAGAATTTAGTCAATTCACTCTTCTAAAATGCAGATTATGGGTATTTTCAGGAAAGGTAATTAATTAATAAAACATCTCCATCTGCAGAGTGTTACAAGAAATTATCCTGCTTCGAGACAATAAGAAGGAAGTCAACATGAAACTAGACATAAAAATTGTAAATGTGTACATAAGTACAAAGGAATGTATAGAACATATATTTTTCTAATCTGTCTAAAATTATTTGTGAAGGGAAAACTTATAAGACCATATTCATGATTCTTAAAGCATGAAGATTCAATATATAAATACATACCTGTAATCAAACCAAAGTATAAGGATTAGTAATATGGATCAATTAGTGCTGTACTTGCCTGACAAATATGAGGACCTGTGTTCAAAGAATACCACCAAAAAATTAAAAAGTGTAATTGATTAAGATTTTCTTTTTTTTTTTTTGGGGGGTCCGGTCGTGGGGCCTGAACTCTGGGTCTGGGCACTGTCCCTCAGCTCTTCAGCTCAAGACTAGCGCTCTACCACTTGAGCCACAGTGCCACTTCTGGCTTTTTCTTTTTGCTTATGTGGTGCTGAGGAATCGAACCCAGGGCCTCAGGCATGAAAGGCAAGCACTCTACCACTGAGCCACCTTCCCAGCCCCTTGATTCAGATTTTCAATTGAATTATTCCACTCAAAAACAACTATATTATAGGATGTCATAGGCTAGTATTGTGAGAATATTGTAAACTCTTAGAGTACCTAGTAATAATACAATGAAGTACCTCCAGCAACTTAACTTCCTATGTCTGCCATAAGAAAAATCAGACTGTTTGGGAAATATACTTTCTTGCAGTTCTATAGTATAGCAACTATTATGGTAAATGTTTTACATCTTTTGAAGTTCTCTGCTTCAGCCTAAGGGTGGTCTTTATTCTGTACATAAAATTTGTGTTTACTTCTTTATTAAAGAAACATTTAAACTACCAGATTAGGTTACAGCTACTGCATAAGATCGTTTTTTTTTTTTTTTTCATTTTATCAGTCATGGGGCTTGGTCATGGGCTGGGCTCTGTCCCTAGGTTCTTCAGCTCAAGGCTAGTGCTCTACCACTTGAGCCACAGCAACACTTCCAGCTTGTTCTGTTTATGTGGTGCTGAGGAACCTAACCCAGGTTCTCATGCATGAAAGGCAAGCACTGTACCCCTGAGCCACATTCCCAGCCCCTCTACTAGCATTTTCATAGGAGTATATTAGGCCTTACATATTTGTTTGTTTCACAGTTTCATCAAACCATAGAAACAAAGTGCTTCTATAGAAAACATGCAATATTTCAAAAACTGGCATTATCCTAATGACAGTGCAGTATAGCAACTAGTTAGTAGGATTTAAATTGTAATAGGCATCAGAGGTGGTTTACAGTGTATAGAAGATTGCCTGGAGATTATATAACAGGTGATATGCACTGTATAGAAGGCTGTGTACAGGTTACATGAAAGCAAACTAAGAAAGAAGTATCAGCTGAGACAAACATAATAAATAACAAAGTAAATACTACAATGAAACCATATTTATATTGTAATATAAAATTAGTAAATATATCAGGTACTGTCTGATTCAAAGTAAAGAAAATATACTCAAAAAACTCAATAAGTCATCCAAAGAGATATACATTAATTATCAAGAAATCAAAATAAGGGGCTGGGAAGGTGGCTCAATGGTAGAGCACTTGCCTTGCATGCCTGAGGCCCTGGGTTCGATTCCTCAGCACCACATAAGCAAAAAGAAAAAAGCCAGCAGTGGCACTGTGGCTCAAGTGGTAGAGTACGAGCCTTGAGCTGAAGAGCTGAGGGACAGCACCCAGGCCCAGAGTTCAGGCCCTACGACTGAACACAAAAAAAAAAAAAGAAAGAAAGAAATCAAAATAAATCAATACAAGGATACCCTAAGCAAAAATCAATAATGAAGAATACAAATACTCATAATATGAGAGGAAATAAACGTCAGCACAAATTGTGTTACCACAGATACAGAGCATTGAAAATAGCCGGTATATCATAAATCTGTATAATGAAAATTTTAGTCTGAAAAGTAAAGTCTACAAAGACATGGTTAAAAGGCCAAAGAATGATAATTTCTTTAATCTATCATTACAATTAGAGAACTAGTACTCTACTTTTTTGTGTGTGGCTTGAACTCAGGACTTGGTTTCTATCCCTCAGCTCTTGATCTCAAGGCGAGTGCTCTACCGCTCGAGCCACAGCACCACTTCCAGTTTTCTAGTGTTTTATTGGAGATAAGAGTCTCATGGACTTTCTTACTTATGCTGGCTTTGAACTATGATCCTCATATCTCAGTCTCCTGAGTAGTGAGGATTACAGGCGTGAGCCTCTGGCACCCAGCATCTAATACTCCTCTTAATGACTAAACAGCCAGACAAACAGTCACCAGAAACACACATCTGGAAGTCATTATCTTTACCTAAATGCTGTTCATAAAGCACTATGCTGTTATATTTACCAAGACAGACACACTGAGAATAGACCTGAAGAAAAATTTTCTAGAAATCAGCATGAGAAATAAATCTATATTATAAACACAATATAATTCTATAATATGTAGCTAATAACCTATCAGTAAAACAGATGGAAACTAGAGTGGATCTGTATCAAATGTATGCTATTACTATGATGTATAGAATATTAAAGGGAGGTTCTGTCTTACTTAGGTTGTGAAATAATAACAAGTGCTTTCAATTCTGTATGGTGTATTCACATGAATATTTTCTGGAGGATGTCGCAGAGCCATAGATTTTGCGGGAAATAGGGTGATGAGAATATATTATACAACTCAAGAGTAGAGACAGGAGGGAGGGATTGGGAGAGAGTGAAGGAATGGAAGACACTGTAAGGAAAGAAATGCATTAATCTCTGTATGCATCATCTCCATAATAACATTAAATTACATTAATAATAAAACAATACTTCTAGCATAAACGATTTGCTTGGTGAGGAAAATCTACCACAGTTAGAAGAACAGTTACAATTATTAGAAATATAATACCACACTTAATTTGAAAGATAAACTATTTCAGTTTAGGTTGAATATTAATTCTACATAAACCAGTAACAATAATCCTTTCATTTTAGTATCCAATTAAGTGTTGATATTACATGTTTAGTTAAGGAAAAATAAGACAAGCTCTTCTGGCTCAAGACTGTCATTTTAGCCTAGCTACTAAGGAGGAAACTGAGGTCTGGAAGCCAGCCTAGATAGACAACTCAATTTAAGCAGCTAATGAACAGGTTAGAGGAAAGGCTCAAGTGATAGTGCCAACAGTGAGTGAGGAAGCTGACTGTTTGTGAGACCTGGAGTTCAAGCTCCAATAGTAGCTAAAAAAAGCCATGGTGGAGTCTGAGGTATGTGTATTACATGTGTTTCTAATTTAGAAACATAATTGTAGTGATACTAGCAAGTCTTCATGTCAGACATAAAGAGAAAAGAAAATATATGGAGGAGGGAGAGAAGGGAATCCAAAGGTCAGGGAAAAGAAGGAAGAAGAGGAGACAACAGAGAAGTGGAGAGAAGGGGAAAAGAGGGAAAGGAGGAGAAGAAGACAGGAAAGGAAGAAAGCCTTATGGCATTAGATTTGACAGTAAATCCTTAAATCGGACACCAAAAGTGACTCATGCAAAAAACAAACAAACAAACAAACCAAAGCCAGGCTCTGGTGGATCACACCACTAAACCTAACTACTCAGGAGAGTCAGATCTGAGGATCATGGTTCAAAGCCAGCCTGAGCAAGAAAACCTGTGAAACTCTTATCTCCAATGAAGCATCAGAAAACCAAAAGTGGTGCAGTGGCCCAAGTGGTAGATTGCTAGGCTTGAACTGATGGGCTGAGGCACAAGCTCAGATCCAGACTTCAAGCCCCATGACCCACAATAAATAAATTAGTGAATAAGGGCTGGCAAGGTGGCTCAGTGGTAGAGTACTCGACTTGCATGCATGAGGCCCTGGGTTCCATTACTCAGCACCACATAAGCAGGAAAAGTCAGAAGTGGGTGCTGTGGCTTAAGTGGTAGGATGCGAGCCTTGAGCTGAATAGCTGAGGGATAGTGCCCAGGCACAGCGATCAGGCCCTACAACCGACCACAAAAACAAAACAAAACAAAACCAAGAAAATAAATAATAAGTAAAAATTAAAAAATAAATACAAGATTAACAAGATTAAGTGTAAAAGTATTAAAGATGGGACAGAGTCCTACAAAGAAATTAATATAGAATTACATAGAAATATGGTGCAGCACTTCTACACTTGTACTTACCTTAGAGAAAAACAGAGATTTCTATAAATACCATCAAAAACACACCCTAATTTCCAAGAAAGACAAATATCACAAAGCAGTGCAAGAGTATATACAGAGACTAATTGAAGTACTTAAAACACACTCAGTCCTGTACAACAATCAAAGTTATGTTTGACAACACTATTTCAGCAAATCCAGCAAAACTTCATTAGGATAGTCTAATGTATGTATGAGGATGTGATATCTGACCAGTTTCTAGCCAGCCTTGCCTTCCATGAGAAGTTACCTCCTATGTGTCATTGAATCACATAACAAGGGAGACAACTTTGTCCTCACATTAAAAAATGAGAAACAAACTAAAGCAAATCTGCACTTAACTTAGAAGGCAAGATTTGATCAGCTGCTAAATCTCCAAGCCATCTTTAGCTTTTTTAGAAACATGTTCCTAAAGCTGAATCTTTTTTTTCTGTTTTTCAATCTTCGACATCTGTTCATAAAATGGAATGTCAAACAGAGTGAGAAATAAAAGAATCTCATCAGAGATCCTTTCATTAATTCTTGCTGTTGACAATGAATAAAGATTCTGGAACCATGGCTTGGAGAGAAGCCAAATGAGAGAGTCAGAAAAGAACCTGTGTGATTTTACCCTTGAAGTTCCTGGTCAGAACATGATAGGTGGGCTGGAAAAGCATAAAGCCTTCTTATGGGAGAAGAAACATTCCTGAGTCAAGTAGAGCATTAAAGTATCCAGTAATGACAAATCCACAGAAGAGTAAAATCTTGTGTTACTAAACACTATTAACAGAAAATACACCCCAAAATGTAGATCCATAAAATGTAAAAGAAACACCTTATATAGGGATGTGATTTTGCTTATAATTGTTGGTTGATGACACAGGAAATTCTTTCATCCAGCGTTCTGGTTTTTTGTTTTTTTTCCCATTTACTCACAATGGTAATTCTTAATATGACATACATGAACTTTGCAGTGACAGAAAATCTATTCTGTTTACTTCAGTGAGGTTGGTTTTGATAGGAAACACAATATGAATCTTTTAAAAGCAGTGTTTGCACATAAGTACTGGGTTTTTGTACATCATAAGGATGTTTTCTTTCTTTGAAAAATTAAAGTGGGGCTGGGAAGGTGGCTCAGTGGTAGAGCACTTGTCTTGCATAACTGAGGCCTTGGGTTGGATTCTTCAGCACCACATAAGCAAAAAGAAAAACCCAGAAGTGGCACTGTGGCTCAATTGATAGAGGGCTAGCCTTGAGCTGAAGAGCTGAGGGACAGCACCCAGGCCCAGAATTCAGGCCCCACTACTAGACCCCCCATAAAAGAGAAAAATTTAAGCAAATTTATTATAAGCTAAGTGTTCATATTCACAATACTTAAGATGAGGAGTGTTACAAATTTCAAAGTGGGATATTTTCTGTTTGTTTTGGGATTTGCACTGTCCTCATCCACATTAGTAACTGAACATCCTGCCTTAAAATTGTCAAGTTTTCTATTTCATATTATTTTTTTAGAATATAGTCTGAATTTTAAAGAGGACATTGTAACTGGGCTTTCATGTCTAATGGCTGTAATCTTAGCTACTCAGAAGGCTGAGATCTGAAGAAAGTTAGTATTATGCCCACCTTTGCTCCTCAGCTCCACCCAGACCTGAGCTCTTCCCAGACCTAGAGTTCCCTCCATACTGCTGACCACTCCCTCTCTCTACCCACACCTACCTGAGCATGTACCTACCTAACTTCCTGCTCCCCAGCTCCTGTTGCTACAGGAAGAGAGAAAAATTCATGTGCTCCCTCTCTTGGGAAATATGGTCCTTCTAGTAAACCTTATAATTTCTCCTATGCCAGCTTGTGGTCCCCTGGGATGTACATGCAGGATCCCTACAAGGATCACAAAATGAAGCCATTTATAAAAGAATGTCTGAGAGACTTATCTCCCATAAAATAGCCAAAGAAGCTGGAAATGGAGGTGTGGCTTAATTGGTTCAACATTATCATTGAACCAAATGATTTCATGGTCTGTTTCCAGACCTTGAATTCAAGAATCAGGACAAGCACACACATATCAAGGTCATTGTATTGTATTCAAATTATATTTTAACAATTGAATTGGAATACATATATAGGAGATCTCTCTCTCTCTCTCTCTCTCTCTCTCTCTCTCTCTCTCTCTCTCTCTCTCTCTCTCTCTTTTGTCTGTTGTGGGGCCTGAGCTCTGAGCCTGGGATCTGTTCCTCAGTTCCTCAACTAAAAGCTAGCACTCTACCACTTGAGCCACAGTGCACTGCCAGCTTTTTCCACTTATGGGGTTCTGAGGAATCAAACCCAGGACCTCATTCATGCAAAGCAAGCACTCTACCACTGAACCACCTGCCCAGTTAGTCTCTCTCATTTTAAGTGATGTAAAATATACTAATTATATTAGTGGAGAAATTGTTCTGTCAAGAACAGACACATTAATTGGAATATATCCATGCCAGCAGCATTTTGAAAGTTTCAAAAGCCATACGAAGTACAGAGGGTGAAAAGAAGATCAATATGTTCTTATAAGACATTTTCAAGGAATGTTTACCATTCATTGGCTTCAATTCACCAAAAAAAAGTCAGTTTTTAAAGCAACATGAGTGAGTACCAGAATCTCTAGATTCAGTCTGTAGACTCTCCTTGTCTAGAGAGCCAGAGGTTTGTCAGCCAGTATCTGGCACCTGGAGGAACAAGTGCTAATGGCAGCACAAATCCATTAGACCATAAAATATCATCAACCTCAGACTGGGGAAAGATGCTAAGGGCAGACTGGCTGGCGACTGAGATTGCTTCAAGTTACAGCTCCCAATTTCCTCTGAAGAAGAGTCCCTGGGCTTCTACCTTTTGGTTCTGACTATGGAGTGCAAAGCTGTACTTCAGAGCACTTCCAGCAGCAAGGCAAAAGGAAAGAAACCCAAATTTGCAAACTAAAAACACCAACAGTGGCAGCCAAGGAGGCTCAAGCACCTTACGTCAACCCCCCTCCAGTCTTTCAAAGGATCTGTGCTCCAATAGAAAGTACAATTCCCATAACACGATGGATTCAACTAGAGGAAGTGGGCTTATTACAGGGTTTGGACTGGCACCAGCCACTTGGTACTAAGTGTGCATGTATGCATGGGGACCTTTCTCTCCCAGCTGGGGGAAACTAAGGTGAATTTCTTCTTGAAAAATCAGTTTACCTCCTGAAACATGTGAGATCAACCAAAACAAAGAACTGTATTAGGAGCATTAGATAATCTGGTTTTTTAATTCTTAGTTTTATTAATGTAATTGAGGTTATGAGACTCCATAGTTATTGATTTTGTTTTTGTTCAAAAAGTATGTTCCTCTGAATATAAATTATGTCGCTGTTTTGCCTTAAAAATTTGAATATCTCCCCTCTCACATTAAAAAGGTATTTGCAGCTGGGTGCCAGTAGCTCATGCCTGTAATCCTACGTACTCAGGAGGCTGAGATCTGAGGATGCTGGTCCAAAGCCAGCTTGGGCAGGAAAGTTCATGAGCTTTCTCTCCAAATAACCACCAGAAATATGGAAGTGTCTTTGTGGCTCAGGTGGTGTAGAGCTCACCTTGAGTTGAACAGCTCAGGGATAGTGCTCAGGCCCAGAGCTCAAGCCACAAGATCAAGTATTTACATACAGTTAACTGTTTGATTCTGGGATCATTTTTCCCTTAAAATTCTGCTATTTTATTCATATATATATATATATGAATAAAATAGCAGAATTTTAAGGTATACATACTTTATAATCTTAGAATTAAATAGATTGGTCAACTTCTACACCTTACTTTTCCAGAAACTCCCAAATTCCATCTTTGAAATTTTAAGGAGTTTTTGCTTATTTGTGTCTGAAATTTGCCTTTCCTTTAAAAGTTTTTTCCCCTCATTTTGTTGTTGGTCCTGTGGCTTGAACTCAGAGCATGGGCACTGTCTGTGAACATTTGCAGTGCTCTACTTGCCTTTCTTTTATTAATTGCTTCAGGAAACTAGTGAAAAGTTTCCTCCCAGGTGTTTCTTAGAACATGGTACTCCTCCTCCAAGACTCTTCCAAAAATGGTTGTCTAGGGTGATCATGATGAATGTAGGTGGATCTAGAGTACAGGGTAGGTCTATGTTCATGTGAAGCTTGATCACCAGTGTGTTTTTATTTTTCTGTTTTGCATATCCTGTTTTGTTTTTATTTTGTACTTGTTCTCTGATCCTAGAAGTTTCTGCAAGCTAGTGGTCCTCAGACTTGTCTTCCCAACTGTATCCATTACACTGTGGAATGAACCTTTTGCCTCCCTCGCTCATATCAGACATCCTAAGCTTGTCTCTTAAGGATTTGTTGAGATTGTTGATGATCCTTTCCCCACATCATGATTGGGAAGGACTGTGTTGGAAACATTCATGCCTGGTATTCAGTCCTCCCGTGCATGGGTTCTCCATGCCTCTTTTAGTGGACCTCAGCTATTCCTCATGAAAATGGAGATCATGAGGCACATTTGGCTATATAGATGTCAACTTTGGAGCACCTATAAAATATGATGCAAAAATACTTTCTTTCTGTAAAAGTAAAATAAGTTTCTGAGAAGCAAGGAGATAAGGATCAGGTATAAATGGGTGCTTCCTAGACTACTGTGTTATATAGTTTTTATTATTCAAGGGTACATTTTTCAAACATTACTTTCTAAGTATTATGTTCATTGTAGTAGTATAAATAGAATTTACTTCCTACATTGTTTTTGAATTATTCGTTGCTCACAGAATAAGTCTCATTATTTGTTATACAAATATTATATCCTCTTCCTTCATTCATCTCAATGATTGACTGTTGTAGATCCTGAGGTAGCAGGTACAAGTATGGTATGTTCAGGTATTCAGGGATAGAATATGTCTCTGACTTCCTCTGGAGGAAAAGATGAATGAATGGAAAACATGGAGATTATGCATAACACTTCTAGAATTCCTTTGGCAAGAGATGTGGTGCACCCCTCTTGGGTTCCACTATGCCCGGAGAATCCTGTAGTTGCGATGATCCACCACCATGGAGGGCATGTGGATTATGGAGGGCTTATGGATTTCACATCTTGTCTACTGTTGTGCTGGTGGAAGTCTGCCAATATGCACTGCACGACTGGGCTCAGAGGAGTGACGTGATCAGTGGTACCTTGCTGGCCCCCATGTTTGTCACCCTGTTGGGACAAGCTCACCCTGACATCTGTAACTGGCTGTTGCTGAGGCCTTTTGGAATAATGCCTCTCTTCGTCCCATACCTCTGTATCAGAGACATGTCCTATTTCATGGTTTTGTATCATTTACTGTGCAAGTTTGTGTTATGTATCCATACATGCTGGTAGTTGAGCTAGGTATGGTTTTCAAGGGTGGGGTGGTTTTTGATGCCTCTAGCAGGAACAATTGTGTTCTCACTAACTGCATGAGTAATCCTAGCTTACTATGCAATCCTCATAACTTACATTGCATGTTCAGTTGATAGAACCATTATGGTATAATAAGTTTGGGTCTGTTTGCTATTGAGGTTTAGAGGGCTCTTAGCCATTGCTGCAGATTTTTGGGAATATTGGTTGCCAGCATTTTTGCCACCCTAAATGTTCTTGTTAGTGCTACTGCTTCTGCTGTGAAACTTATCCACACCATATATACAACACAACATGTTAAAACTTTGGCTTGATATGTTTCTGGTGCCCTGGCATGCAGGTGGGCTTAGATAAAAAGATTGTGATATGTTTTATAATTTGGAAACAGCAATGATGTATGTTGATAATCAGGTTGACATGCTAAAGACCCGGTTAAAAATGATGTGCCATGCTAATGGTTAGTACATCTGTGTTATCCCTCTTAAATATGATGGAAATATGATTTGGGCCAATATCCAGTGACATATTTGAGCAATCTAGTCCTTTGGTAATTTTTTTGGGGGGAGTCTGGTAATGAGGCCTGAACTCTGGGCCTGGGTGCAGTCCTTCAGCTCTTCACCTCAAGGCTAGCA
This sequence comes from Dipodomys spectabilis, assembly GCF_019054845.1. Taxonomy (NCBI): domain Eukaryota; kingdom Metazoa; phylum Chordata; class Mammalia; order Rodentia; family Heteromyidae; genus Dipodomys; species Dipodomys spectabilis. Next base: position 3,085,303 of record NW_024870904.1, on the reverse strand, counting down.
GGCTACCACTTCAGCCACAGTGCCACTTCCATTTTTTTTTTTTTTTTTTGCTTATGTGGTGCTGAGGAATCAAATTCAGGACCTCATGCATGCAAGGCAAGCGCTCTACCAGTGAGCCGCCTTTCCACTCCTCCTTTCATAAATTAAGCTTAGACATTATGCAGCTTCAGGGTCAGAAATCTGATATTGGTCACTCCACCCTACAGGTAGCACACCCTGCAGACTTAGCTGCATCAGTTCTGCACTACCTGCAGGGATTCAACCTGGGAAATAGCAATCCTTTTACCATTTCTAAGCATTTTCCTGTTTCTTGTTTTGTTATTCCTTTTCTTCCATTTTTCCTGAGATATAAGATGTGCTGCTTTTTCCAGATTCAGGCTGATAGACACTTGCTCAATTTACAAAATAAAAAGGAGGACATGTTGCAGACTCAGAGGTGCCAAGAGCTGGCAAGGTGTGAGCAAAAGTTCCACAACCACAGACTGCAACCTTCAGGCCTATAAGTACTTGCCCTTTTCATAGGAGGGAGTGTTCCTTTTAGCTTCTGGGCCTGGGGCCTTACCTGTAGGAGTTTGGTGAACAAACATTGAACTAGAATGAGGAAGAATGTATATGATCTGCCATTGTTGCCACATTGAGTCCTAGAACAAAGTGATGCAAGCATTGGACAGTTACAGAAAGTGTCTATAGCTAAGGTTATTGCTGAATTAAAGAGAGATTTATCATTGGCCTTGTCTCTGTCTCTTCCATTATCATCCCCTTGTTCTTCTGGAGCACTGCTGGTGTTGTGGCTGGCCCTAGCAGTGGTAGTATGCTTACCTAGCATGCATGAAGCCCTGGGTTCAAGTCCTCAGTACCACATACCCAAGAAAGCAAAATGTGGAAATGTCGCTCAAGTAGTAGGGTGCTAGTCTTGAGCAAAAGAAGTTCAGTGACAGTGTCCGTGCACTGAGTTCAAGCCCCAGCATTGGGACATAAAACACAATAAATGCAAGCTGGGTGCTGGTTCCTCATGTCTGTAATCCTTGCTGTTCAATAGGCTGAAACCTGAGGATCCCAGTTCAAAGTCAGCCTGGTCAACAACTTGTGAGACATTATCTCCAGTGACCCCTAGAAATCCAGAAGTGTGTTGTGGCTCACATGGGAGAGCCCTTGAGCTCAGAGTTGGTTCCCAGGCTCAGAGTACAATTTGCCATGATCAACCAAAAAAAAAAAAAAAGAAAAAGAAAAGGATAAAATAATAAATAAATGCATCAGAAATACAGGCTTGAACAATGAAAACTACACTTCACATGTAGTCTTGGAAGTACACCAGTTCTTTCTGATCCTTTTCTCCTTGCTTCTCAGGAATTGACTTTTACAGGATGAAATTAGTTTTTCTTTATATTATTAGAGGTGCTTTTAAGTTGAAGTCTACACATTCAAATATGCCCTTTGATTCCCATTTTCATGAGGAATAGTTCAGGTCCACAAAAGAGTCATGAAAATCCATACACTGGAGCACTAAAATCAGGCGGGAAAGTTTCCAGTCTAAACCATCCCAATTAAGTGCATGTAAAGGATCACCAAACATCACAAGAAACATTTAAGAGACAATTATACGATCTCTGATTATGAGAGAGGGAGACTGTTGCAGAACCTGGGGTGCCTGCCAGAAGCAGGCAAACTGTGAACAAAGGCTTCAAGGCCATTAACTCCCACCCTCAGGACTACAAGTTCTTGCCCTTTACCGTTTGAGGAAATGTGTGTTCTAGCTGATTGGCCTGGGGCTTTAAGTGAAGGGAGGCTTTGGTGGAAAAGATAGATTGAAATAGAATGAAGAAAGATGTGTGCTGTTTGCAATTTTTGGCAGAGTGTGCCTAGACCAATATTACACAAGCATTTGAGCAATATAGCAGAATTGTGCCATCAGCCATCTCTCTGTCTCCTTAATTATTATCCCGGTGTCCCACAGAAATCTTGCTTGTGCTCTGATGGGATTGTGGCAGAAGACAAAGATTTATTCCACAGCTTAATGGGTAAGGTCTGAGACGACAAGCCTGAGGCCCTCTAGATATGTAGCCTAAAGCTACTGAGAGGAACTGTTAGGATCAGAGAAGAGGTAAGAATTCTAAAGAGATTTTCACATGCAAAATGAGAAGACAAAAGCAGACTGGTTTGTAAATGATTAAGATTCACATCAATATAGACCTTCACTAAACTTCACTCTTCTGCTCACCTGCATTCATTCTGACCCCCAAACCACTCTCTTTGTAGGAAAATCAGGGTAATGTGCCATGCTCTTAAGAATCCCTGTGAGGAAACTTTTCACTAGTTACCTGAAGAGATTATTAAAGGAAATCCAAGTAGAGCACAACAAATGCTCACAGACAGTGCCCAAGCTCTGAGTTGAAGCCTCAGGACCAACAGCAAAAAGACAAAAAAACATAAAACCCTTAAATGAAAAGCAAACTTCAGAAACAGACAAAAACTCATTTTCATTTAATAGATAGAATTGGGGATTTCCTGGAAAACTAATTGTTTGATTTTGCGAAATCCAAATCAACACAAGGATTATGGTGCATATCCACATAGCCATCTTCTTATTCTATGCCAGTGTGTACATTACACTAATGGAAAATGACCTGGTATAAGTTCACTGTCTATGAGTACGTTTGTAAGATGAGAGGGGAGGTATTAAACAATGTAAAGCAAAACAGAGATGTAATTTACACTCAGCAGAGCACAGGCATAGAACAAAAAGAAAGGTATGAGAAACACAGTCTCATAACCTCAATTTCATTATTAGAACTAAGTACCAAAAAGTCAATGCATCCAATTCTCTTCATATATATCCATTTTCTGGATGATCTTACAATATTTCACGAAGGAAACAGTGGTTTTGAAGAAGAAACTCAGCTTAGCTCCCACAACAGAGAGAGAAAAGTCCCAATGCATCCAAGCACTCTTGTGACCAGAGGTGAAGCAAGGTGGCGCCAAGCATTGTGGGAATTGTAGTCTCCTTGGAGGGCTTTTGCTTTGAAAATCCTGAGTTGTTTTTGTTTTTTGGAGGGCAGAAGTGCAGCAGAGATCCTTTTGCGCATGCGTCTCCCCGCCCACCACGGGCGTTTTAAGTTGGCCCCTACTAGATTCTTTCCCTTTGCCTTGCTGCTGGAAGTGCCCTGAAGTACAGTTTCGCCATCCGTAGGTTGGAGCCAGGAGGCAGGCGCGCAGCTCTGTGCAGTGGACCTTGGGAGCTGTAACTTGAAGGAATCTCAGGCTTTGGAACTGATGTCAGGTAGGAACTGTGGGATTGCTGCTGGAGTCTATCCTCCGCGGGTTTCTTTTTCTGGTTCTGTTTTTTTGGTCGTTGGTGGGGCTTGAACTCTGGGTCTGCAAGCACCGTTCCTGGGCTCGTCAGCTCATAAGGAGAGCTTTACACTTGAGCCAAAGCACCCGCTTTCCCCTCCACGCTTTTCTCCAGTCTGGGGTTGATAATTTGCTTGAGGCTCAGGAGTTTGTGCTGCCATTAGCTTCTGGGCCCTGAGGTGCAAGAACCTGGTTCCCAAATGTCTGAGAGCAAGCTTGGTGATTCTGCAGACAAGGAGAGCCCAAGAGCTGTGCATTTGTACTCCAAGACCAAAGGATTCTTCTATTAACATATGTGATATTATTTGCTTTGCCCAGGTATGAGGAGTACAGGAAGACTTCTAGTGAAATTGTGAGGTGTGTGCCTGCCTTGAGTCCTCTTACATTGAAGTTGTATTTGGGGCTTCTGTGTTGTTTCTTCTAGAGATATTTTAATCTTTTTGGCTTGAGGTTTTAACCTCCTGTCTTGAGTTCACAGATGTTTGTTCACGACCCTGTTTCTAGAGACAGTTGTACACGGGATATTGGAGTAGTGAGTGCTAGTCCTGTATTTTTAGGAATGAAGTCTAGCAATGTTTGAAGCAGAGCACCCTATGAATAGGAATCTCCATCCTAAATGGACAGACCTTGTCAATTCTGAGAAGCCCAAAAGGGAAGAAGCAGAAAAGCACAGGAAGGGGAAGATGTTGCTAGCTTTCCTTGCCTTATGCAAAAATTGCTACTTCCCTGAGCACCAGATTCACGTGGTACTCTTTCCTACACCACTCTCAATCATTTTTTGTTGTTGCAAGATTTAAACTAACTTATAGGAGTCTTGGTGAGCTGGCTTGAGGAATAAGCCAGAGCATAGTTATCAGAGGGTACCTGAGGCTGTGGTTTGGGATGGTGGGGTAATTGTTATGACTAAAAGTATCTATTCATGTACTAATCCCTAATGCTCTTCCTGCTAATTTATTCAGCCTGGATTACCACTAGGAATTTTAGTATGAAATCAGTGAAACTTACCTTAAATGTGCCATCTATGGATTTGCTAATGCTAGCTCTACTCGATTGATTGTGCCTGGTAGTGCAGAAAGTGTTGTTCGGGGACATATGGCCTTCAAAGAAATATCACAGAAGAAAAGTTGAGGTAATATGTCTTACTCAAGGTTGTATGATTTGTAGGTGTTGCTTATCTTCAGGTGTGTCACTCCTATATGGAGTATTTTATGTTGTATCTTTAGGATGGCCAAAGATCTTCCCTTGACTGTTAAGGGAAATGAACATTCGGGACTTCTCAAATCTGGGTTTACCTCATCTTTACTCATGTCCCTTTGGCCAAAGCATGTTAAATGGCAAATTGCAAGTCATTGCACAGGTGTGCAATGGGTACAATGAAATGTGCCATTTGACACCATTATTTTAATATTATAACACAAGAAATATATTCTGTATATATTTTCCTCTATACCGTTGGGTGAAAACTACTGAGTTACATCATACATGATTTCCATGGTGTTTAAATATGTAAATGATGTTAGAACACAAATCCAATGAATTCCTAGTATACTTTCACATTAAAAAAAGCAGTTCATACATCATGAAGTATATTCAGTAATAACTAGGTTTTGTGGAAATGTGATATGTTTTTGCTTTCAGTTATTCAATATTTTTTGTAGGAACATTCAGTTTTACAAATGTCACATGTACATAAACATAGAAATTAGTTGGTTTAATAATACCTATCTACCAGGAAATGGACTGGATTTGTGTTTATTGGAGACTTTAATGCTTTGCCTGAGACATTAACTATTCTTCTAAGATGGCTTTACCGTTTTCCAGCCTATGTATTATGTTTGCAAGAGGAAATTCCGGGCCCAAAATCTCACAGATTCATTTCTGAATCCGTCATTTCCCTTATATCCCAACCATGCTTCCAGAATCCTCTGCTCATTGTCAGCAGCAAGACAGAATGAATGGATCTCTGGTGAGTTGTTTTTTTATTTCTCATTTGTTTTCCATTCCATTTTATGAACCTAAAAATGTCCAAGAATTACAAACAGTACCAACCACACAGATTCAGCCTCAGGAACATATTCATAAATCAGATAAAGTTGGCTTATAGATTAGCAGATATAGATTGCTTGTAGGTTTACCAGATTAAATGGTTATATTCTTTCTAAGTTGAATGCAGATTGGCTTCAGAATGTCTAGGTTTTGTCTTGTCATAAAATGTAATCAAATCTGTTATATGATGTAATGACACAGAGCAGGTTACTTCTCATGGAAGGTGAAGGATAGATTGCCACCAGATCACATCCTCATGAGTAACATTAAACTATCTCAATGAAATTTTCCTGGAATTGCTGAAATAGTGTTGTGGACACACACATTCATGTGTTCTTAAGGAATGATTAACCTATATGTACTTAAATTACTCTCCAAATATACTTCTTGGACTACTTCATGGGCTTGGTCTTACTTGAAACTTAGGCTATATTTGTTGCTAAACTTTATGGTCTTTCTACAAATTCCTGTTCGTTTTGTTTTGTTTTCTTTTCTTTTTTTGGTCCAGTCATGAGGCCTGAACTCTGGGCCTGGACGCTGTCCCTCAGATCTTCAGTTCAAGGCTTGCGGTCTATCACTTGAGCTGCAGCACCACTTCTGGTTTTTTTTTTTCTTTTTGCTTATGTGGTACTGAGCAATTGAACCCAGGTCCTCATGCATGCAAGGCAAGAGCTCTACCACTTTGCCACCTTCCCAGCCCTCCTCTTTGTTTTCTAAAGTATCCTCACAAGATTTCTTTCCTCTATTTTCTCTCTCTATTTTTTGATTTTCTACTCACTAGTGTAGGTTAGTTTTCTATTTTTCTCTCTTTCTATCTATCTTTCTAGCATTTTTTCTTTTCTCATTCCCTCTTTCCTCCATATGTGTCTCAGTAGTTTCTTTTCTTCAAATGATCTATCTGGGAACCACTTTTTCTTAGTGATCAGTTTTACTTTGCTGACATGGCTCTTAGGATTGAAATTTTTCCTACCCATTGTATAGGAAAATTGTTGCCTAGAGAGTTCTACAGGATTCCAGAAACAAAGAAAATTAGAGAAACACAAAAATATAAACAGATAGACTTAGGGAAAACCAGGGATCCAAAGGCTCTCTGGCACTTGGTTCCTGGGTGCCAGGAAGCAAGCATAGCTCCTTGAGTGCACACAGGGAAGATTACCATTGATAACATGCAAAATTGAAATATCTATATTAATATTACAATCAGAGCCACAACAGTTTGTGAGGGATGCATGTTTCCTTATTCTCCTGAGACAGAAGACTGGCTCCCAGAGAAATCCAGACATGGAGTTCACCTTACCTAGCCTTCAAGGTCAACAGCAGCGAAGGTTCAGATGCTGTCTTTCTATCTTTCCAACAATAAGGAAAAGGCCTGCACTCCAGTCTCTTAACCCTGTCCAGAATTCTCTTTTAAGCCTTCTGGGGCCAGCTCTCAGTGCTCTCATTGTGGTCAGGCTGGAATTCCAGCCTCTCAAACGTTTTCCCCCTTCAGCTCAACTTCAGACTTCCCTACAGAAACGTACTTCCTTCCCCCAATCGATACACTACAAGAAAATCACTTTTCTCCTGATTATGTTATCTTTGGTCTAACTTCATTTGATGTGGTATTCTGTTTTGTTTTTCCTTCTCACTACTTTTGAATATTTTAATTCACTGCCACTACATGATAAGAACTGGTTTTGATTTAAAAAAAATAGAGTGACAAGGTGTTCTCTATTAGAAATATCACTTGTTGCAAAATCTCACAGATGTTTGCTCAGGAATTGATTTTGATCTCTGAGGATTTTCGCTATTAACTAACACAAGTGGAAATATATCCTTAGCAGTGTACTGGACTAATAACTCAGTAATATGTGACACATTTGAGAAGTTGGTCATATTTATCATTTTTTTCCTATTGAGTTTTCTTTGAGCTTCTATACATTTTCTCCACCTTCCATGAAGCCTATTAAAATGAAAATCTTGTAAAGTAATATTTTATTCCCCTCCCACCTGTATTTTGTATTGTAGAATGTAGGCAAAGTTTACAAAACTTCGTGGTAACAGTTCATTTTTGCATAGGATGGAAATATTAGGGTATCTATGACCACATTTCAATATTTAGTATTTAAACCAAACATGGTTAACCTAGGATATTTTTATATGGGAACTAAATCAAATCTTATATGGGCCAAATAAATCATTAGCTACTTTCTGGAGTACTGTTACTCTTTTTTAACATTCATATGGGACACTGCTTCTCATAGATCTAGTAATGTTCTATGTTCTGTATTCCGTGTGATATCCTGAATGTGTTCTGCTTGCTTATGAGAATACGTGTTAATAGAAAGTCTAAATAGGATTTAGGGTGAAGCAGTATATGTAAATGCAGAAAAAATATTTGTTTAATTCATTGTTACCCTGATATGTACTAAAATTTTATCAAAAATGATAATATAATTTATCAGACACCTCCTTAGACTTATTGTTGTCATGCCAGATTATTGTCTCCTCAGAGTTTTTAATATTGTCTCAATTGCTTGCAGCAGAAATGTCTTTGCATGCATTGGGGAAACTGTAATTTCTTTTTATGGTCTTGGGGCTTGAATTCTGGTCCTGGTTGTTGTCCCTCAGCAATTCAGGTCAAGGTGAGTGCTCTACCACTTGAGTCTCAGTGCTACTTTCAGTTTTCTGGTTGTTTATTGGAGATAAGTGTCTCATGGACTTTTCTACCTGGGCTGGTCTTGAACCTTGATCCTCAGACCTCAGCCTCCTGAATAGCTAAGATTACAGGCATAAGCCACCAGTGCCCTGCCAATCTGTGTATTTTAATGACCAGGCTTATATATTGTCAAATATTTTTAATTTGCTATTTAATTCTTCTAGTGAATAGATAACACAGCAAGCTGCAAACATTTTATGTAAGATAAAAGCATACCTGCAGTATAATGAATTTCCAGATTGGAATTCTCATGACCCACGTCTGATTTCTTGATGGAAATGTGCCATTGCAGAAGCTGATGTCATTTGATGATGTGGCTGTGTACTTCACCTGGAAGGAGTGGCAGGATCTGGATCCTGGTCAGAGGACCCTTCACAGAGATGTAATGCTGGAGACCTATAGCAACCTCATGTCCTTTGGTGAGCAAAGATCACTTTTACATTGAAGTTCAAGTCCTTTTATTTTAGTAGACATTTGACTGTTTATGTTATTTAGGTACAAGATTCCAGTCCATTCCCAGGTAAAAAAAACTGCTAGTATAAAAGCCAGCCAAATTCAGGTCTGGGAGCTTGGTGTTCTTTGCCTTTCACACTACTGCATGAGCCACAACTCCATTTTGGCTTTTGTTCTGGGGTATATTCTGGGTTTCAGTGCCCAGGTTGGTTTCAAGCCTGCCTCTTCTGATCTCATCTCCTCAATGAAGGGTTACAGGTGTAAGCCTTTGGACCATTACATTTTCTTTAAAAAAAAAAGATTCTAGTACTAGGGAAGTGTCATTTTTTTATAAGGGAAACTTCACATTTATTATATGTAACTCAAGAGCTAATTGTATTCTCATTCTTTAAGAAGCCTAATCAGTACTTGGACAAAAGTTCTAAACTATGATCCACTAATAGGAGACTGACTTCCCAACCTTGGGGTGATTATTATAGGTAGATCTACAGTCTAGATAGCATATACATTACTACTGACAGTATGATCTGGAAATCAGTAGTTAAAAGTGTGTATTTGTAAGCCAAACTTGACAGGGTTTAGTGCTTCAAGCTTTGAATCCTAGAATCTCTGGAGGGTGAAATCTGAAGATTTTGGTTTGAAGCCAGAAACTGTAGAAAAATGACCATGAGACTCTTATCTCTAATTAACCATTCAAAAACTAGAAATGTAGCCAGGACTGAAACTAGTAGAATGCTAGCTTTGAGCAAAAGAGCTGAGTTCAAGCCACACAACTGGCACAATAAACTCAATGCTGGGGGAAACTCCACCATGGAGCTATTAAGAATTGAGAGACCTGGGGCTGGGAAGGTGGCTCAGTGGTAGAGTGCTTGCCTTGCATGCCTGAGGCCCTGGGTTCGATTCCTCAGCACCACATAAGCAAAAATTAAAAAGCTGGAAGTGGCGCAGTGGCTCAAGTGGTACAGCGCTAGCCTTGAGCTGAAGAGCTGAGGGACAGAGTCCAGGCCCCACGACCGGACCCCCTCCCCCTAAAAAAGGAACAACCTTGTGAACAGGATGTCTGCAACCTTACGTTAATGATGACTCAGCAAGAACAATAGTTCTCCACTCTTTCTTATTCACAGGGCACTGTGTTCCTAAACCTGAATTGATTGTGAAGCTGGAGCAAGGTGCAGAACCATGGATAAGAGAAGCCTCAGACAAGAATTTCACAGGTGAGTTAAAGCATCTACAATGGTCATAGTGGGTCCAGAGCCCAGTTGGTCTGTTTATCTTGAGCTGTACAGAGCAATAGTATTCCTAGTGCCCCTGAGTCATGTGTGGCAGAGAACTAGGTAATCCTTAGTCTCAAGAAATTGTCAATCCAGAACTCCCGTGGAAACAAACTGAATTTGGTGCGCCAGTGCAGTTAATGTTAGCAATTCCCTTTTTCTGTAGAGAAGTCATTCTTAAAGAGAAAAAGACAATAAGAAATGTGGAAGAGGAGATCTCATTTTCTTTTAAACTAATATTACGCAGGTAGGAGGAAAATCGGAGTATGCTAGGGCTGCTGTCCTCTAATTGGGACAATTTCTTATCAGTGGTGCTGGGCAAAGAGGGCAATTCAGAATGGAAGCATTAAGAGTATGTAGATGAATAATTTGAGTAAATATTTCCTGGAGAAAAATATTAAATCTGAAATACAGAAAAAGATTATTTTCCATTATAAAATGTCAGTACTACTTTCGTAATTACTACATTGCTGCATAAAGCAATGCTTTGATATTTGAAAATCTAGTAACAGAATGTGAGGAAATATCATTACAGTAAGGAATTTATGGATCTCATTTATGTTTTCCATTTTAGATGTCCCAGAATTGGAGGATGTGATTAGCACCTGTCAGGAAAGTCACAATAAATATCTCTCTGAAGTCGCAGTCATAAATAGTAACCAAGGGGTGGAAAAAGTGAGACTTACAAGAAGATTTCATCTGAGCTCCGTACAGAAATCAGAACTGATTAAGAATAATAGGAACTCCTTAGGGATTAGGATAGAAAAGGTCACTGGGTGTCAGAACATGGGTGTTTTCAGTGAACCTGGTAAGATGTGTGCTGTATATAGTCCTCATCTGTCTTCTGTAGTTGAAGAATATAAACAATGTGAAAAGTCTTTCACTGAGAAGACACACCCTGTTGTCCCTCAGAGAACACACACAGGAGAGAAACCTTATGAATGTAACATGTGTCAAAAGTCTTTCACCCAGAAATCAATGCTAACTGTCCACCAGAGAACACACACAAAAGAGAAACCTTTTGAATGTAACATTTGTGGAAAGTCTTTCATCTGCAAGGCATATCTTACTAGACACCAGAGAACACACTCAGGAGAGAAACCTCATGAATGTAACATGTGTGAAAAGTCTTTCGCCAAAAAGACAAACCTTACTGCCCACCAGAGAACACATACTGGAGAGAAACCTTATGAATGTAACATGTGTGGAAAATGTTTCACCCAGAAATCAAAGCTTACTGGCCACCAAAGAACGCACACAGGAGAGAAACCTCATGAATGTAACGTGTGTGGAAAGTCTTTCACCTGGAAGTCATGCCTTACTGGCCACCAGAGAATACACACAAGAGAGAAACCTTATGAATGTAACACATGTGGAAAATGTTTCACCCAGAAATCAAAGCTTACTAGCCACCAGAAAACGCACACAGGAGAGAAACCTCATGAATGTAACATGTGTGGAAAGTCTTTCACCTGGAAGTCATGCCTTACTTGCCACCAGAGAACACACACAAGAGAGAAACCTTATGAATGTAACATGTGTGGAAAGTCTTTCACCTGGAAGTCAAGCCTCACTGTCCATCAGAAAACACACAGGAAAGAAATCTTATGAATATCATATGTGTGGAAAAAATTTTCAGCCAGAAGCTACAACTTACTGTCTACAAGAGAGCACACACAGGAGAGAACTTTTATGAATGTAACCTATGTGGAAAATCTTTCACCCAGAACATACAACTTTCTGTCCATCACAAAAAACCCACCAGAGAGAAATGTTATGTATGTAGCAGGCATGGAAATTCTTTCACCTGGAAGGCATAACTTAACATCCATCACAGAACACAAGGAGAGAAACCTTATGAATGCAACCAGTGGGGAAAGACCTGGAGGTCACAGCTTAACACACATAAGTTGATTCACACAAATGAAATAACTTAGGATTGTACCAAATGGGAAAGTCTTTGATCTGTAAGAAAATTGAAATTGCAATACAGAACCAATACAGGATAGAGACCTTATGATATAGCAGATGTGGAGTGCTGCAACTAGAAGAGACAGCTCAGGGTTCATCACAGAACACACAAAACACACAGACACACAGAAACAGAAACACACTCTCACACACAAAGAAGAGAAATCATATGTAGGAAAAATGGAAAGGTTTTCTAGAAAAGTCATAACTCAGTTTGCATCAGAGAACAGACACAGACGAGAAAATACAAATATCTGAAATGTGGAAAGTCCTTTACCAAGTATTCATGGATCCAAGTTCATAGAACACACAGCGGAGAAATCTTAAAAATATTACAAATGTGGAAAGCCTTTGATCTGAAAGGAATACCTCAGTGTTCATCAGAGAACTGACTCACATAGGAGAAATAAAATAGTGAATAGAACATATTTGAAACGACTTTCAATCTGAAATGAGTCATCAGCATATGTGAGATCATACACAGGAGAGGAATTATGAGTATAGAAAACATTTTGTCAGAAGTCACATCTGTACAGGTATCAGAGACCTGGACACATGACAGAATCTCTGTAAATATAAACATGAGAGGAAGTCTTTCAACCATAAGGCAATCTTCAGCAATTATTAAAATATTCACCCAGAAGGTGCTGGGAAGGTGGCTCAGTGATATAGTGCTTGCCTTGCATGCTTAAAGCCCTGGGTTGGATTCCTCAGCACCACATAAGCAAAAAGAAAAAAGCCGGAAGTGGCACTGTGGCTCCAGTGGTAGAGCACTAGCCTTGAGCTGAAGAGCTGAAGGACAGTGCCCAGGACCAGAGTTCAGGCCCCACGACCTTACCCCACCCAAAAAAAAAAAATCACCGAGGAAAGAAACCCAATGTAGGAAAATCTTTGTCAGAAAACCTCTGTAAATTATACACAGAAATTCTTCATGGCATGGGTAAGTTAGCTGTGATGGAAAACCATTCTTCACTCTTCAGCTGTCTTTGAGCCAACATTTCTCATCCTCTCATAGTGTTGAGTGTGGGTTGTGTCGTTCAATATTATCCAAAGCCTGTAGAAATAACCAGTCATGACAAGTAATTCAGAGATTGAAGTTATTAACTTGTGTCTTTTATACTAAGGAATGGTGTTTCAGGGTAATTTGATAAACTCTTCTTAGAAATATGAGTTCTGGGCCTTTGGGACTGGATTCAGATCATCTCCAACATGGTTATGGGAACAATAGATGAGTAAAGACTGTTATGATAGGAAGCAAGAACATGAGATCAACCATTTTCTACTGCTCCCTTAAGTCTCCCTCTGTATGTGTGATCCATGCCTTATAGTACAAATGACCTACTTATTCCAGTTCAGTTTTGAATGGAAGATTTAATGGAAGATATTAGTCCTTATTGCAGTACATACATAGTAATAAAGTCTTTATCGGAGGGGTAACAATGCTTAATAGGAAATGTATTCATTACCTAAGTCATATAATGGTATAACCAATCTTTACAGTATCTTTACAATAAAATATATATTTTTTAAAAACTGATGTATAATAAAGACTAGAATTTCTGCATTTTGCCTTGGGGGAGAACCCCAAAGTGTCTTCAGTGCTTGCTCTTTTCTTTAATTAATCACTGGTGATGAGCAACTTATGATTGATTCACTCTTAGCCCATTTAGTTGTTCTGCTGTGTGAGCTATTACAAAACACAAGTGTGGATGATGTGTCACACCTGTGTTATCTCAGAGAGGGCCAAAGTGGATATGACATTAGCGGAAATAATCAAGCACACCAAAATATTAATCAATCTCTTACAAAAATTGAAGTTAACAAAAAAATAAAACCATCTGCCACTTGAGCTACAGCATCACTTCTAGGACCTGAGAGGAAGGAAGGAAGGAAGGAAGGAGGGAAGTGAGAGTGGGAAAGAGGAAGGGAAGGAATGAGGAAGAAGGAAGAAATGAACTATTCAAAAGAAGAATGTTTAATTTTTGGTGAATGTGAGAATTATTCTTTCAGAGGTTGGGCTCAAGAAAAATGGCTTTTACAAAAAGCAATTTCTTGCTCTCTCTGCTCTTTTCTAGCTCTTTTCTAGCTCTTTTCTCTCTCTTTCCTCTCTCTTTCCCAGCTTTCTCTCTTTCCCAGGACTTTCCCACTATGTGGAGTGCCACCCTTGCCTGGTGCCAGCAGGTCTACTGAATAAACCTACCCCTTACCTGGGTACCATGTGTGTGGAGCTCTTACTCAGCTACCTCTTTTTAAAAACCTAACATAAATGGTGCCATAACTTGGATAAAGGGCTTAAAGTCAGGATAGCTGGGATGCCTCTCTTTTTTTCCCTCGTTTTTCTTTTTCTGTTTGTTTTTCCCTTTTTCTTCTGAGGAAGACCCACAGTTCTGATGGCCTTTTGCAAACCCATCAGTCTGCTACAGACACAGCGCATCGATACCATTGCTGGCCTTCACATCCACGTCCACACCACTTCTCTACTCTGGTGAGTGAAACTACTCTCTACTCTCTACTCTCTGTTGCTCAGTCTCTGTCCAGATGTGGCGCCATGCCAGAGAGAGCTAATACGGCCTTTAGCTGAAAGGCCAGTCACCTGTGAAGTCAAGGGCACTTGGTTTTGGGGGCTTGGCCATTTCTCTCTAGAGGGCTCTGGGGGAAGTCGGGACGCCGCTTCTGCCTGGTCATCTCTCCTTCACTCACCAGACTAACTCTCCTACTCATTTAATGGGGTGCTGCGAATCATGCCTGAGCCGTGAAACCCCTTTGAAATGCCTCCTGCACTCCCTGGAAAGCCAGAGTGCCTCATTTTTATGCCATTCTCTGATGTAGACAGTTTTTGCCACTGCAATTGTAAATGGTCAGAAGTCTGTTTACTTTCAGGCTCTCTTTGCTCTCTCTCTACCATTCATGTTCAACTTTCCCTATCTCTCCCTTTCTCTTTTCTACATTTTGCCTTGTGCCCTGAAGACTGGGTCCTGGGGACCCCCCTCTAGGTTCCCTCTCAAAGGCTAGCCAATGTAGGCTTCATCTATTTGTTCAGGGTTTCTTTGCATTTTTTTCAGAAATTCGCCATCTTGAGTTCACCATCTTGGTCACATGGTGGGTTAAAGGTTTGGCCCCATCTGACCCTTAACCTTCCACCAAGCTTACTACTCCATCTTTTCTAAGGTGCCTTGCTAACAAGTTGCTCTTTTCACAGGCCTTGGTAACTGAGGCCTAACCATCTGAAGTGCTTTGTTAGCAAAGATGTCTAAACGTTGTGGAAATTTTAGGTTTTGAGTTTTGCTTTTTTTGTTTTGTGTTGTGTATTCTGGTACTGACTCTAAAATATTGGGCATATCTGTGCTAAGATTCTCATTCCAGAATATTTGTCGGTCAATTCTTGATAAGAACCAGGTAAGCTCTACTTATTCTACTTGATCTCCTTGTTGCTTTAATTGGAAATAATAAAGGGCTTTTGTGGCAAAGATTTCGGTTCAAAGCCAACCCGGGCTGAAAAATCCCTAAGACTCCATCTCCTAGCTAACCTACAAAGAGCCAGACTGGAAGCATGGCTCAAAACTCTTATCTCTATCAGCCAAACTCTGCAAGTGGTACTATATCTCAAAGTGGTTCAGTGCTAGCCTTGAGCAGAAGTACTCAGGGACAGTGCCCAGGCCTTGAGTTGAAACCTCCTTGAATATGAACTGGGACAAGCCATCCCAGCAACAAGCACCTAGACTCAGCCAGTCTGGGGAACAAGGGAACATGAAAAGGAGTAAGAGGAGATGATGTCACATCAGCCACTTTGCCTGCGCTTTCAAAATTAACCAGAGCCGGGAGGTCAGTGGAAGTAAGAAGCCTGCCCATCCAATGTCTATACCTGTCTACCTATTAACGGAACAGGAATTTATATTCTTGCCTTTGTCACCTGACTTCTCTACCTAGTCGCCAGATGTCAGAAGTAGCTAGGGACATTTCTACCAATATTTTCAGCCCCAAGTTCTTCCTCTTGCCATTTATTTGCTCTCTAGAATTTATTTTCTGGCCCCTCAATGCTCATGAGACTTCTCCAGACTTTATCTAAGGACTCACACCACCAAGGGACAGCTGCTGCTCACTGCCTTCTCTGGCAGGAGACCAAATTCCAGCCTTTTACCTCTATGGTCCATGCCCCTTGTCAGCAGGAAGTAGCCAGAGAGAATCCCCGCCCTATTTCAGGATTATTAAAAGGCTGGAATGTAAGGTCTGCTCCTGGATGGCTAGCAGACTCCACTCTCCCCCAGCGAAGTCTCCACCCAGTACCTGCCTTACCTATGCAACTGGGACACCTGGAAGAGGGCACATCTGCATCCGCTGAGGTCACATCTGAATTTGATGTGGCCATACCTTTCTCCGCCCATACCCTAGATAAGGCCTAGCCCGGGCCTAGACGCACTCTCTCTGCTCTTTTGTAGCTCTTTTCTCTCTCTGTCCTCTCTATTTCCCACCTCTCTCTCTTTCCCAGGCCTTTCCCAGCCATGTGGAGTGCCAACCTTGCCTGGTCCCAGCAGGTCTACTGAATAAACCTACCCCTTACCTGGAAAAAAACAAAAACAAAAACATAAAGCAAATTCTTGAACTGTTTACAAAATGATAAAGAGGCTGTAACATGTTATAAATTGATTGAATAATTCAGTAATATTAAGTAAGGAGGTCAGGTGTGGCTGGTTCCCTATTGGCCACATGGTGGATGGTGGGGTCTGGTATCTTTTTTGCATGCATGGGGAAGGAAATGCCCCCATCCATCACTTGCCACCCAACTGATGGGTATGGCTGGTTCCCTGGAAGGTAAGCATTTGGCTGATATGTTACTCAATCTGTTAGTCCAGTGCCTGGGACTGGAATTTCCTGTAGACCTGCCTCCTGCGTAGGCCCAATTTAGGCTGGACCAGCAGTGGCACTAGATGCCATGGTACATGTCTCTGTGATCATGTCCTGTGTCCTGTCTCCTGGCTTGTCTCTGGTCATCATAGTGCACCAATTCAGCACTCTCTTTGTGCTGATTGGTTTCTTGGTGCTGTATTTATTCTTTTTTTTCTTTCTGTCCTGTTTCCAAGCTGTCTAAGTGGATTTGTGGACTGCAAGTCTTTGTTACAACAGGTTGCTTGCAGACTGCTAGCTGTGCAATAAACACTGCAGTATTCCATCTTCCATAATGTGGCTTCCAACAAATATAGTGTCTTCTTTTACAGAAACACAAAGGTTGACCTAATGCTCACTGAATTGTTAAAGTACCCTTTCCTTCTTTTAATTTAACCAGCAATTAAAAATGAGCAATTACACTCTCATGTGTGGAATCTTAGCTACTCAGGAAGCTGAAATTAGAAAGGTAGTATTTGGAGGCCATCCCATGCAAAAGCTTCATGAAAATGGTATCATAGCCAATAAAAGCATGGATCTGGTCATATGTGTGTAACTTGTTTGCTATTTGTGATATGTAATTATAAAATTAGTGTGTTGAAAGGCCCAGACAAAGAATTTTGACTCTAAGGTGAAAAATCAGTGACACAAAAGGTCATTTGGTATAGAAGGTAAAGGAAGCCTCACGAATTTTTGCCCCTGAATTCAACCTGAGGTCCAATAATATGATCTGTGCAAAGAATGCATTCTTCCAAATATTTAGTGGATGAATTTGGATGTGGTTTACAGAATGACAGGTAAATAGTCCTTTACTGAGATTACAAAAGGACTTTTGCATATGTCTATATGATGTTATGAATTTCCTCTTCTGTGGAAACCATGAGTCCTGCTTGGATCAAGTAGTTAAGATCTCCTGATCTAACAGGGTAGTGGTGCTTCACATCAGAATTCTTAGTTGCTCAAGAGTATGAGGTTTAAAATCACAATTGAAAGGCCAACTAGGTAGTAAATGCTGTGAGACTGTTATCGCCAATTATCACGAAATTTCCCACAAGTACGTCTGTGAATCATGCTGATAGACTGTCATCACATTTGTTCCTTTATTACAAAATCTCAGGGACAGTACCCAGGCCCTGAGTAGAAAGAGCTACAAGGTCAAGGAAGATATTTTGTAAAAATGGGTTCTTTGGCCTTCGTGCAGAAAAATTTCCATTCCTGTAGAAACTTAAAATACGCCATAGGATATAGTCATTGTCCCTCAATTGAAGTTGATATTGAAATGTCTTATAAGCCTGGGTAATGACAATTGTCAGAAATAGTTTGGTATCTTTTGTCATGTGAATGCACATGAATATACCTTTATGTTTCTGACTAGTTCATAGGTCCTTGCAGAGGTTCAAGTTACTATGTAGGACAATGTGGTCCACATCTGTAAGGTGTGGAATTAGACATTCCAAGAGAGATCTCAACATATAAAATGTGGCCAAATATTTCAGTATACTTGAAACAGTATCATAAGGAGTCAAGTAGTGATCATTTAAGATCCCAGAATACCAATATATTTGAACGAGAAGACAGTGGTCTTCTACTGTGTGCACACAAATGTAGGAGAAATACTCTTTTCAGTCTGTTCTGTCCAGATGTGCAGAAGCACTTTTGTTGTTCTTCCCTTATGGATTGCACTTTATTTCAAGGCCACTCCCAGGGGTGAATGACAGGATATTTAGTTTCAGCTCATTCTAAAACCTCCTATGTCCTGAGAAGAGAAGTAGTGAACCATGACTTGGGTACATATCCACCCTAAACCTAACCACTAAGAGTGGGTTAAGTTATATAATTTTTCAGAATGTCAACGGTCCTACCAGAAGGTTCATCCTGTAGCAATATCCAAAATTAGGCTTTAGAAGAGTTGTACCTTTGATCAAATATTTCAACTCTAAATTAGATTATTTTCAATAGCCATTCATTGGATGTTACTGGATAAAGTATACAAACATAGTCACATCTATGTTACAGAACATTGTGATATCATCAGCAGTGGCAGTTCATATGACTCAAAAGTCATGACCCTGAAGAGTCTGCTCTCCAGAGATCTAAGTATTTAACCAAAACTCTCCAGTTCCTAAGCAATCGTGACCCCAATGAGAGAGCAGGATGTTAGGTGTATCCTTGTTTCTTACTGAGGTTAACCTGGAATGATGCATCTCAGAGTGACTGGAAGGGACAGAAGCTGGGATACTGAGCACAGTGGGTACTGAACAAGGCTATCATAGGATTTTCACTAGAACCTCAGGGACCACCCAAGGCCTCCTTCTATTACCTTGAACACTTATATCTTTATTGTTGTCCACCTCTAGGTCATTTTTCCTCCCATAATTAACATATTGTTAGGTGTACATTCTTCCTGCTCCTTTGAGAAACATCTTACCCTAACCTCTCTTTTCTGTTTCCTCAATAAATTGTGAAGTTCTTTTAAATTTTTTTTTGTTCAGGTTTCTGGATCACGAACATCCTTGTATGAAGTCCCTGTTATAGAGTTGTCAGTACTTTGAGAAGATCACTACCTGGGGCATCCACAGCTAACCCTCTTTACTTCACATGTCCAAGGGTCTTAGCAAAACCAAGCCAAATCTTTATATGTGCATTCTAATTTAAATGTTTGTTACCAAAAGTTTGATGTGGAGACTTCATCAGGTGTGTTGGAAGTTGGCTGGGCTAATAGTCTAGGCCAGAACACAAAATGGAAGATACAGGAAAGAAAAGATTGGTGAGGAGCCAGCCGAGGAGAGGAGCGCAGTGCCAAAGTCTTCATGCAATATGCAAGCCTGGCAAGCCCCTTGGGATAAGAGTGAGGAGCCCAGAACAGGGCCTGTGCTATCCATCAGTACACTATCAGCAGCACATGGCACCTCTAGCATGGGACATGGTGTGCCAGGTTTCAGGAAGTCTGACTGTTGACACACGGTCCTGTTAGTCAAGTTAAGCCAGTGGCCTAATGTAATTGCCTTTCTTATGTAGATGATACAATTGCTGTGGACAAGAAGAATTGGTAGTAAAACTATTGTCTGATGAACTAGTTAAAATTCTTCAGGATATTTGTGTGTGTGTGTGTGTGTGTGTGTGTGTGTCCTAAGAAGATAACAAAATGAAAAGTAGTTCAGAGAGAACTCAAATGACAACGGTGTCGGACTTAAGTCCTCAGCAAGATAGATCCATTACAATCACAACCAATAAGTGAAAAGGAAAGGTGTCCTTCACTTTTTTTGACCTACCTTGATAAAGCCCATTGTGTTCAAAATAATAACAGAAATGTATGTGTTGATGCTTATTGCTGTACAACACCTAGTTTACAAGTGACAGCAGAGGCATAGAGTCTCTTCTGTGTGCGGCACCTGCACTCACTGAAAAGGAGGACACTAGTATTGAAAGTGAACTAAAGTCACTTGTAAGTTTGTCTTTTAAATTGCAGGGGAAGCATTGACTAAATGAGCAGACGTTTTGTTTTGCTGGTCCTTAGACTTGACCTCAGAGGCCAGGTGCTGTCCCTGAGCTGCTTTTGCTAAAGTGTAGCATTCTACCACTTGAGCCACAGCACCACTTCCAGGTTTGTCTGTGCATGTGGACCTGAGGAATAGAACCCAGCTCCTCAGTCAGGCAATGCAAGCCCTGTACCACTTCACTACCTTGCTTGTCCTATAAGCAGACTTTTTATGTTAAAAGAAGAAACAATAGGCGGGTATGTAGTATCCACCTTCCATGTGCAAGTCCCAAGGTTCAATCCCCCAAAGTGAAAGGAAGAAAGTAGAAAATGGAATGATATGAAGTATACAGTTACAAGAACAAAGAAAATAGAAGAACAAAGGCAATGAGCAAGTTTTTAGGTTTTTGTTTGTTCATAATTGTTTCTTTTTTCTTTTAATTGTTGGCTGTGGGGTTTAAACTCAGGGAGGGCCTGGCATATTCCCTAGGCTTTTCACTAAAGGCTGGCATGCTACCACTTCCAACCAGAATGTCACTTCTAGTTTTCTGGCATTTAATTGGTAATAAGTCACAATGAATTTTCTGCTGATGTGGTGCTGAGGAGTGGAACCCAGTGCCTCATGTAGCAAGGCAAGCACTCTACCACTGAACCACACTCCCAGCCCTGCCTCCTTTCTTAAAACAGTGTGGTTGGGGCTGGCAATGTGGCTTAGTGATAAAGTGCTTGCCTAGCATGCATGTAGCACAGGTTTTGATTTCTCAGTACCGAATAAACAACAACTACCAAACACCCCTAGACGCCCTGGTGTTGTAGGTCAAGGGGTAGAGTGGTAGCCTTCAGCATAATGAAATTCAGGAACTGTTCTCACACCTTAAGTTCAAGCCCCAGGAATGTCAAACAACAACAACAACAAATGAGCAAATGAAAACAAAAAACCCAATGTCAGCAAGTTTCATTGATAAACACACCACACACACACACACATACACACACACACACACTTTTTAAAACCATATTCACCTCCTATACCATGTCTGCTTACCCTCCCTGCTCCAAATGCTACCTACATCCATAGAAGAACTTATTCTATGTTTCTGTTGCTTTTGAATTCTTCAAAAATTATTGTGAAGGTGATATATATACCTATGTATGTATAGATACATACATACATATGTCTATATATACACATGTGAGTTTATATATGTATATATACACATATACTCATATATGTATACATACACATATGTATGTATACATATATACATATGGGTATTTATACATATATATGTATGTCAAAGTTCCATAAGCCAGGCATTCATTTCATTACTTGATTGATTACTCGGTTGATTTCATTGATTTCATTACTTATTGAACAATATGCATTTTTGCATAATTCCACCCACTTTTTAAAAGTAGCATTTATTTCCATGTATCACAGTAAAACATACTAATATTTGGTATTGATCTCATTGTCTGAGTGCTGTCCCTGAACATTTTATCTTAAGGATTTATCACTTGAGCCATCTATCAATTTCTACTTCTGGATTTTCAGGTGATTAATTGTAGATAAGAGTTTCATTGACCTTTCTGAAAGGGCTAGATGAAATCTAAATCCTCAGGTCTCAGGTTTACTACCATGAGACACTTGTGTCCAGCACCTTTAAATATTATTATATGCACTATGTTATTTGTGGTATGTTTTTTTCTTTTCATCATTCACGTGGCCTGATCTCTGGGCCTGGGCTCTGTCCCTCAGCTCTTCAGCTCAAGGCTACTGCTCTACTACTGGACCCACAGCACCACTTCCAGATTCTTCTGTTATGTGATCCTGAGCAACCTAACCCAGGGCCTCATGCATGCAAGGCAAGCACTCTCCACTGAGCCACCTTTCTAGCGCCTACAGTAGAATTTTCAAAGGAATATATTAGGTCTTACATATTTGTTTGTTGCACAGATTCAACAAACCATAGAACCAAAATACTTGAAAAAGTATGGCACCTATAGTAAACATGCAGCCTTTTAAAAAACTGGCATTATCCAATGAACAATGCATTGTAACAACTATTTAATAAGATTTAAATTGTAATAGGTATCAGAGGTGATTTACAGTGTATAGAAGATTCCCTGGAGATTATATTAGAGGTGATTTGCACTGTATAGAAGGATGTGTGCAGGTTACATGAAAGCAAACTAAGAAATACATATCAGATGAGACATATATAATAAATAGCAAAGTAATCACTAAAATGAAGCCATGTTAATATTGTAATATAAAAATAGTAACTATATCAGGTAATGTCTGATTTGAACAGAAGAAAACATACTCAAAAAACTCAATAAGCCAAAGAGACATACATTAATTATCAAGAAATAAAAGTAAATCAATATAAACATACCATAAGCAATAATCAATACTAAAAAATACAAGTAGTCATAATAGGAAAGGAAAAGAACCTCAACACGAATTGTGTTACCACAGATACAGAGCATTGATAATAACAGGCAAATTATAAATCTGTATGCTGAAAAGTTCTATGCTGTAAACCAAAGTCTACAAAGACATGATTAAAAGGCCAAAGAATGATAATTTCTTTAATCTATCATTATGATTGGAGAAGTAATATTCATCTTAATGACTGCCTAACTAGACAAACGGTCATTAGAAACACACACATGGATGGCATTATCTTTACTAAATGCTGCTTATAAAGCACTAAGCTGTTTTGTTTACCAAGACAGAAACACTGAGAATAGATCTGAAGAGAAATTGTCTAGAAATGAGTATGACAAATATGACATAAATACAGGATAAAATCCAACAATATGTTTCTAATAATCTAACAGTAAAAAAAACAGAAGGAAACTAGAATGGATATGTAAAAAATATATGTATGCTATCATTGGGATTTATTCAATATTAAAGGGAGCCATTTTCTTCACTTGGGAAATAAAAACAAATTGGTTTCAATTTTGTATGGTGTATTCACATGTATATCTTCTGGTGGGTGTGGCAGAGCCATAGAATGTGAGGGAAATAGGGTGATGAAAGTAAAATATACAACTCAAGAGTAGAGATAGGAGGGAGAATTTGGGAGAGAATGAAGGCATAGAAGAAACTCTATGAAAAGAAGGGTATTCTTACCTCACTCATATCATTATATCTCTCTATACATCACCTCCACAATAACATTAAATTGCATTAATTATAAAACAATACCTTCATCTTAAGCGATTTGCTTAGTGAAGAAAATCTACCACAGTTAGAACAGTTACAATTGTTAGAAACACATTACAACACTTAATTTGAAAGATAAACTATTTCAGTTTAGGTTGCATATTAATTCTACATAAACCAGTAACAATAAACTGTTTCATTGTAGTATCCAATTAAGTGTTAATGTTAAATGTTGAGGTAAGAAAAATCAAGGCAAGTACTTCTTGCTCAAGACTGTCATTTTAGCCTAGCTAGTAAGGAGGAAACTGAGGTCTGGAAGCCAGCCTGGATAGACAACTCAAACTAAGCAGCTAATGAACAGGTTAGTGGTATGGCTCAAGTGATAGTGCCAACAGTGAGCGAGGAAGTTGACTGACTGTGAGACCTGCAGTTCAAGCTCCAATAGTAGCTCAAGAAAACCATGAAGTATGTGTTTACATGTGTTTCTAAGTTAGAAACCTAACTGTAGTGATACTAGCACATCTTCATCTCAGATATAAAGGGAAAAGAAGATGAGTGGAGAAGGTGGGGAAGGGAAGCAAAAGGTTAGGGAAAAGAAGGAAGAAGAGAGTGGTGGAGAGGAGGGAAACAGAGGGAAAGGGAAAAGAAGAGAGAAGGGGAGGAATACTTCATGGCATCAGATTTGACAGTAACTGGTCTGGGAAGATTGCTCAGTGGTAGAGTGCTTGCTTAGCATGCATGAGGCCCTGTGTTTGAATCCTCAGCACCACATAAGCAAAAATGTTGGAAGTGTTCCTTTGGTTCAATTTTTAATGTACTCACTTTGAGTACATTAAAAAAAAAAAGTACTTGCAGACAGTAAACTGATTGATTCTGGCATCGTCTTCCCCTGCTCTAATATATATACTGCAATAAAATAACAGAATTTAAAGACAGATATACTTTATAATCTATGAATTAAATTGATTTGTCAAATTTTACTCATTACTTTCCCAGAAACTCCCAAATTTCATGTACGAAATTTTAAGAAGTTTTTGGTTATTTGTGTCTGAAATTTGCCTTTCCTTATAAAGTTTTTCCCTCATTTTGTTGTTGCTCCTGTGGCTTGAACTCAGAGCTTGGGCACTGTCTGTGAGCATTTGCTGTAATGTACTTGCCTTTCTTTTACTCATTGCTTCAGGAGACTAGTGAAAAGTTTCCTCCCAGGGGTTTCTTAGAAAATGGTACTCCTCCTCCAAGACTTTTCAAAAAAAAATGGTTGTCTAGGTAGATCAGTATGAATGTGGGAGGAGGTAGAGTTCAGGGCAGGTCCATGTTCATGTGAAGCTTCATTACTTGCTCCAAACCAGTCTGTTTTTACTTTTCTGTTTTGCATATCCTATTTTGTTTTGATTTTCTACCTCTTCTCTGACCCTAGAAGTTCCTGTCAGCAAGTCTAGGTCACATATCTAGGGGACCTAAGACTTGTCTTCCCAGACTGTATCCATTACACTGTGCAATAAATCTTTTGCCTCCCTACCTCATATAAGACATGCTAAGCTTGTCTCTTAAGGGTTTGTTGTGATTGTTGATGATCCTTTCCCCACATCATGACTGGGAAGGATTGTGTAGGAAAGTTTCATGCCTGATATTCAGTCCTCCAATGTAAGGTTTTTTTTATCCCTCTTTTAGTGGACTTTAGCTATTCCTCATGAAAATGGAGATCCTGAGGCACGTTTGGATGGATAGACGGCAACATGGGAGCACCTATAAAATATGAAGGAAAAATAATTCTTCCTTTCTGTAAAAGTTAAAAGTAAGTTCCTGAGAGGCAAGGACATAAGGATCAGGTAAAAATGGCTGCTTCCTAGACTAGCTGTGTCCCATAGTTGTCATTGTTCTTGGTTACATTTTTCAAACATTCATTTCTAAGTATTAGGTTTATTGTACTTGTATAAATAGAATTTACTTACTACATTATGTTTGAATTGTTCATTGCTCACAGATGTAAGTCTCATTATTATACAAATATCCTCTTACTTATATCCTCTTACTTCATTGATCACAGATATTGACTATTGCAGATCCTGAGCTCAAAGGTACAGAAGTATGGTAAAGTATTCAGGGATAGATTATGGTTCTGACTTCCTCTGGAGGAAAAGGTGAACCAATGGAAAAAGATGGAGCTTAAGCATAACACTTGTAGAATTCCTTTAGCAGGAGATGTGGTGCATCCCTCTTGGCTTCCACTATGCCCAGCGATTCCCATGGTTGTGATGATCCATCGCCCTGAGGGCCTGTGGATTTCACACCTTTTCCACAGTTCTGGTGGTAGGAGTCTCCCAGTATGTAAGGCAGGACTGGTCTCAGAGGAGTGACATGATCAGTGGTACCTTGCTTGCTCCCATGTTTGTCAGTTTGTGTGGACAAGCTCACCCTGACATCTTGAGCCTGGCTGCTGCCATGAGGCCTATTTGAACTAATGCCTCTCACCATCCCATACCTCTGTTTCAGAGACCTGTCCTGTTTCACCGTTTTGTATCATTTACTGTGCAAGCTTGTTTTATGTATCCATACATGCTAGTACTTGGGCTGGGTATGGTTTTCAAGGGTGGGGTGGTGTTTCATGCCTCTTGCAGGAACAATTGTGTTCTCACTAACTGCATGAGTAATCCTAGCTTACTATGCAATCCCCTTAACTTACATTGCATGTTCAGTTGATAGAACCATGGTATAATAAGTTTCGGTCTCGGTTTGCTATTGAGGTTCAGAGGACTCTTAGCCATTGGTGCAGATTTTGGGGAATATTGGTTGCCATCATTATTGCTATCCTGACTCTTTTGCTAGGGCTCCTGCTTCTCCTGTGATCATTGTAGAAACCATATATACAGAACAACATGTTAATACTTTAGTTTGAAATGTTTCTGGTTCCCTTGATATGCAGGTGGTTGTAGATAAAATGATTGTGATATGTTTTATGATTTGGAAACAGCAATAATGTATGTTGATAATCACATAGACCTGCTAAAGACACAGTTAAAAATAATGTGTCATGCTAATTGTCAGTACATCTGTGTTATCCCTCTTGAATATGATGGAAATATGATTTGGACCCATATCCAGTGACATATTTGAAGAATCTTGCCCTCTGATAATATAAGCTTAGATATTATGCATCTTCAGGGTCAGATATCTGGTATTGGTCACTCTACCATGCAGGCTTAGTTGTATCAGTTCTCCATTACCTGAAGGGATTCACCTGGGGAAATAGCACTCTTTTTGTTATTTCTTAGGCATTTTCCTGTTTATTGTTTTGGTATTTCTTTTTTCTTCCATTCTTCCTGAGATGTATGATCTGCTGATTTTCCAGGTTCAGGCTGATAGACACTTGCTCAATTTACAAAATGAAAAAGGGAGAAGTGGTGCAGACCCTGAGGTGCCAGGAGCTGGCAAGGTGTGAGCAAAAGCTCCACAACCACAGACTCCAACCCTCAGGGCTATAAGTACTTGCCCTTTTTGTAGGAGGGAGTGTTCCTTTTAGCTTCTGGGCCTAGGGGCTTACCTCTAGGTGTTTGTTGGACAAAGGTTGAACTAGAATGAGGAAAGATGCATATGGTATGCACTTGTTGACTCAGTGAGTACTAGAACAATGTGATGCAAGCACTGGACCGATCTAGAAAGTGTCTATAGCTAAGGTTATTGCTGGAATAAAGAGAGATTCATCATTGGCCTTCTCTCAGTCTGTTCCATTATCATCCCATTGCCCTTCCAAAACACTGTTGGTGTTGTGGCTGTCCCGCAACAGTGGTAGAGTACTTACCTAACATGTATGAAGCTCTGGTTCAAGTCCTCAGTACCACATACATAGAAAAAGCCGAATGTGGAATTGTGGCTCCAGTACTAGGGTGCTAGTTTGGAGCAAAAATTTAGGGACAGTATCCACGCACTGAGTTCAAGCCCCAAGGCTGGGACATAAAAGAAAAGAAATGCAAGCTGGGTGCTGGTACCTCATGTCTTTAATCCTAGCTATTCAAAAGGCTGAAACCTGAGGATTGCAGTCCAAAGTCAGCCTGGGCAGCAATGTCTGTGAGACACTTATCTCCAATAAAAACCAGAAAACCAGAATTGGTGCTTTAGCTCACAATGTAGAGCACTTGGCTTGAGCTGAAGGGCTAAGGGATGGTTCCTAGGCTCACAGTTCAAGTAGCATAACCAAAAATAAAACCAAACAAAACAAAAGGATAAAGGAATAAAGAAATTCATCACAAATGTAGGCTTGAACAATGAAAACTATATTTCAGGGATGGGAAGATGGTTCAGGGGTAGAGTGCTTGCCTTGCATGCATGAGGCCCTGGGTTCGATTCTTCAGCAGCACATAAGCAGAATAAGCCAGAAGTGGCACTGTGGCTTAAGTGGTAGAGCACTAGCCTTGAGCTGAAGAGCCGAGGAACAGTACCTAGGCCCAGAGTTCAGGCCCCATGACCAACAAAAAGAAAAGAAAAGAAAAGAAAACTACATTTCAAGGTACTGTTGGAAGCACCCCAGTTTTATCTCTTTGTCTCTCAGGAATTTAGTTTTAGGGAGGATTTTTTTTTTGGTTGTGGGGCTTGAATTCTGGGCCTGAGCACTTATCCCTCAGCTCTTCAGCTCAAGGCGAGCGCTCCACATCTTGAGCCACAGTGCCACTTCCCAGGAATTTAGTTTTAAAGAATGAAATTATTTTTTCTTTATATTGTTAGAGGTGCTTTTAAGTTGAAGTCTATACATTCAAATATGCTCTTTGATTCCCATTTTCATGAGGAATAGTTCTGGTCCACAATAGAGACATGTTGAACCCATACACTGGAGAACTAAAATCAAAAGTGAAAGTTTCCAATCCAATCTTGCCCAATTATTTTTGATGGAAGGGATTACAAAAAATCACAATAAACATGTAAGAGACAAGGGTAGGTTCTTTGATAAGAGAGAGGGAGACTGTTGTAGACCCTAGGGTGCCTGCCAGGAGCAGACCAAATGTGAGCAAAGGCTTCAGGGCCATTGACTCCCACCCTCAGCACTGCAAGTCCTTGCCCTTTATTGGTTTGAGGAAGTGTGTGTTCTAGCTTTTTGGCCTGGGGCTTTAACTGTCTGGAGGCTTGGGTGGAAAAGATGTATTGAAATAGAATAAGGAAAGATGTGTGCTGCTTGCAATTTTGGGCACAGTGGGTCTAGACCAATATTACTCAAGCATTTGAGAAATATAGCTGAACTGTGTCATCAGCCATCTCTCTGTCTCCTTAATTATCATCCCACTGGCTCTCAGAGCCTTGCTTGTGCTCTGATGGGATTGCGGCAGGAGACAAAAGATTTATTGCACATTTTAATGGATAAGGTCTGAGAAGACAAGTCTGAGGTCCCTTAGTTATGTAGCCTAAAGCTACTGAGAGGAACTGTTAGGATCAGAGAAGAGGTAAGAAGTCTAAAGAGATATTCACATGCAAAATGAAAAGACAAAAGCAGACTGGTTTGCAAGTGATTAAGCTTCACATCACCATAGCCTAGCCTAAACTTCACTGTTCTATCCCTCCTGCATTCATCTCTGACCCCCCTAACCACTATCTCTTTGAAGGGAAATGGAGGTGATGTGCCATGTTCATAAGAATCCCTGTAAGGAAACTTTTCACTACTTACTTGAACAAATTCTTAAAGGAAATGCAAATAGAGCAGAGCAAATGCTCACAGACAGTGCCCAAGTTCTGAGTTCAAGTCATAGGACCAACAACAAAACAAAACATAAAATCCTTAAATGAAATGCAAAATTCAGACAAAAACAAAAATTCATTTTATTTAATAGATAGAATTGGGGAGTTTCTGCAAAATTAATTGTTAGATTTTATGAAATCCAAATCACCAGAAGTATTATGCTGCATACTCACCTAACAATCTCATTGTGGGAATTGTAGTCTCCATGGAGGATATTTTCTTTGAAAGTCCTGGGTTGGTTTTGTTTTTTGGAGGGTGGAGGTGGGGCAGAAGATGCTCCTGCGCATGTGTCTCCCCGCCCACCACGGGCGTTTTAAGTCTGCCTCTTCCTGATTCTTTTCCTTTGCCTGGCTGCTGGAAGTGCCCTGAAGTACAGTTTGGCCTTCCGCAGGTGGGAGCCAGGAGTCTGGTGCCCAGCTCTGTGCAGTGGAGCTTGGGAGCTGTAACTTGAAGGAATCTCAGGCTTTGGAACTGATGTCAGGTAGGAACTGTGTGATTGCCGCGGGAGTCTCCCCTCCACTGGTTTCTGTTTGTTTTTCTGTTTCTGTTTCTTTGGTGGGGCGTGAACTTTGTGCCCCTAAGCAGCATTCCTGAGCTCCTCAGCACAGAGGGAGAGCTTTATACTTGAGCCAAAGCGCCTACTTCCCTCTCCACGCTTTTCTCCAGTCTGGGGTTGATAATTTGCATGAGGCTCAGGAGTTTGTACTGCCATTAGCCTCTGGACCTTCAGATGCAAGAACCTGGTTTCCAAATGTCTGAGAGCAAGGTGGGTCATTGTCCAGACGAGGAGAGCCCAAGAGCTGTGCATTTGTACTCCAAGACCAAGGGATACTTCTATTAACACATGTGATTTTATTTGCTTTTCCCAGGTGTAAGAGGAGTACAGGAAGAATTCTAGTGAAATTGTGAGATGTATGCCTGCCTTGAGTCCTCTTACATTGCACTTGTATTTGGGGCTTCTGTGTTGTTTCTCCTAGAGATAATTTGATCTGTTTGGCTTGAGTTTTTAATCTCCTGGGTTGAGCTCACAAGTATTTGTACATGACCCTGTTTCTAGAGACAGTTGTACATGGGATATTGGAGTAGTGAGTGCTAGTACTGTATTTTTAGGAATGAAGCCTAGCAATGTTTGAAGCAGAGCACCCTATGAATAGGAATCTCCATCCTAAATGGACAGACCTTGTCAATTCTGAGAGGCCCTAAAGGGAAGAAGAAGAAAAGCACAGCAAGGGGAAGATGTTGCTAGCTTCCCTTGCCTATTACAAAAATTGTTGCTACTTCCCTTAGCACCAGATTCACCTGGTACTCTTTCGTATACCACTGTCAATCACTTTGTGTTGTTGCAAGATTTAAACTAATTTCCAGGAATTGTGATGCGCTGGACTGAGGAATAAGCCAGAGCCATGTTATGAGAGGGTACCTGAGGCTGTAGTTTGGGATGGTGGGATAATTGTTATGACAAAGTATCTACTAATGTAGTAATCCCTAATCCTCTTCTTAATAGTTTATTCAGCCTGTTACCACTATGATTTTTAGTGTGCAAACTTATGTTAAATGTCCCATCTAAGGATTTGCTAATGCTAGCTCTTATTGGTTGGTTTTGCCTGGTAGTACAGAAAGTTTTGGTCAGGGAAATTTGGCCTTAAAAGAAAAATCACAGAAGAAAACTTGAGGTAATATGTCTTACTCAAGGTTGTATGCTTTGTAGGTGTTGCTTATCTTCAGGTGTGTCACTCCTATATGGAGTATTTTATATTGTATCTTTAGGATGGTCAAGGTTCTTTCCAAGACTGTTTAGGGAAATGAACATTAGGGACTTCTCAAACCTGGGTTTACCTCATCTTTACTCATGTCCCTTTGGCCAAAGCATGTTAAATGGAAATTGCAAGTCATTGCATAGGTGTGCAATGGGTACAGTGAAATGTGCCATTTGACAACCATTGTTGGAATATTATAACACAAGAAATATCTTCTGTAGACATTTTTTCTCTAAATTGTGTGAAAACTACATCATACATGCTTTCCCTGGTGTTAAAATATGTAAATGAATGAGGTAGAACACAAATTCCAGTGGATTCCTAGGATACCATTGCATTAAAAAAAAGCAGTTCCTACATACCGAAGTACATTCAGTAATAAATACTTTTAGTGGAAATGTGATATGTTTTTGCTTTCAAGTATTCAATAATATTTGTGGGAACATTCATTTTTTCGAACTTAGTGTACATAAACATAGAAAATAGTTGGTTTAATAATATCTATCTGTCAGGAAATGGACTGCATTTGTGTTTCTTGGAAACTTTAATGCTGTGCCTGAGACATTAAAGATTCTTCTAGGACAACTTTATGGTTTTGCAGCCCATGTATCATGTATGCAAGAGAAAATTCTGGACCCCAAATCTCACAGATTCATTTCTGAATGTGTGATTTGCTTTATATCCCAGCCGTGCTTCTAGAGTCTTCTGTTCATTGTCAGCAGCAAGACAGAATGAATGGATCTCTGGTGAGTTTTTTTTATTTCTCATTTGTTTTCCATTCCATTATATGAACCTAAAGATTTCCAAGAATTACAAACAATGCCAACGACACAGATTCAGCCTCAGGAATGTATTCATAAATCAGAAAAAGATGGCTTGTAAATTAGGAGATAAAGATTACTTGTAGGTTTAGCAGATTAAATGGTTATATTCTTTCTAAGTTGAATTCAGATTGGCTTCAGAATGTCTAGGTTTCTTCTTGTCATAACATGTAGTCATACCTGTTATATGATGTAGTGTCACCGAGCAGGTTACATCTCGTGGAAGGTGAAGGGTAGATTTCAACCAGATCTCATCCTCATGAGTAACATTAAACTATCTCAATGAAATTTTCCTGGAATTGCTGAAATAGTGTGGTCATACGCACCTTCGTGTGTTCTTAAGGAATGATTAACCTATATGTACTTAAATTACTCTCCATATATACTTCTTGGACTACTTCATGGTCTTGGTCTTACTTGAAGCTGAGGCTATATTTGTTGCTAAAGTTTATGTTCTTTTTTCAAAATCTTGTTTGTTTTCTAAAGTATCCTCACAAGATTTCTTTCCTCTATAATCTCTCTCTACTTTTGGTTTTCTACTCACTTGTGTTGGTTATTTTTCTCTTTCTCTCTCTTTGTATCTATCTTTGAATCATTTTTTCTTACTTTTCTCATTCTCTCTTTCCTCCATATGTCTCTCAGTTTTTTTTTTTTCTTCAATGATCTATCTGGGAGCTAGTTTTTCTTAGTGGTCAGCTTTATGTTGCTGACATGGCTCTTAAGATTGACATTTTTCTTACCCACTGTATAGGAAAATTGTTGCCTAGAGAGTTCTACAGGATTCCAGAAACAAAGAAAATTAGAGAAACACAAAAACATAAACAGATAGACTTAGGGGAAACCAGGGTTCTAAAGGCTCTCTGGCACTTGGTCTCTGGTTGCCAGCAAGCAAGCATAGTTCCTTGAGTTCACACAGGGAAGATTACCATTGATAAGATGCAAAATTGAAATATCTATATTAATATTACAATCTGAGCCACAACAGGTTGTGAGGAAAACATGTTTCCTTATTCTCCTGAGACAGAAGACTGGTGCCCAGAGAAAATGCAGACATGAAGTTCACCTTACCTAGCCTTCAAGGTGAACAGCAGCTCAGTTTCAGATGCTATCTTTCCAACAGTAAGGAAAAGGCCTGCCCTCCAGTCTCTTAACCATCTCCAGAATTCTCTTTTGCGCCTTCTGCAGCCAGCTCTCAGTGCTCTCAATGCTGTCAGGCTGGAATTCCAACCTTTCAAACCTTTCCCCCCTTCAGCTCAACTTCAGAGTTCCATACAGAAAAGGACATCCTTCCTCCAATTGATAAACTACAAGAAAATTTGATTTCACCTGATTCTGTTATCTTTGCTCTAACTTCATTTGTCGTGGTACTCAGTTTTCTTTTTCCATACCACTACTTTTAAATATTTTCATTCACTGCCAGTATAAGATAGGTAGTTTTGATAAAAAAAAAAAAATAATACAGTGATGAGATTTTCTCTATTAGAAATATCATTTGTTGAAAAATCTCACAGATGTTTGCTCAGGAATTGATTTTGATCTCTGAGGAATTTCACTATTAACTAACAAAAGTGGAAATATATCTTTAGGGATCTACTGGAGAAATGACTCAGGAATATTTAACACATTTGACCACTTGGTCATAGTTATCATTTTTGTCATCTTGAGTGTTCCTTTAGTCTCTATCAATTTGCCTTCACCTTCCATGAAGGCCTATTAAAATGAAAATCTTCTCAAGGAACATTTTATTCCCCTCCCACCTATATTTTGTATTGTAGAATGTAGAGAAAGTTTACAAAACTTCATGGTAGCAGTTCTTTTTTACATAGGAAGGAAATATCAGGGTATCTAAGACCACATTTCAATATTTAGTATTTAAACCAAACATGGATAACCTAGGATATTTTTATGTGGGAACCAAATCAAATCTTATAAGGGCCCAATAAATCATTAGCTACTTTCTGGAATACTGTTATTGTTTTATAATATTCATGTGGACACTGCTTTTCTTTGATCTAGTAATGTTCTATGTTCTGTATACCATGTGATATCCTGAATGTGTTCTGCTTGCTTATGAGAGTACTTGTTAATAGAAGGTCTAAATAGGATTTACAGTGAAGCAGTAAATGTAAATGAAGAGAAAATCTTTGTTTAATTCATTGTTATGCTTATATGTACTAAAATTTTATAAAAAATAATAATATAATTTTTTAGACACCACCTTAGACTTAATGTCATCATGCCAGATTATTGTCTCCTTAGAATTTTTATCTTGTCTCTATTGCTAGAAGCAGAAATGTGTTTGCATACATTAGGGAATCTGTAATTTTTATTGGTCTTGGGGCTTGAATTCTCGGCCTGGATATTGTCCCTCAGCTCTTCAGGTCAAGGTGAGTGCTCTACCACTTGAGTCACAGTGCTACTTTCAGTTTTCTGGTGGTTTACTGGAGATAAGTGTCTCATGGACTTTCCTGCCTGGGCTGGCCATGAAACTTGATCCTCAGACCTCAGCCTCCTCAATAGCTAGGATTACAGGCATAAGCCACCAATGCCCTGCAAATCTGTGTATTTTAATGGCCAGGTTTATGTATTGTCAAATATTTCTAATTTGCTATTTAATTTTCCCTGTGAAAAAATAACATAGCCAGCTGCAAACATTTAATGTAAGACAAAAGCATACCTGCAGCATAATGAAATTCCAGGTTGGAATTCTCATGACCCAGATCTAATTTCTTGATGGAAATGTGCCATTACAGAAGCTGATGTCATTTGATGATGTGGCTGTGGACTTCACCTGGAAGGAGTGGCAGGATCTCGATCCTGGTCAGAGGGCCCTTCATAGAGAAGTGATGCTGGAGACTTATAGCAACCTAATGTCCTTGGGTGAGCAAAGGTCACTTTTATTTGTAAGATCAAGTGTTTTTATTTTAGTAGACATTTGACTATGGTATTTAGGTATAAGATTCCAGTCCATTCCCAGGTAAAGAACTGCTAGTATAAAAGCCAGCCAAATTCAGGTTGGGGAGCTTGATGTTGTTTGCCTTTCACACTACTGCTTGAGACACAACTCCATTTTGGATTTTGTTTTGGGATATATTCTTAATTTCCATGCCCAGGATGGTTTCAAGCCTGCCTCTTCTAATCTTACCTCCTAAATGTAGGGTTACAAGTGTAAGCCTTTGGACCATTACATTTTGTTAAAAAAAAAAGATTCCAGTCCATGAGAAGTGTCATTTCTTTCTAAGGGAAACTTCAACTTCATTATATGTAACTCAAGAGCTAATTTTATTCTCATTAGTTATGAAGGCAAATTAGTAGTTGGACAAAAGTTCTAAACTATGATCCACTAACAGGAAACTGACTTCCCAGACTTGGGGTGATTATTATAGGTGGATCTACAGACTAGATAGAATATACATTACTACTGTCAGTATTATCTGGAAGTCAGTAGTTGAAAGGGTGAAAGTGTGTATTTGTAAGCCAAACCTGACATAGGTTTCATTGCTTCAAGCTTGAAATACTAGATACTCTGTAGGCTGAAATCTGAAGATTTTGGTTTGAAGCCAGCAACTGTAGAAAAGTAAACATGAGACTCTTATCTCCAATTAACCATTCAAAAACTAGAAATGTATCCAAGACACAAACTAGTAGAATGCTAGATTTGAGCAAAAGTGCTGAGTTCAAGCCACACATTGGGAAAATAAACCCAAAGCTGCGGGAAAGTACACCATGGAGATGTTAAGAATTGAGACACCATGGGCTGGGAAGGTGGCTCAGTGGTAGTGCCCTTGCCTTGCCTGCTTGTGGCCCTGTGTTCGATTCTTTAGCATGAAAAAAGCAGGAAAAAAAGCCAGAATTGGCATTGTGGCTCTAGTGGTAGAGTGCTAGCCTTGAGCTTAGGAGCTGTGATACAGCTCCCAGGCTCAGAGTTCAGGCCCCACAACCAATCCCACCTTTCCAAAAATAAAACAATTGAGATACCAGATTTAGGAGCAACCCAGTGAACAGGATGTCTGCAACATTACATTAATGATGACCCAGCAAGAGCAATAGTTCTCCACTATTTCTTAGTCACAGGGCACTGTGTTCCTAAACCTATATTGATTGTGAAGCTGGAGCAAGGTGCAGAACCATGGACAAGA
Organism: Dipodomys spectabilis; assembly: GCF_019054845.1. Classification (NCBI taxonomy): domain Eukaryota; kingdom Metazoa; phylum Chordata; class Mammalia; order Rodentia; family Heteromyidae; genus Dipodomys; species Dipodomys spectabilis. Next base: position 3,049,540 of record NW_024870904.1, on the reverse strand, counting down.
GAAGGCTCAGAAGAGAATTTCACAGGTGAGTTAAAGCATCTTGAATAGTGATGTTGGGTCCAGAACCCAGTGGGTATGTTTATCTTGAGCTGTACAGAGCAATAGTATTCCTAGTGCCCTGAGTCATGTATGGAAAAGAAATTGGTGATCCTTTGTCTCAAGGAATTGTCAATCCAGAATTCTCGTGGAGACAAACTGAATTTGATGTTCCACGTAGTTAATGTTAGCAATTCTCTTTATCTGTAGAGAAGTTATTCATAAAGTGAAGAAGACAATAAGAAATGTAGTAAGGAGATCTCATTTTATTTTAAACTAGTATTTTGCAGGTAGGAGGAAAATAGGATCAGGACAATTTCTCATCAGTGGTGCTGGGCATAGAGGGAGATTCAGAATGGAAGCATTAAGAGTATGGAGATGAATAATTTGAGTAAATATTTCCTTGAGAAAAATATAAAAATCTGAAATACAGAAAAACATTATTTTCCATTGTAAAATGTCAGTACTACTTTCTTAATTACTACATTGCAGAGAAAAGTATATATTCTGTATAAAGCAATGCTTTGATATTTGAAAATCTAGTAGCAGAATTTGAGGAAATATCATTATAGTAAGGAATTTGTGGGTCTTATTTATGTTTTTGTCTATTTTTCTATTATTCATTTTAGATGCCCCAGAAATGGAGGATGTGATTAGCACCTGCCAGGAAAGTCACAAGAAGTTTCTCTCTGAAGTAGCAATCCTGAATAGTAACCAAGGGGAGGAAAAAGTGAGACTTATAAGAAGTTTTCATTTGAGCTCCATACAGAAGTCAGAACTGATTAAGAATAATGGGAACTCCCTAGGGATAAGGATAGAAAAGTCACTGGCTGTCAGAGCATGGGTATTTTCAGTGAACCCGGTAAGATGTGTGCTGCATATAGTACTCATGTGTCTTCTGTAGTTTACAAATGTAAACAGTGTTGAAAGTCTTTCACTGAGAAGAAACACCCTGTTGTCCCTCAGAGAACACACACAGGAGAGAAACTTTATGAATGTAACATGTGTCAAAAGTCTTTCACCCATAAATCAAAGCTTACTGTCCATCAGAGAACACATACTAGAGAGAAATCTTATGAATGTAACCTTTGTGGAAAGTCTTTCATCCATAAATCAAATCTTACTGTTCACCAGAGAACACACACAAAAGAGAAACCTTTTTTTTTTTTTTTTAATTTAATTTAATTTTATTTGTGAACATACTGTACAGAGGAGTTACAGTTACATGGGCAGGATAATGTGTACATTTCTTACCAAGCATTGCAGCCTCCTCCTTTGTTTACCCTTCACATCCCTTCCCAGCCTCCCCCCTCCCCCACTAATCCCAATCCTTCTCCTTCCTCCCCCCCCAGCTTTTGAATGTAACATTTGTGGAAAATCTTTCTCCTGGAAGGCATATGTTACTAGACACCAGAGAACACAGACAGGAGAGAAACCTTATGAATGTAACAACTGTGGAAAGTCTTTCCCCTGGAAGACACACCTTACTCGCCACCAGAGAACACACACAAAAGAAAAACCTTTTGAATGTAACATTTGTGGAAAGTCTTTCTCCTGGACGCCATATCTTACTCTCCACCAGAGAACACACACAGGAGAGAAACCTTATGAATGTAACAACTGTGGAAAGTCTTTCACCAAGAAATAAAACATTACTCGCCACCAGAGAACACATACTAGAGAGACATCTTATGAATGTAACGTGTGTTGAAAGTCTTTCACCGAGAAATCAAAGCTTACTCGCCACCAGAGGAGACACACAAAACAGAAACCTTTTGAATGTAACATTTGTGAAAAGTCTTTCTCCTGCAAGGCATATCTTACTCTGCACCAGAGAACACACACAGGAGAGAAACCTTATGAATGTAAGATGTGTGGAAATTCTTTCATCAAGAAATCAAATCTTAATGTTCACCAGAGAACACACACCAGAGAGAAACCTTATGAATGTAACTTGTGTAGAAAGTCTTTCACCCATAAAAGAAACCTTACTGTGAACCAGAAAACACACACATTAGAGAGACCTTATGAATGTAACATGTGTGGAAAGTCCTTGTCTTGGAAGTCAAGCATCAATGTCCATCAGATAATACACACAGGAAAGAAACCTTATGAATGTCATATTTGGGAAAGATTTTCAGCCAAAAGCTACAACTTTCTATCCACCAGAGAGCACACACAGGAGAGAAATTTTATGATTGTTACCTATGTCGAAAGTCTTTCATCCAGAACATACACCTTTCTGTCCATCAGAAAAAAAAACCCACCTGAGAGAAATGTTATGTATGTAGCAGGCATGGAAATTCTTTCACCTGGAAGGCACACCTTAACATCCATCAAAGAACACATGGAGAGAAACCTTATGAATGCAAACAGTGTGGAAAGACCTGGAGGTCACAGCTTAACACACATAAGTTGCTTCACATAAATGAAATAACTTAGGATTGTACCAAATGGGGAAAGTCTTTGATCTGTAAGAAAATTGAAATTGCAATACAGAACCAATACAGGATAGAGACCTTATGATATAGCAGATGTGGAGTCCTCGAACTACAAGACACAGCTCAGGGTTCATCATAGAACACATAAAATACACAGACACACACACACCCTCACACACAAAGAGGAGAAAAATCGTATGTAGAAAAAATGGAAAGGTTTTCTAGAAAAAGTCATAACAGTAGTAAAGTCTTTCTTGGAGGGGTAACAATGCTCAATAGAAAATGTATTCATGACCTAACTCATATAATGGTATAACCAATCTATACTGTATCTTTAGAATAAAATATATATTTAAAAAATATGATGGATTAATAAAGACTAGAATCTCTGCATTTTTTCTTGGGGGAGAACCCCAAAGTGTGTTCAGTGCTTGCACTTTTCTTTAATTAATCACTGGTGATGAAAAACTTGTGATTGATTCACTCTTAGCCCATTTATTTGTTCTGCTGAGTGAGCTATAATAAAAGACCAGTGTGGACGATGTGTCGCACCTGTGTTATCTCATAGAGGGCCAAAGTAGATATGACATTAGGGGAAATAATCAAGCACACAAAGATATTGATCAATCTCTCACAAAAATTGAAGTTAACAAAGAAATAAAACCATCTGCCACTTGAGCTACAGCATCTCTTCTAGACCCTGAGAGGAAGGAAGGAAGGAGTAGGGAAGTGAGAGAAAGAAAGAGGAAGGGAAGGAATGAGGAAGAAGGAAGAAATAAACTATTCAAAAGAAGAATGTTTAATTATTGGTGAATGTGAGAATTATTGTTTCAGAGGTGGAGCTCAAGAAATATGGCTTTTACAAAAAGAAAATTTTTGAATGTTTACAAAATGATAAAGAGGATGTAACATTTTATAAATTGATTTACTAATTCAGTAATATTAAGTAAGGAGGTCAGGTGTGGCTCATGCACTATTGGCCACATGGTAGATGGTGGGGTCTGGCACCTTGTTTTCATGCAGGGGAAGGAAATGACCCATCCATCACTTGCCTCCCAACTGATGGGTGTGGCTGGATCCCTGCAAGCAGGCATGGGCCTTTGGCTGATATGTTACTCAAACTGATAGTCCAGTGCCTGGGACTGGGAATTTCCTGTAGACCTGCCTCCTGCTTAGGCCCTATTTAGGCTGGCCCAGCAGTGGCACCAGATGCCATGCCACATGTCTCTTTAATCCTGTCCTGTGTGCCGTCTCCTGGCTTGTCTCTGGTCATCTTAGTGTCCCAATTCAGCACTCTCTTGGTGCTGATTGGTTTCTTCGTGTTGTTTTTATTCCCCCGACCCCTTTCTGTCCTGTTTCCAAGCTGTCTAAGTGTATTTGTGGACTGCATGTCTTTGTTACAACAGGCTGCTTGCAGACTGCTAGCTGTGTAATAGACTCCAGTATTCCATCTAAAATAATGTGGCTGCCAACAAATATACTGTTTTCTTTTACAGAAACACAAAGTTTGATCTAACATTAGAATTTCTAGAGCCAAGATAGATGCCACTGTATAGTTATGTAATTAAAGATATCCTGGAAACATTTAGAAAAAAATGTTTGTTACATCAGAAAGTGCTCAATTAATAAACCAAGTCCAAGACTCCAGATCCTATATAAGCCAATCATTCTAGATATGTCCAGAGCTGTTTGGTTACATGAAGAGCTCTACTTTCACACTTTCATGAAGGAATGTTATTGTGCCAATATGAGGTGTTGAATTCAGGAACTGAGTTGAAGCCATCCAGAGCTGGCTTCAAAGGAGATTCTCTCATCTTGGCCTCCATAAAAGCTTTTTCTTTTTGCTTATGTGGTGCTGGGGTATTGAACCCAGGACCTCATGCATGCATGGCAAGTGCTCTAACACAGAACCACCTTCCCAGGCATAACCTTCTGCTTATTTACAGAGGCCTAGTAAAAAAAAATGAGATTGGGAGGCACCTGTGCTCTTGGCCTCCCTATTTGTACCACACACACACACACACACACACACACACACACACACACACACACACACACACACACACACTCTATCCATTTGGAAATCGCTCATTCTCCCATGTTTACAAACTGTATGCTTTCTGAGAAGGGATGGTTCACAGACTGGAGTCCTACCTAGACCTGTTATATACCTCAAATTATGAACCAACATACCACATTCATTAAAAGTATGCCTGATGATAACATATTTTATTAATGTTTTGTATTATTTTTGTTATTATCATTTGGCCAACACTTTGCTTGAATTCACAATTAAAGGGACTTAATGCTCACTGAATTGGTAAAGTACCCTTTCCTCTTTTAATTTCAGACCAGCAATTAAAAATGAGCTATTACACTCCCTCATGTGTGGAATCCTAACTACTCTGGAAGCTGAAATTAGATAGTTTTGTAGGCCATCCCATGCAAAAGCTCCATGAAAATGGTATCTTAGCCAATAAAAGCATGGCTCTGGGTATATGTGCCTATCTTTTTTGCTACTTGTGATATGTAATTATAAAATTAGTGTGTTGAAAGGCCCAGGCAGAGATGCAAGACCCTAATGTGAAAAATCAGTGATGCAAAAGGGCACCTGGCATAGAAGGTAAAGGAAGCCTCACAAATTTTTGCCCCTGAATTCAACCTGAGGACCAATAATAAGATACGTGTAACCAATACATTCTTCCAAATATTTAGTGGAAGAATTTGGGTGTGGTTTACCCAATGATAGGTAAACAGTCCTTTACCAAGTGATTGCAAAAGGACCTTTGCATATGGCTATATATATGATGTTATGAATTTTATATCCTGTTATGTGGACACCATGAGTCCTGTTTGGATCAAGTAATTAAGATCTCCTGATCTAACAGGGCACTGGTGCTTCACATCGGGATTCTTACTTGCTCAAGAGTATGAGGTTTAAAGATCACAATTGAAAGGCAAACTAGGTAGGAATTGCTGTAAAAGTGTTATGGCCAATTATCACCAAATTTCCCACAAGTTGTGCTGTGAATGAAGTTGATAGACTGTCAACACTTTTGTTCCTTTATTACCAAAGCTCAGGGACAGTACCCAGTCCCTGAGTAGAAAGAACTCCAAGGCCAGGGAAGATATTTTGTAAAATAGGTTTTAGGCCCTCATGCAGAAAAGTTACCATTCTTGTTTAAGCCTAAAGTCATCCATAGAGTATAGTCATTATCCTCAATTGAGGATGATATTGAAATGTCTTATAAGCCAGGGGAATGATAGATTGTATGAATATTTTGGTTTCTTTTGTCAAGTGAATCCACATACACAGACCTTTATGTTTCTGACTAGTTCATAAGTCCTTGTAGAGGTTCAAGATACTATGCAGGACAATGTGGTTCACGTCTGTAAAGTGCGGAATGAGACCTTCAAAGAGAGATCTCAACATATAAAATGTGGCCAAATATTTCAGTATACTTGAAACAGCATCATAAGAAAAGAGGTATCAAGTAGTGATGGTTTAAGGTCCCAGAATACCAATATATTTGAACGAGAAGACTGTGATCTTGTGCTGTGTGCACATAGATGTAGGAGAAAACCTCTTTTCAATCTGAGCTGTTCAGATGTGTTTAAGCATTTTTGTTGTTTTTCCCTTTCTGATTGCACTCTATTTCAAGGCCACTCCCAGGGGTGAATGACAGGATATCTAATTTCAGCTCATTCTAAAAGCTGTCTTCAGAAGAGAAGTGGTGAACCATGACTTAGGTACATATTCACCCTAGACACAATCACGAAGAGTGGGTTAAGTTGCATAAGTTTTCAGAATGTCAAGGTTCCTACCACATGGTTCATCCTGTAGCCCTTTTCAAAATTAGGCTTTAGAAGAGTTCTGCTTTTGTATGAAGATTTCAGCTCTAAATTAGATTATTTTCAATAGCCATTCAGTGACTGTTACTGGATAAAATAAACTCATTTATTTTAGAGAAAATTCTGATATCATCAGCAGGGGCAGTTAATATGATTCAAAGTCAGGACCCTGAAGAGTCTGCTTTCCAGAGTTCTAAGTATTTAACCAAGAACCTCCAATTCCCAATCAATCTTGATCCCAATGAGAGAACAAGATGTTAGGTGAAACCTTGTTTCTTCCTCAGGTTAACCTGGAATGATACACCATAGAGTGACTGTAAGGGAAAGAAGCTGGGATACTAAGCACAGTGGGAACTGAACAAAGCTATCATAGGATTTTCACTAGACCCTCAGGGACCACCCAAGGCCCCCTCCCATTAAGTTGAGTACTTATATCTATAAGTTTTTCCAGCTCTAGGTCATTTTTCCTCTCATAATTAGCTTAACATTAAGTGTACATTTTTTCTGTTCCCTCAATGAATTGAGAAGTTCTTTGAAAATTGTCTTTCATTTTTCTGGATCACTTAAACCCTTGTATGAAGTCCCTGTTGTAGAGGTCTCAGTACTTTGAGCAGATGACTACCTGGAGCATCCACAGCCAACCATCTTTTGCCTCACTTGTATATGGAGTCTGAACAAAACCAGCCAAAACTTTATATGTATATTTTAACTTAAATATTTGTTACCAAAAGTTTGATGTGGAGACTTCATCTGGTGTAGTGAAAGTTGGTTGGGCTCATGGTCTATGCCAGAACTCAAAATGGAAGGTACACAATAGAAAAGTTTGGTAAGAAGCCAGCTGAGGAGAGGAGGGCAGTGCCAAAATCTTTATGCAACAGCAAACCATGCAAGCCCCATGGGACAGGAGTGAGCTGCCCAGAGCAGGGTATGTGCTCCCCATCAGTCCACCACCAACACAGCATGGCCCCTGCACCATGGGCCAAGGTGTGCAGGTGTTTCCTGCAGGGTGACTGTTGACACAGAGACCTGTAAGAGAAGTCAGTGGCCTAATGTAATAGTCTTGTCCTAGGAAGATGATACAATTGCTTGTGGATAAGAAGAATTGGTAATAAAACAATTGTTAGATGACCTAGTAAAAATTCTTGAGCATGTGTGTGTATGTGTATGTCCTAAGAAGAAAACAATTTGAAAAGTAGTTCAGAGAGAACTCAAATGACAAGTGTGGGACTTGAGTGTAAAACAAGATATATCCATGAGAATCACAAAAAATAAGTGAAAAGGAAGGGTTTCCTTCACTAATTTTTACCTAACCTTACAAATTCCATTATGTTCAAAATAATAAGGGCAGAAATGTATCTTTTGATTCTTACTGTTGTACAACAGCTAGTTTATAAGTGACAGCAGAGGCATAAGGTCTGTTCTGTGTGTGGCCCCTGCACTCACTGGAAAGGAAGACAATACTGTTGAAAGTGATCTGAAGTGATTGGAAATAATATCTTTTAGATTGCAAAGGAAGCATTGACTAATTTATATGTGCAGACTTTTTGTTTTGCAGGTCTTTGGGCTTGATCTCAGGGCTCAGGTGCTGTCCCTGAGTTGCTTTTGCTTAAGGGTAGCACTCTACCACTTGAGCCACAGCACCACTTCTGGCTTTTTCTGTGTATGTGGACCTAAGGAATAGAACCCAGCTCCTCATTCATGGGATGCAAGCACTGTACCACTTAGCCAACTTCCCTGTCCTATAAGCAGACTTTTTTTATGTTAAAAGAAGAAACAATAGGTTGGTATGTAGCATCCACCTTCCATGTGCAAGTCCCAAGGTTCAACCCCCAATGTGAAAGAAAGTTGAAAATGGAATGACATGAAGTATTCAGTTACAAATAGAAAGAAAAAGAGGAACAAAGGCCATGAGTAAGTAATGAGGTTTTTATTTGTTTGGGATTGTTTCTTTTTCCTTTTAATTGTTGGCTGTGGGGTTTGAACTCAGGGAGGGCCTGGCATATTCCCTAAGCTTTTCACTAAAGGCTAGCATGCTACCACTTCCAGCCAGAATGTCACTTCTAGTTTTCTGCCATTTAATTGGTGATAAGTCACAATGCATTTTCTGCTGAAGTGTTGCTGAGAAATGGAACTCAGTGCCTCATGTATGCAAGGCAAGCAATGTACCACTGAGCCACCTTGCAGCCCCTGTACTAGCATTTTCATAGGAGTTTATTAGGCCTTACCTATTTGTTTGTTTCACAGATTCAACAAACCATAGAACCAAAATACTTGAAAAATATGCCACCTATAGTAAACATGCAGTCTTTGAAAAAACTGGCATTATCCTAATAACAATGCAGTGTAACAACTATTTAGTAGGATTTAAATTGTAGTAGGTATCAGAAGTGATTTAGAGTGTATAGAAGATTGCCTGGAGATTATATAACAGGTGATTTGCACTGTATCGTAGGCTGTGTGCAGGTTACATGAAAGCAAACTGAGAAAGAAGTATCAGATGAGACAAACAAAAAAATAGCAAAGTAATTACTAAAATGAAACCATGTTTATATTGTAATGTAAAAATAGTAAATATATCAGGTTCTATCTGATTTGAACAGAAGAAAATACACTCATAAATCTCAATAAGCTATTCAAGGAGATATACATTAATTATCAAGAAATCAAAATGAATCAATATAAGGATACCCTAAGCAAAAATCAATAATGAAAAATACAAATACTGATAATATGAGAGGAAATAAACATCAGCACAAACTGTGTTACCACAGATACAGAGCATTGGTAATAACAGGTATATCATAAATCTGTATAATAAAAATTTTATGCTGAAAAGTAAAGTCTACAAAGACATGGTTAAAAGGCCAAAGAATGATGATTTCTTTAATCTATCATTATGATTGGAGAACTGGTACTCCACTTTTATTTTGTCGGCCGTGGGGCTTGAACTTGGGGCTTGGGTACTATCCCTCAGCTCTTGAGATCAAGGCGAGTGATCTACCCCCTAAGACACAGCGACACCTCCGGTTTTCTAGTGCTTTATTGGAAACAAGTGTCTCATGGACTTCCTGCCCATGCTGGCTTTGAAGTGTGATCCTCATATCTCAGCCTCCTGAGTAGCTAGGATTACAGGTGGTAGCCATTGGTGCCCGGCCTCTAATACTCCTCTTAATGACTAAAAAAACAGACAAGATGTGGAAGGCATTATCTTTACCTAAATGCTCTTTATAAAGCACAATGGTGTTATATTTACCAAGACAGACACACTGAGAATAGATCTGAAGACAAATTGTCCAGAAATCAGTATGAGAAAGGAATCTGTTATAAACACAATAAAATTCAATAATATATTTCTCATAAGCTAGCAGTAAAACAGATGGAAACTAGAATAGATCTGTATCAAATGTATGCTATTACTATAATGTATAGAATATTAAAGGGAGCAACTGTCTTAGGTCAGTTGTAAAATCATAAAAAGTGCTTTGAATTATGTATGGTGTATTCACTTGAATATCTTCTGGAGGGTGTGGTAGAGCCATAGAATTTGAGGGAAATAGGGTGATGAGAATATAGTATACAAGTCAGGAGTAGAGACAGGAGGGAGGGATTGGGAGAGAGTGAAGGAATGGAAGATACTATATGAAAAGAATTTATTAATTTCTGTATGCATCATCTCCATAATAATATTATATTACATTAATAATAAAACAATACCTCCAGCATAAACGATTTGCTTGGTGATGAAAATCTACCAGAGTTAGAAGAACAGTTGCAATTTTTAGAAATGTAACACAGCACTCAATTTGCAAGATAAACTATTTCAGTTTAGGTTGAATATTAACTCTACATAAACCAGTAACAATAATCCTTTCATTGTGGTATCCAATTAAGTGTTAATGTTAAATGTTGAGGTAATAAAAACACAAGACAAGCACTTCTGGCTCAAGACTGTCATTTTACCCTAACTATTAAGGAGGAAACTGAGGTCTGGAAGTCAGCCTAGATAGACAACTCAAATTAAGCAGCTAATGAACAGGTTAGAGGTAAGGCTCAAGTGATAGTGCCAACAGTGAGTGAGGAAGCTGACTGTCTGAGACCTGAAGTTCAAGCTCCAATAGTAGCTCTAGAAAGCCATGGTGGAGTCTGAGGTATGTGTATTACATGTGTTTCTAAATTAGAAAACTAATTGTTGTGAAAACTGGCAAGTCTTCATCTCAGACATAAAGAGAAAAGAAAATGAGTGGAGGAGGGAGAGAAGGGAAGCCAAAGGTCAGGAAAAAGATGGAAGAAGAGGAGACAAGAGAGTAGTGGAGAGAAAGGAAAAAGAGGGAAAGGGAAAGGAGGAGGAGAAGACAGGAGAGGAAGAAAGCCTTATGGCATTAGATTTGACAGTAAATCTTAAAAAATAAGACACCAAAAGTGACTCATGCAACAAAGAGACAAACAAACAAATGCCAGGCTCTGGTGGCTCACACCTGTAATCCTAACTACTCAGGAGAGCCAGATCTGAGGATCATGGTTCAGAGCCAGCCTGGGCAGGAAAACCTGTGAAATCTTATCTCCAATGAAACACCAGAAAGCCAGAAGTGGTGCAGTGGCCCATGTGGTAGAGTGCTAGGCTTGAACTGATGGGCTGAGGCACAAGCTCAGACCCAGATTTCAAGCCCCATGACTGACAATAAATAAATTAATGAATGAGGGTTGGGATGGTGGCCCTGGGTTCCATTACTCAGCACCACATAAGTAGAAAATGTCGGAAGTGGGGGCTGTGGCTTAAGTGGTAGAGTGCTAGCCTTGAGCTGAATAGCTGAGGGATAGCACCCAGGCCCAGAGTTCAGGACCCAGAACTGACCAAAAAATAAAACAAAAGAAAGCCAAGAAAATAAATCATAAGTAAAAATTAAAAAATAAATACAAAACCAAAAAAAAAAAACAAAAAAGATTAAGTGCACATAATCAAAATCTTGTATAATGAAAAGAACTATCAATGAAGAAGCAAAAGCATGGTAGGAGAAAATATTTGCATATGTCTTTAAATAGATTCCTAACAAATCTGAATTAGAAAATATAAAGAAAATCCTACAAGTAACCCCACACAACAAAATCTAATTTTAAAATAGGAAAAAGATTGAAGAGATGTTTCTAAAATGGACATACACAAATAGCTGATTAAAATATAAAAGTAGTATCAATGGTCATGAGAATAATCCAAATCAAAATTACAATAAAATAACTATTTTACACATGTTAGTATGGCCGTAGTTATTAACCAAACACTAAAAATCCTTCCAAACTCCAACAAAGCTAGGAAAGTTGTGACAACAATGTGAACCTTGATGCATTTCTCTCAGGTATGTAAAAGTATCAAAGATGGCACAAAGAGTCCTAAAAAGAACTAAATATACAATTACATAGAAATATGGTCCAGCACTTCTACACTTGTACGTACCTTAGAGAAAAACAGAGATTTCTATAAATACCATCAAAAATACAGCCTAAGTTTCAAAAAAGAAAAATACTACAAGGCAGTCCAAGAGTATTTACAGAGACAATTGAAGTACTTATAACACACTCGGGCCTGTACAGCAATCAAAGTTATGTTTGAACACACTATTTCAGCAAATCCAGTAAAACTTCATTAGGATAGTCTAATGTTGTGTATGAGAATGTGATGTCTGACCAGTTTCTAGCCAACCTTTACTTCCATGAGAAGTTACCTCCTAGGTGTCATTGAATCACATAACAAGTGGAACGACTTTGTCCTGACATTCAAAAATGAGAAACAAACTAAAGCAAACCTGCACTTAACTTAGAAGGCAAGTTTTGATAATCTGCTAAATCTCCAAGCCATCTTTAGCTTTTTTAGAAACATGTTTCTGAAGCTGAATCTTTTTCTTCTGTTCTTCAATCTTGGACACCCTTAGGTTCATAAAATGGAATGTCAAACAGTGAGAAGTAAAAGAATCTCATCAGAGATCCTTCCATTCTTTCTTGCTGTTGACAATGAATAAAGATTCTGGAACCATGGCTAGGAGAGAAGACAAATGAGAGCGTCAGAAAAGAACCTGTGTGATTTTACCCTAGAAGTTCCTGGTCAGACCATGATAGGTGGGTTGGAAAAGCATAAGGCCTTCTTTTGGGAGAAGAAACATTCCTGAATCAAGTAGAATATTAAAGTATCCAGTAATGACAAATCCACAGAAGATTAAAGCCTTATGTGTTACTAAACACTATTAACAGAAAATACACCCCAAAATGTAGATCCATAAAATGGAAAAAAACCACAACTTATTTAGGTATGTGCTTTTGCTTATACTTGTTGGTTGATGAAACAGGAAATTTTATTATCCAGCGTTCAGTTTATTTTTCCCATTTACCCAGAATAGTAATTGTTAATATAAAATACATGAACTTTGCAGTGACATTTACAAAAAGCGAAAATTTATTCTGTTTACTTCAGTGAGGTTGTTTTTGATAGGAAACACAATATGAATCTTTTAAAAGCAGTGTTTGCACATTAGTACTGGGTTTTTCTACATCATAAGAATATTTTCTTTCTTTGAAAAATTAAAGTGGAGCTGGGAAGGTGGCTCAGTGGTAAAGCGCTAGTCTTGCATGCCTGAGGCCCTGGGTTGGATACCTCAGCACCACATAAGCAAAAAGAAAAAGCCGGAAGTGGTACTGTGTCTTAAGTAGTAGAGGGCTAGCCTTGAGCTGAAGAACTGAGGGACAGCACCCAGGCCCAGAGTTCAGGCCCCACGACTAGACCCCAAAAAAGAAGAGAAAAATGTAAAGTGAATTTATTATAGCCTAAGTGTTGATATTCACAATACTTAAGATGAGGAGTGTTCCAAATTTCAAAGTGGGATATTTTCTGTGTGTTTTGGGATTTGGACTGTCCTCATCCACATTAGTGACTGAACAATCTGCCTTAAAACTGGCAAGTTTTCTATTTCATCTTATTTCTATTTCATCTTATAGAATATAATCTGAATTTAAAACAGGACATTGTAACTAGGCTCTCATGTCTAATGGCTGTAATCTTAGCTTCTCAGAAGGCTGAGATCTGAGGAAAGTTAATATTATCCCCACCTTTGCTCTTCAGCTCCACCCAGACCTGAGCTCTTCCCAGACCTAGAGTTCCCTCCATACTGCTGACCACTCCCTCCTTCTACCCACACCTACCTGAGCATGTACCTGCCTAACTTCCTGCCCCCAGCTCCTGTTGCTACCTGAAGACAGACACGTGCATGTGCTCCCTCTCCTAGGAAATATGGTCCTTCTACTAAACCTTATAATAATCTTTCTCCTGTGCCTGCTTGTAGTACCCTGGGATGCACATGATGGATCTCTACATGGATCACAAAATGAAGCCATTGGTAAAACAATGTCTGAGAGACTAATCTCCAATAAAATAGCCAAAGTAGCTGGAAGGGGAGGTGTGGCTTAAGTGGTACAATATTATCATTGAACCAAATAATTTCATGGTTATTTTCCAGACCTTGAGTTCAAGTATCAGGACAAGGGCACACATATCAAGGTCATTGTATTGTATTCAAATTATATTTTAACAATTAAATTGGAATACATAGATAGGAAGTCTCTCTCTCTCTCTCTCTCTCCTTTTTTGTTGGTTGTGGGGCCTGAACTCTGAGCCTGGGAACTGTTCCTCAGCTCCAAACTCAAAGCTAGCACTCTACTACTTGAGCCACAGTGCACTGCCAGCTTTTCCTGCTTCTGTGGTTCTGAGGAATCAAACACAGGGTCTGATTCATGCAAAGCAAGCACTCTACCACTGAACCACCTGCCCAGCCAGTCTCTCTCATTTTAAGTGATGTAAAATAGACTAATTATATTAATGGAGAAATTGTAATTTGTCAAGAAAGGACACAATAATTGGAGTATATCTGTGCCAGGTGCATTTTGAAAGTTTCAAACACCATAGGAAGTGCAGAGGGTGAAAAGAAGATCACTATGTTTATATAAGACATATTCAAGGAATGTTTTCCATTCATTGGCTTCAAATCACAAAAACCAAGTTTATAAAGCCACATGGGTGAGTACCAGAATCTCTAGGTTCAGTCTGTAGACTCTCCTTGTCTAGAGAGCCAGAGGATTCTCAGCCAGTTTCTTGCACCTGCAGGAACAAGTGCTAATGGCAGCACAATTCCATTAGGCCATAAAATATCATCAACCTCAGACTGGGGAAAGATGCGAAGGGCAGACTTTGGCTGGCAACTCAGATTGCTTCAAGTTACAGCTCCCAAGTTCCTCTGAAGAAGAGACACTGGGCTTCTTCCTTTTGGCTCTGACTATGGAATGCAAAGCTGTACTTCAGAGCACTTCCAGCAGCAAGGCAAAAGGAAAGAAACTTGAATTTACAAACTAAAAACACCAACAGTGGCCAAGTAGGTTCAAGAGCCTTACCCCGGCCCCCCTCCACTCTTTCAAAGGATCTGTACCTCAATAGAAACCACAATTCCCATAACATGATGCATTCAACTAGAGGAAGTAGGCTTGTTACAGGGTTTGGACTGGCACCAGACACTTTGTCCTAAGTGTGCATGGATGCATGGGGACCTTTCTCTCCCAACTGCGGGAACTAAGGTGAGTTTCTTCTTGAAAAAATCAGTTTACCTCCTGAATCATTGTGAGATCAACCAAAACAAAGAAATGTATTAGGATCATTAGATAATTTGGCTTTTTAATTCTTAGTTTTATTAATGTAATTGAGGTTATGAGACTCCATGCTTATTGATTTTGTTTTTGTTCAAAAGTATGTTCCTCTGAATATAAATTAGGTCACTGTTTTGCCTTAAAAATTTGAATATCTCCCCTCTCTCTTTAAAAAGGTATTTGTAGCTGGGTGCCAGTAGCTCATGCCTGTAATCCTATGTACTAAGGATGCTGAGATCTGAGGATGCTGGTCCAAAGCCAACTCGAGCAAGAACATTCATGAGCTTTCTCTCCAATTAACCACAAAAATACTAAAGTGGCCTTGTGGTTCAGGTGGTGTAGAGCTCACCATCAGCAGAACAGCTCACGGATACTGCTCAGGCCCAGAGTTCAAGCCACAAGATCAGGTATTTACATACACTTAGCTGATTGATTCTGGGATCATTTCCCCCTTCTCTAATATATATATATATATATATATATATATATATATATATATATATATATATATATAATATATATATATATATATATATTTATAATATATATTATATATATAATATATATATTTATAATATATATATATATATAAATGAATAAAATAGCAGAATTTTAAGGTAGACATACTTTATAATCTTAGAATTAAATAGATTGGTCAAACTCTACCCATTATTTTTCCAGAAACTCCCAAATTCCCTCTATGCAATTTTAAGGAGTTTTTGGTTATTTGCATATGAAATTTGCCTTTCCTTTAATATTTTTTCCCTCCTTTTGTTGTTGGTCCTATGGCTTGAACTCAGAGCATGGGCACTGTCTGTGAGCATTTGCTGTGCTCTACTTGCCTTTCTTTTCTTAATTGCTTGAGGAAACTAGTGAAAAGTTTCCTCCCAGGGGTTTCTTAGAAAATGGTACTCCTCCTCCAAGACTCTTCCAAAAATGGTGATCAGGGTGAATGTGGGTGGAGACAGAGTCCAGGGTAGGTCTATGTTCATGTGAAGCTTGATAACTTGATCCAAACCAGTCTGTTTTTGGTTTTCTGTTTTGCATATCCTGTTGTTTTGATTTTCTAACTGTTCTCTGATCCTAGAAGTTTCTGCCAGCTGCGGGTCCTCAAACTTGTTTTCCCAACTGTATCCATTACACTGTGGAATAAACCTTTTGCCTCCCTCCCTCATATCAGACATCCCAAGCTTTTCTCTTAAGGATTTGTTGTGATTGTTGATGATCCTTTCCCCACATCATGATTGGGAAGGATTGTGTAGGAAATATTCATGCCTGATATTCAGTACTCCAGTGCATGGGTTCTCCATGCCTCTTTTAGTGGACCTGAGCTATTCCTCATGAAAACGGAGATCATGAGGCACATTTGGCTATATAGACGTCAACTTTGGAGCAACTATAAAATATGAAGGAAAAACAATTCTTTCTTTCTATAAAAGTTAAAAGTAAGTTTCTGAGAGGCAAGGAGATAAGGATCAGGTATAAATGGGTGCTTCCTAGACTAGCTGTGTCACATAGTTTTCATTGTTCAAGGTTACATTTTTCAAACATTCATTTCTAAGTATTTTGTTCATTGTACTAGTATAAATAGAATTTACTTCCTACATTATTTTTGAATTGTTCAATGCTCACAGAGTAAGTCTCATTATTTGTTATACAAATATTATATCCTCTTCCTTCATTCATCTCAATGATTGACTGTTCCAGATGCTTAGGTAGAAGGTACAAGTATAGTATGGTATTCAGGGATAGATTATGGTTCTGACGTCCTCTGGAGGAAAAGGTGAATGAATGGAAAACATGGAGCTCATGCATAACACTTCTATAATTCCTTTGGCAAGAGATATGGTGCACCCCTCATGGGTTCCACTAGGCCTGGAGAATCCTGTGGTTGTGATGATCCACCCCCATGTAGGGCATGTGGATTATGGAGAGCCATAATTTCACATCCACGGTTGTACTGGTGGAAGTCTCCCAGTATGCACTGCATAACTGGGCTCAAGGAGTGACGTGATCAGTGGTAACTTGCTGGCCCCCATGTTTGTCAGCCTGTTTTGACAAGCTCACCCTGACATCTGCAACTGGCTGCTGCTGAGGCCTTTGGACTAATGCCTCTCTCTAACCCATACCTCTGTATCGGAGACGTGTCCTGTTTCATGGTTTTGTATCAGTTACTGTGCAATGTGGTGTTATGTATCCATACATGCTGATAGTAGAGCTAGGTGTGGTTTTCAAGGGTGGGGTAGTTTTTGATGCCTCTAGCAGGAACAATTGTGTTCTCACTAACTGCATAAATACTCTGAGATTACTATGCAATCACCTTAACTTATGTTGCTTGTTCAGTTGATATAACCATTATGGTATAATAAGTTTGGGTCCCTGTTTGCTATTGAGGATTATAGGCTCTTAGCCATTGCTGCAGATTTTTTGGAATATTGGTTGCCAGCATTTTTGCTACCCTAAATGTTCTTGCTAGTGCTACTGCTTCTGCTGTGAACCTTATACAAACCATATATACAACACAACATGTTAATAGTTTGGCTTGATATGTTTCTGGTGCCCTGGGATGCAGGTGGGCTTGGATAAGATTGTGATATGTTTTATGATTTGGAAACAGCAATGATGTATATTGATAATCAAGTAGATGTGCTAAAGACTCAGTTAAAAATGATGTGACATGCTAATGGTTAGTACGTCTGTGTTATCCCTCAATATGATATGGGCCAATATCCAGTGACATATTTGAGGAATCTGGACCTTTGATAATTTTTTGGGGGGGAGGATCTGGTCATAGGGTCTGAACTCTGGGCCTGGGCGCTCAAGGCTAGCGGGCTACCACTTGAGCGACAGTGCCATTCTTGCTTTTTTCTTTTTGCTTATGTGGTGCTGAGGAATCGAACTCAGGACCTCATGCATGCAAGGCAAGGGTTCTACCACTGAGCCACACTGAGCCACCTTCCCAGCCCTCCTTTGATAAATTAAGGTTAGACATTAGGCAGCTACAGGGTCAGAAATCTGATATTGGTCACTCCACCCTATAGGTAGCACACCCTGCAGACTTAGCTGCATCAGTTCTCCATTATCTGCAGGGATTCAGCCTAGGAAATAGCACTCCTTTTTCCATTTCTTAGGCATTTTCCTGTTTCTTGTTTTCGTATTCCTTTTTCTTCCATTCTTATTGAGATGTATGATCTGCTGCATTTTCTAGGCTCCAGCTGATAGACACTTGCTCAATTTACAAAATAAAAAGGAGGACTTGTTGCAGACTCAGAGGTGCAAGGACTGTCAAGGTGTGAGCAAAAGTTCCACAACCATGGACTGCAACCTTCAGGGCTGTAAGTACTTGCCATTTTCATAGGAGGGAGTGTTCCTTTTAGCTTCTGGGCCTGGGGCCTTACCTGTAGGAGTTTGGTGGACAAAGGTTGAACTAGAATGAGGAAGGATGCATATGATCTGCAGTTGTTGCCACATTGAGTCCTAGAACAATGTGATGCAAGAACTGGACAGATATAGAAAGTGTCTATAGCTAAGGATATTGCAGAAATAAAGAGAGATTCATCATTGGCCTGGTCTCTGTCTCTTCCATTATCATCCCCTTGTTCTTCTGGAGCACTGCTGGTGTTGTGGCTGGCCCAAGCAGTGGTAGTATGCTTACCTAGCATGCATGAAGCCCTGGTTCAAGTCCTCACTACCTCATACAAAGGAACGCAAAATGTGGAATTGTGGCTCAAGTAGTAGGATGCTAGTCTTGAGCAAAAGAAGTTCAGTGACAGTGTCCATGCACTGAGTTCAAGCCCCAGAGTTGGGAAATAAAACACAAGAAATCCAAGTTGGGTGCTGGTTCCTCATGTCTGCAATCCTTGCTGTTCAATAGGCTGAAACCTGAGGATCCCAGTTCAAAGTCAGCCTGGCCACCAACATGTGTGAGACACTTATCTCCAGTGACCACTAGAAATCCAGAAGTGTGTTGTGGCTCACATGGTAGAGTACTTGAGCTCAGAGATCGTTCCCAGGTTCAGAGTACAAGTGCCATAAACGACCAAAAAAAAAAAGTATAAAAATATAAGTAAATGCATCAGAAATACAGGCTTGAACAATGAAAACAACACTTCACATGTAGTCTTGGAAGTACTCCAATTCTTTCTGATCCTTTTCTCCTTGCCCATCAGGAATTTACATTTTTTGAATGAAATTAAATTTTCTTTATATTATTAGAGGTGCTTTTAAGTTGAAGTCTATAAATCCAAATATGCCCTTTGATTTCCATTTTCCTGAGGAATAATTCAGGTCCAAAAAGGAGATATAGAAAACCTATACACTGGAGACCTAAAACCAGGCATGAAACTTTCCAATCCAAACCATCTCAATTATATTGTATGTAAAGGATCACCAAAAATCACAATAAATATTTAAGAGACAAGTATCGGATCTCTGAATATGAGAGAGGGAGACTGTTGCAGACCCTGGGGTGCCTGCCAGGAGCAGGCAAACTGTGAACAAAGGCTTCAGGGCCATTGACTCCCACCCTCAGGGTTGCAAGTCCTTGCCCTTTCTTGGTTTGAGGAAGTGTGTGTTCTAGCTGTTTGGCCTGGGGCTTTAAGTGAAGGGAGGCTTTGGTGGAAAAGATTGATTGAAGTAGAATGAGGAAAGGTGTGTGCTGTTTGCACTTTTTGGCACAGTGGGCGTAGACCAATATTACACAAGCATTTGAGAAGTATAGCAGAATTGTGCCATCAGCCATCTCTCTGTCTCCTTAATTATTATCCCGTTGGCCCACAGAAGTCTTACTTGTGCTCTGTACGACTGTGGCAGAAGGCAAAGATTTATTCCACAGCTTAATGGATAAGGTCTGAGAAGACAAGTCAGAGGTCCCCTAGATATGTAGCCTAAAGCTACTGAGAGGAACTGTTAGGATCAGAGAAGAGGTAAGGATTCTAAAGAGATTTTCACATGCAAAATGAGAAGACAAAAGCAGACTGGTTTGTAAATGATTAAGATTCACATCAACATAGCCTAGCCTAAACTTCACTCTTCTACTCACCTGCATTCATTCTGACCCCCAAACCACTCTCTTTGTAGGAAAATCAGGGAAATGTGCCATGCTCTTAAGAATCCCTGTGAGGAAACTTTTCACTAGTTACCTGAAGAAATTATTAAAGGAAATCCAAGTAGAGCACAGCAAATGCTCACAGACAGTGACCAAGCTCTGAGTTGAAGCCTCAGGATGAACAGACAAAGAAAAAACATAAAACCCTTAAATGAAAAGCAAAATTCAGAAACAGCCAAAAACTCATTTTCATTTAATAGATAGATTGGGGATTTTCTGGAAAAAGTAATTGTTTGATTTTGCAAAATTTAAATCAACACAAGGATTATGATGCATATCCACATAACCATCTTCTTATTCTATGCCAGTGTGTAAAATTACACTAATGGAAAATGACCCGTTATAAGTTCAGTGTCTATGAGTATGTTTGTAAGATGAGAGGGGAGGTATTAAACAATGTAAAGCAAAACTGAGATATAATTTACACTCAGCAGAACACAGGAATAGAACAAAAAGAAAGGTATGAGAAACACAGTCTCATAACTTCAATTTCATTATTAGAACTAAGTACCAAAAAGTCAATGCATCCAATTCTCCCCATATATATCCATTTTCTGGTTGGTCTTACAATATTTTACAAAGGAAGCAGTGGTTTTGAAGAAGAAACTCACCTTAGCTCCCACAGCAGGGAGAGAAAAGTCCCAATGCATCCAAGCACTCTTCTGACCAGAGGTGAAGCAAGGTGGCACCGAGCATTATGGGAATTGTAGTCTCCTTGGAGGGCTTTTGGTTTGAAAGTCCTGAGTTGTTTTTGTTTTTGGAGGGCG
Organism: Dipodomys spectabilis; assembly: GCF_019054845.1. Lineage (NCBI taxonomy): Eukaryota > Metazoa > Chordata > Mammalia > Rodentia > Heteromyidae > Dipodomys > Dipodomys spectabilis. The sequence continues at coordinate 3,028,661 of NW_024870904.1, read as the reverse complement.
GAAGTGGCTCAGAGATCCTTTTGGGCATGCGTCTCCCCGCCCACCTTGGGCATATTAAGTGGGCCCCTGCTGGATTTTTTCTCTTTGCCTTGCTGCTGGAAGTGCCCTGAAGTAAAGTTCGGCCTGCCATAGGTGGGAGCCAGGAGGCAAGCGCCCAGCTCTGCGCAATGGAGCTTGGGAGCTGTAACTTGAAGGAATCTCAAGCTTTGGAACTGATGTTAGGTAGGAACTGTGGGATTGCTGCTGGAGTCTATCCTCCACGGGTTTCTTTTTCTGGTTCTGTTTTTTTTGGTCATTGGTGGGGCTTGAACTCTGGGTCTGCAAGCAATGTTCCTCACAGATTCATTTCTGAATACGTCATTTTTCTTGTATCCCAGCCATGCTTCCAGAATCTTCTGCTCATTGTCAGCAGCAAGACAGAATGAATGGATCTCTGGTGAGTTGTTTTTTTATTTCTCATTTGGTTTTATTCCATTATATGAACCTAAAGATGTTCAAGAATTTAAAACAATTCCAACCACACAGATTCAGCCTCAGGAACATATTCATATGGCTTATAGATTAGCAGATTAAGATTGCTTGTAGGTTTAGCAGATTAAATGGTTATATTCTTTCTAAGTTGAATGCAGATTGGCTTCAGAATGTCTAGGTTTCATCTTCTCATAAAATGTCATCAAATCTGTTATTTGATGTAATGACTCTAAGCAGGTTTCTTCTCATGGAAGGTGAAGGATAGCTTGCAAACAGATCACATCCTCATGAGCAACATTAAACTATTTCAATGAAATTTTCTTGGAATTGCTGAAATAGTGTTATGGACAGACACAAATTCATGTGTTGTTATGGAATGATTAACCTATATGTACTTAAATTACTCTCCATATATAGTACTTGGTCGACTTCATGTTCTTCGTCTTACTTGAAACTTAGGATATATTTGTTGCTAAACTTTATGGTCTTTCTACAAATTCCTGTTTGTTTTCTAAAGAATCCTCACAAAATTTCTTTCCTCTATTTTCTCTCTCTATTTTTGATTTTCTACTCACTAGTGTTGGTTATTTTTCTCTTTCTCTCTCTTTGTATCTATCTTTCTATCATTTTTTTCTTACTTTTCTCATTCCCTCTTTCCTCCATATGTGTCTCAGTTGTTTCTTTTCTTCAAATGATCTATCTGGGAACTATTTTTTCTTAGTGATCAGTTTTACTTTGCTGACATGGCTCTTAGGTTTGACATTTTTCTTACCCATTGTATAGGAAAATTGTTCCCTAGAGAGTTCTACAGGATTCCAGAAACAAAATTAGAAAATCACAAAAACATAAACAGATAGACTTAGGGAAAACCAGGGTTCGGAAGGCTCTCTGGCACTTGGTCCCTTGGTGCCAGCAAGCAAGCATAGTTCCTTGAGTGCACACAGGGAAGATTATCATTGATAACATGCAAAAATGAAGTATCTATATTAGTAGTACATTCAGAGCCACAACAGGTTGTGAGGAAAACATGTTTCCTAATCTCCTGAGACAGAAGACTGGCTCCCAGATAAAATGCAGACATGAAGTTCACCTTACCTAGCCTTGAAGGTGAACAGCAGCTCAGTTTCAGATGCTATCTTTCTATCTTTCCAACAGTAAGGAAAAGGCCTGCCCTCCAGTCTCTTAACCCTCTCCAGAATTCTCTTTTAACCCTTCTGTGGCCAGCCCTCAGTGTTCTCATTGTGGTCAGGCTGGAATTCCAACCTCTCAAACCTTTTCCCCCTTCAGCTCAACTTCAGAGTTCCCCACAGAAAAGTATTTTCTTCGCCCAACTTATAAACTACAAGAAAATCAGTTTTCTCCTGATTCTGTTATCTTTGGTCTAACTTCATTTGATGTGGTATTTGTTTTGTCTTTCCTTCCCACTACTTTTGAATATTTTAATTCACTGCCAGTATATGATAGGAACTGGTTTTGATAAAAAAAAAATACAGTGACAAGGTGTTCTTTATTAGAAATATCACTTGTTGCAAAATCTCACGGATTTCTCAGGAAATGATTTGGATCTCTGAGGAATTTTGCGATTAACTAACACAAGTGGAAATATATCCTTAGGGATCTACTGGAGAAATGACTCAGAAATATGTGACACATTGGAGCATTTGTTCATATTCATCATTTTTGTCATATTGAGTATTCCTTGAGCTTGTATACATTTTCCTCCACCTTCCATGAAGTCTATTAAAATGAAAATATTGTAAAGAATATTTTATTCCCCTCCCACATATATTTTGTATTGTAGAATGTAGGCAAAGTTTTCAAAACTTCATGGTAGCAGTTCTTTTTTACATAGGATGGAAATATCAGGGTATCTGTGACCACTTTTCAATATTTAGTATTTAAACCAAACATGGTTCACCTAGGGTATTTTAATGTGTGAACTCAATGAAATCTTATATGGGCAAAATAAATCATTAGCTACTTTCTGGAGTACTGTTAGTATTTTTGAATATTCATGTGGACACTGCTTCTCATAGGTCTAGTAATATTCTATGTTCTGTATTCCATGTCATATCCTGAATGTGTTCTGCTTGCTTATGAGAGTACCTGTTAATAGAAAGTCAAAATAGGATTTAGGGTGAAGCAGTATATGTAAATGCAGAAAAAATATTTGTTTAATTCATTGTTACCCTTATATGTACTAAAATTTTATCAAAAAATGATAATACAATTTTTCAGACACCTCCTTAGACTTATTGTTGTCATGCCACATTATTGTCTCCTTAGAGTTTTTATCTTGTCTCTATTGCTAGCAGCAGAAATGTGTTTGCATGCAATAGGGAAACTGTAATTTTTTATTGGTCTTGGGGCTTAAATTCTGGGCCTGGTTCTTGTCCCTCAGCTCTTCAGGTCAAGGTGAGTACTCTACCACTTGAGTGACAGTGCTACTTTCTGTTTTCTGGTGGTTTATTGGAGATAAGTGTCTCATGGACTTTCCTGCCTGGGCTGGCCTTGAACCTAGATCCTCAGACCTCAGCCTCCTCAATAGCTAGGAGGATAAGCCACCAGTGCCCTGCCAATCTGTGTGTTTTAATGACCAGGTTTATATATTGTCCAATATTTCTAATTTGCTATTTAATTTTCCCAGTGAATAGATAACACAGCAAGCTGCAAACATTTAATGTAAGACAAAAGCATACCTGCAGCATAATGAAATTCCTGATTGGAATTCTCATGACCCAGGTCTAATTTCTTGATGGAAATGTGCCATTACAGAAGCTGATGTCATTTGATGATGTGGCTGTGTATTTCACATGGAAGGAGTGGCAGGATCTGGATCCTGGTCAGCGGACCCTTTACAGAGATGTAATGCTGGAGACCTATAGCAACCTAATGTCCTTGGGTGAGCAAAGGTCACTTTTTCTTGGAAGATCAAGTGCTTTTATTTTAGTAGACATTTGACTGTTTATGTTATCTACGTATAAGATTCCAGTCCATTCCCAGCTAAAAAACTGCTAGTATAAAAGCCAGCCAAATTCAGGTCTGGGAGCTTGTTGTTGTTTGCCTTGCACTACTGCAGAAACCACAACTCCATTTTGGTTTTAGTTTTGGGGTATATTCTGGGTTTCCATGCCCATGTTGGTTTCAAGCCTGCCACTTCAGATCTCATCTCTTCAATGAAGGATTACAGTTTTAAGCCTTTGAACCATAACATTTTCTAAAAACAAACAAACAAACAAAAAAACTAAAAATGATTCCAGTCCATGGGAAGTGTCATTTCTTTGTAAGGGAAACTTCAACTTCATTATATGTAACTCAAGAGCTAATTTTATTTTCAGTCTTTAAGATTTCTAATCAATTTTGTACAAAAGTTCTAAACGATGATCCAATAATAGGAGATTGACTTCTCAGACTTGGGATAATTATTATAGGTGGATCTACAGTCTAGATAAAATATACATTACTACTGACAGTATGATCTGGAAATCAGTAGGTGAAAGTGTGTATTTGTAAGCCAAACTTGACACAGAGTTTAGTGCATCAAGATTGGAATTCTAGATACTCTGGAGGCTGAAATCTGAAGATTTTGGTTTGAAGCCCGCAACTGTGGAAAAGTGACCATGAAACTCTTATCTCCAATTAACCATTCAAAAACTAGAATCGTAGGCAAGACTCAAACTAGTAGAATGCTAGCTTTGAGCAAAAGAGCTGAGTTCAAGCCACACAATGGACACAATAAACTCAAAGCTGGGGGAAACTCCACCATGGAGTTATTAAGAATAGAGAAACCATGGGCTGGGAAGATGTCTCAGGGGTAGACCAATTCCCTTGCATGCTTGAGGCCCTGTGTTCGATATCTCAGCACACATAAGCAGGGAAATAAAGCTAGAATTGGTGTTGTGGCTCAAGTGATAGAGTGCTAGACTTGTGCTTAAGAGCTGAGAGACAGCTCCCAGGCCCAGAGTTCACGCCCCACAACTCGACGGCCCCCCACAAAAACAATTGAGAAACCAGATTTAGGAGCAACCTTGCGAACAGGATGTCTGCGACCTTACATTAATGATGACCCAGCAAGAGCAATTGTTCTCCACTATTTCTTATTCACAGGGCACTGTGTTCCTAAACCTGAATTGATTGTGAAGCTGGAGCAAGGTGCAGAACCATGGATAAGAGAAACCTCAGACAAGAATTTTACAGGTTGGTTAAAGCATCTTGAATGGTGATGATGGATCCAGAGCCCAGTGGGTCTGTTTATATTGAGCTGTACAGAGCAATAGTATTCCTAGTGCCCCTGAGTCATGTGTGGCAGAGAACTAGGTGATCCTTTGTCTCAAGGAATTGTCAATCCAGAATTCACATGGAGACACACTGAATTTGGTGTGCCAGTGTAGGCAGTGTTAGCAATTCCCTTTTTCTGTAAAGAAGTCATTCATAAAGAGAAAAAGAGAATAAGAAATGTAGAAAGGAAGATCTCATTTTCTTTTAAACTAGTATTATGCAGGTAGGAGGAAAATAGGAGTATGCTAGGGCTGCTATCCTCTGATGGGGACAATTTCTTATCAGTGGTGCTGGGCATAGAGGGCGATCCAGAATGGAAGCCTTAAGAGTATGGAGATGAATAATTTCAGGAAATATTTCCTGGGAAAACATATAATAATCTGAAATACAGAAAAACATTATTTTGCATTGTAAAATGTCAGTACTACTTCCTTAATTACTACATTGCAGAGAAATGTATATATTCTGCAAAAAGCAATGCTTTGATAATTGAAAATCTAGTACCAAAATGTGAGGAAATATCGTTATCGTAAGGAATTTGTGGGTCTCATTTATGTTTTTGTCTATTTTTCTATTATTCATTTTAGATGTCCCAGAAATGGAGGATGTGATTAGCACCTGTCAGGAAAGTCACAGTAAATATCTCTCTGAAGTAGCAGTCATGAATACTAACCCAGGGGAGGAAAAAGTGAGACTGATAAAAAGTTTTCATTTGAGCTCCATACAGAAGTCAGAACTGATTAAGAATAATGGGAACTCCTTAGGGATGAGGATAGAAAAGGTCACTGGGTGTCAGAAAATGGGTGTTTTCAGTGAACCTGGTAAGATGAGTGCTGCCTATAGTCCTCATGTGTCTTCTGTAGTTGAAGAATATAAACAATGTGAAAAGTCACACACTGTTGTCCCTCAGAGAACACACACAAGAGAGAAACCTCATGAATGTAACGTGTGTCGAAAGTCTTTCACTAAGAAATCAAAGCTTACTGTCCACCAGAGAACACACACAAATGAGAAACCTTTTCAATGCAACATTTGTGGAAAATCTTTCACCTGCAAGGCATATCTTACTAGACACCAGAGAACACACACTGGAAAGAAAATTTATGAATGTAACTTATGTGGAAAGTCCTTCTCCTGGAAGTCAACTCTCACTGTCCATCAGATAACACACACAGGAAAGAAACCTTTTGAATGTAACGTGTGTGGGAAGTATTTCATCCAGAAATCAAAGCTTACTGTTCACCTGAGAACACACACAAAAGAGAAACCTTTTGAATGTAACATTTGTGGAATGTCTTTCTCCTGCAAGGCATATCTTACTAGCCACCAGAGAACACACAAAGGAGAGAAATCTTATGAATGTAACATGTGTGGAAAGTCTTTTACCAAGAAATCACAGCTTACTTTCCACCACAGAACATACACAGGAGAGAGACCATATGAATGTAACCTGTGTGGAAAGTGTTTCACCCAGAAATCAAATCTTACGGTCCACCAGAGAACACACACAAAAGAGAAACCTTTTGAATGTAAGATTTGCGGAAAGTTTTTCACCCACAAGGAATATCTTTCTACCCACCAGAGAACACACACAGGAGAGAAAATTTATGAATGTAACTTGTGTGGAAAGTCCTTTACCAGGAAGTCAACCCTCACTGTCCATCAGATAATAGACATGGGAAAGAAACCTTATGAATGTAATGTGTGTGGAAAGTCTTTCACCAAGAAATCAAAGCTTACTGTCCACCAGAGAACACACACAAAAGAGAAACCTTTTCAATGCAACATTTGTGGAAAGTCTTTCACCTGCAAGGCATATCTTACTAGCCACCAGAGAACACACAAAGGAGAGAAACCTTATGAATGTAACATGTGTGGAAAGTCTTTCGCCAGGATGGCATACCTTACTGTCCACCAGAGAACACATACTAGAGAGAAACCTTATGAATGTAACATGTGTGGAAAGTCTTTCACCAAGAATTCAAAGCTTACTGTCCACCACAGAACACACACAGGAGAGAGACCATATGAATGTAACCTGTGTGGAAAGTGTTTCACCCAGAAATCAAATCTTACTGTCCACCAGAGAACACACACAAAAGAGAAACATTTTGAATGTAAGATTTGTGGAAAGTGTTTCACCCACAAGGAATATCTTTCTACCCACCAGAGAACACACACAGGAGAGAAAATTTATGAATGTAACTTGTGTGGAAAGTCCTTTACCTGGAAGTCAACCCTCACTGTCCATCAGATAACACACACAGGAAAGAAACCTTATGAATGTAATGTGTGTGGAAAGTCTTTCACCAAGAAATCAAAGCTTACTGTTCACCAGAGAACACACACAAAAGAGTATCCTTTTGAATGTAACATTTGTGTAAAGTCTTTCACCTGCAAGGCATATCTTACTAGCCACCAGAGAATACACACAGGAGAGAAACTTCATGAATGTAATGTGTGTGAAAAATCTTTCACCCAAAAGGGTAACCTTACTGCCCACCACAGAACACACACAGGAGAGAGACCTTATGAATGTAACCTGTGTGGAAAGTGTTTCATCCAGAAATCAAGGCTTACTTGCCACCAGAGAACACACACACAGGAGAGAAACCTTATGAATGTAACACGTATGGAAAGTCTTTCACCAAGAAGTCATACCTTATTTGCACCAGACAACACACACAAGAGAGAAACCTTATTAATGTAACATGTGTGGAAAGGCTTTCACCTGGAAGTAAAACTTCACTGTCCATCAGAAAACACACATGAAAGAAACCTTATGAATGTCATATGTGTGGAAAGATTTTCAGCTAGAAGCTACACCTTACTTTCTACCAGAGAGCACACACAGGAGAGAAATCTTATGAATGTAACCTATGTGGAAATTCTTTCACCCAGAACATACACCTTTCTGTCCATCAGAAAAAATCCCACCAGAGAGAAATGTTATGTATGTAGTAGGCATGGAAATTCTTTCATCTGGAAGGCAAACCTTAACATCCATCACAGAACACAAGGAGAGAAACCTTATGAATGCAACCAGTGTGGAAAGACCTGGAGTTCACAGTTTAACACACATAAGTTGATTCACACAAATGAAATAACTTAGGATTGTACCAAATGGGGAAAGTCTTTGATCTGTAAGAAAATTGAAATTGCAATACAGAACCAATACAGGATAGAGACCTTATGATATAGCAGAGGTGGAGTCCTCCAACTACAAGACACAGCTCAGAGTGCATCACAGAACACCCAAAACACACAGAAACACAGACACATACTCTTACACACAAAGAGGAGAGAAATCATATGTAGGAAAAAATGGAAAGGTTTTCAAGAAAAAGTCCTAACTCAGTTTCCATCAGAGAACAGACACAGATGAGAGAAAATACAAATATATCAAATGTGGAAAGTCCTTTACTAAGTATTCATAGATCCAAGTTCATATAACACCCAGCAGAGAAATCTCAAAAATATTACAAATGTGGAAGGTCTTTGACCTGAAAGGAATATCTCAGTGTTCATGAGAGAACTGACTCACATAGGAGAAAAGAAAGTAGTGCATAGAACATATGTGAAATGACTTTCAATCAGAACTGAGTCCTCAGCATATGTGAGATCATACACAGGAGAGAAATTATGAGTATAGAAAACATTTTGCCAGAAATCTTATCTGTACAGGTATCAGAGACCTGGACACATGACAGAACTTCTGTAAATATAAACATGAGAGGAAGTCTTTCAACCAGAAGCCAACCTTCAGCAATTATTAAAATATTCACCCAGGAAAGAAACCCAATGTAGGAAAATCTTTGTCAGAAAACCTCTGTAAATTATACAGAGAAATTCTTCATGGCAGAGGTAAGTTAGGGGTGATGGAAACCATTCTTCACTCTTCAGCTCTCTTTGAGCCAACATTTGTCATTATGTTGAGTGTGGATGGTGTCCTTCAATATTATCCAAAGCATGTAGAAACAACCAGTCTCGACAAGGAATTAAGAAATTGAAATAATTCACTTGTGTCTTTTATACTAAGGAATGGTGTGTCAAGGTAATTTGTAAACTCCTCTTAGAAATATGAGTTCTAGCCCTTTGGGACTGGATTCAGATCATCTCCAACATGCTTATGGGAACAATAGATGAGTAAATACTGTTATGATTGGAGGCAAGAACATGAGAACAACCATATTTCTACTGCTCCCTTAAGTCTCCCTCTGTATGTGTGATCCATGCGTTATAGTACAAATGACTTACTTATTCCAGTTCAGTTTTTGAATGGAAGATCTAAAGGAAGATATTAGTCCTTATTTCAGTACATACATAGTAGTAAAGTCTTTCTCAGAGGGGTAACAATGCTCAAAAGGAAATGTATTCATGACCTAACTCATAATAGTATAACCAATCTGTACAGTATGTTTACAATAAAATATATATTTAAAAATATGATAGATTAATAAAGCCTAGAATCTGTATTGTGCCTTGGGGGAGAACCCCAAAGTGTCTTCAGTGCTTGCTCTTTTCTTTAATTAATCATTGGTGATGAGCAACTTGTGATTGATTCACTCTTAGCCTATTTAGTTGTTCTGCTGAGCAAGCTATTACAAAACACCAGTGTGGATGATGTGTCGCACCTGTGTTATCTCATAGAGGGCCAAAGTGGATAGGATATTAGGGGAAATAATCAAGCACACAAAGATATTGATCAACCTCTCACAAAAATTGAAGTTAACAAAAAAATAAAACCATCTGCCACTTGAGTTACAGCATCACTTCTAGGCCCTGAGAGGAAGGAAGGAAAGAAGGAAGGAAAGAAAGAAGGAAGGAAGGAAGGCAGGAAGGAATGATGTGAGAGAGGGAAAGAGGAAGGGAAGGAATGAGGAAGAAGGAAGAAATAAACTATTCAAAAGAAGAATGTTTAATTTTTGGTGAATGTGAGAATTATTGTTTCAGAGGTGGGGCTCAAGAAAAATGGCTTTTACAAAAGTTAATTCTTGAACTGTTTACAAAATTATAAGGAGGCTGTAACATTTTATAAATTGACTTAATATTTCAAGAATATTAAGTAAGGAGGTCAGGTGTGGCTGGTGCCCTATTGGGCACATGGTGGATGGTGGGGTCTGGCATCTTGTCTTCATGCAGGGGCAAGGAATACCCCCTTCATCACTTGCCACCCAACTGATAGGTGTCGCTGGTTCCCTGAAAGCAGGGGTGAGAATTTGGTTGATATGTTACTCAATCTCTTAGTCCAGTGACTGGGACTGGAATTTCCTGTAGACCTCCCTCCTGCTTAGGCCCTATTTAGGCTGGACCAGCAGTGGCACTAGATGCTATGGTACATGTCTCTGTGATCATGTCCTGTGTCCTGTCTCCTGGCTTGTCTCTGGTCATCATAGTGTGCCAATTCAGCACTCTTTTCCTGCTGATTGGTTTCTTGGTGTTGTTTTAATTCTTTTTTTTTTTTTCCTTTCTGTCCTGTTAGCAAGCTGTCTGTTTGTGGACTGCAAGTCCTTGTTACAACAGGCTGCTTGCAGACTGCTAGCTGTGTAATAAACACTGCAGTATTCCATCTTCCATAATGTGGCTTCCAACAAATGTACTGTCTTCTTTTACAGAAACACAAAGGTTGACCTAAATTTAGAATTTCTAGAGCCAAGGTAGATGCCACTCTATAGTTATGTAATTAAAGATATCCGGGAGGCATTCAGAAAAAATGTGTGTTACATCAGAAATTGCTTAATTAGTAAACCAAGACCAAGACTCCATATCCTATAGAAGCCAGTCATTCTACATATGTCCACAGCTGTTTTGTTACATGAAGGGCTCTATTTTCACACTTTCATGAAGAAATGTTTTTGTGCCAATATGAGGTCTTCAACTCAGGAACTGAGTTGAAGCCAACGAGAGCTCCTAGGAATCTAAAAAGCTAGGAATCAAAGCATGAGCCCTGTGGGCTGTTCTGAAGAAATCTTTCTCTGCGAATAAGAGGTTTCATTTAGTGCTTCACCTCAGGCTTCCTGTGCCTTCAACAATTTTAATTGTTCAAAGAGAATTCTTAAATCCTGGCCAGGATTCCATTTACAAGATAAGGACAGTGGACTTCACATTGCCAGATTTAGCTAGGTTGGTAGCTTACCCCCTCCCCTCACACTGTTCACCCATCTGCTTATCTACTGAGGCCTAGTAAAGAAGAAAAAAATAGGGGGATTAGGAGGCCCTTGGCCTTTCTACTTGTACCATACACACACACATACACAAACACCAGCTATTTGGATATAGTTCATTCTCCCATTTTTACAAACTGGATGCTTTCCGATAAAGGATGGTTCATGGACCGGAGTCCCTTCTACCTAGGCCTGTCATATAGCTGTCATTAAAACTCATGAACCAACATACCACATTCAAAGTAGCCCTGAGGATAACATTTTATTTTTGATTTTATCACTTTTGTTATTATCATTTGGCTAATACTTTTGCTGGAGCTCAAAATTTAAGGGACTTGCTGCTCACTGAATTGGTAAAATACCTTTTCCTTCTTTTAGTTTAAAATCAGCAATTAAAAATGAGCAATTACAGTCCCTCGTGTGGAATCTTAGCTACTCAGGAAGCTGAAATTACAAAGGTAGTATTTGTAGGCCATCCCATGCAAAAGCTTCATGAATATGGTATCTTAGCCAAGAAAAGAATGGATCTGGTCATATGTGCCTATCTTGTTTGCTACTTGTGATATGTAATTATTACAATTAGTGTGTTGAAAGGCCCAGACAAAGAAACAAGACCCTAAGGTGAAAAATCAGAGATACAAAAGGGCATCTGGTATAGAAGGTAAAGGAAGCCTCACAAATTTTTGCCTCTGAATTCAACCTGAGGACCACTAATATGATCTGTGAAAACAATGCATTCTTCCAAATATTTTGTGGAAGAATTTGGATGTGGTTTACAGAATGATAGGTAAACAGACCTTTACTGAGATTGCAAAAGGACCTTTGCATATGTCTATATGATGTTATGAATTTTATATCCTATTCTGTGGAAACCATGAGTCCTGCTTGGATCAAGTAGTTAAGATCTCCTGATCTAATGGGGCACTGGTGCTTCACATCAGAATTCTTAGTTGCTCAAAAATATGAGGTTTAAAATCACAATTGAAAGGCCAACTAGGTAGTAAAGGCTGTGAGACTGTTATTGCCAATTATCATGAAATTTCCCACAATTAGTGCTGTGAATCATGCTGATAGGTTGTCATCACATTTGTTCCTTTATTACAAAATCTGAGGGACAGTACCCAGACCCTGAGTAGAAAGAACTCCAAGGCCAGGGAAGATATTTTGTAAAAATGGGTTCTTTGGCCTTCATGCAGGAAAGTTTCCAATCCTATAGAAACCTAAAATACTCCATAGGATATAGTCATTGTCCCTCAATTGAAGTTGATATTGAAATGTCTTATAAGTGTGGGTAATGATAAATTGTCACAAATAATTTGATACCTTTTGTCATGTGAATGCACATGCACATACCTTTATGTTTCTGACTAGTTCATAGTTCCTTGCAGAGGTTCAAGTTACTATGTAGGACAATGTGGTCCACATCTGTAAGGTGTGGAATTAGACATTCTAAGAGAGATCTCAACATCTAAACTGTGGCCAAATATTTCAGTATACTTGAAACAGGATCATAAGAAAAGGGGTCAAGTAGTGATCATTTAAGATCCCAGAATACCAATATATTTGAACGAGAAGACGATGGTGTTCTACTGTGTGCACACAAATGTAAGAGAAATACTCTTTTCAGTCTGTTCTGTCCAGATGTGCAGAAGCACTTTTGCTGTTCTTCCCTTATGGACTGCAATTTATTTCAAGGCCACTCCCAGGAGTGAATGACAGGATATTTAGTTTCAGCTCATTCTAAAAGCTCCTATGTCCTGAGAAGAGAAGTGGTGAACCATGACTTGGCTACATATCCACCCTAGACCTAATCACTAAGAGTGGGTTAAGTTATATAATTTTTCAGAATGTCAACGGTCCTACCACAAGGTTCATCCTGTAGCAATATCCAAAGTTAGGCTTTAGAAAATTCTGCCTTTGTTCAAAGATTTCAACTCTAAATTAGATTATTTTCAATAGCCATTCATTGAATGTTACTGGATAAAGTATACAAACATAGTCACATCTATGTTACAGAACATTGTGATATCATCAGCAGGGGCAGTTCATACGAGCCAAAGTCATGACCCTGAAGAGTCTGCTCTCCAGAGATCTAAGTATTTAACCAAAACCCTCCAGTTCCCAAGCAACCGTGACCCCAATGAGAGAGCAGGATGTTAGGTGAATCCTTGTTTCTTCTTGAGGTTAACCTGGAATGATGCACTTCAGAATGGCTGGAAATGACAGAAGCTGGGATACTGAACACAGTGGGTACTGAACAAGGCTATCATAGGATTTTCATTAGAACCTCAGGGACCACACAAGGCCTCCTTCCATTACCTTGAGCACTTATATCTTTATTGTTGTCCACCTCTAGGCCATTTTTCCTCCCATAATTAGCATAGTATTAGGTGTACATTTTTCTTGCTCCTTTGAGAAACATCTTACCCTAACCTCTCTTTTCGTTTTCCTCAATGAATTGTGAAGATCTTTTAAATATTATTTTGTTCAGGTTTCTTGATCAGAAACATCCTTGTATGAAGTCCCTGTTATAGAGTTGTCAGTACTTTGAGAAGTACTAACAGCTAACCATCTTTTTTTCACTTGTCAATGGGGTTGAGCAAAACCAAGCCAAATCTTCATATGTGCATTCTAACTTAAATGTTTGTTACCAAAAGTTTGATGTGGAGACTTCATCAGGTGTGTTGGAAATTGGTTGGGCTCATAGTCTAAGCCAGAACTCAAAATGGAAGGTACAGGAAAGAAAAGATTGGTAAGGAGCCAGCCGAGGAGAGGAGCACAGTGCCAAAGTCTTCATGCAATATGCAAACCTGGCAAGCCCCTTGGGACAGGAGTAAGGAGCCCAGATCAGGGCCTGTGCTACCCATCAGTACACCACCAGCACCACATGGCACCTCTAGCATGGGACATGGTGTGCCCAGGTTTCAGGAGGGCTGACTGTTGACACAGGGACCTGTTAGTCAAGTTAAGCCAGTGGCCTAATGTAATTGTCTTGTCTTATGTAGATGATACAATTGCTGTGGACAAGAAGAATTGGTAGTAAAACTATTGTCTGATGAACTAGTTAAAATTCTTCAGGATATTTGTGTGTGTGTGTGTGTGTGTGTGTGTGTGTGTGTGTGTGTCTGTGTGTGTGTCCTAAGAAGAAAACAAATTGAAAAGTAGTTCAGAGAGAACTAAAATGACAGGAGTGTCAGACTTAAGTCCTCACCAAGATAGATCCATTACAATCACAACCAATAAATGACCTGTGGGACAGTGCCCAGGCCCAGAGTTCAAGCCCTACGACCAGCCCCCCCCAAAAAAAAATTACTCTAAAGGTGATATATACACATACACATCTGTACATCTATGTATATATACATATATACATCTATGTATATATACATTATTTGTGTGTATATATATATATATATATATATATATATATATATATATACACATAGATGTATATATGTATGTCAAAGTTACATAAGCCAGGTATTGAATTCATTACTTGATTGATTACTCGATTGATTTCATTGATTTCATTACTTATTGAACAATATGCATTTTTGCACAATTCCAACCACTTTTGAAAAGTGGCATTTATTTCCATATAAGCCAGTATAATATACCAATATTAGGTATTGATCTTATTGTCTGGGTACTGTCCCTGGCCATTTTATCTTAAGGATCTATCACTGGAGCCATCTATTAATTTCTACCCCTGGATTTTTAGGTGATTAATTGTAGATAAGAGTTTCATTGACTTTTCTGAAAGGGCTGGATGAAATCTCAATCCTCAGGTCTCAGGTTTACTACCATGAGACACTTGTGTCCAGCACCTTTAAATATTATTATATGCACTATGTTATTTGTGGTATGTTTTTTTTTCATTATTCATGCAGCTTGATCTCTGGGCCTGGGCTCTGTCCCTCAGCTCTTCAGCTCAAGGCTAATGCTCTACTACTGAACCCAAATCACCACTTTCAGATTCTTCTGTTTATGTGGTGCTGAGCAACCTAACCCAGGGCCTCATGCATGCAAGGCAAGCACTCTCCACTGAGCCAACTTTCCAGCCCCTAGAGTAGCATTTTCAAAGGAATATATTAGGCCTTACATATTTGTTTGTTGCACAGATTCAACAAACCATAGAACGCAAAGACTTGCCAAAGTAGGGCACCTATAGTAAACATGCAATCTTTGAAAAAACTGGCATTATCCTATGAACAATGCATTGTAACAACTATTTAGTAGGATTTAAGTTGTAATAGGTATCAGAGGTGATTTACAGTGTATAGAAGATTGTCTGGAGATTATATTAGAGGTGATTTGCATGGTATAGAACGATGTGTGCAGGTTACATGAAAGCAAACTAAGAAATACATGTCAGATGAGACAAACATAATAAATAGCAAAGTAATCACTAAAATGAAACCATGTTAATATTGTAATATAAAAATAGTAAATATATCAGGTACTGTCTGATTTGAACAGAAGAAAACATACTCAAAAAACTCAATAAGCCAAACAGACATACATTAATTATCAAGAAATAAAATTAAATCAATATAAACATACCATATGCAACAATCATTATTGAAAAATACAAGTAGTCATAATATGAAAGGAAAGGAACCTCAGCACAAATTGTGTTACCACAGATACGGAGCATTGATAATAACAAGCAAATTATAAATCTGTATAACAAAAGTTCTATTCTGAAAAGTAAAGTCTACAAAGACATGATTAAAAGGACAAAGAGTGATAATTTCTTTAATCTATCATTATGATTGGAGAAGTAATATTCCTCTTAATGACTGTATAACTAGACAAATGGTCAGTAGAAACACAAACAGGGATAGCATTATCTTTACTAAATGCTGTTTATAAAGCACTATGCACTTATATTTACCAAGACAGACACACTGACAATAGATCTGAAGACAAATTGTCTAGAAATCAGTATGACAAATAGATCTATGATAAGAATACAAAAAAATCCAACAATATGTTTCTAATAATCTAACAGTAAAACAAACAGAAGGAAACCAGAATGAATATGTAAAAATATATGTATGCTATCATTGTGATTTATTAAAGAGAGCTACTTTCTTACTTCACTTGTGAAATAAAAACAATTGCTTTCAATTATGTATGGTGTATTCACATGTATATCTTCTGGTGTGTGTGGCAGAGTCATAGAATTTGAGGGAAATAGGGTGATGAAAATAAAATATACAACTCAAGAGTAGAGATAAGAGGGAGAGATTGGGAGAGAATGAAGGCATGGAAGACACTGTATGAAAGGAAGGGTATTTTTTACCTCACTCATGACATATCTCTCTATACATCACCTCCATAATAAGATTAAATTACATTAATTATAAAACAATACCTCCAGCATAAACGATCTCCTTAGTGAAGAAAATCTACCACAGGTAGAACAGGTCCAGTTGTTAGAAAAACAATACAACACTTAATTTGAAAGATAAACTATTTCAGTTTAGGTTGCAAAATAACTCTACATAAACCAGAAACAATAAACTATTTCATTGTAGTATCCAATTAAGTATTAATGTTAAATGTTGAAGTAAGAAAAATCAAGGGAAGTACTTCTTGCTCAGACTGTCATTTTAGCCTAGCTACTAAGGAGGAAACTGAGGTCTGCAAGCCAGCCTGGATAGACAACTCAAACTAAGCAGCTAATGAACAGGTTAGAGGTATGGCTCAAGTGATAGTGCCAACAGTGAGTGAGGAAGTTGACTGACTGTGAGACCTGCAGTTCAAGCTCCAATAGTAGCTCAAGAAAACCATGGGGTATGTTTATTACTGTGTTTCTAAGTTAGAAAGTCTTCATCTCAGATATAAAGGGAAAAGAAGATGAGTGGAGGAGGGCGAGAAGGGAAGCAAAAGGTCAGGAAAAAGAAGGAAGAAGAGAGGACAAGAGAGTAGTGGAGTGGAGGGGAAAAGAGGAAAAGGGAAAAGAAGAGAAGAGAGATGGGGAGGAAAGTTTCATGGCATCAGATTTGACAGTAAGTGGTCTGGGAAGATTGCTCAGTGGTAGAGTGCTTGCTTATCATGCATAAGGCCCTGGGTTTAATTCCTCAGCACCACATAAACAAAATGTTGGAAGTGTTCCTTTGGTTCAATCTATAATGTACTCACCTTGAGCTGAAGAGCTGAGTGACAGCACCCAGGCCTACAGTTCAAGACTCACTGCTGAGAAAAAAGAAAAGAAAAGAAAAAAAAAATAAAGCAAGATTTGACAGTAACCCCATAAATAAAACTCCAAAACTACCTCTTGGAAAAAACAAACAAAAAAACAAACAATGTGAGTCTCTGGTGGATCACACCTGTAATATTAGGTACTCAAGAGGGTGAGATCTGAAGATCGGGTCTCAAAGTCAGCCTGGGCAGGTATAGCTATGAAACTCTTACTTCCAGTAAATCACCAGAAAACAAGAAGTGGTGCTGTGGTCAAAGTGGTAGAGTGTTAGTCTTGAATTTAAGAGCTGAGGGACAGTGTTCAGGCCCAGAGTTCAAACCCCATGACCTACAATATATAAATAAATAACTAATAAATAAATACAAATGAAAACCTTGTATATTGAAAAGCACTACCAATAAAGGAAAAAAAGCATGTATGTGAGAAATATTTGCATATATCTCTAAATGGATTGCTAACCAATATGAATTAGAAAATATAAAGAAAATCCTTCAAGTAACCCAGACAACAAAATCTAATTTTAAAGTTGCAAAAAGATTGAAGAGATTTTTCTAAAAATGACATACACATGTAGTACATTAAAATATAAAAGTAGTTTAATATCAGTAGTCATGAGAAAAATTCAAATGAAAATTCCAATAAAATAACATTTGATACATGCTAGTATGGACATAGTTTTAAATAAAAACAACAAAAATACTCCCAAAGTCTCAAAAAAGCTAGGAAAGATGTGAAAAGGATGTGAACCTTGGTGCATTTCTGTCATGTATATAAAAATATCAAAGATGAAGCCAGGTACCCGTGGTTCACACCTGTAATCATATCTACTCAGAAGGCTGAGATTTGAGGATCACGGTTCAAAGCCAGCATGGGCAGGAAAATCCGTGAAACTCTTATCTCCAATAAAACCACCAGAAAACCAGAAGTGGTGCTGTGGCTCCAGTGGTAGAGCGCTAGCCTTGAGCTAAAGAGCTGAGGGAGTACGGCTCAGGCCCAGAGTTCAAGCCCCTTGATCGATCTAACAAACAAACAAACAAATAATCTATCAAAGATGGTACGAAGAGTCCTAAAAAGAGCTAAAACATAGAATTATATAGGAATATGGTCCAGCATTTCTATGCTTGTGTGCAACAGCAGATAAAGCAGGGAGTACAACACATGCTTGGAGAATCACTTCTCAACATCTACTCACAATAAGCAAAACATTGAAGCATGTAAAAACAATAAATGTGTTCAAAGGAGAAAACTTTACTACATTTTATGGCAGGGATGAACTTTAAGTAAAATAAGCTAAATAAAACACACCAATCATAAAGGTACAGCCAAGGTATAATTTCCCTTACTGAGCTTTCAAGGATCAACAAACTTGTGGAGCCCAAATGTAGGATGATTCCAGAGACTGGGATAGAGAGGAACAGGAGCTGCCTATTAAATGATCAAATAGCTTCACAGATGGAAGATGAAAAGTGTTGTAGATGGATGGATGGAATGGCCTCACAACAGTGTGGCCCAGTGTTTTATCAATGAACTGTACACATAAGAATGGCTAATGTAGCCACACACAGTCTGAAACACAACTATTCTCCCTGGACTTGGGAAACTCAAGAAAGATTATTTGCCAGCCTAGGCTACATAAAAAGATGAAGAGCTTGCTTGGAGGTGGATGGGGGAGTGTAGTCCAGGAGATGGGAGGGCTGGGATGGTAGGGGAAAAACAAAGGAGAGGCAACAATGCTTAATAAGAAAGGTACTCATTATCTTGCTCATGTAAGTGTAACCCCTCTGTATGGTATTTTCACAATAAATAAACTTATTTAACAAATAAAAGCTTGCTGCACTACATAGACCTGTCATCACAAGGAACATGGAAAAATAAAATTTTGGATTCTATGAAGACATATGGGTGACAAACATATCTATTTTACCTCCTAAAATAACAAACAAACTGAAAGTGTTTGAACACATGCTCAAACAGTGTTTAGTTGGAAATACACACTACAAATAGCATTAATAACAAACAAACATGGACAAAAAGTACAAATTATTATAATCTGTGTAGGTTTTGCAGATGATTTCACTGACTATTGCTCAAATGTGTCACATATTCCTGAACCATTTCTTCCACTAGATTCCCAAGGATACATTGCCACACATGCTATTTAGTATTGAAGTTCCTGAGATTAAAGTTTACTACATAGCAAATGTATGTCAGAATTTGCCATTAGTGA
Source organism: Dipodomys spectabilis (assembly GCF_019054845.1). NCBI lineage: Eukaryota > Metazoa > Chordata > Mammalia > Rodentia > Heteromyidae > Dipodomys > Dipodomys spectabilis. Next base: position 3,009,310 of record NW_024870904.1, on the reverse strand, counting down.
TATTTCAAATATGAAAACCATAGTCACTATTGTTTATTTTCACAAGCAGCTTCTATCTTATAATGTCAGTGAATACAAATATGTAAGCAGAACAACAAGAAAAAGGAAAACTGCAGGAACCACATCAAATGAGGTTAAGCCAGAGAAAGATAATAGAATCTGGGAAACTCAAATTATTTTATGTTTAGCAACAATTTTCCTTTAAAATGAGTGAGAAAAATGTCAATTTTAAGAGCCATGTCACCAAAAGAAAACTGATCAGTAAGAAAATCTACTTCCCAGATAAACCATTTGAAGAAAAGTAAAATTAAGAGAAAAATGGAGGAAAAAGAAGCAGAGAGAATGGAAGAGAAAAAGAGACAGAGAGAGAAATAGACAATGAGAGAAGAAAGAGAGAAATAAAACTAGTGAAGCCACATGGTGGTGGCTCATGCCTGTAATCCTAGCTACTCAGGAGGCTGAGATCTGAGCATAGAGGTTCAAAGCCAGCCCAGGCAGGACCATCTGTGAGACGCTTATCTCCAATTAACCACTAGAAAATTGGAAGTGGTGATGTGGCACCAGTGGTAGAGTACTAGCCTTGAGCTGCAGAGTTTAAGTATAGCGCCTAGGCCCAGAGTTCCAGAACCACGACTGAAAAAAAAAAAAAGAAATTAGGGATGGTAAAGGGAAACAAAGGAGGAGGCAACAATGTGTGATAAGAAATGTACTCACTATCTTGAACAAGTAATTGTAACCTCTCTGTATGGTATTTTCACAATAAATTAATGTAATGCAAAAGAAAGAAAGCTAAAAACATGAAAAATAGAATGAATTGGGAAAATAGGTAAGAGAACTCCTATGAGAGCACCATAGAGAAAAACAGAGATTTCTATAAATACCATCAAACTCAGCCTAAGTTTCAAGTAAAACAAAGACCACAAAACAGTCCAAGAGTATTTACAGAGATTAATTGAAGTACTTAAAGCTCACTCAGTCCTGTAGAATATTTGAAGTTATGTTTGACCACACTATTTCAGCAAATCCAGTAAAATTTCATTAGGATAGTTTACTATTCCATATGAGGATGTGATGTCTGAGCAGTTGCTAGCCATCCTTCACCCTCCATGAGAAGTCATCTCCTAGGTGTCACTGAACCACATAACTAGTGGGACAACTTTCTCTCACACTAGAAAATGTAGAAACAAACAAGCATAACTGCACTTAACTTGGAATGTCAGATTTTATAATCTGCTAAATCTCCAAGCCATCTTTAGTTGTTTTTTTTTTGTTTTTTTTTTTTGTCCGTTGTGGGGCTTGAACTCTGGGCTTGGGTGCTGTCCCTGTGCTCTTCAGTTCAAGGTGAGCGCTCTACAGCTTGAGCCACAGCGCCACTTCCCTTTTTCTAGTAGTTTATTGGATAAAAGACTCTCACAGACTTTCCTGCTCGGGTTGGCTCTGAACCCTGATCCTCAGCTCTCACCTCCTGAATAGCTTGGATTACAGGTGTGAGCCACCCGCACCTGGCTACAACTTTAGCATTTTTAGAAACACGTTCCTGAAGCTGAATCTTTTTTTTTTCTCTTCATCCATCTTGGACACCCTTAGGTTCATAATGCAATGTCAAACAAAGTGAAAAATAGAAGAATCTCACTAGAGATCCTTTCATGCTTTCTTGCTGTTGACAATGAATAAAGATTCTGGAACCATGGCTTGGAGCGAAGGCAAATAAGGGAGTCAGAAAAGAACCTGTGTGATTTTACCCTAGATGTTCCTGTACAAAACATGATATGTGGGCTGGAAGAGCCTTCCTATGGGAGAAGAATCATTCCTGTCTTAAGAAGAGCATTAAAGTGTCCACTAAAGACATATGCACGGGGGCTCGGAAGGTGGCTCAGTGGTAGAGCACTTGCCTTGCATGACTGAGGCCCTGGGTTCGATTCCTCAGCACCACATAAGAAAAAAGAAAAAAGCTGCAAGTGGCACTGTGGCTCAAGTAGTAGAGTGCTAGCCTTGAGCTGAAGAGCTAAGGTACAGGGCCCAGGCCCAGAGTTCAGGCCCCAAGACCAGACCCTCCCCCAAAAAAAGAACAGAAAAAAAAATCTAAAGCTCCTACAAAAGATTGTTGAAAAATTGAACCCAAAAAAGGAAAACATGTCACTTGTTCACTAAAAGTAATTATCAGTGAAATACACCTAGGGATATATAAACTATTTTTCTATTAATGTAAAGATATCTTAGAACTCCATTGATTATTTGTACTCTACCTCATTTATTTACATATTCAAACACATGTATGTTATGAACAGTATTTTCACACAAAGTTATAGAGATAAAATATATACAACACATATTTTTGTTTTATAATATTTCAGTAATGGTTGTCATATGGCACATTACCCTTTATGCAAATAATTAGCATACCTTGTACAATGACTTGCAATTTGAGTTTGAACCTGCTTTGGCCAAAGGTACATCAGGAATGATGATATAAACACAGACTGAGAAGTCCCTCACTTTCCTAAGTAGTCATATTAAGAATCATGTCCATTCTGCTGGAGATACAGGGCCTAATAAAGATGCAAGATAAAATGCTGGTCAGAGGAGTGACAAAATCCCAGTCAACCATCCCCAGCCAAGGCACCAGTAGATTGAAGTCTTATGTGTTACTACACAATCTTAACAGAAAATACACCCCAAAATATAGATCCATCAAAAATAAAACCAACAAATTTTATCCCTATGTGCTTTTGCTTGTACTTATTGGTTGATTACACAGGATATTCTGTTATCGAGTAGTGATGTAGTTTTTACAATTACTTAGAAAGGTAATTGTTAATATAAAATACATGACCTTTACAGTGACATATACAAAAAGTGAAAATCTATTCTGTATACATCATTGAGGTTGTTTTTGCTCAGAAAGACACTATGAATCCTTTAAAAGCAATACTTGCTCATTACTACTGGGTTTTTCTGTCACAAGAATGTTTTCTTACTTTGAAAAACTTAAAAGAATTTAGTATAGGCTAAGTGTTCACATTCACAGTACTTAAGATCAGGAGTGTTACAGATTTCAAGGTGGGGGCATTTTCTGTGTGTTTTGGGATTTGGACTGTCCTCATACACCTTAGTGACTGAACATTGTGCCTTAAAACTTTCAAATTTTCTATTTCATATTATTTCATTAGAATATAATCTGAATTTTAAAAAGAGCATTGTAACTGGGCTATCATGTCTAATAGCTGTAAACTTAGGTATTCAGAAGGCTGAGATCTGAGGAAAGTTAGTATTATCCTCACTTTTAGTCCTCAGCTCCACCCAGACCTGAGCTCCTCCCAGACCTAGAGTTCCCTCCACACAGCTGGCCACTCCCTCTCTCATCTCAGACTCACCTGAGCATGTACTTAACTCACTTCCTGCCCCCCAGATCCTGTTGCAACCAGAAGAGGGACAAATGCTTGTGCTCCTTCTCCTGGGAAATATGGGCCTTCTAATAAACCTTATAATAATCTTTTTCCTGTGCCTGCTTGTGGTCCCCTGGGATGGACATGAAAAAACCCTACAAGGATCACAGATTGAAGCCAGGGGGATAGGAAAGTCTGAGAGACTTATTTCCAATAAACTACCAAAGTAGTGGGAAGTGGGAATGTGGCTTAAGTGGTAGAATATTATCATTGAACCAAATAATTTCGAGGTCAGTTTCCAGACCTTGAGTTCAAGAATCAGGACAGGCAGACACATATCAAGGGCATTGTATTGTATTCAAATTATATTTTAACAATTGTTTTTGGTATACATGTGTAGGAAATCTCTTTCATTTTTTTTGTCCGTGTGGGGTCTGAACTCTGACCCTGGGCACTGTCCCTCTGACCTTAAGCTCAAAGCTAGCACTCTACTACTTGAGCCACAGTGCACTGCTGGCCTTTTCTGCTTATGTGGTTCTGAGGAATCAAACACAGGGCTTCATTCATGCAAGGCAAGCATTCTACCACTGAACCACCTTCCCAGCCAGTCTCTCTCATTTTAAGTGATGTAAAATAGGCTAATTAAATTAGTGGAGAAATTGTAATTTGTCAAAACAGACACATCAATTGGAGTATATCTGTGCCAGCAGCATTTTGAAAGTTTCTAAAGTCATTGCAAGTGCAGAGGATGAAAAGAGGATCAATATGTTTATATAAGACATTTTCAAGGAATGTTTACCATTCACTGGCTACAATGCACAAAATGGAAGCTCATAAAGTCACATGGGTGAGTACCAGAATCTCTAGGTTCAGAAGTATAAACGCACAACTCCTGACTGTCCTTGTCAAGTAGAACAGAGGTTTGTAGCCACTTTCTGGCACCTGGAGGAACAAGTGCTAATGGCAGCACAAACCTATGAGCCCATAAAATATCATCCACCCCAGAATGGGGAAAGATGGGAAGGGTAGACTCTGGCTCAGATTGCTTCCAGTTACAGGTCCCAAGTTCCCCTGAAAAACAGAAGCTGGGCTTCTACCTCTTGACTCTGACTATGGAGTGCAAAGCGGTACTTCAGAGCACTTCCAGCAGCAAGGGAAAAGCAAAGTAACCCAAATTTGCAAACTAAAAACACGAACAGTGGGCAAAGAGGCACTGGTGCCTCTTCCCCTCACCCCCACCTCTCCTGATTTACCCCCTGCGACCCCCCCCCCACACTTGCAAAGGTCTATGCCAAGATAGAAACTACAATTCCCAGAATGCATGCACCATTCACCTAGAGGAAGTGGGCTTGTTACAAGGTTTTGACTGGCACAAGGCACTTGGTCCTAAGTGTGCAAGGATGCATGGGGACCTTTCTCTCCCAGCTGGGGAAACTTAGGTAAGTTTCTTGAAAATTCAGTTTACCAACGTAAATATTGTGAGACCATTGAAAAACACAAATGTATTAGGAGCATTGCATAATTTGGCTCTTTAATTCTTAGTTATTTTAATATAATTAAGTTTATGAAATACGAAGTTTTTTTTTGTTTCTGTTCAAAAAGTACGTTCTGCTGAATGTAAATTATGTCTCTGTTTTTCCTTAAAGTTTTGAATATCTCCCCCCTCACTTTACAAAGGTATTTGCAGCTAGGTGCCAATGGCTCATGTCTGTAATCCTAGGTACTAAGGAAGCTGAGATATGAGGATCCCTGTTAAAAGCCAGCCTGGGCAGGAAAGTTCATAAGTCCTATCTCCATGTAACTACCAAAACAATGGAAGTGGCCTTGTGGCTCAAGTGGTAGAGAGCTCACTTTGAGCTGAAAAACGAAGGGACAGTGCTCAGGCTGGTTTCAAGCCACAAGATCGACCAAAAAAAAAAAAAAGTTCTTGCAGACAGTAAAATGATTGATTCTGGCATCATCTTCCCCTGTTCTAATATATATATTGGAATAAAATAACAGAATTTAAAGACAGATATACTTTATAATGTTTGAATTAAATTGAGTTGTCAAATTCTACTCATTACTTTCCCAGAAACTCCCAAATTCCATCTATGAAATTTTAAGGAGTGTTTGGTTATTTGTGTCTGAAATTTGTCTTTCCTTATAAAGAATATCCCTCATTTTGTTGTTGGTCCTGTGGCTTGAACTCAGAGCTTGGGCACTGTCTGTGAGCATTTGCTGTAATGTACTTGCCTTTCTTTTATTAATTGCTTCAGGGGAGTAGTGAAAAGTTTCCCCCCAGGGGTGTTTTAGAAAATGTTACTCCTCCTCCAAGACTCTTAAAAAAAATAGTTTTCTAGGTAGATCAGAATGAATGTGGGAGGAGGTAGTGTTCAGGGCAGGTCCATGTTCATGTGAAGCTTGATTACTTGCTCCAAACCAGTCTGTTTTTACTTTTCTGTTTTGCATATCCTATTTTGTTTTGATTTTCTACCTCTTCTCTGAACCTAGAAGTTCCTGTCAGCTAGTCTAGGCCACATATCTAGGGGTCCTCAGACTTGTCTTCCCAGACTGTATCCATTACACTGTGGAATAAATCTTTTGCCTCCCTCCCTCATATCAGACATCCTAAGCTTGTCTCTGAATGATTTGTTGTGATTGTTGATGATCCTTTCCCCACATCATGACTGGGAAGGATTGTGTAGGAAATTTTCATGCCTGATATTCAGTCCTCCAGTGTAAGGGTTTTCCATCCCTCTTTTAGTGGACCTTAGCTATTCCTCATGAAAATGGAGATCGTGAGGCACATTTGGATGTATAGACTGCAACATTGCAGCACCTATAAAATATGAAGGAAGAATAATTCTTTCTTTCTGTAAAAGTTAAAAGTACGTTCCTGAGAGGCAAGGACATAAGGATCAGGTAAAAATGGGTGCTTCCTAGACTAGCTGTGTCCCATAGTTGTCCTTGTTCTTGGTTACATTTTTCAAACATTCATTTCTAAGTATTATGTTTATTATACTAGTATAAACAGAATTTACTTCCAACATTATTTTTGAATTGTTCTTTGCTCACAGACGTAAGTCTCATTATTATACAAATATTATATCCTCTTATTTTATTGATTACAGTTATTGACTATTGCAGATGCTGAGGTAGAAGGTACAAGTATGGTAAGGTATTCAGGAATAGATTATGGTTCTGACTTCCTCTGGAGGAAAAGGTGAACCAATGGAAAAAGATGGAGCTTAAGCATAACACTTGTAAAATTCCTTTTTCAGGAGATGTGGTGCATCCCTCTTGGCTTCCCCAATGCCCAGCGATTCCCATGGTTGCGATGATCCATCGCCCTGGAGGGCCTGTGAATTTCACATCTTATCCACAGTTCTGGTGGTAGGAGTCCCCCAGTATGAAAGGCAGGACTGGTCTCAGAGGAGTGACATGATCAGTGGTACCTTGCTGGCTCTCATGTTTGTCAGTTTGTGTGGACAAGCTCACCCTGACATCTTGAGCCTGGCTGCTGCCATGAGGCCTATTTGAACTAATGCCTCTCACCATCCCATACCTCTGTTTCAGAGACCTGTCCTGTTACATGGTTTTGTATCATTTACTGTGCAAGCTTGTGTTATATATCCATATATGCTAGTAGTTGGGCTGGGTATGGTTTTCCAGGATGGGGTGGTATTTTATGCCTCTTGCAGGAACAATTGTGTTCTCACTAACTGCATGAGTACTCCTAGTTTACTATGCAATCCCCATAATTTACATTACATGATCAGTTGATAGAACCATGGTATAATAAGTTTGGGTCTCTGTGTGCTATTGAGGTTCAGAGGACTCAGCCATTGCTGCAGAATTTGGGGAATATTGGTTGCCCTCATTATTGCTACCCCAACTCTTCTTGCTAGGGCTACTGCTTCTCCTGTGATCCTTGTAAACCATATTTACAACACAACATGCTAATACTTTAGTTTGAAATGTTTCTGGTACCCTTGATATTCAGGTGGGAGTAGATAAAATGATTGTGATATGTTTTATGATTTGGAAACAGCAATGATATATGTTGATAATCACATAGACCTGCTAAAGACACAGTTAAAAATGATGTGTCATGCTAATTGTCAGTACATCTGTGTTATCCCTCTTGAATATGATGGAAATATGACTTGTACCAGTATCCAGTGACATATTTGAGGAATGTCGCCCTGTGATCATTTAAGCTTAGGCATTATGTAGCTTCAGGGTCAGATATCTGGTATTGGTCACTCCACCATGCAGACTTAGCTGTATCACTTCTCAATTACCTTCAGGGATTCACCTGGGGTATTAGCACTCTTTTTGCTATTTCTCAGGCATTTTCCTTTTTTTATGTTTTGGTATTTCTTTTTTCTTCCATTCTTCCTGAGATGGATGATCTGCTGATTTTCCAGGTTCAGGCTGATAGACACTTGCTCAATTTACAAAATGAAAAAGGGGGAAGTGGTGCAGACCCTGAGGTGCCAGGAGCTGGCAAGGTGTGAGCAAAAGCTCCACAACCATGGACTCCAACCTTCAGGGCTATAAGTACTTGCCCTTTTTGTAGGAGGGAGTGTTCCTTGTAGCTTCTGGGCCTGGGGGCTTACCTCTAGGTGTTTGTTGGACAAAGGTTGAACTAGAATGAGGAAAGATGCATATGGTCTGCACTTGTCGACTCAGTGAGTACTAGAACAATGTGATACAAGCACTGGACAGATCTAGAAAGTGTCTATAGCTAAGGTTATTGCTGGAATAAAGAGAGATTCATCATTGACCTTCTCTCAGTCTGTTCCATTATCATCCCATTGCCCTTCCAGAGCACTGTTGGTGTTGTGGCTGTCCAGCAACAGTGGTAGAGTGCTTACCTAACCTGCATGAAGCCCTAGTTCAAGTCCTCAGTACCACATGCATAGAAAAAGCCGAATGTGGAATTGTGGCTCCAGTAATAGGGTGCTAGTTTGGAGCAAAACTTTAGGGACGGTGTCCAGACACTGAGTTCAAGCCCCAAGGCTGGGACATAAAAGAGAAGAAATGCAAGCTGGGTGCTGGTACCTCATGTCTTTAATCCTAGCTATTCAAAAGGCTGAAACCTGAGGATTGCAGTCCAAAGTCAGCCTGGGCAGCAATGTCTGTGAGACACTTATCTCCAATAAAACCCAGAAAATCAGAATTGGTGCTTTAGCTCACAATGTAGAGCACTTGGCTTGAGCTGAAGGACTAAGGGTTGGTTCCTAGGCTCACAGTTCAAGTGGCATGACCAAAAACCAAAACAAACAAAACAAAAGGATAACGGAATAAAGAAATTCATCACAAATGTAGGCTTGAACCATGAAAACTATATTTCAGGGATGGGAAGATGGTTCAGTGGTAGAGTGCTTGCCTTGCATGCATGAGGCCCTGGGTTCGATTCCTCAGCACTACATAAGCAGAATAAGCCAGAAGTGGCACTGTGGCTCAAGTGGTAGAGCACTAGCCTTGAGCTGAAGAGCCAAGGACCAGTACCTAGTCCCAGAATTCAGGCCCAATGACTAACAAAAAAAAAAAAAAAAAAGGGCTGGGAAGGTGACTCAGTGGTATTGCACTTTCCTTGCATGCATGGGGCCCTGGGTTTGATTCCTCAGCTCCACATAAACAAAAAGAAAAAAGCCGGAAGTGGTGCTATGGTTCAAGTGGTAAAGCGCCAGCCTTGAGCTGAAGAGCTGAGGGACAGCACCAAGGTCAAGTTGAGGCCCAAAGACTGGACCCCCTCCCCCCAAAAAAAAGAAAAAGAAAAGAAAACTACATTTCACAGGTACTCTTGGTAGCACCCCAGCTTTTACCTGATCCTTAACTCTTTGTGTCTCAGGAATTTAGTTTTAGGGAGGATTTTTTTGTTGTTGTTGTGGGGCTTGAACTCTGGGCCTGAGCACTTTTCCCTCAGCTCTTCAGCTCAAGGAGAGTGATCTACCACTTGAGCCACAGTGCCACTTCCCTGGAATTTAGTTTTAAAGAATGAAATTACTTTTTCTTTGTATTGTTAGAGGTGCTTTTAAGTTGAAGTCTATACATTCAAATACGCTCTTTGATTCCCATTTTCATGGAGAATAGTTCTGGTCCACAAAAGAGACATGGAGAACCCATACATTGAAGAACTAAAATCAAACGTGAAAGTTTCCAATCCAATCTTTCCCAATTATTTTTTATGGAAGGGATTACAAAAAATCACAATAAACATCTCAGAGACAAGTGTAGGTTCTCTGATAAGAGAGAGGGAGACTGTTGTAGACCCTGGGGTGCCTGCCAGGAGCAGACAAAATGTGAGCAAAGGCCTCAGGGCCATCGGCTCCCACCCTCAGGACTACAAGTCCTTGTCCTTTCTTGGTTTGAGGAAGTGTGTGTTCTAGCTTTTTGGCCTGGGATTTAACTGACAGGAGGATTGGGTGGAAAGCATGTATTGAAATAAAATGAGGAAAGGTGTGTGCTGTTTGCACTTTTGGGCCGACGGGGTCTAGACCAATATTACCCAAGCATTTGAAAAATATAGCAGAATTGTGCCATCAGCCATCTCTCTGTCTCCTTAATTATCATCCCATTGGCTCTCAGAGCCTTGCAAGTGCTCTGATGGGACTGTGGCAGGAGACAAAAGATTTATTCCACAGTTTAATGGATAAGGTCTAACAAGACAAGTCTGAGGGCCCTTAGATATGTAGTCTAAAGCTACTGAGAGGAACTGTGAGGATCAGAGAAGAGGTAAGAATTCTAAAGAGATTTTCACATGCAAAATGAAAAGACAAAAGCAGACTGGTTTGCAAGTGATTAAGCTTCACATCAACATAGTCTAGCCTAAACTTCACTCTTCTATCCCTCCTGCATTCATCCCTGACACCCCAAACCACTATATCTTTGAAGGGAAATGGAGGTGATGTGCCATGTTCATAAGAATCCCTGTGAGGAAACTTTTCACTTGATACCTGAAGAAATTTTTAAAGGAAATGCAAATAGAGTACAGCAAATGCTCACAGAGAGTGCCCAAGCTCTGAGTTCAAGCCATAGGACCAACAACAAAACAAAACATAAAATCCTTAAATGAAATGCAAAATTCAGAAAAAAACAAAAATTTATTTTATTAAATAGATAGAATTGGGGAGTTTCTGGAAAACTAATTGTTAGATTTGTGAAATCCAAATCACCAGAGGTATTATGGTGCATATTTACCTAACAATCTCACTATTTTATGCCAGTGTATACATTACAGCAATGGCAAATGACCCAGGTATAAGTTTAGTGGCTGCGAGTACCTTTGTAAAGTAAGAGGGGATGTATTAAAAATTTTAAGACAAAACAGAGATATAATTTACATTCAGCAGAAGGCAGGCATTGAATAAACAGAAAGGTATAAGCAACGCAGTCTCATAACCTCAATTTCATTTTTAGAAGTAAGAATCAAAAAGCCAATGTATCCAATTCTCCCCATATATATCCCTTTTCTGGGTGGTCTTATGTATTTCAAGAGGAAACAGGGGTTTTCAAGAAGAAACTGAGCTTAACTGCCACAGCAGGGAGAGAAAAGTCCCAATGCACCCAAGCCACTTGTTCCCAGGTATGTAGCAGGGTGGCACCGAGCATTGTGGGAATTGTAGTCTCCATGGAGGATATTTTCTTTGAAAGACCTGGGTTGTTTTTGTTTTTTGGAGGGTGGAGGTGGGGCAGAAGATGCTTTTGCGCTTGTGTCTCCCGGCCCACCACGGGCGTTTTAAGTCTGCCTCTTCCGGATTCTTTTCTTTGCCTTGCTGCTGGAAGTGCCCTGAAGTACAGTTTGGCCTGAGGGAGCCAGGAGGCCGGCGCCCAGCTCTGTGCAGTGGAGCTTGGGAGCTGTAACTTGAACGAATCTCAGGCTTTGGAACTTATGTCAGGTAGGAACTGTGTAATTGCTGGGGGAGTCTCCCCACCATGGGTTTCTGTTTCTTTTTCTGTTCGTATTAGTTTGGTGGGGTGTTAACTCTGGGCCTGCAAGCAGCATTGCTGAGCTCCTCAGCTCAGAGGGAGAGCTTTATACTTGAGCCAAAGCACCTACTTCCCTCTCCATGCTTTTCTCCAGTCTGGGGTTGATAATTTGCTTGAGGTTCAGGAGTTTGTGCTGCCATTAGTTTCTGGGCCTTCACATGCAAGAACCTGATTCCCAAATGTCGGAGAGGAAGCTGGGTGATTGGCCAGACTAGGAGAGCCGGAGAGCTGTGCATTTGGACTCCAAGGCCAAGGGATTCTTCTCTTAACTCATGTGACTTTATTTGCTTTGCCCAGGTGTAAGAGTACAGGAAGGATTGTAGTGAAATTGTGAGGTGTGTGCCTGCCTGAGTCCTCTTACACTGCAGTTGTATTTGGGGCTTCTGTTTTGTTTCTCTTAGAGATGTTTTAATCTGTTTGGCTTGACTTTTTATTTTCCTGGCTTGAGTTCCCAAGCGTTTGTACACGATCCTGTTTCTAGAGACAGTTTTACATGGGATATTGGAGTAGCGAGTACTGGGCCTGTATATTTAGCAATGTTTGAAGCAGAGCACCCTATGAATAGGAATCTCCATCTTAAATGAACAGACCTTGTCAGTTCTGGGTAGCCATATAGAGCACAGGAAAAGCAGAAAAGCACAGGAAGGGGAAGATGTTGCTAGCTTCCATTGCCTTATGCAAAAATTGTTGCCACTTCCCTAAGCACCAGATTCAGGTGGTACTCTTTCCTACACCACTCTCAATCACTTTTTGCTGTTGCAACATTTAAACTAATTTCTGGGAGTTGTGATGTGCTGGATTGAGGAAAAAACCAGAGCGTAGTTATCACAAGATACCTGAGGCAGTGGTTTGAGATGTTGGGGCAATTATTTTGACTGAAAGTATTTATTTATGTACTAATCCCTAATCATCTCGCTAATTTTTGCAGCCTGTTTCCACTAAGACTTTTAGTATGTAATCATTGAAACTTATCTTAAAGGTGCCATCTGTGGATTTGCTAATGCTAGCTCTAATCAGTTGGTTGTGCCTGGTAGTTCAGAAAGTGTTGGTTAGGGACCTTTGGTCTTATAAGAAAAATCACAGAAGAGACCTTGAGGTAATATGTCTTCTCAAGGTTGTATGCTTTGTAGATGTTGCCTATCATCAGTTGTGTCACTCCTATATTGTGTATTTTATGTTGTACATTTTTTTGCCCTGTATCTCCAGTAGGATGGCCAAGGTTCTTCCCATGACTCTTTAGGAAAGTGACCAGTAGGAACTTCTCAAACCAGGGTTTACATCATCGTTACTCATGTTCCTGTGGCCAAAGCATGCTAAATGTCAAATTACAAGTCATTGCATAGGGGTGCAATGGGTACAGAGAAACTTGCCATTTGACAATCATTAATGAAATAATATCACACCAGAAATATGTTCTGTATATATTTTCCTTTATAATATTTGATAAAAAACTACTGAGTTACATCAGACATGCATTCCATGGACTTTAAATATGTACATCAATAGGTGGAACATAAATTCCAATGGATTCCTAGGATACCTTTGCATTAAAAGAAAGCAGTTCATACATCCTGAAGTACATTCAGTAATAACTACTTTTAGTGGAAATGTGATATGTTTTTGCTTTCAATTATTCATTTTTTGGGGGGGAAACTTTCATATTTACAAATGTAGTGAGTACATAAACATGGAAATTAGTTGCTTTAATGATATCTATATACCAGGAAATGGGCTGGATTTGTGTTTATAGGAGACATTAATGTTCTTGAGACATTAAAGATTCTTCACTTATTAGAAAGGTTTATGCTTTTCCAGACCATGTATCATGTTTGCAAAAGGAAATTTTGGGGCAAAATACTCACAGATTCTTTTGTGAATATGTCATTTGCCTTATATCTCAGCCATCCTTCCAGAAACTTCTGTTCATTGTCAGCAGCAAGAAAGAATGAAAGGATCTCTGGTGAGTTTTTTTTTTTTTTTTTCCAATTTTTATTTCTCATTTGTTTTCCATTCCATTATATAAACCTAAAGGTGTTCAAGAATTAAAAAACAAGGGGGTGGGAAGGTGGCTCAGTGGTAGAGTGCTTGCCTTGCATGCATGAGAACCTGGGTTCCAATCCTCAGCACCACATAAGGAAAAAGAAAAAAGCTGGAAGTTGTGGCTCAAGTGGTAGAATGCTAGCCTTGAGCTGAAGAGCTGGGGGACAGTGCCCAGGCCAAGAGTTGAGGCCCTCCGACTGGACCCAAAAAAAAAAAAAAAGAATTGAAAACAATACTAGCCACACAGATTCAGCCTCAGGAATATATTCTTAAATCAGATAAAGATGGCTTGTAGATTTAGCAGATTAAATGGTTATATTCTTTCTAAGTTGAATGCAGATTTGCTTCAGAATGTCTATGTTTTGTGTTGTCATAAAGTTGATTCACACTTGTTATGTGATGTAATGACACCAAGGAGGTTATATCTCATGAAAGGTGAAGGATAGATTGCAACCAGATCACATCCTCATGAGTAACATTAAACTATCTCAATGAAACTTTCCTGGAATTGCTGAAATAGTCTGGTCACACAGAACTTCATGTGTTCTTAAGGAATGATTAACTTATATGTACTTAAATTAATCTCCATATCTACTTCTTGGGCTACTTCATGGTCTTGGTCTTACTTGAAACTATATTTGTTGCTAAACTTTATGGTCTTTCTACAAAACCCTGTTTGCTTTCTAAAGTATCCTCACAAGATTCCTTTCCTCTGTATTTTCCAATTCTTGATTTTCTACTCACTAGTGTTGGTTATTTTTCTCTTCCTCACTCTTTGTATCTCTCTTTGAATCATTTTTTTTTACTTTTTGCATTCCATCTTTCCTCCATATGTGTCTCAGTTGTTCCTTTTCTTCAAATGATCTGTCTGGGAGCTAGTTTTTCTTAGTGATCAGTTTTACTCTGCTGACGTGCCTCTTATGATTAGCATTTTTCTTACTCATTGTATAGGAAAATTGTTTCCTAGAGAGTTCTACAGGATTCCAGAACCAAAGACAATTAGAGAAACACAAAAACATAAACAGATAGACTTAGTGGAAATTAGGGTTTTAAAGACTCTCTGGCACTTGGTCCCTGGGTGCCAGCAAGCAAGAATATTTCCTTGAGTGCACATAGGGAAGATTACTATTGATAAGAGGTAAAAATGAAGTATCTATATTAATGTTACAATCAGAGCCACAACAGGTTGTGAGGGAAACATATTTCCTTATTCTCCTGAGACAGAAGACTGGTGCGCAGAGAAAATGCAGACACGGAGTTCACCTTACCTAGCCTTTAAGGTCAACAGCACCTCAGTTTCAGCTGCTATCTTTCCAAAACTAAGGAAAAGGCCTGCACTCCAGTTTCTGAACCCTCTCCAGAATTCTCTTTTAAGCCTTCTGTAGCCAACTCTCAGTGCTCTCAATGCTGTCAGGCTGGAATTCCAACCTCTCAATCCTTTTCCCCCTGCAGCTCAACTTCAGAGTTCCATACAGAAAAGTAGTTCCTTCCCCCAATTGATACACTACAAGAAAATCTGATTTCTCCTGCTTCTGTTATCTGTGGTCTAACTTCATTTGATGTGGTATTCAATTTTGTTTTTCCTTCCCACTACTTTTGAATATTTTAATTCACTGCCAGTTTAAGATTTGAACTACTTTTGATTAAAAAAAAAATAATACTGTGATGAGGTTTTCTCTATTAGAAATATCAATTGTTGCAAAATCTCACAGATGTTTGCTCAGGAATTTATTTTGGTCTCTGAGGAATTTCACTATTAACTAACAAAAGTGGAAATACATCCTTAGCGATCTACTGTTGAAATGACTCAGGAATATGTGCCACATTTGATCTTTTGGTCATATTTATAATTTTTGTCATCTTGAGTGTTCCTTGACCCTGCATAAATTTGCCTCCACCTTCCATGAAGGCCTATTAAAATGAAAATCATGTCAAGGAACATTTTATTCCCCTCCTACCTATATTTTGTATTGTAGAATGTAGGCAAACTTTACAAAACTTCATGGTAGCAGTTCTTTTTTACGTAGGAAGGAAATACCAGGGTATCTATGACCACATTTCAATATTTAGTATTTAAACCAAACATGGTTAACCTAGGATATTTTTTTCTTTTTTGGGGGGTGGGTCCAGTCATGGGGTCTGAACTCTGGGCCTGGGCGCTGTCCCTTACCTCTTCAGCTCAAGGCTAGCACTCTACCACTTGAGCCACAGTGCCACTTCTGGCTTTTTCTTTTTGCTTATGTGGTGCTAAGGAATCAAACCCAGGACCTCATGCATGCAAAGCAAGCGCTCTACCACTGAGCCACCTTCCCAGCCCAACCTAGGATATTTTTATATAGGAACTAAATCAAATCTTATAAGGGCCCCAAAAATCATTAGCTTCTTTCTGAAGTACTGCTACTGTGTTTTAACATTCATGTGGACACTGCTTTTCATAGATCTGGTCATGTTCTATGTTCTGTATTCCATGTGATATTCTGAATATGTTCTGTTTGCTTATTATAGTACTTGTTAATAGAAGATCTAAATAGGATGTATGGTGATGTACTACATGTAAATGCAGGAAAAATATTTGTGTAATTCATTGTTACCCTGATATGTACTAAAATTTTATCAAAAAATGATAATATAATTTTTAAGATACCCCCTTAGACTTATTGTTGTCATGACAGATTATTGTCTGCTTAGAATTTTTTTTTTTGGCGGGGGGTCTGGTCCTGGGGCTGAACTCTGGGCCTGGGCGCTGTCC
Source organism: Dipodomys spectabilis (assembly GCF_019054845.1). Taxonomy (NCBI): domain Eukaryota; kingdom Metazoa; phylum Chordata; class Mammalia; order Rodentia; family Heteromyidae; genus Dipodomys; species Dipodomys spectabilis. The sequence continues at coordinate 2,993,155 of NW_024870904.1, read as the reverse complement.
CTCAGCTCTTCAGCTCAAGGCTATTGCTCTACCACCTGTGCCATAGCGCCACTTCTGGCTTTTTTCTTTTTGCTTATGTGGTGCTGAGGAGTAGAACCCAGGGCCTCATGCATGCAAGGGAAGTGTTCTACCACTGAGCCACCTTCCCAGCCGTCTGTAGAATTTTTACCTTGTCTCTATTGCTAGCAGCAGAAATGTGTTTGCATGCATTAGGGAAACTGTAATTTTTTATTGGTCTTGGGCTTCAATTCTGGGCCTGGCTGTTGTCAATCAGCTCTTCGGGTCAAGGTGAGTGCTCTACCCCTTGAGTTACAGTGCTAATTTCAGTTTTCTGGTGGTTTATTGGAGATAAGTGTCTCATGGACTTTCCTGCCTGGACTGTCCTTGAACCATGATCCTCAGAACTCAGCCTCCTGAGTAGCATGGATTACACGCATAAGCCACCAGGGCCCTACAAATCTGTGTATTTTAATGACCAGGTTTATATATTGTCAAATATTTCTAATTTGTTATTTAATTCTCCCAGTGAATAGATAACACAGCAAGCTACAAACATTTTTTGTAAGACAAAAGCATACCTGCAGCATAATGAAATTCCAGATTGGAGTTCTCATAACCCAGGTCTGATTTCTTGATGGACATGTGCCATTACAGAATTTGATATCATTTGAGGATGTGGCTGTGGACTTCACCTGGACGGAGTGGCAGGATCTGGATACTGGTCAGAGAACCCTTCATAGAGATGTGATGCTGGAGACCTATAGCAACCTCATGTCCTTGGGTGAGCAAAGGTCATTTTTACTTGGAAGATCAAGTGTTTTTATTTTATTAGACATTAGACTGTTTAGGTTATTTAGGGATAAGATTCCAGTCCATTGGAAGTTTTATTTCTTTCTAAGGGAAACTTCAACTTGATTATATGTAACTCAAGAGCTAATTTTATTCTCACTCTTTAACAAAGCAAATCAGTAATTGGAAAAAAATCCTAAACTATGTTCCACTAATACGAGACTGACTTCCCAGACTTGGAATGATTATTGAGGTGGATCTGCAGTCTAGATAGAATATACATTACTACTGATTATGATGTGGAAATCAGTAGTTGAAAGTGTGTATTTGTACACCAAACCCGATATAGAGTTTAGTGCTTCAAGCTTTGAATTCTAGATACTCTGGAGGCTGAAATCTGAAGATTTTGGTTTGAAGCCAGCAACTGTAGAAAAATGACCGTGAGACTCTTATCTTCAATTAACCATTCAAAAACTAGAAATGTAGCTATGATTCAAACTTGTAGAATGCTATCTTTGAGCAAAAGAGCTGAGTTCAAGCCACACAATTGGCACAATAAACCAAAGCTGGGGAAACTCCACAATTGGGCTGTTAAGAATTGAGAAACTGCTACTCAGAAGGCTGAGATCTGAGGATCGCGGTTCAAAGCCAGCCCGGGCAGGAAAGACCGTGAGACTCCTATCTCCAATAAACCACCAGAAAACCGGAAGTGGCCCTGTAGCTCAAGTGGTAGAGCCCTCGCCTTGAGCTGAAGAGCTGAGGGACAGCGCCCAGGCCCAGAGTTCAAGCCCCATGACCGACAAAAAAAAAAAAAAAAAGAATTGAGAAACCATGGGCTGGGAAGGTGGCTCAGTGGTAGAGTGCTTGCCTTGCATGCTTGAGGCCCTGTGCTTTGATTCCTCAGCACCATATAAGCAGAAAAAAAAGCTGGAAGTGACGCTGTGGCTCAAGTGGTAGAATGATACCAAGACAGGGATTCTGATCAAGCTGCCAATTTTTATTTTTCACACAAGGGTATTTATATGCTTGGAATAAGTAAGCTTTTTCATTGGCCGAAGCAGCTGCAGGGTGCTTGCTTAGGGCAAGGTGAAAAGGTGGTTGTTAGTAGCTGCAGGGTGTTTACTTAGGGCCGGGTGAAAAGGTGGGATTCTGTAAACTCAGCCTCAAGATGTTCCAGTGAGATAGTTCAGCCTATTATGTTGAGAGACTTAACTTTTGGCTCCCAACACTCCCCCCCCCCCAAAAAAAAAATAACAATTGAGAAATAAGATTTAGTAGCAACCTTGGAAACAGGATGTCTGTGACCTTACACTAATGATGACCCTGCAAGAGCAATAGTTCTCCACTATTTCTTAATCACAGGGCTCTGTGTTCCTAAACCTAAATTGATTGTCAAGCTGGAGCAAGGTGCAGAACCATGGATAAGAGAAGGCTCAGAAGAGAATTTCACAGGTGAGTTAAAGCATCTTGAATGGTAATGATGGGTCCAGAGCCCAGTTGGTCTGTTTAACTTGAGCTGTACAGAGCAATAGTATTCCTAGTGCTGCTGAGTCATGTATGGCAGAGAAGTAGGTGATCCTTTGTCTCAAGGAATTGTCAATCCAGAATTCACATGGAGACAAACTGAATTTTGTGTGCCAGTGTAGTTAATGTTAGCAATTCTCTTGTCTTTAGAGAAGTCATTCTTGAAGAAAGAAACACAATGAGAAATGTAGAAAAGGAGAACTCATTTTCCTTTAAACTAGTATGATGCAGGTAGGAGGAAAATAGGAGTATGCTAGGGCTGCTATCCTCTGATTGGTACAATTTCTTATCAGTGGTGCTGGGCATAGAGTAAGATTCAGAATGGAAGCATTAAGAGTACGTAGATGAATAATTTCAGTAAATATTTCCTGGAGAAAAAAAGAAAAATCTGAAAAACCGAAAACATTGTTTTCTATTGTAAAATATCAGTACTACTTTCTTAATTACTACATTGGGTAGAAAAGTATATATTCTGCATAAAACTGTGCTTTGATATTTGAAAATCTTGTAACAGAAAGTGAGGAAATATCTTTACATTAAGGAATTTATGGATCTCATTTATGTTTTTCTCTATTTTTCTATTATTCATTTTAGATGTCCCAGAATTGGAGGATGTGATTAGCACCTGCCAGGAACGTCACAATAAGGATCTCTCTGAAGTAGCAGTCATGAGTAGTAACCAAGGGAAGGAAAAAGTGAGACTTATAAGAAGTTTTCATTTGAGCTCAACACAGAAGTCAGAACTGATTAAGAATAATGGGAACTCCTTAGGGATGAGGACAGAAAAGTTCACTGTGTGTCAGAACATGGATGCTTTCAGTGAACCTGGTAAGATATGTGCTGCATATAGACCTCATGTGTCTTCTGTAGTTGAAGAATATAAACAGTGTGAAAGGTCTTTCACTGAGAAGACACACCTTATTCTCCCTCAGAGAACACAAACAGGAGAGAATCCTTATGAATGTAATATGTGTGAAAAGATTTTCACATGTAAGGCATATCTTACTGTCCACCAGAGAATCCACACAGGAGATAAACCATATGAATGTAATGTGTGTGGAACGTCTTTCGCTCAGAATTCACACCTTACTGTCCACCAGAGAAGACACACAAGAGAGAAACCTTTTGAATGTAACATTTGTGAAATGTCTTTCACCTGTAAGTCAAGCCTTACTATCCACCAGAGGACACACACAGAAGAGAAACCTTATGAATGTAATGTGTGTGGAAAGTCTTTCACCCGGAAGCGAAACCTTACTGGCCACCAGAGAACACACACAAGAGAGAAACCTTATGAATGTAACATGTGTGGAAAGTCTTTTTCTGGCAAGCCAGGCCTTACTGGCCACCAGCGAACACACATAGGAGATAAACCTTATGAGTGTAACATGTGTGAAAAGTCTTTCACCTGGAAGTCAAACTTCATTGTCCACCAGAGAACACACACAGGAGAGAAACCTTATGAATGTAACACGTGGAAAGTCTTTCACCCGGAAGGCATACCTTACTTTCCACCAGAGAACACACAGTGGAGAGAAACCTTATGAATGTAACTTGTGTGGAAAGTCTTTCTCCAAGAAGGTACAATTTACTGTCCACCAGAGTACACACACAGGAGAGAGACCTTATGAATGTAACTTGTGCGGAAAGTCTTTTACCTGGAAGTCATCGTTCACTGCCCATCAGAGAACACACACAGGAAAGAAACCTTATGAATGTCATATGTGTGGAAAGTCTTTTAGACAGCAGGTATACTTTACTCTCCACCAGAGAACACACACAGGAGAAAAACCTTATGAATGTACCATTTGTGGAAATTCTTTCACCCAGAAGTCAAACCTTACTTGCCACCAGAGAACACACACAAGAGAGAAACCTTATGAATGTAACATGTGTGGAAAGTGTTTCACCTGGAAGTCAAACCTTACTGTCCATCAGAAAACACACAGGAAAGAAAACTTATGAATGTCATATGTGTGGAAAGTCTTTCAGCCAGAAGCCAGACCTTACTGTCCACCAGAGAGCACACGCAGGAGAGAAATTTAATGAATGTAACTTATGTGGAAATTCTTTCACCCAGAACATACACCTTTCTGTCCATCAGAAAAAACCCCACCAGAGAGAAATGTTATGTATGTAGCAGGCATGGAAATTCTTTCACCTGGTAGGCACACCTTAACATCCATCACATAACATAAAGGCAGAAACCTTATAAATGCAACAGAGTTCACAGCTAAATACACATAAGTTGATTCACACAAATGAAATAACTTAGGATTGTACCAAGTGGGGAAAGTCTTTCATCTGTAAGAAAATTGAAATTGCAACACAGGACCCACACGGCATAGAAACCTTATGGTATAGCAGATGTAGAGTCCTCCAATTAGAAGACACAGCTCAGGGTTCATCACAAAACACACAGACACACACACACCCACTCACACAGCAAGAGGAGAGAAATCATATGTAGGAAAATAAATGGAAAGGTTTTCAAGAAAAAGTCATAACTCAGTTTGCATCAGAGAACAGACACAAGTGAGAAAATATAAATGTAAAAAATGTGGATAGGGGGCTGGGAAGGTGGCTCAGTGGTAGAGTGCTTGCCTTGCGTGCATGAGGCCATGGGTTCAATCCTCAGCATCACGTAAGCAAAAGGAAAAAAGCTGGATATGGCACTGTGGCTCAAGTGGTAGAGCGTTAGCCTTGAGCTGAATTGCTGAGGGACAGTGCCCAGGCACAGAGTTCAGGCCCCACAACCGGACCCTCCCCCAAAAAGAAATGTGGATAGTGCTTTACCAAGTAGTCATGGATACAGGTTCATAGGACACACACAGCGGAGTAATCTTAAAAATATTACAAATGTGGAGAGCCTTTGATCTGAAAGGAATAGCTCAGTGTTCATCAGAGAACTGACTCACATGGGAGAGAAGAAAGTAGTGCATAGAACATTTTTGAAATGATTTTCAATCAGAATTGAATCCTCAGCATATGTAAGAGCATACACAGGAGAGAAATTATGAGTTTAGAAAACATTTGGCCAGAAGTCCCATCTGTACAGGTATCAGAGACCTGGACACATGACAGAATCCCTGTAAACATAAACATGAGAGGAAGTCTTTCAACCAGAAGCCAACCTTCTGCAGTTATTAAAACATTCACCCAGGAAAGAAGCCCAATGTAGGAAAATCTTTGTCAGAAAACCTCCGTAAGATGCTGGAGGGGATGTGGACAGAAAGGAACCTTACTTCATTGTTGGTGGGAGTGTAAACTTGTTCAACCACTTTGGAAAGCACTTCACATAGAGCTCCCCTATGACCAAGCAATCCCTCTTTTGGGCATTTACCCAAATGTTTACAAACAAAATCACACTAAAGCTACCAGCACAACTTTGTTTATTGCAGCATTATTTACCATAGCTAATATATGGAACCAACCCAGATGCCCCTCAGTAGATGAATGGATCAAGAAAATGTGGTATATATACACAATGGAATTCTATGCCTCCGTCAGAAAGAATGGCATTGCCCCATTTGTTAGGAAAAGGAAAGGCTTGGAAAAAATTATATTAAGTGAAGTAAGCCAAACCCAAAGAAACATAGGTCCCATGGTTTCCCTTATTTGCAATATCTAGTATATGTATGAGTCAAGCAGAAAAGGTCAGATAATGTGATGTTAGGAAAATGAACCCTTCGATATGTATTTAAATGTTTTTTTTTCTTTCATGCATTTGTTTTTAACGCATTTATAAGATTATTTCTTTGTTGCTTTGTATGTCCTTCCCCCACAGTATAACCCCTGCTTTCCCTATATTTGATGTCGGTATAATTTGTGGAGGAGAAGGGAAAAACAAGTCGTTTAAGGTTACAGGTGGACCCGTTGCAACAATGAGAAGTACAAGTTGTCATGTAGAAAATGAACTTTACAACTTTGTTGGGGGGGGCAGATCGTGGGGGGGGGACAGGGGAAGGCTGGAAGGGATGTGAAGGGTAAACAAAGGAGGAGGCTACAATGCTTGATAAGAAATGTACGCATTAACCTGCCCATGTAATTGTAACCCCTCTGTACAGTATGTTCACAAAAAATTAAAATAAATAAAAAGAAAATGAACTTTACAACTTTGGTGGGGGGGAGATTGCGTGGGGGGGGCGAGGGGAGGCTGGGAAGGGATGTCAAGGGTAAACAAAAGAGGAGGCTGCAATGCTTGATAAAAAATGTACTCATTATCTCGCCCATGTAATTGTAACCACTCTGTACAGTATGTTCACAATAAAAAAACGAAAAGAAAAAGAAAAGAAAACCTCTGTAAATTATACAGAGAAATCCTTCATAGCAGATGTAAACTGGGTGTGATGGGAAACCATTCTTCACCCTTCAGCTCTCTAAGCCAACATTTCTCATCCTTTCATCGTGTTGAGTGGGGATGGTGTCATTCAATATTATCCAAAGCATGTAGAAAAAACCAGTCTCGACAAGTAATTCAGAGATTGAAGTTATTAACTTGTGTCTTTTATACTAAGGAATAGTTTGTTAGGGTAATTTGATAAACTCTTCTTAGAAAAATGAGCTCTGGCCCTTTGGGACTGGATTCAGACCATCTCCAACATGGTTAGGGGAACAATAGATGGGTAAAGACTGTTATGATAGGAGGCAACCAGTTTTCTACTGCTCCCTTATGTCTCCCTCTGTATGTGTGATCCATGTCTTATAGTACAAATGACTTACTATTCCAGTTCAGTTTTGAATGGAAGATCTGATGGAAGATATTACTCCTTATTGCAGTACATCCATAGTAGTAAAATCTTTCTCAGAGCGGTAACAATGCTTGATAGGAAATGTATTCATGACTTCCTCATATAATTGTATAATCAATCTATACAGTGTCTTTACAATAAAAATTCAAAAATGTGGTGGATAAATAAAGACAAGAGTCTGCATTTTGTCTTAGGGGAGAACCCCAAAATGTCTTCAGTGCTTGCTTTTTTCTTTAATTACTGGTGATGAATAACTTGTGATTGATTCACTCTTAGCCCATTTAGTTGTTTTGCTGAGTGAGCTGTGATAAAACACCAGTGTGGACGATGTGATGAGCCTGCATTTTCTCAATGTTCTAGAGGCTGATTACAAATTTTATTGCCCTTACTTTGAAATACAATATGATGTTCCATATTTTGTTTGTGCAATGAGTATATATCCATACCATGAGTATATATCCAAAACCAAGAACACATATATTTCTGAAGTGGGTATCTTTTTTTTTTTTTTTTGGTCCAGTTGTGGCTGGGCCTTGGTAATGTCCCTCAGCTTTTCAGTTCAAGACTAGCGCTCTACCACTTGAGCAACAGCGCCACTTCTGGCTTTTTCTTTTTGCTTATGTTGTGCTGAGGAATCGAACTCAGGGTATCATGCTTGCAAGGCAAGCGCTCTACCACTGAGCAATCTTCCCGCCCCGAACACATATATTTCTTTGATATGAGAAGAAGGCTTTCATTTGCTATCTCATAAAGGACTAAGATAGATAAGACATTAGGCAAAATAAGACATTTTGCAATCACTCGCAAAAATTTAAGTTAACAAAAAATAAAACTATCTGCCACTTGAGCTATAGCATCACTTCTAGGCCGAGAGGAAGGAAGGAAGGAAGGAGGGAAGTGAGAGAGGGAAAGGGGAAGGGAAGGAAGGAAGAAGAAGAAACAAATTATTCGAAAGAAGAATGTTTAATATTTGGTGAATGTGAGAATTATTCTTTCAGAGGTGGGGCTCAAGAAAAATGGCTTTTACATAAAGCAAATTCTTGAACTGTTTAGAAAATGATACAGACGCTGTAATATTTTATAAATTGATTTACTAATTCAGTAATATTAAGTAAGGAGGTCAGGTGTGGCTGGTGCCCTACTTGCCACATGGTGGATGGTGGGGTCTGGCACCTTGTCTTCATGCAGGGGGAAGGAAAAGCCCCATCCATCACTTGCCACCCAACTGATGGGTGTGGCTGGATCCCTGCAAGCAGGCATGGGCATTTGGCTGATATGTTACTCAATGTGTTAGTTCAGTTCCTGGGACTGGGAATTTCCTGTGGACCTGCCTCCTGCTTAGGCCCTATTTAGGCTGGACCAGCAGTGGCACCAGATGCCATGGTACATGTCTCTGTGATCATGTCCTGTGTCCTGTCTCCTGGCTTGTCTCTGGTCATCATAGTGTCCCAATTCAGCACTCTCTCGGTTCTGATTGGTTTCTTGGTGTTGTTTTTATTCTTTTTTCCCCCTTTCTGTCCTGTTTCCAAGCTGTCTAAGTGTATTTGTGGACAGCAAGTCTTTGTTACAACAGGTTGCTTGCAGACTGCTAGCTGTGTAATAGACTCCAGCATTCCATCTTCCAAAATGTGGCATTCTACAAATATACTGTCTTCTTTTACAGAAACACAAAGATTGACCTAAATTTAGAATTTCTTGAGCCAAGATAGATGCCACTGTATAGTTATGTAATTAAAGATATCCTGGAGGCATTTAGAAGAAATGTCTGTTACATCAGAAAGTGCTTAATTAGTAAACCAAGACCAAGACTCTAGATCCTATATAAGCCAATCATTCTAGATATGTCCAGAGCTGTTTGGTTACACGAAGAGCTCTACTTTCACACTTGCATGAAGAAATGTTTTTGTGCCAGTATGAGGTGTTGACCTCAGGAACTGAGGTGAAGCCAGACAGTGCTGGCTTCAAAGGAGATTCTCTCATCTTGACCTCCATAAAAGCTAGGAATCAAAGCATGAGCCCTGTGGGCTGTTCTGAAGAAATCTCTGTCTGGGAACAAGAGGTTTCATTCAATGCTTCGCCTCTGGCTTCCTGTCCCTTCAACAATTTCAGTATTTAGTTTAATTGTTGAAAGAGAATCCTTAAATCCTGCCTATGATTCCATTTACAAGATAAAGACAGTGGATTTCACATTGCCAGATTTAGCTAGGTTCCTAGATTAACCCCTTCCCTCACACTGTTTACCCGTATGCTTATCTACTGAGGCCTAGTAAAAAATAAATAGGGGGATTGGGAGGCCCTTGGCCTTCCTAATTGTAAGACACACACACACACACACACACACACACACCCCGGCCATTTGGATATAGCTCATTCTGTTTTTACAAACTGGATGCTTTCTGATAAAGGATGGTTCATGGACTGGAGTCCTTCTACCTAGGCCTGCCATATAGCTGGAATTAAAAGGCACGAACCAACATACCACATTCATTCAAAGTATCCCTGATGATAACATTTTATTATTGATTTTATTATTTTTGTTATTATAATTTGGCCAACACTATTGCTTGAGCTCAAACTTTAAGGGACTTACTGCTCACTGAATTGGTAAAGCACCCTTTCCTCCTTTTAATTTAAAAACAGCAATTAGAAATGAGCAATTACACTCCCTCATGTGTGGAATCTTAGCTACTCAGGAAGCTCAAATTAGAAAGGTAGTATTGGTAGGCCATCCCATGCAAAAGCTTCATGAAAATGGTATCTTAGCCAATAAAAGCATGGATCTGGTCATATGTGCCTATCTTATTTGCTACTTGTGATATGTAATTATAAAATTAGTGTGTAGAAAGGCCCAGACAGAGAAGCAAGACCCTAAGGTGCAAAATCAGTGATACAAAAGGGCATCTGGGCCGGGCGCTGGTGGCTCACGCCTGTAATCCTAGCTACTCAGGAGGCTGAGATCTGAGGATCATGGTTCAAAGCCAGCCCGGGCAGGAGAGACCGTGAGACTCCTATCTCCAATAAACCACTAGAAAACCAGAAGTGGCGCTGTAGCTCAAGTGGTAGAGTGCTCGCTTTGAGCTGAAGAGCTGAGGGACAGCGCCCAGGCCCAGAGTTCAAGCCCCACCACCGACAAAAAAAAAAAAAAAAAACTACATCTGGTGTAGAAGGTAAAGGAAGCCTCACAAATTTTTGCCCCTGAATTCAACCTGAGGACCACTAATATGATCTGTGCAAACAATACATTCTTCCAAATATTTAGTGGAAGCATTTGAATGTGGTTTACAGTATGATAGGTAAACAGTCCTTTAGCAAGTGATTGCAAAAAGACCTTTGCATATGTCTATATGATATTATGAATTTTATATCCTATTCGGTAGAAACCATGAGTCCTGATTGGATCAAATAGTTAAGATCTCCTGATCTAATGGCACTGTTGCTTCACGTCGGGATTCTTAGTTGCTCAAAAGTATGAAGTTTAAAGATCACAATTGAAAGGCCAACTAGATAGGAAATGCTGTGAGACATCACCAATTGTCACCAAATTTCCCACAAGTGGTGTTATGAATCAAGTTAATAGACTGTCATCACATTTGTTCCTTTATTACAAAATCTCAGGGACAGTACCCAGGCCCTGAGTAGAAAGCTCTCCAAGGCTAGGGAAGATATTTTGTAAAATGGGTTCTTTGGCCCTCGTGCAGGAAAGTTACCATTCTTGTATAAGCCTAAAGTACTCCACAGAGTATAGTCATTGTCCCTCAATTGAAGTTGATGTTGAAATATCTTTTTTTTTGTCATGGGGCTTGAACTCTGTACTTGGGCCACTGTCCTTGTGCTCTTCAGCTCAAGGCGAGCCCTCTACCGCTTGAGCCACAGCACCACTTCCGGTTTTCTAGTGGTTTATTGGAGATAAGAGTCTCACAAACTTTCTTGCCAGGCTGGCTTTGAACTGCGATCCTCAGATCTCAGCCTCCTCAATAGCTAGGATTACAGGCGTGAGCCACGGGCGCCTGGCGATGTTGATATATCATATAAGCCTGGTTAATGATAAATTGCTACAAACAGTTTGGTATCTTTTGTCATGTGAATGCACATGAATATACCTTTGTGTTTCTGACAAGTTCATAGGTCCTTGCAGAGGTTCATGTTACTATGTAGGACAATGTGGTCCACGTCTGTAAGGTGTGGAATTAGACCTTCAAACAGAGATCTCATCATATAAAATGTGGCCAAATATTTCAGTTTACTTGAAACAGGATCATAAGAAAAGGAGTCAAGTAGTGATGATTTAAGATCCCAGAATACCAATATATTTGAACGAGAAGACAATGGTCTTCTACTGTGTGCACACAGATGTAGGAGAAATACTCTTTTCAGTCTGTTCTGTCCAGATGTGCAGAAGCACTTTTGTTGTTCTTCCCTTATGGATTGCACTTTATTTCAAGGCCACTCCCAGGGCTGAATGAGAGGGTATTTAGTTTCAGCTCATTCTAAAAGCTCCTATGTCCTGAGAAGAGAAGTGGTGAACCATGACTTGGCTACATATCCACCCTAGACCTAATCACTAAGAGTGGGTTAGGTTATATAATTTTTCAGAATGTCAACGGTCCTACCACAAGGTTCATCCTGTAGCAATATCCAAAGTTAGGCTTTAGAATAGTTCTGCCTTTGTATGAAGATTTCAACTCTAAATTAGATTATTTTCAATAGCCATTCATTGAATGTTACTGGATAAAGTATCAACATAGTCACATTTATGTTACAGAACATTGTGATATCATCAGCAGGGGCAGTTCAAATGACCCAAATCATGACGCTGAAGAATCTGCTCTCCAGAGATCTAAATATTTAAACAAAAACCTCCAGTTCCCAAGCAATCTTGACCCCAATAAGAGAGCAGGATCGTAGGTGAATCCTTGTCTCCTCCTGAGGTTAATCTGGAATGATGCACTTCAGAGTGACTGGAAGGGGAAAGAAGCTGGGATACTGAGCACAGTGGGTACTGAACAAGGCTATCATTGGATTTTCACTAGAATTTCAGGGACCACCCAAGGCCTCCTTCCATTACCTTGAGCACTGATATCTTTATTGTCCACTTCTAGGTCATTGTTCCTCCCATAATTAACATAGTATTAAGTGTACATTTTTCTTGTTAACATCTTACCCTTACCTCTCTTTTCTGTTTCCTCAATGAATTGTGAAGTTCTTTTAAATTGTTTTCTTTCAGGTTTCTGGATCAGAAACATCCTTGTATGAAGTCCCTGTTATAGAGGTCTCAGAACTTTGAGAAGATCACTACCTGAGGCATCCACAGCCAACCATCTTTTCCCCACGTGTACATGGGGTGTGAGCAAAACCAAGCCCAATCTTCAGCTCAACGTGAGTGCTCTACCACTTGAGTCACAGTGTCACTTCCTAGCCAAATCTTTATATGTGCATTCTAACTTAAATGTTTGTTACCAAAAGTTTGATGTGGAGACTTCATCAGGTGTGTTGGAAGTTGGCTGGGCTCATAGTCTAGGCCAGAACTCAAAATGTAAGGTATAGGAAAGAAAAGATTGGTGAGGTGCCAGCCGAGGAGAGGAATGCAGTTCCAAAGTCTTCATGCAATATGCAAGCCTGGCTAGCCCCTTGGGACAGGAGTGAGGAGCCCAGAACAGGGCCTGTGCTACCCATCAGTACACCACCAGCACCACATGGCACCTCTAGCATGGGACTTGGTGTGCCCAGGTTTCAGGAGTGCTCAGTGTTGACACAGGGACCTGTTAGTCAAGGTAATCCAGTGGCCCAATGTAATCGTCTTGTTGTATGTAGATGATACAATTGCTTGTTGTCAAGAAGAATTGGTAGTAAAACTATTTTTAGATGAACTAGATAAAATTCTTCAGGATATTTGTGCGTGTGTGTGTGTGTGTTTGTGTGTGTGTGTGTGTGTGTGTGTGTGTGTGTGTGTGTGTGTGTGTCCTAAGAAGAAAACAAATTGAAAAGTAGTTCAGAGAGAACTCAAATGACAGGAGTGTCAGACTTAAGTCCACTGCAAGATAGATCCATTACAATCACAACCAATAAGTGAAAAGGAAAGGTTTGGGGCTGGGAAGGTGGCTCAGTGGTAGGGTGCTTGCCTTGCACGCATGAGGCCCTGAGTTCAATTTCTCAGTACCACATAAGCAGAAAAAAAAAGCCAGAAGTGGAACTGTGGCTCAAGGGGTAGAATGCTATCCTTGAGCTGAAGAGCTGAGGGAAAGCGCCCAGGCCCAGAGTTCAGGCCCCACGACTGGACCCCCCCCCCCCCAAAAAAAAGAAAGAAAAGGAAAGGTTTCCTTCACTTATTTTTTACCTACCTTGACAAAGCACATTGTGTTCAAAATAAGAAGAACAGAAATGTATATGTTGATGTTTACTGTTGTACCACAGCTAGTTTTCAAGTGACAGTAGAGGTATAGAGTCTCTTCTGTGTGCGGCCCCTGCACTCACTGGAATGGAGGACAGTAGTATTGAAAGTGAACTAAAGTCACTTTTAAATTTATCTTTTAAATTGCAGAGGTAGCCTTGACTAATTAAAATGAGCAGACTTTTTGTTTTGCTGGTCCTCATGCTTGAACTCAGGGCCCAGGTGCTGTGCCTGTGCTGCTTTTGCTGAAGTGTAGCATTCTACCACTTGAGCCACAGCACCACTTCCAGGTTTTTCTGTGTATGTGGACCTGAGGAATAGAACCCAGCTCCTCATTCATGCAATGCAAGCCCTGTACCACTTCCCTACCTTGCCTGTCCTATAAGCACACTTTTTATTTTAAAAGAAGAAAGAATAGGTTGGTATGTAGTATGCACCTTCCATGTGCAAATCCCAAGGTTCAATCCCCCAAGGTGAAAGGAAGAAAGTAGAAAATGGAATGATATGAAGTATACAGTTACAAGAACAAAGAAAAATAGAAGAAGAAAGGCAATGAGCAAGAATTTAGGTTTTTGTTTGTTCATGATTGTTTCTTTTTTCTTTTAATTGTTAGTTGTGGGGTTTAAACTCAGGGAAGGCCTGGCATATTCCCTTATCTTTTCACTAAAGGCTGGCATGCTACCACTTCCAGCCAGAATGTCACTTCTAGTTTTCTGTTATTTAATTGGTGATAAGTCACAATGAATTTTCTGCTGATGTGGTGCTGAGGAATGGAATCCAGTGCCTCATGAGCAAGGCAAGCATTCTAACACTGAGCCACGCTCCCAGCCTGCCTCCTTTCTTAAAACAGTGTGGTTGGGGCTGGCAATGTGGGCTAGTGATAAAGTGTTTGCCTAGCATGCATAGAGCACTGGGTTTGATTTCTCAGTACCTAACAAACAACAAAAACTACCAAACACCTCTAGAAGCACTGGTGCTGTAGCTCAAGTGGTAGAGTGGTAGCCTTCAGCATAATGAAATTCAGGAACAGTTCTCATGCCCTGAGTTCAAGCCCCAGGAATGTCAAACAATCAAAACAACAACAATAACAACAAATGAGCAAATGAAAACAAAAAGCCCAATGTCAGCAAGTTTCATTGATAAACACACACACACACACACACACACACACACACACACACCCTTTTTTAAACCGTATTCACCTCCTTTACCATGTCTGCTCACCCTCCCTGCTCCAAATGCTACCTACATCCACCGGGGAACTTATTGTATGTTTCTGTTGTTTTTGCATTCTTAAAAAAGTTATTGTGAAGGTGACACATATATATGTATATATATATAGGTCAAAGTTACATAAGCCAGGTATGGATTTCATTACTTATTGAACAGTATGCGTTTTTGCACGATTCCACCTACTTATTAAACGTAGCCTTTTCCCCCATATATAACAGTAAAGTATACCAATATTAGGTATTGATCTCATTGTCTGGGTGCTGTCCCTGACCATTTTATCTTAAGGCTCTATCACTTGAGCCATCTATCAATTTCTACTTCTGGATTTTTAGGTGATTAATTGTAGATAAGAGTTTCATTGACTTTTCTGAAAGGGCTGGATGAAAGCTCAATCCTCAGATCTCAGGTTTACCACCATGAGACACTTGTGTCCAGCACCTTTAAATATTATTATATGCACTATTTTATTTGTGGTATGTGTTTTACTTTTCATCATTCACACAGCTTGATTTCTGGGCCTGGGCTCTGTCTTCAGCTCAAGGCTACTGCTCTACTACTGGAGTCACAGCACCACTTCCAGCTTTTTCTGTGTATCTGGTGCTGAGCAACCTAACCCAGAGCCTCATGCATGCAAGGCAAGCACTCTACCACTGAGCCACCTTTCCAGCCCCTTCAGTAGCATTTTCAAAGGAATATATCAGGCCTTACATATTTGTTTGTTGCACAAGTTCAACAAACCATAGAACCAAAATACTTGGAAAAGTATGGCACCCATAGTAAACATGCAGTCTTTGAAAAAACTGGCATTATCCTATGAACAATGCATTGTAACAACTATTTAGTAGGATTTAAATTGTAATAGGTATCAGAGGTGATTTACAGTGTATAGAAGATTCCCTGGAGATTATATAACAGGTGATTTGCACTGTATAGAAGGATGTGTGCAGGTCACATGAAAGCAAACTAAGAAATACACATCAGATGAGACAAATATAATAAATAGTAAAGTAATCACTAAAATGAATCCATATTAATATTGTAATATAAAAATAGTACTGTCTGATTTGAACAGAAGAAAACATACTCAAGAAAATAAGCCAAAAAGACATACATTAATTATCAAGAAATAAAAATAAATCAATATAAATATATCATAAGCAACAATGAATACTGAAAAATACAAATAGTTATAGTATGAAAGGAAAAGAACATCAGCACGAATTGTGTTAACACAGATACAGAGTATTGACAATAACAGGCAAATTATAAATCTGTATAACAAAAGTTCTATGCTGAAAAGTAAAGTCTACAAAGACATGATTAAAAGGCCAAAGAATGATAATTTCTTTAATCTATCATTATGATTGGAGAACTAATACTCCTCTTAATGACTGAATAACTAGACAAACGGTCAGTAGAAACACACACATGGATGGCATTATCTTTACTAAATGCTGTTTATAAAGCACTATGCTGTCATATTAACCAAGACAGACACACTGAGAATAGATATGAAGACAAATTGTCTAGAAATCAGTATGACAAATAAATCTATGTTGTAAATACAATAAAATCCAACAATATGTTTCTAATAATCTAACAGTGAAACAAGCAGATGGAAACTAGTATGGATCTGTAAAAAATGCATGCTATCATTGTGATTTATTCAATATTAAAGGGAGCCACTTTCTTCACTTGTGAAATAAAAACAGTTGCTTTCAATTATGTATGGTGTTTTCACATGTATATCTTCTGGCGGGTGTGGCAGAGCCATAGAATGTGAGGGAAAGAGGGTGATGAAAGTGAAGTATACAACTCAAGAGTAGAGATAGGAGGGAGGGATTGGGAGAGAGTGAAAACATGGAAGACACTGTATGAAAGGAAAGGTATTTATTACCTGACTCATGTCGTTATAATCTCTGTATACATGACTTCCATAATAACATCAAATTACACTAATTATAAAACAATACCTCCAGCATAAACGATTTGCTTAGTGAAGAAAATCTACCACAGTTAGAACAGTTACAATTGTTAAAAACACAATACAACACTTAATTTGAAAGATAAACTATTTCAGTTTAGGTTGCATATTAATTCTACATAAACCAGTAACAATGAACAGTTTCATTGTAGTATCCTATTAAGTGTTAATGTTAAATGTTGAGGTAAGAAAAACCAAGGCAAGTACTTCTGGCTCAAGACTGTCATTTTAGCCTAGCTACTAAGGAGGAAACTGAGGTCTGGAAGCCAGCCTGGATAGACAACTCAAACTAAGCAGCTAATGAACAGGTTAGAGGTATGGCTCAAGTGATAGTGCCAACAGTGAGTGAGGAAGTTGACTGACTGTGAGACCTGCAGTTCAAGCTCCAATAGTAGCTCAAGAAAACCATGAGGTATGTGTATTACATGTGTTTCTAAGTTAGAAACCTAACTGTAGTGATATGAGCACGTCTTCATCTCAGATATAAAGGGAAAAGAAGATGAGTGGAGGAGGGAAAGAAGGGAAGCAAAAGGTTAGGGAAAAGAAGGAAGAAGAGAGAACAAGAGAGTAGTGGAGAGGAAGGGAAAAGAGGGAAAAGGAAATGAGGAGAAGGAGAGAGGAGGGGAGGAAAGTTTCATGGCATCAGATTTGAAAGTAACTGGTCTGGGAAGATTGCTCAGTGGTAGAGTACTTGCTTTGCATGCATGAGACCCTGGGTTCGATTCCTCAGCACCACATAAGCAAAAAGTTGGAAGTGTTCCTTTGGTTCAATTTGTAATGTACTCACCTTGAACTGAAGAGCTGAGCAACAATGCCCAGTCCCACAGTTCAGGACCCACGTGTGAGCAAAAAAAAAAAAAAAAAAAGAAAGAAAAAAAACGAAAGAAAGATTTGACTGTAACCCCAGAAATTCAACTCCAAAAGTACCTCCTTGAAAAAACAAAGAAACAAACAAACAATGTGAGTCTCTGGTGGATCACACCTGTAATCTTAGGTACTGAAGAGGGTGAGATCTGAAGATCGGGTCTCAAAGTCACCCTGGGCAGGTATAGCTGTGATACTCTTACTTCCAGTAAATCACCAGAAAACCGGAAGTGGTGCTGTGGCCAAAGTGGTAGAGTGCTAGTCTTGAAGTTAAGAGCTGAGGGACAGTGTTCAGGCCCAGAGTTCAAGCCCCATGACCTACAATGAATGAATGAATAAATAAATAAATAAATAAATAAAACACATGAAAACTGAGTATATTGAAAAACACTACCAACAAAGAAAAAATAGCATGGTATGAGAGAACTTGCATAACTCTAAATAGATTGCTAACCAATATGAATTATAAAATATAAAGAAAATCCTTTAAGTAATCCACACACAACAAAATCTAATTTTAAAATGGGGAAAAGATTGAAGAGACTTTTCTAAAAAGGACATACACATGTAGTACATTAAAATATAAAAGTAGTTTAATATCAGTAGTCATGAGAAAAATTCAAATCAAAATTCCATTAAAATAACGATTTTACACATGCTAGTATGGACATAGTTTTAAATAAAAAAAACAAAAATACTCCCAAAGTCTAAAAAAACCTAGGAAAGATGTGAAAAGAATGTGAACCTTGGTTCATTTCTCTCAGGTATGTAAAACTATCAAAGATGAAGCCAGGTGCCCAGGGCTCACGCCTGTAATCATAGCTACTCAGAAGGCTGAGATTTGGGGATCACGGTTCAAAGCCAGCATGGGCAGGAAAATCCATGAAACTCTTATCTTCAATACAAGCACCAGAAAACCAGAAGTGGTGTTGTAGCTCTAGTGGTAGAGTGCTAGCCTTGAACTAAAGAGCTGAGCAACTGCACTCAGGCCTGGAGTTCAAGCCCCTTGATCGACCAAACAAACAAACAAACAAACAAACGATCAAAGATGGTACGAAGAGTCCTAAAAAGAACTGAATATAGAATTATATAGAAATATGGTCCAGCATTTCTACATTTGTATGCAACAGCAGATAAAGCAGGGAGTACAACACATGCTTGGAGAATCACTTCTCAAACTCTACTCACAATAAGCAAAACATCGAAGCATGTAAAACTATAAATATGTTCAAATGCAGGGATGAACTTTAAGTAAAATAAGCTAAATAAAACACACCAGTCATAAAGGAACAGCCATGGTATAATTTCCCTTACTGACCTTTCAAGGACCGACAAACTTGTAGAGCCCAAATATAGGATGATTCCAGACACTGGGATAGAGAGGAACAGGAGCTGCCTATTCAATGATTAAACAGCTTCACAGATGGAAGATGAAAAGTGTTGTAGATGAATGGATGGAATGGCCTCACAACAGTGTGGCCCAGTGTTTTATCAATGAACTGTACACATAAGAATGGCTAATGTAGCCACACACAGTCTGAAACACAACTATTCTCCCTGGACTTGGGAAACTCAAGAAAGGTTAGTTGCCAGCCTAGGCTACATAAGAAGATGAAGAGCTTGCTGGAGGTGGGTGGGGAGTGTAGTCGAGGAGCTGGGAGGGCTGGGATGGTAGGGGAAAATCAAAGAAGGAGGAGGCAACAATGTTTAATAAGAAATGTACTCATTACCTTGCTCAAGTAAGTGTAACCCCTCTGTATGGTATTTTCACAATAAATAAACTTATTTAACAAAAAAGAGCTTGCTGCACTACATAGCAAGACCTGTCATCAAAAGGAACATGGAAAAATCAAATTTTGGATTGTGTGAGGACATATGGGTGACAGACATATCTATTTTACCTACTAAAATAACAAGCAAACTGAAAGTGTTTGAGCACATGCTAAAACAGTGTTTAGTTGGAAATACACACTACAAATAGCATTAATAACAAACACACATGGGCAAAAATACAAATTATTATAATCTGTGTAGGTTTTGCAGATGATTTCACTGACTATTGCTCAAATGTGTCACATATTCCTGAACCATTTCTCCCACTAGATTCCCAAGGATACATCGCCACACATGCTATTTAGTATTGACGTTCCAAAGATTAAAGTTTACTACTTAGCAAATGTATGTCAGATTTTGCCATTAGTGATATTTCAAATATGAAAACCATAGTCACTGTATTGTTTATTTTCACAACCAGCTTCTATCTTATAATGTCAGTGAACACAAGTATGCAAGCAGAACAAGAAGAAAAAGGAAAACTGCAGGAACCACATCAAATGAGGTTAAACCAGAGAAAGATAATAGAATCTGGGAAACTCAAATTATTTTATGTTTAGCAACAATTTTCCTGTATAATGAGTGAGAAAAATGTCAATTTTAAGAGCCATGTCACCAAAAGAAAACTGATCAGTAAGAAAATCTACTTCCCAGATAAACCATTTGAAGAAAATTAAAATTAAGAGAAAAATGGAGGAAAGAGAAGCAGAGAGAATGAAAGAGAAAAAGAGACACAGAGAGAAATAGACAATGAGAGAAAAAAGAGAGAGATAAAACTAGTGAAGCCACATGGTGGTGGCTCATGCCTACAATCCCAGCTAGTCAGGAGGCTGAGATCTGAGCATAGAAGTTCAAAGCCAGCCCAGGCAGGACCATCTGTGAGACTCTTATCTCCAATTAACCACTAGAAAATTGGAAGTGGTGATGTGGCACCAGTGGTAGAATACTAGCCTTGAGCTGCAGAGTTTAAGTATAGCACCTAGGCCCAGAGTTCCAGAACTATGACTGAAAAAAAAAAAAGAAAGAAGGGATGGTAAAGGGAAACAAAGGAGGAGGCAACAATGTGTGATAAGAAATGTACTCACTCTCTGTATGGTATTTTCAGAATAAATAAATGTAATGCAAAAGAAAGAAAGCTAAAAACATGAAAAATAGAATGAATTGGGAAAATAGGTAAGAGAACTCCTATGAGAGCACCATAGAGAAAAACAGAGATTTCTATAAATACCATCAAACTCAGCCTAAGTTTCAAGTAAAACAAAGACCACAAATCAGTCCAAGAGTATTTACAGAGATTAATTGAAGTACTTAAAGCTCACTCAGTCCTGTAGAATATTTGAAGTTATGTTTGACCACACTATTTCAGCAAATCCAGTAAAATTTCATTAGGATAGTTTACTATTCCATATGAGGATGTGATGTCTGAGCAGTTGCTAGCCATCCTTCACCCTCCATGAGAAGTCATCTCCTAGCTGT
The DNA here is from genome assembly GCF_019054845.1 of Dipodomys spectabilis. NCBI lineage: Eukaryota > Metazoa > Chordata > Mammalia > Rodentia > Heteromyidae > Dipodomys > Dipodomys spectabilis. The sequence continues at coordinate 2,972,313 of NW_024870904.1, read as the reverse complement.
CACTGAACCACATAACTAGTGGGACAACTTTCTCTCACACTAGAAAATGTAGAAACAAACAAGCATATCTGCACTTAACTTGGAATGTCAGATTTTATAATCTGCTAAATCTCCATGCCATCTTTAGTTGTTTTTTTTTTTTTTTTTTTTTTTTTTTTGTCCGTTGTGGGGCTTGAACTCTGGGCTTGGGTGCTGTCCCTGTGCTCTTCAGTTCAAGGTGAGCGCTCTACAGCTTGAGCCACAGCGCCACTTCCCTTTTTCTAGTAGTTTATTGGATAAAAGAATCTCACAGACTTTCCTGCTCGGGTTGGCTCTGAACCCTGATCCTCAGCTCTCACCTCCTGAATAGCTTGGATTACAGGTGTGAGCCACCCGCACCTGGCTACAACTTTAGCATTTTTAGAAACACGTTCCTGAAGCTGAATCTTTTTTTTTTCTCTTCATCCATCTTGGACACCCTTAGGTTCATAATGCAATGTCAAACAAAGTGAAAAATAAAAGAATCTCACTAGAGATCCTTTCATGCTTTCTTGCTGTTGACAATGAATAAAGATTCTGGAACCATGGCTTGGAGCGAAGGCAAATAAGGGAGTCAGAAAAGAACCTGTGTGATTTTACCCTAGATGTTCCTGTACAAAACATGATATGTGGGCTGGAAGAGCCTTCCTATGGGAGAAGAATCATTCCTGTCTTAAGAAGAGCATTAAAGTGTCCACTAAAGACATATGCACGGGGGCTCGGAAGGTGGCTCAGTGGTAGAGCACTTGCCTTGCATGCCTGAGGCCCTGGGTTCGATTCCTCAGCACCACATAAGAAAAAAGAAAAAAGCTGCAAGTGGCGCTGTGGCTCAAGTAGTAGAGCGCTAGCCTTGAGCTGAAGAGCTAAGGTATAGGGCCCAGGCCCAGAGTTCAGGCCCCAAGACCAGACCCTCCCCCAAAAAAAGAACAGAAAAAAAACCTAAATCTCCTACAAAAGATTGTTGAAAAATTGAACCCAAAAAAGGAAAACATGTCACTTGTTCACTAAAAGTAATTATCACTGAAATACACCTAGGGATATGTAAACTATTTTTCTATTAATGTAAAGATATCTTAGGAATCCATTGATTATTTGTACTCTACCTCATTTATTTACATATTCAAACACATGTATGTTTTGAACAGTATTTTCACACAAAGTTACAGAGATAAAATATATACAACACATATTTTTGTTTTATAATGTTTCAGTAATGGTTGTCATATGGCACATTACCCTTTATGCAAATAATTAGCATACCTTGTACAATGACTTGCAATTTGAGTTTGAACCTGCTTTGGCCAAAGGTACATCAGGAATGATGACATAAACACAGATTGAGAAGTCCCTCACTTTCCTAAGCAGTCATATTAAGCATCATGTCCATTCTGCTGGAGATACAGGGCCTAATAAAGATGCAAGATAAAATGCTGGTCAGAGGAGTGACAAAATCCCAGTCAACCATCCCCAGCCAAGGCACCAGTAGATTGAAGTCTTATGTGTTACTACACAATATTAAAAGAAAAAACACCCCAAAATGTAGATCCATCAAAATTAAAACCAACAAATTATATCCCTATGTGCTTTTGCTTGTACTTATTGGTTGATTACACAAGATATTCTGTTATCAAGTAGTGATGTAGTTTTTACAATTATTTAGAAAGGTAATTGTTAATATAAAATACATGACCTTTACAGTGACATATACAAAAAGTGAAAATCTATTCTGTATACATCATTGAGGTTGTTTTTGCTCAGAAAGACACTATGAATCCTTTAAAAGCAATACTTGCACATTACTACTGCGTTTTATTGTCACAAGAATGTTTTCTTACTTTGAAAAACTTAAAAGAATTTAGTATAGACTAAGTGTTCACATTCACAATACTTAAGATCAGGAGTGTTACAGATTTCAAGGTGGGGGCATTTTCTGTGTGTTTTGGGATTTGGACTGTCCTCATACACCTTAGTAACTGAACATCCTGCCTTGAAAATTTCAAGTTTTCTATTTCATATTATTGCATTAGAATATAATCTGAATTTTAAAAAGAGCATTGTAAGTGGGCTATCATGTCTAACAGCTGTAATCTTAGGTATTCAGAAGGCTGAGATCTGAGGAAAGTTAGTATTATCCTCACCTTTAGTCCTCAGCTCCACCCAGGCCTGAGCTCCTCCCAGACCTAGAGTTCCCTCCACACAGCTGGCCACTCCCTCTCTCATCTCAGACTCACCTGAGCATGTACTTAACTCACTTTCTGCCCCCCAGATCCTGTTGCAACCTGAAGAGGGACAAATGCTTGTGCTCCCTGTCCTAGGAAATATGATCCTTCTAATAAACCTTATACTAATCTTTCTCCTGTGCCTGCTTGTGGTCCCCTGGGAAGGACATGAAGGAACCCTACAAGGATCACAGATTGAAGCCAGAGGGATATGGAAGTCTGAGAGACTTATCTCCAATACACTACCAAGGTAGTGGGAAGTGCAAATGTGGCTTAAGTGGTAGAACATTATCATTGAACGGAATAATTTCAAGGTCAGTTTCCAGACCTTGAGTTCAAGAATCAGGGCAGGCAGACACATATCAAGGGCATTTTATTGTATTCAAATTATATTTTAACAATTGTTTTTGGTATACATGTATAGGAAATCTCTCTCATTTTTTTTTGTCGGTGTGGGGCCTGAACTCTGAGCCTGGGCACTGTCCCTCTGACCTTCAGCTCAAAGCTAGCACTCTACTACTTGAGCCACAGTACAGTGCTGGCTTTTTCTGCTTATTTGGTTCTGAGGAATCAAACCAGGGCTTCATTCACGCAAGGCAAGCACTCTACCACTGAACCACCTGCCCAGCCAGTCTATCTCATTTTAAGTGATGTAAAATAGGCTAATTAAATTAGTAGAGAAATTGTAATTTGTCAGAACAGACACATCAATTGGAGTATATCTGTGCAAGCAGCATTTTGAAAGTTTCAAAAGCCATAGGAAATTCAGATGATGAAAAGAGGATCAGTATTTTTATATAAGACATTTTCAAGGAATGTTTACCATTCATTGGCTTCAATTCACAAAAAGCAAGTTAATAAAGTCACCTGGGTGAGTACCAGAATCTCTAGGTTCAGGAATATAAACGCACAACTCCTGACTCTCCTTGTCTGAAAATCAGAGGTTTGTGAGCCACTTTCTGGCACCTGGAGGAACAAGTGCTAGTGGCAGCACAAACCTATGAGCCCTAAAATATCATCCACCCCAGACTGGGGAAAGATGGTAAGGGCGGACTCTTGCTAGGAGCCTCAGATCCCTTCATGTTTCAGCTCTCAAGTTCCCCTGAAAAAGAGAATCTGGGGTTCTACCTCTTGGCTCTGACTATAGAGTGCAAAGCTGTACTTCAGAGCCCTTCCAGCAGCAAGACAAAAGCAAAGTAACCCGAATTTGTAAACTAAAAACACAAACAGTGGACAAGGAGGCATTGGCACCTCTGCCCCCCCAACCCCCAATCCCCCATCCCCCCACACACTTTCAAAGGATCTATGCCCCGATAGAAACTACAATTCCCAGAATGCGATGCACAATTCACCTAGAGGAAGTGGGCTTGTTACAGCATTTTGACTTGCACAAGACACTTGGTCCTAAGTGTGCAAGGATGCATGGGAACCTTTCTCTCCCAGCTGAGGGAATTTAGGTGAGTTTCTTCTTGAAAATTCAGTTTGCCAACATAAATATTGTGAGACCAATTAAAAACACAAATATATTAGAAGCATTGTATAATTTGGCTTTTTAATTCTTAGTTCTTTTAATATAATTGAGGTTATGAATCTACATAGATTTTATTTTTGTTTTTGTTCAAAAAGTACGTTCTGCTGAATGTAAATTATGTCTCTGTTTCTCCTTAAAGTTTTGAATATCTCCCCTCTCACTTTACAAAGGTATTTGCAGCTGGGTGCCAATGGCTCATGCCTGTAATGCTAGGTACTCAGGAAGCTGAGATATGAGGATCCCCGTTCAAAGCCAGCCTGAGCAGGAAAGTTCATAAGCCTTATCTCCAACTAACCACCAAAAAATTCGAAGTGGCTTGTGGCTCAAGTGGTAGAGAGCTCACTTGAACTGAAAAACGCAGGGACAGCACTCAGGCTGGGTTCAAGCCACAAGATCGACCAAAAAAATACAGTACTTGCAGACAGTAACTGATTGATTCTGGCATCATCTTCCCCTGCTCTAATATATATACTGGAATAAAACAACAGAATTTAAAAACAGATATACTTTATAATCTTTGAATTAAATTGATTTGTCAAATTCTACTCATTACTTTCCCAGAAACTCCCAAATTCCATCTATGAAATTTTAAGGAGTTTTTGCTTATTTCTGTCTGAAATTTCCCTTTCCTTATAAAGTTTTTCCCTCATTTTGTTGTTGGTCCTGTGGCTTGAACTCAGAGCTTGGGCACTGTCTGTGAGCATTTGCTGTGCTCTACTTGCCTTTCTTTTAATAATTGCTTCAGGGGACTAGTGAAAAGTTTCCTCCCAGGGGTTTCTTAGAAAATGGTACTACTCCTCCAAGACTCTTCAAAAAAAATGGTTGTCTAGGAAGATCAGGATGAATGTGGGAGGAGGTAGAGTTCAGGGCAGGTCTATGTTCATGTGAAGCTTCATTACTTGCTCCAAACCAGTCTGTTTTTACTTTTCTGTTTTGCATATCCTATTTTGTTTTGATTTTCTACCTCTTCTCTGACCCTAGAAGTTCCTGTCAGCAAGTCTAGGCCACATATCTAGGGGTCCTCAGACTTGTCTTCCCAGACTGTATCTATTACACTGTGGAATAAATCTTTTGCCTCCCTCCCTCATATCAGACATTCTAAGCTTGTCTCTTAAGGGTTTGTTGTGATTGTTGATGATCCTTTCCCCACATCATGACTGGGAAGGATTGTGTAGGAAAGTTTCATGCCTGATATTCAGTCCTCCAGTGTAAGGGTTTTCCATCCCTCTTTTAGTGGACCTGAGCTATTCCTCATGAAAATGGAGATCCTGAGGCACATTTGGATGTATAGATGGCAACATTGGAGCACCTATAAAATATGAAGGAAAAAGAATTCTTTCTTTCTTTTTTTTTTATGTGGCAAGTACATTTAATGGAAAGTCTTAAGAGACAAGCCTTTATTCATTGTTAAAGACAAAATATTTTGAATTTATTAATATTTGTTACAGGAATTACTTCCCAAAAATGTTCATCACAGCTGGATTGAAAGAGTATTTGGGAAATGTGGCAACGTTGTTTACATAAGTATACCACATTATAAGTCTACTGGAGATCCAAAAGGATTTGTGTTTGTGGAGTTTGAAACAAAGGAGCAGGCAGCAAAAGCTATTGAGGTGGGTCTAAAGTGCAGTTCTCTTTTCAAAGGTAGAATTCTTTCTTTCTGTAAAAGTTAAAAGTAAGTTCCTGAGAGGCAAGGACATAAGGATCAGGTAAAAATGGGTGCTTCCTAGACTAGCTGTGTCCCATAGTGTCATTGTTCTTGGTTACATTTTTCAAACATTTACTTCTATGTATTATGTTTATTGTACTAGTATAAATATAATTTACTTCTTACATTTTTGAATTGTTCATTGCTCACAGATGTAAGTCTCATTATTATACAAATATTATATCCTCTTACTTCATGGATCACAGTTATTGACTATTGCAGATCCTGAGGTAGAAGGTACAAGTGTGGTAAGGTATTCAGGGATAGATTATGGTTCTGACTTCCTTTGAAAGAAAAGGTGAAACAATGGAAAAAGATGGAGCTTATGCATAACACTTGCAAAATTTCTTTGGCAGGAGATGTGGTGCATCCTTCTTGGGTTCTACTATGCTCAGCTGTGGAGCACATGGGCAGCAAAGATGGCGCTGGGAGGGGGTTGAGTGGGCAGACCCCAATTGATCTTCTGATCAGTGCCTAACCAGCCCGTGAAGGCTCAGGTGAATGATAGGGTGTGACCTTGACAGTGATTGGTTCCTCTTCCTCCCTTACCATACCACCCACCCTTGTTGTCCTTAAAAGGGGCTGCTCTCTGTTAATAAACGAGTTTTTCTACCTGCTGGATTTGGCTCCCCGCTGTGTCTGATTGTCTCCTGGGCTGAGGGAGGCTAGGGAACGGGCGAGCGCCGCACTTACCTTTCCTCGGACCCCGTCCGTCTTTCGTGGGACGGACGAAGACCCAACATCTGGCGCCCAACGTGGGGCACGAAAGGAAAAGATACCGGCCGAGGCTAAGCGGTCTCTCGGGGTAAGTGAAACCCTAAATATGGGTAATGCTATATCACAGAAGAAGGAGGAGGAGGCAACATTAGGCCTAGAAGGAGTACAGGAGGACTTGGGAAGTAAAAAGGAAAAGGAAAAGGTCAAATTCAACCGGGAACGCACTATCTGTGCATGCAGGGGCGGAGGCAGCTACTCAGGTGCCCCGGACGGTCCTAGGCCCCCTCCCTATTCCCCTGATTGGACGGGAGGTACGGCGCCCTACGAGACCTGCGAGAGGGACTTGCAAAGCCCAGACCCCTACCACATGGAGGGACCAAGGGCTGAGGAAGTAACCTACTCGGAGACCTCCTCTGGAAAGGAAGGGCCACCCAAGAGCTCTGGAAAGGAAGGGCCACCCAAGAGCCCAGACTCTCGGCCACAGGATTCGCTTCCCCAAGCGTATCCGGTCAATGTGGCATCAGGGGCTAACAGGCCCTTGGGATGGTATCCATGGGAAGCTAAGGATCTTAAAGAGCTCCGCAAGGCGGTGGCGGCGGAGGATGGCCCAAACTCTCCCTGGGCCCAGACCACTAGTTCTCAGTTTATTAAATGGTGTGCTTTCTTTAAGGAGGAATGCAGAGTGCAAGCGGAGAGTAACCGGCAGGCTCAACCAGCAAAACCTATTACTTATGCCATGCTAGCAGGGAAGGGGGAAGGGTACTCCACCGGCATCCAACAGGCCGCAATACCTGGCCCGTACCGTGACCAGGTGAGGCAGGCAGGACTTGCCGCTTGGTACAAACTAGATGATGGGCCTACTGAGTCCCCCATGGCAGAAGTGAGACAAAAACTGGGTGAGCCTCGACCTGATTTCATAGACCGAGTCCAACAGAGTGTTCACCTCAAGCTGCCGACAGGGAACCTCCGAGATCAGTTTGTAAAGCTGCTGGTCTGGGAAGGGAATGCAGACCACCGCATGGCCTGCGCAGGATTGAGAGAGAATTCCCTGAGCAGATGGGTGGTGGCCTCACAGGATGTGGGAACGCAACAGCATCAGTCCCAATCACTAGCTTTAGCTTTACAGGCTCAGACATCTACAATGACTGAGGCCATTACTCAGGCGCTGGCAGCCCAGGGCCAAGGAACCCCAAGGCCATCGGGGAGAGGGACTTGTTTTAAATGGGGGCAGGAAGGGCACTTTAAGAGGGATTGTTTACAACAATCCCCTGCCAACTGGCCCGTGGGCAAACCGCCCCCTATACCCTACCCCAGGGGCAGGGAGGGATACAAATTTGATTTAGATGGGAAGTCTTTAAACTTGGGGAGGGGCATCCTCTAGCCCCTTTAACGCAAGGAGGAACCCCCCCTGCTGTGAGGCCCAGGCAGCCTCGTGGCAGGGTGACCCAGGCCCATTGGACCGTCCCCCTGGTGGACGGACTCCGCCCTAAGCCCAATCTGGGTGGAGCAGTGGCCGTTGACCAAACCTAAACTTGAAGCCCTCCACCTTCTGGTGGAGGAACAGATAAGCCTCGGGCATATCCGCCCTTGTATAAGTCCTTGGAACACACCCGTAGCCTCTGGGACTTGGCAGATGCTCCAAGATCTACGGAAGGTAAATGAAAGCTAGTAGGAACGCCCCTAAGAGGCATGCCCTGGACTCCTGCTATACCTTCAGAATATACTATGGTTGTGATTGATATTAAAGATTGTTTTTTTTTTCTATCCCTCTGCATCCAGATGACTGCGAGAAGTTTGCTTTCTCTATACCTTCTCTTAATTTCTCCCAGCCTGATCGGAGGTTTGAATGGACGGTACTGCCACAGGGTATGGCCAATAGCCCTGCCTTCTCCCAACAATACTTGGCCACACTTTTAGGGCCTGTGCTGGGTTCAGATACCTCCCTTGCCTATGCCTACATGGATGATATAATTCTGGGGCACCGAGACCCAAGCTGCCTGGAGGGCCTCCTGGCCCAGGTTCTCGACATACTAAAAAAGGGGGGTTTTACCATAGCCCTTAATAAAATTCAAAAGGTAGCTCCTTTTAAGGTGCTCTGGACCCACCTTACCTTGACTCAGGCCAGCCCCCTTAAGCCTTTGCTGGATATTCCAGCCTCTCTAACCTTAACCCAACTTCAGAGTCTTTTAGGGGAAATCAATTGGCTGTTGCCATGGGTTTCTGTCCCTACAATTACAATATAAGGAAATGCTGGCCATTATGGCCCTTCAGGACATCAAAAACCCCTTTAATTTGTATTCTGGTAGCCTATAAAACAAAAAAGGGGGAGTTAGCCCCCATATACAGTTACAGATAGCTTTGTTTTTAAATTTTTCAAAAGGGGCAACTGAATCCAGATTTCAGAAGCACTGGGGACAACTAAACCCTAAGCCCCAAGTGAAAGTCAGGTGGAAGCACCCCTGACACAACAATGGAGAGGACCTGACCCCCTAGTTACCATGGGCAGGGGATTTGGATGCATTTTCCCCATAGGGGAGTCCGCTCCCATTTGGATCCCTGCCAGGAACCTTAAGTTTTTACCCATTTCCTCTATACAGGAGGATGCCCAAGAATAAGCTAACCAACAAGAAAAAAAAAAAAAAAAAGGGCCCTGACCGAGGCTTGTGTTTTAAAGACAAAAGCCAGAAAGACAATTATTAACCATCCCCAAGGGCAACTAGCCCTTGAGAAGCTCTTGTGTTCTCTAACAATTGCAGATGGTGACACTCCAGCTGTTGGCTGTCCTGACTCTCCGAATCCTGTGAACGGCCCTACGGAACCTGCATCAACCTCAACGGGTGACCTGGGCAGTGATCAATGCTGGCAATGCAGAAATCATCAGGAGCACCACAAGAGAAGCTGTCCCTTCGAGCTGGTGGCCTGACCTTCATTTTGATCACCACCCTATGGACTGTTTAATATTTTTGTAGGAGTTAATTATTTTAATGTTACCTGCTTTAATTGTTCTTTTACTAATTGCTTGTATAGCAGCATTGAATCCATACTTAATTGTTAAACAACCACCTTTTGTTATGCTTCCAGCTTAGATTTTGTCCAACCCCACCTCTGGACTCTGAAGTGGCAAAGACTGCTATCCCATCCTTCACTAAGGTTAAAGGACTAGTAGTGACATTTCCTGGCCTGGGAATGCTTTTGCTGATGGTTTTTCTATGCCTTCCTTGCATTATACGTGCACTGCAAAACTCTTATGAGCCTAGCCAGCCAGTTATCAAGCTCCAAATGAATGAATTCCCCCCCCCCCAGAGGAATCGCAGCCAGAGACGGGTAAGAGGGGGTGTCAGTCTGACCAACCTAAGACAGGGCCTTCAGCTTCGCTCTGAAGAAGTTCCCGATGACGGGTAAGGCAGACAAGGCGATCCACCCAACCTAAGACAGGCGGGTTCGCTTCTTTAAGCAAAGACGGGGGGGAGATGATGTTGGGAGCAATTGGGAGCTGACAGTAAAGCTCAAAGGTCATCTTGACTCCTGTGCTAGCTTAAAGGCACGTACAAGGAACTGGCTTACTTAAAAGACACCAGGTGCCCAGGAATTACTTGAACTGCTTGCTTCGGACATTTCTAACTGTGGTGGGACTGATGTTTATTACTGTGCTAGGTGGGTCTTCCATTAAAACAAAAATAAAAGGGGGAATCTGTGGAGCACATGGGCAGCAAAGATGGCACTGGGAGGGGGTTGAGTGGGCAGACCCCAATTGATCTTCTGATCAGTGCCTAACCAGCCCGTGAAGGCTCAGGTGAATGATAGGGTGTGACCTTGACAGTGATTGGTTCCTCTTCCTCCCTTACCATACCACCCACCCTTGTTGTCCTTAAAAGGGGCTGCTCTCTGTTAATAAACGAGTTTTTCTACCTGCTGGATTTGGCTCCCCGCTGTGTCTGATTGTCTCCTGGGCTGAGGGAGGCTAGGGAACGGGCGAGCGCCGCACTTACCTTTCCTCGGACCCCGTCCGTCTTTCGTGGGACGGACGAAGACCCAACACTCAGTGATTCCCATGGTTGTGATGATCCATCGTCCTGGAGGGCCTGTGGATTTCACATCTTGTCCACTGTTCTGGTGGTAGGAGTCTCCCAGGATGTATGGCAGGTCTCAGAGGAGTGACGAGATCAGTGGTAGCTTGCTGGCTCCGATATTTGTCAGTTTGTGTGGACAAGCTCACCCTGACCTCTTGAGCCTGGCTGCTGCCATGAGGCCTATTTGAACTAATGCCTCTCACCATCCCATAAATCTGTTTCAGAGACCTGTCCTGTTTCATGGTTTTGTATCATTTACTGTGCAAGCTTGTGTTATGTATCCATACATGCTAGTTGTTGGGCTGGGTATGGTTTTCAAGGGTGGGGTGGTGTTTCATGCCTTTTGCAGGAACAATTATGTTCTCACTAACTGCATGAGTAATCCTAGCTTACTATGCAATCCCCTTAACTTACATTGCATGTTCAGTTGATAGAACCATGGTATAATAAGTTTGGGTCTCTGTTTGCTATTGAGGTTCAGAGGACTCTTAGCCATTGCTGCCGATTTTGGGGAATATTGGGAATTATTGCTACCCTGACTCATCTTGCTAGCACTCCTTCTTCTCCTATCATCCTTGTAGAAACAATATATACAGCACAACATGTTAATACTTTAGTTTGAAACGTTTCTGGTACCTTGGGATGCATATAGGAATGGATAAAATGATTGTGATATGTGTAAGGTCTGCCCCTGGATGGCAAGCAGACTCCACCCTCCTCGCAGCAAAGTCTCCACCCAGTACCTGCATTACCTAGGCAACTGAGACACCTGGAAGAGGTCACATCTGCATCCGCTGAGGTCACATCTGAATTTGATGTGGCCACACCTTTCCCCGCCCATACAGTACATAAGGCCTAGCCCAGGCCCAGACGCTCTCTTGCTCTTCTTTTCTGGCTCTCTTGCTCTTGCTCTTCTTTTCTAGCTCTCTCTGCTCTCTCTCTGCTCTAGCTCTTTCCTCTCTCTTTCCCAGCCACGTGGAGTGCCAACCTTGCCTGGTCCCAGCAGGTCCACTGAATAAACCTACCCCTTACCTGAATACCACGTGAGTGCTACTGTTCTTACCCCTCTCTCTGCTCTTTTCTAGCTCTTTCCTCTCTTTCCCAGCTCTCTCTCATTCCCAGGCCTTTCCCAGCCACGTGGAGTGCCAACCTTGCCTGGTCCCAGCAGGTCTACTGAATAAACCTACCCCTTACCTGAATACCACGTGAGTCTGCAGTTCTTACTCAGCTACCTCTTTTTAAAAACGTAACATAAATGGTGCCGTGACTCGGATAAAGGCTGAAAGTCAGGATAGCTGGGATTTCTCTGTTTTTTTCCTCTTTTTCCTTTTTTGTTCTTCCCTTTTTGCTCTGAGGAATACCCACAGTTCTGACGGCCTTTTGCGAACCAGTCTGTCTGCGGCGGAATCAGCGCATCTATACCATTGCTGCCTTCACATCCACGTCCACACCACTTCTCTACTCTGGTGAGTGAAGCTACTCTCTACGGTTCTCTGTTGCTCTCTCTAGAGGGCTCTGGGGGAAGTCGGGACGCCGCTTCTGCCTGGTCAGCTCTCCTTCACTCACCAGACTGACTCTACTCATTTAATGGGGTGCTACGAATCACGCCTGAGCCGTGAAACCCCTTTGAAATGCCTCCTGCGCTCCCTGGAAAGCCAGAGAGCCTAATTTTATGCCGTTCTCAGAAGTACACAGTTTTTGCTACTGCAATGGTAAATGGTCAGAAGTTTAATTTCAAGCTGTCTTTGTTCTCTCTCTGCTATTCATGTCCAACTTTCTGCCCTTTTTTCTACAACTTTTTGGCTTGTGCCTTGAAGAGTGCGACACAGGCTGGGTCTCAGGGACCCCCCTCTAGGTTTCCTCTCCAAGGCTAGCCAATGTAGACTTGGTCTTGAAAGACCCTAGCATATGCTTTGCCACTAGGTCCCCCTAGGAAACTTGCTGACCAACCCCCTTCCGCGAAACTATGTGGATGGAAAAACACCAGAGAGGGCGAGGCAAAATGTTGTGGTTAAACAGTTAACCGGGAATGAGGAACAAAGAGTCTCTGAGTTAACAATTGAAGGGCAAGTACGGACATGTACAGACATGTCAGCCAACCCAACTGCCTGTGGAAAGTCCCACCACTAACCTTAAGCGGACCTTGCCTAACCTGCTCGCCTGACTCAAGCCCACCAATCCCTACCCTACACATGACTTAAAATTAGCCAATCAACACCCTGTAACCATGCATCTCGCTTCTGTAACCCTGCTTCCAGCTGCCCATAAAAGAGGGTGCTCTCATGTGCCCCGGCGCGCAAGTCTCCCGATAGACTTTGTCGCCCCGGGTACCCATGTAAAAGCAGGTTCCCAGCCACCGACCCAAACCTTGTGGATCTTGAGGTCGTGTGTATCTGGGAGCCTGGGCATGCCTGAATAAACCTCTTGCTGATTGCATCCGCACAAGTGGTCTCGCTGTTCCTTGGGAGAGGGTCTCTTCAGATTGAAAGGCGCCCAGATCACTGGGGGTCTTTCAGTCTATTTGTTCAGGCTTTCTTTTCATTCTTTCAGAAATTCGCCATCTTGAATTCGCCATCTTGGCCACGTGGTGGATTAAGGGTTTGGCCCCATCTGACCCTTAACCTTCCACTAAGTTTACTACTTCATCTATTCTAAGGTGCCTTGCTAACAAGTTGCTCTTTTCACAGGCCCTGGTAACGGAGACCCAACCATCTGATATGCTTTGTTACCAAAGATGTCTAAACATTGTCGAAATTTTAGGTTTTAAGTTTTGCGTTTTTTGTTTTGTGTTGAGTATTCTACTACTGACTACGTGGTTCTAAAATTCTGGGCGTATCTGTGCTAAAATTCTCATCACATCTAATGAGTTTTGTCATTTCAGAATACTTGTTGGCAATTCTTGATAAGAACCAGGTAAGCTCTACTTACTCTACTTGATCTCCTTGTTGCTTTAATTGGAAATAATAAAGGGCTTTTGTGGCAAAGATTGCAGTTCAAAGCCCGCCCGGGCTGAAAAATCCCTAAGACTCCATCTCCCAGCTAAACTCTGCAAGTGGTACTATAACTCAAAGTGGTTCAGTGCTAGCCTTGAGCAGAAGTGCTCAGGGACAGTGCCCAGGCCTTGAGTTCAAACCTCCTTGAATACTAGTGGTACTATAACTCAAAGTGGTTCAGTGCTAGCCTTGAGCAGAAGTGCTCTGGGACAGTGCCCAGGCCTTGAGTTCAAATCTTGAATACCAACTGGGACAAGCCATCCCAGCAATGAGCACCGAGACTCAGCCAGTCTGGGGAACAAGGGAACATGGAGAAGAGTAAGAGGAGATAATGTCACATCAGCTACTTTGTGCCTGCCCTTTCAAAATTAACCTGAGCTGGGAGATCAGTAGAAGTAAGAAGCCTGCCCATCTAGTGTCCATACCAGTCTACCTATTAACTGGACAGGAATTTATATTCTTGCCTTTGTCACCTGACTTCTCCACCTAGTGGCCCGATGTCAGAAGTAGCTAGGGACATTTCTACCAACATTTTGAGCCCCAAGACCTTCCTCTTGCCCTTTATTTGCTGTCTAGTATTTTTTTTCCAGCCCCTCAATGCTCATGAGACTTCTCCAGATTTCATCTAAGGACTCACGCCACCAAGGGACAGCTGCTGCTCACTGTCTTCTCTGGGAGGAGACCAAATTCCAGCCTTTTACCCCTATTGTCGACGCCCCTTTTCATCAGGAAGTAGCCAGAGAGAATCCTTGCCCTATTTCATGATTATTAAAAGGCTTTTAAAAAGAGGTAGCCGAGTAAGAACAGCACCAGCATGCACGTGGTATTCAGGTAAGGGTTAGGTTTATTCAGTAGACCTGCTGGGACCAGGCAAGGTTGGCACTCCATGTGGCTGGGAAAGAGAGAGGAAAGAGCTAGAGCAGAGAGAGAGCTAGAAAAGAAGAGCAAGAGAGCGTCTGGGCCTGGGCTAGGCCTTATGTACAGTATGGGCGGGGAAAGGTGTGGCCACATCAAATTCAGATGTGACCTCAGCGGATGCAGATGTGACCTCTTCCAGGTGTCTCAGTTGCCTAGGTAACGCAGGTACTGGGTGGAGACTTTGCTGCGAGGAGGGTGGAGTCTGCTTGCCATCCAGGGGCAGACCTTACAATATGTTTTATGATTTGGAAACAGCAATGATGTATGTTGATAATCACATAGACCTGCTAAAGATCCAGTTAAAATGATGTGTCATGCTAATTGTCAGTACATCTGTGTTATCCCTCTTGAATATGATGGAAATATGAATTGGACCAATATCCAGTGACATATTTGAGGAATCTGGCCCTCTGATAATTTTAACTTAGACATTACGCAGCTTCAGGGTCAGATATCTGATATTGGTCACTCCGCCACAGGCTTAGCTGTATCAGTTCTCCATTACCTGCAGGTATTCACCTGGGGAAATAGCACTCTTTTTGCTATTTCTTAAGCATTTTCCTGTTTGTGTTTTGGTATATCTTTTTTCTTCCATTCTGCTGCTTTTTCCAGGTTCAGGCTGATAGACACTTGCTCAATTTACAAAATGAAAGAGGGGGAAATGGTGCAGACCCTGAGGTGCCAGGAGTTGGCAAGGGGTGAGCAAAAGCTCCACAGCCATGGACGCCAACGTTCAGTGCTATATGTACTTCACTTTTTGTTGGAGGGTGTGTTCCTTTTAGAGTCTGGGCCTGGGGGCTTACCTCTAGGAGTTTGTTGGACAAAGGTTGAACTAGAATGAGGAAAGATGCATATGGTCTGCACTTGTTGGCACAGTGAGTCCTAGAACAATGTGATACAAGCACTGGACAGATCTAGAAAGTGTCTATAGCTAAGGTTATTGCTGAAATAAAGAGAGATTCATCATTGGCCTTGTCTCTGTCTCTTCCATTATCATCCCATTGCCCTTCCAGAGCACTGTTTGTGTTGTGGCTGTCCCGCAACAGTGGTAGAGTGCTTACCTAACATGCATGAAGCCCTGGTTCAAGTCCTCAGTACCACATACATAGAAAAAGCCGAGTGGGAATTGTTACTCCAGTACTAAGGTGCTAATGTGGAGCAAAAAATTTGGGATAGTGTCCATGCACTGAGTTCAAGCCCCAAGGCTGGGACATAAAAGAAATGCAAGCTGGGTGCTGGTACCTCATGTCTTTAATCCTAGCTATTCCAAAGGTTGAAACCTGAGGATCACAGTCCAAAGTCAGCCTGGGCAGCATTGTCTGTGATACACTTATCTCCAATAAAAACCAGACAACCAGAATTGGTGCTTTAGCTCTACATGTAGAGCACTTGACTTCAGATGAAGGGCTGAGAGATGGTTCCTAGGCTCACAGTTCAAGTGGCATGACCAAAAACCAAACCCAGCAAAACAAGGATAAAAGAATAAAGAAATTCATCACAAATGTAGGCTTGAACAATGAAAACTATATTTCAGGGATGGGATGGTGGTTCAGTGGTTGAGTGCTTGCCTTGCATAAATGAGGCCCGGGTTTTGATTCCTCGGCACCACATGATCAATAAAAAAAGCCGGAAGTGGCACTGTGGCTCAAGTGGTGGAGCGCCAGCCTTGAGCTGAAGAGCTGAGGGACAGCACCCAGGTCCAGAGTTCAGGCCCTATGACTGGACCCTTGCCCCCCCCCAAAAAAAAAGAAAAAGAAAACTGCATTTCACAGGTATTCTTGGGAGCACCCCAGATTTTTCCTGATCCTTATCTCTTTGTGTCTCAGGAATTTAGTTTTAGGGAGGATTTTTTTTTTTTTGGTCATGGGGCTTGAACTCGGGGCCTGAGCACTTGTCCCTCAGCTCTTCAGCTCAAGGAGAGTGATCTACCACTTGAGCCACAGTGCCACTTCACACGAATTTAGTTTTAAAGAATGAAATTACTTTTTCTTTATATTGTTAGAGGTGCTTTCAAGTTGAAGTCTATACATTCAAATATGCTCTTTGATTACCATTTTCATGAGGAATAGTTCTGGTCCACAATAGAGACATGTTGAACCCATACATTGGAGAACTAAAATCATACGTGAAAGTTTCCAATCCAGTCTTTCCCAATTATTTTTTATGGAAGGGATTACAAAAAAATCACAATAAACATCTAAGAGACAAGTGTAGGTTCTCTGATAAGAGAGAGGGAGACTGTTGTAGACCCTGGGGTGCCTGCCAGGAGTAGACAAAATGTGAGCAAAGGCTTCAGGGCCATTGACTCCCACCCTCAGGACTGCAAGTCCTTGCCCTTTCTTGGTTTGAGGAAGTGTGTGTTCTAGCTTTTTGGCCTGGGGCTTTAACTGACAGGAGGCTTGGGTGGAAAAGATGTATTGAAATAAAATGAGGAAAGGTGTGTGCTGTTTGCACTTTTGGGCACATTGGGTCTAGGCCAATATTACACAAGCATTTGAGAATTATAGCAGAATTGTGCCATCAGCCATCTCTCTGTCTCCTTAATTATCATCCCACTGGCTCTCAGAGCCTTGCTTGTGCTCTGATGGGATTGTGGCAGGAGACAAAGATTTACTGCATACTTTAATGGTTAAGGTCTGAGAAGACAAGTCTGAGGTCCCCTAGATATGTAGCCTAAAGCTACTGAGAGGAACTGTTAGGATCAGAGAAGAGGTAAGAAGTCTAAAGAGATTTTCACATGCAAAATGGACAGACAAAAGCAGACTGGTTTGCAACTGATTAAGCTTCACATCAACATAGCCTAGCCTAAACTTCACTCTTCTATCTCTCCTGCATTCATCCTGACCCCCCTAACCACTATCTCTTTGAAGGGAAATGGAGGTGATGTGCCTTGTTCATAAGAATCCCTGTTTGGGAAATTTTCACTAGTAACCTGAAGAAATTCTTAAAGGAAATGCAAATAGAGCATTACAAATGCTCACAGACAGTTCCCAAGCTCTGAGTTCAAGTCATAGGACCAACAACAAAACAAAACATAAAATCCTTAAATGAAATGCAAAATTCTTAAAAAAACAAAAACTCATTTGATTTAATAGATAGAATTGGGAAGTTTCTGGAAAATTAATTGTTAGATTTTGTAAAGTCCAAATCACCAGAGGTATTATGCTGCATATTTACATAACAATCTCACTATTTTATGCCAGTGTATATATTACAGCAATGGCAAATGACCCAGGTATAAGTTTAGTGGTTGTGAATACCTTTGTAAAGTAAGAGGAGATGTATTAAAAATTTTAAGACAAAACAGAGATATAATTTACATTCAGCAGAAGGCAGGCATTGAATAAACACAAAGGTATAAGCAAGGCCGTCTCATAACCTCAATTTCATTATTAGAACTAAGAATCGAAAAGCCAATGTAGCCAATTCTCCCTATATATATCCATTTTCTGGTTGGTCTTATGTATTTCAAGAGGAAACAATGGTTTTCAAGAAACAGCTTAACTCCCACAGCAGGGAGAGAAAAGTCCCAATGCACACAAGCACACTTGTTCCCAGGTAAGTCGGAGGGTGGCACCGAGCATTGTGGGAATTGTAGTCTCCTGGAGGCTATTTTCTTTGAAAGTCCTGGGTTGTTTTTGTTTTTTGGAGGGTGAAGGTGGGGCAGAAGATGCTTTTGCGCATGCGTCTCCCCGCCCACCACCAGCGTTTTAATGCTGCGTCTTCGGGATTCTTTTCCTTTGGCTAGCTGCTAGAAGTGCCCTGAAGGACAGTTTGGCCTTCCACAGGTGGGAGCCAGGAGGCTGGCGCCCAGCTCTGTGCAGTGGAGCTTGGGAGCTGTAACTTGAAGGAATCTCAGGCTTTGGAACTGATGTCAGGTAGGAATTGTGTGATTGCTGCAGGAGTCTCCCCTCCACGAGTTTCTGTTTGTTTTTCTGTTTCTGTTTGTTTGGTGGGGGGTGAACTCTGGGCCTGCAAGCAGCATTCCTGAGCTCCTCAGCTCAGAGGAGAGCTTGATACTTGAACCAAAGCGCCTACTTCCCTCTCCATGCCTTTCTCCAGTATGGAGTTGATAATTTGCTTGAGGTTCAAATGTCTGAGAGCAAGCTGGGTGATTGTCCAGACCAGGAGAGCCCAAGAATTGTGCATTTGTACTCCAAGACCAAGGGATTCTTCTATTAACCCATATGACTTTATTTGCTTTGCCTAGCTGTAAGAGGAGTACAGGGAGAATTCTAGTGAAATTGTGACATGTGTGTCTGCCTTGAGTCCTCTTACATTGAAGTTGTATTTGGGGCTTCTGTGATTTTTCTCCTAGAGATATTTTAATCTATTTGGCTTGAGTTTTTAATCTCCTGGCTTGAGTTCACAAGTGTTTGTATTCGACACTGTTTCTAGAGACAGTTGTACACTGGATATTGGAGTACTGAGTGCTGGTCCTGTATTTTTAGGAATGAAGCCTAGCAATGTTTGAAGCAGAGCACCCTATGAATAGGAATCTCTATCCTAAATGAACAGACCTTGTCAATTCTGAGAAGCCCTAAAGGGAAGAAGCAGAAAAGCAAGGAAGGGGAAGATGTTGCTAACTTCTTTGCCTTATGCAAAAATAGTTGCTACTTCCCTGAGCACCAGATTCACGTGGAACTCTTTCCTACACCACTCTCAATCACTTTGTGTTGTTGCAAGGTTAAACTAATTTCTAGGAGGTGTGATGAGCTGGATTGAGGAATAAGCCAGAGCATAGTTATGAGAGGGTACCTGAGGCTGTGCTTTGGGATGGTGGGGTAATTGTTATGACTGAAAGTATCTATTCATGTAGTAATCCCTAACCCTGTTTTTGCTAATTTATTCAGCCTGTTAACACTGTGATTTTTAGTATGTAATCATGCAAACTTACATTAAATGTGCCAAACGTTCATTTCCCTAAACAGTCATGCGAAGAACCTTGGCCATCCTAAAGATACAACATAAAATAATCGATATAGACGTGACACACCTGAAGATAAGTAACACCTACAGAGCATACAAACTTGCATAAGACATAATACCTCAAGTTTTCTTCTGTGAATTTTCTTTTTAGGCCACATGTCCCAGACCAACACTTTCTGTACAACCAAGCACAACCAACCAATTAGAGCTAGCATTAGCAAATCCATGTCCCTTTGGCCAAAGCATGTTAAATGGCAAATTGCTAATCATTGCATATGTGTGCAATGGCTAGAGTGAAATGTGCGATTTGACACCCACTATTGAAATAGTATAACATAAGAAATATATTCTATGAATATTTTTCTCTCTAACTTTGGGTGAAAATTACTGAGTTACATCATACATGTTGTCCACGGTGTTTAAATATGTAAATGAATGAGGTAGAACACAAATTACAATGGATGCCTACGATACTTTTGTATTAAAAAAGCAGTTCATGGGCTTGAAAGGTGGCTCAGTGGTAGAGTGCTTGCCTTGCATGTATGAGGTCCTGGGTTCGATTCCTCAGCACCACATAAGCAGAAACTGCTGGAAGTGGTGCTGTGGCTCAAGTGGTAGAGCACTAGCCTTGAGCTGAAGAGCTGAGGGACAGCGCCCAGGCCCAGAGTTGAGGCACCTTGACTGGCAAAAAAAAAAAAAAAAAGGAAAAAAAAGCAGCTCATCCATCCCGAAGTATATTCAGTAATAATAACTTTTAGTGGAAATATATGTTTTTGCTTTCAATTATTCAATAATTTCAGTGGGAACATTCATTTTTTTTAATTTAGTGTGTACCTAAACAAAGAAATTAGTTGCTTTAATAATATCTAACAGGAAACTGACTGGATTTGTGTTTATTGGACATTTTAATGCTCTGCCTGAGACATTAAAGATTCTTTGCTTATAAGAAGGCTTTACGTTTTCAGGTAAAAATGAATAAAAATTTAAAAAAAAGTTTATGGTTTTGCATCCCATGTATCATGTTTGCAAGAGGAAATTCTGGGCCCCAAATCTCACATATTCATTTCTGAATGCATCATTTCCCTTATATCCCAGCCATGTTTCCAGAATCTACTGCTCATTGTCAGCAGCAAGACAGAATGAATGGATCTCTGGTGAGTTGTTTTATTATTTTTCATTTGTTTTCCATTCCATTATATGAACCTAAAGATGTCCAAGAATTAACAACAATACAAACCACACAGATTCAGCTTCAGGAGCACATTCATAAATCAGATAAAGAAGGCTTGTAAATTAGCAGATAAAGATTGCTTGTAGGTTTAGCAGATTAAATGGTTATATTCTAAGTTGAATTCAGATTGGCTTCAGAATGTCTAGGTTTCATCTTGTCATAAAATGTAGTCCTACCTGTTATGTGATGTAATGACACCAAGCAGGTTACTTCTCATGGAAGGTGAAGGATAGATTGCCACCAGATCACATCCTCATGAGTAACATTAAACTATCTCAATGAAATTTTCCTGGAATTGCTGAAATAGTGTGGTCATACATACCTTCATGTGTTCTTAAGGAATGATTAACCTATATGTACTTAAATTACTCTCCATATATAGTTCTTGGACTGCTTCATGGTCTTGGTCTTACTTGAAACTTCACCTGTATTTGTTGCTAAGCTTTATGGTCTTTCTACAAATTTCTGTTTGTTTTCTAAAGTATTCTCACAAGATTTCTTTCCTCTATTTTCTCTCTCTATTTTTGATTTTCTACTCACTAGTGTTGGTTATTTTTCTCTTTCTCTCTCTTTGTATCTATCTTTCTATCATTTTTTTTCTTTTTTCAATCCCTCTTTCCTCCATATGTGTCTCAGTTGTTTCTTTTCTTCAAATGATCTATCTGGAACAAGATTTTCTTAGTGATCAGCTTTAAGTTGCTGACATGGCTCTTAGGATTGACATATTTTTTACCCGTAGTATATGAAAATTATTGCCTAGAGAGTTCTACAGGATTCCAGAAACAAAGAAAATTAGAGCAACACAAAAACACAAACAGATAGATGTATGGGAAACCAGGGTTCCAAAGGCTCTCTGACACTTTGTCCCTGGACATCAGAAAGCTCGCATAGTTACTGGAGTGCACACTGGGAAGATTACCATTGATAACATGCAAAATTGAAGTATCTATATTAATAGTACAATCAGAGCCACAACAGGTTGTGAGGAAAACATGTTTCCTTATTCTCCTGAAACAGTAGACTGTCGCCCAGAGAAAATGCAGACATGGAGTTCACCTTACCTAGGCTTCAAGGTCAACAGCACCTCAGTTTCAGATGCTATCTTTCCAATAGTAAGGAAAAGGCCTGCACTCCAGTCTCTTAACCCTCTCCAGATTTCTCTTTTAACCCTTCTGCGGGCAGCTCTCAGTGCTCTCAGTGGTGTGAGGGTGGATTTCCAACCTTTCAAACCTTTTTCCCTTCAGCCAACTTCAGAGTTCCCTACAGACAAGTACTTCCTTCTACCAATTGATACACTACAAGAAAATCTGTATTCTGCTGATTTTGTGTTGGTCTAACTTCATTTGATGTGGTATTTAATTTTGTTTTTCCATCCCACTACTGTTGAATATTTTAATTCACTGCCAGTATAAGATTGGAACTAGTGTTGAAAAAAAAAATAACACAGTGATGAGATGTTCTCTATTAGAAATATCACTTGTCGCAAAATCTCACAGATGTTTGCTCACTAATTGATTTTGATCTCTCAGGTATTTCACTATTAACTAACACAAGTGAAAATATATCCTTAGAGATCTACTGCAGAAAGGACTCAGGAATATGTGATGCATTTGAGCATTTGGTCATATTGATCATTTTTGTCATCTTGAGTGTCCCTTGAGCCTCTCTATATTTGCCTTCACCTTCCATGAAGGCCTATTAAAATGAAAACTTTGTCAAGGAACATTTTTTTCCCTCCCGCCTATATTTTGTATTTAGAATGTAGCCAAAGTTCACAAAATTTCATGGTAGCAGTTCTTTTGTACATAGGAAGGAAATATCAGGGTATCTATGACCACATTTCAATATTTAGCATTTAAACCAAACATGGTAAACCACGGATATTTTTATGTGGGAACTCAATTAAATCTTATAAGGGCCTAATCAAGTATTAGTTACTTTTTGGAGTACTGTTACTGTTTTTTGAACATTCATGTGGACACTGCTTTTCATAGATCTAGCAATGTCCTATGTTCTATATTCCATGTGATATCCTGAATGTGTGCTGCTTGTTTTTGAGTACTTGTTAATAGAAGGTCTAAATAGGATTTATGGTGAAGCAGTATGTGTAAATGCAGGAAAAATATTCGTTTAATTCATTTTTACCCTGGTATGTACTAAAATTTTATCAAAAATGATAATATAATTTTTCAGACACCTCCTTAGACTTAATGTTATCACGCCAGATTATTGTCTCCTTAGAGTTTTTATCTTGTCTCTATTGCTAGCAGCAGAAATGTGATTGCATGCATTATGGCAACTGTAATTTTTTATTGGTCTTGGGGCTTGAATTCTGGGTCTGGCTGTTTTCCCTCAGCTCTTCAGGTCAAGGTAAGTGCTACCACTTGAGTGACAGTGCTACTTTCATTTTCTGGTGGTTTATTGGAGATAAGTGTCTCATAGACTTTCCTGCCTGGACTGGCCTTGAACCTTGATCCTCAGACCTCAGCCTCCTGAATAGCTAGGATTACAGGTATAAGCCACCAGCGCCCTGCAAATCTGAGTATTTTAATGACCCGGTTTATGTATTGTCAAATATTTCTAGTTTGGTATTTAATTCTCCCAGTGAATAGATAACAAAGCTAGCTGCAAACATTTTATGTAAGACAAAAGCATACCTGCAGCATAATGAAATTCCAGGTTGGAATTCTCATAACCCAGGTCTAATTTCTTGATGGAAATGTGCCATTACAGAAGCTGATGTCATTTGATGATGTGGCTGTGGACTTCACCTGGAAGGAGTGGCAGGATCTGGATCCTGGTCAGAGGACCCTTCATAGAGCTGTAATGCTGGAGACCTATAGCAACCTCATGTCCTTGGGTGAGCAAAGGTTATTTTTACTTGGAAGATCAAGTGCTTTTATTTTAGTAGACATTAGACTATTTATGTTATTTAGGGAGAAGATTCCAGTCCATTCTCAGGTAAAAAACTGCTAGTATAAAAGCCAGTCAAATTTGAGTCTGAGAGCATGGTCTTGTATGTCTTTCACACTAGTGCTTGAGCCACAATTCTATTTTCGCTTTTGTTTTGGGGTATATTCTGTGTTTCCGTGCCCAGGTTCGTTTCAAGCCTGCCTCTTCTGATCTCACCTCCTAAATGTAGGATTACAGGTGTAAGCCTTTGGACCATTACATTTTCAAAAAAAAAAAAAGATTAGAGGCCATGGGAAGTGTCATTTTTTTCTAAGGGAAACTTCAACTTCATTATATGTAACACAAGAGCTAATTTTATTCTCGTTTTTTAAGAAGGCAAATCAGTAGTTGGACAAAAGTTCTAAGCTATGATCCACTAATAAGAGACTGACTTCCCAGACTTGGGTAATTATTATAGGTGGATCTACAGTCTAGAACATACACTACTACTGACAGTATGCTCTGGAAATCAGTAGGTGAAAGTGTGTATTTGTAAACCAAACCTGCTACAGGCTTTAGTGCTTCAAGCTACAAATCCTAGATACTCTGGAGGCTGACATCTGAAGATTTCAGTTTGAAACCAGCAGCTGTAAAAAATTGACCATGAGACTCTTATCTCCAATTAACCATTCAAAAACTAGAAATGTAGTGAAGACTCAAACTAGTAGAATGCTAGCTTTTAGCAAAAGAGCTGAGTTCAAGCCACACAGTTGGCAAAATAAACCCAAAGCTGGATGCTACTCCACAATGGAGCATTTAAGAATTGAGAAACCATGGGCTTGGAAGTTGGCTCAGTGGTAGAGGAATTGCCTTCCATGCATGAGGCCCTGTGTTCGATTCTTCAGCAGCACATAAGCAGAAAATCAAAGCCGGAATTGGCATTGTGGCTCATGTGATACAGTGTTAGCCTTGAGCTGAAGATCTGCCGGACAGCGCCCAGGACCAGAGTTCAGGCCCCACAACCGGACTGCCCCCACAAAACCAATTGAGGAACCACATTTATGAGCAACCTTGTGAACAGGATGTCTGCGACCTTACGTTAATGATGACCCAGACAAGACAAATTGTTCTCCACTATTTCTTATTCACAGGGTACCGTGTACCTAAACCAGAATTGATTGTGAAGCTGGAGCAAGGTTCAGAACCATGGATAAGAGAAGCCTCAGACAAGAATTTCACAGGTGAGTTAAAGCATCTACAATGCTAATGATGGGTCCAGAGCCCAGTTGATTTGTTTATCTTGAGCTGTACAGAACGATAGTATTCTTAGTGCCCCTGAGTCATGTATGGCAGAGAACTAGGTGATCCTTTGTCTCAAGGAATTGTCAATCCAGAATTCACTGGGGACAAACTGAATTTGGTGTGCCAGTGTAGTTAATATTAGCAATTCTCTTTGTCTGTAGAGAAGTCATTGTTTAAGAGAAAAAGACAATAAGACATGTACAAAAGGAGATCTCATTTTCTTTTAAACCAGTATTATGCAGGTAGGAGGAAAATAGGAGAATAGTCGTGCTGCTATTCTCTCATCGGGACAATAGCTTATGAGTTGTGCTGGGCATAGAGTGAGATTCAGAATGGAACCATTAAGAGTACGTAGATGAATCATTTGAGTAAATATTTCCTAGAAAAAAATAGAAAAATCTGAAATACAGAAAAACATTATTTTCCATTGTAAAATGTCAGTACTACATTCATAGTATGTTGCAGAGAAAAGTTTATTTTCTGCCTAAAACAATGCTTTGATATTTGAAAATCTTGTAACACTTAAAATGTGAGAAAATACCTTTACAGTAAGGAATTTATGGATCTCATTTATGTTTTTGTCTATTTTTCTGTTATGCATTTTAGATGTCCCACAAATGGAGGATGTGATTAGCACCTGTCAGGAAAGTCACAATAAATATCTCTCTGAAGTAGCAGTCATGAATAGTAACCCAGGGGAGGTAAAAGTGAGACTTATAAAAAGTTTTAATTTGAGCTCAAAACAGAAGTCAGACCTGATTAAGAATAATGGCAACTCCTTAGGAATGAGGACAGAAAAGGTCACTGGGAGTCAGAACATGGGTGTTTTCAGTGAACCTGGTAAGATGTGTGCTGTATATAGTCCTCATTTGTCTTCTGTAGTTGAAGAATATGAACAATGTAAAAGGTCTTTCACCGAGAAGACACACCCTATTGTCCCTTAGAGAATATACACAGGAGAGAAACAATATGAAAGTAAAATGTGTGGAAAGATTTTCACCAGTAAGGCATATCTTACTGTCCACCAGAGAAGACACCAAAATGAGAATCTTTTAGAATGTAACATGTGTGAAATGTCTTTTACCTCGAAGTCAAACCTTACTCTCCACCAGAGAACACACACAGGAAAGAAACCTTATGAATGTAACATTTGTGGAAAGTCTTTCACCTGGAAGTCAAACCTGACTATCCACCAGAGAACACACACAGAAGAGAAAACTTATGAATGTAACATGTGTGGAAAGTCTTTTGCCAAAAAGGCATGCCTTACTATCCACTAGAGAACACATACTAGAGAGCAACCTTTTGAATGTAACATGTGTGGTAAGTCTTTCACCCAGAAGGCACACCTTACTGTCCACCAGAGAACACACACAAAAGAAAAACCTTTTGAATGTAACGTGTGTGGAAAGTCTTTCACCCAGAAGTCAACTCTCACTGTCCATCAGAGAATACACACAGGAAAGAAACCTTATGAATGTAACGTGTGTGGAAAGTCTTTCACCCAGAGGTCACACCTTACTTACCACCAGAGAAGGCACACAGAAAAGAAACCTTATGAATGTAACATGTGTGGAAAGTCTTTCATCCGGAAGTCAGAGCTTACTGTCCACCAGAGAAGACCCACAGGTGAGAAACTTGTTGAATGTAACATGTGTAAAATGTCTTTTGCCTGGAAATCAAACTTTACTGTCCACCAGAGAACACACACAGGAGAGAAACCTTATGAATGTAACATGTGTGGAAATTCTTTCACCAAGAAGTCAAACCTTACTGTCCACCAGAGAACACACGCAGGAAAGAAACCTTATGAATGTAACGTGTGTGGAAATTCTTTCACCAAGAAGTCAAACCTTACTGTCCACCAGAGAACACACACAGGAAAGAAACCTTATGAATGTAACGTGTGTGGAAAATCTTTCACCCAGAAGCTACACTTTACTGTCCACCAGAGAAAACACACGAGAGAAACCTTATGAATGTAACATGTGTGGAAAGTCTTTCACCAAGAAGTCAAACCTTACTGTCCAACAGAGAACACACGCGGGAAAGAAACCTTATGAATGTAACGTGTGTGGAAAGTCTTTCACCCAGAAGGCACACCTTACTGTCCACCAGAGAACACACACTGGAAAGAAACCTTATGAATGTAACGTGTGTGGAAAGTCTTTCACCCAGAAGCCACACCTTACTGTCCACCAGAGAACACACACAGGAAAGAAACCTTATGAATGTAACATGTGTGAATGGTCTTTTACCTGGAAGTCAAACCTTACTGTCCACCAGAGAACACACACAGGAAAGAAACCTTATGAATGTAACGAGTGTGGAAAGTCTTTCACCCAGAAGCTACACTTTACTGTCCACCAGAGAAAACACACGAGAGAAACCTTATGAATGTAACATGTGTGGAAAGTCTTTCACCAAGAAGTCAAACCTTACTGTCCAACAGAGAACACACACAGGAAAGAAACCTTATGAATGTAACGTGTTTGGAAAGTCTTTCACCCAGAAGGTACACATTACTGTCCATTAGAGAACACATACAGGAGAGAAACCTTATGATTGTAACATGTGTGGAAAGTCTTTCACCAAGAAGTCATACCTTACTGTCCATCAGAAAACACACACAGGAAAGAAACCTTATGAATGTCATATGTGTGGAAAGTATTTCAGCCAAGAGCTACAAGTTACTGTCCACCAGGGAGCACACACAGGAGAGAAATTTTATGAATGTAAGCTTGTGGAAAGTCTTTCACCCAGAACACATACCTTTCTGTCCATCAGAAAAAAACCGACCAGAGAGAAATGTATGTAGCAGGCATGGAAATTCTTTCACCTGGAAGGCACAACTTAACATCCATCACAGAACTCAAGGAGAGAAACCTTATGAATGCAACCAGTGTGGAAAGACCTGGAGGTCACAGCTTAACACACATAAGTTGATTCACATAAATGAAATAACTTAGGATTGTACTAAATGGGAAAGTCTTTGATCTGTAAGAAAATTAAAATTGCAATACAGAACCAATACAGGATAGAGACCTTATGATATAGCAGATGTGGAGTCCTCCAACTACAAGACACAGCTCAGGGTTCATCACAGAACACACAAAACACACAGACACACACACACACACACAAACACCCTCACACTCAAAGAGGAGAGAAATCCTATGTAGGAAAAATAAATGGAAAGGTTTTCAAGAAAAAGTCCTAACTCAGTTTGCATCAGAGAACAGATGCTGGTGAGAAAATACAAATGTAACAATTTTGGAAAGTCCTTTACCAAGTATTCATGGATCCAAGTTCATAGGACACACAGCAGAGTAATCTTAAAAATATTACAAATGTGGAAATCCTTTGATCAGAAAGGAACACGTCATGTTCATCAGAGAACTGACTCACATAGGAGAAAAGAAAGTAGTGCATAGGACATACGTGAAATGACTTTCAATCAGAAGTGAGTCCTCAGCATATGTGAGAGCATAGACAGGAAAGAAATTTTGAGTATAGAAAACATTTTGCCCGAAGTCCCATCTGTACAGGTATCAGAGACCTGGACACATGACAGAATCTCTGTCAATATAAACATGAGAGGAAGTCTTTCAACCAGAAGCCAACCCTCAACAAGTATTAGAACATTCACCCAGGAAAGAAACCCATTGTAGGAAAATCTTTGTCAGAAAACCTGTGTAAATTATACAGAGAAATCCTTCATGGCAGAGATAAGCTAGGTTTGATGGGAAATCATTCTTCACTCTTCAGCTCTCTCTGAGCCAACATTTCTCATATTTTCATCGTGTTGAGTGGGGATGGTGTCATTCAATATTATCCAAAGGTGGAAACAACCAGTTATAACAAGTAATTCTGAGATTGAAGTTATTAACTTGCATCTTTTATACTAAGGAATGGTGTGTTAGAGTAATTTGATAAACTCTTTTTAGAAATATGAGGTCTGTCCCTGTGGGACTGATCAGATCATCTTTAACATGGTTAGGGTAACAATGATTGAGTGATGACTGTTATGATAGGAGGCAAGAACATGAGAACAACTTTTTTTCTCTTGCTCCCTTAAATCCTCCCTCTGTATGTGTGATCCATGCATTACAGTACAAATGACTTACTTATTCCAGTTCAGTTTTTGAATGGAAGATATTAGTCCTTATTGCAGTACATACATAGTAGTAAAGTCTTTCTGGGAGGGGTAACAATGCTCGATAGGAAATGTATTCATGACCTAATTCATGTAATTGTATAACCAATTTGTACAGTATCTTTACAATAAAATATATATTATAAAAATATGGTGGATTTATAAAGGCAAGAGTCTCAGCATTTTGCCTTGGGGGAAAACCTCAATATATCTTCAGTGCTTGCTGTTTTCTTTAATTAATCACTGGTGATGAGCAACTTGTGATTGATTCAATCTTAGCCCATTTAGTTGTTCTGCTGAGTGAGCTATAATAAAACACCAGTGTGGACGATGAGTCGCACCTGTGTTATCTCATAGAGGGCCAATGTAGATATGACATTAGGGGAAATAATCAAGCACACAAAGATATTAATCTCTCACAAAAATTGAAATAAACAAAAAAATACTATCTGCCACTTGAGCTACAGCATCACTTCTAGGCCTTAGAGGAAGAAAAGAAGGAAGGAGGGAAGTGAGAAAGGGAAAGAGGAAGGGAAGGAATGAGGAAGAAGGAAGAAATAAACTATTCAAAAGAAGAATGTTTAATTTTTGGTGAATGTGAGTATTATTCTTTCAGAGGTGGGGCTCAAGAAAAATGGCTTTTACAAAAAGCAAATTCTTGAACTGTTTACAAAATGATAAAGAGGATGTAACATTTTATAAATTGATTTAATATTCAGTAATATTAAGTAAGGGGGTCAGGTGTGGCTGGTGCCCTATTGGCCACATGGTGGATGGTGGGGTCTGGCATCTTGTTTTCATTCAGGGGGAAGGAAATGCCCCATCCATCACTTGCCTCCCAAATGATGGGTGTGGCTGGTTCCCTGGAAGCCGGCATGGACATTTGGCTGATATGTTACTCAATCTGTTAGTTCAGTTTGTGGGACTGGGAATTTCCTGTAGTGATGATTTAAGGTCCCAGAATATCAATATATTTGAACGAGAAGACTGTGGTCCCGTGCTGTGTGTTCATAGATGTAGGAGAAAACCTCTTTTCAATCTGAGCTGTTCAGATGTGTTTAAGCATTTTTGTTGTTTTTCCCTTTCTGATTGCACTTTATTTCAAGGCCACTCCCAGGGGTGAATGACAGGATATTTAGTTTCAGCTCATTCTAAAAGCTATGTCCTCAGAAGAGAAGTGGTCATCCATGATGAGTACATATTCACCCTAGACATAATCACTAAGAGTGGGTTAAGTTACACAAGTTCTCAAAATGTCAAGAGTCCTTCCACACGGTTCATCCTGTACCCTTTTCAAAATTAGGCTTTTTAAGAGTTCTGCCTTTGTATGAATATTTCAGTTCGAAATTAGATTGTTTTCAATAGCCATTCAGTGAATGTTATTGGATAAAATATACAATAAAGTCATATTTATTTTAGAGAAAATTCTGATGTCATCAGCAGGGGCAGTTAATATGACTCAAAGTGAGGACCCAAAGAGTCTGCTCTCCAAAGATCTAAATATTTAACCAAGAACCTCTAATTCCCAAGCTATATGAACCCTAATGAGAAAACAAGATGTTAGGCGAACCCTTGTTTCTTCCTCAGGTTAACCTGGAATGATATACCTCAGAGTGACTGGAAGGGAAAGAAGCTGGGATACTGAGCACACTGGGTACTGAACAAGGCTATCACAGGATTTTCACTAGACCCTCAGGGAACACCCAAGGCCCCCTTGCTTTACCTTGAGCACTTATATCTTTATGTTTGTCCAGCTCTAGGTCATTTTTCCTCCCATAATTAGCTTAACATTAAGTGTACATTTTTTTGTTTGCTAAATGAATTGAGAACTTCTTGTAAAATTTTATTTTTCTGGATCACTTACACCCTTGTATGAAGTCCCTGTTATACAGGTCTCAGTACTTTGAGCAGATGACTACCTGGAGCATCCACAGCCAACCATCTTTGCCTCACTTGTATATGGATCTGAGCAAAACCCAGCCAAAACTTTATATGTGCATTCTAACTTAAATGTTTTTTTACCAAAAGTTTGATGTGGAGACTTAATCTGATGTGGTGCAAGTTGGTTGGGTTCATGGTCTATGCCAGAACTCAAAATGGAAGGTACAGGAAAGAAAAGTTTGGTAAGGAGCCAGCTGAGGGGAGGAGGGCAGTGCCAAAGTCTTCATGCAATAGGCAAACCTGGCAAGCCCCTTGGGACAGGAGTGAGAAGCCCAGAGCAGGGTATGTGCTACCCATCAGTCCACCACCAGCACAGCATGGCACCTGCAGCATGGGCCAAGGTGCACACGTGTTTCCTGCAGGGCTGACTGTTGACACAGGGACCTGTCAGAGAAGTCAGTGGCCTAATGTAATAGTCTTGTCCTATGTAGATGATACAATTACTTGTGGACTAGGAGAATTGGTAGTAAAACATTGTTATTTGAACTAGTAAAAATTCTTCAGGGTGTGTGTGAATGTGTGTGCCCTAAGAAGAAAAGAAATTGAAAAGTAGTTCAGAGAGAACTTCAATGACAAGTGTGGGACTTGAGTGCACAGCAAAATAGATCCTTTACTATCACAACAAATAGGTGAAAAGGAAGGGTTTCCTTCACTTATTTTTACCTACCCTTACAAATCCCATTGTGTTCAAAATAATAACAGAAATGTATGTGTTGATGCTTAATGTTGTACAACAGCTAGTTTATAAATGACAGCAGAGTTCTGTGTGCGGTCCCTGAACTCTCTGGAAAGGAAGGCAATACTATTGAAAGTGAACTTATATCACTTGTAAGTTTGTCTTTTAAATTCCAGAGGAAGCATTGATTAATTTAAATGAGCAGACTTTTTGTTTTGCTGGTCTTTAGGCTTGAACCCAGGGGTCAGGTGCTGTCCCAGAGCTGCATTTGCTCAAGGGTAGAACTCTACCACTTGAGCCACAGCACCATTCCTGCGATACAAGCACTGTACCACTTAGCTACCTTCCCTGTCCTATAAACAGACTTTTTATGTTAAAAGAAGAAAGAATAGGTTGGTATGTAGTATCCACTTTCCATGTGCAAGTCTGAAGGTTCAACCCCTCAAGTGAAAGGAAGAAAGTAGAAAATGGAATGACAGGAAGTATAAAGTTACAACTACAAAGAAAAGTAGAAGAACAAAGGCAATGAGCCAGTAATTAGGTTTTTGTTTGGGATTGTTTCTTTTTTCTTTCAATTGTTAGCTGTGGGGTTTAAACTCAGGGAGGGCCTGGTATATTCCCTATGCTTTTCACTGAAGGCTGGCATGCTACCACTTCCAGCCAGAATGTCACTTCTAGTTTTCTGGCATTTAATAGGTGATAAGTCACAATGAATTTTCTGCTGATGTGGTGCTGAGGAATTGAACCCAGTGCCTCATGTATGCAAGGCAAGCCCTCTACCATTGAGCCACGCTCGCAGCCCTGTCTCCTTTCTTAAAACAGTGTGGATGGGGCTGGCAATGTGGGTTAGTGATAAAGTGCTTGCCTAGCATGCATGGAGAACTAAGTTTGATATCTCAGTACCTAATAAACAACAACAGCACCCAAATACCCCTAGAAGCACTGGTGTTGTAGCTGAAATGGTAGAGTAGTAGCCTTCATCATAATGAATTTCAGGAACAGTTTTCAAGCCCTGAGTTCTAGCCCCAGGAATGTCAAACAAGAACAATAAAAACAAGATGAAATGATCAAATGAAAATAAAACACAAAAAAAGTCAGCAAGTTTCATTGATAAACACAACACACAAACACACACATAGACACACATACACAAATAGACTTTTATCAAACCATATTCCTCTCCTTTACCATGTCTGCTCTCCGTCCCTGCAGCAACTGCTACCTACATCCACTGGAGAACTTACTCTGTGTTTCTCTTGTTTTTGCATTCTTAAAAAAATTTATTGTGAAGATTAAAATATAAAAGTAGTATCAATAGTCATGAGAAAAATTCCAATCAAAATACAATAAAATAACCATTTTTTTTTAAATTTTATTTTATTGTAAAGCTACTATACAGAGGGTTACAGTTACATGAGTGAGGTAATGAGTACACTTCCTCTTGAACATTGTTACCCCTTCCATTGTTTTCCCCCTACCATCCCCTCCCTCCCTCCCTTCCCCGAGGTTCTTTTTTTTTTATTGTGATTAAATGATTACATAATTTCAAAGTCACAAGTTCATTCTAACTTCCCTTGAGCAAATTGTCTACCACAGTCTGTAATATATAACAGTGTTCACATGTTATATACCATATTTGTGATCAGCAGCATGGGGATATTTAGTAGAGGTTCAACCAGATGAGCGGGAGTTCTTTGTTTCTTAAGTCCTGTTAGTTTTGTCGTATCACCTAACCTTTTGGATTTAGCATCCACTTATCAGGGAGACCATGTACCGTTTGTCTCTTCGTTCTTGGCTTACCTCGCTCAACATGATTCCTTCTAGCTCCATCCATTTCCCTGCAAATGCCATTATTTTGTCATTTCTAATGGCTGCATAATATTCCATTGTGTATAGATACCACAATTTTTGGATCCATTCATCTGTGGTGGGGCATCTAGGTTGTTTCCATATCCTAGCTATTGCGAACAGTGCTGCAATAAACATGGAGGTACACGTGTCCTTGTATATTGGTTCCTGTTGTTCAGGGTAGATGCCTAGAAGTGGTATGACTGGGTCGTAAGGGAGGTCAATCTTTAGCTTTCTAAGGACCCTCCAGACTGCTTTCCAAAGTGATTGTATAAGTGTACATTCCCACCAGCAGTGTAATAGGGTTCCTCTTTCTCCACATCCCCTCCAGCATTTGTCGTTGGCTGATTTGTGGATGTGGGACATTCTGACTGGGGTAAGGTGGTATCTCAGGGTTGTCTTTATTTGCATTTCTTTCACCACCAGGGATGATGAACATTTCCTCATGTGTTTCTTTGCCATTTTTATTTCTTCATTTGAGAAGTCCCTCTTTAGTTCCCTTGGCCATTTAGTAATTGGTTTGTTAGGTTTGGGAGGGATTAGTTTCTTGAGTTCCCTGTATATACAGGATGTTAACCCCTTGTCTGATATATTGCTGGTAAATATTTTTTCCCAATTAGTTGGTTGTCTTTCTAGCTTAGTTGCGATAGATTTAGCTGTGCAGAAGCTTTTTATTTTAAGGTAGTCCCATTTGTCGAGTCTCTCTCCAATTTGTTGTGACCCTGGGACTCTGTTCAGGAAGTTCCTTCCTGTGCCTATTAGTTCAAGTGTCTCTCCTACTCTGTCCTGCAGTAGTTTCAAAGATTCAGGTTTAATGTTAAGGTCTTTAATCCATTTTGAGTTGATGTTGGTGCATGGTGATAGGCTGGGGTCCACTTTTAGTTTTCTGCATGTGGCTGCCCAGTTTTCCCAGCACCAGCGGTTGAAGAGGCTGTGTTTCTTCCATTGTATGTCTTTGGCTCCTTTGTCGAATATCAGCTGGCTGTAGGCCTGTGGATTTATATCTGGATCTTCTATTCTGTTCCATTGGTCTTCGGGTCTGTTTTTGTGCCAGTACCATGCTGTCTTTGTGATTATAGCTCTGTAGTAGAGTTTGAAGTTCGGCATGGATAGCCCTCCCATATTGTCTTTATCCCCTAGAATTGTTTTGGCTATTCTAGGTCTTTTGTTGTTCCATATAAATTTTTGGACTGTTTTCTGTATTTCAGTGATGTACGTCATTGGGATTTTAATAGGAATTGCATTGAATTTGTATATTAGTTTTGGAAGTATCACCATCTTTACTATATTAAGTCGGCCTATCCAGGAGCATGGGAGGTCTTTCCATTTCCTAGTGTCTTCTGCAATTTCTTTCTTTAACTTTTTATAGTTCTCATTAAATAGTTCTTTTACATCTTTGGTTAGGTTAATTCCTAAATATTTTATTTTTTGGGAGGTTATTGTGAATGGGGTTGCTCCCTTTATTTCCCTCTCTTCCTTTACGTTATCAGTGTATAGGAAGGCAACTGATTTTTGTGGGTTTATTTTGTATCCTGCTATTTTGCCGAAGTGACTTATGATTTCTAAAAGTTTGGGGATGGAGTTTTTGGGATCGTGGAGGTATAGTATCATGTCATCTGCAAAAAGGGATAGTTTAACTTCTTCTTTCCCTATGCGGATCCCTTTAATGTCTTTTTCTTGCCTTATTGCCCTGGCTAAGGGTTCTAGGACTATGTTGAAGAGGAGTGGAGACAGTGGGCATCCTTGCCTTGTTCCTGTTTTTAGGAGGATTGGTTGTAGCTTTTCCCCATTAAGTATAATATTGGCTATTGGTCTGTCATAAATGGCTTTTATTGTTTTTAGAAATGTTCCTTCTATTCCTATTTTCTCCAGAGCTTTTAGCATGAATGAATGTTGAATTTTATCAAAGGCCTTTTCTGCATCTGTGGCAATAATCATGTGATTCTTGACCTTGGCTCTGTTGATATGCTGGATTATATTTATTGACTTACGTATGTTAAACCATCCCTGTGTCTCTGGGATGAAGCCTACCTGATCATAGTGTATTATTTTTTTAATGTGTTTCTGGATTCTGTTAGCTAGAATCTTGTTAAGGATCTTTGCATCTGTGTTCATCAAGGAAATTGGCCTGTAATTCTCCTTTTTGGTTGGGTCTTTGCCTGGTTTGGGGATGAGTGTGATATTGGCTTCGTAGAATGAGTTTGGGATAGCTCCCTCCTTCTCTGTTTCTCTGAAGAGCTTGAGGAGTATGGGTATTAGTTCTTCTTTAAAGGTCTTATAGAATTCTGCTGTGAATCCATCTGGTCCTGGGCTTTTTTTTTGTTGGAAGACTTTTGATAGCTTCCTGTATCTCATTATAGGATATTGGCTTATTTAATTGGTTAACTTCTTCTTTGCTCAGTGTGGGTAACTTGTATTTCTCTAAAAATGCATCCATTTCCGCCAGATTTTCTTCCTTTAGAGAGTATAGCTTTTGAAAGTAGTCTGTTAGAATTGTTTGGATATCTTGGGTACGTGTTGTGATGTTTCCCGTGGCATCCCTAATCCTATTAATATGGGTTTCCTCTCTTCTTTTTTTAATTAATCTTGCCAACGGGCCATCAATTTTGTTTATTTTTTCAAAGAACCAGCTTTTTGTTTGGTTTATTTTGGTTATGGTTTTCTGATTTTCTAATTGGTTAATCTCTGCTCTCAATTTGGTTATCTGGCTTCGTCTAGTAGCTTTAGGTCCCATTTTTTCTTGTTTTTCTAGCTGTTTTAGTTGCAACATGAGATTATTTACTTGGTCTGTCTCCATTCTCTTGATGTGGGCACTGAGGGCAATAAATTTGCCCCTCAGGACTGCTTTTGCTGTGTCCCACAAGTTTCTTTGTGAGGTGTTTTCATTTTCATTGAGTTGTAGGAAATGCTTTATTTCTTCTCTGATCTCTTCTGTTACCCAGGCCTTGTTAAGGAGTGTGCTGTTCAATTTCCATGTATTAGAGAAATTTCTGCGGTATGCTTTGTTATTGAAAGCTAGCTTGATTCCACTGTGGTCAGATAGGATACAGGGGATTATGTCGATCCCTTTGTATTTGCTTAAGTTCCTTGCATGAACTATGATATGGTCTATTTTGGAGAAAGTTCCATGAGCTGCTGAGAAGAATGTGTACTGTGTTGTTTTAGGGTGAAATACTCGGTAGATGTCAGTTAATTCCGCTTGAAGTATGGCCTCACTTAATTCGGTAGCTTCTTTGCCAATCCTCTGGTTGGTAGACCTGTCCTTTGGTGAGAGTGGCGTGTTAAAGTCTCCTAGTATTATTGTATTGGGATCTATTTTATTCTGTAAGTTTGAGAGCATTTGTTTAACATATCTGGGTGCACCGATATTTGGGGCATATAAGTTGATGATGGTTATATCCTCCTCTTGGATTGTTCCTTTTATTAATATGTAGTGTCCGTCCTTGTCTTTCTGTACTGATTTTAATGAAAAGTTTATTTTGTCAGATATCAGGATAGCTACACCTGCTTTCTTATTGGGGGAATTTGATTGGTAGATCCTTTTCCACCCCTTCACTCTGAGTTTGTTTGTATGTTTGGCTGAGAGGTGGGTCTCCTGAAGGCAACAGATGGATGGGTCTTGTTTTCTGATCCAGTCCTCAGTTCGTTTTCTTTTAATTGGCGAATTCAGCCCATTTATATTAAGAGAAAGTATAGAGAGATGCATTGTTGTCCCTGCCATTCCGTTTTCCTAAGTTTTTCTTCTTTCCTTTCCTCCTGTGCTTGCTCAGTTAGACTTTGAGTAATGCCTGTTTGGGGCAGGTCCCAGTTCCTGGTTGCTTTCTTCAGGTTGTGTCCCCCCTCTTAGAATTCTTTGTAATGCCGGCTTAATGTTTATGTATTCATTTAGTTTTTCTTTGCTATTAAAAGTTTTCAGTTCTCCATCGAATGTGAATGCTAGCTTTGCCGGGTATATCAGTCTGGGTTGGCAGTTATTGGCTCTCAGGGCTCGTATGGTGCTTTCCCAGGCTTTTCTTGCATTCATTGTTTGTGTGGAGAGATCTGCAGTGATTCTAATTTTTTTCCCGTTGTAGTATAGCTCCTTCTTCATTTTTGCTGCATGCAGGATTGTTTCCTTATTATTCAGATCCATCATTTTTACTATAATGTGTCTAGAAGTGTTTCTCCTGGGATCTTGCTTGTTGGGTGTTCGATAAGCTTTTGTGATGTAGTTAAGATGGTCGTTTTTGAGGTGGGGAAAATTTTCATTGACTATCTTGTTAAATAGGTGTTGCATTCCCTTGCTCTGGAATTCCTCACCTTCGTCCACTCCGATTATGCGAAGGTTAAATTTTTTAGCATTATCTGCTTGCTCTTGAATTTCCCTTTGGTTTAATTTGAGTGATTTTTCCATATCTGTCACTTTTTGGTCCAGTTGGTGTATTCTGTCTTCTGTATCTGACACTCTACCTTCCATTTCATTCACTCTGTTGACCGTGGCTTCTATTGTGGTTTGCATGGTGGAAACGGATCCCTTTATGGATTCAATGTTGGTTCTCAGAGTACTGATCTCACCTCTCAATGAGGTGAGATCATTATGCATTACCTCTAATTTGGCGTTTATCTCACTTCTTACTGAGGTTTGTGCAGCTTCTATTTTTGCATCCAACTTTTGTTTGATATCCTGTATATCTTTTGATAGTTCATCCTTGTGCTCTTTCAATTTCTGATCCATTTCTCGCTTTATTTCTTGAGTCATTGCCTCCAGCAACCCTTGGATGTAGCTTTTGTCTTCCATTCCTGCTTTGCTCCCACTGGGGCTCTCCCCTGCGTGGCTGCTGGCTTTTGAGGTGAGCTTGCTGTCCTGGGTAGTGGTAAACCTTGTGATTTTTCTCTGTGATTTTCGCATGGGGGTTCAGGAGACTGCTCTTCAATCTTGTTTTGGTGTGTCTGTCTTTGTTTGGTTGCTGATTCTGTATTGGTAGAGAGAGTCTGTGCCTGATCTGGATTTTGTTGGGAGCCTATTTCCAGCTGCTATTCTGACTTACTTAGGATTCTCAGCTCTCTGCTGTAGATTGCTGGCAATTCCCGCCTTTGGAAGGGTTGAGCAGCCTAGACTGCTTGTGTTTGCTCCTGCAGGTGCTCTTGGGAAGATCAGATGCTCTGGATGCACTCTCCCAAATACTGGAGTCTGCTATGGGCTCCTGATGTGTTTTTGTTTGTTTGTTTTGGGCTGGTTGTGGGCTTGAACTCTAGGTTTGGGTGCTGTCCCTCAGCTCTTCAGCTCAAGGCTGGCACCCTACCATTTGAGCCACAGCCCCACTTCTGACCCTTTTTGCTTTGTTCAGGCACCGATCCCCGGGCCTGGTTCCGGCCCCAGCCTGGAGCGCGCTCGTTAGGCCTGTGCTAATGTGTATACCACCTAGGTTATGCAGCCTGGAGGACACAGTTCAAATTTCTTCTTCTGTTGGTAGTCTTGACCCAGGGGCGCTGTTCCTGGCTTGGGCATTTAAGCTCCCTTCCAGGGGCACTTTTGCTCTGGCCTGGCCAGCAGAGTGTGCTCCACCGGCTGGTGGAGCTCTCGAACAGTTCCCAGTTTTAGTGGGTCCTGTGGTCCAGGTGTTGGGGTAGGGAGTCTAGGTCAGGGTCTGGGGATTCCCTCCAGCTCTGGTCTCCCTTGGTGGATTCACTGTCCCCTGTGGGGTACTCACCCTGTAGGTCGTCAGTTGTTGTTGCAATCCGAGTTCAGTTGGGGTGGTTGCGTGCTGGGTTGGGCGGCCCCCGGCCGGGTAGTTGCCATCGCGATTGGGCGGGTGGTCTGCGGACAG
Source organism: Dipodomys spectabilis (assembly GCF_019054845.1). NCBI lineage: Eukaryota > Metazoa > Chordata > Mammalia > Rodentia > Heteromyidae > Dipodomys > Dipodomys spectabilis. Next base: position 2,933,357 of record NW_024870904.1, on the reverse strand, counting down.
GTCCCTTTGTCGCGCTGCTGGTGCCGGGCGGCTTTGGCGGTATGGAGCCTCTCCGTTCCAGTGGAGAGTGAGGGGTGGGGGTGGGATCCTCGTGGAGACTCCCGGCTGGTAGGTTTCTCTGTTCCTGGCGATCCGCTGTTCTGCAATCCGGTACCTGGTGATCTGCAAGCAGCCCCCTGTGTCTCTGTGGCTCCGGCAGCCCCCGCGGGGCCGGCTGGCCGGCGGCTTGGCGCACTGCCACGCGGCCAGTAAAGGTTGGGGGAGGGGTCTTCGCTCTTCTCTGTTCTGAATTTCTTTTCCTCTCTTTCTTTTTTTGTTATTTTCCACCTCTGGTTTTTCTCTGAGTGTTCGTCTTTTTGTTGTTGTTGGTCTCTAGGGGAAATTAAGCGTTGGAACTCGAACTCTCTTTTTGGTTGGAGAGAGCTTTGGCGTTTCCCTACTGCCCCGTCGCCATCTTGGTCCGGAAGTCCTAAAATAACCATTTTATACATGTTAGTGTGGCCATAGTTTTAAACAAAACAACAAAAATCCTTCCAAAGTCTAACAAAATCTAGGAAAGATGTGACAGCAATGTGAACTTGGTGCATTTCTCTCCGGTATGTAAAACTATCAAAGATGGGACAAAAAGTCCTAAAAAGAACTGAATATAGAATTACATAGAAATATTGTCCAGTACTTCTACACTTGTACATAACATAGGGAAAAACAAAGACTTCTATAAATACCATCAAATACGGACTAAGTTTCAAGAAAGACAAATACCACAAAGAAGTCCAAGAGTATTTACAGAGATTAGTTGAACTACTTATAACACAGTCCTGTACAGCAGTCAAAATTATGTTTGACCACACTTTTTCAGCAAATCCATTAAAACTTCATTAGGATAGTCTAATGTTATTTATGTGGATGTGATGTCTGACAAGATTCTAGGCAACCTTTGCCATCCATTAGAACTTACCTCCTAGGTGTCATTGAATCCCAAAAAAGTGAGGCAACATTGTGGTCAAATTAAAAAATGAGAAGCAAACTAAAGCAAATCTGCACTTAACTTAGAAGGCAAGATTTGATCATCTGCTAAATCTACAAGCCATCTTTAGCTTTTTTAGAAACATGTTCCTAAAGCTGAATCTTTTTTTTTTTTTCTGTTTTTCAATCTCATCAGAGATCCTTTCATTCTTTCTTGCTTTTGACAATGAGTAAAGATTCTGGAACCATGGCTCGGAGAGAAGCCAAATGAGAGAGTCAGAAAAGAACCTGTGTGATTTTACCCTTGAAGTTTCTGGTCAGAACATGATACTTGGACTGGTAAAGCATAAAGCCTTCGTATGGAAGAAGAAACATTCCTGAATCAAGTAGAGCATTAAAGTCTCCACTAAAGACAAATCCACAGAAGAGTGAAGTCTTATGTATTACTAAACAATATTAACAGAAAATACACTCCAAAATGTAGATCCCTAAAATGTAAAAGAAACAACTTATATAGGTATGTGCTTTTGCTTATACTTGTTGGTTGATTACACAGGAAATTCTTTGACCCAGCATTCTGGTTTTTCTTACACTTACCCACAATGGTAATTGTTAATATAAAATGCATGAACTTTGCAGTGACATTCACAAAAAGAGAAAATCAATTCTGTTTACTTCAGTAAGGTGTTTTTGACAGGAAAGACGATATGAATCCTTTAAAAGCAGTGTTTGCACATTAGTACTGGGTTTTTCTAATTCACAAGAATGTTTTCTTACTTTGAGAAACTTAAAGAGAATTTATTATAGGCTAAGTGTTCACATTCACAATATTTAAGATGAGGAGTGTTACAACTTTCAAGGTTGGGAATTTTTTGTTTGTTCTGGGATTTGTACTGTCCATATCCACATTAGTGACTGAATATCTTGCCTTAAAATTTTCAAGTTTCCTATTTCATATTATTTTTTAGGATATAATCTGAATTTCAAAGAGGACATTGTAACTGGGCTCTCCTGTCTAATGTCTGTAATCTTAGCTACTTAGAAGGCTGAGATCTGAGGAAAGTTAGTATTATCCCCACTTTTGCTCCTCAGCTCCACCCAGACCTGAACTCCTCCCAGACCTAGATTTTTCCCCCATACTGCTGACCACCCCTCTCTCTACCCACACCTACCTGAGCATGCACCTACCTAACTTCCTGCTCCCCAGCTCCTCTGGCTACCTGAAGAAAGACAGATGAATGTGCTCTGTCTCCTGGGAAATATAGTCCTTCTAGTAAACTTTATAATAATCTTTCTCCTGTGCCTGCTTGTGGTCCCCTGGGATACACATGAAGGATACCTACAAGGATCACAAAATAAATCCATGGGTAAAAGAATGTCTGAGACACTTATCTCCAATAAAGTACCCAAAGTAGCTGGATGTCGAGATGTGGCTTACGTGGTACAACATTATCATTGAACCAAATAATTTCATGATCATTTTCCGGACCTTGAGTTCAAGAATCAGGACAAGCACACACATATCTAGGGCATTGTATTGTATTCAAATTATATTTTATCAATTGATTAGGAACACATACACAGGAAGTCTCTCTTTTTTTTTTTTTTGGACAGACATGGGGCCTGAACTCTGAGTCTGGGAACTGTTCCTCAGCTCCGAAACTCAAAGCTAGCACTCTACAACTTGAGCCATAGTGCACTGCAAGCTTTTTCTACTTATGTGGTTCTGAGGAATCAAACCTGGGACTTATTCATGCAAGCAAGCAGTTGCCCTGACAGTCTCTCTTATTTTAAGCGATGGAGAATAGGCTAATTATATTAGTTGAGAAATTGTAATGTGTCAGAACAGACATATAAAGTGGAGTATATCTGTGCGAGCAACATTTTGAAAGTTTCAAAAGCCCTAGGAAGTGCAGAGGGTTAAAAGAGGATGAATATGTTTATATAAGACATTTTCAAGGAATGTTTAAGATTCATTGGCTTCAATTCACAAAAAGCAAGTTTATAAAGTCACATGGGTGAGTACCAGGATCTGTAGGTTCAGGAGTATAAGCGCACAACTCCTGACTCTCCTTGTCTAGAGGACCAGAGGTTTGTCAGCCAGTTTCTGGTACCGGGAGGAACAAGTGCTAATGGCAGCACAAACCAATGAGCCTATAAGATATCATTAAACCCAGACTGGGGATAGACTCTCCCTAGGATCCTCAGATGGCTTCAAGTTACACCTCCCAAGAAGACAAGCTGGTCTTCTACCTCTTGGCTCTGACTATGGAGTGCAAAACTGTACTTAAGAGCAAGTCCAGCAGCAAGGCAAAAGGAAAGAAACCCGAATTTGCAAACTAAAAACACCAACAGTGAGCAAGGAGGCATTGGCCTCTTTTCTCCCTTTCCGGCAAACACACTTTCAAATGCTCTGTGTCCTAATAGAAACTACAATTCCCATGATGCGATGCATTCACCTAGAGGAAGTGGGCCTGCTACAGGGTTTTCACTGGCACCAGACACTTGGTCCTAAGTGTGCATGCATGCATGAGGAACTTCCTCTCCCATCTACGGGAACTAAGGTGAGTTTCTCCTTGAAAACTCAGTTTACCTCCTGAAACTTTGTGACATCAACCAAAAGAAAGAAATGTATTAGAAGCATTAGATAATTTGGACTTTTAATTCTTAGTTCTATTAATGTAATTGAAGTTATGAGACCCCATGGTTTTGTTTTTATTATTGTTAAAAATGTGTGATCTGGTACATATAAATTATGTACCTTTTGCCTTAAAATTTTGAATATCTCCCCTCTCACATTAAAAACGTATTTGTAGCTGGGTGCCAGTGGCTCATGCCTGTAATCCTAGGGACTCAGGAGGCTGAGATCTGAGGATGCTGGTCCAAAGCCAGCTCGAGCAGGAAAGTTCATGAGCTTTCTCCCCATTAAACCACCAGCAAAATGGAAGTGGCCTTGTTGCTCAATTGGTGTAGAGCTCACCTTGATCTGAAGGGATCAGGGATAGTGCTCAGGCCCAGAGTTCAAGTCACACAATCAGGTATTTACAGACATTTAACCGATTGATTCTGGGATCATTTCCCCCTGCTCTAACATATATATACTGAAATAAGATAGCAGGATTTTAAGGTAGACATACTTTATAATCTTTGAATTAAATTGATTTGTCAAAATCTCCTCATTACTTCCCCAGAAACTCCCAAATTCCATCTATGAAATTTCAAGGAGTTTTTGCTTATTTGTGTCTGAAGTTTGCCTTCCCTTAAAAAGTTTTTTTTCCCTGGTTTTGTTGTTGATCCTGTGGCTTGAACTCAGAACATGGGCACTGTCTGTGAACATTTGCTGTGCTCTACTTGCCTTTCTTTTATTAATTGTTTCAGGGAACTAGTGAAAAGTTTCCTCCCAGGGTTTCTTAGAAAATGGTACTCCTTCCCAAGACTTCAAAAAATGGTTGTCTAGGAAGATTAGGTTGAATGTGGGTGGAGGTAGAGTTTAGGGTAGGTCTATGTTCATGTGAAGCTTGATTACTTGCTCCAAACCAGTCTGTTTTTACTTTTCTGTTTTGCATACCCTGTTTTGTTTTGATTTTCTACCTCTTCTCTGATCCTAGAAGTTTCTGGCAGCAACTGTAGGCTACATATCTAGGGGTCCTCAGACTTGTCTTCCCAGACTGTATGCATTACACTGTGGAATAAACCTTTTGCCTCTCTCCCTCATATCAAAGCTGTCTCTTAAGGGTTTATTGTGATTGTTGATGATCCTTTCCCCACATCATGACTGGGAAGGCTTGTGTAGGAAATATTCATGCCTGATATTCAGTCCTCCAGTGCATAGGTCCTCCATGCCTCTTTTAGTGGAATGGAGCTCTTCCTCATGAAAATGCAGATCATGAGGTACATTTGGATGTATAGATGGCAACATTGGAGCACCTATAAAATATGAAGCAAAAAGAATTCTTTCTTTCTGTAAAAGTTAAAAGTAAGTTCCTGAGAGGCAAGGAGATAAGGATCAGGTAAAATTGGCTGCTTCCTAGATGAGCTGTGTCCCATAGTTTTCATTGTTCAAGGTTACATTTTTCAAACACTCATTTCTAAGTATTATGTTTATTTTACTAGTATAAATAGAATTTACTTCCTACATTATTTTTGAATTGTTCATTGCTCACAGACTTGTCTGACTGTTTCTTATACAAATATTATATCCTCTTATTGCATTGATCTCAATTATTGAGTGCTGTAGATCCTGAGGTAGAAGGTACAAGTATGGTAAGGTATTCATGGATAGATTATGGCTCTGACTTCCTCTGGAAGAAAAGGTGAATGAATGGAAAATATATGGAGCTTATGCATAGCACTTGTAGAATTCCTTTGGCAGGAGATGTGCTACACCCTACTTGGGTTCCACTATTCTTAGAGATTCCTTTGTTGGTAATGATCCACCACCATGGAGGGCCTGTGGACTTCACTTCTTGTCCGCTGTTTTGGTGTTAGGATCCTCCCAATATTCACCGCAGGACTGGTCTCAGAGGAGTGACATGATCAGTGGTAACTTACTGGACCTCATGTTTGTCAGTCTGTGTGGACAAGCTCACCCTGACATTGTAGACTGGATGCTGCCTTGAGGCTTATTTGCATGAATACCTGTCTTGATTCCATACCTCTGCTTCAGAGACCTGTTTTGTTTCATGATTCTTTGATCACTTACAGTGCAAGCTTGTGTTATGTATCTGTACAGGCTGCTAATTGAGCTGCGTATTGTTTTCAAGGGTGGAGTGGTGTTTCATGCCTCCGGCAGGAACAATTGTATTTTCACTAACCTTATAAATCCTCTGGGATTACTATTCAATTACCTTAACTTATGTTGCCTGTTTAGTTCATAGAACAATGATGGTAGATTAAGTTTGGGTCTCTGTTTGCTCTTAGCCATTGCTGCCAATTTTTGGGAATATTGGTTGCCAACCTTATTGTACCACAACTCTTCTTGCTAGTGCTACTGCTTCTGCTGTGAACCTTATGCAAACCATATATACAGCACAACATGTTAATTCTTTAGCTTGATAAATTTCTGGTGCCCTGAGATGCAGGTGGGAGTAGATAAAAAGATTGTGATAAGTTTTATGATTTGGAAACAGCAGTGATGTATGTTGATAATCAGGTGGACCTGCTAACGATGTGGTTAAAAATGATGTGTCATGCTAATGGTCAGTACATCTGTGTTATTCTTCTTAAATATGATGGAAATATGACTTGGACCACTATCCAGTGACTTATTTGAGGAATCTGGTCCTTTGATAATTTAAGCTTAGACATTATGCAGCTTCAGGGTCAGATATCTGATATTGGTCACTGCCCCCTATAGGTAGCACACCCCCAGAATTAGCTGCATCACTTCTCCATTTCCTGCAGGGATTCAACCTGGATAATAACACACCTTTTGCTATTTCTTACACATTTTGCTCTTCCTTCTTTTCATATGCCTTTTTCTTCCATTCTTCCTGAGATATATGATCAGCTGCTTTTTCAAAGTTCAGGCTGATAGGCCCTTGCTCAATTTACAAAATGATAAAGGAGAGACATTGGAGACCCAGAGGTGCCAGGAGCTGGCAAGGTGTGAGCAAAATCTCCACAACCACTGCCCTATTCATAGGAAGGCGTTTTCCTATTACTTCTGGCCTTGCAGGCTGACCTGTAGAAATTTGGTGGACAAAGGTTGAACGAGAATGAGGAAGCAAGAATATGATCTGCGCTTGCTGGCACCTTGTGTCCTACAACAATGTGATGCAAGCATTGTGCAGATATAGAAAATGTCTATAGCTAAGGTCATTGCTGGAATAAAGAGAAATTCATGATTGGCCTTGTCTCTGTCTCTTCCATTATCATCCCCTTGTTCTTCTGGAGCACTGCTGGAGTTGTGGCTGGCCCCAGCAGTCGTAGTATGCTTACCTTGCACGCATGAAGCCCTGGGTTCAAGTCCTCAGTACCACATACAGAGAAAAAGCAGAATGTGGAAATGTGGCTCAGGTAGTAGGGTGCTAGTCTTGAGCAAAAGAAGTTCAGTGACAGTGTCCATGCACTGAATTCAAGCCCAGGGTTGGGACAAACAACACAAGAAATGTGTGTGCTGGGTGCTGGAGCCTCATGTCTGTAATCCTCACTTTTCAATAGGCTGAAACTGAGGATCCCAGTTCAAAGTCAGACTGGCCAGCAACATGTGTGAGACACTTATCTCCAGTGACCACTAAAAATCCGGAAGTGTGTTGTGGCTCACATGGTAGAGCACTTGAGCTCAGTGATGGTTCCCAGGCTCAGAGTACAAGTGCCATGACCGAAAAACAAACAAAAAAAGGATAAAAGTATAAATAAATGCATCAGAAATATAGGCTTGAAAAGTGAAAACTACACTTCACAGATAGTCTTGGAAGCACTCCAGTGTTTCCTGATCCTTTTCTCCTTGCCTCTTAGGAATTTACTTTTACAGAATGAAATTAGCTTTTCTTTATATTATTAGAGGTGCTTTTCAGTTGAAGTCTATAATCCAAATATGGCCTTTGATTCCCAGTTTTCATGAGGAATAGTTCAGCTCCACAAAATGGACATGCAAAACTCATACACCGGAGAAATAAAATCATGGAAGAAAGTTTCCAATCCAATCCATCCCAATTATGTTGTATGTAAAGGATCACCAAAAATCACAATAAACTTTAGGAGACAAGTATAGGATCTCTGATTATGAGAGAGAGAGAGAGAGAGAGAGAGAGAGAGAGAGAGAGAGAGAGAGAGAGACTTACAGACCCTGTGGTGCCTACGGGAGCAGACAAAATGTGAGCAGAGGCTTCAGGGCTATTGACTCCCACCCTCAGGACTGCAAGTCCTTGCCCTTTATGGTTTGAGGAAGTGTGTGTTCTAGCTGATTGGCCTGGGGCTTTAAGTGAAGGGAAGTTTTGGTGGAAAACATAGATTGAAATAGAATGAGGAAAGAAGTGTGCTGTTTGCCCTTTTTGGCAGAGTGGGCTTAGACCAATATTACACAAGCATTTGAGAGACATAGCAGAATTTTGCCATCAGCCCACTCTCTGTCTCCTTAATTATCATCCCATTGGCCCACAGAAGTCTTGCTTGTGCTCTGATGAGACTGCGGCAGGAGACAAAAGATTTATTCCACAGCTTAATGGATAAGATTTGAGAAGACAAGTCTGAGGTCCCCTAGATATGTAGCCTAAAGCTACTGAGAGGAACTTTAAGTTTCAGAGAGGAGGTAAGAATATTAAAGAGATTTTCACATGCAAATATGAAAAGACAAAATCAGACTGGTTTGCAAGTGATTAAGCTTCACATCAACATAGACCTACCCTAAACTTCACTCTTCTACACACCTGCATTCATTCTGACCCCCAAATCACTCTCTTTGTAGGAAAATCAGGGTAATGTGCCATGTGCTTAAGAATCCCTGTGAGGAAACTTTTCACTACTTACCTGAAGAAATTATTAAAGGACATGCAAATAGAGCACAGCAAATTCACACAGATAGTGCACAAGCTCTGAGTACAAGCCACAGGACCAATAGCAAAAACAGCAATCATTACACCCTTAGATGAAAAGCAAACTTCAGAAACAATCTCAAAGTCCTTTCGATTTAATAAATAGAATTGGGGATTTTCTGAAAAATTAATTGTTAAATTTTTGCGAAATCCAAATCAACCGAAGGATTATGCTGCATATCCACTTTGTACATCACAGCAATGGGAATTGACCTGGTATAAGTTCAGTGTCTGTGAGTACCTTTGTAAGATGAGAGGGGAGGTATTAAACAAGTTAAGGAGAAAAAGAGATATAATTTACATTCAGCAGAACACACGAATGGAACAAGAAGAAATGTATGAGCAACACAGCCACATAAACTCAATTTCATTATTAGAACTAAGAACCAAACAGTCAATGCATGCACTTGTCCCCATATATTTATCTTTTGTGGCGGGGTTCAGAAAGGAAATAGTGTTTTTCAAGTAATATTCAGCTTAGATCCTACAGCAGGGAGAGAAAGTCCCACTGCATTCAAGCACTCTTGTGACAAGGGTGGTGCCGGGCATTGTGGGAATTGTAGTCTCCAAGAAGGACATTTTCTTTGAAAGTCCTGGGTTGTTTTTGTTGTTTTGGAGGGCAGAAGATCGTTTTGCGCATGTGTCTCCCCCCCCACCACGGGCATTTTAAGTCGGCTTCTTCTGGGTTCTTTCCCTTTGCCTTGCTGCTGGAAGTGCCCTGAAGTAAAGTTTGGACTTCCATAGGTGGCAGCCACAAGGCCCACACCCAGCTCTGTGCAGTGGAGCTTGGGAGCTGTAACTTGAAGGAATCTCAGGCTTTGGAACTGATGTCAGGTAGGTACTGTGCGATTGCTGCGGGAGTCTCCCCTCCACGGATTTCTTTTTATTTTTCTGTTTCTGTTTGGTCGTTGGTGTGGCTTAAACTCTGGGCCTGCAAGCACCATTCCTGAGCTCGTCAGCTCAAAGCGAGAGCATTATGCTTCAGTTAAAGCTCCTACTGCCCCCTCCACACTTTTCTCCAGTCTGGAGTTGATAATTTGCTTGAGGTTCAGGAGTTTGTGCTGTCATTAGGCTCTGGGCCCTGAGGTGCAAGAACCTGGTTCCAAAATATCTGAGAGCAAGCTGGGTGATTCTGCAGATGAGGAGAGCCCAAAAGCTGTGCATTTGTCCTCCAAGACCAAGGGATTCTTCTATTAACCCATATGACTTTATTTGCTTTGCCTAGGTTTAAGAGGAGTAGAGGAAGAATTCTAGTGAAATTGTAAGGTGTATGCCTGCCTTCAGTCTTCTTACATTGAAGTTGAATTTATTGCTTCTGTGTTGTTTCTCCTAGAGATATTTTAATCTGCTTGGCTTGAGTTTTTAATCTCCTGGCTTGATTTCACACCTGTTTGTATTCCACTCTGTTTCTAGAGACAGTTGTACATGGGATATTGGATATTGGTCCTATTTTTAGGAATGAAGCCTAGCAATGTTTGAAGCAGAGCACCCTATGAATAGGAATCTCCATCATAAATGGACAGACCCTGTCAATTCTGAGAAGCCCTAAAGAGAAAAACAGAAAAGCACAGGAAGGGGAAGATGTTGCTAGCTTCCTTTGCTTTATGCAAAAATTGTTGCTACTTCCCTGAGCACCAGATTCACGTGGTACTCTTTCCTACACCACTCTCAATCACTTTGTGTTGTTGCAAGATTTAAACTAATTTCTAGGAGGCGTGATGGGCTGGATTGAGGAATAAGCCAGAGCATAGTTATCAAAGGATATCTGAGGGTGTGGTTTGGGATGTTGGAATAATTGTTATGACTGAAAGTATCTATTCATGTAGTAATCCCTAATCCTCTTCTTGCTAATTTATTCAGCCTGTTACCACTATTATTTTTAGTATGTCATCATGCAAACTTACATTAAGTGTGCCATCTATGGATTTGCTAATGCTAGCTCTAATCAGTTGGTTGTGCCTGGTAGTACAGAAAGTGTTGGTCTGGGACATGTGGCCTAAAAAGAAAATTCACAGAAGAAAACTTGAGGTAATATGTCTTACTCAACTGTAGGTGTTAATTATCTTCAGGTGTGTCACGCCTATATCGATTATTTTATGTTGTATCTTTAGGATGGCCAAGGTTCTTCGTATGACTGTTTAGGGAAATGAACATTAGGGACTTCTCAAACCTGGGTTACCTCATCTTTACTCATGTCCCTTTGGACAAAGCATTTTAAATGGCAAATTGCTAATCATTGCATATGTGTACAATGGTTAGAGTGAAATGTGCCATTTGACACCCATTATTGAAATAGCATAACATAAGAAATATATTCTATATACATTTTTCTATCTAACTTTGGGTGAAAATTACTGAGTTACATCATACATGCTTTCCATGGTGTTTAAATATGTAAATGAATGAGGTAGAACACAAAATCCAAGGATTCCTAGGATACTTTTGCATTAAAAAAGCAGTTCATAGGCTGGAAAGGTAGCTCAGTGGTAGAGTATTTGCCTTGCATGCATAAGGCCCTGGGTTCGATTCCTCAGCACCACATAAGCAGAAAAGGCTGGAAGTGGTGCTGTGGTCAAGTGGTAGAGCACTAGCCTTTAGCTGAAGAGCTGAGGCAAGCACCCAGGCCCAGGGTTCAGGCACCATGACTGGCAAAAAAAATAAAAAAGGAAAAAAAAGCAGTTCATACATCCTGAAGTATATTCACTAATAACGAATGACTTTTAGTGGAAATATATGTTTTTTCTTTCAATTATTCAATAATTTCAGTGGGAACATTCATTTTTTCCAATTTAGTGTGTACATAAATATATAAATTAGTAGGTTTAATAATATCTATTTATCAGGAAATGGGCTGGATTTGTGTTTATTGGACACTTTAATGCTCTGCCTAAGACATTAAAAATTCTTCGCTTATAGGAAGGCTTTAAGTTTTCACAATAAAAAAATAAATAAAAATTAATAAAAGAAGGCTTTACAGTTTTCCAGTCCATGTATCATGTTTGCAATAGGAAATTCTGGGCCCCAAATCTCACAGATTCATTTCTGAATGCATCATTTCCCTTAAATCCCAGCCATGCTTCCAGAATCTTCTGCTCATTGTCAGCAGCAAGACAGAATGAATGGATCTCTGGTGAGTTGATTTTTTTTATTTTTCATTGGTTTTCCATTCCACTATATCAACCTAAAGATGTCCAAGAATTAAAAACAATACCAACCACACAGATTCAGCCTCAGTAACATTTTCATAAATCAGATAAAGAATGCTTGTAAATTAGCAGATAAAGATTGCTTGTAGGTTTAGCAGATTGAATGGTTATATTCTAAGTTGAATTCAGATTGGCTTCAGAATGTCTAGGTTTCAACTTGTCATAAAATGTAGTCACACCTGTTATGTGATGTAATGACACAGAGCAGGTTACTTCTCATGGAAGGTGAAGGATAGATTGCCACCAGATCACTTCCTCATGAGTAACATTCAACTATCTCAATGAAATTTTCCTGGAATTGCTGAAATAGTGTGGTCATGTACACCTTCGTGTGTTCTTAAGGAATGATTAACCTATATGTACTTAAATTACTCTCCATATATAGTTCTTGGACTGCTTCATGGTCTTGGTCTTACTTGAAACTTAGCCTGTATTTGTTGCTAAGCTTTATGGTCTTTCTGCACATTCCTGTTTGTTTTCTAAAGTATTCTCACAAGATTTCTTTCCTCTATTTTCTCTCTCTATTTTTGATTTTCTACTCACTAGTGTTGGTTATTTTTCTTACTCTCTCTTTGTATCTATCTTTTATCATTTTTTTCTTTTTTCAATCCCTCTTTCCTCCATATGTGTCTCAGTTGTTTCTTTTCATCAAATGATCTATCTGGAACAAGATTTTCTTAGTGATCAGCTTTAAGTTGCTGACATGGCTCTTAGGATTGACATTTTTCTTACCCATCATATAGGAAAATTGTTGCCTAGAGAGTTCTACAGGATTCCAGAAACAAAGAAAATTAGAGAAACACAAAAACATAAACAGATAGACTTAGGAAAAACCAGGGTTCTGCAGGCTCTTTGGCACTTTGTCCCTGGGTGCCAGCAAGCTAGCATAGTTTCTTGAGTTCACATAGGGAAGATTACCATTGATAACATGCAAAAATGAAGTATCTATATTAATAGTACAATCAGAACCAAAACAGGTTGTGAGGAAAACATGTTTCCTTATTCTCCTGAGACAGAAGACTGACGTCAAGAGAAAATGCAGACATGGAGTTCACCTTACCTAGCCGTCAAGGTCAACAGCACCTGTTTCAGATGCTATCTTTCCAACAGTATGGAAAAGGCCTGTACTCCAGTCTCTTAACCCTCTCCAGAATTCTCTTTTAACCCTTCTGTGGCCAGCTCTCAGTTCTCTCAGTGCTGTCAGGCTGGAATTCCAACCTCTCAAACCTTTTCCCCTTCAGCTCAACTTCAGAGTTCCCTACAGAAAAGTACTTCCTTCTACCAATTGATACACTACAAGAAAATCTGTTTTCTCCTGATTTTGTGTTGGTCTAACTTCATTTGACGTGGTATTCAGTTTTGTTTTTCCTTCCCACTACTTTTGAATATTTTAATTCACTGCCAGTATAAGATTGGAACTAGTGTTGAAAAAAAATAATACAGTGACGAGATGTTCTCTATTAGAAATATCACTTGTCACAACATCTCACAGATGGTTGCTCACTTATTGATTTTGATCTCTGAGGTATTTCACTATTAACCAGCACAAGTGAAAATATAAGCTTAGAGATCTACTGGAGAAAAGACTCAGGAATATGTGATGCATGTGAACATTTGGTCATATTTATCATTTTTGTCATCTTGAGTGTCCCTTGAGCCGCTCTATATTTGCCTTCACCTTCCATGAAGGCCTATTAAAATGAAAACTTTGTCAAGGAACATTTTTTTCCCTCCCACCTTTATTTTGTATTGTAGAATGTAGGCAAAGTTTACAAAATTTCATGGTAGCAGTTCTTTTTTACATGGGAAGGAAATATCAGGGTATCTATGACCATATTTCAATAATTAGCATTTAAACCAAACATGGTAAACCACGGATATTTTTATGTGGGAACTCAATTAAATCTTATAAGGGCCTAATCAAGTATTAGTTACTTTCTGGAGTACTGTTACTGTTTGTTTTTTTTTTAATATTCATGTGGACACTGCTTTTCATAGATCTAGCCATGTTCTATGTTCTGTATTCCATGTGATATCCTGAATGTGTGCTGCTTGCTTTTGAGAGTACTTGTTAGTAGAAGGTCTAAATAGGATTTATGGTGAAGCAGTATGTGTCAAACAGGAAAAATACTGGTTTAATTCATTTTTACCCTGGTATGTACTGAAATTTTATCAAAAATGATAATATAATTTTTCAGACACCTCCTTAGACTTAATGTTATCATGCCAGATTATTGTCTCCTTAGAGTTTTTATCTTGTCTCTATTGCTAGCAGCAGAAATATGTTTGCATGCATTATGGAAACTGTAATTTTTTTATTGGTCTTGGGGCTTGAATTCTGGGTCTCGTTGTTTTCCCTCAGCTCTTCAGGTTAAGGTGAGTGCTACCACTTGAGTGACAGTGCTACTTTCATTTTCTGGTGGTTTATTGGAGATAAGTGTCTCCTGGACTTTCCTGCCTGGGCTGTCCTTGAACCTTGATCCTCAGACCTCAGCCTCCTGAATAGCTAGGATTACAGGCATAAGCCACCAGCGCCCTGCAAATCTGTGTATTTTCATGACCAGGTTTATATATTGTCAAATATTTCTAGTTTGGTATTTAATTCTCCTAGTGAATAGATAACAAAGCTAGCTGCAAACATTTTATGTAAGACAAAAGCATACTTGCAGCATAATGAAATTCCAGGTTGGAATTCTCATAACCCAGGTCTAATTTCTTGATGGAAATGTGCCATTACAGAAGCTGATGTCATTTGATGATGTGGCTGTGAACTTCACCTGGAAGGAGTGGCAGGATCTGGATCCTGGTCAGAGAACACTTCATAGAGATGTAATGCTGGAGACTTATAGCAACCTCATGTCCTTGGGTGAGCAAAGGTTATTTTAACTTGGAAGATCAAGTGCTTTTATTTTAGTAGACATTGGACTATTTATGTTCTTTAGGGAGAAGATTCCAGTCCATTCCAAGATGAAAAACTGCTAGTATATAAGCCAGTCAAATTTGAGTCTGAGAGCTTGGTGTTGTTTGTCTTTCACACTAGTGCTTGAGGCACCATTCTATTTTCACTCTTGTTTTGGGGTATATTCTGAATTTCTGTGCCCATGTTCGTTTCAAGCCTTACTCTTCTGATCTCACCTCCTAACTGTAGGATTACAGGTGTAAGCATTTGGACCATTACAATTTCTAAAAAAAAAAAAAAAAGTTTCCAGGCCATGGGAAGTGTTATTTTTTTCTAAGAGAAAGTTCAACTTCATTATATGTAACACAAGAGCTAATTTTATTCTCGTTCTTTAAGAAGGCAAATCAATAGTTGGAAAAAAGTTCTAAGCTATAATCCACTAATAGGAGACTGACTTCCCAGACTTGGGTAATTATTATAGGTGGATCTACAGTCTAGAATAGAACATACATTACTACTGACAGTATGCTCTGGAAATCAATAAGTAAAAGTGTGTATTTGTAAGCCAAACCTGCTACAGGGTTTAGTGCTTCAAGCTACCAATCCTAGATACTCTGGAGGCTGACATCTGAAGGTTTCAGTTTGAAACCAGCAGCTGTAGAAAAATGACCATGAGACTCTTATCTCCAATTAACCAATCAAAAACTAGAAATGTAGCCAAGACTCAAACTAGTGAATGCTAGCTTTTAGCAAAAGAGCTGAGTTCAAGCCACACAGTTAGCAAAATAAACCCAAAGCTGGATGCTACTCCACCATGGAGCTGTTAAGAATTGAGAAACCATGGGCTGGGAAGGTGGCTCAGTGGCAGAAGAATTGCCTTCCATGCATGAGGCCCTGTGTTGGATTCCTCAGCACCACATAAACAGAAAAAAAAAAGCCGGAATTGGCTATGTGGCTCATGTGATACAGTGCTAGCCTTGAGCTGAAGATATGCTGGGCAGTGCCCGGAACAAGAGTTTAGGCCCCTGAACTGGACCCCCCAACCCCCAAAATACAATTGAGAAACCAGATTTAGGAGCAACCTTGTGAACAGGATGTCTGTGACCTTACGTTAATGATGACCTAGCAAGAGCAATAATTCTCCAGTATTTCTTAATCTTAGGACACTGTGTTCCTAAACCTAAATTGATTGTGATGCTGGAACAAGGTGCAGATCCATGGATAAGAGAAGCCTCAGACAAGAATTTTACAGGTGAGTTAAAGCATCTTGAATGGTGATGATGGGTCCAGAACCCAGTTGGTCTGTTTATCTTGAGCTGTACAGAGCAATAGTATTCCTAGTGCCCCTGAGTCATGTGTGGCAGAGAACTAGGTGATCCTTTGTCTCAAGGAATTGTCAATCCAGAATTCACATGGAGGCAAACTGAATTTGGTGTGCCAGTATATTTAATGTTAGGAATTCTTTGTCTGTAGAGAAGTCATTCTTTAAGAGAAAAAGACAATAAGAAATGTACAAAAGGAGATCCCATTTTCTTTTAAACTAGTATTATGCAGGTAGGAGGAAAATAGGAGAATGGTAGTGCTGCTATTCTCTGATCAGGACAATAGCTTATGAGTTGTGCTGGGCATAGAGTGAGATTCAGAATGGAAGCATTAAGAGTACGTTGATGAATAATTTGAGAAATATTTCCTAGAAAAAAATAGAAAAATCGGAAATACAGAAAAACATTATTTTCCATTATAAAATGTCAGTACTACATTCATAGTTAGTACGTTGCAGAGAAAAGTTTATATTCTGCATAAAACAATGCTTTGATATTTGAAAATCTTGTCACAGTTAAAATGTGAGAAAATACCTTTACAGTAAGGAATGTGTGGATCTCATTTATGTTTTTGCCTATTTTTCTGTTATGCATTTTAGATGTCCCACAAATGGAGGATGTGATTAGCACCTGTCAGGAAAGTCACAATAAGTATCTCTCTGAAGTAGCAGTCAGGAATAATAACCCAGAAGAGGAAAAAGTGAGACTTATAAGAAGTTTTAATTTGAGCTCAAAACAGAAGTCAGACCTGATTAAGAATAATGGGAACTCCTTAGGGATGAGGACAGAAAAGGTCACTGGGTGTCAGAACATGGGTGTTTTCAGTGAACCTGGTAAGATGTGTACATAGTCCCCAGGTGTCTTCTGTAGTTGAAGAATATAAACAATGTAAAAGGTCTTTCACTGAGAAGACACACCCTATTGTCCCTCAGAGTACACACACAGGAGAGAAATAATATGAAAGTAAAATGGGTAGAGAGATTTTCACTAGTAAGGTATACCTTACTGTCCACCAGAAAAGACACACAAATGAGAAACCTTTTGAATGTAACATGTGTGAAATGTCTTTTATCTCGAAGTCAAACCTTACTCTCCACCAGAGAACACAGACAGGAAAGAAACCTTATGAATGTAACATTTGTGGAATGTCTTTTACCTGGAAGTCAAACCTCACTCTCCACCAGAGAACACACACAGGAGAGAAACCTTATGAATGTAACATTTGTGGAAAGTCTTTTACCTGGAAGACATATCTTACTGACCACCAGAGAATACACACAGGAGAGAAACCTTATGAATGTAATATGTGTGGAAAGTCTTTCACCAAGAAGTCACCTCTCACTGTCCATCAGAGAATACAAACAGGAAAGAAACCTTATGAATGTAACATGTGTGGAAAATCTTTCACCAAGAAGTCATACCTTACTATCCACCAGATAACACACGCAGGAAAGAAACCTTATGAATGTAACGTGTGTGGAAAGTCTTTCACTCAGAAAGTAAACTTTACTGTCCACCAGAGAACACACACAGGAGAGAAACCTTATGAATGTCATATGTGTTGAAAGTATTTCAGCCAAGATCTATATGTTACTGTCAACCAGAGAGCACACACAGGAGAGAAATTTTATGAATGTAAGCTATGTGGAAAGTCTTTCACCCAGAACATACACCGTTCTGTCCATCAGAAAAAAACCCACCAGAGAGAAATGTTATGTATGTAGCAGGCATGGAAATTCTTTCACCTGGAAGGCACAACTTAACATCCATCACAGAACATAAGGAGAGAAACCTTATGAATGCAACCAGTGTGGAAAGACCTGGAGGTCACAGCTTAACACACATAAGTTGATTCACACAAATGAAATAACTTAGGATTGTACCAAATGGGAAAGTCTTTGACTTGTAAGACACAGCTCAGGGTTCATCATAAAACACACAAAACACAGAGACACACAGACACACACACACCCTCACACACAAAGAGGAGAGAAAGCCTATGTAGGAAAAATAAATGGAAAGGTTTTCAAGAAAAAGTCCTAGCTCAGTTTGTGTCAGAGAACAGACACAGGCGAGAATATACAAATGTAACAATTGTGGAAAGTCCTTTACCAAGTATTCATGGATCCAAGTTCATAGGACACACGCACAGCGCAGTAATCTTAAAAATATGACAAATGTGAATAAGGGAAACCATGGGACCTATTATTTGCAATATCTAGTGTATGTATGAGTCAAGCAGAAAAGGTCAGATAATGTGGTGTTAAGAAAATGAACCCTTAGCTATGTATTTAAATGTTTTTTTTTCTTTCATGCATTTGTTTCTAATGCATTTATAAGATTATTTCTTTGTTGCTTTGTATTTCCCTCCCCCACAGTATAATCCCTGCTTTCACTATATTTGATGTCGGTATAATTTGTGGAGGAGAAGGGAAAGAGCAAGTCATTTAAGCATACAGGTGGACCCGTTGCAACAATGAGAAGTACAAGTTGTCATGTGGAAAATGAACTTTACAACTTTGGTGGGGGGGGGGGGGCTGGGAAGGGATGTGAATGGTAAACAAAGGAGGAGGCTGCAATGCTTGATAAGAAATGTACTCATTATCTTGCCCATGTAATTGTAACCCCTCTGTACAGTATGTTCACAAAAAAATAAAATGAAAAATATTACAAATGTGGAAATCCTTTGATCAGAAAGAAATACCTCATGTTTATCAGAGAACTGACTCACATAGGAGAAAAGAAAGTAGTGCATAGAACATATGTGAAATGACTTTCAATCAGAACTGAGTATTCAGCATATGTGAGAGCAGAGACAGGAAAGAAATTATGAGTATAGAAAACATTTTGCCCGAAGTCCCATCTGTACAGGTATCAGAGACCTGGACACATGACAGAATCTCTGTAAATATAAACATGAGAGGAAGTCTTTCAACCAGAAGCCAACCTTCAGCAAGTATTAGAACATTCACCCAGGAAAGAAGCCCAATGTAGGAAAATCTTTGTCAGAAAACCTCTGTAAATTATACAAAGAAATCCTTCATGGCAGAGGTAAGCTAGGTGTGAAGGGAAACCATTCTTCACTCTTCAGCTTTCTTTGAGCCAACATTTCTCATCCTCTCATCGTGTTGAGTGGGGATGGTGTCATTCAATATTATCATTTGGCAAATACTTTTGCTTGAGCTCAAAATTTAAGGGACTTACTGCTCACTGAGTTGGTAAAGTACCCTTTCTTTCTTTTAATTTAAAACCTGCAATTAAAATGAGCAATGACACTCCCTCATGTGTGGAATCTTAGCTACTCAGGAGGCTGAAATTAGAAAGGTAGTATTTGTAGGCCATCCAATGCAAAAGCTTCATGAATATGGTTTCTTAGCCAATAAAAGGATGGATCTGGTCATATGTGCCTATCTTGTTTTCTACTTGTGATATGTAAGTATAAAATTAGTGTGTTGAAAGGCCCAGACAAAGAAGCAAGACTCTAAGGTGAAAAATCAGTGATACAAAAAGGCATCTGGTATAGAAGGTGAAGGAAGCCTCACAAATTTAGTCCCTGAATTCAACCTGAGGACCGCTAATATGATCTGTGCAAACAATGCATTCTTCCAATTATTTAGTGGAAGAATTTGGATGTGGTTTACAGAGTGATAGGTAAACAGTCCTTTACCAAGTGATTGCAAAAGGACCTTTGCCTATGTCAATATGATGTTATGAATTTTATATCGTATTCTGTGGAAACCATGAGTCCTGCTTTGATCAAGTAGTTAAGATCTCCTGATCTAAAAGGGCACTTGTAAGTTTGTCTTTTAAATTGCAGAGGAAGCATTGACTAATTTAAATGAGCAGACTTTTTGTTTTGCTCCTCCTTAGGCTTGAACTCAGACGCCAGGTGCTGTCCCTGAGCTGCTTTTGCTAAAGTGTAGCATTCTGTCACTTGAGCTACAGCACCACTTCCAGGTTTTTCTGTGCATGTGGACCTGAGGAATAGAACCCAGCTCCTCATTCATGCGATGCAAGCACTATACCACTTTGCTACCTTGCTTGTACTATAAGTAGACTTTTTATGTTAAAAGAAGAAAGAATACGTTGGTATGGAGTATCCACCTTCCATGTGCAATTCCCAAGGTTCAATCCCCCAAAGTGAAAGGAAGAAAGTAGAAAATGGAATGATATGAAGTATACAGATACAAGAACAAAGAAAAATAGAAGAACAAAGGCAATGAGCAAGTTTTTAGGTTTTTGTTTGTTCATAATTGTTTCTTTTTTCTTTTAATTGTTGGCTGTGGGGTTTAAACTCAGGGAGGGCCTGGCATATTCCCTAGGCTTTTCACTAAAGGCTGGCATGCTACCACTTCCAGCCAGAATGTCACTTCTAGTTTTCTGGCATTTAATTGGTGATAAGTCACAATGAATTTTCTGCTGATGTGGTGCTGAGGAATGGAACCCAGTGCCTCATGTAGCAAGGCAAGCATTCTACCACTGAGCCACACTCACAGCCCTGCCTCCTTTCTTAAAACAGTGTGGTTGGGGCTGGCAATGTGGCTTAGTGATAAAGTGCTTGCCTACCATGCATGGAGCACTAAGTTTGATATCTCAATACCTAACAAACAACAAAAACTACCAAACACCCCTAGAAGCACTGGTGTTGTAGCTCAAGTGGGAGAGTGGTAGCCTTCAGAATAATGAAATTCAGGAACAGTTCCCACACCTTGAGTTCAAGCCCCAGGAATGTCAAACAACAACAATAAATGAGCAAATGAAAACAAAAATCCCAGTGTCATTAAGTTTCATTGATAAACACCACACACACACACACACACACACACACACACACACACACACACACACACTCACACACAAACACACTTTTTTTTTAAAACCATATTCACCTCCTTTACTGTGTGTGCTCACCCTCCGGGCTCCAAATGCTACCTACATCCATAAGAGAACTTATTGTATGTTTCTCTTGTTTTTGCATTCTTATAAAAATTATTGTGGGGGCTGGGAAGGTGGCTCAGTGGTAGATTGCTTGCCTTGAATGCCTGAGGCCCTGGGTTCAATTCCTCAGTACCACATAAGCAAAAAGAAAATAAAAAGCTGAAAATGGCGCTGTGGCTCAAGTGGTAGAGTGCTAGCCTTGAGTGAAGACCTGAGGGACATGGCCCAGGCCCCGAGTTCAGGCCCCACGACCAGACCACCCCCAAATAAATTATTGTAAAGGTGATATATATATACATATACATCTGTACATACATATATCTGTATGTCTATATATACATATATATGTACATATACATATGTATGTACATACATATACATATGTATGTATATCATACATATTTACATCTATGTATATATACATATGTGTGTATACATATATACCTCTATGTATATATACATATATACATCTATGTATATATACATATGTGTGTGTGTATATATGTATATATATATATACATAGAGGTATATATGTATGTCAAAGTTACATAAGCCAGGTATTGATTTCATTACTTGATTGATTACTAAATTGATTTCATTGATTTCATTACTTGTTGAACAATATGCATTTTTGCACAATTCCATCCCCTTTGGAAAGCAACATTTATTTCCATATAACACAGTAAAATATACCAATATTAGGTATTGATCTCATTGTCTGGGTGCTGTCCCTCAACATTTTATCTTAAGGATCTATCACTGGAGCCATCTATCAATTTCTACCCCTGGATTTTTAGGTGATTAATTGTAGATAAGAGTTTCATTGACTTTTCTGAAAGGGCTGGATGAAATCTCAATCCTCAGGTCTCAGGTTTACCACCATGAGACACTTGTGTCCAGCACCTTTAAATATTATTATATACACTATGTTATTTGTGGTATGTATTTTCTTTTCATCATTCATGTGGCTTGATCTCTGGGCCTGGGCTCTGTCCCTCAGCTCTTCAGTTCAAGGCTAATGCTCTACTACTGGACCCACAGCACCACTTCCAGATTCTTCTATTAATGTGGTGCTGAGCAACCTAACCCACGGCCTCATGCATGCAAGGCAAGCACTCTCCACTGAGCCACTTTTCCAGCCCATACAGTAGCATATTCAAAGGAATATGTTAGGTCTTGCATATTTGTTTGTTGCACAGATTCAACAAACCATAGAACCCAAAGACTTGACAAATATGGCACCTATAGTAAACAGGCAATCTTTGAAAAAACTGGCATTATCCTATGAACAAGGCACTGTAACAACTATTTAGTAGGATTTAAATTGTAATAGGTATCAGAGGTGATTTACAGTGTATAGAAGATTCCCTGGAGATTATATTAGAGGTGATTTGCACTGTATAAAACAATGTGCACAGGTTACATGAAAGCAAACTCAGAAATACATATCAGATGAGACAAACATAATAAATAGTAAAGTAATCACTAAAATGAAAGAATGTTAATATTGTAATATAAAAATAGTAACTATATCAGGTACTGTCTGATTTGAACAGAAGAAAACATACTCAAAAAACTCAATAAGCCAAAGAGACATACATTAATTATCAAGAAATAAAAGTAAATCAATATAAACATACCGTAAGCAATAATCAATACTAAAAAATACAAGTAGTCATATTATGAAAGGAAAAGAACCTCAGCACAAATTGTGTTACCAGGCAAATTATAAATCTGTATGCTGAAAAGTTCTATACTGAAAACCAAAGTCTACAAAGACATGATTAAAAGGCCAAAGAATGATAATTTCTTTAATCTATCATTATGATTGGAGAAGTAATATTCATCTTAATGACTGCCTAACTAGACAAACGGTCACTAGAAACACACACATGGATGGCATTATCTTTACTAAATGCTGCTTATAAAGCACTAAGCTGTTTTGTTTACCAAGACAGACACACTGAGAATAGATCTGAAGAGAAATTGTCTAGAAATGAGTATGACAGATATGACATAAATACAGGATAAAATCCAACAATATGTTTCTAATAATCTAACAGTAAAACAAACAGAAGGAAACTAGAATGGATATGTAAAAAATATATGTCTGCTATCATTGGGATTTATTCAATATTAAAGGGAGCCATTTTCTTCACTTGGGAAATAAAAACAAATTGGTTTCAATTTTGTATGGTGTATTCACATGTATATCTTCTGGTGGGTGTGGCAGAGCCATAGAATGTGAGGGAAATAGGGTGATGAAAGTAAAATATACAACTCAAGAGTAGAGATAGGAGGGAGAGTTTGGGAGAGAATGAAGGCATGGAAGAAACTCTATGAAAAGAAGGGTATTTTTACCTCACTCATATCATTATATCTCTCTATACATCACCTCCACAATAACATTAAATTGCATTAATTATAAAACAATACCTTCATCATAAGCGATTTGCTTAGTGAAGAAAATCTACCACAGTTAGAACAGTTACAATTGTTAGAAACACATTACAACACTTAATTTGAAAGATAAACTATTTCAGTTTAGGTTGCATATTAATTCTAGATAAACCAGTAACAATAAACTGTTTCATTGTAGTATCCAATTAAGTGTTAATGTTAAATGTTGAGGTAAGAAAAATCAAGGCAAGTACTTCCTGCTCAAGACTGTCATTTTGGCCTAGCTAGTAAGGAGGAAACTGAGGTCTGGAAGCCAGCCTGGATAGACAACTCAAACTAAGCAGCTAATGAACAGGTTAGTGGTATGGCTCAAGTGATAGTGCCAACAGTGAGTGAGGAAGTTGACTGACTGTGAGACCTGCAGTTCAAGCTCCAATAGTAGCTCAAGAAAACCATGAGGTATGTGTATTACATGTGTTTCTAAGTTAGAAACCTAACTGTAGTGATACTAGCACGTCTTCATCTCAGATATAAAGGGAAAAGAAGATGAGTGGAGAAGGTGGGAAAGGGAAGCAAAAGGTTAGGGAAAAGAAGGAAGAAGAGAGTGGTGGAGAGGAGGGGAACAGAGGGAAAGGGAAAAGAAGAGGAGAGAAGGGGAGGAATACTTCATGGCATCAGATATGACAGTAACTGGTCTGGGAAGATTGCTCAGTGGTAGAGTGCTTGCTTAGCATGCATGAGGCCCTGTGTTTGAATCCTCAGCACCACATAAGCAAATATGTTGCAAGTGTTCTTTTGCTTCAGTTTGTAATGTACTCTCCTTGAGCTGAAGAGCTGAGCAAAAGCACCCAGGTCCACAGTTCAGGACCCACGACTGAGGGAAAAAAATAAGAAAGCAAGATTTGACAGTAACCCATAAATAGAACTCCAAAAGTACATCATGGAAAAAACAAAGAAACAAACAAACAATGTGAGTCTCTGGGGGATCACACCTGTAATCTTAGGTACTGAAGAAGGTGAGATCTGAAGATCGGGTCTCAAAGTCAGCCTGGGCAGGTATAGCCGTGATACTCTTCCTTGCAGTGAATCACCAGAAAACCAAAAGTAGTGCTGTGGCCAAAGTGGTAGAGTGCTAGTCTTGAATTTAAGAGCTGAGGGACAACATTCAGTCCCAAAGTTCAAGCCCCATGTCCTACAATATATAAATAAGTAAATAAGTACATAAATAAATAAATAAATGAGTAATAAATACAAACGAAAACTTTGTATGTTGAAAAACACTACCAATAAAGGAAAAAAAGCATGGTATGAGAGAAGTATTTGCATATATCTCTAAATGGATTTTTAACCAATATGAATTAGAAAATATAAGGATAATCCTTCTAGAAACACCTACACCAAAAATATCTAATTTTAAAATGGGAAAAAGATTGAAGAGACTTTTCCAAAAGGACATACACATGTAGTACATTAAAATATAAAAGTAGTTTAATATCAGTAGTCATGAGAAAAATTCAAATCAAAATTCTGATAAAATAACTATTTTATACATGCTAGTATGGATATAGTTTTAAATAAAAACAACAAAACTACTCTCAAAGTCTAAAAATGCTAGGAAAGATGTGAAAAGAATATGAACCTTGGTGCATTTCTCTTGGGTATATAATATTATCGAAGATGAAGCCAGTCGCCCGTGGCTCACACCTGTAATCATAGCTACTCAGATGGCTGAGATTTGAGGATCACGATTCAAAGCCAGTATTGGCAGGAACATCCGTGAAATTCTTATCTCCAATAAAAACACCAGAAAATCAGGTAGCTCCAGTGGTAGAGTGCTAGCCTTGAGCTAAAGAGCTGAGAGTCTACGCTCAGGCCCGGAGTTCAAACCTCTTGATCAACCAACCAACCAAACAAACTATCAAAGATGGTACGAAGAGTCCTAAAAACAGCTAAACATAGAATTATATAGGAATATGGTCCAGCATTTCTATACTTGTGTGCAACAGCAGATAAAGCAGGGAGTACAACACATGCTTGGAGAATCACTTCTCAACATCTACTCACAATAAGCAAAACATTGAAGCATGTAAAACAATAAATGTGTTCAAAGGAGAAAACTTTACTACATTTTATGGCAGGGATGAACTTTAAGTAAAATAAGCTAAATAAAAGACACCATAGTCCCTGTATTGTTTATTTTCACAACCAGCTTCTATCTTATAATATCAGTGAATGCAAATATGCAAGCAGAGCAAGAAGAAAAAGGAAAACTGCAGGAACCACAGCAAGTGAGGTTAAACCAGAGAAAGATAATAGAATCTGGAAACTCAAATTATTTTATGTTTAGCAACAATTTTCCTGTATAATGCGTGAGAAAAATGTCAATTTTAAGAGCTTCGTCACCAAAAGAAAACTGATCAGTAAGAAAATCTACTTCCCAGATAAACCATTTGAAGAAAAGTAAAATTAGGAGAAAAATGGAGGAAAGAGAAGCTGAGAGAATGAAAGAGAAAAAGAGACAGAGAGAAAAATAGACAATGAGAGAAGAAAGAGAGAAATAAAGCTGGTGAAGCCACATGGTGGTGGCTCATGCCTGTAATCCTAGCTACTCAGGTGGCTGAGATCTGAGCATAGAGGTTCAAAGCCAGCCCAGGCAGGACCATCTGTGAGACGCTTATCTCCAATTAACCACTAGAAAACTGGAAGTGGCGATGTGGCACCAGTGGTAGTGTACTAGCCTTGACCTGCAGAGTTTAAGTATAGCGCCTAGGCCCAGAGTTCCAGACCTACGACTGAAAAATAAAAAAGAAAGAAGGTATGGTAAAGGGAAACAAAGTGGAAGGCAACAATGCTTGATAAGAAATGTACTCACTATCTTGCCCATGTAATTGTAACCTCCCTGTATGGTATTTTCACAATAAATAAATATAATGCAAAAGAAAGAAAGAAAGCTAGTAAACATGAAAAATAGAATGAATTGGGAAAATAGGTAAGAGAACTCCTATGAGAGCACCATAGAGAAAAACAGAGATTTCTATAAATACCATCAAACTCAGCCTAAGTTTCAAGTAAAACAAAGACCACAAAGCAGTCCAAGAGTATTTACAGAGATTAATTGAAGTACTTAAAGCTAACTCAGTCCTGTAGAATTTTGAAGTTATGTTTGACCACACTATTTCAGCAAATCCAGTAAAATTTCATTAGGATAGTTTAATATTACATATGAGGATGTGATGTCTGAGCAGTTGCTAGCCATCCTTCACTCTCCATGAGAAGTCATCTCCTAGGTGTTACTGAATCACATAACTAGTGGGACAACTTTCTCTCACACTAGAAAATGTAGAAACAAACAAGCATATCTGCACTTAACTTGGAATGTCAGATTTTATAATCTGCTAAATCTCCAAGCCATCTTTAGTTGTTTTTGTTTTTTTTTTTTTTTTGTCCGTTGTGGGGCTTGAACTCTGGGCTTGGGTGCTGTCCCTGTGCTCTTCAGCTCAAGGTGAGCGCTCAACAGCTTGAGCCACAACGCCACTTCCATTTTTCTAGTGGTTTATTGGATAAAAGACTCTCACAGACTTTCCTGCTGTGGCTGGCTCTGAACCCTGATCCTCAGCTCTCACCTCCTGCGTAGCTTGGATTACAGGTGTGAGCCACCCGCGCCTGGCTACATCTTTAGCATTTTTAGAAACATGTTCCTGAAACTAAATCTTTTTTTTTCTTTTCTTCAATCTTGGTGCCCTTTGGTTCATAAAATGGAATGTCAAACAAAGTGAGAAATAAAAGAATCTCACTAGAGATCCTTTCATTCTTTCTTGCTGATGAAAATGAATAAAGATTCTGGAACCATAGCTGACTATGGAGTGCAAAGCTGTACTTCAGAGCACTTCCAGCAGCAAGGGAAAAGCAAAGTAACCTGAATTTGCAAAATAAAAACACCAACAGTGGGCAAGGAGGGACTGGTGCCTCTTCCATCCTCCACACCCCATCCCCTCCCCCTCCCCCCACACACTTTCAAAGTATCTATGCCCCAATAGAAACTACAATTCCCAGAATGCAATGCACAATTCACCTAGAGGAAGTGGGCTTGTTACAGGGTTTTGACTGGCACAAGGCACTTGGTCCTAAGTGCTCAAGGATGCATGGGGACCTTTCTCTCCCAGCTGCAGAAACTTAGGTGAGTTTCTTCTTGAAAATTCAGTTTACCAAGAGAAATATTGTGAGACCAATTTATAACACAAATGTATTAGGAGCATTGCATAATTGGGCTTTTTAATTCTTAGTTCTTTTAATATATTTGAGGTTATGAAACTACGTAGTTTTTATATGTTTTTGTTCAAAAAGTATGTTCTGCTGAATGTAAATTATGTCTCTGTTTTTCCTTAAAGTTTTGAATATCTCCCCTCTCACTTTACAAAGGTATTTGCAGCTGGGTGCCAATGGCTCATGCCTGTAATCGTAGGTCTCAGGAAGCTGAGATATGAGGATCCCAGTTCAAAACCAGCCTGGGCAGGAAAGTTCATAAGCCTTATCTCCAAGTAACTACCAAAACAATGGAAGTGGCCTTGTGGCTCAAGTGGTAGAGAGCTCACTTTGAGCTGAAAAACGCAGAGACAGTGCTCAGGCTGGGTTCAAGCCACAAGATTGATCAAAAAAAAAAAAAGTACTTGCAGACAATAAACTGATTGATTCTGGCATCATTTTTCCCTGCTCTAATATATACATATTATATATATATATTATTATATATATATGGAATAAAAAAAAAACAGAATTTAAAGACAGATATACTTTATAATCTTTGAATTAAATACAGTTCTCAAAATCTACTCATGACTTTCCAAGACATTCCCAAATTCCATCTATGAAATTTTAAGGAGTTTTTGGTTATTTGTGTCTGAAATTTGCCTTTCCTTGAAAAGTTTTTTTTCCCTCGTTTTGTTGTTGGTCCTGTGGCTTGAGCTCAGAGCTTGAGCACTGTCTGTGAGCATTTGCTGTGCTGTACTTGCCTTTCTTTTATTAATTGCTTCAGGGGACTAGTGAAAAGTGTCCTTCCAGGGGTGTCTTAGAAAATGGTACTCCTCCTCCAAGACTGTTCAAAAAAATAATGGTTGTCTAGGTAGATCAGGATGAATGTGGGAGGAGGTAGAGTTCAGGGCAGGTCCAGGTTCATGTGAAGCTTCATTACTTGCTCCAAACCAGTCTGATTTTACTTTTCTGTTTTGCATATCCTATTTTGTTTTGATTTTCTACCTCTTCTCTGAACCTAAAAGTTCCTGTCAGCAAGTCTAACCCACATATCTAGGGGACCTCAGACTTGTCTTCTCAGACTGTATCCATTACACTGTGGAATAAATCTTTTGCCTCCCTTCCTCATATCAGACATCCTAAGCTTGTCTCTTAAGGGTTTGTTGTGATTGTTGATGATCCTTTCCCCACATCATGATTGGGAAGGATTGTGTAGGAAATTTTCATGCCTGATATTCAGTCCTCCAGGGTAAGGGTTTTCCATCCCTCTTTTAGAGGACCTGAGCTATTCCTCATGAAAATGGAGATCATGAGGCACATTTGAATGTATAGATGGCAACACTGGAGCACTTATAAAATATGAAGGAAAAATAATTATTTCTGTAAAAGTTAAAAGTAAGTTCCTGAGAGGCAAGGACATACGGATCAGGTAAAAATGGGTGCTTCCTAGACTAGCTGTGTCCCATAGTTGTCATTGTTCTTGGTTACATTTTTCAGACATTCATTTCTAAGTTTTATGTTTATTGTACTAGTATAAATAGAATTTACTTCCTACATTATTTTTGAATTGTTCATTGCTCACAGACGTAAGTCTCATTATTATAAAAATAATATATCCTTTACTTCATTGATCAGAGTTATTGACTATTGCAGATCCGGAGGTAGAAGGTACAAGTATGGTAAGGTATTCAGGGACAGATTGTGGTTCTGACTTCCTCTGGAGGAAAAGGTGAATCAATGGAAAAAGATGGAGCTTATGCATAACACTTGTAGAGTTCCTTTGGCAGGAGATGTGGTGCATCCCTCTTGGGTTCCACTATGCCCAGCGATTCCCATGGTTGTGATGATCCATCACCTGGAGGGCCTGTGGATTTCACATCTTGTCCACTGGTCTGCTGGTAGGAGTCTCCCAGTATGTAAGGTAGGACTGGTCTCAGAGGAGTGATGTGATCAGTGGTACCTTGCTGGCTCCCATGTTTGTCAGTTTGTGTGGACAAGCTCACCCTGACAACTTGAGCCTGACTGCTGCCATGAGGCCTATTTGAACTAATGCCTCTGACCATCCCATACCTCTGTTTCAGAGACCTGTCCTGATTCATGGTTTTGTATCATTTACTGTGCAAGCTTGTGTTATGTATCCATACATGCTAGTAGTTGGGCTGGGTATGGTTTTCAAGGGTGGGGTGTTGTTTCATGCCTCTTGCAGGAACAATTATGTTCTCACTAACTGCATGAGTAATCCTAGCTTACTATGCAATCCCCTTAACTTACATTGCATGTTCAGTTGATAGAACCATGGTATAATAAGTTTGGGTGTCGGTTTGCAATCGAGGTTCAGGGGACACTTAGCCATTGCTGCCGATTTTGGGGAATATTGGTTGCCCACATGATTGCTACCAAGACTCTTATTGCTAGTGCTACTGCTTCTCCTGTGATCCTTGTAGAAACCATATATACAGAAAAGCATGTTAATACTTTAGTTTGAAATGTTTATGGTACCCTTGATATTCAGGTGGGAGTAGATAAAATGATTGTGATATGTTTTATGATTTGGAAACAGCAATGATGTATGTTGATGATCACATAGACCTGCTAAAGAGCCAGTTAAAAATGATGTGTCATGCTAATTGTCAGTACATCTGTGTTACTCCTCTTAAATATGATGGAAATATGACTTGTACTAATATCCAATGACATATTTGAGGAATGTTGCCCTGTGATCATTTAAACTTAGGCATTATGCAGCTTCAGGGTCAGATATCTGGTATTGGTCACTCCACCATGCAGGCTTAGCTGTATCAGTTCTCCATTACCTGCAGGGATTCGCCTGGGGAAATAGCACTCTTTTTGCTATTTCTTAGGCATTTTCGTGTTTATTGTTTTGGTATTTTTTTTTTCTTCCATTCTTCCTGAGATGGATGATCTGCCGATTTTCCAGGTTCAGGCTGATAGACACTTGCTCAATTTACAGAATGAAAAAGGGGGAAGTGGTGCAGACCCATAGGTGCCAGGAGCAGGCAAGGTGTGAGCAAAAGCTCCACAACCATGGACTCCAACCTTCAGGGCTATAAGTACTTGCCCTTTTTGTAGGAGGGAGTGTTCCTTTTAGCTTCTGGGCCTAGGGGCTTACCTCTAGGAGTTTGTTGGACAAAGGTTGAACTAGAATGAGGAAAGATGCATATGGTATGCACTTGTTGACTCAGTGAGTACTAGAACAATGTGATGCAAGCACTGGACCAATCTGGAAAGTGTCTATAGCTAAGGTTATTGCTGGAATAAAGAGAGATTCATCATTGGCCTTCTCTCAGTCTGTTCCATTATCATCCCATTGCCCTTCCAGAGCACTGTTGGTGTTGTGGCTGTCCCGCAACAGTGGTAGAGTACTTACCTAACATGTATGAAGCTCTGGTTCAAGTCCTCAGTACCACATACATAGAAAAAGCCGAATGTGGAATTGTGGCTCCAGTACTAGGGTGCTAGTTTGGAGCAAAAATTTAGGGACAGTGTCCACGCACTGACTTCAAGCCCCAAGGCTGGAACATAAAAGAAAAGAAATGCAAGCTGAGTGCTAGTACCTCATGTCTTTAATCCTATCTATTCAAAAGCTTGAAACCTGAGGATCGCAGTCCAAAGTCAGCCTGGGCAGCAATGTCTGTGAGACACTTATCTCCAATAAAAACCAGAAAACCAGAATTGGTGCTTTAGCTCACAATGTAGAGCACTTGGCTTGAGCTGAAGGGCTAAGGGATGGTTCCTAGGCTCACAGTTCAAGTGGCATAACCAAAAACCAAACCAAACAAAACAAAAGGATAAAGGAATAAAGAAATTCATCACAAATGTAGGCTTGAACCATGAAAACTATATTTCAGGGATGGGAAGATGGTTCAGTGGTAGTGTGCTTGCCTTGCATGCATGAGGCCCTGGGTTCGATTCTTCAGCACCACATAAGCAGAATAAGCCAGAAGTGGCACTGTGGCTTAAGTGGTAGAGCACTAGCCTTGAGCTGAAGAGCCGAGGAACAGTACCTAGGCCCAGACTTCAGGCCCCATGACTAACAGAAAAAGAAAAGAAAACTATATTTCACAGGTACTCTTGGAAGCACTCCAGTTTTATCTCTTTGTCTCTCAGGAATTTAGTTTTAGGAAGGATTTTTTTTTTTTGGTTGTGGGGCTTGCACTCTGGGCCTGAGCACTTGTCCCTCAGCTCTTCAGCTCAAGGCGAGCTCTCAACCTCTTGAGCCACTGTGCCACTTCCCAGGAATTTAGTTTTAAAGAATGAAATTATTTTTTCTTTATATTGTTAGAAGTGCTTTTAAGTTGAAGTCTATACATTCAAATATGCTCTTTGATTCCCATTTTCATGAGGAATAGTTCTGGTCTACAATAGGGACATGTTGAACCCATACACTGGAGAACTAAAATCAAAAGGGAAAGTTTCCAATCCAATCTTTCCCAATTATTTTGATGGAAGGGAATACAAAAAATCCCAATAAACATGTAAGAGACAAGGGTAAGTTCTTTGATAAGAGAGAGGGAGACTGTTGTAGACCCTGGGGTGCCTGCCAGGAGCAGACAAAATGTGAGCAAAGGCTTCAGGGCCATTGACTCCCACCCTCAGCACTGCAAGTCCTTGCCCTTTCTTGGTTTGAGGAAGTGTGTGTTCTAGCTTTTTGGCCTGGGGCTTTAACTGTCTGGAGGCTTGGGTGGAAAAGATGTATTGAAATAGAATGAGGAAAGATGTGTGCTGTTTGCACTTTTGGGCACAGTGGGTCTAGACCAATATTACTCAAGCATTTGAGAAATATAGCTGAACTGTGTCATCAGCCATCTCTCTGTCTCCTTAATTATCATCCCATTGGCTCTCAGAGCCTTGCTTGTGCTCTGATGGGATTGCAGCAGGAGACAAAAGATTTATTGCACATTTTAATGGATAAGGTCTGAGAAGACTAGTCTGAGGTCCCTTTGATATGTAGCCTAAAGCTACTGAGAGGAACTGTTAGGATCAGAGAAGAGGTAAGAAGTTTAGAGATTTTCACATGCAAAAGGAAAAGACAAAAGCAGACTGTTTTGCAAGTGATTAAGCTTCACATCAACATAGCCTAGCCTAAATTTCACTCTTCTATCCCTCCTGCATTCATTCCTGACACCCTAAACCACTATCTCTTTGAAGGGAAATGGAGGTGATGTTCCATGTTCATAAGAATCCCTGTGAGGAAACTTTTCACTACTTACTTGAACAAATTCTTAAAGGAAATTCAAATAGAGCACAGCAAATGCTCACAGACAGTGCCCAAGTTCTGAGTTCAAGCCATAGGACCAACAACAAAACAAAACATAAAATCCTTAAATGAAATGCAAAATTCAGACAAAAACAAAAATTCATTTGATTTAATAGATAGAATTGGGGAGTTTCTGGAAAATTAATTGTTAGATTTTGAAAATCCAAATCACCAGAAGTATTATGCTGCATACTTACCTAACAATCTCACTATTTTATGCCAGTGTTTTCATTACAGCAATGGGAAATGACACAGGTATAAGTTTATGGTTGTGAATACTTTTTTTTTTTTTTTTTTTTTGGCGGTTGTGGGGCTTGAACTCTGGGCCTGGGCGCTTGTCCCTCAGCTCTTCAGCTCAAGGCGAGCACTCTACCACTTGAGCTACAGCACCACTTCCGGTTTTCTAGTGGTTTATTAGAGGTAGGAGTCTCATGGTCTCTCCTGGGTGGGCTGGCTTTGAACAGGGATCCTCAGATCTCAGCCTCTTGAGTAGCTAGGATTACAGGCTTGAGCCACCAGCACCCGGCAATATCTTTGTAAAGTAGGATGGGATATATTAAAAAAATTTAAGACAAAACAGAGATATAATTTACATTCAGCAGAACGCAGGCATTGAATAAACAGAAAGGTCTAAGCAACGCAGTCTCATAACCTCAATTTCATTATTAGAACTAAGAATCATAAAAGCCAATGTATCCAATTCTCCCCATATATATCCATTTTCTGGTTGGTCTTATGTATTTCAAGAGGAAACAGGGGTTTTCAAGAAGAAACTGAGCTTAACTCCCACAGCAGGGAGAGAAAAGTCCCAATGCACAAGAGCACACTTGTTCCCAGGTATGTAGCAGGGTGGCACGGAGCATTGTGGGAATTTAGTCACCAAGGAGGATATTTTCTTTGAAAGTCCTGGGTTGCTTTTGTTTTTTGGAGGGTGGAGGTGGGGCAGAAGATGCTTTTGCGCATGCGTTCCCAGCCCACCACCTGCATTTTAGTCTGAGTCTTCCAGATTCTTTTCCTTTGCCTTGCTGCTGGAAGTGCCCTGAAAGACAGTTTGGCCTTCCACAGGTGGAAGCCAGGAGGCTGGCGCCCAGCTCTGTGCAGTGGAGCTTGGGAGCTGTAACTTGAAGGAATCTCAGGCTTTGGAACTGATGTCAGGTAGGAACTGTGTGATTGCCATGGCAGTCTCCCCTCCACTGGTTTCTGTTTGGTTTTCTGTTACTGTTTCTTTGGTGGGGCTTGAACTTTGGGCCTGCAAGCAGCATTCCTGAGCTCCTCAGCACAGAGGGAGAGCTTTATACTTGAGCCAAAGCGCCTACTTCCCTCTCCACGATTTTCTCCAGTCTGGAGTTGATAATTTGTTCGAGGTTCAGGAGTTTGTGCTGCCATTAGCCTCTAGGCCTTCAGATGCAAGAACCTGGTTTCCAAATGTCTGAGAGCAAGCTGGGTCATTGTCCAGACGAGGAGAGCCCAAGAGCTGTGCATTTGTACTCCAAGACCAAGGGATACTTCTATTAACACATGTGATTTTATTTGCTTTTCCCAGGTGTAAGAGGAGTACAGGAAGAATTCTAGTGAAATTGTGAGATGTATGCCTGCCTTGAGTCCTCTTACATTGCAGTTGTATTTGGGGCTTCTGTGTTGTTTCTCCTAGAGATAATTTAATCTGTTTGGCTTGAGTTTTTAATCTCCTGGGTTGAGCTCACAAGTATTTGTACATGACCCTGTTTCTAGAGACAGTTGTACATGGGATATTGGAGTAGTGAGTGCTGGTCCTGTATTTTTAGGAATGAAGCCTAGCAATGTTTGAAGGAGAGCACCCTATGAATAGGAATCTCCATCCTAAATGGACAGACCTTATCAATTCTGAGAGGCCCTAAAGGGAAGAAGAAGAAAAGCACAGCAAGGGGACGATGTTGCTAGCTTCCCTTGCCTATTACAAAAATTGTTGCTACTTCCCTTAGCACCAGATTCACCTAGTACTCTTTCCTATACCACTGTCAATCACTTTGTGTTGTTGCAAGATTTAAACTAATTTCCAGGAATTGTGATGTGCTGGACTGAGGAATAAGCCAGAGCCATGTTATGAGAGGGTACCTGAGGCTGTGGTTTAGGATGGTGGGGTAATTGTTATGACAAAGTATCTATTAATGTAGTAATCCCTAATCCTCTTCTTGATAGTTTATTCAGCCTGTTACCACTATGATTTTTAGTGTGCAAACTTATGTTAAATGTCCCATCTAAGGATTTGCTAATGCTAGCTCTTATTGGTTGGTTTTGCCTGGTAGTACGGAAAGTATTGGTCAGGGAAATTTGGCCTTAAAAGAAAAATCACAGAAGAAAACTTGAGGTAATATGTCTTACTCAAGGTTGTATGCTTTGTAGGTGTTGCTTATCTTCAGGTGTGTCACTCCTATATGGAGTATTTTATGTTGTATCTTTAGGATGGTCAAGGTTCTTTCCAAGACTGTTTAGGGAAATGAACATTAGGGACTTCTCAAACCTGGGTTTACCTCATCTTTACTCATGTCCCTTTGGCCAAAGCATGTTAAATGGCAAATTGCAAGTCATTGCATAGGTGTGCTATGGATACAGTGAAATGTGCCATTTGACAACCATTGTTGAAATATTATAACACAAGAAATATATTCTGTAGACATTTTTTCTCTAAATTGGGTGAAAACACTGTGCTACATCATGCATGCTTTCCCTGGTGTTAAAATATGTAAATGAATGAGGTAGAACACAAATTCCAATGGATTCCCAGGATACCTTTGCATTAAAAAAGCAGTTCCTACATCCCGAAGTATATTCAGTAATAAATACTTTTAGTGGATATGTGATATGTTTTTGCTTTCAAGTATTCAATAATATTTGTGGGAACATTCATTTTTTCGAATTTAATGTGTACATAAACATAGAAATTAGTTGGTTTAATAATATCTATCTGTCAGGAAATGGACTGCATTTGTGTTTCTTGGAAACTTTAATGCTCTGCCTGAGACATTAAAGATTCTTCTAAGACAGCTTTATGGTTTTGCAGCCCATGTATCATGTTTGCAAGAGAAAATTCTGGACCCCAAATCTCACAGATTCATTTCTGAATGTGTCATTTGCCTTATATCCCAGCCGTGCTTCTAGAGTCTTCTGTTCATTTTCAGCAGCAAGACAGAATGAATGGATCTCTGGTGAGTTTTTTTTTATTTCTCATTTGTTTTCCATTCCATTATATGAACCTAAAGATTTCCAAGAATTACAAACAATACCAACCACACAGATTCAGCCTCCGGAATGTATTCATAAATCAGAAAAAGATGGCTTGTAGATTAGGAGATAAAGATTACTTGTAGGTTTAGCAGATTAAATGGTTATATTCTTTCTAAATTGAATTCAGATTGGCTTCAGAATGTCTAGGTTTCAACTTGTCATAACATGTAGTCATACCTGTTACCTGATGAAGTGCCACTGAGCAGGTTACATCTCATGGAAGGTGGAGGGTAGATTGCAACCAGATCTCATTCTCATGAGTAACATTAAACTATCTCAATGAAATTTTCCTGGAATTGCTGAAATAGTGTGGTCATACGCACCTTCGTGTGTTCTTAAGGAATGATTAACCTATATGTACTTAAATTACTCTCCATATATACTTCTTGGACTACTTCATGGTCTTGGTCTTACTTGAAGCTGAGGCTATATTTGTTGCTAAAGTTTATGTTCTATTTTCAAAATCTTGCTTGTTTTCTAAAGTATCTTCACAAGATTTCTTTCCTCTATAATCTCTCTCTACTTTTGGTTTTCTACTCACTTGTGTTGGTTATTTTTCTCTTTCTCTCTCTTTGTATCTATCTTTGAATCATTTTTTCTTACTTTTCTCATTCTCTCTTTCCTCCATATGTCTCTCAGTTTTTTCTTTTCTTCAATGATCTATCTGGGAACTAGTTTTTCTTAGTGATCAGCTTTATGTTGCTGACATGGCTCTTAAGATTGACATTTTTCTTACACACTGTATAGGAAAATTGTTGCCTAGAGAGTTCTACAGGATTCCAGAAACAAAGAAAATTAGAGAAACACAAAAACATAAACAGATAGACTTAGGGGAAACCAGGGTTCTGAAGCCTCTGTGGCACTTGGTCTCTGGTTGCCAGCAAGCAAGCGAAGTTCCTTGAGTTCACACAGGGAAGATTACCATTGATAACATGCAAAACTGAAGTATCTATATTATTATTACAATCTGAGCCACAACACGTTGTGAAGAAAACATGTTTCCTTATTCTCCTGAGACAGAAGACTGGCGCCCAGAGAAAATGCAGACATGAAGTTCACCTTACCTAGCCTTCAAGGTGAACAGCAGCTCAGTTTCAGATGCTATCTTTCCAACAGTAAGGAAAAGGCCTGAACTCCAATATCTTAACCATCTCCAGAATTCTCTTTTACGCCTTCTGCGGCCAGCTCTCAGTTCTCTCAGTGCTGTCAGGCTGGAATTCCAACCTCTCAAAACTTTTTCCCCTTCAGCTCAACTTCAGAGTTCCATACAGAAAAGTACGTCTTTCCTCCAACTGATAAACTACAAGAAAATTTGATTTCACCTGATTCTGTTATCTTTGGTCTAACTTCATTTGTAGTGGTATTCAGTTTTGTTTTTCCATCCCACTACTTTTAAATATTTTCATTCACTGCCAGTATAAGATAGGTAGTTTTGATAAAAAAAAAATAATACAGTGATGAGTTTTTCTCTATTAGAAATATCATTTGTTGTAAAATCTCACAGATATTTGCTAGGAATTGATTTTGATCTCTGAAGAATTTCACTATTAACTAACAAAAGTGGAAATATATCTTTAGGGATCTACTGGAGAAATGACTCAGGAATATTTAACACATTTGAGCATTTGGTCATATTTATCATTTTTGTCATCTTGAGTGTTCTTTGAGTCTCTATCTATTTGCCTCCACCTTCCATGAAGGCCTATTAAAATGAAAATCTTCTCAAGGAATATTTTATTCCCCTCCCACCTATATTTTGTGTTGTAGAATGTAGGCAAAGTTTACAAAACATCATGGTAGCAGTTCTTTTTTACATAGGAAGGAAATATCAGGGTATCTAAGACCACATTTCAATATTTAGTATTTAAACCAAACATGGTTAACCTAGGATATTTTTATGTGGGAACTAAATCAAATCTTATAAGGGCCCAATAAATCATTAGCTACTTTCTGGAGTACTGTTACTATTTTTTAACATTCATGTGGACACTGCTTTTCTTTGATCTAGTAATGTTCTATGCTCTGTATACCATGTGATGTCCTGAATGTGTTCTGCTTGCTTATGAGAGTACTTGTTAATAGAAGGTCTAAATAGGATTTATGGTGAAGCAATAAATGTAAATGCATAGAAAATATTTGTTTAATTCTTTGTTACCTACTGATATATACTAAAATTTTATCAAAAATAATAATATAATTTTTTGGACACCACCTTAGACTTAATGTCATCATGCCAGATTATTGTCTCCTTAGAATTTTTTTTTTTTTTTTTTTTGTCGGTTGTGGGGCTTGAACTCTGGGCCTGGGCGCTGTCCCTCAGCTCTTCAGCTCAAGGCAAGCGCTCTACCACTTGAGCTACAGCGCCACTTCCGGTTTTCTGGTGGTTTATTGGAGATAGGAGTCTCACGGTCTTTCCTGCCCGGGCTGGCTTTGAACCGCGATCCTCAGATCTCAGCCTCCTGAGTAGGTAGGATTACAGGCGTGAGCCACCAGCGCCCGGCACTCCTTAGAATTTTTATCTTGTCTCTATTGCTAGCAGCAGAAATGTGTTTGCATGCATTAGGGAATCTGTAACTTTTTATTGGTCTTGGAGCCTGAATTCTTGGCCTGGTTATTGTCCATCAGCTCTTCAGGTCAAGGTGAGTGCTCTACCACTTGAGTCACAGTGCTACTTTCAGTTTTCTGGTGGTTTATTGGAGATAAGTGTCTCATGGACTTTTCTGCCTGGGCTGGCCATGAACCTTGATCCTCAGACCTCAGCCTCCTCAATAGCTAGGATTACAGGCATAAGCCACCAGTTCTCTGAAAATCTGTGTATTTTAGTTGCCAGGTTTATGTATTGTCAAATATTTCTAATTTGCTATTTAATTTTCCCAGTGAAAAGATAACATAGCCAGCTGCAAACATTTTATGTAAGACAAAAGCATACCTGCAGCATAATGAAATTCCAGATTGGAATTCTCATGACCCAGGTCTAATTTCTTGATGGAAATGTGCCATTACAGAAGCTGATGTCATTTGATGATGTGGCTGTGTACTTTACCTGGAAGGAATGGCAGGATCTGGATCCTGGTCAGAGGACCCTTCATAGAGAAGTAATGCTGGAAACTTATAACAACCTAATGTCCTTGGGTGAGCAAAGGTCACTTTTATTTGGAAGATCAAGTGCTTTTATTTTAGTAGACATTTGACTATGTTATTTAGGTATAAGATTCCAGTCCATTCCCTTGTTAAAAAAAAAAAAAAACTGCTAGTATAAAAGCCAGCCAAATTCAGGTCTGGGAGCTTGATGTTGTTTGCCTTTCACACTACTGCTTGAGCCACAACTCTATTTTGGCTTTTGTTTTGGGGTATATTCTGAATTTCCATGCCGAGGTTGGTTTCAAGCCTGCCTCTTCTGATCTTACCTCCTAAATGTAGGGTTAGAAATGTAACCCTTTGGACCATTACATTTTGTTTTTTAAAAAAAAATTCCAGTCCATGGGAAGTGTCATTTCTTCCTAAGGGAAACTTCAACTTCATTATGTGTAACTCATGAGCTAATTTTATTCTCAGTCTTTAAGATTTCTAATCAGTAGTTGGACAAAAGTTCTAAACTATGATCCACTAATAGGAGACTGACTTTCCAGACTTGAGGTGATTATTATAGGTGGATCTACACTCTAGATAGAATATACATTACTACTGTCAGTATGATCTGGAAATCAGTAGGTGAAAGTGTGAAAGTGTGTATTTGTAAGCCAAACCTGACATAGGTTGCATTGCTTCAAGCTTGGAATCCTAGATACTCTGTAGGCTGAAATCTGAGGATTTTGGTTTAAAGCCAGCAACTATAGAAAAATGAACATGAGACTCTTATCTCCAATTAACCATTCAAAAACTAGAAAATGTAGCCAAGACACAAACTAGTAGAATGCTAGATTTGAGCAAAAGAGCTGAGTCCAAGCCACACATTGGGAAAATAAACCCAAAGCTGGGGGAAAGTACACCATGGAGCTGTTAAGAATTGAGAAACCATGGACTGGGAAGGTGGCTCAGTGGTCAGCCTGTGCCTTGCATGCTTGCGGCCCTGTGTTCGATTCCTCAGCACCATAAAAGCAGAAAAAAAAGCCAGAATTGGCATTGTGGCTCAAGTGGTAGAGTGCTAGCCTTGAGCTTAGGAGGTATGATACAGCGCCCAGGCTCATAGTTCAAGCCCCAAAACCGATCCCACCCCCCAAAAAATAAAACAATTGAGAAACCAGATTTAGGAGCAACCCAGTGAACAGGATGTCTGCAACATTACATTAATGATGACACAGCAAGAGCAATAGTACTCCACTATTTCTTACTCACAGGGCACTGTGTTCCTAAACCTATATTGATTGTGAAGCTGGAGCAAGGTGCAGAACCATGGATGAGAGAAGGCTCAGAAGAGAATTTCACAGGTGAGTTAAAGCATCTTGAATAGTGATGTTGGGTCCAGAGCCCAGTGGGTCTGTTTATCTTGAGCTGTACAGAGCAATAGTTTCATAGTGCCCTTCAGTCATGTATGGAAGAGAACTAGGTGATCCTTTGTCTCAAGGAAATGTCAATCCAGAATTCTCGTGGAGACAAACTGAATTTGATGTTCCAGTGTAGTTAATGTTAGCACTTCTCTTTGTCTGTAGAGAAGTCATTCATAAAGAGAAAAAGACAATAAGAAATGTAGGAAGGAGATCTCATTTTAAACTAGTATTTTGCAGGTAGGAGGAAAATAGGATCAGGACAATTTCTTATCAGTGGTGCTGGGCACAGAGGGAGATTCAGAATGGAAGCATTAAGAGTATGGAGATGAATAATTTGAGTAAATATTTCCTTGAGAAAAATACAAAAATCTGAAATAAAGAAAAACATTTTCCATTGTAAAATGTCAGTACTACTTTCTTAATTACTACATTGCAGAGAAATATATATATTCTGCATAAAGCAATGCTTTGATATTTGAAAATATTGTAACAGAATGTGAGGAAATATCTTTACATTAAGGAATTTATGGATCTCATTTATGTTTTTGTTTATTTTTCTATTATTCATTTTAGATGTCCCAGA
Source organism: Dipodomys spectabilis (assembly GCF_019054845.1). Taxonomy (NCBI): domain Eukaryota; kingdom Metazoa; phylum Chordata; class Mammalia; order Rodentia; family Heteromyidae; genus Dipodomys; species Dipodomys spectabilis. The sequence continues at coordinate 2,892,230 of NW_024870904.1, read as the reverse complement.
AATGGAGGATGTGATTAGCACCTGCCAGAAACGTCACAATAAATATCTCTCTGAAGTAGCAATCATGAATAGTAACCCAGGGGAGGAAAAAGTGAGACTTATAAGAAGTTTTCATTTGAGCTCCATACAGAAGTCAGAACTGATTAAGAATAATGGCAACTCCTTAGAGATGAGGATAGAAAAGGTCACTGGCTGTCAGAGCATGGGTATTTTCAGTGAACCTGGTAAGATGTGTGCTGCATATAGTACTCATGTGTCTTCTGTAGTTGACGAATGTAAACAGTGTGAAAAGTCTTTCACTGAGAAGAAACACCCTGTTGTCCCTCAGAGAAAACACACAGGAGAGAAATCTTATGAATGTAACATGTGTCATAAGTCTTTCACCCAGAAATCAAAGCTTACTGTCCACCAGAGAACACACACAAAAGGGAAACCTTTTCAATGTAACATTTGTGGAAAATCTTTCATATGCAAGGCATATGTTACTAGACACGAGAGAACACACACAGGAGAGAAACCTTATGAATGTAACAAGTGTGGAAAGTCTTTCACCGAAAAATCAAAGCTTACTGTCCACCAGAGAACACATACTAGAGAGAAACCTTATGAATGTAATGTTTGTGGAAAGTCTTTCATCCAGAAATCAAAGCTTACTGTCCACCAGAGAACACACACAAAAGAGAAACCCTTTGAATGTAACATTTGTGGAAAGTCTTTCTCCTGGAAGGCATATCTTACTAGACACCAGAGAACACACACAAAAGAGAAACCCTTTGAATGTAACATTTGTGGAAAGTCTTTCTCCTGGAAGGCACATCTTACTAGACACCAAAGAACACACACAGGAGAGAAAGCTGATGAATGTAACATGTGTGGAAAGTCTTTCTTCTGGAAGGCATATCTTACTAGACACCAGAGAACACACACAGGAGAGAAACCTTATGAATGTAACATGTGTGGAAAGTCTTTCACCTGGAAGACATACCTTACTGTCCACCAGAGAACACACACAAAAGAGAAACCTTTTGAATGTAACATTTGTGGAAAGTCTTTCTCCTGGAAGGCATATCTTACTCTCCACCAGAGAACACACACAGGAGAGAAACCTTATGAATGTAACAAGTTTGGAAAGTCTTTCACCCAGAAATCGATGCTTACTAACCACCAAAGAACACATAATAGAGAGAAACCTTATGAATGTAACGTGTGTCGAAAGTCTTTCACCGAGAAATCAAACCTAACTCGCCACCAGAGAACACACACAAAAGAGAAACCTTTTGAATGTAATATTTGTGGAAAGTCTTTCTCCTGCAAGACATATCTTACTCTGCACCAGAGAACACACACAGGAGAGAAACCTTATGAATGTAAGATGTGTGGAAAATCTTTCACCAAGAAGTCAAATCTTAATCTCCATCAGAGAACACATACTAGAGAGAAACCTTTTAAATGTAACATTTGTGGAAAGTCTTTCTCCTGCAAGACATATCTTACTCTGCACCAGAGAACACACACAGGAGAGAAACCTTATGAATGTAACATGTGTGGAAAGTCCTTGTCTTGGAAGTCAAGCATCAATGTCCATCAGATAGTACACACAGGAAAGAAACCTTATGAATATAATATGTGTGGAATGAGTTTCACCTGGAAGTCCAACCTCACTGTCCATCAGAAAACACACAGGAAAGAAACCTTATGAATGTCATATTTGCGGAAAGATTTTCAGCCAGAAGCTACAACTTACTATCCACCAGAGAGCACGCACAGGAGAGAAATTTTATGAATGTGACCTATGTGGAAAATCTTTCATGCAGAACATACACCTTTCTGTCCATCAGAAAAAAACCAACCAGAGAGAAATGTTATGTATGTAGCAAGCATGGAAATTCTTTCACCTGGAAGGCACAACTTAACATCCATCACAGACACAAGGAGAGAAACCTTATGAATGTGACCAATGTGGAAAGACAGCTTAACACACATAAGTTGATTCACACAAATGAAATAACTTAGGATTGTACCAAATGGGAAAGTCTTTGGTCTGTAAGAATATTGAAATTGCAATACAGAACCAATACAGGATAGAGACCTTATGATATAGCAGATGTGGAGTCCTCGAACTACAAGACACAGCTAAGGGTTCATCACAGAACACACAAAACACACAGACACCCATACACCCTCACACACAAAGAGGAGAAAAATCATATGTAAAAAAAATGGAAAGGTTTTCTAGAAAAAGTCATAACGGTAGTAAAGTCTTTCTTGGAGGGGTAACAATGCTAGATAGAAAGTGTATTAATGACCTAACTCATATAATGGTATAACCAATCTATACAGTATCTTTACAATAAAATATATATTTAAAAAATATTATGGATTAATAAAGACTAGAATCTCTGCATTTTGTCTTCTTTTTTTGTGGGGGTGGGGGGTCTGGTCGTGGGGCCTGAACTCTGGGCCTGGCTGCTGTCCCTCAGCTCTTCAGCTCAAGGCTAGTGCTCTACCACTTGAGCCACAGCACCACTTCCGGCTTTTTTTTTTCTTTTTGCTTATGTGGTGCTGAGGAATTGAACCCAGGGCCTCGAGCATGCAAGGCAAGCGCTCTACCACTGAGCCACCTTCGCAGCCCTGCATTTTGTCTTGGGGGAGAACCCCAAAGTGTCTTCAGTGCTTGCACTTTTCTTTAATTAATCACTGTTGATGAAAAACTTGTGATTGATTCACTCTTAGCCCATTTAGTTGTTCTGCTGAGTGAGCTATAATAAAAGACCAGTGTGGACGATGTGTCGCACCTGTGTTATCTCATAGAGGGCCAAAGTAGATATGACATTAGGGGAAATAATCAAGCACACAAAGATATTGATCAATCTCTCACAAAAATTGAAGTTAACAAAGGAATAAAACCATCTGCCACTTGAGCTACAGCATCACTTCTAGACCCTGAGAGGAAGGAAGGAAGGAGTAGGGAAGTGAGAGATGGAAAGAGGAAGGGAAGGAATGAGGCGAAGGAAGAAATAAACTATTCAAAAGAAGACTTTAATTTTTGGTGAATGTGAGAATTATTGTTTCAGAGGTGGAGCTCAAGAAATATGGCTTTTACAAAAAGCAACTTTTTGAATATTTACAAAATGATAAAGAGGATGTAACATTTTATAAACTGATTTAATAATACAGTAATATTAAGTAAGGAGGTCATGTGTGGCTGGTGCCCTATTGGCCACATGGTAGATGGTGGGGTCTGGCATCTTGTTTTCATGCAGGGGGAAGGAAATGCCCCATCCATTGCTTACCTCCCAACTGATGGGTATGGCTGGATCCCTGCAAGCAGGCATGGGCATTTGGCTGATGTTACTCAATCTGATAGTCCAGTGCCTGGACTGGGAATTTCCTGTAGACCTGCCTCCTGCTTAGGCCCTATTTAGGCCGGACCAGCAGTGGCACCAGATGGCATGCCACATGTCTCTGTAATCATGTCCTGTGTGCTTTCTCCTGGCTTGTCTCTGGTCATCCAGTACATCACTTTCTTGGTGCTGATTGGTTTCTCGGTGCTGTTTTTATTCTCTCCTCCCCCCCTCCTTTCTGTCCTATTTCCAAGCTGTCTAAGTGTATTTATGGACTGCATGTCTTTGTTAGAACAGGCCGCTTGCAGACTGCTAGTTGTGAAATAGACTCCAGTATTCCATCTTCCATAATGTGGCTTCCAACAAATATAGTGTCTTCTTTTACAGAAACAGAAAGGTTGACCTAAATTTAGAATTTCTAGAGCCAAGATCGATGACACTGTATAGTTATGTAATTAAAGATATCCTGGAGGCATTTAGAAAAAGTTTCTGTTACATCAGAAAGAGCTTAATTAATAAACCAAGACCAAGACTCCAGTTCCAATATAAGCCAATCATTCTAGATATGTCTAGAGCTGTTTGGTTACATGAAGAGGAATACTTTCACACATTCATGAAGGAATGTTTTTGTGCCAATATGAGATTTTCAACTCAGGAACTGAGTTGAAGCCAGCCAGAGCTGGCTTCAATGGAGACTCTCTCATCTTGGCCTCCATAAAAGCTAGGAATCAAAGCATGAGCCCTGTGGGCTGTTCTGAAGAAATCTCTCTCTGGGAACAGGAGGTTTCCTTCAGTGCTTCAGCTCAAGCTTCCTGTGGCTTCAACAATTTCAGTATTTATTTCAATTGTTCAAAAATAATAACTCTTCTTTACAGTATTTTCACAATAAAAAAAGGAATCTTTAAATCTTGCCTATGATTCCATTTACAAGATAAGGACAGTGGACTTCACATTGCAAGATTTAGCTAGGTGCTCACTTAACCCCTTCCATCACACTGTTCACCCTTCTACTTTTTTGGGGTGGGGGATCCGGTCTTGTGGCCTGAACTCTGCGCCTAGGTGCTGTCCCTCAGCTCTTCAGCTCAAGGCTTGCACACTACCACTTGACCCACAGTGCCAATACCAGGTTTTTTTTTTTTTTTGCTTATGTGGTGCTGGGGAATTGAACCCAGGACCTCATGCATGCATGGCAAGTTCTCTGACACTGAGCCACCTTCCCAGGCAAACCCTTCTGCTTATCTACAGAGGCCTAATAAAAAAAATGGCATTCGGAGGCACCTGTGCCCTTGGCCTTCCTATTTGTACCACACACACACACACACTCTATCCATTTGGAAATCGCTCATTCTCCCATGTTTACAAACTGTATGCTTTCTGAGAAGGGATGGTTCACAGACTGGAGTCCTACCTAGGCCTGTTATATACCTCAAATTATGAACCAACATACCACATTCATTAAAAGTATGCCTGATGATAACATATTTTATTAATGTTTTGTATTATTTTTGTTATTATCATTTGGCCAACACTTTGCTTGAATTCAGAATTAAAGGGAGTTCATGCTCACTGAATTCGTAATGTACCCTTTCCTCTTTTAATTTCAGACCAGCAATTAAAAATGAGCAATTACACTCCCTCATGTGTGGAATCCTAACTACTCAGGAAGCTGAAATTAGATAGTTTTGTAGGCCATCCCATGCAAAAGCTCCATGAAAATGGTATCTTAGCCAATAAAAGCATGGCTCTGGTTATATGTACCTACCTTTTTACTACTTCTGATATGTAATTATAAAATTAATGTATGGAAAGGTCCAGGCAGAGAAGCAAGACCCTAAGGTGAAAAATCAGTGATACAAATGGTCATCTTCTATAGAAGGTAAAGGAAGCCTCACAAGTTTTTGCCCCTGAATACAACCTGAGGACCAATAATGAGGTACGTGTAACCAATACATTCTTCCAAATATTTAGTGGAAGAATTTGGGTGTGGATTACCCAATGATAGGTAAACAGACCTTTACCAAGTGATTGCAAAAGGACTTTTGCATATGGCTATATGATGTTATGAATTATATATCCTGTTATGTGGACACCATGAGTCCTGTTTGGATCAAGTAATTAAGATCTCCTGATCTAACAGGGCACTGGTGCTTCACATCGGGATTCTTACTTGCTCAAGTGCATGAGGTTTAAAGATCACAATTGAAAGGCAAACTAGGTAGGAATAGCTGTAAAAGTGTTATGGCCAATTATCACCAAATTTCCCACAAGTAATGCTGTGAATGAAGTTGATAGACTGTCAACACTTTTGTTCCTTTATTACCAAAGCTCAGGGACAGTACCCGGGCCCTGAGTAGAAAGAACTCCAGGGCCAGGGAAGATATTCTGGAAAATGGGTTTTTGGCCCTCGTGCAGAAAAGTTACCATTCTTGTTTAAGCCTAAAGTCCTCAATAGTGTATAGTCATTGTCCTCAATTGAGGTTGATATTGAAATGTCTTATAAGCCAGGGTAATGATAGATTGTACGAATATTTTGGTTTCTTTTGTCAAGTGAATCCACATGCACATACCTTTATGTTTCTGACTAGTTCATAAGTCCTTGTAGAGGTTCAAGATGCTATGCAGGACAATGTGGTCCACGTCTGTAAAGTGCAGAATGAGACCTTCAAAGAGAGATCTCAACATATAAAATGTGGCCAAATATTGCAGTATACTTGAAACAGTATCATAAGAAAAGAAGTATCAAGTAGTGATGATTTAAGGTCCCAGAATACCAATATATTTGAACGATAAGATTGGTCTATGCCAGAACTCAAAATGAAAGGTACAGGAAAGAAAAGTTTGGTAAGGAGCCAGCTGAGGAGAGGAGGGCAGTGCCAAAGTCTTCATGCAATAGGCAAACCTGGCAAGTCCCTTGGGACAGGAGTGAGAAGCCCAGAGCAGGGTGTGTGCTACCCATCAGTCCACCACCAGCACAGCATGGCACCTGCAGCATGAGCCAAGTTGCACACGTGTTTCCTGCAGTGCTGACTGTTGACACAGGGACCTGTCAGAGAAATCAGTGGCCTAATGTAATAATCTTGTCCTATGTAGATGATACAATTACTTGTGGACTAGAGAATTGGTAGTAAAACATTGCTAGATGAACTAGTAAAAATTCTTCAGGATGTGTGTGAATGTGTGTGCCCTAAGAAGAAAAGAAATTGAAAAGTAGTTCAGAGAGAACTTCAATGACAAGTGTGGGACTTGAGTGCACAGCAAAATAGATCCATTACTATCACAACAAATAGGTGAAAAGGAAGGGTTTCCTTCACTTATTTTTACCAACCCTTACAAATCCCATTGTGTTCAAAATAATAAGAATAGAAATGTATGTGTTGATGCTTAATGTTGTACAACAGCTAGTTTATCAATGACAGCAGAGGCCTAGGGTCTCTTCTGTGTGCTGTCCCTGAACTCTCTGGAAAGGAGGACAATACTATTGAACGTGAACTTATGTCACTTTTAAGTTTGTCGTTTAAATTCCAGAGGAATATTGACTAATTTAAATGAGCAGACTTTTTGTTTTGCGGTCTTTAGGCTTGAACTCAGGGGACAGGTGCTGTCCTTGAGCTGCTTTTGCTCAAGGGTAGCACTCTACCACTTGAGCCACAGCACAACTTCTGGCTTTATTGGTGTATGAGAATCTGAGGAATAGAACCTATCTCCTCATTCATGCGATGCAAACACTCTACCACTTAGCTACCTTCCCTGTCCTATAAGCAGACTTTTTATGTTAAAAGAAGAAAGAATAGGTTGCTATGTAGGATCCACTCTCCATGTGCAAGTCGGAAGGTTCAACCCCTCAAATTGAAAGGAAGAAAGTAGAAATGGAGTGACAGGAAGTATTCAGTTACAACTACAAAGAAAATTAGAACAAAGGCAATGAGCAAGTAATTAGGTTTTTGTCTGGGATTGTTTCTTTTTTCTTTCAATTGTTAGCTGTGGGGTTTGAACTCAGGGAGGGCCTGGCATATTCCCTATGCTTTTTACTAAAGGCTGGCAAGCTACCACTTCCAGCCAGAATGTCACTTCTAGTTTTCTGGCATTTCATTGGTGATAAGTCACAATGAATTTTCTGCTGATGTGGTGCTGAGGAATGGAACCCAGTGCCTCATGTATGCAAGGCAAGCACTCTACCACTGAGCCACACTCCCAGGCTGCCTCCTTTCTTAAAACAGTGTGGTTGGGGCTGGCAATGTGTGTTAGTGATAAAGTACTTGCCTAGCAGGCATGGAACACTATGTTTGATATTTCAGTACCTAATAAACAACAACAGCCCCCAAATACCCCTAGAAGCACTGGTGCTGTAGCTCAAATGGTAGAGTGGTAGCCTTCAGCATAATGAAATTCAGGAATAGTTTTCAAGCCCTGAGTGCTAGCCCCAGGAATGTCAAAGAAGAACAACAAAAACAAGATGAAATGAGCAGATGAAAACAAAAAACCTAATGTCAGCAAGTTCCATTGATAAACACAACACACAAACACACACATAGACACACATACACAAATACACTTTTATGAAACCATATTCCTCTCCTTTACCATGTCTGCTCTCCGTCCCTGCACCAACTGCTACCTACATCCACTGGAGAACTTACTCTGTGTTTCTCTTGTTTTTGCATTCTTAAAAAATTTATTGTGAAGATTAAAATATAAAAGTAGTATCAATAGTCATGAGAAAAATTCCAATCAAAATACAATAAAATAACCATTTCATACATGTTAGTGTGGCCATAGTTTTAAACAAAACAACAAAATCCTTCCAAAGTCTAACAAAAGCTAGGAAATATGTGACAATAATGTGAACTTGGTGCATTTCTCTCAGGTATGTAAAACTATCAAAGATGGGACAAAAAGTCCTAAAAAGAACTGAATATAAAATTACATAGAAATATGGTCCAGCACTTCTACACTTGTACATAACTTAGAGAAAAACAAAGATTTCTATAAATACCATCAAATACGGACCAAGTTTCAAGAAAGAGAAATACCACAAAGAAGTCCAAGAGTATTAACAGAGATTAGTTGAACTACTTATAACACACTCAGTCCTGTACAGCAGTCAAAATTATGTTTGTCCACACTTTTTCAGCAAATCCATTAAAACTTCATTAGGATAGTCTAATGTAATTTTTGTGGATGTGATGTCTGACAAGATTCTAGGCAACCTTTACCTTCCATGAGAAGTTACCTCCTAGGTTTCATTGAATCATAAAAAAGTGAGGCAACATTGTGCTTAAAGTAAAAAATGAGAAGCAAACTAAAGCAAATCTGCACTTAATTTAGAAGCCAAGAGTTGATCATCTGCTAAATCTAGAAGCCATCTTTAGTTTTTTTAGAAACATGTTCCTAAAGCTGAATCTGTTTTTTTTTCTGTTTTTCCATCTTGGACACAGTTAGGTTCATAACTTGGAATGTCAAACAGAGTGAGAAATAAAAGAATCTCATCAGAGATCCTTTCATTCTTTCTTGCTGTTGACAGTGAGTAAAGATTCTGGAACCATGGCTTGGAGAGAAGTCATATGAGAGTCAGAAAAGAACCTGTGTGATTTTACCCTCGAAGTTTCTGGTCAGAACATGATACTTGGACTGGTAAAGCATAAAGCCTTCATATGGGAGAAGAAACATTCCTGAATCATGTAGAGCATTAAAGTCTCCATTACAGACACATCCACAGAAGAGTGAAGTTTTATGTGTTACTAAACAATATTAACAGAAAATACACTACAAATGTAGATCCATAAAATTAAAGAGAAACAACTTATATAGGTATGTGCTTTTGCTTATACTTGTTGGTTGATTACACAGGAAATTCTTTTGTCCAGCATTCTGGTTTTTCTTATACTTACCCACAATGGTAATTGTTAATATAAAATGCATGAACTTTGCAGTGACATTCACAAAAAAGAAAATCAATTCTGTTTACTTCGGTAAGGTGTTTTTGATAGAAAGACAATATGAATCCTTTAAAAGCAGTGTTTGCACATTAGTACTGGGTTTTTCTAATTCACAAGAATGTTTTCTTACTTTGAAAAACTTAAAGAGAATTTATTATAGGCTTAGTGTTCACATTCACAATACTTAAGATGAGGAGTGTTACAACTTTCAAGGTTGGGTATTTTCTGTTTGTTCTGGGATTTGGACTGTCCATATCCACATTAGTGACTGAATATCTTGCCTTAAAAATTTTCAAGTTTTCTATTTCATATTATTTTTTTAGGATATAATCTGAATTTAAAAGAGGACATTATAACTGGGCTCTCATGTCTAATGGCTGTAATCTTTGCTGCTTAGAAGGCTGAGAGCTGAGGAAAGTTTGTATCCCCACTTTTGCTCCTAAGCTCCACCCAGACCTGAGCTCCTTCCAGACCTAGAGTTCCCTCCATACTGCTGACCACTCCCTCTCTCTACCCACACCTACCTGAGCATGCACCTACCTAACTTCCTGCTCCCCAGCTCCTCTGGCTACCTGAAGAAAGACAGATGCATGTGCTCTGTCTCCTGGGAAATATGGTCCTTCTAGTAAACTTTATAATAATCTTTCTCCTGTGCCTGCTTGTGGTCCCATGGGATACACATGAAGGATCCCAACAAGGATCACAAAATAAATCCATGGGTAAAAGAATGTCTGAGACACTTATCTCCAATAAAGTAGCCAAAGTAGCTAGATGTTGAGATGTGGCTTATGTGGTACAACATTATCATTGAACCAAATAATTTCATGATCATTTTCCAGAGCTTGATTTCAAGAATCAGGACAAGCACACACATATCTAGGGCATTGTATTTTATTCAAATTCTATTTTATCAATTAATTAGGAACACATAATCAGGAAGTCTCTCATTTTTTTTTTGGTGGGACATGGGGCCGGAACTCTAAGTCTGGGAACTGTTCCTCAGCTCCTAAACTCAAAGCTAGCACTCTACCACTTGAGCCACAGTGCACTGCAAGCTTTTTCTACTTATGTGGTTCTGAGGAATAAAACGTGGGACTTATTCACGCAGGCAAGCACTCTACCACTGTATCACTTGCCCCGACAGTCTCTATTATTTTAAGCGATGGATTATAGGCCAATTATATTTGTGGAGAAATTGTAGTGTGTCAGAACAGACACTTAAAGTGGAGTATATCAGTGCCAGCAACATTTTGAAAGTTTCAAAAGCCATAGGAAGTGCAGAGGGTCAAAAGGGGATGAATATGTTTATATAAGACATTTTCAAGGAATGTTTAAGATTCATTGGCTTCAATTCACAAAAAGCAAGTTTATAAAGTCACATGGGGGAGTACCAGAATCTCTAGGTTCAGGAGTATAAGCGCACAACTCCTGACTCTCCTTGTCTAGAGGACCAGAGGTTTGTGAGCCAGTTTCTGGTACCCGGAGGAACAAATGCTAATGGCAGCACATAAAATATCATCAAACCCAGACTGGGGAAAGACTCTCCCTAGGATCCTCAGATGGCTTCAAGTTACACCTCCCAAGAAGGCAAGCTGGGCTTCTACCTCTTGGTTCTGACTATGGAGTGCAAAGCTGTACTTAAGAGCACTTCCAGCAGCACGACAAAAGGAAAGAAACCCGAATTTGCAAACTGAAAACACCAACAGTGACGAAGGAGGCATTGGCCTCTTTTCTCCCCTTTCCCTCAAACACACTTTCAAATGATCTGTGTCCTGATAGAAACTACAATTCCCATAATGGGATGCATTCACCTAGAGGAAGTGGGCCTGCTACAGGGTTTTCACTGGTGCCAGACACTTGGTCCTAAGTGTGCATGGATGCATGGGGAACTTTCTCTCCCATCTATGGGAACTAAGGTGAGTTGCTCCTTGAAAAATCAGTTTACCTCCTGAAACTTTGTGAGATCAACCAAAAGAAAGAAATGTATTAGGAGCAATAGCTAATTTGGCCTTTTAATTCTTAGTTCTATTAATGTAATTGAGGTTATGAGACTCCATGGTTTTGTTGTTATTATTGTTAAAAATGTGTGTTCTGGTACATTTAAATTATGTCTCTTTTGCCTTAAAATTTTGAATATCTCCCCTCCCACATTAAAAATGTTTTTGTAGCTGTGTGCCAGTGGCTCATGCCTGTAATCCTAGGGACTCAAAAGGCTGAGATCTGAGGATGCTGGTCCAAAGCCAACTCGAGCAAGAAAATTCATGAGCTTTCTCTCCATTAAACCACCAGAAAAATGCAAGTGGCCTTGTTGCTCAATTGGTGTAGAGCTCACCTTGATCTGAAGAGATCAGGGATAGTGCTCAGGCCCAGAGTTCAAGTCACACAATCAGGTATTTACAGACATTTAACCAATTGATTCAGGGATCATTTCCCCCTGCTCTCTCTCTCTCTCTCTCTCTCTCTCTCTCTCTCTCTCTCTCTCTCTCTCTCTCTGTATATATATATATATATATATATATATATATATATATATATATATATATATACTGAAATAAGATAGCAGGATTTTAAGGTAGACATACTTTATAATCTTTGAATTAAATTGATTTGTCAAACTCTCCTCATTACTTTCCCAGAAACTCCCAAATTCCATCTATGAAATTTCAAGGAGTTTTTGGTTATTTGTGTCTGAAGTTTGCCTTTCCTTAAAAAGTTTTTTCCCCTGGTTTTGTTGTTTGTCCTGTGGCTTGAACTCAGAGCATGGGCACTGTCTGTGAACATTTGCTGTGCTCTACTTGCCTTTCTTTTATTAATTGTTTCAGGGAACTAGTGAAAAGTTTCCTCCCAGGGTTTCTTAGAAAATGGTACTCCTTCCCAAGACTTCAAAAAATGCTTGTCTAGGAAGATTAGGTTGAATGTGGGTGGAGGTAGAGTTTAGGGTAGGTCTATGTTCATGTGAAGCTTGATTACTTGCTCCAAACCAGTCTGTTTTTACTTTTCTGTTTTGCATACCCTGTTTTGTTTTGATTTTCTACCTCTTCTCTGATCCTAGAAGTTTCTGGCAGCAACTGTAGGCTACATATCTAGGGGTCCTCAGACTTGTCTTCCCAGACTGTATGCATTACACTGTGGAATAAACCTTTTGCCTATCTCCCTCATATCAAACATCCTAAGCTGTCTCTTAAGGGTTTATTGTGATTGTTAATGATCCTTTCCCCACATCATGACTGGGAAGGCTTGTGTAGGAAATATTCATGCCTGATATTCAGTCCTCCAGTGCATAGGTTCTCCATGCCTCTTTTATTGGACCTGAGCTATTCCTCATAAAAATGCAGATCATGAGGCACATTTGGATGTATAGATGGCAACATTGGAGCACCTATAAAATATGACGCAAAAAGAATTCTTTCTTTCTGTAAAAGTTAAAAGTAAGTTCCTGAGAGGCAAGGACATAAGGATCAGGTAAAATTTGCTGCTTCCTAGATTAGCTGTGTCCCATAGTTTTCATTGTTCAAGGTTACATTTTTCAAACATTCATTTCTAAATATTATGTTTATTGTCCTAGTATAAATAGAATTTACTTCCTACATTATTTTTGAATTGTTCATTGCTCACAGACTTGTCTGACTATTTCTTATACAAATATTATATCCTCTTATTGCATTGATCTCAATTATTGAGTGTTGTAGATCCTGAGGTAGAAGGTACAAGTATGGTAAGGTACTCAGGGATAGATTATGGCTCTGACTTCCTCTGGAAGAAAAGGTGAATGTATGGAAAATATATGGAGCTTATGCATAGCACTTGTAGAATTCCTTTGGCAGGAGATGTGGTGCACCCTACTTGGGTTCCACTATTCTTAGAGATTCCTTTGTTGGTGATGATCCACCACCATGGAGGGCCTGTGGACTTCACTTTTTGTTCGCTGTTCTGGTGTTAGGAGCCTCCCAATATTCACCGCAGGACTGGTCTCAGAGAAGTGATGTGATCAGTTGTAACTTACTGGACCTCATGTTTGTCAGCCTGTGTGGACAAGCTCACCCTGACATTGTAGACTGGATGCTGCCTTGAGGACTATTTGCATGAATGCCTGTCTGGATTCCACACCTCTGCTTCAGAGACCTGTTTTGTTTCATGATTCTTTGTTCACTTACAGTGCAAGCTTGTGTTATGTATCTGTACAGGCTGGTAGTTGAGCTGCGTATTGTTTTCAAGGGTGGAGTGGTGTTTCATGCCTCTTGCAGGAACAATTGTATTTTCACTAACCTTATAAATCCTCTGGGATTACTATTCAATTACCTTAACTTATGTTGCCTGTTTAGTTGATAGAACAATGATGGTAGATTAAGTTTGGGTCTCTGTTTGCTATTGAGCTTTAGAGGGCTCTTAGCCATTGCTGCCAATTTTTGGGAATATTGGTTGCCAACCTTATTGTACCACAACTCTTCTTGCTAGTGCTACTGCTTCTGCTGTGAACCTTATGCAAACCATATATACAGCACAACATGATAAACTTCTGGTGCCCTGGGTTGCAGGTGGGAGTAGATAAAAAGATTGTGATGTTTTATGATTTGGAAACAGCAGTGATGTATGTTGATAATCAGGTGGATCTGCTAACGATGTGGTTAAAAATGATGTGTCATGCTAATGGCCAGTACATCTGTGTTATCTTTCTTAAATCTGATGGAAATATGACTTGGACCACTATCCAGTGACATATTTGAGGAATCTGGTCCTTTGATAATTTAAGCTTAGACATTATGCAGCTTCAGGGTCAGATATCTGATATTGGTCACTGCACCCTATAGGTAGCACACCCCCAGAATTAGCTGCATCACTTCTCCATTACCTGCAGGGATTCAACCTGGATAATAACACACCTTTTGCTATTTCTTACGCCTTTTGCTCTTCCTTCTTTTCGTAAGCCTTTTTCTTCGATTCTTCCTGAGATATATGATCTGCTGCTTTGTCTAGGTTCAGGCTATTAGACTCTTGCTCAATTTACAAAATGATAAAAGAGAGATGTTGGAGACACAGAGGTGCCATGATCTGGCAAGGTGTGAGCAAAACCTCCACAACTACTGCCTTATTCATATGAGGGAGTTTTCCTATTACTTCTGGCCCTGCGGGCTTACCTGTAGAAATTTGGTGGACAAAGGTTGAACTGGAATGAGGAAGGATGCATATGATCTGCACTTGCTGGCACATTGGGTCCTAGAACAATGTGATGCAAGCATTGTGCACATAGAGAAAATGTCTATAGCTAAGGTCATTGCTGGAATAAAGAGCAATTCATCATTGGTCTTGTCTCTGTCTCTTCCATTATCATCCCCTTGTTCTTCTGGAGCACTGCTGGAGTTGTGGCTGGGCCAGCCAGCAGTGGTAGTATGGTTACCTAGCACGCATGAAGCCCTGGGTTCAAGTCCTCAGTACCACATACTGAGAAAAAGCTTAATGTGGAAATGTGGCTCATGTAGTAGGGTGCTATTCTTGAGCAAAAGAAGTTCAGTGACAGTGTCCATGCACTGAGTTCAAGCCCCAGGGTTGGGACAAAAAACACAAGAAATGTAAGCTGGGTACTAGTCCCTCATGTCTGTAATCTTCAATTTTCAATAGGCTGAAACTGTGGATCCCAGTTCAACGTCAGACAGGCCAGCAACATGTGTGAGACACTTATCTCCAGTGACAACTAAAAATCCAGAAGTGTGTTGTGGCTCACATGGTAGAGCACTTGAGCTCAGTGATGGTTCCCAGGCTCAGAGTACAAGTGCCATGACCGAACAACAAACAAAAAAAGGATAAAAGTATAAATAAATGCATCAGAAATATAGACTTGAAAAATGAAAACTACACTTCACAGTCTTCGAAGCACTCCACTTTTTCCTGATCCTTTTCTCTTTGCCTCTTAGGAATTTACTTTTACAGAATGAAATTAGGTTTTCTTTGTATTATCAGAGGTGCTTTTAAGTTGAAGTCTATAATCCAAATATGCCCTTTGATTCCCATTTTTCATGAGGAATAGTTCAGCTCCACAAAACGGACATGCAAAACCCATACACTGGAGAAATAAAATCAGGTAAGAAAGTTTCCAATCCAATCCATCCCAATTATGTTGTATGTAAAGGATCACCCGAAAATCACAATAAGTTTTAGGAGAAAAGTATAGGATCTCTCATTATGAGAGAGAGAGAGACTTGCAGATCCTGGGGTGCCTGCAGGAGCAGGCAAAATGTGAGCAAAGGCTTCAAGGCCAATGACTCCCACCCTCAGGACTGCAAGTCCTTGCCCTTTATGGTTTGAGGAAGTGTGTGTTCTAGCTGATTCGCCTGGGGCTTTAAGTGAAGGGAGGCTTTGGCGGAAAAGCTAGATTGAAATAGAATGAGGAAAGAAGTGTGCTGTTTGCACTTTTTGGCAGAGTGGGCTTAGACCAATATTACACAAGTATTTGAGAGACACAGCAGAATTGTGCCACCATCCCTCTCTCTGTCTCCTTAATTATCATCCCATTGGCCCACAGAAGTCTTGCTTGTGCTCTGATGAGACTGCTGCAGGAGACAAAATATTTATTCCACAGCTTAATGGATAAGGTCTGAGAAGACAAGTCTGAGGTCCCCTAGATATGTAGCCTAAAGCTACTGAGAGGAACTTTTAGTTTCAGAGAGGAGGTAAGAATACTAAAGAGATTTTCACATGCAAAAATGAGAAGACAAAATCAGACTGGTTTGCAAGTGATTAAGCTTCACATCAACATAGACCTACCCTAAACTTCACTCTTCTACACACCTGCATTCATTCTGACCCCGAAATCACTCTCTTTGTATGAAAATCAGGGTAAAGTGCCACGTACTGAAGAATCCCTGTGAGGAAACTTTTCACTATTTACCTGAAGAAATTATTAAAGACACACAAATAGAGCACAGCAAATGCTCACAGCAAAAACAACAATCATAACACCCTTAGATGAAAAGCAAACTTCAGAAACAATCTAAAAGTCCTTTTGATTTAATAGATAGAATTGGGGATTTTCTGGAAAATTAATTGATAGATTTTTTCGAAAGGCAAATCAACACAAGGATTATACTGCATATCCACTATCAATCTTCCTATTCTAAGCCTTTGTGTACGTTACAGCAATGGGAATTGACCCGGTATAAGTTTAGTGTCTGTGAGTACCTTTGTAAGATGAGAGGAGAGGTATTAAAACAATTTAAGACAAAACAGAGATATAATTTACATTCAGCAGAACACAGGAATGGAACAAAAAGGAATGTATGAGCAACACAGTCACATAAACTCAATTTCATTATTAGAACAAAGAACCAAACAGTCAATGCATGCACTTGTCCCCATATATTTACATTTTGTGGCTGGTTTCAGGAAGGAAATATTGTTTTTCAAGTAAAATTCAACTTAGCTCCTACAGCAGGGAGAGAAAAGTCCCAATACATCCATGCCCTCTTGTGACCAGGATGGTGCCGAGCATTGTGGGAATTGTAGTCTCCAAGAAGGACATTTTCTTTGAAAGTCCTGGGTTGTTTTTGTTGTTTTGGAGGGTGGAGGTGGGGCAGAAGATCCTTTTGCGCATGCGTCTCCCCGCCCACCATAGGCATTTTAAGTAGACTTCTTCTGGGTTCCTTCCCTTTGCCTTGCTGCTGGAAGTGCCCTGAAGTAAAGTTTAGAATTTAGGTGGCAGCCACAAGGCCAGCGCCCAGCTCTGTGCAGTGGAGCTTGGGAGCTGTAACTTGAAGGAATCTCAGGCTTTGGAACTGATGTCAGGTAGGAACTGTGCGATTGCTGTGGGAGTCTCCCCTCCACGTATTCCTTTTCCTTTTCTGGTTCTGTTTGGTCGTTGGTGTGGCTTAAACTCTGGGCCTGCAAGCACCATTCCTGAGCTCCTCAGCTCAAAGGGAGAGCATTACACTTCAGTTAAAGTTCCTACTGCCCCTTCCACACTTTTCTCCAGTCTGGAGTTGATAATTTGCTTGAGGTTCAGGAGTTTGTGCTGTCATTAGGCTCTAGGCCCTGAGGTGGAAGAACCTGGTTCCCAAATATCTGAGAGCAAGCTGGGTGATTCTGCAGATGAGGAGAGCCCAAGAGCTGTGCATTTGTCCTCCAAGACCAAGGGATTCTTCTATTAACACATGTGACTTTATTTGCTTTGTCCAGGTGTAAGAGGAGTACAGGGAGAATTCTAGTGTAATTGTGACGTGTGTGCCTCAACTCTTACATTGAAGTTGTATTTGGGTCTCCGGTGTTTTTTCTAATAGAGATATTTTAATCTGTTTGGCTTGAGGTTTTAATCTCCTGGCTTGAGTTCACACGTGTTTGTATTCGACCCTGTATCTAGAGACAGTTGTACATGGGATATTGGAGTAGTGAGTGGCTGGTCCTGTATTTTTAGGAATGAAGCCTAGCAATGTTTGAAGCAGAGCACCCTATGAATAGGAATCTCCATCCTAAATGGACAGACTTTGTCAATTCTGAGAAGCCCTAATTGGAAGAAGCAGTAAAGCACAGGAAGGGGAAGATGTTGCTAGCTTCCTTTGCCTTATGCAAAAATTTTTGCTACTTCCCTGAGCACCAGATTCAGGTGATACTCTTTCCTACACCACTCTCAATCACTTTATGTTGTTGCAAGATTTAAACCAATTTCTAGGAGTCGTGATGAGCTGGATTGAGAAATAAGCCAGAGCATAGTTATGAGAGGGTAGCTGAAGCTGTGGTTTGGGATTGTGTTGTAATTGTTATGACTGAAAGTATCTATTCATGTAGTAATCCCTAATCCTCTTCTTGCTAATTTATTCAGCCTGTTAACACTTATTTTTAGTATGTATTCATGCAAACTTACATTAAATGTGCCATCTATGGATTTGCTAATGCTAGCTCTAAATGCTTGGTTTTGCCTGGTAGTACAGAAAGTGTTGGTCTGGGACATGTGTCCTAAAAAGAAAAATCACAGAAGAAAACTTGAGGTAATATGTCTTACTCAAGATTGTATGCTTTGTAGGTGTTACTTATCTTCAGTTGTGTCACCTCTATATCGATTATTTTATGTTATATCTTCTGGATGGTCAAGGTTCTTCGCATGACTGTTTAGGGAAATGAACTTTAGGGACTTTTCAAACCTGGGTTTACCTCATCTTTACTCATGTGCCTTTGACCAAAGCATGTTAAATGGCAAATTGCTAATCATTGCATATGTGTGCAATGGTTAGAGTGAAATGTGCCATTTGACACCCATTATTGAAATAGTATAACATAAGAAATATATTCTGAATACATTTCTCTCTCTAATTTTGGGTGAAAACTACTGAGTTACATCATACATGTTTTCCATGGTATTTCAATATGTAAATGAATGAGGTAGAACTCAAAATCGATTGGATTCCTAGGATACTTTTGCATTAAAAAAGCAGTTCATACATCCCGAAGTATATTCAGTAATAACTACTTTTAGTGGAAATATGATATGTTTTTGCTTTCAATTATTCAATAATTTCACTGGGAACATTATTTTTTTTCAATTTAGTGTGTACATAAACATAGAAATTAGTTGGTTTAATAATATCTATCTATCATGAAATGGGCTGGATTTGTGTTTATTGGACACTTTCATGCTCTGCTTGAGACATTAAAGATTCTTCTCTTATAAGAAGGCTTTACGATTTCACAATAAAAAATAAATAAACATTTAAAAAAAGAAGGCTTTATGGTTTTCCAGCCCAGGTATCATGTTTGCAAGAGGAAATTCTGGGCCCCAAATCTCACAAATTCATTACTGAATGGGTCATTTACCTTATATCCCAGCCATGCTTCCAGAATCTTCTGCTCATTGTCAGCAGCAAGACAGAATGAATGGATCTCTGGTGAGTTGATTTTTTATTTTTCATTTGTTTTCCATTCCATTATATGAACCTAAAGGTGTCCATGAATTAAAAACAATACCAACCACAAGGATTCAGCCTAAGGAACATATTAATAAATCAGGTAAAGATGGCTTGTAAATTAGCAGGTAAAGATTGCTTAATGGTTTAGCAGATTAAATGGTTATATTTTTTCTAAGTTGAATTCAGATTGGCTTCAGAATGTCTAGGTTTCATCTTGTCATAAAATGTAGTCCTACCTGTTATGTGATGTAATGACACCAAGCAGGTTACTTCTCATGGAAGGTGAAGGATAGATTGCCACCAGATCACATCCTCATGAGTAACATTAAACTATCTCAATGAAATTTTCCTGGAATTGCTGAAATAGTGTGGTCATACACACCTTCGTAAGTTCTTAAGGAATAATTAACCTATATGTACTTAAATTACTCTCCATATATACTTCTTGGACTGCTTCATGGTCTTGGTCTTACTTGAAACTTTGCCTGTATTTGTTGCTAAGCTTTCTGGTCTTTCTACAAATTCCTGTTTGTTCTCTAAAGTATTCTCACAAGATTTCTTTCCTCTATTTTCTCTCTCTATTTTTGATTTTCTACCCGCTAGTGTTGGTTATTTTTCTCTTTCTCTCTCTTTGTATCTATCTTTCTATCATTTTTTTTCTCTTTTCATTCCCTCTTTCCTCCATATGTGTCTCAGTTGTTTCTTTTCTTCAAATGATCTATCTGGAACAAGGTTTTCTTAGTGATCAGTTTTACGTTGCTGATATGGCTCTTAGGATTGACATTTTTCTTACCCGTAGTATAGGAAAATTGTTGCCTAGAGAGTTCTACAGGATTCCACAAGCAAAAATTAGGGAAACACAAAAACATAAACAGATAGACTTAGAGGAAACCAGGGTTCTGAATGCTCTCTGGCACTTTGTCCCTGAGCAACAGCAAGCAAGCATAGTTCCTTGAGTGCACACAGGGAAGATTACCATTAATAACATGCAAAAATGAAGTATCTATATTAATAGTACAATCAGAGCCACAACAGTTTGTGAGGCAAACATGTTTCCTTATTCTCCTGAGACAGAAGACTCTTGCCCAGAGAAAATCCAGACATGGAGTTCACCTTACCTAGCCTTCAAGGTCAATAGCACCTCAGTTTCAGATGCTATCTTTCCAACAGTAAGGAAAAGGCCTGTACTCCAGTCTCTTAACCCTCTCCAGAATTCTCTTTAAGCCATCTGCAGCCAGCTCTTAGTTCTCTCAATGCTGTCAGGCTGGAATTCCAACCTCTCAAACCTTTCCCCCTTCAGCTCAACTTCAGAGTTCCCTACAGAAAAGTACTTCCTTCTATCAATTGGTACACTACAAGAAAATCTGTTTTCTTCTGATTTTGTGTTGGTCTAACTTCATTTGATGTGGTATTCAGTTTTGTTTTTCCTTCCCACTACTTTTGAATATTTTAATTCACTGCCAGTATAAGATTGGAACTAATGTTGAAAAAAAATAATGCAGTGTTGAGATGTTCTCTATTAGAAATATCACTTGTCCCAAAATCTCACAGATGTTTGCTCACTAATTGATTTTGATCTCTGAGGAATTTCACTATTAACTAACAGAAGTGAAAATATATCCTTAGAGATCTACTGGAGAAACAACTCAGGAATATGTAATACATTTGAACATTTGGTCATATTTATCATTTTTGTCATCTTGAATGTTCATTGAGCCTCTCTATATTGGCCTTCACCTTCCATGAAGGCCTATTAAAATGAAAACCTTGTCAAGGAACATTTTTTTCCCTGCACCTATATTTTGTATTATAGAATGTAGGCAAAGTTTACAAAATTTCATGGTAGCAGTTCTGTTTTACATAGGAAGGAAATATCAGGGTATTTATGACCACATTTCAATATTTAGTATTTAAACCAAACATGGTAAACCAGGCATATTTTTATGTGGGAACTCAATTAAATCTTATAAGGGCCTAATCCATCATTAGTTACTTTCTGGAGTACTGTTACTGTTTTTTTTTAATATTCATGTGGACATTGCTTTTCATATCTAGCAATGTTCTATGTTCTGTATTCCATGTGATATCCTGAATGGGTGCTGATTGCTTTTGAGAGTACTTGTTAGTAGAAGGTCTAAATAGGATTTATGGTGAAACAGTATGTGTAAATGCAGGAAAAATATTTTTTTAATTCATTTTTACCCTGGTATGTATTGAAATTTTATCAAAAATGATAATATAATTTTTCAGACACCTCCTTAGACTTAATGTTATCATGCCAGATTATTGTCTCCTTAGAGTTTTTATCTTGTCTCTAATGCTAGCAGCAGAAATGTGTTTTCATGCATTATAGAAACTGTAATTTTTGATTGGTCTTGGGGCTTGAATTCTGGGTCTGTTTGTTTTCCCTCAGCTCTTCAGGTCAAGGTGAGTGCTACCACTTGAGTGACAGTGCTACTTTCATTTTCTGGTGGTTTATTGGAGATAAGTTTCTCATGGACTTTCCTGCCTAGGCTGGCCTTGAACCTTGATCCTCAGACCTCAGCCTCCTGAATAGCTAGAATTACAGGCATAAGCCACCAGCGCCCTGCAAATCTGTGTATTTTAATGACCAGGCTTATGTATTGTCAAATATTTCTAGTTTGGTATTTAATTCTCCCAGTGAATAAATAACAAAGCTAGCTGCAAACATTTTATGTAAGACAAAAGCATACCTGCAGCATAATGAAATTCCAGGTTGGAATTCTCATAACCCAGGTCTAATTTCTTGATGGAAATGTGCCATTACAGAAGCTGATGTCATTTGATGATGTGGCTGTGTACTTCACCTGGAAGGAGTGGCAGGATCTGGATCCTGGTCAGAGGACCCTTCATAGAGATGTAATGCTAGAGACCTATAGCAATCTCATGTCCTTGGGTGAGCAAAGGTTATTTTAACTTGGAAGATCAAGTGCTTTTATTTTAGTAGACATTAGACTATTTATGCTATTTAGGGAGAAGATTCCAGTCCATTCCCAGGTAAAAAACTGCTAGTATAAAAGCCAGTCAAATTTGAGTCTGAGAGCTTGTTGTTGTTTGTCTTTCACACAAGTGCTTGAGCTACAATTGTATTTTCACTTTTGTTTTGGGGTATATTCTGTTTTTCTGTGCCCAGGTTGGTTTCAAGCCTGCCTCTTCTGATCTCACCTGCTAAATGTAGGTGTAAGCCTTTGGACCATTACATTTTCTGAAGAAAAAAAAAAGATTCCAGGCCATGGGAAGTGTCAGTTTTTTCTAAGGGAAACTTTAACTTCATTTTATGTAACTCAAGAGCTAATTTTATTCTCCTTCTTTAAGAAGGCAAATCAGTAGTTGGACAAAAGTTCTAAGCTATGATCCACTAATAGGAGACTGACTTCCCAGACTTGGGTAATTATTATAGGTGGATCTACAGTCCAGAATAGAACATACATTACTAATGACAGTATGCTCTGGAAAGTGTGTATTTGTAAGCCCAACCTGATACAGGGTTTAGTGCTCCAAGCTACAAATCCTAGATACTCTGGAGGCTGACATCTGAAGGTTTCAGTTTGAAACCAGCAACTGTAGAAAAATGACCATGAAACTCTTATCTCCAATTAACCATTCAAAAACTAGAAATGTAGCCAAGACACAAACTAGTAGAGTGCTAGCTTTTAGCAAAAGAGCTGAGATCAAGCCACACAGTTGGCAAAATAAACCCAAAGCTGGATGCTACTCCAACATGGAGCTGTTAAGAATTGAGAAACCATGAACTTGGAAGGTGGCTAAGTGCTAGAGGAATTGCCTTCCATGCATGAAGCCCTGTGTTTGATTCCTCAGCACCACATAATCAGAAAATAAAAAAAGCCGCAATTGGCGTTTTGGCTCATGTGACACAGTGCCAGCCTTGAGCTGAAGATCAGCTGGACAGCGCCCAGGCCCAGAGTTCAGGCCCACACCGGACCCATCAACCCCCCACCCCACAAAACAATTGAGAAACCAGATTTAGGAGCAACCTTGTGAACAGGATGTCTGCGAACTTACATTAATGATGACCGAGCAAGAGCAATAATTCTCCACTATTTCTTAATCACAGGGCTCTATGTTCCTAAACCTAAATTGATTGTAATGCTGGAGCAAGGTGCAGATCCACAGATAAGAGAAGCCTCAGACAAGAATTTTACAGGTGAGTTAAAGCATCTTGAACGGTGATGATAGGTTCAGAGCCCAGTTGGTCTGTTTATCTTGAGCTGTACAGAGCGATAGTATTTCTAGTGCCATTGAGTCATGTGTGGGAGAGAACTAGGTGATCCTTTGTATCAAGGAATTGTCAATCCAGAATTCAAGTGGAGACAAACAGAATTTGGTGTGCCAGTGTAGTTAATGTTAGCAATTCTCTTTGTCTGTGGAGAAGTCATTCTTTAAGAGAAAAAGACAATAAGAAATGTACAAAAGGAGATCTCATTTTCTTTTAAACTAGTATTATGCAGATAGGAGGAAAATAGGAGAATGGTAGTGCTGCTATTTTCTGATCAGGACAATAGCTAATGAGTTGTGCTTGGCATAGAGTGAGATTCAGAATGTAACCATTAAGAGTATGTGGATGAATAATTTCAGTAAGTATTTCCTAGAAAAAAATAGAAAAATCTGAAATACAGAAAAACATTGTTTTCCATTGTAAAATGTCAGTATTACATTCATAGTTAGTACCTTGCAGAGAAAAGTTTATATTCTGCATAAAACAATGCTTTGTTATTTGAAAATCTTGTAACAGTTAAAATGTGAGAAAATACCTTTACAGTAAGGAATTTATGGATCTCATTTATGTTTTTGTCTATTTTACTGTTATGCATTTTAGATGTCCAAGAAATGGAGGATGTGATTAGCACCTGTCAGAAAAGTCACATTAAATATCTCTCTGAAGTAGCAGTCATGAATAGCAACCCAGGGGAGGAAAAAGTGAGACTTATAAGAAGTTTTAATTTGAGCTCAAAACAGAAGTCAGAACTGATTAAGAATAATGGGAACTCCTTAGGGATGAGGACAGAAACGGTCACTGGGTGTCAGAACATGAGTGTTTTCAGTGAGACTGGTAAGATGTGTGCTGTATATAGTCCTCCTGTGTCTTCTGTAGTTGAAGAATATAAACAATGTAAAAGGACTTTCACTGAGAAGACACACCCTATTGTCCCTCAGAGAACACACACAGGAGAGAAAGCATATGAAAGTAAAGTGTGTGGAAAGATTTTCACCAGTAAGGCATACCTTACTGTCCACCAGAGAAGACACACAGATGAGAAACCTTTTGAATGTAACACGTGTGAAATGTCTTTTACCTCGAAGTCAAACCTTACTCTCCACCAAAGAACACACACAGGAAAGAAACCTTATGAATGTAACCTGTGTGGACAGTCTTTCACCTGGAAGTCAAACCTCACTATCCACCAGAGAACACACACAGCAAAGAATCTTTATGAATGTAACGTGTGTGGAAAGTCTTTTGCCAAGAAGGCATGCCTTACTATCCACGAGAGAACACGTATTAGAGAGAAACCTTATGAATGTAACATTTGTAGAAAATCTTTCACCTGCAAGTCATATCTTACTGACCACCACAGAACACACACAGGAGAGAAACCTTATGAATGTAATATGTGTGGAAAGTCTTTCACCCAGATTCTCACCTTACTATCCACCGGAGAACACACACAGGAAAGAAACCTTATGAATGTAACATGTGTGGAAAGTCTTTCACCCAGAAGTCAACACTCACTGTCCATCAGAGAAGACACACAGGAAAGAAACCTTATGAATGTAACATGTGTGGAAAGTCTTTCACCCAGAAGTCACCACTTACTGCCCACCAGAGAAGACACACAGGCGAGAAACCTTATGAATGTAATGTGTGTGGAAAGTCTTTCACCCAGAAGCTACACTTAACTGTCCCCCAGAGAACACACATTGGAGAGAAACCTTATGAATGTAACATGTGTGGAAAGTCTTTCACCAAGAAGTCAAACCTCACTGTCCACCCGAGAACACACACAGGAAAGAAACCTTATGAATGTAGCTTGTGTGGAAAGTCTTTCACCCAGAAGTCAACTCTCACTGTCCATCAGAGTATACACACAGGAAAGAAACCTTATGAATATAACATGTGTGGAAAGTCTTTCACCCAGAATTCAAACCTTACTGTCCACCAGAGAGAGCACACAGGAAAGAAACCTTATGAATGTAACGTGTGTGGAAAGTCTTTCACCCAGAATATACACTTTACTGTCCACTGGAGCACACACACAGGAGAGAAACCTTATGAATGCAACCAGTGTAGAAAGACCTGGAGGTCACAGCTTAACACACATAAGTTGATTCACACAAATGAAATAACTTAGGATTGAGCCAAATGGGAAATTCTTTGATCTGTAAGAAAATTGAAATTGCAATACAGAACCAATACAGGATAGGGACCTTATGATATAGCAGATGTGGAGTCCTCCAACCACAAGACACAGCTCAGGGTTCGTCACAGAACACACAAAACACAGAGACACAGACACACACACACACATACACACCCTCACACACAAAGAGGAGAGAAATCCTATGTAGGAAAAATAAATGGAAAGGTTTTCAAGGAAAAGACCTAACAGTTTGAATAAGAGAACAGACACAAGTGAGAAAATACAAATGTAACAATTGTGGAAAGTCCTTTACCAATTGTTCATGAATCCAAGTTCATAGGACACACACAGTGGATTAATCTTAAAAATATTTCAAATGTGGAAATCCTTTGATCAGAAAGGAATACCTCATGTTCATCAGAGAACTGACTCACATAGGAGAAAAGAAAGTAGTGCATAGAACATAACGTGAAATGTCTTTCAATCAGAACTGAGTCCTCAGCATATGTGAGAACAGAGACAGGAAAGAAATTATGAGTATAGAAAACATTTTGCCTGAAGTCCCATCTGTATAGGTATCTGAAGAAATCTCTCTCTGAGAACAGTGCTTCACCTCAGGCTTCCTGTGGCTTCAACAATTTCAGTATTTATTACAATTGTTAAAAATAAAAACTCCTCTTTACAGTATTTTCACAATAGAAAAAAAGAATCTTTAAATCCTTCCTATGATTCCATTTACAAGATAAGGACAGTGGACTTCACATTGCAAGATTTAGCTAGTTGCTCACTTAACCCCTTCCATCACACTGTTCACCCTTGTGCTTTTTGGGGGGAGGAGGGGCTAGGCTTGTGGTCTGAACTCTGGGCCTAGGTGCTGTCCCTCAGCTCTTTAGCTCAAGGCTTGCACTCTTCACTTGAGCCACAGCACTACTTCCAGCTTTTTTTTTCTTTTTGCTTACGTGGTGCTGGGGAATCGAACCCGGGGCCTCATGCATGCATGACAAGCACTCTAACACTGAGCCACCTTCCCAGCCCAACCCTTCTGCTTATCTACAGAGGCCTAGTAAAGAAATGGGATTGGGAGGCACCTGTGCCCTTGGCATTCCTATTTGTACAGTGAGTGAGGAAGCTGACTGTCTGTGAGACCTGGAGTTCAAGCTCCAATAGTAGCTCAAGAAAACCATGGTGGAGTCTGAGGTATGTGTATTATATGTGTTTCTAAGTTAGAAACCTAATTGTTGTGAAAACTCGAAAGTCTACATCTCAGACAAAAAGAGAAAAGAATATGAGTGGAGGAGGGAGAGAAGGGAAGCCAAAGGTCAGGGAAAAGATGGAAGAAGAGGAGACAAGAGAGTAGTGGAGAGAAGGGAAAAAGAGGGAAAGGGAAAGGAGGAGGAGAATACAGGAGAGGAAGAAAGCCTTATGGCATTAGATTTGACAGTAAATCCTTAAATAGGACACCAAAACTGACTCACGCAACAAAGAAACAAACAAACAAACAAATGCCAGGCTCTGGTGGTTTACACCTGTAAGCCTAACTACTCAGGTGGGTGAGATCTGAGGATCATGGTTCAAAGCCAGCCTGGTAAGGAAAACTTGTGAACTCTTATCTCCAATGAAGCACCAAAAAATCAGAAGTGGAGCAGTGTCCCAAGTGGTAGAGTGCTGGCCTTGAACTGATGGGCTGAGGGACAAGCTCAGACCCAGAGTTTAAACCCCATGACTTACAATAAATAAATAAATGAATCAGGGCTGGGAAGGTGGTCCAGTGGTAGAGTGCTCGCCTTGCATGCATGAGGCCCTGGGTTCCATTACTCAGCACCACATAAGCAGAAAAAGTTAGAAGTGGGTGCTGTGGTTTAAATGGTAGAGTACTAGCCTTGAACAGAAGAGCTGAGCGATATCGCCCAGACCCAGAGTTCAGGCCTCACAACTGACCAAAAAAAAAACAAAAACAAAAAACCAAAAAACCCTAAAATAAATGAATGAATAAAAATTAAAAAATAAATCCAAAACTAAACAAGATTAAGTGCATACAATGAAAACCTTGTCTACTGAAAAGTACTATCAACGAAGAAGCAAACGAATGGTAGGAGAGAATATTTGCGTATGTCTTTATATAACTTCCTAACAATTCTGAATTAGAAAATATAAAGAAAATCCTATAAGAAACCCACACAAAAAATCTAATTTTAAAATGGGAAAAAAGATTGAAGAGAATTTTCTAAAAAGGACATACAAAAATAGCTGATTAAAATATAAAAGTATCAATAGTCATGAGAAAAATTCAAATCAAAATTACTATAAAATAACTATTTTACACATATTAGTATGGCCATAGTTTTAAACAAAACAACAAAAATCCTTCCAAAGTCTAACAAAAGGTAGGAAAGATGTGCCAACAATGTGAATCTTGGTGCATTTCTCTCTGGTATGTAAAACTATCAAAGATGGGACAAAGAGTCCTAAAAAGAACTGAATTTAGAATTACATAGAAATATGGTCCAGCACTTCTACACTTGTATGTACCTTAGAGAAAAACAGATTTCTATAAATACCATCAAGTACAGCCTAAGTTTCAAGAAAGACAAATACCACAAAGCAGTCCAAGAGTATTTACAGAGAGTACTTATATCACACTCAGTCCTGTACAATAGTCAAAGTTATGTTTGACCACACTATGTTACCAATTCCAGTAAAACATCATTAGGATAGTCTAATGTTATGTATGAGAATGTGATGTCTGACCAGTTTCTAGCCAACCTTTACCTTCCATGAGAAGTTACCTCCTAGGTGTCATTGAATCACATAACAAGTGGGACAACTTTGTCCTGACATTAAAAAATGAGAAACAGTAGCTGGGAAGGTGGCTCAGTGTTAGAGCGCTTGCCTTGCATGCATGAGGCCCTGGGTTCGATTCCTCAGCACCACATAAACAAAAAGAAAAAAGCCGGAAGTGGCGCTGTGGCTCAAGTGGTAGAGCGCTAGCCTTGAGCTGAGGGACAGCGCCCAGGCCCATAGTACAGGACCCACGACAGGACCACCCCCACCCCCACAAAAAAAGAGAAAACAATCTAAAGCAAATCTGCACTTAACTTAGAAGGCAAGAATTGATAATCGGCTAAATCCAAGCCATCTTTAGCTTTTTTAGAAGCATGTTTGTGAAGCTGAATGTTTTTTTTTTTCCTGTTCTTCAAACTTGGACACAATTAGGTTCATAAAATGGAATGCCAAAAAGAGTGAGAAATGAAAGAATCTCATCAGAGATCCTTTCATTCTTTCTTGCTTTTGACAATGAATAAAAATTCTGGAACCATGGCTTGGAGAGAAGCCAAATGAGAGAGTCAGAAAAGAACCTGTGTGATTTTACCCTAGAAGTTCCTGGTCAGAGCATGAGATGTGGGCTGGAAAAGCATAAAGCCTTCTTATGGGAGAAGAAACATTCCTGAATCAAGTAGAGCATTAAAGTCTCCACTAAAGACAAATCCACAGAAGAGTGAGGTCTTATGTGTTACTAAACAACATTAACAGAAAATACACTCAGAAATGTAGATCCATAAAATGTAAAAGAAACAACTTATATAGGTATGTACTTTTGCTTATACTTGTTGGTTGATGACACAGGAAATTCTATTATCTAGCCTTCTGGTTTTTTTCTCCACTTACCCACAATGATAATTGTTAATATAAAATACATGAACTTTGCAGTGACATTTACAAAAAGGGAAAAATCTATTCTGTTTACTTCAGTGAGGTTGGTTTTTTTTTTTTTTTATAGGAAACACAATATGAATCCTTTAAAAGCAGTGTTTGCACATTAGTCCTCGGTTTTTCTACATCACAAGAATGTTTTCTTACTTTGAAAAACTTAAAGTGAATTTATTATAGGCTAAGTGTTCACATTCACAATACTTAAGATGAGGCGTGTTACAAATTTCAAAGTGTGGTATTTTCTGTTTGTTTTGGGATTTGCACTGTCTTCATCCACATTAGTGACTGAACATCCAGCCTTAAAATTTTCAAATTTTCTATTTCATATTATTTTATTAGAATATAATCTGAATTTAAAAGAGGACATTGTAACTGGCCTCTCATGAAAATATCTATAATCTTAGCTACTTAAAAGGCTGAAATCTGAGGAAAGTTAGTATTATCCCCACCCTTGCTCCTCAACTCCACCCAAGCCTGAGCTGGTCCTAGATCTAGAGTTCCCTCATACTACTGACCACTCCCTCTCTCTACCCACACCTACCTGAGCATGTACCTACCTAACTTCTTGTCTCTCCCCCCCAACCCCACCCACCCACCCTTCCCACCCACTCCTGTTGCTACCTGAAGAGAGACAAATGCATGTCTTCCTCTCCTGGGAAATATGGTCCTTCTAGTAAACCTTATAAGAATCTTTCTCCTGTGCCTGCTAGTGGTCCCCTGGGATTGACATAAAGGAACCCAAAAGGATCACAAATTGAAGTCATGGTTACAAGGATGTCTGAGAGACTTATCTCCAATAAAATAGCCAAAGTAGCTGGAAGTGGAAATGTGGCTTAAGTGGTACAACATTATCATTGAACCAAATAATTTCATGGTCATTTTCAAGACCTTGAGTTCAAGAGTCAGGACAAGCACACACATAGCAAGGTCATTGTATTGTATTCAACTATTTTAAGAATTGAATTGGAATGCATATATAGGAAGTCTCTCTCTCTCTCTCTCTCTCTCTCTCTCTCTCTCTTTCTCTCTCTCTCTCTCTCTCTCTCTCTCTCTTTTGTCTGTCGTGGGGCCTGAACTCTGAGCCTGGGAACTGTTCCTCAGTTCCTAAACTCAAAGCTAGCACTCTACCACTTCAGCCACAGTGCACTGCCAGCTTTTTCTACTTATGTGGTTCCGAGGAATCAAACCCAGGGACTTATTCATGCAAGGCAAGCACTCTACCACTGAACCACCTGCCCAGCCAGTCTCTCTCATTTTAAGTGATGTAAAATAGGCTAATTATATGAGTGGAGAAATTGTAATTTGTCAGAACAGACACATTAATTGGAGTATATCTGTGCCAGCAACATTTTGAAAGTTTCAAAAGCCATAGGAAGTGCAGAGGATGAAAAGAGGATCAATATGTTTATATAAGACATTTTGAAAGAATGTTTACCATTCATTAGCTTCAATTCGTAAAAAGCAAGTTTATAAAGTCACATGGGTGAGTACCAGAATCTCTAGGTTCAGGAGTATAAATGCAGTATAAATGCTCCAGGCAAAGCATAAGCTTCAAGAAGCATGCCTGCAGGAAGGGGATGTTGGTTCAAGGCTTCCTACAAACTTGGCTGAACCTTTACTGACTCTACCTTTATCCTTATTATATTCTTCTGGGATGTACATTCATTGCCTTTATTCTGGTTTTGGCTATTTTTCTATTGATCCACGAACAGAGCATGTTTCTTTCCAGTCCAATAGAGATGGCTTCTCTGAATAATACAGACTAGCACCAAAGATTAAATGTGGGCAATGCCACATTCAATCTATCATCTGATGTGACACTGCCTCCAGACACTCCTACAACTTCACAAGCAGTATTGTGGCTCCCACATAGTAAGTACAGAAACAAAATTTCCAGATATGTTACAACAGGCAGAATTAATGAATTAAACTAACCTAGAAAGAGTTATCCTAGAAGCTCAGAGAGTTCTAGAAAAAGGGACCCCTGATAATAAAAGGAAAAGAAATATTCCCCCAACAGTTATGATTAAGTTTAGTCCAGCTTACATTATAGGGAATAGATGGTGGATTCCCACAAAATATAAACTTAGTGACATCACATTTCCTGAACCAACTGATGAACCATTGCCTTATACAGGAGCTTATAAAGATGAAAATAGATGGATTCATGTAAAAGGAAAAAGGGTATTTTGGAACTTATTAGATTTTATGCAAAGATTAGGTAGATCTAGACAATTATTGTGTTTATTATCAAAACAACAATAATATAGTTAGAAATTTATGCGAACAAATATTGGGATTAAAATGATAGAAAACAGAGAATCCCTGACTCAACCTGGAAGAGGTTTTTAGGATGGTTTCAAAGGGACTTGAAAATATATGAAAAAAATAGAGTACAATATAAGTACAGCCCTGTCTTAGGTTTGTTAATTATTAAACATAAAAATGGCTGAATAGATGATGCGTTCAACTGTATGCTAGACTTGTTCCACACCACTTAGCTTAAACAGTTGGTGGGATAGTCATCAATTTTCACGTAATCCATCAATGCTTTGCTTTTCTTAAAAATTGATTACGTGCTTAAATAAACAAAGAATCTATGTCACAAACACACGCCGTATAAAAATGTTAATTCTCCTCAATAAAGATACACTCAAATGCAACTCTTTTGAGTCTGTCTGTCTGTCACTTCGCCAACTCCTTGCCCACCTATCCCAAGAACCCTTTCCCATAGGTCCCAGTGCTCTGGCCCAGCTGGTCGGTCGCACCTCTGAATATAAATTATGTCTCTGTTTTGCCTTAAAAATTTGAATATCTGTTGGTGGGGGAGGGGGCTGGGGGGAGGGAGGAAGGAGAAGGATTGGGATTAGGGGGGGAGGGGGGAGGCTGGGAAGGGATGTGAAGGATAAACAAAGGAGGAGGCTGCAATGCTTGGTAAGAAATGTACACATTATCCTGCCCATGTAACTGTAACTCCTCTGTACAGTATGTTCACAAATAAAATTAAATTAAATTAAAAAAAAAAAAAAAAAAAAAAAAAAATTTGAATATCTCCCCTCTCACTTTCAAAAGGTATTTGCAACTGGGTGCCAGTGGCTCATGCCTGTAATCCTAGGTACTCAGGAGGCTGAGATCTGAGGATGCTGGTCCAAAGTCAGCATTGGCAGGAAAGTGCATGAGGTTTATCTCCAATTAACCACCAGAAAAATGTAAGTGACCTTGTGGCTCAAGTTGTGGAGAGCTCACGTTGAGGGGAAGAGCTCAGGGAGTGTGCTCAGGCCCAGAGTTCAAACCACACGATCAGCTATTTACAGACACCTAACTGATTGATTCTGGGATCATTTCCCCTTCTCTAATTCTAATTCTCTAATTTTATTATATATATACTGGACTAAAATAGCAGAATTTTAAGGTAGACATACTTAATAATCTTTGAATTAAATTGATTTGTCAAACTCTCCTCATTATTTTCCCAGAAACTCCCAAATTCCATCTATGAAATTTTAAGCAGTTTTTAGTTATTTGTGTCTGAAATTTGCCTTTCCTTTAAACGTCTTTTTTCCCTCATTTTGTTGTTGGTCTGAGGCTTGAAGTCAGAGCATGGGCACTGTCTGAGAGCATTTGCTCTGCTCTACTTGCCTTTCTTTCATTAATTGCTTCAGGAAACTAGTGAAAAGTTTCCTCCCAGTGGTTTCTTAGAAAATCATACTCCTCCTCCAAGACTCTTCAAAAAAAATGGTTTTCTAGGTTGATCAGGGTGCATGTGGGTGGAGGTAGAGTTTAGGGTAGGTCTATGTTCATGTGAAGCTTGATCAGTAGCTCCAAACCAGTCTGCTTTTACTTTTCTGTTTTGCATATCCTGTTTTGTTTTGATTTCTACCTCTTCTCTGATCCTAGAAGTTTCTGGCAGCAACTCTAGGCTACCTATCCAGTGGTCCTCAGACTTGTCTTCCCAGACTGTATGCATTACACTGTGGAATAAGCCATTTGCCTCCCTCCCTCATATCAGACATCCTAAGCTTGTCTCTTAAGGATTTGGTGTGATTGTTGATGATCCTTCCCCCACATCATGACTGGGAAGGATTGCTAGGAAATATTCATGCCTAAATTCAGTCCTCCAGTGCATGGGTTCTTCATGGCTCTTTTAGTGGATGTGAGCTATTCCTCATGAATATGGAGATCGTGAGGCACATATGGCTATATAGATGGCAACATTGGAGCACCTACAAAATATGAAGGAAAAATAATTCTTTCTTTCTGTAAAAGTTAAAAGTAAGTTCCTGCGAGGCAAGGAGATAAGGATAAGGTTAAAATGGGTTCTTCCTAGACTAGCTGTGTCCAATAGTTTCCATTGTTCAAGGGTAGATTTTTCAAACATTCATTTCTAAGTATTAACTTTATTGTACTAGTATAAATAGAATTTACTTCCTACATTTTTTTTTTATTGTGAAAATACTGCACAGAGGGTTTACAATTACGTGGTCAAGATAATGAGTACATTTCTTTTTTTTGGGGGGGGGGGGGGTCCTGTCGTGGGGCCTGAACTCTGGTCCTGGGCGCTGTCCTTCAGCTCTTCAGCTCAAGGCTAGCACTCTACCACTTTGAGCCAAAGCGCCACTTCCGGCTTTTTGCTTATGTGGTGCTGAGGAATTGAACCCAGGGCCTCATGCATGCAAGGCAAGCGCTCTACCACTGAGCCACCTTCCCAGCCCCATGAGTACATTTCTTGTGAAGCATTGTAGCCTCCTCCTTTTTCCCCCTTCCCATCCCTTCCCATCCTCCCCCACAATCCTCCACCCATCCTCCCTGCTCCCCCTCTTCCCCCCACCAAAGTTGTAAATTTCGTTTTTAATGTAACCCCTTGTACATCTCATTGTTGCAATGGGTCTACCTGTATTCCTATTTAAACAATTTGTTTTTCCGCTTCCCCTCCACAAATTATACCAACATTAAATACAGTGAAAGCAGGGGTTATACTGTGGGGGAAGGACATACAAAGCAACAAAGAAATAATCTTATAAATGTGTTAGAAACAATCGCAAGAAAGAAAAAAAAAACATTTGAATACATATCTTAGGGTTCATTTCTCTAACATCACCTTATCTGACCTTTCTGCTTTACTCAGACATATACTAGATATTGCAAATAAGGGAAACCATGGGACCTATGTTTCTTTGGGCCTGGTTTACTTTCCTACATTATTTTTGAATTGTTCATTCCTCACAGACGTAAGTCTCATTATTTGTTACACAAATATTATATCCTCCTCCTTCATTCATCTCAATGATTGACTATTGCAGATGCTGAGGTAGAAGGTACAAGTATGGCAAGGTATTCAGGGATAGATTATGGCTCTGACTTCTGGAGGAAATGGTGAATGAATGGAAAATATAGGGAGCTTATGCATAACACTTCTAGAATTCCTTTGGCAGGGAATGTGGTGCACCCATTTGGGTTCCACTATGCTCAGTGATTCCAGTGGTTGCTCTGATCCGCCACCATACAGGGCCTGTGGATTATTGAGAACCTGTGAATTTCACATCTTGTCCTCTGTTCTGGTGGTGGAAGTCTCCCAATATGCACTGTGGGACTGGGCTCAGAGGAATGACGTGATCAGTGGGACCTTGTTGGCCCCCATGTTTGTCAGCCTGTTTGGACAAGCTCACCCTGACATCTGCAACTGGCTGCTGCTGAGGCCTATTTCGACTAATGCCTCTCTTCATCCCATACCTCTGTTTCAGAGACCTGTCCTGTTTCATGGTTTTGTATGATTTATTGTGCGGGCTTGTGTTATGTATCCATACATGCTGGTAGTTGGGCTGGGTATGGTTTTCAAGAGTGGGGTGGTTTATCATGCCTCTTAATTGTGTTCTCATTAACTGCATAAGTACTCTGAGATTACTTAACTTGTGATGCCTGTTCAGTTGATAGTACCATGATGCTATAATAAGTTTGGGTCTCTGTTTGCTATTGAGTTGTAAGGGGTTGTTAGCCATTGCTGCAGATTTTGGGGAATCTTCGTTGCTACCCTAACTCTTCTTGCTAGTGCTACTGCTTCTACTGTGGAACTTATCCAAACCATATATACAGCACAACATGTTAATACTTTAGCTTGATTTGTTTCTGGTGCCCGTGGATGAAGGTGGTTGTAGATAAAAAGATTGTGATAGGTTTCATGATTAGGAAACAGCAATGATGTATGTTGATAATCAGGTAGACCTGCTAAAGACCCAGTTAAAAATGATGTGTCATGCTACTGGTTAGTACATCTGTGTTATCCCTCTTAAATAAGATGGAAATATGACTGGACCAATAGCCAGTGACATATTGGAGGAATCTGGTCCTTTGATAATTAAAGCTTAGACATTATGCAGCTTCAGGGTCAGAAATCTGATATTGGTCACTCCACCCTATAGGTAGCACACCCTGCAGACTTAGCTGCATCAGTTCACCATTATCTACAGGGATTCAACCTGGGAAATAGCACTCCTTTTACCATTTCTTAGGCATTTTTCTGTTTCTTGTTTTGGTATTCCTTTTTGTTCCATTCTTCCTGATATGTATGATCTGCTGCTTTTTCCAGGTTCAGGCTGATAGACACTTGCTCAATTTACAAAATAAAAAGAAGGACATGTTGCAGACCCGGAGGTGCCAGAGCTGGCAAGGTGTGAGCAAAAGCTCCACAAGCACGGACTGCAACCTTCAGGGCTATGAGTACTTGCCCTTTTCATAGGAGGGAGTGTTCCTTTCAGCTTCTGGGCCTGGGGTCTTACCTGTAGGAGTATGGTGGACAAAGGTTGAAGTAGAATGAGGAAGGATGCATATGATCTGCAGTTATTGCCACATTGAGTCCTACAACAAAGTGATGCAAGCACTGGACAGACTAAGGTTGTTGCTGAAATAAAGAGAGATTCATCATTGGCTTTGTCTCTGTCTCTTCCATTATCATCCCCTTGTTCTTGCATACCACTGATGGTGTTGTGGCTGGCCCCCAGCAGTGGTAGTATGCTTACCTAGCATGCATGAAGCTCTGGTTCAAGTCCTCGCTACCACATGCACAGAAAAAGCAGAATGTGGAATTGTGGCTCATGTAGTAGGGTGCTAGTCTTGGGCAAAAGAAGTTCAGTGACAGTGTCCATGCACTGAGCTCAAGCCCCAGGGTTGGGACATAAAACACAACAAATGCAAGCTGGGTGCTGGTGCCTCATGTCTGTAATCCTTGCTGTTCAAAAAGCTGAAACTGAGGATCTAGGTTCAGTGTGGTCAGAAACATGTGTGAGACACTTATCTCCAGTGAACACTAGAAATCCGGAAGTGTGTTGTGGCTCACACGGTAGAGCACTTGAGCTCAGAGATGGTTCCCAGTCTCAGAGGACAAGTGCCATGACTGAACAAAAAAAAAAGGGGATACAAGAATAAATAAATGCACCAGAAATAGAGGCTTGAACAATGAAAACTACACTACACAGGTAGTCTTGGAAGCACTCCATTTTTTCCTGATTCATTTCTCCTTGCCTCTCAGGAATTTATTTTACAGAATGAGATTAGGTTTTCTTTGTAGTATTAGAAGTGCTTTTAAGTTGAAGTCTATACATCAAAATATGTCCTTTGATTCCCATTTTCATGAGGAATAGGTCAGCTCCACAAAACGGACATGCAAAACCCATATACTGAAGAACTAAAATCTGGCATGAAAGTTTCCAATCCAATCCATCCCAATTATGTTGTATGTAAAGGATCACCCAAAATCACAAGAAACCTTTAGGAGTCAAGTATAGGATCTCTGACTATGAGAGAGAGAGAATGTTGCAGACCCTGGGGTGCCTGCCAGGAACAGGCAAACTGTGAGCAAAGGCTTCAGGGCCATTGACTCCCACCTTCAGGACTGCAAGTCCTTGCTCTTTCTTGGTTTGAGGAAGTCTGTATTCTAGCTGTTTGGGGTGGGGCTTTAAGTGAAGGGAGTCTTTGGTGGAAAAGATAGATTGAAATAGAATGTGGAAAATGTGTGCTGTTTACACGTTTAGGCAGTGTGCCTAGACCAATATTACACAAGCATTTGAGAATTATAGCAGAATTGTGCCATCTCTGTCTCTTTAATCATCATCCCATAGGCCCACAAAAGCCTTGATTGTGCTCTTATGGGACTGTGGCAGGAGACAAAAGATTTATTCCACAGCTTAATGGATAAGGTCTGAGAAGACAAGTCTGAGGTCCCCTAGATATGTAGCCTAAAGCTACTGAGAAGAACTATTAGGATCAGAGAGGAGGTAAGAATTCTAAAGAGATTTTCACATGCAAAATGAAAATTCAAAATCAGACTGGTTTGCAAGTGATTAAGCTTCATATCAACATAGACCTACCCTAAACTTCACTCTTCTACCCACCTGCATTCCTTCTGACCCCCCAAAAACACTCTCTTTGTAGGAAAATGAGGGTAATGTGCCCTGTTCTTAAGAATCCTGTGAGGAAACTTTTCACTAGTTACCTGAAGAAATTATTAAAGGAAATGCAAATAGAGCACAGCAAATGCTCACAGATAGTGTGCAAGCTCTGAGTGCAAGCCTCAAGACCAATAGCAAAAAGAAAAAAACATAACACTCTTAAATGAAAAGCAAACTTCAGAAACAACCAAAACCTCGTTTTGATTTAATAGATAGAAATGAGGATTGTCTGGAAAATTAATTGTTAGATTTTTGCAAAACCCAAATCAGCACAAGGATTATGCTGCATATCCATGAAACAATCTTCCTATTCTATACCCGTGTG
This sequence comes from Dipodomys spectabilis, assembly GCF_019054845.1. Classification (NCBI taxonomy): domain Eukaryota; kingdom Metazoa; phylum Chordata; class Mammalia; order Rodentia; family Heteromyidae; genus Dipodomys; species Dipodomys spectabilis. The sequence goes on along the minus strand of NW_024870904.1, from coordinate 2,854,185 downwards.
TACATTATAGCAATGGGAAATGACCTGGTATAAGTTCAGTGTCTGTGAGTACCTTTGCAAGATGGGAGGGGAGGTATTAAACAATTTAAGGCAAAACAGAGATGTAATTTACATTCAGCAGAACGCAGGAATTGAACAAAAAGGGAGGTAGAAGCATTACAGTCACATAAACTCAATTTCATTATTGGAAGTAAGAATCAAACAGTCAATGTATCCAATTCTCCCCATTTATTTACATTTTGTGGCTGATCTTACAATATTTCAGGAAGGCAACTGTGCTTTTCAAGTAAAACTCATCTTAGCTCCCACAGCAGGGAGAGAAAAGTCCCAATGCATACAAGCATTCTTGTGACCAGGGTGGTGCCGAGCATTGTGGGAATTGTAGTCTCCACGTCGGACATTTTCTTGAAAGTCCTGGGTTGTTTTTGTTTTTTGGAGGGCAGAGGTGGGGCCGAAGGTCATTTTGCCCATGCATCTCCCCGTCCACCACGGGCATTTTAAGTCTGCATATTCCGGATTATTTCCCTTTGACTTGCTGCTGGAAGTGCCCTGAAGTACAGTTTGGCCTTCTATAGGTGGAAGCCAGGAGGCCAGCGCTCAGCTCTGTGCAGTGGAGCTTTGGAGCCATTACTTGAAGGAATCTCAGGCTTTGGAACTGATGTCAGATAGGAACTGTGCGATTGCTGCAAGAGTCTACCCTCCACGGTTTTCAGTTTCTTTTTCTGTTTCTGTTATTTTAGTCATTGGTGGGGCTTAAACTCTGAGCCTGCAAGCACCATTCCTGAGCTGGAGCTCAAAAGGAGAGCTTTATACTTGAGCCAAAGCGCCTACTTCCCCCTCCAGGCTTTTCTCCAGTCTAGGGTTGATAATTTGCTTGAGGTTCAGGAGTTTGTGCTGCCATTAGCTTCTGGGCCCTGAGCTGCAAGAACCTGGTTCCCAAATGTCTAAGAGCAAGCTGGGTGATTCTGCAGATGAGGAGAGCCCAAGAGCTGTGCATTTGAATTCCAAGATCAAGGGATTCTTCTATTAATCCATATGACTTTATTTGCTTTGCCTAGTTGTAAGAGGAGTACAGGAAGAATTCTAGTGAAATTGTAAGGTGTATGCCTGCCTTGAGTCCTCTTACATTGCAGTTGTATTTGGGGCTTCTGTGTTGTTTCTCCTAGAGATATTTTAATCTGTTTGGCTTGGGTTTTTAATCTCCTGGCTTGAATTCACACATGTTTGTACAGGACCCTGTCTCTAGCGACAGTTGTATATGGGATATTGGAGTATTGAGTGCTGGTCCTGTGTTTTTAGGAATGAAACCTAGCAATGTTTGAAGCAGAGCACCCTATGAATAGGAATCTCTATCCTAAATGGACAGACCTTGTCAATTCTGAGAAGCCCTAATTGGAAGAAGCAGAAAATCACAGCAATGGGAAGATGTTGCTAGCTTCCCTTGCCTTATGCAAAAATTGTTGCTACTTCCCTGAGCACCAGATTCACGTGGTACTCTTTCCTACACCACTCTCAATCACTTTGTGTTGTTGCAAGATTGTAACTAATTTATAGGAGTCGTGATGAGCTGGCTTGGGGAATAAGCCAGAGCCTAGATTTCAGAGTGTACCTGAGGCTGTGGTTTGCTATGGTGGGGTAATTGTTATGAGTGAAAGTATCTATTCATGTACTAGACCCTAATCCTCTTCTTGCTAATTTATTCAGACTTTTACCACTATGATTTTTAGTATGTAATCATGCATTCTTATCTTAAATATCCCATGTATGGGTTTGCTAATGCTAGCTCTAATCGGTTGATTGTGCCTGGTAGTGGCAAAAGTGTTGGTCAGGGACATTTGGCCTTAAAAGAAAATTCACATAAGAAAACTTGAGGCAATATGTCTTACTCAAGGTTGTATGCTTTGTAGGTGTTGCTTGTCTTCAGGTTTGTCACACCTATATGGAGTATTTTATGTTGTATCTTTAGGATGGCCAAGGTTCTTCCCATGACTGTTTAGAGAAATGAACATTAGGGACTTCTCAAACCTGGGTTTACCTCATCTTTACTCATGTCCCTTTGGCCAAAGCATGTGAAATGGCAAATTGCAAATCATTGCATGGGTGTGCAATGGGTACAATGAAATGTGCAATTTGACAACCATGATTGAAATATTATAACACAAGAAATATATTCTGTATACATTTTTCGCTCTATCTTTGGGTGAAAACTACTGAGTTACATCATACATGCTTTCCCTGGTGTTTAAATATGTAAATGAATGAGGTACAACACAAATTCCAATGGATTCCTAGGATACTTTTACATTAAAAAAAGCAGTTCATACATCCTGAAGTATATTCAGTAATAACTACTTTTAGTGGAAATATGGTATGTTTTTGCTTTCAATTATTCAATAATTTCATTAGGAGCATTCATTTGTTTGAATTTAGTGTGTCTATAAACATAAAATTAGTTGGTTTAATAATATCTATCTACCAGGAAATGGACTGGATTTGTGTTTATTGGAAACTTCAATGTTCTGTCTGAGACATTAAAGATTCTTCTGTTATAAGAAGGCTTTACGGTTTTCCATCACATGTATCATGTTTGCAAGAGAAAATTCTGGGTCCAAAATCTCACAGATTCATTTCTGAATGCATCATTTCTCTTATATCCCAGCCATGCTTCCAGAATATTCTAGTGAATAGATCATATTTGAAATGACTTTCAATCAGAAGTGAGTCCTCAGCATATGTGAGATCATACACAGGAGAGGAATTATGAGTATAGAAAACATTTTGCCAGAAGTCACATCTCTACAGTTATCAGAGACCTGGACACATGACAGAATTTCTGTAAATATAAACATATGAGGAAGAATTTCAACCAGAAGCCAACCTTCAGCAATTAGTAAAACAGCCACCCAGGAAAGAAGCCCAATGTAGGAAAATCTTTGTCAGAAAACCACTGTAAATTATACAGAGAAATCCTTCATGGCAGAGGTAAGCTAAGGTGATGGGAAACCATTCTTCACTCTTTAGCTCTCTTTGAGGCAACATTTCTCATTCTCTCATCGTGTTGAGTGGGGATGGTGTCCTTCAATATTATCCAAAGCATGTGGAAACAACCAATCACAACAAGTAATTCAGAGATTGAAGTCATTAACTTGTGTCTTTTATACTAAGGAATGGTATGTCAGGGTAATTTGATAAACTCTTCTTAGAAACATGAGCTCTGGCCCTTTGGGACTGGATTCAGGTCATCTCCAAAATGGTTAGGGGAACAATAGACAGGTAAAGAATGTGATGATTGGAGGGAAGAACATGAGAAGAACCATTTTTCTACTGCTCCCTTAAGTCTCCCTCCATATGTGTGATCCATGCCTTATAGTACAAAGGCCTAACTTATTCCAGTTCAGTTTCTTCATGAAAGATCTAATGGAAGATATTAGTCCGTATTGCATTACATACACAGTAGTAAAGTCTTTCTCAGAGGGGTAACAATGCTCGATAGGAAATGTATTCATGACCTGACTCATATAATGTTATAACCAATCTGTACAGTATCTTTACAATAAAAAATATATTTTAAAAAATATGGTGGATAAATAAAGACAAGAGTCTCTGTATTTTGCCTTGGGGGAGAATCCCAAAGTGTCTTCAGTGCTTGCTCTTTTCTTTAATTAATCACTAGTGATGAGCAACTTGTGATTGATTCACTCTTAGCCATGTAGTTGCTCTGCTGAGTGAGCTATAATAAAACACCAGTGTGGATGATGTGTCGCGCCTGTGTTATCTATAGAGGGCCAATGTAGATATGACATTAGGGGAAATAACCAAACACACAAAGATATTGATCAATCTCTCACAAAAATTGAAGTTAAGAAAAAAGTACTAATATCTGCCACTTGAGCTACAGCATCATTTTTAGGCCATGAGAGGAAGGAAAGAAGGAGGGAAGTGAGAGAGGGAAAGAGGAAGGGAAGGAATGATGAAGAAGGAAGTAATAAACTATTCAAAAGAAGAATGTTTAATTTTTGGTGAGTGTGAGAATTATTCTTTGAGCTCAAGAAAAATGGCTTTTAAAAAAGCAAATTCTTGAACTGTTTACAAAATGATAAAGAGGCTGTAACATTATATAAATTGATTTAATAATTCAGTAATATAAAGTAAGGAGGTCAGGTGTGCCTGGTGCCCTTTTGGCCACATGGTGGATGGTGGGGTCTGGCAACTTTTCTTCATACAGGTGGAAGGAAATGCCCCCATCCATCACTTGCCTCCCAACTGATGTGTGTGGCTGGATCCCTGGAAGCAGACATGGACATTTGGCTGATATGTTATTTAATCTGTTAGTCCAGTGCCTGGGAGTACGAATTTCCTGTAGACCTGCCTCCTGCTTAGGCCCTATTTAGGCTGCACCAGCAGTGGCACCAGATACCATGCCACATGTCTCTGTGATCATGTCCTGTGTCCTGTCTCCTGGCTTGTCTGGTCATTATAGTGTCCCAATTCAGCACTCTCTTGGTGCTGATTGGTTTCTTGGTGTTGTTTTTATTCTTTTTTTCCTTTCTGTCCTGTTTCCAAGCTGTCTAAGTGTATTTGTGGACTGCAAGTCTTTGTTACAACACGCTGCTTGCAGACTTCTAGCTGTGTAATAAAGACTCCAGTATTCCATCTTCCAAAATGTGGCTTCCAACAAATATACTGTCTTCTTTTACAGAAACAGAAAGATTGACCTAAGTTTAGAGTTTCTAGAGCCAAGATAGATGCCACTGTATAATTATGTAATTAAAGATATCCTGGAGGCATTTAGAAAAAAATGTTTGTTACATCAGAAAGTGCTTAATTAATAAACCAATACCAAGACCCCAGATCCTATATAAGCCAATCATTCTAGATATGTCCAGAGCAGTTTGGTTACCTGAAGAGCTCTACTTTCACACTTTCATAAGGAATGTTTTTGTGCCAATATGAGGTGTTGAATTCAGGAACTGAGTTGTAGCCATCCAGAGCTGGCTTCAAAGGAGATTCTCTCAAATTGGCCACCATAAAAACTAGGAATCAAAGCATGAGCCTTGTGGGCTTTTCTGAAGAAATCTCTCTCTGGGAACAGGAGGTTTCCTTCAGTGATTCAGCTCAGGCTTTCTGTGGCTGCAACAATTTCAGTATTTATTTCAATTGTTCAAAAAAAATAAGTCCTGGGGCTGGGAAGGTGGCTCAGTGGTAGAGTGCTTGCCTTGCATGTCTGAGGCCCTGAGTTTGATTCCTCAGCACCACATAAGCAAAAAGAAAAAAGCCAGAAATGGCACTGTGGCTCATGTAATAGAGCACTAGCCTTGAGCTGAAGAGCTGAGGGACAGCACCCAGGCCCAGAGTTCAGGCCCACACTGGACCATCAAAACAAAACAAAACAAAAACAAAAACAAAAAAAATTCCTCTTTACAGTATTTTCACAATAAAAAAAGAATCCTTAAATCCTGCCTATGATTCTATTTACAATATAAGGATAGTGGACTTCACATTGCAAGATTTAGCTAGTTCCTCGATTAACCCCTTCCCTAACACTGTTCACCCTTATGCTTATCTACAGAGGCCTAGTAAAAAATAGAGGGATTGGGAGGCACCTGTGTCCTTGACCTTCCTACTTGTATCCCCCACCCACACACACATCATCCATTTGGAAATAGGTCACTCTCCCATGTTTACAAACTGGATGCTTTCTGAGAAGGAATGGTTTATAGACTGGAGTTCTACCTAGGCCTGTCATATAGCTCATATTATGAACCAACATACTACATTCATTTAAAGTAGGACTGATGATAATATTTTATTAATGCTTTGATTATTTTTGTTATTTGCATTTTGCCAACACGTTGCTAACTTAAGGGACTTACTACTCACTGAATTGGTAAAGTACCCTTTCCTTCTTTTAATTTAAGACCAGCAATTAAGAATGAGCAATTACACTCGCTCATGTGTGGAATCTTAGCTACTCAGGAAGCTGAAATTAGATAGTATTAGTAGTCAATCCCATGCAAAAGCTTCATGAAAATGGTATCTTAGCCAATAAAAGGATGGATCCGGTCATATGTGCCTATCTTGTTTGCTACTTGTGATATGTAATTATAAAATTAGTGTGTCGAAAGGCCCAGGCAGAGAAGCAAGACCCTAAAGTGAAAAATCAGTGATACAAAAGGGCATCTGGTATAGAAGGTAAAGGAAGCCTCACAAAGTTATGACCATGAGGAGTCTGCTCTCCAGAGATCTAAGCATTCAACCAAGAACCTCCAATTCCCAAGCAATCTGGACCCCAATGAGAGAGCAAGATGTTAGGTAAGCCCTTGTTTCTTCCTCAGGTTAACCTGGAATGATGTACTTCAGAGTGACTGGAAGGGAAAGAAGCTGGGATACTGAGCACAGAGGGTATTGAACATTAAGTGTACATTAACATTAAGTGTACATTTTTTTCTGATCACTCAATGAATTGAGAAGTTCTTTTAAAATTCTCTTTCATTTTTCTGGATCACTTACACCCTTGTATGAAGTCCCTGTTATAGAGGTCTCAGTACTTTGAGTAGATGACTACCTGGAGCATCCACAGCCAACCATCTTTGCCTCACTTGTATATGGGATCTGAGCAAAACCCAGCCAAAACGTTATATGTGCATTCTAACTTAAATGTTTGTTACCAAAAGTTTGATGTGGAGAGTTCATCTGATGTGGTGGAAGTTGGTTGGGCTCATGGTCTATGCCAGAACTCAAAATGGAAGGTACAGGAAAGAAAAGTTTGGTAAGAAGCCCGCTTAGGAGAAGAGGGCAGTGCCAAAGTCTTCATGCAATAGGCAAACCTGGCAAGCCCCTTGGGACAGGAGTGAGAAGCGCAGAGCAGGGTATGTGCTTCCCATCAGTCCACCACCAGCACAGCATGGCACCTGCAGCATGGGCCAAGGTGTACACGTGTTTCCTGTAGGGCAGACTGTTAACACAGGACCTGTCAGAAAAGTCAGTGGCCTAATGTAATAGTCTTGTCCTATGTAGATGATACAATTACTTGTGGACTAGAAGAATTGGTAGTAAAACATTGTTAGATGAACTAGTAAAAATTCTTCAGGATGTGTGTGAATGTGTGTGTCCTAAGAAGAAAAGAATTTGGAAAGTAGTTCAGAGAGAACTTCAATGACAAGTGTGGGACTTGAGTGCACAGCAAAATAGATCCATTACTATCACAACAAATAGGTGAAAAGGAAGGGTTTCCTTCACTTATTTTTACCAACACTTACAAATCCCATTGTGTTCAAAATAATAACAGAAATGTATGTGTTGATGCTTACTGTTGTACAACAGCTAGTTTATATATGACAGCAGAGGCCTAGGGTCTCTTCTGTGTGCTGTCCCTGAACTCTCTGGAAAGGAGGACAATACTATTGAAAGTGAACTTATGTCATTTGTAAGTTTGTCTTTTAAATTCCAGAGGAAGTATTTATTAATTTAAATGAGCAGACTTTTTGTTATCTCCAATAAAGTAGCCAAAGTAGCAGGATGACGAGATGTGGCTTACGTGGTACAACATTATCATTGAACCAAATAATTTCATGGTCATTTTCCAGACCTTGAGTTCAAGAATCAAGACAAGCACACACATATCTAGGGCATTATATTATATTCAAATTATATTTTATCAATTGATTAGGAACACATAATCATAAAGTCTCTCATTTTTTTAATCGGACATGGGGCCTGAACTCTGAGCCTGGGAACTGTTCCTCAGCTCCTAAACTCAAAGCTAGCACTCTACCACTTGAGCCACAGTGCACTGCAAGCTTTTTCTACTTATGTGGTTCTGAGGAATCAAACCTGGGACTTACTCATGCAGGCAAGCACTCTACCACTGAATTACTTGCCCCAACAGTCTCTCTTATTTTAAACGATGGAGAATAGGCTAATTATATTATTGGAGAAATTGTAATGTGTCAGAACAGACACATAAAGTGGACTATATCTGTGCCAGCAACATTTTGAAAGTTTGAAAAGCCATAGGAAGCTCAGAGGGTCAAAAGAGAATGAATATGTCTATATAAGACATTTTCAAGGAATGTTTAAGATTCATTGGCTTCAATTCACAAAAAGCAAGTTTATAAAGTCACATGGGTATGTACCAGAATCTCTAGGTTCAGGAGTATAAGCGCACAACTCCTGACTCTCCTTGTCTAGAGAACCAGAGGTTTGTGAGCCAGTTTCCAGTACCTGGAGGAACAAATGCTAATGGCAGCACAAACTTATGAGCCCATAAAATATCATCAAACCCAGACTGGGGAAAGACTCTCCCTAGGATCCTCAGATGGCTTCAAGTTATACCTACCAAGAAGACAAGCTGGGCTTCTACCTCTTGGCTCTGACTATGGAGTGCAAAGCTGTACTTAAGAGCACTTTCCAGCAGCAAGGCAAAAGGAAAGAAACCCGAATTTGCAAACTAAAAACACCAACCGTGAGCAAGGAGGCATTGGCCTGTTTTCTCCCCTTTCCCTCAAACACACTTTCAAATGATCTGTGTCCCGATAGAAACTACAATTCCCATAATGCGATGCATTCACCTAGAGGAAGTGGGCCTGCTACAGGTTTTTCACTGTCCCCAGACACTTGGTCCTAAGTGTGCATGGATGCATGGGGAACTTTCTCTCACATCTACAGGAACTAAGGTGAGTTTCTCCTTGAAATATCTGTTTACCTCCTGAAACTTTGTGAGATCAACCAAAACAAAGACATGTATTAGGAGCATTAATTTGCCCTTTTAATTCTTAGTTCTATTAATGTAATTGAGGTTATGAGACTCCATGGTTTTGTTGTTATTATTGTTAAAAATGTGTGTTCTGGTCCATTTAAATTATGTCCCTTTTGCCTTAACATTTTGAATATCTCCCCTCTCACATTAAAAACGTATTTGTAGCTGTGTGCCAGTGGCTCATGCCTGTAATCCTAGGGACTCAGGAGGCTGAGATCTGAGGATGCTGGTCCAAAGCCAGCTCGAGCAGTAAAGTTCATGAGCTTTCTCCCCATTAAACCACCAGAAAAATGGAAGTGGCCTTGTTGCTCAATTGGTGTAGAGCTCACCTTGAGCTGAAAAGCTCTGGGATATTGCTCAGGCCCAAGTTCAAGCCACACAATCAGGTATTTACAGACATTTAACCAATTGATTCTGGGATCATTTCCCCCTGCTCTAATATATATACATACTGAAATAAGATAGCAGGATTTTAAGGTAGACATACTTTATAATCTTCGAATTGAATTGATTTATCAAACTCTCCTCATTACTTTCCCAGAAACTCCCAAATTCCATCTATGAAATTTCAAGGGGCTTTTGGTTATTTGTGTCTGAAGTTTTCCTTTCCTTAAAAAGTTTGTTTTCCCTCGTTTTCTTGTTGGTCCTGTGGCTTGAACTCAGAGCATGGGCACTGTCTGTGAGCATTTGCTCTTCTCTACTTGCTTTTCTTTTATTAATTGCTTCAGAAAACTTTCGGTAAAGTTTCCTCCCAGGGTTTCTTACAAAATAGTACTCCTTCCCAAGACTTCAAAAACTGGTTGTTTAGGGAGATTAGGTTGAATGTGGGTGGAGGTAGTGTTTAGGGCAGGTCTATGTTCATGTGAAGCTTGCTCACTTGCTCCAAACCAGTCTGTTTTTACTTTTCTGTTTTGCATATCCTGTTTTGTTTTGATTTTCTACCTCTTCTCTTATCCAAAAGTTTCTTGCAGCAACTCTAGGCTACATATCTAGGGGTCTTCAGACTTGTCTTCCCAGACTGTATCCATTACACTGTGGAATAAACCTTTTACCTCCCTCCCTCATATCAGACATCCTAAGCTGTCTCTTAATGGTTTGTTGTGATTGTTGATGATCCTTTCCCCACATCATGACTGGGAAGGATTTTGTAGGAAATTTTCATGCCTGATATTCAGTCCCCCAGTGCATGGGTTCCCCATGCCTCTTTTAGTGGACCTGAGCTATTCCTCATTAAAATGGAGATCATGAGGCACATTTGGATGTATAGATGGCAACATTGGAGCACCTATAAAATATGAAGGAAAAAGAATTCTTTCTTTCTGTAAAAGTTAAACGTAAGTTTCTGAGAGTCAAGGAGATAAGGATCAGGTAGAATTTGGTGCTTTCTAGATTAGCTTTGTCTAATAGTTTTCATTGTTCAAGGTTACATTTTTCAAACGAGGCTGTGGACAAAGTGGTAGATTGGTATAGTCTTGAACTTAAGAGCTGAGGGACAGTGTTCAGGCCCAGAGTTCAAGCCCCATGACCTACAATAAATAAATAAGTAAATAAATAAATATATAAATAAAACAAATGGAAACCTTGTATATTGAAAAACACTACCAACAAAGTAAAAATAGCATGGTATGAGAGAACTATTTGCATACCTCCAAATAGACTGCTAACCAATATGAATGAGAAAATATAAAGAAAATCCTTCAAGTAATCCACACACAACAAAATCTAATTTTAAAATGGGAAAAAGATTGAAGAGACTTTTCTAAAAAGACATACACTTGTAGTTGATTAAAATATAACAGTAGTTTAATATCAGTAGTCATGAGAAAAATTCAAATCAAAATTTCATTAAAATAACTATTTTACACATGCTAGTGTGGACATAGTTTTAAATAAAAACAACAAAAATACCCCCAAAGTCTAAAAAAACTAGGAAACATGTGAAAAGGATGTGAACCTTAGTGCATTTCTCTCAGGTATGTAAAACTATCAAAGATGAAGCCAGGTGCCCATGGCTCCTGCCTGTAATCATAGCTACTCAGAAGGCTGAGATTTGAGGATCACGGTTCAAAGCCAGCATGGGCAGGAAAATCCGTGAAACTCTTATCTCCAATACAACCACCAGAAAACCAGACGTGGTGGTGTAGCTCTAGTGGTAGAGCGCTAGCCTTGAACTAAAGAGCTGAGGGACAGCACTCAGGCCCAGAGTTCAAGCCCCTCGATCGACAAAACAAACAAACAAACTATCAAAGATGGTAGGAAGAGTCCTAAAAAGAACTGAATATAGAATTATATAGGAATATGGTCCAGCATTTCTACACTTGTATGCAACAGCAGATAAAGCAGGGAGTACAACACATGCTTGGAGAATCACTTCTCAAACTCTACTCACAATAAGCAAAACATCGAAGCATGTAAAAAATAAATGTGTTCAAATGCAGGGATGAACTTTAAGTAAAATAAGCTAAATAAAACACACCAGTTATAAAGGAACACTCATGGTATAATTTCCCTTACTGAGCTTTCAAGGATCGACAGACTTGTAGAGCCCAAATGTAGGATGATTCCAGAGGCTGGGATATAGACAGGAACAGGAGCTGCTTATTCGATGATTAAACAGCGTTACCGATGGAAGATGAAAAGTGTTGTAGATGGATGGATGGAATGGCCTCACAACAGTGTGGCCCAGTGTTTTATCAATGAACTGTACATATAAGAATGGCTAATGTAGCCACACAGAATCTGAAACACAACTATTCTCCTTGGACGTGGGAAACTCAAGAAAGGTTAGTTGCCAGCATAGGCTATATAAAAAGATGAAGAGCTTGCTGGAGGTGGGTGGGGAGTGTGGTCAAGGAGATGGGAGGGCTGGGATGGTAGAGGAAAAACAAAGAAGGTGGAGGCAACAATGTTAATAAGAAATGTACTCATTACCTTGCTCATGTAAGTGTAACCCCTCTCTATGGTATTTTCACAATAAATAAACTTATTTAACAAAAAAGAGCCTTCTGGACTACATAGCAAGACCTGTCATCAAAAGGAACATGGAAAAATCAAATTTTGGATTCTATGAAGACATAGGGGTGACAGACATATCTATTTTACCTCCTAAAATAACAAACACACTGAAAGTGTTCCAACACATGCTAAAACAGTGTTTAGTTGGAAATACACACTACAAGTAGCATTAATAACAAACACACATGGACAAAAATACAAATTATTATAATCTGTGTAGGTTTTGCAGATGATTTCACTGACTATTGCTCAAATGTGTCACATATTCCTGAACCATTTCTCCCACTAGATTCCCAAGGATACATCGCCACACATGCTATTTAGCATTGACGTTCCTGAGATTAAAGTTTACTACTTAGCAAATGTATGTCAGATTTTGCCATTAGTGATATTTCAAATATGAAAACCACAGTCACTGTATTGTTTATTTTCACAACCAGCTTCTATGTTATAATGTCAGTGAATGCAAATATGCAAGAAGAGCAAGAAGAAAAAGGAAAACTGCAGGAACCACATCAAATGAGGTTAAACCAGAGAAAGATAATAGAATCTGGGAAACTCAAATTATTTTATGTTTAGCAACAATTTTCCTGTATAATGAGTAAGAAAAATGTCAATTCTAAGAGCCAAGTCACCAAAAGAAAACTGATCAGTAAGAAAATCTAGTTCCCAGATAAACCATTTGAAGAAAAGTAAAATTAAGAGAAAAATGGAGGAAAGAGAAGCTGAGAGAATGAAAGAGAAAAAGAGACAGAGACAATGAGAGAGAGAAAGAGAAATAAAGCTAGTGAAGCCACATGGTGGTGGCTCATGCCTACAATCCTAGCTAGTCAGGAGGCTGAGATCTGAGCATAGAAGTTCAAAGCCAGCCAAGGCAGGACCATCTGTGAGACGCTTATCTCCAATTAACCACTAGAAAACTGGAAGTGCGATGTGGCACCAGTGGTAGAGTACTACCCTTGAGCTGCAGAGTTTAAGATTAGCGTCTAGACCCAGAGTTCCAGATCTACGACTGAAGAAAAAAAAAAAGAAAGAAAGAAGGGATGGTAAAGGGAAACAAAGGAGAAGGCAACAATGCTTAATAAGAAATGTACTCACTATCTTGCCCATGTAATTGTAACCTCTCTGTATGGTATTTTCACAATAAATAAGTGTAATGCAAAAGAAAGAAAGAAAGCTAATAAACATGAAAAATAGAATGAATTGGGAAAATAGGTAAGAGAACTCCTATGAGAGCACCATACAGAAAAACAGAGATTTCTATGAATACCATCAAACTCAGCCTAAGTTTCAAGTAAAACAAAGAGCACAAAGCAGTCCAAGAGTATTTACAGAGATTAATTGAAGTACTTGTAGCTCACTCAGTCCTATAGAATATTTGAAGTTATGTTTGTCCACACTATTTCAGCAAATCCTGTAAAATTTCATTAGGATAGTTTACTATTCCATATGAGGATGTGATGTCTGAGCAATTGCTAGCCATTCTTCACCCTTCATGAGAAGTCATCTCCTGGGTGTCACTGAATCACATAACTAGTGGGACAACTTTCTCTCACACTAGAAAAAGTAGAAAAAAGCTGAAGCATATCTGCACTTAATTTAGAGTGTCACATTTTATAATCTGCTAAATCTCCAAGCCATCTTTAGTTGTTTTATTTTTTTTATTTATTTATTTATTGTCGGTCGTGGCCCTTAAACTGGGCTTGGGTGCTGTCCCTGTGCTCTTCAGCTCAAGGGGAGCACTCTATTGCTTAAGCCACAGCACCACTTCCTTTTTTCTAGTGGTTTATTGGAGATAAGGGTCTCACAGACTTTCCTGCTCAGGCTGGCTCTGAACCCTGATCCTCAGCTCCCAGCCTCCTGAGTAACTAGGATTACAAGTGTGAGCCACCAGTGCCCGACAACATCTTTAGCTTTTTTAGAAACATGTTCCTGAAGCTGATTCTTTTTTTTTTCTTTTCTTCAATCTTGGCGCCATTAGGTTCATAAAATGGAATGTCAAACAAAGTGAGAAATAAAAGAATCTCACTAGAGATCCTTTCATTCTTTCTTGCTGATGAAAATGAATAAAGATTCTGGAACCATGGCTAGTAGCGAAGGCAAATAAGGAAGTCAGAAAAGAACCTGTGGGGTTTTACCCTAGATGTTCCTGCTCAAAACATGATATGTGGGCTGGAAAAGCATAAAGATTTCTTATGGGAGAAGATTCATTCCTGTCTTAAGAGGAGCATTAAAGTGTCCACTAAAGACATATGCACAGGGGCTCGGAAGTTGGCTCAGTGGTAGAGCACTTGCCTTGCATGCCTGAGACCGTGGGTTGGATTCCTCAGCACCACATAAGCAAAAAGAAAAAAGCCGGAAGTGGCGCTGTGGCTCAAGTGATAGAGCGCTAGCCTTGAGCTGAAGAGCTAAGGCATAGCGCCCAGGCCCAGAGTTCAGGCCCCATGACCGGACCCAGAAAAAAAAAAAAGACATATTCACTGTCCATTAGAAGGTAGATCAACAATATAAAAGCAATTAATATCTAGGTTAATATACTTATAGATCACATAAAAATGAAAGCTCCTGGGCTGGGAAGGTGGCATAGTGGTAGAACACTTGCCTTGCATGCATGAGGCCCTGGGTTCGATTTTTTAGCACCAGATAAGCAGAATAAGCCAGAAGTGGCACTGTGGCTTAAGTGGTAGAGCACTAGCCTTGAGCTGAAGAGCCGAGGAACAGTACCTAGGCCCAGACTTCAGGCCCCATGACTAACAAAAAAAGAAAAAGAAAAGAAAAGAAAACTACATTTCATAGGTACTGTTGGAATCACCCAGGTTTTATCTCTTTGTCTCTCAGGATTTTAGTTTTAGGGAGGATTTTTTTTTTTTTTTTTTTTTTGGTTGGGGCTTGAAGTGTGGGCCTGAGCACTTGTCCCTTAGCTCTTCATTTCAAGGTGAGCTCTCTACCACTTGAGCCACAGTGCCACTTCCCAGGAATTTAGTTTTAAAGAATGAAATTATTTTTTCTTTATATTGTTAGAGGTGCTTTTAAGTTGAAGTCTATACATTCAAATATGCTCTTTGATTCCCATTTTCATGAGGAATAGTTCAGCTCCACAATAGAGACATGGAGAAGCCATACACTGGAGAACTAAAATCATACGTGAAAGTTTCCAATCCAATATTTCCCAATTATTTTTTATGGAAGGGATTACAAAAAATCCCAATAAACACCTAAGAGACAAGGGTAGTTTCTCTGATAAAAGAGAAGGAGACTGTTGTAGACCCTGGGGTGCCTGCCAGGAGCAGGCAAAATGTGAGCAAAGGCTTCAGGGCCATTGACTCCCACCCTCAGCACTGCAAGTCCTTGCCCTTTATTGGTTTGAGGAAGTCTGTGTTCTGGCTTTTTGGCCTGGGGCTTTAACTGTCTGGAGGCTTGGTTGGAAAAGATGTATTGAAATAGAGTGATGAAAGATGTGTGCTGTTTGCACTTTTGGGCACAGTGGGTCTAGACCAATATTACACAAGCATTTGAAAAATATAGCAGAATTGTGCCATCAGACATCTCTGTCTCCTTAATTATCATCCCATTGGCTCTCAGAGCCTTGCTTGTACTCTGATGGGAGTGCGGCCAGAGACAAAAGGTTTATTTCACAGTTTAATGGATAAGGTCTGAGAAGACAAGTCTGAGGTCCCCTAGATATGTAGGCTAAAGCTACTGAGAGGAACTGTTAGGATCAGAGAAGAGGTAAGAAGTCTAAAGAGATTTTCACATATAAAATGAGAAGACAAAAGCAGACTGGTTTGCAAGTGTTTAAGTTTCACATCACCATAGCCTAGCCTAAACTTCACTCTTCTATCCCTCCTGCATTCATCCCTGACCCCCCAAACCATTATCTCTTTGAAGGGAAATGGAGGTGATGTGCCATGTTCATAAGAATCCCTGTGAGGAAACTTTTCACTAGATACCTGAAGAAATTATTAAAGGGAATGCAAATAGAGCACAGCAAATGCTCACAGACAGTGTCCAAGCTCTGAGTTCAAGCCATAGGACCAACAACAAAACAATACATAAAATCCTTAAAAGAAATGCAAAATTCAGAAAAAAACAAAAATTCATTTGATTTAATAGATAGAATTGGGGAGTTTCTGGAAAATTAATTGTTAGATTTTGTGAAATCCAAATCACCAGAAGTATTATGCTGCATATTTATCTAACAAGCTCACTATTTTATGCCAGTGTATACATTACAGCAATGGGAAATGACCCAGGTATAAGTTTAGTGGTTGTGAATACCTTTGTAAAGTAAGAGGGGATATATTAAAAAATTTAAGACAAAATAGAGATATAATTTACATTCAGCAGAACGCAGGCATTGAATAAACAGAAAGGTATAAGCAACACAGTCTCATAACCTCAATTTCATTATTAGAACTAAGAACCAAAATGCCAATGCATCCAAATTCTCCCCATATATATCCATTTTCTGATTGGTCTTATGTATTTCAAGAGGAAATAGTGGTTTTTAAGAAGAAACTGAGCTTAACTCCCACAGCAGGGAGAGAAAAGTCCCAAGGCACAAGAGCACCCTTGTTCCCAGGTTTGCAGCAGGGTGGCACCGAGCATTGTGGGAATTGTAGTCTCCATGGAGGATATTTTCTTTGAAAGTCCTGGGTTGTTTTTGTTTTTTGGAGGGTGGAGGTGGGGCAGAAGATGCTTTTGCGCTTGCGTATCCCCGCCCACCACGGGTGTTTTAAGTGTGCCTCTTCCGGATTCTTTTCCTTTGCCTTGCTGCTGGAAGTGCCCTGAAGTACAGTTTGGCCTTTCATAGGTGGGAGCCGGGAGGCTGGCACCCAGCTCTGTGCAGTGGAGCTCGGGAACTGTAACTTGAAGGAATCTCTGGCTTTGGAACTGATGTCAGGTAGGAACTGTGCGATTGCTGGGGAGTCGCCCCTCCATGGGTTTCTGTTTCATTTTCTGTTTATATTTGTTTGTTGGGGGATGAACTCTGGGCCTGCAAGCAGCATTGCTGAGCTCCTCAGCTCAGAGGGAGAGCTTTATACTTGAGCCAAAGCGCCTACTTCTCTCTCCACGCTTTTCTCCAGTCTGGGGTGATAATTTGCTTGAGGTTCAGGAGTTTGTGCTGCCATTAGCCTCTGGGCCTTCAGATGCAAGAACCTAGTTCTCAAATGTCTGAGAGCAAGCTGGGTGATTGTCCAGACCAGGAGAGCCCAAGAGCCGTGCATTTGTACTCCAAGACCAAGGGATTCTTCTGTTAACTCATGTGACTTTATTTGCTTTTCCCAGGTGTGAGAGGAGTATAGGAAGAATTCTAGTGAAATTGTGACAAGTATGCCTGCCTTGAGTCCTCTTACATTGCAGTTGTATTTGGGGCTTCTGTGTTGTTTCTCCTAGAGATAATTTAATCTGTTTGGCTTGAGTTTTTAATCTCCTGGCTTGAGTTCACAAGTGTTTGTACATGACCCTGTTTCTAGAGACAGTTGTACATGGGATATTGGAGTAGTGAGTGCTGGTCCTGTATTTTTAAGAATGAAGCCTAGCAATGTTTGAAGCAGAGCAAAATATGAATAGGAATCTCCATCCTAAATGGACAGACCTTGTCAATTCTGAGAGGCCCTAAACGGAAGAAGCAGAAAAGCACAGGAAGGGGAAGATGTTGCTAGCTTCCCTTGCCTTATGCAAAAATTGTTGCTACTTCCCAGAGCACCAGATTCACGTGGTACTCTTTCCTACACCACTGTTAATCACTTTGGGTTCTTGCAAGATTTAAACTAATTTCCAGGAATTGTGATGCGCTGGATTGAGATATAAACCAGTGCATAGTTAACAGAGAGTACATAAGGCTGTGGTTTGGGATGGTGGGGTAATTGTTATGACTGAAAGTATCTATTCATGTATTAATCCCTAATCCTCTTCTTGCTAATTTATTCAGCCTGTTACCACTATGATTTTTAGTATGTAATCATGCAAACGCATGTTAAATGTCCCATCTAAGGATTTGCTAATGCTAGCTCCTATCGGTTGGTTTTGCCTGGTAGTACAGAAAGAATTGGTCAGGGACATTTGGTCTTAAAAGAAAAATCACAGAAAAAAACTTGAGGTAATATGTCTTGATCAAGTTTGTTTGCTTTGTAGGTGATGCTTATCTTCAGATGTGTCACTCCTATACGCAGTATTTTATGTTGTATCTTTAGGATGGTCAAGGTTCTTTCCAAGACTGTTTAGGGAAATGAACATTAGGGACTTCTCAAACCTGGGGTTACCTCATCTTTACTCATGTCCCTTAGGCCAAAGCATGTTAAATGGAAATTGCAAGTCATTGCATATGTGTGCGATGGGTACAGTGAAGTGTGCCATTTGACAACCATTGTTGAAATATTATAACACAAGAAATATGTTCTGTATACATTTTTTTTCTTTACCTTTGGGTGAAAACTACTGAGATACATCATGCATGCTTTCCCTGGTGTTTAAATATGTAAATGAATGAGGTAAAACACAAATTCCAATGGATTCCTAGGATACCTTTGCATTAAAAAAAGCAATTCCTACATCCCAAAGTATATTCAGTAATAAATACTTTTAGTGGAAATGTGATAGGTTTTTGCTTGCAATAATTCAATAATATTTGTGGGAACATTCGTTTTTTTGAATTTAATGTGTACATAAACATAGAAATTAGTTGGTTTAATAATATCCATTTCCCGGGAAATGGACTGGATTTGTGTTTCTTGGCGACTTTAATGCTCTGCCTGAGACATTAAAGATTCTTCTAAGACAGCTTTATGGTTTTGCAGCCCATGTATCATGTTTGCAATAGAAAATTCTGGACCCAAAATCTCACAGATTCATTTCTGAATATGTCATTTGCCTTATATCCCAGCCGTGCTTCTAGAGTCTTCTGTTCATTGTCAGCAGCAAGATAGAATGAATGGATTTCTGGTGAGCTTTTTTTTTTATTTCTCACTTGTTTTCCATTCCATTATATGAACCTAAAGATGTCCAAGAATTACAAACAATACCAACCACACAGATTCAGCCTCAGGAACATATTCATAAATCAGATAAAGATGGCTTGTAGATTAGGAGATAAAGATTGCTTGTAGGTTTAGCAGATTAAATGGTTATATTCTTTCTAAGTTGAATTCAGATTGGCTTCAGAATGTCTAGGTTTCATCTTGTCATAACATGTAGTCCTACCTGTTATGTGATCTAGTGCCACCGAGCAGGTTACATGTCATGGAAGGTGAAGGGTAGATTGCAACCAGATCTCATCCTCATGAGTAACATTCAACTATCTCAATGAAATTTTCCTGGAATTGCTGAAATAGTGTGGTCATACGCACCTTCGTGTGTTCTTAAGGAATGATTAACCTATGTGTACTTAAATTAGTCTCCCTATATAATTCTTGGACTGCTTCATGGTCTTGGTCTTACTTGAAGCTGAGGCTATGTTTGTTGCTAAACTTTATGGTCTTTTTACAAAATCTTATATGTTTTCTAAAGTATCCTCACAAGATTTCTTTCCTCTATAATCTCTCTCTACTTTTGGTTTTCTACTCATTTGTGTTGGTTATTTTTCTCCTTCTCTCTCTTTGTATCTATCTTTCAATCATTTTTTCTTACTTTTCTCATTCTCTCTTTCCTCCATATGTCTCTCAGTTATTTCTTTTCTTCAATGATCTATCTGGGAACTAGTTTTTCTTAGTGATTAGTGTTAGTTTGCTGACATGGCTCTTAGGATTGACATTTTTCTTACCCACTGTTTAGGAAAATTGTTGCCTAGAGAGTTCTACAGGATTCCAGAAACAAAGAAAATTAGAGAAACACAAAAACATAAACAGATAGACTTAGGGGAAACCAGGGTTCTGAAGCCTCTCTGGCACTTGGCCTCTGGTTGCCAGCAAGCAAGCATAGTTCCTTGAGTTCACACAGGGAAGATTACCATTGATAACATGCAAAATTGAAGTATCTATATTAATATTACAATCTGAGCCACAACAGGTTGTGAGGAAAACATGTTTCCATATTCTCCTGAGACAGAAGAGTGGTGCCCAGAGAAAATGCAGACATGAAGTTCACCTTACCTAGCCTTCAAGGTGAACAGCAGCTCAGTTTCAGATGCTATCTTTCCAACAGTAAGGAAAAGCCCTGAACTCCAATATTTTAACCATCTCCAGAATTCTCTTTTAACCCTTCTGCGGCCAGCTCTCAGTTCTCTCAGTCCTGTCAGGCTGTTATCTCTCATAACTTTTTCCCCTTCAGCTCAACTTCAGATGAACAACTTGTGATTGACTCACTCTTAGCCCATTTAGTTGTTCTGCTGAGTGAGCTATAATAAAACACCAGTGTGGACGATGTGTCGCACCTGTGTTATCTCATAGAAGGCCAAAGTGGATATGACATTAGGGGAAATAATCATGCACACAAAGATATTGATCAAGCTCTCACAAAAATTGAAGTTAACAAAAAAATCAAACCATCTGCCTTTTGAGCTACAGCATCACTTCTAGGCCCTGAGAGGAAGGAAGGAAAGAAGGAGGGAAGTGAGAGAGGGAAAAAGGAAGGGAAGGAGTGAAGAAGAAGGAAGAAATAAACTATTCAAAAGAAGAATGTTTAATTTTTGGTGAATGTGAGAATTATTCTTTCAGAGGTAGGCCTCAAGAAAAATGGCTTTTAAAAAAGCAAATTTTTGAATGTTTACAAAACGATAAAGAGGATGTAACATTTTATAAATTGATTTACTAATACAGTAATATTAAGTAAGGAGGTCAGGTATGGCTGGTGCCCAATTGGCCACATGGTAGATGGTGGGGTCTGGCATCTTGTTTTCATGCAGGGGGAAGGAATGCCCCATCCATCACTTACCACCCTACTGATGGGTGTGGCTGGATCCCTGCAAGCAGGCATGGGCATTTGGCTGATATGTTACTCAAACTGATAGTCCAGTGCCTGGGACTGGGAATTTCCTGTAGACCTGCCTCCTGCTTAGGCCCTACTTAGGCTGGCCCAGCAGTGGCACCAGATGCCATGCCACATGTCTCTGTAATCATGTCCTGTGAGCTGTCTCCTGGCTTGTCTCTGGTCATCATAGTGTTCCAATTCAGCACTCTCTGGGTGCTGATTGGTTTCTCGTTGCTGTTTTTATTCTCCACCCCCCCTTTTCTGTCCAATTTCCAAGCTGTCTAAGTGTATTTGTGCACTGCATGTCTTTGTTACAACAGGCTGCTTGCAGACTGTTAGCTGTGTAATAAACACTGCAGTATTCTATCCTCCATAATGTGGCTTCCAACAAATATACTGTCTTCTTTTACAGAAACATAAAGGTTGACCTAACATTAGAATTTCTAGAGCCAAGATAGATGCCACTGTATATTTATGTAATTAAAGATATCCTAGAGGCATTTAGAAGAAATTTCTGTTACATCAGAAAGTGCTTAATTACTAAACCAAGACCAAGGCTCCTGATCCTATATAAGCCAGTCATTCTAGATATGTCCAGAGCTGTTTGGTTACATGAAGAGCACTAATTTCACACATTCATGAAGGAATGTTTTTGTGCCAATATGAAGTTTTGAACTCAGGAACTGAGTTGAAGCCAGCCAGAGCTGGCCTCAAAGGAGATTCTCTCATCTTGGCCTCCATAAAAGCTAGGAATCAAAGCATGAGCCCTGTGGGCTGTTCTGATGAAAGCTCTCTCTGTGAACAGGAGGTTTCCTTCAGTGCTTCAGCTCAGGCTTCCTGTGGCTTCAAGAATTTCAGTATTTATTTCAATTGTTCAAAAATAATAACTCTTCTTTACAGTATTTTCACAATAAAAAAAGGAATCCTTAAATCCTGCCTATGATTCCATTTACAAGATAAGGACAGTGGAGTTCACATTGCAAGATTTAGCTAGTTGCTCGCTTAACCCCTTCCATCACACTGTTCACCATTCTTCTTTTTTTTGGTGGGAGGTCTGGTCTTGTGGCCTGAACTCTGGGCCTGGGTGCTGTCCCTCAGCTCTTCAGCTCAAGGCTTGCACTCTACCACTTGAGCCACAGTGCCACTTCCAGCTTTTTTTTCTTTTTGCTTATGTGGTGCTGGGGAATTGAACCCAGGACCTCATGCATGCATGGCAAGTGCTCTAACACTGAGCCACATTCGAAGCCAAACCCTTCTGCTTATCTACAGAGGCCTAGTAAAAAAAAATGGCATTGGGAGGCACCTGTGCCCTTGGCCTTCGTATTTGTACCACACACATACACAAACACAAACACAGACACACACTCACACACACACACACACACACACACACTATCCTTTTGGAAATCGCTCATTCTCCCATGTTTACAAACAGTATGCTTTCTGAGAAAGGATGGTTCACAGACTGGAATCCTACCTAGGCCTGTTATATACCTCAAATTATGAACCAAAATACCACATTCATTAAAAGTATGCCTGATGATAACATTTTATTAATGTTTTGAATTATTTTTGTTATTATCATTTGGCCAACACTTTGCTTGAATTCAGAATTAAAGGGACTTAAGGTTCACTGAATTGGTAAAGTACCCTTTTCTCTTTTAATTTTAGACCAGCAATTAAAAATGAGCAATTACACTCCCTCATGTGTGGAATCCTAACTACTCAGGAACCTGAAATTAGATAGCTTTGTAGGCCATCCCATGCAAAAACTCCATGAAAATGATATCTTAGCCAATAAAAGCATGGCTCTGGTTATATGTACCTATCTTTTTTGCTACTTGTGATATGTAATTATAAAATTAGTGTGTTGAAAGGTCCAGGCAGAGAAGCAAGACCCTAAGGTGCAAAATGAGAGATACAAAAGGGCATCTGGTATAGAAGGTAAAGGAAGCCTCACAAATTTTTGCCCCTGAATTCAACCTGAGGGCCAATAACAAGATATGTGTAACCAATACATTCTTCCAAATATTTAGTGGAAGAATTTGGGTGTGGTTTACCCAATGATAGGTAAACAGTCCTTTACCAAGTGAGTGCAAAAGGACCTTTGCATATGGCTATATGATGTTATGAATTTTATATCCTGTTATGTGGACACCATGAGTCCTGTTTGGATCAAGTAATTAAGATCTCCTGATCTAACAGGGCACTGGTGCTTCACATCGGGATTCTTACTTGCTCAAGGGTATGAGGTTTAAAGATCACAATTGAAAGGCAAATAGGTAAGAATTGCTGTAAAAGTGTTATGGCCAATTATCACCAAATTTCCCACAAGTAGTGCTGTGAATGAAGTTGATAGACTGTCAACACTTTTGTTCCTTTATTACCAAAGCTCAGGGACAGTTCCCAGGCCCTGAGTAGAAAGCACTCCAAGGCCAGGGAAGATATTTTGGAAAATGGGTTTTTGGCCCTCGTGCAGAAAAATTACCATTCTTGTTTAAGCCTAAAGTCCTCGATAGGGTATAGTCATTGTCCTCAATTGAGGTTGATATTGAAATGTCTTATAAGCCAGGGGAATGATAGATTGTACGAATATTTTGGTTTCTTTTGTCAAGTGAATCCACATGCACATTCCTTTATGTTTCTGACTAGTTCATAAGTCCTTGTAGAGGTTCAAGATACTATGCAGGACAATGTGGTCCACGTCAGTAAAGTGGGGAATGAGACCTTCAAAGAGAGATCTCAACATATAAAATGTGGCCAAATATTTCAGTATACTTGAAACAGTATCATAAGAAAAGAAGTATCAACTAGTGCTGATTTAAGGTCCCAGAATACCAATATATTTGAATGAGAAGACTGTGATCTTGTGCTGTGTGCACATAGATGTAGGAGAAAACCTCTTTTCAATCTGAGCTCTTCAGATGTGTTTAAGCATTTTTGTTGTTTTTCCCTTTCTGATTGCACTTTATTTCAAGGCCACTCTCAGGGGTGAATGACAGGATATTTAGTTTCAGCTCATTCTAAAAGCTATGTCCTCAGAAGAGAAGTGGTGAACCATGACTTAGGTACATATTCACCCTAGACACAATCACTAAGAGAGGGTTAACTTACATAATTTTTCAGAATGTCAAGGGTCCTACCACACGGTTCATCCTGTATCCCTTTTCAAAATTAGGCCTTAGAAGAGTTCTGCTTTTGTATGAAAATTTCAGCTCTAAATTAGATTATTTTCAATAGCCATTCAGTGAATGTTACTGGATAAAATATACAAATAAAGTCATATTTATTTTACAGAAAATTCTGATATCATCAGCAGGGGCAGTTAATATGATTCAAAGTCAGGACCATGAAGATTCTGCTCTCCAGAGTTCTAAGTATTTAACCAAGAACCTCCAATTCCCAATCAATCTTGATCCCAATGAGAGAACAAGATGTTATTAGAGCCCTTGTTTCTTCCTCAGGTTAACCTGGAGTGATGCACCTCAGAGTGACTGGAAGGGACAGAAGCCGGGATACAGAACACACTGGGTACTGAACAAGGCTATCATAGGATTTTCACTAGACCCTCAGGGAACACCCAAGGCCCCCTTGCATTACCTTGAGCACTTATATCTTTATGTTTGTCCAGCTCTAGGTCATTTTTCCTACCATAATTAGCTTAACATTAAGTGTACATTTTTTCTGTTCCCTCAATGAATTGAGAAGTTCTTTGAAAATTGTATTTCATTTTTCTGGATCACTTAAACCCTTGTATGAAGTCCCTGTTGTAGAGGTCTCAGTACTTTGAGTAGATGACTACCTGAGCATCCACAGCCAACCACCTTTTGCCTCACTTGTATATGGAGTCTGAACAAAACCAGCCAAAACTTTATATGTATATTTTAATTTAAATATTTGTTACCAAAAGTTTGATGTGGAGACTTCATCTGGTGTGGTGAAAGTTGGTTGGGCTCATGGTCTATGGCAGAACTCAAAATGGAAGGTACACAAAAGAAAAGTTTGGTAAGAAGCCAGCTGAGGAGAGGAGGGCAGTGCCAAAATCTTTATGCAACAGCAAACCATGGGACAGGAGTGAGCTGCCCAGAGCAGGGTATGTGCTCCCCATCAGTCCACCACCAACACAGCATGGCCCCTGCACCATGGGCCAAGGTGTGCAGGTGTTTCCTGCAGGGTGACTGTTGACACAGAGACCTGTCAGAGAAGTCAGTGGCCTAATGTAATAGTCTTGTCCTAGGTAGATGATACAATTGCTTGTGGATAAGAAGAATTGGTAATAAAACAATTGTTAGATGACCTAGTAAAAATTCTTGAGCATGTGTGTGTATGTGTATGTCCTAAGAAGAAAACAAATTGAAAAGTATTTCAGAGAGAACTCAAATGACAAGTGTGGGACTTGAGTGTACAACAAGATATATCCATGAGAATCAAAACAAATAAGTGAAAAGGAAGGGTTTACTTCACTTTTTTTACCTAACCTTACAAATTCCATTATGTTCAAAATAATAAGGGCAGAAATGTATCTTTTGATTCTTACTGTTGTATAACAGCTAGTTTATAAGTGACAGCAGAGGCATAAGGTCTGTTCTGTGTGTGGCCCCTGCACTCACTGGAAAGGAAGACAATACTGTTGAAAGTGATCTAAAGTGATTGGAAATAATATCTTTTAGATTGCAAAGGAAGCATTGACTAATTTATATGTGCAGACTTTTTGTTTTGCAGGTCTTTGGGCTTGATCTCAGGGCTCAGGTGCTGTCCCTGAGTTGCTTTTGCTTAAGGGTAGCACTCTACCACTTGAGCCACAGCACTACTTCTGGCTTTTTCTGTGTATGTGGATCTAAGGAATGGAACCCAGCTCCTCATTCATGGGATGCAAGCACTGTACCACTTAGCCAACTTCCCTGTCCTATCAGCAGACTTTTTTTATGTTAAAAGAAGAAACAATAGGTTGGTATGTAGCATCCACCTTCCATGTGTAAGTCCCAAGGTTCAACCCCCAATGTGAAAGAAAGAAAGTTGAAAATGGAATGACATGAAGTATTCAGTTACAAATAGAAAGAAAAAGAGGAACAAAGGCCATGAGTAAGTAATGAGGTTTTTATTTGTTTGGGACTGTTTCTTTTTCCTTTTAATTGTTGGCTGTGGGGTTTGAACTCAGGGAGGGCCTGGCATATTCCCTAAGCTTTTCACTAAAGGCTAGCATGCTACTACTTCCAGGCAGAATGTCACTTCTAGTTTTCTGCCATTTAATTGGTGATAAGTCACAATTCATTTTCTGCTGAAGTGTTGCTGAGGAATGGAACTCAGTGCCTCATGTATGCAAGACAAGCAATGTACCACTGAGCCACCTTGCAGCCCCTGTAGTAGCATTTTCATAGGAGTTTATTAGGCTTTACCTATTTGTTTGTTTCACAGATTCAACAAACCATAGAACCAAAATACTTGAAAAATATGCCACCTATAGTAAACATGCAGTCTTTGAAAAAACTGGCATTATCCTAATAACAATGCAGTATAACAACTATTCAGTAGGATTTAAATTGTAGTCGATCTCAGAAGTGATTTACAGTGTATAGAAGATTGCCTGGAGATTATATAACAGGTGATTTGCACTGTATCGTAGGCTGTGTGCAGGTTACATGAAAGCAAACTGAGAAAGAAGTATCCGATGAGACAAACAAAAAAATAGCAAAGTAATTACTAAAATGAAACCATGTTTATATTGTAATGTAAAATTAGTAAATATATCAGGTTCTGTCTGATTTCAGCAGAAGAAAATACACTCATAAATCTCAATAAGCTATTCAAGGAGATATACATTAATTATCAAGAAATCAAAATGAATCAATATAAGGATACCCTAAGCAAAAATCAATAATGCAAAATACAAATACTGATAATATGAGAGGAAATAAACATCAGCACAAATTGTGTTACCACAGATACAGAGCATTGGTAATAACAGGTATATCATACATCTGTATAATAAAAATTTTATGCTGAAAAGTAAAGTCTACAAAGACATGGTTAAAAGGCCAAAGAATGATGATTTCTTTAATCTATCATTATGATTGGAGAACTGGTACTCCACTTTTATTTTGTCGGCCATGGGGCTTGAACTTGGGGCTTGGGTACTATCCCTCAGCTCTTGAGATCAAGGCGAGTGATCTACCCCCTAAGACACAGCGACACCTCCGGTTTTCTAGTGCTTTATTGGAAACAAGTGTCTCATGGACTTCCTGCCCATGCTGGCTTTGAAGTGTGATCCTCATATCTCAGCCTCCTGAGTAGCTAGGATTACAGGTGGTAGCCATTGGTGCCCGGCCTCTAATACTCCTCTTAATGACTAAACAAACAGACAAGATGTGGAAGGCATTATCTTTACCTAAATGCTCTTTATAAAGCACAATGGTGTTATATTTACCAAGACAGACACACTGAGAATAGATCTGAAGACAAATTGTCGAGAAATCAGTATGAGAAAGGAATCTGTTATAAACACAATAAAATTCAATAATATATTTCTCATAAGCTAGCAGTAAAACAGATGGAAACTAGAATAGATCTGTATCAAATGTATGCTATTACTATAATGTATAGAATATTAAAGGGAGCAACTGTCTTAGGTCAGTTGTAAAATCATAAAAAGTGCTTTGAATTATATATGGTGTATTCACTTGAATATCTTCTGGAGGGTGTGGTAGAGCCATAGAATTTGAGGGAAATAGGGTGATGAGAATATAGTATACAACTCAGGAGTAGAGACAGGAGGGAGGGATTGGGAGAGAGTGAAGGAATGGAAGATACTGTATGAAAAGAATTTATTAATCTCTATGTATCACCTCCATAATAATATTAAATTACATTAATAATAAAACAATACCTCCAGCATAAACGATTTGCTTGGTGATGAAAATCTACCACAGTTAGAAGAACAGTTACAATTTTAGAAATCTAATACAGCACTCAATTTGCAAGATAAACTATTACAGTTTAGGTTGAATATTAACTCTACATAAACCAGTAACAATAATCCTTTCATTGTAGTATTCAATTAAGTGTTAATGTTAAATGCTGAGGTAATAAAAAAAACCAAGACAAGCACTTCTGGCTCAAGACTGTCATTTTACCCTAACTATTAAGGAGGAAACTGAGGTCTGGAAGTCAGCCTAGATAGACAACTCAAATTAAGAAGCTAATGAACAGGTTAGAGGTAAGGCTAAAGTGATAGTGCCAACAGTGAGTGAGGAAGCTGACTGTCTGTGAGACCTGCAGTTCAAGCTCCAATAGTAGCTCTAGAAAGCTATGGTGGAGTCTGAGGTATGTGTATTACATGTGTTTCTAAATTAGAAAACTAATTGTTGTGAAAACTGGCAAGTCTTCATCTCAGACATAAAGAGAAAAGAAAATGAGTGGAGGAGGGAGAGAAGGGAAGCCAAAGGTCAGGAAAAAGATGGAAGAAGAGGAGACAAGAGAGTAGCGGAGAGAAAGGAAAAAGAGGGAAAGGGAAAGGAGGAGGAGAAGACAGGAGAGGAAGAAAGCCTTATGGCATTAGATTTGACAGTAAATCTTAAATAAGACACCAAAAGTGATTCATGCAACAAAGAGACAAACAAATGCCAGGCTCTGGTGGCTCACACCTATAATCCTAACTACTCAGGAGAGCCAGATCTGAGGATCATGGTTCAAAGCCTGCCTGGGCAGGAAAACCTGTGAAATCTTATCTCCAATGAAACACCAGAAAGCCAGAAGTGGTGAAGTGGCCCATGTGGTAGAGTGCTAGGCTTGAACTGATGGGCTGAGGCACAAGCTCAGACCCAGATTTCAAGCCCCATGACTGACAATAAATAAATTAATGAATAAGGGTTGGGATGGTGGCTCAGTGGTAGAATGCTCGCCTCAAATTCATGAGGCCCTGGGTTCCATTACTCAGCACCACATAAGTAGAAAAAGTCGGAAGTGGGTGCTGTGGCTTAAGTAGTAGAGTGCTAGCCTTGAACTGAATAGCTGAGGGATAGCAGCCAGACCCAGAGTTCAGGCCCCAGAATTGACCAAAAAAAGAAAACAAAACAAAGCCAAGAAAATAAATCATAAGTAAAAATTAAAAAATAAAGACAAAACCAAAAAAAAACAAACAAGATTAAGTGCACATAATCAAAATCTTGTATAATGAAAAGAACTATCAACGAAGAAGCAAAAGCATGGTAGGAGAAAATATTTGCATATGTCCTTAAATAGATTCCTAACAAATCTGAATTATAAAATATAAAGAAAATCCTACAAGTAATCCCACACAACAAAATCTAATTTTAAAATAGGAAAAAGATTGAAGAGACTTTTCTAAAATGGACATACACAAATAGCTGATTAAAATATAAAAGTAGTATCAATGGTCATGAGAATAATCCAAATCAAAATTACAATAAAATAACTATTTTACACATGTTCGTATGGCCATAGTTTTAAACCAAACCCCAACATCCTTCCAAACTCCAACAAAAGCTAGGAAAGTTGTAACAACGATATGAACCTTGATGCATTTCTCTCAGGTATGTAAAAGTATCAAAGATGGCACAAAGAGTCCTAAAAAGAACTAAATATACAATTACATAGAAATATGGTCCAGCACTTCTACACTTGCACGTACCTTAGAGAAAAACAGAGATTTCTATAAATACCATCAAAAATACAGCCTAAGTTTCAAGAAAGACAAATACCACAAAGCAGTCCAAGAATATTTACAGAGACAATTGAAGTACTTATAACACACTCAGGCCTGTACAGCAATCAAAGTTATGTTTGAACACACTATTTCAGCAAATCCAGTAAAACTTCATTAGGATAGTCTAAAGTTGTGTATGAGGATGTGATGTCTGACCAGTTTCTAGCCAACCTTTACTTCCATGAGAAGTTACCTCCTAGGTGTCATTGAATCACATAACAAGTGGAACGACTTTGTCCTGACATTCAAAAATGAGAAACAAATTAAGTAAACCTGCACTTAACTTAGAAGGCAAGTTTTGATAATTTGCTAAATCTCCAAGCCTCCAAGCCATCTTTAGCTTTTTTAGAAACATGTTTCTGAAGCTGAATCTTTTTTTTCTGTTCTTCAATCTTGGACACCCTTAAGTTCATAAAATGGAATGTCAAACAGTGAGAAATACAAGAATCTCATCAGAGATCCTTCCATTCTTTCTTGCTGTTGACAATGAATAAAGATTCTGGAACCATAGCTAGGAGAGAAGACAAATGAGAGAGTCAGAAAAGAACCTGTGTGATTTTACCCTAGAAGTTCCTGGTCAGACCATGATAGGTAGGTTGGAAAAGCATAAAGCCTTCTTTTGGGAGAAGAAACATTCCTGAACCAAGTAGAATATTAAAGTATACAGTAATGACAAATCCACAGAAGATTAAAGCCTTATGTGTTACTAAACACTATTAACAGAAAATACACCCCAAAATGTAGATCCATAAAATGGAAAAAAACCACAACTTATTTAGGTATGTGCTTTTGCTTATACTTGTTGGTTGATGACACAGGAAATTCTATTATCCAGCGTTCAGTTTATTTTTCCCATTTACCCAGAATAGTAATTGTTAATATAAAATACATGAACTTTGCAGTGACATTTACAAAAAGCGAAAATTTATTCTGTTTACTTCAGTGAGGTTGTTTTTGATAGGAAACACAATATGAATCTTTTAAAAGCAGTGTTTGCACATTAGTACTGGGTTTTTCTACATCATAGGAATATTTTCTTTCTTTGAAAAATTAAAGTGGAGCTGGGAAGGTGGCTCAGTTGTAAAGCACTAGTCTTGCATGCCTGAGGCCCTGGGTTGGATACCTCAGCACCATCATAAGCAAAAAGAAAAAGCCGGAAGTGGTACTGTGTCTCAAGTAGTAGAGGGCTAGCCTTGAGCTGAAGAACTGAGGGACAGCACCCAGGCCCAGAGTTCAGGCCCCACGACTAGACCCCCAAAAAGAAGAGAAAAATGTAAAGTGAATTTATTATAGCCTAAGTGTTCATATTCACAATACTTAAGAGTAGGAGTGTTCCAAATTTCAAAGTGGGATATTTTCTGTGTGTTTTGGGATTTGGACTGTCCTCATCCACATTAGTGACTGAACAATCTGCCTTAAAATTGTCAAGTTTTCTATTTCATCTTATTTCTATTTCATCTTATAGAATATAATCTGAATTTAAAAGAGGACATTGTAACTAGGCTCTCATGTCTAATGGCTGTAATCTTAGCTTCTCAGAAGGCTGAGATCTGAGGAAAGTTAATATTATCCCCACCTTTGCTCCTCAGCTCCACCAAGACTTGAGCTCTTCCCAGACCTAGAGTTCCCTCCATACTGCTGACCACTCCCTCCTTCTACCCACACCTACCTGAGCATGTACCTGCCTAACTTCTTGCCCCCAGCTCCTGTTGCTACCTGAAGACAGACACATGCATGTGCTCCCTCTCCTAGGAAATATGGTCCTTCTACTAAACCTTATAATAATCTTTCTCCTGTGCCTGCTTGTAGTACCCTGGGATGCACATGATGGATCTCTACATGGATCACAAAATGAAGCCATTGGTAAAACAATGTCTGAGAGACTAATCTCCAATAAAATAGCCAAAGTAGCTGGAAGGGGAGGTGTTGTTTAAGTGGTAAAATATTATCATTGAACCAAATAATTTCGTGGTCATTTTCCAGACCTTGAGTTCAAGTATCAGGACAAGCGCACACATATCAAGGTCATTGTATTGTATTCCAATTATATTTTAACAATTAAATTGGAATACATAGATAGGAAGTCTCTCTCTCTCTCCTTTTTTGTTGGTTGTGGTGCCTGAACTCTGAGCCTGGGAACTGTTCCTCATCTCCTAAACTCAAAGCTAGCACTCTACTACTTGAGCCACAGTGCACTGCCAGCTTGAGGAATCAAACTCAGGGTCTCATTCATGCAAAGCAAGCACTCTACCACTGAACCACCTGCCCAGCCAGTCTCTTTCATTTTAAGTGATGTAAAATAGACTAATTATATTAATGGAGAAATTGTAATTTGTCAAGAACAGACACAATAATTGGAGTATATCTGTGCCAGGTGCATTTTGAAAGTTTCAAACACCATAGGAAGTGTAGAGGGTGAAAAGAAGATCACTATGTTTATATAAGACATATTCAAGGAATGTTTACCATTCATTGGCTTCAAATCACAAATACCAAGTTTATAAAGCCACAGGGGTGAGTACCTAGGTTCAGTCTGTAGACTCTCCTTGTCTAGAGAGCCAGAGGATTCTCAGCCAGTTTCTTGCACCTGCAGGAACAAGTGCTAATGGCAGCACAATTCCATTAGACCATAAAATGTCATCAACCTCAGACTGGGGAAAGATGGGAAGGGCAGACTTTGGCTGGCGACTCAGATTGCTTCAAGTTACAGCTCCCAAGTTCCTCTGAAGAAGAGACACTGGGCTTCTTCCTTTTGGCTCTGACTATGGAATGCAAAGCTGTACTTCAGAGCACTTCCAGCAGCAAGGCAAAAGGAAAGAAACTTGAATTTACAAACTAAAAACACCAACAGTGGCCAAGTAGGTTCAAGCGCCTTACCCCGGCCCCCCTCCACTCTTTCAAAGGATCTGTACCTCAATAGGAACTACAATTCCCATAACATGATGCATTCAACTAGAGGAAGTAGGCTTGTTACAGGGTTTGGACTGGTACCAGACACTTTGTCCTAAGTGTGCAAGGATGCATGGGGACCTTTCTCTCCCAACTGCGGGAACTAAGGTGAGTTTCTTCTTGAAAAATCAGTTTACCTCCTGAATCATTGTGAGATCAACCAAAACAAAGAAATGTATTAGGATTCTTAGATAATTTGGCTTTTTAATTCTTAGTTTTATTAATGTAATTGAGGTTATGAGACTCCATGGTTATTGATTTGGTTTTGGTCAAAAGTATGTTCCTCTGAATATAAATTAGGTCACTGTTTTGCCTTAAAAATTAGAATATCTCCTCTCTCACAATAAAAAGGTATTTGCAGCAGGGTGCCAGTAGCTCATGCCTGTAATCCTATGTACTAAGGATGCTGAGATCTGAGGATGCTGGTCCAAAGCCAACTCGGGCAAGAACATTCATGAGCTTTCTCTCCAATTAACCACCAAAAATACTAAAGTGGCCTTGTGGTTCAGGTGGTGTACAGCTCACCTTCACCAGAACAGCTCACGGGTACTGCTCAGGCCCAGAGTTCAAGCCACAAGATCAGGTATTTACATACACTTAGCTGATTGATTCTGGGATCATTTTCCACTTCTCTAATATATATATATGAATAAAAGAGCAGAATTTTAAGTTAGACACTCTTTATAATCTTAGAATTAAATAGATTGGTCAAACTCTACCCATTATTTTTCCAATAACTCCCAAATTCCCTCTATGAAATTTTAAGGAGTTTTTGGGTATTTGCATATGAAATTTGCCTTTCCTTTAATAATTTTTTCCCTCATTTTGTTGTTGGTCCTGTGGCTTGAACTCAGAGCATGGGCACTGTCTCTGAGCATTTGCTGTGCTCTACTTGCCTTTCTTTTATTAATTGCTTCAGGAAACTAATGAAAAGTTTCCTCCCAGGGGTTTCTTAGAAAATGGTACTCCTCTTCCAAGACTCTTTCAAAAATGGTTGTCTAGGGTGATCAGGGTGAATGTGGGTGGAGATAGAGTTCAGGGTAGGTCTATGTTCATGTGAAGCTTGATCACTTGATCCAAACCAGTCTGTTTTTACTTTTCTGTTTTGCATATCCTGTTGTTTTGATTTTCTAACTGTTCTCTGATCCTAGAAGTTTCTGCCAGCTGCGGGTCCTCAGACTTGTTTTCCCAACTGTATCCATTACACTGTGCAATAAACCTTTTGCGTCCCTCCCTCATATCAGACATCCCAAGCTTTTCTCTTAAGTATTTGTTGTGATTGTTGATGATCCTTTCCCCACATCATGATTGGGAAGGATTGTGTAGGAAATATTCATGCCTGATATTCAGTCCTCCCGTGCATGGGTTCTCCATGCCTCTTTTAGTGGATCTGAGCTATTCCTCATGAATATGGTGATCATGAGGCACATTTGGCTATATAGACATCAACTTTGGAGCAACTATAAAATATGAAGGAAAAGTAATACTTTCTTTCTGTAAAAGTTAAAAGTAAGTTTCTGAGAGGCAAGGAGATAAGGATCAGGTATAAATGGGTGCTTCCTAGACTAGCTGTGTTACATAGTTTTCATTGTTCAATGGTACATTTTTCAAATATTCATTTCTAAGTATTATGTTCATTGTACTAGTAGAAATAGAATTTATTTCCTACATTATTTTTGAATTGTTCAATGTTCACAGAGTAAGTCTCATTATTTGTTATACAAATGTTATATCCTCTTCCTTCATTCATCTCAATGATTGACTGTTCCAGATGCTGAGGTAGAAGGTACAAGTATAGTATGGTATTCAGGGATAGAGTATGGTTCTGACGTCCTCTGGAGAAAAAGGTGAACGAATGGAAAACATGGAGCTCATGCATAACACTTCTAGTATTCCTTTGGCAGGAGATGTGGTGCACCCCTCATGGGTTACACTATGCCCGGAGATTCCTGTGGTTTTGATGATCCACCCCCATGTAGGGCATGTGGATTATGGAGAGCCTGTGGATTTCACATCTTGTCTACTGTTGTACTGGTAGAAGTCTCCCAGTATGCACTCCATAACTGGGCTCAAGGAGTGACGTGATCAGTGGTACCTTGTTGGCCCCCATGTTTGTCAGCCTGTTTCGTAAGGCTCACCCTAACATCTGCAACTGGCTGCTGCTGAGGCCTTTGGACTAATGCCTCTCTCCATCCCATACCTCTGTATCAGAGACGTGTCCTGTTTCATGGCTTTGTATCATTTACTGTGCAAGGTTGTGTTATGTATCCATACATGCTGTTAGTAGAGCTAGGTATGGTTTTCAAGGGTGGGGTAGTTTTTGATGCCTCTAGCAGGAACAATTGTGTTCTCACTAACTGCATAAATACTCTGAGATTACTATGCAATCACCTTAACTTATGTTGCCTGTTCAGTTGATATAAACATTATGGTATAATAGGTTTGGGTCTCTGTTTGCTATTGAGGTTTATAGGCCATTGCTGCAGATTTTTTGGAATATTGGTTGCCAGCATTTTTGCTACCCTAAATGTTCTTGCTAGTGCTACTGCTTCTGCTGTGAACCTTATCCAAACCATATATAGAGCACAATATGTTAATAGTTTGGCTTGGTATGTTTCTGGTGCCCTGGGATGCAGGTGGGCTTGGATAAGATTGTGATATGTTTTATGATTTGGAAACAACAATGATTTATATTGATAATCAAGTAGATGTGCTAAAGACCCGGTTAAAAATGATGTGACATGCTAATGGTTAGTACGCCTGTGTTATCCCTCAGTATGATATGGGCCAATATCCAGTGACATATTTGAGGAATCTGGACCTTTGATAATTTTTTGGGGGGGAGGATCTGGTCATAGGGTCTGAACTCTGGGCCTGGGCGCTGCAAGGCTAGCGGGCTACCACTTGAGCGACAGTGCCATTCTTGCTTTTTTCTTTTTGCTTATGTGGTGCTGAGGAATCGAACTCAGGACCTCATGCATACAAGGCAAGGGTTCTACCACTGAGCCACACTGAGCCACCTTCCCAGCCCTCCTTTGATAAATTAAGGTTAGACATTAGGCAGCTACAGGGTCAGAAATCTGATATTGGTCACTCCACCCTATAGGTAGCACACCCTGCAGACTTAGCTGAGTCAGTTCTCCATTATCTGCAGGGATTCAACCTGGGAAATAGCACTCCTTTTTCCATTTCTTAGGCATTTTCCTGTTTCTTGTTTTCGTATTCCTTTTTCTTCCATTCTTATTGAGATGTATGATCTGCTGCATTTTCTAGGCTCAAGCTGATAGACACTTGCTCAATTTACAAAATAAAAAGGAGGATTTGTTGCAGACTCAGAGGTGCAAGGACTGTCAAGGTGTGAGCAAAAGCTCCACAACCATGGACTGCAAACTTCAGGGCTGTAAGTACTTGCCATTTTCATAGGAGGGAGTGTTCCTTTTAGCTTCTGGGCCTGGGGCCTTAAGTGTAGGAGTTTGGTGGACAAAGGTTGAACTAGAATGAGAAAGGATGCATATGATCTGCAGTTGTTGCCACATTGAGTCCTAGAACAATGTGATGCAAGAACTGGACAGATATAGAAAGTGTCTATAGCTAAGGATATTGCAGAAAGAAAGAGAGATTCATTACTGGCCTGGTCTCTGTCTCTTCCATTATCATCCCCTTGTTTTTCTGGAGCACTGCTGGTGTTGTGGCTGGCCCAAGCAGTGGTAGTATGCTTACCTAGCATGCATGAAGCCCTGGTTCAAGTCCTCACTACCTCATACACAGGAATGCAAAATGTGGAATTGTGGCTCAAGTAGTAGGATGCTAGTCTTGAGCAAAAGAAGTTCAGTGACAGTGTCCATGCACTGAGTTCAAGCCCCAGAGTTGGGACATAAAACACAAGAAATGCAAGTTGGGTGCTGGTTCCTCATGTCTGTAATCCTTGCTGTTCAATAGGCTGAAACCTGAGGATCCCAGTTCAAAGTCAGCCTGGCTACCAACATGTGTGAGACACTTATCTCCAGTGACCACTAGAAATCCAGAAGTGTGTTGTGGCTCACATGGTAGAGTACTTGAGCTCAGAGATGGTTCCCAGGTTCAGAGTACAAGTGCCATGAACGACCAAAAAAAAAAAAAGGATAAAAATATAAGTAAATGCATCAGAAATACAGGCTTGAACAATGAAAACTACACTTCACATGTAGTCTTGGAAGTACTCCAATTCTTTCTGATCCTTTTCTCCTTGCCTCTCAGGAATTTACTTTTTTTGAATGAAATTAATTTTTCTTTATATTATTAGAGGTGCTTTTAAGTTGAAGTCTATAAATCCAAATATGCCCTTTGATTTCCATTTTCATGAGGAATAATTCAGGTCCAAAAAGGAGATATAGAAAACCTATACACTGGAGACCTAAAACCAGGCATGAAACTTTCCAATCCAAACCATCTCAATTATATTGTATGTAAAGGATCACCAAAAATCACAATAAATATTTAAGAGACAAGTATAGGATCTCTGAATATGAGAGAGGGAGACTGTTGCAGACCCTGGGGTGCCTGCCAGGAGCAGGCAAACTGTGAACAAAGGCTTCAGGGCCTTTGACTCCCACCCTCAGGGTTGCAAGTCCTTGCCCTTTCTTGGTTTGAGGAAGTGTGTGTTCTAGCTGTTTGGCCTGGGGCTTTAAGTGAAGGGAGGCTTTGGTGGAAAAGATAGATTGAAGTAGAATGAGGAAAGGTGTGTGCTGTTTGCACTTTTTGGCACAGTGGGCGTAGACCAATATTACACAAGCATTTGAGAAATATAGCAGAATTGTGCCATCAGCCATCTCTCTGTCTCCTTAATTATTATCCCGTTGGCCCACAGAAGTCTTACTTGTGCTCTGTACGACTGTGGCAGAAGGCAAAGATTTATTCCACAGCTTAATGGATAAGGTCTGAGGAGACAAGTCAGAGGTCCCCTAGATATGTAGCCTAAAGCTACTGAGAGGAAGTTTTAGGATCAGAGAAGAGGTAAGAATTCTAAAGAGATTTTCACATGCAAAATGAGAAGACAGAAGCAGACTGGTTTGTAAATGATTAAGATTCACATCAACATAGCCTAGCCTAAACTTCACTCTTCTACTCACCTGCATTCATTCTGACCCCCAAACCACTCTCTTTGTAGGAAAATCAGGGAAATGTGCCATGCTCTTAAGAATCCCTGTGAGGAAACTTTTCACTAGTTACCTGAAGAAATTATTAAAGGAAATCCAAGTAGAGCACAACAAATGCTCACAGACAGTGACCAAGCTCTGAGTTGAAGCCTCAGGACCAACAGCAAAAAGACAAAAAAAACATAAAACCCTTAAATGAAAAGCAAAATTCAGAAACAGCCAAAAACTCATTTTCATTTAATAGATAGATTGGGGATTTTCTGGAAAAAGTAATTGTTTGATTTTGCAAAATTTAAATCAACACAAGGATTATGATGCATATCCACATAACCATCTTCTTATTCTATGCCAGCGTGTAAAATTACACTAATGGAAAATGACCCGTTATAAGTTCAGTGTCTATGAGTATGTTTGTAAGATGAGAGGGGAGGTATTAAACAATGTAAAGCAAAACAGAGATGTAATTTACACTCAGCAGAACACAGGCATAGAACAAAAAGAAAGGTATGAGAAACAGTCTCATAACCTCAATTTCATTATTAGAACTAAGTACCAAAAAGTCAATGCATCCAATTCTCCCCATATATATCCATTTTCTGGTTGGTCTTACAATATTTTACAAAGGAAACAGTGGTTTTGAAGAAGAAACTCAGCTTAGCTCCCACAGCAGGGAGAGAAAAGTCCCAATGCATCCAAGCACTCTTCTGACCAGAGGTGAAGCAAGGTGGCGCCGAGCATCATGGGAATTGTAGTCTCCTTGGAGGGCTTTCGGTTTGAAAGTCCTGAGTTGTTTTTGTTTTTGGAGGGCGGAAGTGGCACAGAGATCTTTTTGGGCATGCGTCTCCCCGCCCCCCTTCTGGATTCTTTCCCTTTGCTTGCTGCTGGAAGTGCCCTGAAGTAAAGTTTGGCCTTCCATAGGTGGGAGCCAGGAGGCAGGCGCCCAGCTCTTCGCAGTGGAGCTTGGGAGCTGTAACTTGAAGGAATCTCAAGCTTTGGAACTGATGTTAGGTAGGAACTGTGGGATTGCTGCTGGAGTCTATCCTCCACGGGTTTCTTTTTCTGGTTCTGTTTTTTTTGGTCATTGGTGGGGCTTGAACTCTGGGCCTGCAAGCAATGTTCCTGAGCTCGTCAGCTCAAGAGGAGAGCTTTATACTTGAGCCAAAGCACCCGTTTTCCCCTCCACGCTTTTCTCCAGTCTGGGGTTGATAATTTGCTTGAGGTTCAGGAGTTTGTGCTGCCATTAGCTTCTGGGCCCTGAGCTGCAAGAACCTGGTTCCCAAATGTCTGAGAGCAAGCTGGGTGATTCTGCAGACAAGGAGAGCCCAAGAGCTGTGCATTTGTACTCCAAGACCAAGGGATTCTTCTATTAATGCATGTGACTTTATTTGCTTTGCCCAGGTGGAAGAGGAGTACAGGAAGAATTCTAGTGAAATTGTGAGGTGTGTGCCTGCCTTGAGTCCTCTTACATGGAAGTTGTATTTAGGGCTTCTGTGTTGTTTCTCCTAGAGATATTTTAATCTTTTTGGCTTGAGGTTTTAATCTCCTGGCTTGAGTTCACAGATGTTTGTTCACCATCCTGTTTCTAGAGACAGTTGTACAGGGGATATTGGAGTAGTGAGTGCTGGTCCTGTATTTTTAGGAATGAAGCCTAGCAATGTTTGAAGCAGAGCACCCTATGAATAAGAATCTCCATTCTAAATGGACAGACCTTTTCTGAGAAGCCCAAAAGGGAAGAAGCAGAAAAGCACAGGCAGGGGAAGATGCTGCTAGCTTCCCTTGCCTTATGCAAAAATTGTTGCTACTTCCCTAAGCACCAGATTCACGTGGTACTCTTTCCTACACCACTCTCACTTTGTGTTGTTGCAAGATTTAAGCTAATTTCTAGGAGTCGTGATGAGCTGGCTTGAGGAATAACCCAGAGGCTAGTTATCAGAGGGTACCTGAGGCTGTGGTTTGGGAAGGTGGGGTAATTGTTATGACTGAAAATATCTATTCATGTAGTAATCCCTAATCCTCTTCTTGCTAATTTATTCAGCCTGGATTACCACTATAATTTTTAGTATGTATTCATTGAAACTTATCTTAAATGTCCCATCTATGGATTTGTTAATGCTAGCTCTAATGTGTTGGCTGTGCCTCGTAGTTCAGAAAGTGTTGGTCGGGGACATTTGGCCTTAAATGAAAAATCACAGAAGAAAACTTGAGGTAATATGTCTTACTCAAGGTTCTATGCTTTGTAGGTGATGGTTATCTTCAGGTGTGTCACTCCTATATGGAGTATTTTATGTTGTATCTTTAGGATGACCAAGGATCTTCCCATGACTGTTTAGGAAAATGAACATTAGGGACTTCTCAAACCTGGGTTTACCTCATCTTTACTCATGTTCCTTTGGCCAAAGCATGTTAAATGGCAAATTGCAAATCATTGCATATGTTTGCAATGGATACAGTGAAATGTACCATTGGACAACCATTATTGAAATAGTATAACACAAGAAATATATTCTGTACATAGTTTCCTCTGTAACTTTGGGTGAAAACTACTGAGTTACATCATGTATGCTTTCCATGATGTTTAAATATGTAAATGAATGAGGTAGAAAACAAATTCCAATGGATTCCTAGGATACCTTTGCATTAAAAAAAGCAGTTCCTACATCCCGAAGTATATTCAGTAATAAATAGTTTCAGTGGAAATGTGATATGTTTTTGCTTTCAGTTATTCAATATTTTTTGTAGGAACATTCACTCTTATAAATGTAGTATGTACATAAACATAGAAATTAGTTGGTTTAATAATATCTATCTACCAGGAAATGGACTGGATTTGTATTTATTGTAGACTTTAATCCTCTGCCTGAGACATTAAAGATTCTTCTCTTATGAGAAGTCTTTGCCGTTTTCCAGCCCATGTATTATGTTGCAAGAGGAAATTCTGGGCCGAAAGTCTCACAGATTCATTTCTGAATACGTCATTTGTCTTGTATCCCAGCCATGCTTCCAGAATCTTCTGCTCATTGTCAGCAGCAAGACGAAATGAATGGATCTCTGGTGAGTTGTTTTTTTTATTTCTCATTTGGTTTTATTCCATTATATGAACCTAAAGATGTTCAAGAATTTAAAACAATTCCAACCACACAGATTCAGCCTCAGGAACATATTCATATGGCTTATAGATTATCAGATTAAGATTGCTTGTAGGTTTAGCAGATTAAATGGTTATATTCTTTCTAAGTTGAATGCAGATTGGCTTCAGAATGTCTAGGTTTCATCTTCTCATAAAATGTAATCAAATCTGTTATTTGATGTAATGACACTGAGCAGGTTTCTTCTCATGGAAGGTGAAGGATAGCTTGCAAACAGATCACATCCTCATGAGCAACGTTAAACTATTTCAATGAAATTTTCTTGGAATTGCTGAAATAGTGTTATGGACAGACACACATTCATGTGTTGTTATGGAGTGATTAGCCTATATGTACTTAAATTACTCTCCATATATAGTACTTGGTCGACTTCATGGTCTTCTTCTTACTTGAAACTTAGGATATATTTGTTGCTAAACTTTATGGTCTTTCTACAAATTCCTGTTTATTTTCTAAAGTATCCTCACAAAATTTCTTTCCTCTATTTTCTCTCTCTATTTTTGATTTTCTACTCACTAGTGTTGGTTATTTTTCTCTTTCTCTCTCTTTGTATCTATCTTTCTATCAATTTTTTCTTACTTTTCTCATTCCCTCTTTCCTCCATATGTGTCTCAGTTGTTTCTTTTCATCAAATGATCTATCTGGGAACTATTTTTTCTTAGTGATCAGTTTTACTTTGCTGACATGGCTCTTAGGTTTGACATTTTTCTTACCCATTGTATAGGAAAATTGTTCCCTAGAGAGTTCTACAGGATTCCAGAAACAAAATTAGAAAATCACAAAAACATAAACAGATAGACTTAGGGAAAAACCGGGGTTCAGAAGGCTCTCTGGCACTTGGTCCCTTGGTGCCAGCAAGCAAGCATAGTTCCTTGAGTGCACACAGGGAAGATTACCATTGATAACATGCAAAAATGAAGTATCTATATTAGTAGTACAATCAGAGCCACAACAGGTTGTGAGGAAAACATGTTTCCTAATGTCCTGAGACAGAAGACTGGCTCCCAGATAAAATGCCTACATGAAGTTCACCTTACCTAGCCTTGAAGGTGAACAGCAGCTCAGTTTCAGATGCTATCTTTCTATCTTTCCAACAGTAAGGAAAAGGCCTGCCCTCCAGTCTCTTAACCCTCTCCAGAATTCTCTTTTAACCCTTCTGTGGCCAGCTCTCAGTGTTCTCATTGCGGTCAGGCTGGAATTCCAACCTCTCAAACCTTTTCCCCCTTCAGCTCAACTTCAGAGTTCCCCACAGAAAAGTATTTCCTTCGCCCAACTTATAAACTACAAGAAAATCAGTTTTCTCCTGATTCGGTTATCTTTAGTCTAACTTCATTTGATGTGGTATTTGTTTTGTCTTTCCTTCCCACTACTTTTGAATATTTTAATTCACTGCCAGTATATGATAGGAACTGGTTTTGATAAAAAAAAAATACAGTGACAAGGTGTTCTTTATTAGAAATATCACTTGTTGCAAAATCTCACGGATGATTTCTCAGGAATTGATTTGGATCTCTGAGAAATTTTGCGATTAACTAACACAAGTGGAAATATATCCTTAGGGATCTACTGGAGAAATGACTCAGAAATATGTGACACATTGGAGCATTTGTTCATATTCATCATTTTTGTCATATTTAGTATTCCTTGAGCTTCTATATATTTTCCTCCACCTTCCATGAAGTCTATTAAAATGAAAATATTGTAAAGAATATTTTATTCCCCTTCCACATATATTTTGTATTGTAGTATGTAGGCAAAGTTTACAAAACTTCATGGTAGCAGTTCTTTTTACATAGGATGGAAATATCAGGGTATCTGTGACCACTTTTCAATATTTAGTATTTAAACCAAACATGGTTAACCTAAGGTATTTTTATGTGTGAACTCAATTAAATCATATATGGGCAAAATAAATCATTAGCTACTTTCTGGAGTACTTAGTATTTTTGAATATTCATGTGGACACTGCTTCTCATAGGTCTAGTAATATTCTATGTTCTGTATTCCATGTCATATCCTGAATGTGTTCTGCTTGCTTATGAGAGTACCTGTTAATAGAAAGTCAAAATAGGATTTAGGGTGAAGCAGTATATGTAAATGCAGTAAAAATATTTGTTTAATTCATTGTTACCCTTATATGTACTAAAATTTTATCAAAAAATGATAATATAATTTTTCAGACACCTCCTTAGACTTATTGTTGTCATGCCAGATTATTGTCTCCTTAGAGTTTTTATCTTGCCTCTATTGCTAGCAGCAGAAATGTGTTTGCATGCAATAGGGAAACTGTAATTTTTTATTGGTCTTGGGGCTTGAATTCTGGGCCTGGTTCTTGTCCCTCAGCTCTTCAGGTCAAAGTGAGTGCTCTACCACTTGAGTGACAGTGCTACTTTCAGTTTTCTGGTGGTTTATTGGAGATAAGTGTCTCATGGACTTTCCTGCCTGGGCTGGCCTTGAACCTAGATCCTCAGACCTCAGCCTCCTCAATAGCTAGGAGGATAAGCCACCAGTGCCCTGCCAATCTGTGTGTTTTAATGACCAGGTTTATATATTGTCCAATATTTCTAATTTGCTATTTAATTTTCCCAGTGAATAGATAACACAGCAAGCTGCAAACATTTAATGTAAGACAAAAGCATACCTGCAGCATAATGAAATTCCTGATTGGAATTCTCATGACCCAGGTCTAATTTCTTGATGGAAATGTGCCATTACAGAAGCTGATGTCATTTGATGATGTGGCTGTGTACTTCACATGGAAGGAGTGGCAGGATCTGGATCCTGGTCAGCGGACCCTTCACAGAGATGTAATGCTGGAGACCTATAGCAACCTAATGTCCTTGGGTGAGCAAAGGTCACTTTTTCTTGGAAGATCAAGTGCTTTTATTTTAGTAGACTTTTGACTGTTTATGTTATCTAGGTCTAAGATTCCAGTCCATTCCCAGCTAAAAACTGCTAGTATAAAAGCCAGCCAAATTGAGGTCTGGGAGCTTGGTGTTGTTTGCCTTTGCACTACTGCATGAACCACAACTCCATTTTGGCTTTTGTTTTGGGGTATATTCTGGGTTTCCTTGCCCAGGTTGGTTTCAAGCCTGCCACTTCAGATCTCATCTCATCAATGAAGGATTAAAGTTTGAACCATAACATTTTCTAAAAACAAACAAACAAAAAAAAAAAACACTAAAAAAGATTCCAGTCCATGGGAAGTGTCATTTCTTTGTAAGGGAAACTTCAACTTCCTTATATGTAACTCAAGAGCTAATTTTATTTTCAGTCTTTAAGATTTCTAATCAATTTTGGACAAAAGTTCTAAACTATGATCCAATAATAGGAGACTGACTTCCCAGACTTGGGGTAATTATTATAGGTGGATCTACAGTCTAGATAAAATATACATTACTACTGACAG
This sequence comes from Dipodomys spectabilis, assembly GCF_019054845.1. Lineage (NCBI taxonomy): Eukaryota > Metazoa > Chordata > Mammalia > Rodentia > Heteromyidae > Dipodomys > Dipodomys spectabilis. The sequence continues at coordinate 2,810,144 of NW_024870904.1, read as the reverse complement.
TATGATCTGGAAATCAGTAGGTGAAAGTGTGTATTTGTAAGCCAAACTTGACACAGAGTTTAGTGCATGCAGATTGGATTTCTAGATACTCTGGAGGCTGAAATCTGAAGATTTTGGTTTGAAGCCAGGAACTGTGGAAAAGTGACCATGAAACTCTTATCTCCAATTAACCATTCAAAAACTAGAATCGTAGGCAAGACTCAAACTAGTAGAATGCTAGCTTTGAGCAAAAGAGCTGAGTTCAAGCCACACAATGCCACAATAAACTCAAAGCTGGGGGCAACTCCACCATGGAGTTATTAAGAATAGAGAAACCATGGGCTGGGAAGATGGCTCAGGGATAGACAAATTCCCTTGCATACTTGAGGCCCTGTGTTCGATATCTCAGCACCACATAAGCAGGGAAATAAAACTAGAATTGGTGTTGTGGCTCGTGATAGAGTGCTAGACTTGTGCTTAAGAGCTGAGAGACAGCTCCCAGGCCCAGAGTTCACGCCCCACAACTCGACGGCCCCCCACAAAAACAATTGAGAAACCAGATTTAGGAGCAACCTTGCAAACAGGATGTCTGCGACCTTCCATTAATGATGACCCAGCAAGAGCAATTGTTCTCCACTATTTCTTATTCACAGGGCACTGTGTTCCTAAACCTGAATTGATTGTGAAGCTGGAGCAAGGTGCAGAACCATGGATAAGAGAAACCTCAGACAAGAATTTTACAGGTTGGTTAAAGCATCTTGAATGGTGATGATGGATCCAGAGCCCAGTGGGTCTGTTTATATTGAGCGGTATGGAGCAATAGTATTCCTAGTGCCTCTGAGTCATGTGTGGCAGAGAACTAGGTGATCCTTTGTCTCAAGGAATTGTCAATCCAGAATTCACATGGAGACACCCTGAATTTGGTGTGCCAGTGTAGGCAGTGTTAGCAATTCCCTTTTTCTGTAGAGAAGTCATTCATAAAGAGAAAAAGAGAATAAGAAATGTAGAAAGGAGATCTCATTTTCTTTTAAACTAGTATTATGCAGGTAGGAGGAAAATAGGAGTATGCTAGGGCTGCTATCCTCTGATCGGGACAATTTCTTATCAGTGGTGCTGGGCATAGAGGGCGATTCAGAATGGAGGCATGAAGAGTATGGAGATGAATAATTTCAGGAAATATTTCCTGGGAAAACATATAATAATCTAAAATACAGAAAAACATTATTTTGCACTGTAAAATGTCAGTACTACTTTCTTAATTACTACATTGCAGAGAAATGTATATATTCTGCATAAAGCAATGTTTTGATATTTGAAAATCTAGTAAGAAAATGTGAGGAAATATCGTTATCGTAAGGAATTTGTGGGTCTCATTTATGTTTTTGTCTATTTTTCTATTATTCATTTTAGATGTCCCAGAAATGGAGGATGTGATTAGCACCTGTCAGGAAAGTCACAATAAATATCTCTCTGAAGTAGCAGTCATGAATACTAACCCAGGGGAGGAAAAAGTGAGACTTATAAAAAGTTTTCATTTGAGCTCCATACAGAAGTCAGAACTGATTAAGTATAATGGGAACTCCTTAGAGATGAGGATAGAAAAGGTCACTGGGTGTCAGAACATGGGTGTTTTCAGTGAACCTGGTAAGATGTGTGCTGCATATAGTCCTCATGTGTCTTCTGTAGTTGAAGAATATAAACAATGTGAAAAGTCACACACTGTTGTCCCTCAGAGAACACACACAAGAGAGAAACCTCATGAATGTAACGTGTGTCGAAAGTCTTTCACCAAGAAATCAAAGCTTACTGTCCACCAGAGAACACACACAAAAGAGAAACCTTTTCAATGCAACATTTGTGGAAAATCTTTCACCTGCAAGGCATATCTTACTAGCCACCAGAGAACACACAAAGGAGAGAAACCTTATGAATGTAACATGTGTGGAAAGTCTTTCGCCAGGATGGCATACCTTACTGTCCACCAGAGAACACATACTAGAGAGAAACCTTATGAATGTAACATGTGTGGAAAGTCTTTTACCAAGAAATCAAACCTTACTGTCCACCACAGAAAACACACAGGAGAGAGACCTTATGAATGTAACCTGTGTGGAAAGTGTTTCACCCAGAAATCAAATCTTACTGTCCACCAGAGAACACACACAAAAGAGAAACCTTTTGAATGTAAGATTTGCGGAAAGTTTTTCCCCCACAAGGAATATCTTTCTACCCACCAGAGAACACACACAGGAGAGAAAATTTATGAATGTAACTTGTGTGGAAAGTCCTTTACCTGGAAGTCAACCCTCACTGTCCATCAGATAACACACACAGGAAAGAAACCTTATGAATGTAATGTGTGTGGAAAGTCTTTCACCAAGAAATCAAAGCTTACTGTTCACCATAGAACACACACAAAAGAGTATCCTTTTGAATGTAACATTTGTGGAAAGTCTTTCACCTGCAAGGCATATCTTACTAGCCACCAGAGAATACACACAGGAGAGAAACTTCATGAATGTAATGTGTGTGGAAAGACTTTCACCCAAAAGGGTAACCTTACTGCCCACCACAGAACACACACAGGAGAGAGACCTTATGAATGTAACCTGTGTGGAAAGTGTTTCATCCTGAAATCAAGGCTTACTCGCCACCAGAGAACACACACACAGGAGAGAAACCTTATGAATGTAACACGTATGGAAAGTCTTTCACCAAGAAGTCATACCTTACTTGCCACCAGACAACACACACAAGAGAGAAACCTTATTAATGTAACATTTGTGGAAAGGCTTTCACCTGGAAGTAAAACTTCACTGTCCATCAGAAAACACACATGAAAGAAACCTTATGAATGTCATATGTGTGGAAAGATTTTCAGCTAGAAGCTTCACCTTACTTTCCACCAGAGAGCACACACAGGAGAGAAATTTTATGAATGTAACCTATGTGGAAATTCTTTCACCCAGAACATACACCTTTCTGTCCATCAGAATAAAACCCACCAGAGAGAAATGTTATGTATGTAGTAGGCATGGAAATTCTTTCATCTGAAAGGCAAACCTTAACATCCATCACAGAACACAAGGAGAGAAACCTTATGAATGCAACCAGTGTGGAAAGACCTGGAGTTCACAGCTTAACACACATAAGTTGATTCACACAAATGAAATAACTTAGGATTGTACCAAATGGGGAAAGTCTTTGATCTGTAAGAAAATTGAAATTGCAATACAGAACCAATACAGGATAGAGACCTTATGATATAGCAGATGTGGAGTCCTCCAACTACAAGACACAGCTCAGAGTGCATCACAGAACACCAAAACACACAGAAACACAGACACATACTCTCACACACAAAGAGGAGAGAAATCATATGTAGGAAAATATGGAAACGTTTTCAAGAAAAAGTCCTAACTCAGTTTCCATCAGAGAACAGACACAGATGAGAAAATACAAATATATCAAATGTGGATAGTCCTTTACTAAGTATTCATAGATCCAAGTTCATATAACACACAGCAGAGAAATCTCAAAAATATTACAAATGTGGAAGGTCTTTGACCTGAAAGGAATATCTCAGTGTTTATGAGAGAACTGACTCACATAGGAGAAAAGAAAGTAGTGCATAGAACATATGTGAAATGACTTTCAATCAGAACTGAGTCCTCATCATATGTGAGATCATGCACAGGAGAGAAATTATGAGTATAGAAAACATTTTGCCAGAAGTCTTATCTGTACAGGTATCAGAGACCTGGACACATGACAGAATTTCTGTAAATATAAACATGAGAGGAAGTCTTTCAACCAGAAGCCAACCTTCAGCAATTATTAAAATATTCACCCAGGAAAGAAACCCAATGTAGGAAAATCTTTGTCAGAAAACCTCTGTAAATTATACAGAGAAATTCTTCATGGCAGAGGTAAGTTAGGGGTGATGGGAAACCATTCTTCACTCTTCAGCTCTCTTTGAGCCAACATTTGTCATTATGTTGAGTGTGGATGGTGTCCTTCAATATTATCCAAAGCATGTAGAAACAACCAGTCTCGACAAGGAATTAAGAAATTGAAATAATTCACTTGTGTCTTTTATACTAAGGAATGGTGTGTCAAGGTAATTTGTAAACTCCTCTTAGAAATATGAGTTCTAGCCCTTTGGGACTGGATTCAGATCATCTCCAACATGCTTATGGGAACAATAGATGAGTAAATACTGTTATGATTGGAGGCAAGAACATGAGAACAACCATATTTCTACTGCTCCCTTAAGTCTCCCTCTGTATGTGTGATCCATGCGTTATAATACAAATGACTTACTTATTCCAGTTCAGTTTTTGAGTGGAAGATCTAAAGGAAGATATTAGTCCTTATTTCAGTACATACATAGTAGTAAAGTCTTTCTCAGAGGGGTAACAATGCTCAAAAGGAAATGTATTCATGACCTAACTCATAATATGTAACCAATCTGTACAGTATGTTTACAATAAAATATATATTTAAAAATATGATAGAGTAATAAAGACTAGAATCTGCATTGTGCCTTGGGGGAGAACCCCAAAGTGTCTTCAGTGCTTGCTCTTTTCTTTAATTAATCATTGGTGATGAGCAACTTGTGATTGATTCACTCTTAGCCTATTTAGTTGTTCTGCTGAGCAAGCTATTATAAAACACCAATGTGGATGATGTGTCGCACCTGTGTTATCTCATAGAGGGCCAAAGTGGATAGGATATTAGGGGAAATAATTGAGCACACAAAGATATTGATCAACCTCTCACAAAAATTGAAGTTAACTAAAAAATAAAACCATCTGCCACTTGAGTTACAGCATCACTTCTAGGCCCTGAGAGGAAGGAAGGAAAGAAGGAAGGATAGAAAGAAGGAAAGAAAGAAGGAAGGAAGGAAGGCAGGAAGGAGTGATGTGAGAGAGGGAAAGAGGAAGGGAAGGAATGAGGAAGAAGGAAGAAATAAACTATTCAAAAGAAGAATGTTTAATTTTTGGTGAATGTGAGAATTATTGTTTCAGAGGTGGGGCTCAAGAAAAATGGCTTTTACAAAAGTTAATTCTTGAACTGTTTACAAAATTATAAGGAGGCTGTAACATTTTATAAATTGACTTAATATTTCAAGTATTCCATCTAAAATAATGTGGCTTCCAACAAATATACTGTTTTCTTTTACAGAAACACAAAGTTTGATCTAACATTAGAATTTCTAGAGCCAAGATAGATGCCACTGTATAGTTATGTAATTAAAGATATCCTGGAAACATTTAGAAAAAAATGTTTGTTACATCAGAAAGTGCTTAATTAGTAAACCAAGACCAAGACTCCATATGCTATAGAAGCCAGTCATTCTACATATGTCCACAGCTGTTTTGTTACATGAAGGGCTCTATTTTCACACTTTCATGAAGAAATGTTTTTGTGCCAATATGAGGTCTTCAACTCAGGGACTGAGTTGAAGCCAACGAGAGCTCCTAGGAATCTAAAAAGCTAGCAATCAAAGCATGAGCCCTGTGGGCTGTTCTGAAGAAATCTTTCTCTGCGAATAAGAGGTTTCATTTAGTGCTTCACCTCAGGCTTCCTGTGCCTTCAACAATTTTAATTGTTCAAAGAGAATTCTTAAATCCTGGCCAGGATTCCATTTACAAGATAAGGACAGTGGACTTCACATTGCCAGATTTAGCTAGGTTGCTAGCTTACCCCCTCCCCTCACACTGTTCACCCATCTGTTTATCTACTGAGGCCTAGTAAAGAAGAAAAAAATAGGGGGATTAGGAGGCCCTTGGCCTTTCTACTTGTACCATACACACACACATACACAAACACCAGCTATTTGGATATAGTTCATTCTCCCATTTTTACAAACTGGATGCTTTCCGATAAAGGATGGTTCATGGACCAGAGTCCCTTCTACCTAGGCCTGTCATATAGCTGTCATTAAAACTCATGAACCAACATACCACATTCAAAGTAGCCCTGATGATAACATTTTATTTTTGATTTTATCACTTTTGTTATTATCATTTGGCTAATAGTTTTGCTTGAGCTCAAAATTTAAGGAACTTGCTGCTCACTGAATTGGTAAAATACCCTTTCCTTCTTTTAGTTTAAAATCAGCAATTAAAAATGAGCAATTACAGTCCCTCGTGTGGAATCTTAGTTACTCAGGAAGCTGAAATTACAAAGGTAGTATTTGTAGGCCATCCCATGCAAAAGCTTCATGAAAATGGTATCTTAGCCAAGAAAAGGATGGATCTGGTCATATGTGCCTATCTTGTTTGCTACTTGTGATATGTAATTATTACAATTAGTGTGTTGAAAAGCCCAGACAAAGAAACAAGACCCTAAGGTGCAAAATGAGTGATACAAAAGGGCATCTGGTATAGAAGGTAAAGGAAGCCTCACAAATTTTTGCCTCTGAATTCAACCTGAGGACCACTAATATGATCTGTGAAAACAATGCATTCTTCCAAATATTTAGTGGAAGAATTTGGATGTGGTTTACAGAATGATAGGTAAACAGTCCTTTACTGAGATTGCAAAAGGACCTTTGCATATGTCTATATGATGTTATGAATTTTATATCCTATTCTGTGGAAACCATGAGTCCTGCTTGGATCAAGTAGTTAAGATCTCCTGATCTAACGGGGCACTGGTGCTTCACATCAGAATTCTTAGTTGCTCAAGAATATGAGGTTTAAAATCACAATTGAAAGGCCAACTAGGTAGTAAAGGCTGTGAGACTGTTATTGCCAATTATCAAGAAATTTCCCACAAGTAGTGCTGTGAATCATGCTGATAGGTTGTCATCACATTTGTTCCTTTATTACAAAATCTGAGGGACAGTACCCAGACCCTGAGTAGAAAGAACTCCAAGGCCAGGGAAGATATTTTGTAAAAATGGGTTCTTTGGCCTTCATGCAGGAAAGTTTCCAATCCTATAGAAACCTAAAATACTCCATGGGATATAGTCATTGTCCCTCAATTGAAGTTCATATTGAAATGGCTTATAAGCGTGGGTAATGATAAATTGTCACAAATAATTTGATACCTTTTGTCATGTGAATGCACATGCACATACCTTTATGTTTCTGACTAGTTCATAGTTCCTTGCAGAGGTTCAAGTTACTATGTAGGACAATGTGGTCCACATCTGTAAGGTGTGGAATTAGACATTCGAAGAGAGATCTCAACATCTAAACTGTGGCCAAATATTTCAGTATACTTGAAACAGGATCATAAGAAAAGGGGTCAAGTAGTGATCATATAAGATCCCAGAATACCAATATATTTGAATGAGAAGACAATGGTGTTCTACTGTGTGCACACAAATGTAAGAGAAATACTCTTTTCAGTCTGTTCTGTCGAGATGTGCAGAAGCACTTTTGCTGTTCTTCCCTTATGGACTGCAATTTATTTCAAGGCCACTCCCAGGAGTGAATGACAGGATATTTAGTTTCAGCTCATTCTAAAAGCTCCTATGTCCTGAGAAGAGAAGTGGTGAACCATGACTTGGCTACATATCCACCCTAGACCTAATCACTAAGAGTGGGTTAAGTTATATAATTTTTCAGAATGTCAACGGTCCTACCACAAGGTTCATACTGTAGCAATATCCAAAGTTAGGCTTTAGAAAATTCTGCCTTTGTTCAAAGATTTCAACTCTAAATTAGATTATTTTCAATAGACATTCATTGAATGTTACTGGATAAAGTATACAAACATAGTCATATCTATGTTACAGAACATTGTGATATCATCAGCAGGGGCAGTTCATATGAGCCAAAGTCATGACCCTGAAGAGTCTGCTCTCCAGAGATCTAAGTATTTAACCAAAACCCTCCAGTACCCAACCAGTCATGACCCCAATGAGAGAGCAGGATGTTAGGTGAATCCTTGTTTCTTCTTGAGGTTAACCTGGAATGATGCACTTCAGAATGACTGGAAAGGACAGAAGCTGGGATACTGAACACAGTGGGTACTGAACAAGGCTATCATAGGATTTTCATTAGAACCTCAGGGACCACCCAAGGCCTCCTTCCATTACCTTGAGCACTTATATCTTTATTGTTGTCCACCTCTAGGCCATTTTTCCTCCCATAATTAGCATAGTATTAGTTGTACATTTTTCTTGTTCCTTTGAGAAACATCTTACCCTAACCTCTCTTTTCGGTTTCCTCAATGAATTGTGAAGATCTTATAAATATTTTTTTGTTCAGGTTTCTTGATCAGAAACATCCTTGTATGAAGTCCCTGTTATAGAGTTGTCAGTACTTTGAGAAGTACTAACAGCTAACCATCTTTTTTTCACTTGTCAATGGGGTCTGAGCAAAACCAAGCCAAATCTTTATATGTGCATTCTAACTTAAATGTTTGTTACCAAAAGTTTGATGTGGAGACTTCATCAGGTGTGTTGGAAATTGGTTGGGCTCATAGTCTAAGCCAGAACTCAAAATGGAAGGTACAGGAAAGAAAAGATTGATGAGGAGCCAGCCGAGGAGAGGAGCACAGTGCCAAAGTCTTCATGCAATATGCAAACCTGGCAAGCCCCTTGGGACAGGAGTAAGGAGCCCAGATCAGGGCCTGTGCTACCCATCAGTACACCACCAGCACCACATGGCACCTCTAGCATGGGACATGGTGTGCCCAGGTTTCAGGAGGGCTGACTGTTGACACAGGGACCTGTTAGTCAAGTTAAGCCAGTGGCCTAATGTAATTGTCTTGTCTTTGTAGATGATACAATTGCTGTGGACAAGAAGAATTGGTAGTAAAACTATTGTCTGATGAACTAGTTAAAATTCTTCAGGATATTTGTGTGTGTGTGTGTGTGTGTGTGTGTGTGTGTGTGTGTGTGTGTGTGTGTGTGTGTATGTATGTGTGTGTCCTAAGAAGAAAACAAATTGAAAAGTAATTCAGAGAGAACTAAAATGACAGGAGTGTCAGACTTAAGTCCTCACCAAGATAGATCCATTACAATCACAACCAATAAATGAAAAGGAAAGGTTTCCTTCACTTATTTTTACCTACCTTGGCAAAGCCCATTGTGTTCAAAATAATAAGAACAGAAATGTATGTGGTGATGCTTACTGTTGTACAACAGTAGTTTACAAGAGACAGCAGAGGCATAGAGTCTCTTCTGTGTGCGGCCCCTGCACTCACTGGAAAGGAGGACAGTAGTATTGAAAGGGAACGAAAGTTACTTGTAAGTTTGTCTTTCAAATTGCAGAGGAAGCATTGACTAAATGAGCAGACGTTTTGTTTTGGTGGTCCTTCGGCTTGACCTCAGAGGCCAGGTGCTGTCCCTGAGCTGCTTTTGCTAAAGGGTAGCATTCTACCACTTGAGCCACAACACCACTTCCAGGTTTTTCTGTGCATGTGGAACTGAGGAATAGAACCCAGCTCCTCATTCTTGCAGTGCAAGCACTGTACCGTTTTGCTACCTTGCCTGTCCTATAAGCCGACTTTTTAGGTTAAAAAGAAGAAAGAATAGGTTGGTATGTAGTATCCACCTTCCATGTGCAAGTCCCAAGGTTCAATCCCCCAAAGTGAAAGGAAGAAAGTAGAAAATGGAATGATATGAAGTATACAGATACAAGAACAAAGAAAAATAGAAGAACAAAGGCAATGAGCAAGTATTTAGGTTTTTGTTTGTTCATAATTGTTTCTTTTTTCTTTTAATTGTTGGCTGTGTGGTTTAAACTCAGGGAGGTCCTGCCATATTCCCTAAGCTTTTCACTAAAGGCTGGCATGCTACCACTTCCAGCCAGAATGTCACTTCTAGTTTTCTGGCATTTAATTGGTGATAAGTCACAATGAATTTTCTGCTGATGTGGTGCTGAGGAGTGGAACCCAGTGCCTCATGTTGCAAGGCAAGCACTCTACCACTGAGCCACACTCCCAGCCCTGTCTCCATTCTTAAAATAGTGTGGATGGGGCTGGCAATGTGGCTTAGTGATAAAGTGCTTGCCTACCATGCATGGAGCACTAAGCTTGATATCTCATTACCTAACAAACAACAAAAACTACCAAACACCCTAGAAGTACTGGTGCTGTAGCTCAAGTGGTAGAGTGGTAGGCTTCAGCATAATGAAATTCAGGAACAGTTCCCACACCATGAGTTCAAGCCCCAGGAATGTCAAACAACAACAACAACAAATGAGCAAATGAAAACAAAAAACCCATTGTCAGGAAGTTTCATTGATAAACACCACACACACACACACACACACACACACACACACACACACACACACACACACACACACACACACACATACACATGCACACACACACACACACACATTTTTTTAAACCATATTCACCTCCTTTACTTTGTGTGCTCACCCACTGGGCTCCAAATGCTACCTACATTCATAGGAGAAATTATTCTATGTTTCTGTTGTTTTTGCATTCGTAAAAAAATTATTGTGGGGGCTGGGAAGGTGGCTCAGTGGTAGAGCGCTTGCCTTGCATGCCTAAGGCCCTGGGTTCGATTCCTCTGCACCACATAAGCAAAAAGAAAATAAAAAGAGGGAAATGGCGCTGTGGCTCAAGTGGTAGAATGCTAGCCTTGATCTTAAGACCTGTGGGACAGCGCCCAGGCCCAGAGTTCAAGCCCTACGACCAGCCCCCCCCAAAAAAAAATTATTGTAAAGGTGATATATACACATATACATCTGTACATACATACATATATGTATGTCTATACATACATATATGTACATATACATATGTACATATACATATGTATATATATGTATATGTACATATACATATACATATATATACACATATGTATATATACATATGTGTATATATACATCTATGTATATATACATATATATACATATATACATCTATGTATATATACATATATACATCTATGTATATATACATATGTGTATATATATGTATATATATATGTATATATACACACATAGATGTATATATGTATGTCAAAGTTACATAAGCCAGGTATTGAATTCATTACTTGATTGATTACTCGATTGATTTCATTGATTTCATTACTTATAGAACAATATGCATTTTTGCACAATTCCAACCACTTTTGAAAAGTAGCATTTATTTCCATATAACCCAGTATAATATACCAATATTAGGTATTGATCTTATTGTCTGGGTACTGTCCCTGACCATTTTATCTTAAGGATCTATCACTGGAGCCATCTATCAATTTCTACCCCTGGATTTTTAGGTGATTAATTGTAGATAAGAGTTTCATTGACTTTTCTGAAAGGGCTGGATGAAATCTCAATCCTCAGGTCTCAGGTTTACTACCATGAGACACTTGTGTCCAGCACCTTTAAATATTATTATATGCACTATGTTATTTGTGGTATGTTTTTTCTTTTCATTATTCATGCAGCTTGATCTCTGGGCCTGGGCTCTGTCTCTCAGCTCTTCAGCTCAAGGCTAATGCTCTACTACTGAACCCACAGCACCACTTTCAGATTCTTCTGTTTATGTGGTGCTGAGCAACCTAACCCAGGGCCTCATGCATGTAAGGCAAGCACTCTGCACTGAGCCACCTTTCCAGCCCCTACAGTAGCATTTTCAAAGGAATATATTAGGCCTTACATATTTGTTTGTTGCACAGATTCAACAAACCATAGAACCCAAAGACTTGCCAAAGTAGGGCACCTATAGTAAACATGCAATCTTTGAAAAAACTGGCATTATCCTATGAAAAATGCATTGTAACAACTATTTAGTAGGATTTAAGTTGTAATAGGTATCAGAGGTGATTTACAGTGTATAGAAGATTGTCTGGAGATTATATTAGAGGTGATTTGCATGGTATAGAACGATGTGTGCAGGTTACATGAAAGCAAACTAAGAAATACATGTCAGATGAGACAAACATAATAAATAGCAAAGTAATCACTAAAATGAAACCATGTTAATATTGTAATATAAAAATAGTAAATATATCAGGTACTGTCTGATTTGAACAGAAGAAAACATACTCAAAAAACTCAAGCCAAACAGATATACATTAATTATCAAGAAATAAAATTAAATCAATATAAACATACCATATGCAACAATCATTATTGAAAAATACAAGTAGTCATAATATGAAAGGAAAGGAACCTCAGCACAAATTGTGTTACCACAGATACGGAGCATTGATAATAACAAGCAAATTATAAATCTGTATAACAAAAGTTCTATTCTGAAAAGTAAAGTCTACAAAGACATGATTAAAAGGACAAAGAATGATAATTTCTTTAATCTATCATTATGATTGGAGAAGTAATATTCCTCTTAATGACTGTATAACTAGACAAATGGTCAGTAGAAACACAAACAGGGATAGCATTATCTTTACTAAATGCTGTTTATAAAGCACTATGCAGTTATATTTACCAAGACAGACACTCTGACAATAGACCTGAAGACAAATTGTCTAGAAATCAGTATGACAAATAAATCTGTGATAAGAATACAAAAAAATCCAACAATATGTTTCTAATAATCTAACAGTAAAATAAACAGAAGGAAACCAGAATGAATATGTAAAAATATATGTATGCTATCATTGTGATTTATTAAAGAGAGCTACTTTCTTACTTCACTTGTGAAATAAAAACAATTGCTTTCAATTATGTATGGTGTATTCACGTGTATATCTTCTGGTGTGTGTGGCAGAGTCATAGAATGTGAGGGAAATAGGGTGATGAAAATAAAATATACAACTCAAGAGTAGAGATAGGAGGGAGAGATTGGGAGAGAATGAAGGCATGGAAGACACTGTATGAAAGGAAGGTTATTTTTAACCTCACTCATGACATATCTCTCTCTAAATCACCTCCATAATAAGATTAAATTACATTAATTATAAAACAATACCTCCAGCATAAACGATCTGCTTAGTGAAGAAAATCTACCACAGGTAGAACAGGTCCAGTTGTTAGAAACACAATACAACACTTAATTTGAAAGATAAACTATTTCAGTTTAGGTTGCAAAATAACTCTACATAAACCAGAAACAATAAACTATTTCATTGTAGTATCCAATTAAGTATTAATGTTAAATGTTGAAGTAAGAAAAATCAAGGCAAGTACTTCTTGCTCAGACTGTCATTTTAGCCTAGCTACTAAGGAGGAAACTGAGGTCTGCAAGCCAGCCTGGATAGACAACTCAAACTAAGCAGCTAATGAACAGGTTAGAGGTATGGCTCAAGTGATAGTGCCAACAGTGAGTGAGGAAGTTGACTGACTGTGAGACCTGCAGTTCAAGCTCCAATAGTAGCTCAAGAAAACCATGAGGTATGTTTATTACTGTGTTTCTAAGTTAGAAAATCTTCATCTCAGCTATAAAGGGAAAAGAAGATGAGTGGAGGAGGGCGAGAAGGGAAGCAAAAGGTCAGGAAAAAGAAGGAAGAAGAGAGGACAAGAGAGTAGTGGAGTGGAGGGGAAAAGAGGAAAAGGGAAAAGAAGAGAAGAGAGATGGGGAGAAAAGTTTCATGGCATCAGATTTGACAGTAAGTGGTCTGGGAAGATTGCTCAGTGGTAGAGTGCTTGCTTATCGTGCATAAGGCCCTGGGTTTAATTCCTCAGCACCACATAAACAAAATGTTGGAAGTGTTCCTTTGGTTCAATCTGTAATGTACTCACCTTGAGCTGAAGAGCTGAGTGACAGCACCCAGGCCTACAGTTCAAGACTCACTGCTGAGAAAAAAGAAAAGAAAAGAAAAAAAAATAAAGCAAGATTTGGCAGTAACCCCATAAATAAAACTCCAAAACTACCTCTTGGAAAAACCAAACAAAAAAACAAACAATGTGAGTCTCTGGTGGATCACACCTATAATATTAGGTACTCAAGAGGGTGAGATCTGAAGATCGGGTCTCAAAGTCAGCCTGGGCAGGTATAGCTGTGAAACTCTTACTTCCAGTAAATCACCAGAAAACAAGAAGTGGTGCTGTGGTCAAAGTGGTAGAGTGTTAGTCTTGAATTTAAGAGCTGAGGGACAGTGTTCAGTCCCAGAGTTCAAGCCCCATGACCTACAATATATAAATAAATAACTAATAAATAAATACAAATGAAAACCTTGTATATTGAAAAGCACTACCAATAAAGGAAAAAAAGCATGTATGTGAGAAATATTTGCATATATCTCTAAATGGATTGCTAACCAATATGAATTAGTAAATATAAAGAAAATCCTTCAAGTAACCCAGACAACAAAATCTAATTTTAAAGTTGCAAAAAGATTGAAGAGATTTTTCTAAAAATGACATACACATGTAGTACATTAAAATATAAAAGTAGTTTAATATCAGTAGTCATGAGAAAAATTCAAATCAAAATTCCAATAAAATAACATTTGATACATGCTAGTATGGACATAGTTTTAAATAAAAACAACAAAAATACTCCCAAAGTCTAAAAAAAGCTAGGAAAGATGTGAAAAGGATGTGAACCTTGGTGCATTTCTGTCATGTATATAAAAATATCAAAGATGAAGCCAGGTACCCGTGGTTCACACCTGTAATCATATCTACTCAGAAGGCTGAGATTTGAGGATCACGGTTCAAAGCCAGCATGGGCAGGAAAATCCGTGAAACTCTTATCTCCAATAAAACCACCAGAAAACCAGAAGTGGTGCTGTGGCTCCAGTGGTAGAGCGCTAGCTTTGAGCTAAAGAGCTGAGGGAGTACGGCTCAGGCCCGGAGTTCAAGCCCCTTGATCGATCTAACAAACAAACAAACAAATAATCTATCAAAGATGGTACGAAGAGTCCTAAAAAGAGCTAAACATAGAATTATATAGGAATATGGTCCAGCATTTCTATGCTTGTGTGCAACAGTAGATAAAGCAGGGAGTACAACACATGCTTGGAGAATCACTTCTCAACATCTACTCACAATAAGAAAAACATTGAAGCATGTAAAACAATAAATGTGTTCAAAGGAGAAAACTTTACTACATTTTATGGCAGGGATGAACTTTAAGTAAAATAAGCTAAATAAAACACACCAATCATAAAGGAACAGCCATGGGATAATTTCCCTTACTGAGCTTCCAAGGATCAACAAACTTGTGGAGCCCAAATGTAGGATGATTCCAGAGACTGGGATAGAGAGGAACAGGAGCTGCCTATTAAATGATTAAACAGCTTCACAGATGGAAGATGAAAAGTGTTGTAGATGGATGGATGGAATGGCTTCACAACAGTGTGGCCCAGTGTTTTATCAATGAACTCTACACATAAGAATGGCTAATGTAGCCACACACAGTCTGAAACACAACTATTCTCCCTGGACTTGGGAAACTCAAGAAAGATTATTTGCCAGCCTAGGCTACATAAAAAGATGAAGAGCTTGCTTGGAGGTGAATGGGGGAGTGTAGTCCAGGAGATGGGAGGGCTGGGACGGTAGGGGAAAAACAAAGGAGAAGGCAACAATGCTTAATAAGAAATGTACTCATTATCTTGCTCATGTAAGTGTAACCCCTCTGTATGGTGTTTTCACAATAAATAAACTTATTTAACAAATAAGAGCTTGCTGCACTACATAGACTTGTCATCACAAGGAACATGGAAAAATAAAATTTTGGATACTATGAAGACATATGGGTGACAAACATATCTATTTTACCTCCTAAAATAACAAACTGAAAGTGTTTGAACCCATGCTCAAACAGCGTTTAGTTGGAAATACACACTACAAATAGCATTAATAACAAACACACATGGACAAAAAGTACAAATTATTATAATCTGTGTAGGTTTTGCAGATGATTTCACTGACTATTGCTCAAATGTGTCACATATTCCTGAACCATTTCTTCCACTAGATTCCAAAGGATACATTGCCACACATGCTATTTAGTATTGAAGTTCCTGAGATTAAAGTTTACTACATAGCAAATGTATGTCAGAATTTACCAATAGTGATATTTCAAATATGAAAACCATAGTCACTATTGTTTATTTTCACAACCAGCTTCTATCTTATAATATCAGTGAATGCAAATATGCAAGCAGAGCAAGAAGAAAAAGGAAAACTGCAGGAACCACATCAAATGAGGTTAAACCAGAGAAAGATAATAGAATCTGGGAAACTCAAATTATTTTATGTTTAGCAACAATTTTCCTTTAAAATGAGTGAGAAAAATGTCAATTTTAAGAGCCATGACACCAAAAGAAAACTGATCAGTAAGAAAATCTACTTCCCAGATAAACCATTTGAAGAAAAGTAAAATTAAGAGAAAAATGGAGGAAAGAGAAGCAGAGAGAATGAAAGAGAAAAAGAGACAGAGAGAGAAATAGACAATGAGAGAAGAAAGAGAGAGATAAAACTAGTGAAGCCACATGGTGGTGGCTCATGCCTACAATCCTAGCTAGTCAGGAGGCTGAGATCTGAGCATAGAGGTTCAAAGCCAGCCCAGGCAGGACCATCTGTGAGACTCTTATCTCCAATTAACCACTAGAAAATTGGAAGTGGTGATGTGGCACCAGTGGTAGAGTACTAGCCTTGAGCTGCAGAGTTTAAGTATAGCACCTAGGCCCAGAGTTCCAGAACTATGACTGAAAAAAAAAAAAAAGAAAGAAGGGATGGCAAAGGGAAATAATGGAGGAGGCAACAATGTGTGATAAGAAATGTACTCACTATCTTGACCATGTAATTGTAAACTCTCTGTATGGTATTTTCACAATAAATA
The DNA here is from genome assembly GCF_019054845.1 of Dipodomys spectabilis. NCBI lineage: Eukaryota > Metazoa > Chordata > Mammalia > Rodentia > Heteromyidae > Dipodomys > Dipodomys spectabilis. The sequence goes on along the minus strand of NW_024870904.1, from coordinate 2,793,464 downwards.
AATGTAATGCAAAAGAAAGAAAGCTAAAAACATGAAAAATAGAATGAATTGGGAAAATAGGTAAGAGAACTCCTATGAGAGCACCATAGAGAAAAACAGAGATTTCTATAAATACCATCAAACTCAGCCTAAGTTTCAAGTAAAACAAAGACCACAAAACAGTCCAAGAGTATTTACAGAGATTAATTGAAGTACTTAAAGCTCACTCAGTCCTGTAGAATATTTGAAGTTATGTTTGACCACACTATTTCAGCAAATCCAGTAAAATTTCATTAGGATAGTTTACTATTCCATATGAGGATGTGATGTCTGAGCAGTTGCTAGCCATCCTTCACCTTCTATGAGAAGTCATCTCCTGGGTGTCACTGAATCACATAACTAGTGGGACAACTTTCTCTCACACTAGAAAATGTAGAAACAAACAAGCATATCTGCACTTAACTTGGAATGTCAGATTTTATAATCTGCTAAATCTCCAAGCCATCTTTAGTTTTTTTTTTTGTTTTTTTTTTTTTGTCCGTCGTGGGGCTTGTAATCTGGGCTTGGGTGCTGTCCCTGTGCTCTTCAGCTCAAGGTGAGCGCTCTACAGCTTGAGCCACAGCGCTACTTCCCTTTTTCTAGTGGTTTATTGGATAAAAGAGTCTCACAGACTTTTCTGCTTGGGCTGGCTCTGAACCCTGATCCTCAGCTCTCACCTTCTGAGTAGCTTGGATTACAGGTGTGAGCCACCCGCGCCTGGCTACATCTTTAGCATTTTTAGGAACATGTTCCTGAAGCTGAATCTTTTTTTTTTTTTTCTCTTCATCCATCTTGGACACCCTTAGGTTCATAATGGAATGTCAAACAAAGTGAAAAATAAAAGAATCTCACTATAGTTCCTTTCATGCTTCCTTGCTGTTGACAATACATAAAGATTCTGGAACCAAGGCTTGGAGCGAAGGCAAATAAGGGAGTCAGAAAAGAACCTGTGTGATTTTACCCTAGATGTTCCTGTTCAAAACATGATATGTGGGCTAGAAGAGCCTTCCTATGGGAGAAGAATCATTCCTGTCTTAAGAAGAGCATTAAAGTGTCCACTGAAGACATATGCATGGGGGCTGGGAAGGTGGCTCAGTGGTAGAGCACTTGCCTTGCATGCCTGAGGCTCTGGGTTCGATTCCTCAGCACCACATAAGAAAAAAGAAAAAAGCTGCAAGTGGCGCTGTGGCTCAAGTAGTAGAGCGCTAGCCTTGAGCTGAGGAGCTAAGGTATAGGGCCCAGGCCCAGAGTTCAGGCCCCAAGACAAGACCCTCCCCCAAAAAAAGAACAGAAAAAAAAACTAAAGCTCCTACAAAAGATTGTTGAAAAATTGAACCCAAAAAAGGAAAACATGTCACTTGTTCACTAAAAGTAATTATCACTGAAATACACCTAGGGATATATAAACTATTTTTCTATTAATGTAAAGATATCTTAGGACTCCATTGATTATTTGTACTCTACCTCATTTATTTACATCTTCAAACACATGTATGTTATGAACAGTATTTTCACACAAAGTTATAGAGATAAAATGTATACAACACATATTTTTGTTTTATAATATTTCAGTAATGGTTGTCATATGGCACATTACCCTTTATGCAAATAATTAGCATACCTTGGTACAATGACTTGCAATTTGAGTTTGAACCTGCTTTGGCCAAAGGTACATCAGTAATGATGATATAAACACAGATTGAGAAGTACCTCACTTTCCTAAGTAGTCATATTAAGATCCATGACCATTCTGCTGGAGATACAGGGCCTAATAAAGATGCAAGATAAAATGCTGGTCAGAGGAGTGATAAAATCCCAGTCAACCATCCCCAGCCAAGGCACCAGTAGATTGAAGTCTTATGTGTTACTAAACAATCTTAACAGAAAATACACCCAAAAAAGTACATCCATCAAAATTAAAACTAACAAATTATATCACAATGTGCTTTTGCTTGTACTTATTGGTTGATTACACAGGATATTCTGTTATCGAGTAGTGATGTAGTTTCTACAATTATGTAGAATGGTAAATGTTAATATAAAATACATGACCTTTACAGTGACATATACAAAAAGTGAAAATCTATTCTGTATACATCATTGAGGTTGTTTTTGCTCAGAAAGACACTATGAATCCTTTAAAAGCAATATTTGCACATTACTACTGGGTTTTTCTGTCACAAGAATGTTTTCTTACTGTGAAAGACTTAAAAGAATTTATTATAGACTAAGTGTTCACATTCACAATTCTTAAGATCAGGAGTGTTACAGATTTCAAGGTGGGGGCATTTTCTGTGTGTTTTGGGATTTGGACTGTCGTCATACACCTTAGTGACTGATCATCCTGCCTTGAAAATGTCAAGTTTTCTATTTCATATTATTTCATTAGAATATAATCTGAATTTTAAAAAGAGCATTGTAACTGGGCTATCATGTCTAATAGCTGTAATCTTAATTATTCAGAAGGCTGAGATCTGAGGAAAGTTAGTATTTTCCTCACCTTTAGTCCTAAGGTCCACCAAGACCTGAGCACCTCCCAGACCTAGAGTTCCCTCCACACAGCTGGTCACTCCCTCTCTCATCTCAGACTCACCTGAGCATGTACTTAACTCACTTCCTGCCCCCCAGATCCTGTTGCAACCAGGAGAGGGACAAATGCTTGTGCTCCCTGTCCTGGGAAATATGGTCCTTCTAATAAACCTTATAATAATTTTTCTCCTGTGCCTGCTTGTGGTCCCCTGGGATGGACATGAAGGAACCCTACAAGGATCACAGATTGAAGCCAGGGGGATATGAAAGTCTGAGAGACTTATCTCCAATAAACTACCAAAGTAGTGGGAAGTGCAAATGTGGCTTAAGTGGTAGAACATTATCATGGAACCAAATAATTTCAAGGTCATTTTCAGACCCTGAGTTCAAGAATCAGGACAGGCACACACATATCAAGGGCATTGTATTGTATTCAAATTATGTTTTAACAATTGTTTTTGGTGTACATGTATAGGAAATCTCTCTTATTTTTTTTTGTCGGTATAGGGTCTGAACTCTGAGCCTGGGCACTGTCCCTCTGACCTTCAGCTCAAAACTAGCACTCTACTACTTGAGCCACAGTACACTGCTTGCTTTTTCTGCTTATGTGGTTCTGAGGAATCAAACCCAGGACTTCATTCATGCAAGGCAAGCACTCTACCACTGAACCACCTGCCCAGCCAGTCTCTCTCATTTTAAGTGATGTAATATAGGCTAATTAAATTAGTGGAGAAATTGTAATTTGTCAAGAACAGACACATTAATTGGAGTATATTGGTGCCAGCAGCATTTTGAAAGTTTCAAAAGCCCTAGAAAGTGCATAGGATGAAAAGAGGATCAATATGTTTATATAAGACATTTTCAAGGAATGTTTACCATTCATTGGCTTCAATTCAAAAAAGCAAGTTCATAAAGTCACATGTGTGCGTACCAGAATCTCTAGGTTCAGGAGTATAAACGCACAACTCCTGACTCTCCTTGTCTCGAAAATCAGAGGTTTGTGAGCCACTTTCTGGCACCTGGAGGAACTAGTGCTAATGGCAGCACAAACCTATGAGCTCATAAAATATCATACACCCCAGACTGGAGAAAAATGTGAAGGGCAGACTCTGGCTAGGAGCCTCAGATCACTTCATGTTACAGCTCCCATGATCCCCTGAAAAAGAGAAGGTGGGCTTCTACCTCTTGGCTCTGACTATGGAGTGCAAAGCTCTACTTCAGAGCACTTCCAGCAGCAAGGGAAAAGCAAAGTAACCTGAATTTGCAAACTAAAAACACCAACAGTGGGCAAGGAGGGACTGGTGCCTCTTCCCCCCCCACCCCTGGCTCCCTGATTTTCCCCTCCCCAACCTCTCCCCACACACACTTTCAAAGGATCTATACCCCCATAGAAACTACAATTCCCAGAATGCATGCACAATTCACCTAGAGGAAGTGGGCTTGTTACAGGGTTTTGATTGGCACAAGGCACTTGGTCCTAAGTGTGCAAGGAGCATGGGGACCTTTCTCTCCCAGCTGTGGAATCTTAGGTGAGTTTCTTCTTGAAAATTCAATTTACCAACATAAATATTGTTAGACCAATTAAAAACACAAATGTATAAGGAGCACTGCATAATTTGGCTTTGTAATTCTTAGTTCTTTTAATATAATTGAAGTTATGAAACTACGTAGTTTTTATTTTTGTTTTTGTTCAAAAAGTACATTCTGCTGAATGTAAATTATGTCTCTGTTTTTCCTTAAAGTTTTGAATATCTCCCCTCTTATTTTACAAAGGTATTTGCAGCTGGGTGCCAATGGCTCATGCCTGTAATTTTAGGTCTCAGGAACCTGAGATATGAGGATCCCAGTTCAAAGCCAGCCTGGAAAGTTCATAAGCCCTATCTCCAACTAACTACCAAAAAAAAAAAAAAATGGAAGTGGCCTTGTGGCTCAAGTGGTAGAGAGCTCACTTTGAGCTAAAAATTCAGGGACAGCGCTCAGGCTGGGTTCAAGCCAGAAGATGGACCAAAAAAAAAAAAAAATAATAAGGTACTTGCAGACAGTAAACTGATTGATTCTGGCACCATCTTCCCCTGCTCTAATATATATACTGGAATAAAATAACAGAATTTAAAGACAGATATACTTTATAATCTTTGAATTAAATTGATTTGTCAAATTCTACTCATTACTTTCCCAGAAACTCCCAAATTCCGTCTATGAAATTTTAAGGAGTTTTTGGTTATTTGGGTCTGAAATTTGTCTTTCCTTATAAAGTTTTTCCCCCGTTTTGTTGGTCCTGTGGCTTGAACTCAGAGCTTGGGCACTGTCTGTGAGCATTTGCTGTGCTGTACTTGCCTTTCTTTTATTAATTGATTCAGAGGACTAGTGAAAACTTTCCTCCCAAGGCTTTCTTAGAAAATGGTACTCCTCCTCCAAGACTCTTCAAAAAAATGGTTGTCTAGATAGATCAGGATGAATGTTGGGGGAGGTAGAGTTCAGGGCAGGTCCATGTTCATGTGAAGTTTGATTACTTGCTCCAAACCAGTCTGTTTTTTCTTTTCTGTTTTGCATATCCTATTTTGTTTTGATTTTCTACCTCTTCTCGAAACCTAGAAGCTCCTGTCAGCAACTCTAGGCCACATATGTAGGGGTCTTCAGACTTATCTTCCCAGACTGTATCCATTACACTATGGAATAAATCTTTTGCCTCCCTTCCTCATATCAGACATTCTAAGCTTGTCTCTTAAGGGTTTGTTGTGATTGTTGATGATCCTTTCCCCACATCATGATTTGGAAGGATTGTGTAGGAAATTTTCATGCTTGATAGTCATTCCTCCAGTGTAAGGGTTTTCCATCCCTCTTTTAGTGGACCTGAGCTTTTCCTTATGAAAATGGAGATTGTGAGGCACTTTTGGATGTATAGACGGCAACATTGGAGCACCTATAAAATATGAAGGAAAAATAATTCTTTATTTCTGTAAAAGTTAAAAGTAAGTTACTGAGAAGCAAGACATAAGGATCAAGTAAAAATTGGTGCTTCCTGGACAAGCTGTGTCCCATAGTTGTCATTGTTCTTGGTTACATTTTTCAAACATTTATTTCTAAGTATTATGTTTATTATACTAGTTTAAATAGAATTTACTTCGTACATTATTTTTGAACTGTTCATTTCTCACAGATGTAAGTCTCTTTATTATACAAATATTATATCCTCTTATTTCATTGATCACAGTTATTGACTATTGCAGATCATGAGGTCGGAGGTACAAGTGTGGTAAGGTATTCAGGGATAGATTATGGTTCTGACTTCCTCTGGAGGAAAAGGTGAACCAATGGAAATAGATGGAGCTTATGCATAACACTTGTAGGATTCCTTAGGCAGGAGATATGGTGCATCCCTCTTGGGTTCCACTATGCCCAGTGATTCCCATGGTTGTGATAATCCATAGCCCTGGATGGCCTGTGTATTTCACACCTTATCCACAATTCTGGTGGTAGGAGTCTCCCAGTATGTAAGGCAGGAATGGTCTCAGAGGAGTGATGTGATCAGTGGTAGCTTGCTGGCTCCGATGTTTGTCAGTTTGTGTGGACAAGCTCACCCTGACATCTTGAGCCTGGCTGCTGCCATGAGGCTTATTTGAACTAATGCCTCTCATCATCCCATACCTCTGTTTCAGAGACCTGTCCTGTTACATGGTTTGGTTTCATTTACTGTGCAAGCTTGTGTTATGTATCCATACATGCTAGTAGTTGGGCTGTGTATGGTTTTCAAGGGTGGGGTGGTGTTTCCTGCCTCTTGCAGGAGCAATTGTGTTCTCACTAACTACATGAGTAATCCTAGCTTACTATGCAATCCCCATAACTTACATTGCATGTTCAGTTGATAGAACCATGGTATAATAAGTTTGGGTCTCTGTTTGCTGTTAAGGTTCAGAGGACTCTTAGCCATTGCTGCAGATTTTGGGGAATATTGGTTGCCCTCATTATTGCTACGGTGACACTCCTTGCTACTTCCCTCTTCACACTTTACTCCAGTCTGGGGTTTGATAATTTGCTTGAGGTTCAGGAGTTTGTGCTGTCATTAGCCTCTGGGCCTTCAGATGCAAGAAACTGGTTCCCAAATGTCTGAGTGCAAGCTGGGTGATTGTCCAGACCAGGAGAGCCCAAGAGCCGTGCATTTGTACTCCAAGACCAAGGGATTCTTCTATTAACCCATGTGACTTTATTTGCTTTGCCTAGGTGTAAGAGGACTACAGGAAGAATTCTATTGAAATTGTGACAAATATGCGTGCCTTGAGTCCTCTTACATTGCACTTGTATTTGGGGCTTCTGAGTTGTTTCTCCGAGGGATAAGTTAATCTGTTTGGCTTGAGTTTTTAATCTCTTGGCTTGAGTTCACGAGCATTTGTACACGACCCAGTTTCTAGAGACAGTTGTACATGGGATATTGGAGTAGTGAGTGCTGGTCCTGTATTTTTAGGAATGAAGCCTAGCAATGTTTGAAGCAGAGCACCCTATGAATAGGAATCTCCATCCTAAATGGACAGACCTTGTCAATTCTGAGAAGCCCTAAAGGGAAGAAGCAGAAAAGCACAGGAAGAGGAAGATATTGCTAGCTTCCATTGCCTTATGCAAAAATTGTTGCTACTTCCCTGAGCACCAGATTCAGGTGATACTCTTTCCTACACCACTCTCAACCACTTTGTGTTGTTGCAATTTCCAGGAATTGTGATGCGCTGGATTGAGGAATAAGCCAGTGCATAGTTATCAGAGGGCACCTGAGGCTGTGGTTTGGGATGGTGGGGTAATTGTTATGACTGAAAGTATCTATTCATGTAGTAATCCCTAATCCTCTTCCTGATAGTTTATTCAGCCTGTTACCACTATGATTTTTAGTATGTCATCATGCAAACTCATGTTAAATGTCCCATCTAAGGATTTGCTAATGCTAGCTCTTATCGGTTGGTTGTGCCTGGTAGTACAGAAAGTATTGGTCAGGGACATTTGGCCTTAAAAGAAAAATCACAGAAGAAAACTTGAGGTAATATGTCTTACTCAAGGTTGTATGCTTTGTAGTTGATGCTTATCTTCAGGTGTGTCACTCCTATATGCAGTATATTATGTTGTATCTTTAGGATGGTCAAGGTTCTTCCCAAGACTGTTTAGGGAAATGAACATTAGGGACTCTTCAAACCTGGGTTTACCTCATCTTTACTCATGTCCCTTTGGCCAAAGCATGTTAAATGGATATTGCAAGTCATTGCATAGGTGTGCAATGGGTACAGTGAAAGTGCCATTTGACAACCGTTGTTGAAATATTATAACACAAGAAATATATTCTGTATACATTTTTTCTCTAACTTTGGGTGAAAACTACTGAGTTACATCATACATGCTTTCCCTGGTGTTTCAATATGTAAATGATGGATGTAGAACACAAATTCCAATGGATTCCTAGGATACCTTTGCATTAAAATAAAGCAGTTCCTACATCCCGAAGTATATTCAGTAATAAATACTTTTCGTGGAAATGTGATGTTTTTGCTTTAAAGTATTCAACAATATTTGTGGGAACATTCATTTTTTTGAATTTAATATGTAGATAAACATAGAAATTAGTTGGTTTAATAATATCTATCTACCAGGAAATGGACTGGATTTGTGTTTCTTGTAGACTTTTATCCTTTGTTTGAGATATTAAAGATTCATTTAAGACAGCTTTATGGTTTTGCAGCCCATGTATTATGTTTGCAAGAGAAAATTCTGGACCCAAAATCTCACAGATTCATTTCTGAATATGTCATTTGCCTTATATCCCAGTCGTGCTTCCAGAGTCTTCTGTTCATTGTCAGCAGCAAGACAGAATGAATGGATCTCTGGTGAGTTTTTTTTTTTTTTATTATTTCTCATTTGTTTTCCATTCCATTATATGAACCTAAAGATGTGCAAGAATTAAAAATACTACAAACCACACAGATTTAGACTCAAGAACATATTCATAAATCAGATAAAGACGGCTTGTAGATTAGGAGATAAAGATTGCTTGTAGGTTTAGCAGATTAAATGGTTATATTGTTCCTAAGTTGAATTCAGATTGGCTTCAGAATGTCTAGGTTTCATCTTGTCATAACATGTAGTCATACCTGTTATATGATGTAGTGACACCGAGCAGATTACATCTCATTTAAGGTGAAGGGTAGATTGCAACCAGATCTCATCCTCATGAGTAACATTAAACTATCTCAATGAAATTTTGCTGGAATTGCTGAAATAGTGTGGTCATACGCACCTTCGTGTGTTCTTAAGGAATGATTAACCTATATCTACTTAAACTACTCTCCATATATACTTCTTGGACTACTTCATGGTCTTGGTCTTACTTGAAGCTGAGGCTAGATTTGTTGCTAAACTTTATGGTCTTTTTACAAAATCTTGTTTGTTTTCTAATGTATCCTCACAAGATTCCTTTCCTCTATAATCTCTCTCTACTTTTGGTTTTCTACTCACTTGTGTTGGTTATTTTTCTGTTTCTGTCTCTTTGTATGTATCTTTGAATCATTTTTTCTTACTTTTCTCCTTCTGTCTTTCCTCCATATGTCTCTCAGTTTTTTCTTTTCTTCCATGATCTATCTGGGAACAAGTTTTTCTTAGTGATTAGTTTTAGTTTGCTGACATGGCTCTTAGGATTGACATTTTTCTTACACACTGTATAGGAAAATTGTTGCCTAGAGAGTTCTACAGGATTCCAGTAACAAAGAAAATTAGAGAAACACAAAAACATAAACAGATAGACAGGGGAAACCAGGGTTCTGAATGCTCTCTGGCACTTGGTCTCTGGTTGCCAGCAAGCAAGCATAGTTCCTTGAGTTCACACAGGGAAGATTACCATTGATAACATGCAAAATTGAAGTATCTATATTAATATTACAATCTGAGCCACAACAGGTTGTGAGGCAAACATGTTTCCTTATTCTCCTGAGACAGAAGAGTGGTGCCCAGAGAAAATGCAGACATGAAGTTCACCTTACCTAGCCTTCAAGGTGAACAGCAGCTCAGTTTCAGATGCTATCTTTCCAACAGTAAGGTAAAGGCCTGCACTCCAGTCTCTTAACCATCCCCAGAATTCTCTTTTAACCCTTCTGCAGCCAGCTCTCAGTGCTCTCAATGCTGTCAGGCTGGAATTCCAACCTCTCAAACCTTTTTCCCCCTTTAGCTCAACTTCAGAGTTCCTTACAAAAAAGGATGTGCTTCCTCCAAGTGTAAACTACAAGAAAATTTGATTTCACCTGATTCTGTTATCTTTGGTCTACCTTCATTTGTCATGGTACTCAGTTTTGTTTTTCCATACCACTACTTTTAAATATTTTCATTCACTGCCAGTATAAGATAGGTAGTTTTGATAAAAAAAATTAATACAGTGATGAGGATTTCTCTATTAAAAATAACATTTGTTGCAAAAATCTCACAGAAGTTTGCTCAGGAATTGATTTTGATCTCTGAGGAATTTCACTATTAACTAATAAAAGTGGAAATATATCTTTAGGGATCTACTGGAGAAATGACTCAGGAATATTTAACACATTTGAGCATTTGGTCATATTTATCATTTTTGTCATCATGAGTGTTCCTTGAGTCTCTATCAATTTGCCTCCACCTTCCATGAAGGCCTATTAAAATGAAAATCTTCTCAAGGAACATTTTATTCCCCTCCCACCTATATTTTGTATTGTAGAATGTAGAGAAAGTTTACAAAACTTCATGGTAGCAGTTCTTATTTATATAGGAAGGAAATATCAGGGTGTCTATGACCACATTTCAATATTTAGTATTTAAACCAAACATGGTTAACCTAGGATATTTTTATGTGGGAACTAAATCAAATCTTATAAGGGCCCAATAAATCATTAGCTAATTTCTGGAGTAGTGTTACTGTTTTTTGAGCATTCATGTGGACACTGCTTTTCTTTGATCTAGTAATGTTCTATGTCCTGAATACCATGTGATATCCTGAATGTGTTCTGCTTGCTTATGAGAGTACTTGTTAATAGAAGGTCTAAATAGAATTTATGGTGAAGCAGTAAATGTAAACGCAGAGAAAATATTTGTTTAATTCATTGTTACCCTTATATGTACTAAAATTTTATCAAAAATAATAATATAATTTTTAGACACCACCTTAGACTTAATGTCATCCTGCCACATTATTATCTCTTTAGAATTTTTATCTTGCCTCCATTGCTAGCAGCAGAAATGTGTTTGCATTCATTAGGGAATCTGTAACTTTTTATTGGTCTTGGGCGTGAATTCTGGGCCTGGTTATTGTCCCTCAGCTCTTCAGGTCAAGGTGAGTGCTCTACTACCACTTGAGTCACAGTGCTACTTTCAGTTTTCTGGTGGTTTACTGGAGATATCTGTCTCATGGACTTTCCTGCCTGGGCTGGCCTTGAACCTTGATCCTCAGACCTCAGCCTCATGAATAGCTAGGATTACAGGCATAAGCCACCAGTGCCCTGCAAAGCTGTGTATTTTTATGACTAGGTTTATTGTTTGTCAAATATTTCTAATTTGCTATTTAATTTTCCCTGTGAAAAAATAACAGCCAGCTGCAAACATTTTATGTAAGACAAAAGCATACCTGCAGCATAATGAAATTCCAGATTGGAATTCTCATGACCCAGGTCTAATTTCTTGATGGAAATGTGCCATTACAGAAGCTGATATCATTTGATGATGTGGCTGTGGACTTCACCTGGAAGGAGTGGCAGGATCTGGATCCTGGTCAGAGGACCCTTCATAGAGAAGTAATGCTGGAAACTTATAACAACCTAATGTCCTTGGGTGAGCAAAGGTTACTTTTATTTGGAAGGTCAAGTGCTTTTATTTTAGTAGACATTTGACTATGATATTTAGGTATAAGATTCCAGTCCATTCCAAGGTAAAGAACTGCTAGTATAAAATCCAGGCAAATTCAGCTCTGGGAGCTTGATGTTGTTTACCTTTCACACTATTGCTTGAGCCACAACTCCATTTTGGATTTTGTTTTGGGGTATATTCTGTGTTTCTGTGCCCACGTTGGTTTCAAGCCTGCCTCTTCTGATCTTACCTCCTAAATGTAGGGTTACAAGTGTAAGCTTTTGGACCATTACATTTTGTTAAAAAAAAGATTCCAGTCCATAGGAAGTGTCATTTCTTTCTAAGGGAAACTTCAACTTCATTATATGTAACTCAAGAGCTAATTTTATTGTCATTCATTAAGAAGGCAAATTAGTAGTAGGACAATAGTTCTAAACTATGATCCACTAACAGGAAACTGACTTCCCAGACTTGGGGGTGATTATTATAGGTGGATCTACAGTCTAGATAGAATATACATTATTACTGTCAGTATGATCTGAAAATCAGTAGTTGAAAGTGTGAAAGTGTGTATTTGTAAGCCAAACCTGACATAGGTTGCATTGCTTCAGGCTTGGAATCCTAGATACTCTGTAGGCTGAAATCTGAAAATTTTGGTTTGAAGCAAGCAACTGTAGAAAAATGAACACGAGACTCTTATCTCCAATTAACCATTCAAAAACTAGAAATGTATCCAAGACACAAACTAGTAGAATACTAGATTTGAGCAAAAGTGCTGAGTTCAAGCCACACATTGGCAAAATGAACCCAAAGCTGCGGGAAAGTACACCATGGAGATGTTAAGAATTGAGACACCATGGGCTGGGAAGGTGGCTCAGTGGTAGAGCCCTTGCCTTGCATGCTTGTGGCCCTGTGTTCGATTCCTCAGCATGAAAAAAGCAGAAAAAAAAGCCAGAATTGGCGTTGTGGCTCAAGTGGTAGAGTGCTAGCCTTGAGCTTAGGAGCTGTGATACAGCTCCCAGGCTCAGAGTTCAGGCCCCACAACAGAACCCACCCCCCCAAAAATGAAACAATTGAGATACCAGATTTAGGAGCAACCCAGTGAACAGGATGTCTGCAACATTACATTAATGATGACCCAGCAAGAGCAATAGTTCTCCACTATTTCTTATTCACAGGGCACTGTGTTCCTAAACCTATATTGATTGTGAAGCTGGAGGAAGGTGCAGAACCATGGATGAGAGAAGGCTCAGAAGAGAATTTCACAGGTGAGTTAAAGCATCTTGAATAGTGATGTTGGGTCCAGAGCCCAGTGGGTCTGTTTATCTTGAGCTGTAAAGAGCAATAGTATTCCTAGTGCCCCTGAGTCATGTATGGCAGAGAACTAGGTGATCCTTTGTCTCAAGGAATTGTCAATCCAGAATTCTCGTGGAGACAAACTGAATTTGATGTTCCAGTGTAGTTAATGTTAGCACTTCTCTTTGTCTGTCGAGAAGTCATTCATAGAGAGAAAAAGACAATAAGAAATATAGTAAGGAGATCTCATTTTATTTTAAACTAGTATTTTGCAGGTAGGAGGAAAATAGGATCAGGACAATTTCTTATCTGTGGTGCTGAGCATAGAATGAGATTCAGAATGGAAGCATTAGGAGTACGGAGATGAATAATTTGAGTAAATATTTCCTTGAGAAAAATATAAAAATCTGAAATACAGAAAAACATTATTTTCCATTGTAAAATGTCAGTACTACTTTCTTAATTACTAAATTGCAGAGAAATATATATATATATTCTGCATAAAGCAATGCTTTGATATTTGAAAATATTGTTACAGAATGTGAGGAAATATCTTTATATTAAGGAATTTATGGATGTCATTTATGTTTTTGTCTATATTTCTATTATTTATTTTAGAAATGGAGGATGTGATTAGCACCTGCCAGGAACGTCACAAGAAATATCTCTCTGAAGCAGCAATCATGAATAGTAACCCAGGGGAGGAAAAAGTGAGACTTATAAGAAGTTTTCATTTGAGCTCCATACAGAAGTCAGAACTGATTAAGAATAATGGGAACTCCTTAGGGATGAGGATAGAAAAGGTCACTGGCTGTCAGAGCATGGGTATTTTCATTGAACCTTGGTAAGATGTGTGCAGCATATAGTCCTCATGTGTCTTCTGTAGTTGACGAACGTAAACAGTGTGAAAAGTCTTTCACTGAGAAGAAATACCCTGTTGTCCCTCAGAGAACACACACAGGAGAGAAACCTTATAAATGTAACATGTGTCAAAAGTCTTTCACCCAGAAATCAAAGCTTACTGTCCACCAGAGAACACACACAAAAGAGAAACCTTTTGAATGTAACATTTGTGGAAAATCTTTCATATGCAAGGCATATCTTACTAGACACCAGAGAACACACACAGGAGAGAAACCTTATGAATGTAACATGTGTGGAAAGTCTTTTACCTGGAAGACACACCTTACTGTCCACCAGAGAATACACACAAAAGAGAAAATTTTTGAATGCAACATTTGTGGAAAGTCTTTCTCCTGGAAGGCATATCTTACTCTCCACCAGAGCACACACACAGGAGAGAAACCTTATGAATGTAACCTGTGTGGAAAGTGTTTCACCCAGAAATCAAAGCTTACTCGCCACCAGAGAACACACACAAGAGAGAAACCTTATGAATGTAACATTTGTCAAAAGTTTTTCACTGAGAAATCAAAGCTTACTCGCCACCAGAGAACACACACAAAAGAGAAACCTTTTGAATGTAATATTTGTGGAAAGTCTTTCTCCTGCAAGGAATATCTTACTCTGCACCAGAGAACACACACAGGAGAGAAACCATATGAATGTAACAAGTGTGGAAAGTCTTTCACCCAGAAATCAATGCTTACTCGCCACCAGAGAACACATACTAGAGAAAAACCTTATGAATGTAACTTGTGTTGAAAGTCTTTCACCCAAAAAAGAAACCTTACTGTGCACCAGAAAACACACACATTAGAGAGACCTTATGAATGTAACATGTGTGGAAAGTCCTTGTCTTGGAAGTCAAGCTTAAAGGTCCATCAGATAATACACACAGGAAAGAAACCTTATGAATGTAATATGTGTGGAATGACTTTCACCTGGAAGTCAAACCTCACTGTCCATCAGAAAACACAAAGGAAAGAAACCTTACAAATGTGGTATTTGCAGAAAGATTTTCAGCCAGAAGCTACAACTTACTATCCACCAGAGAGCACACACAGGAGAGAAATTTTACGAATGTAACCTATGTGGAAAGTCTTTCATCCAGAACATACACCTTTCTGTCCATCAGAAAAAAACCCACCAGAGAGAAATGTTATATATGTAGCAGGCATGGAAATTCTTTCACCTGGAAGGCACAACTTAACATCCATCACAGAACAAAAGGAGAGAAACCTTATGAATGCGACCAATGTGGAAAGACCTGGAGGTCACAGCTTAACACACGTAAGTTGTTTCACACAAATGAAATAACTTAGGATTGTACCAAATGGGAAAGTCTTTGATCTGTAAGAAAATTGAAATTGCAATACAGAACCAATACAGGATAGAGACCTTATGATATAGCAGATGTGGAGTCCTCCAACTACAAGACACAGCTCAGGGTTCATCACAGAACACACAATACACACACAAACACACACACACACACACACACACACACACAAAGAGGAGAAAAATCATATGTAGAAAAAATGGAAAAGTTTTCTTGAAAAAGTAACAATAGTAAAGTCTTTCTTGGAGGAGTAGCAATGCTCGATAGAAAATGTATTAATGACCTAACTCATATAATGCTATAACCAATCGATACAGTATCTTTACAATAAAATATATATTTAAAAAATATGATGGATTAATAAAGACTAGAATCTCTGCATTTTGTCTTAGGGGAGAACCCCAAAGTGTCTTCAGTGCTTGCACTTTTCTTTAATTAATTACTGTTGATGAACAACTTGTGATTGATTCACTCTTAGCCCATTTAGTAGTTCTGCTGAGTGAGCTATAATAAAACACCAGTGTGGACGATGTGTCACATCTGTGTTATCTCATAGAAGGCCAAAGTAGATATGATATTAGGGGAAATAATCAAGCACACAAAGATATTGATCAATCTCTCACAAAAATTGAAGTTAACAAAAAAATAAAACCATCTGCCATTTGAGCTACAGCATCACTTCTAGGCCCTGAGAGGAAGGAAGGAAGGAAAGAAGGAGGGAAGTGAGAGAGGGAAAGAGGAAGGGAAGGAGTGAGGAAGAAGGAAGAAATAAACTATTCAAAAGAAGAATGTTTAATTTTTGGTGAATGTGAGAATTATTCTTTCAGAGGTGGGCCTCAAGAAAAATGGCTTTTAAAAAAGCAAATTTTTGAATGTTTACAAAACGATAAACAGGATGTAACATTTTATAAATTGATTCAATAATACAGTAATATTAAGTAAGGAGGTCAAGTGTGGCTGGTGCCCTATTGGCCACATGGTGGATGGTGGGGTCTGGCATCTTGTTTTCATGCAGGGGGAAGGAAATGCCCCATCCATCACTTACCACCCAACTGATAGGTGTGGCTGGATCCCTGTAAGCAGGCATGGGCATTTGACTGATATATTACTCAAAGTGATAGTCCAGTGCCTGGTACTGGGAATTTCCTGTAGACCTGCCTCCTGCTTAGGCCCTACTTAGGCTGGCCCAGCAGTGGCATCAGATGCCATGCCACATATCTCTGTAATCATGTCCTGTGTGCTGTCTCCTGGCTTGTCTCTGGTCATCATAGTGTCCCAATTCAGCACTCTCTTGGTGCTGATTGGTTTCTCATTGCTGGTTTTATTCTCCTTCCTCCCCCTTCTGTCCTATTTCCAAGCTTTCTAAGTGTATTTTTGGACTGCAACTCTTTGTTAGAACAGGCTGCTTGCAGACTGCTAGCTGTGTAATAGACTCCAATATTCCATCTACCATAATGTGGCTTCCAACAAATATGCTGTCTTCTTTTACAGAAACATAAGGGTTGACCTAACATTAGAATTTCTAGAGCCAAGATAGATGCCACTGTATATTTATGTAATTAAAGATATCCTAGAGGAATTTAGAAGAAATTTCTGTTACATCAGAAAGTGCTTAATTAATAAACCAAGACCAAGGCTCCTGATCCTATATAAGCCAGTCATTCTAGATATGTCCAGAGCTGTTTGGTTACATGAAGAGCACTAATTTCACACATTCATGAAGGAATGTTTTTGTGCCAATATGAGGTTTTGAACTCAGGAACTGAGTTGAAGCCAGCCAGAGCTGGCTTCAAAGGAGATTCTCTCATCTTGGCCTCCATAAAAGCTAGGAATCAAAGCATGAGCCCTGTGGGCTGTTCTGATGAAAGCTCTCCCTGTGAACAGGAGGTTTGTTCAGTGCTTCAGCTCAGGCTTCCTGTGGCTTCAACAATTTCAGTATTTATTTCAATAATAACTCTTCTTTACAGTATTTTCACAATAAAAAAAGGAATCCTTAAATCCTGCCTATGATTCCATTTACAAGATAAGGACAGTGGACTTCACATTGCAAGATTTAGCTAGTTGCTGCCTTAACCCCTTCCATCACACTGTTCAACATTCTTTTTTTGGGGGTGGGAGGTCTGGTCTGTGGCCTGAACTCTGGGCCTGGGTGTGTCCCTCAGCTCTTCAGCTCAAGGCTTGCACTCTACCACTTGAGCCACAGTGCCACTTCCAGCTTTTATTTCTTTCTGCTTATGTGGTGCGGGGGAATCGAACCCAGGACCTCATGCATGCATGGCAAGTGCCCTAACACTGAGCGACCTTCCAAGCCCAACCCTTCTGCTTATCTACAGAGGCCTAGTAAAAAAAATGGCATTGGAAGGCACCTGTGCCCTTGGCCTTCATATTTGTACCACACACACACACACACACACACACACACACACACACACACACACACACACACACACTATCCATTTGGAAATCGCTCATTCTCCATGTTTACAAACTGTATGCTTTCTGAGAAGGGATGGTTCACAGACTGGAGTCCTACCTAGGCCTGTTATATACCTCAAATTATGAACCAACATACCACATTCATTAAAAGTATGCCTGATGATAACATATTTTATTAATGTTTTGAATTATTTTTGTTATTATCATTTGGCCAACACTTTTCTTGAATTCAGAATTAAAGGGACTTAATGTTCACTGACTTGGTAAAGTACCCTTTCCTCTTTTAATTTCAGACCAGCAATTAAAAATGAGCTATTACATTCCCTCATGTGTGGAATCCTAACTACTCAGGAAGCTGAAATCAGATAGCTTTGTAGGCCATCCCTTGCAAAAGCTCCATGAAAATGGTATCTTAGCCAATAAAAGCATGGCTCTGGTTATATGTGCCTATCTTTTTTGCTACTTGTGATATGTAATTATAAAATTAGTGGGTTGAAAGGCCTAGGCAGAGATGCAAGACCCTAAGGTGAAAAATCAGTGATACAAAAGGGCATCTGGTATAGAAGATAAAGGAAGCCACACAGATTTTTGCCCCTGAATTCAACCTGAGGACCAATAATAAGATACGTGTAACCAATACATTCTTCCAAATATTTAGTAGAAGAATTTGGGTGTTGTTTAGCCAATGATAGATAAACAGTCCTTTACCAAGAGATTGCAAAAGGACCTTTGCATATGGCTATATGATGTTATGAATTTTATATCCTGTTATGTGGACACCAGGAGTCCTGTTTGGATCAAGTAATTAAGATCTCCTGATCTAACAGGGCACTGGTGCTTCACATTGGGATTCTTACTTGCTCAAGAGCATGAGGTTTAAAGATCACAATTGAAAGGCAAACTAGGTAGGAATTGCTGTAAAAGTGTTAGGGCCAATTATCACCAAATTTCCCACAACTAGTGCTGTGAATGAAGTTGATAGACTGTCAACACTTTTGTTCCTTTATTACCAAAGCTCAGGGACAGTACCCAGGCCCTGAGTAGAAAGAACTCCAGGGCCAGGGAGGATATTTTGTAAATGGGTTTTTGGCCCTCCTGCATAAAAGTTACCATCCTTGTTTAAGCGTAAAGTCCTCCATAGGGTATAGTCATTGTCCTCAATTGAAGTTGATATTGAAATTTCTTATAAGCCAGGGTAATGATAGATTGTACGAATATTTTGGTTTCTTTTGTCAAGTGAATCCACATGCACATATATTTATGTTTCTGACTAGTCCATAAGTCCTTGTAGAGGTTTAAGATACTATGCAGGACAATGTGGTCCATGTCTGTAAAGTGTGGAATGAGACTTTCAAAGAGAGATCTCAACATATAAAATGTGGCCAAATATTTCAGTATACTTGAAAGAGCATCATAAGAAAAGAAGTATCAAGTAGTGATGATTTAAGGTCCCAGAATACCAATATATTTGAACGAGAAGACTGTGATCTTGTGCTGTGTGCACATAGATGTAGGAGAAAACCTCTTTTCAATCTGAGCTCTTCAGATGTGTTTAAGCATTTTTGTTGTTTTTCCCTTTCTGATTGCACTTTATTTCAAGCCCACTCCCAGCAGTGAATGACAGGATATTTAGTTTCAGCTCATTCTAAAAGCTATGTCCTCAGAAGAGAAGTGGTGAACCATGACTTAGGTACACATTCACCCTAGACACAATCACTAAGAGTGGGTTAAGTTACATAAGTTTTCAGAATGTCAAGGTTCCTAACCACATGGTTCATCCTGTGGCCCTTTTCAAAATTAGGCTTTAGAAGAGTTCTGCCTTTGTATGAAGATTTCAGCTCTAAATTAGATTATTTTCAATAGCCTTTCAGTGAATGTTACTGGATAAAATATACAAAGAAAGTTATATTTGTTTTAGAGAAAATTCTGATATCATCAGCAGGGGCAGGTAATATGATTCAAAGTCAGGACCCTGAAGAGTCTGCTCTCCAGAGATCTAAGTATTTACCCAAGAACCTCCAATTCCCAATCAATCTTGATCCCAATGAGAGAACAAGTTGGATGAACCCTTGTTTCTTCCTCAGGGTAACCTGGAATGATGCACCTCAGAGTGACTGGAAGGGGAAAGAAGCTGGGATACTGAGCACAGTGGGTAAGGAACAAGGCTATCATAGGATTTTCACTAGACCCTCAGGGACCACCCAAGGACACCTTTCATTACCTTGAGCACTTATACCTTTATGTTTATCCAACTCTAGGTCATTTTTCTTCCCATAATTAGCTTAACATTAAGTGTACATTTTTTTCTGTTCCCTCAATGAATTGAGTTCTTTTAAAATTCTCTTTCATTTTTTTGGATCACTTATACCCTTGTATGAAGTCCCTGTGATACAGGTCTCAATACTTTGAGTAGATGACTACCTGGAGCATCCACAGCCAACCATCTTTGCCTCAGTTGTATATGGATCTGAGCAAAACCCAGCCAAAACTTTATATGTGCATTCTAACTTAAATGTTTGTTACCAAAAGTTTGATGTGGAGACTTCATCAGATGTGGTGGAAGTTGGTTGGGCTCACGGTCTATGCCAGAACTCAAAATGGAAGGTACAGGAAGAAAAGTTTGGTAAGGAGCCAGCTGAGGAGAGGAGGGCAGTGCAAAGTCTTCATGCAATAGGCAAACCTGGCAAGCCCCTTGGGACAGGAGTGAGAAGCCCAGAACAGGGTATGTGCTACCCATCAGTCCACCACCAGCACAGCATGGCACCTGCAGCATGGGCCAAGGTGCACACGTGTTTCCTGCAATGCTGACTGTTGACATAGGGACCTGTCAGAGCAGTCAGTGGCCTAATGTAATAGTCTTGTCCTATGTAGATGATACAATTACTTGTGGACTAGAAAAATTAGTAGTAAAACATTGTTAGATGAACTAGTAAAAATTCTTCAGGATGTGTGTGAATGTGTGTGCCCTAAGAAGAAAAGAAATTGAAAAGTAGTTCAGAGAGAACTTCAATGACAAATGTGGGACTTGAGTGCACAGCAAAATAGATCCATTACTATCACAACAAATAGGTGAAAAGGAAGGGTTTCCTTCACTTATTTTTACCAACCCTTACAAATCCCATTGTGTTCAAAATAATAAGAATAGAAATGTATGTGTTGATGCTTAATGTTGTACAACAGGAAGTTTATAAATGACAGCAGAGGCCTAGGGTCTCTTCTGTGTGCTGTCCCTGAACTCTCTGGAAAGGAGGACAATACTATTGAAAGTGAACTTATTTTAAGTTTGTCGTTTAAATTCCAGAGGAATATTGACTAATTTAAATGAGCAGACTTTTTTTTTTTTTAAATTTTATTTTATTTTATTTGAGAACATACTGTTCAGAGGGGTTACAATTACATGGGCAGGATAATGCATACATTTCTTACCAAGCATTGCAGCCTCCTCCTTTGTTTACCCTTCACCTCCCTTCCCAGCCTCCCCCCTCCCTCCCACCCAATCATACCCCCCCCCCCAACCGACATTGTAAAGCTGGTTTTGACATGACATTTTGTACTTCTCATTGTTGCAACAGGTCCACCTTAATCCTTAAACGACTTGTTTGTCCCCATCTCCTCCGCATGTTAGACTGACATCACATATAGTGAAAGCGGGGGTTACACTGTGGGGGAGGGACATACAAAGCAACAAAGAAATAATCTTATAAATGCGTTAGAAACACATGCATGAAAGAAACAAAAACATTAAAATACATATTTGAGGTTTCGTTTTCCTAACATCACATTATCTGACTTTTTCCGCTTGACTCATACCTATACTAGATATTGCAAATAAGGGAAACCATGGGACCTATATTTCTTTAGGCCTGGCTTACTTCACTTAATATAATTTTTTCCAAGCCTTTCCATTTCCTAACAAATGGGGAAATGTCATTCTTTCTGATGGAGGCATAGAATTCCATTGTGTATATATACCACATCTTCTTGATCCATTCATCTACTGAGGGTCATCTGGGTTGGTTCCATGTCTTAGCTATGGTAAATAATGCTGCAATAAACATAGTTGTGCTGGTAGCTTTAGTGTGGCCTTGTTTGTGATCATTTGGGTAAATGCCCAAAAGTGGGATTGAATGAGCAGGCTTTTTGTTTGGCGGTCTTTAGGCTTGAACTCAGGGGACAGGTGCTGTCCTTGAGCTGCTTTTGCTTGAGCCACAGCACCACTTCTGGCTTTATCTGTGTATGAGAATCTGAGGAATAGAACCTATTTCCTCATTCATGCGATGCAAACACTCTACCACTTAGCTACCTTCCCTGTCCTATAAGCAGACTTTTTATGTTAAAAGAAGAAAGAATAGGTTGCTATGTAGGATCCACTTTCCATGTGCAAGTCTGAAGGTTCAACCCCTCAAAGTGAAAGGAAGAAAGTAGAAAATGGAGTCACAGGAAGTATTCAGTTACAACTACAAAGAAAAATAGAACAAAGGCAATGAGCAAGTAATTAGGTTTTTGTCTGGGATTGTTTCTTTTTTCTTTCAATTGTTAGCTGTGGGGTTTGAACTCAGGGAGGGCCTGGCATATTCCCTATGCTTTTTACTAAAGGCTGGCATGCTATGACTTCCAGCCAGAATGTCACTTCTAGTTTTCTGGCATTTAATTGGTGATAAGTGACAATGAATTTTCTGCTGATGTGGTGCTGAGGAATGGAACCCAGTGCTTCATGTATGCAAGGCAAGCACTCTACCACTGAGCCACACTCCCAGCCTGCCTCCTTTCTTAAAACAGTGAGGTTGGGGCTGGCAATGTGTATTAGTGATAAAGTACTTGCCTAGCAGGCATGGAACACTATGTTTGATATTTCAGTACATAATAAACAACAACAGCCCCCAAATGCCCCTAGAAGCACTGGTGCTGTAGCTCAAATGGTAGAGTGGTAGCCCTCAGCATAATGAAATTCAGGAACACTTTTCAAGCCCTGAGTTCTAGCCCCAGGAATGTCAAACAAGAACAACAAAAACAAGATGAAATGAGCAAATGAAAACAAAAAACCCAATGTCAGCAAGTTTCATTGATAAACACAACACACAAACACACACATAGACACACATACACAAATACACTTTTATCAAACCATATTCCTCTCCTTTACCATGTCTGCTCACCCTCCCTGCAGCAACTGCAACCTACATCCACTGGAGAACTTACTCTGTGTTGCTTTTGGTTTTGCATTCTTAAAAAAAAATTTATTGTGAAGATTAAAATATAAAAGTAGTATCAATAGTCATGAAAAAATTCCAATCAAAAGTACAATAAAATAACCATTTCATACATGTTAGTGTGGCCATAGTTTTAAACAAAACAACAAAAATCCTTCCAAAGTCTAACAAAAGCTAGGAAAGATGTGACAATAATGTGAACTTGGTGCATTTCTCTCAGGTATGTAAAAAACTATCAAAGATGGGACAAAAAGTCCTAAAAAGAACTGAATATAGAATTACATAGAAATATTGTCCAGTACTTCTACACTTGTACATAACTTAGAGAAAAACAAAGATTTCTATAAATACCATCAAATACAGACTAAGTTTCAAGAAAGACAAATACCACAAAGAAGTCCAAGAGTATTAACAGAGATTAATTGAACTACTTATAACACACTCAGTCCTGTACAGCAGTCAAAATTATGTTTGACCACACTTTTTCAGCAAATCCATTAAAACTTCATTAGGATAGTCTAATGTTATTTTTGTGGATGTGATGTCTGACAAGATTCTAGGCACCTTTACCTTCCATGAGAATTTACCTTCTAGGTGTCACTGAATCACAAAAAAGTGAGGCAACATTGTGCTTAAAGTAATAAATGAGAAGCAAACTAAAGCAAATCTGCACTTAACTTAGAAGCCAAGATTTGATCATCTGCTAAATCTACAAGCCACCTTTAGCTTTTTTAGAAACATGTTCCTAAAGCTGAATCTGTTTTTTTCTGTTTTTCAATCTTGGACACAGTTAGGTTCATAACATGGAATGTCAAACAGAGTGAGAAATAAAAGAATCTCATCAGAGATCCTTTCATTCTTTCTGGCTGTTGACAGTGAGTAAAGATTCTGGAACCATGGCTTGGAGAGAAGCCAAATGAAAGAGTCAGAAAAGAACCAGTGTGATTTTACCCTCGAAGTTTCTGGTCAGAACATGATACTTGGACTGGTAAAGCATAAAGCCTTCGTATGGGAGAAGAAACATTCCTGAATCATGTAGAGCATTAAAGTCTCCACTACAGACAAATCCACAGAAGAGTGAAGTCTTATGTGTTACTAAACAATATTAACAGAAAATACACTACAAATGTAGATCCATAAAATTAAAAAGAAACAACTTATATAGGTATGTGCTTTTGCTTATACTTGTTGGTTGATTACACAGGAAATTCTTTTATCCAGCATTCTGGTTTTTCTTATATTTACCCACAATGGTAACTGTTAATATAAAATGCATGAACTTTGCAGTGACATTCACAAAAAAGAAAATCAATTCTGTTTACTTCGGTAAGGTGTTTTTTATAGGAAAGACAATATGAATCCTTTAAAAGCAGTGTTTGCACATTAGTACTGGGTTTTTCTAATTCACAAGTATGTTTTCTTACTTTGAAAAACTTAAAGAGAATTTATTATGGGCTTAGTGTTCACATTCACAATACTTAAGATGAGGAGTGTTACAAATTTCAAGGTGGCGTATTTTCTGTTTGTTTTGGGATTTGGACTGTCCTCATCCACATTAGCGACTGAATATCTTGCCTTAAAAATTTTCAAGTTTTCTATTTCATATTATTTTTTAGGATATAATCTGAATTTCAAAGAGGACATTGTAACTGGGCTCTCATGTCTAATGGCTGTAATCTTAGCTACTTAGAAGGCTGACATCTGAGGAAAGTTAGTATTATCCCCACTTTTGCTCCTCAGCTCCACCCAGACCTGAGCTCCTCCCAGACCTTAGAGTTCCCTCAATACTGCTGACCACTCCCTCTCTCTACCCACACCTACCTGAGCATGCACCTACCTAACTTCCTGCTCCCCAGCTCCTGTGACTACCTGAAGAAAGACAGATGCATGTGCTCTGTCTCCTGGGAAATATGGTCCTTCTAGTAAACTTTATAATAATCTTTCTCCTATGCCTGCTTGTGGTCCCCTAGGATACACATGAAGGATCCCTACAAGGATCACAAAATAAATCCATGGGTAAAAGAATGTCTGAGACACTTATCTCCAATAAAGTAGCCAAAGTAGCTAGATGTTGAGATGTGGCTTATGTGGTACAACATTATCATTGAACCAAATAATTTCATGATCATTTTCCAGACCTTGATTTCAAGAATCAGGACAAGCACACACATATCTACGGCATTGTGTTTTATTCAAATTCTATTTGATCAATTGATTAGGAACACATAATCAGGAAGTCTCTCATTTTTTTTTTTTTTGGTCGGACATGGGGCCTGAACTCTGAGCCTGGGGAACTGTTCCTCAGCTCCTAAACTCAAAGCTAGCACTCTACCACTTGAGCCACAGTGCACTGCAAGCTTTTTCTACTTATGTGGTTCTGAGGAATCAAACCTGGGACTTATTCATGAAGGCAAGCACTGTACCACTGTATCACTTGACCCGACAGTCTCTCTTATTTTAGTGATGGAGAATAGGCTAATTATATCAGTAGAGAAATTGTAGTGTGTCAGAACAGACACATAATGTGGAGTATATCTGTGCCAGCAACATTTTGAAAGTTTCAAAAGCCATAGGAAGTGCAGAGGGTCAAAAGGGGATGAATATGTTTATATAAGACATTTTCAAGGAATGTTTAAGATTCATTGGCTTCAATTCACAAAAAGCAAGTTTATAAAGTCACATGGGGGAGTACCAGAATCTCTAGGTTCAGGAGTATAAGCGCACAACTCCTGACTTTCCTTGTCTAGAGGACCAGAGGTTTGTGAGCCAGTTTCTGGTACCCAGAGGAACAAATGCTAATGGCAACACAAACCTATGAGCCCATAAAATATCATCAAACCCAGACCGGGGAAGGACTCTCCCTAGGATCCTCAGATGGCTTCAAGTTATACCTCCCAAGAAGACAAGCTGGACTTCTACCTCTTGGCTCTGACTATGGAGTGCAAAGCTGTACTTAAGAGCACTTCCAGCAGCAAGACAAAAGGAAAGAAACCCGAATTTGCAAACTGAAAACACCAACAGTGAGCAAGGAGGCATTGGCCTCTTTTCTCCCCTTTCCCTCAAACACACTTTCAAATGATCTGTGTCCTGATAGAAACTACAATTCCCATAATGCAATGCATTCACCTAGAGGAAGTGGGCCTGCTACAGGGTTTTCACTGGTGCCAGACACTTGGTCCTAAGTGTGCATGGATGCATGAGGAACTCTCTCTCCCATCTACAGGAACTGTGAGTTTCTCCTTGAAAAATCAGTTTACCTCCTGAAACTTTGTGAGATCAACCAAAACAAAGAAATATATTAGGAGCTTTAGATAATTTGGCCTTTTAATTCTTAGTTCTATTAATGTAATTGAGGTTATGAGACTCCATGTTTTTGTTGTTATTATTGTTAAAAATGTGTGTTCTGGTACATTTAAATTATGTTCCTTTTGCCTTAAAATTTTGAATATCTCCCCTCTCACATTAAAAACGTATTTGTAGCTGTGTGCCAGTGGCTCATGCCTGTAATCCTAGGGACTCAAGAGGCTGAGATCTGAGGATGCTGGTCCAAAGCCAACTTGAGCAGGAAAGTTCATGAGCTTTCTCTCCATTAAACCACCAGAAAAATGGAAGTGGCCTTGTTGCTCAATTGGTGTAGAGCTCACCTTGATATGAAGGGATCAGGGATAGTGCTCAGGCCCAGAGTTCAAGTCACACAATCAGGTATTTACAGACATTTAACCAATTGATTCTGAGATCATTTCTCCCTGCTCTAATATATATATATATATATATATATATATACTGAAATAAGATAGCAGGATTTTAAGGTAGACATACTTTATAATCTTTGAATTAAATTGATTTGTCAAACTCTCCTCATTACTTTCCCAGAAACTCCCAAATTCCATCTATGAAATTTCAAGGAGTTTTTGGTTATTTGTGTCTGAAGTTTGCCTTTCCTTAAAAAGTTTTTTCCCCTGGTTTTGTTGTTGGTCCTGTGGCTTGAACTCAGAGCATGGGCACTGTCTGTGAGCATTTGCTGTGCTCTACTTGCCTTTCTTTTATTAATTGTTTCAGGGAACTAGTGAAAAGTTTCCTCCCAGGGTTTCTTAGAAAATGGTACTCCTTCCCAAGACTTCAAAAAATGCTTGTCTAGGAAGATTAGGTTGAATGTGGGTGGAGGTAGAGTTTAGGGTAGGTCTATGTTCATGTGAAGCTTGATTACTTGCTCCAAACCAGTCTGTTTTTACTTTTCTGTTTTGGATACCCTGTTTTGTTTTGATTTTCTACCTCTTCTCTGATCCTAGAAGTTTCTGGCAGCAACTGTAGGCTACATATCTAGGGGTCCTCAGACTTGTCTTCCCAGACTGTATGCATTACACTGTGGAATAAACCTTTTGCCTCTCTCCCTCATATCAAACATCCTAAGCTGTCTCTTAAGGGTTTATTGTGATTGTTAATGATCCTTTCCCCACATCATGACTGGGAAGGCTTGTGTAGGAAATATTCATGCCTGATATTCAGTCCTCCAGTGCATAGGTTCTCCATGCCTCTTTTAGTGGACCTGAGCTATTCCTCATAAAAATGCAGATCATGAGGCACATTTGGATGTATAGATGGCAACATTGGAGCCCCTATAAAATATGACGCAAAAAGAATTCTTTCTTTCTGTAAAAGTTAAAAGTAAGTTCCTGAGAGGCAAGGACATAAGGATCAGGTAAAATTTGCTGCTTCCTAGATTAGCTGTGTCCCATAGTTTTCATTGTTCAAGGTTACATTTTTCAAACATTCATTTCTAAGTATTATGTTTATTGTCCTAGTATAAATAGAATTTACTTCCTACATTATTTTTGAATTGTTCATTGCTCACAGACTTGTCTGACTATTTCTTATACAAATATTATATCCTCTTATTGCATTGATCTCAATTATTGAGTGTTGTAGATCCTGAGGTAGAAGGTACAAGTATGGTAAGGTATTTAGGTATAGATTATGGTTCTGACTTCCTCTGGAAGAAAAGGTGAATGAATGGAAAATATATGGAGCTTATGCATAGCACTTGTAGAATTCCTTTGGCAGGAGATGTGGTGCACCCCACTTGGGTTCCAGTATTCCTAGAGATTCCTTTGTTGGTAATGATCCACCACCATGGAGGGCCTGTGGACTTCAATTCTTGTCTGCTGTTCTGGTGTTAGGAGCCTCCCAATATTCACCGCAGGACTGGTCTCAGAGGAGTGATGTGATCAGTGGTAACTTACTGGACCTCATGTTTGTCAGCCTGTGTGGACAAGCTCACCCTGACATTGTAGACTGGATGCTGCCTTGAGGCCTATTTGCATGAATGCCTGTCTTGATTCCATACCTCTGCTTCAGAGACCTGTTTTGTTTCATGATTCTTTGATCACTTACAGTGCAAGCTTGTGTTATGTATCTGTACAGGCTGGTAGTTGAGCTGCGTATTGTTTTCAAGGGTGGAGTGGTGTTTCATGCCTCTTGCAGGAACAATTGTATTTTCACTAACCTTATAAATCCTCTGGGATTACTATTCAATTACCTTAACTTATGTTGCCTGTGTAGTTGATAGAACAATGATGGTAGATTAAGTTTGGGTCTCTGTTTGCTATTGAGCTTTAGAGGGCTCTTAGCCATTGCTGCCTATTTTTGGGAATATTGGTTGCCAACCTTATTGTATCACAACTCTTCTTGCTAGTGCTACTGCTTCTGCTGTGAACCTTATGCAAACAATATATACAGCACAACATGATAAGATTGTGATAAGTTTTATGATTTGGAAACAGCAGTGATATATGTTGATAATCAGGTGGACCTGCTAATGATGTGGTTAAAAATGATGTGTCATGCTAATGGCCAGTACATCTGTGTTATCTTTCTTAAATATGATGGAAATATGACTTGGACCACTATCCAGTGACATATTTGAGGAATCTGGTCCTTTGATAATTTAAGCTTAGACATTATGCAGCTTCAGGGTCAGATATCTGATATTGGTCACTGCACCCTATAGGTAGCACACCCCCAGAATTAGCTGCATCACTTCTTCATTACCTGCAGGGATTCAACCTGGATAATAACACACCTTTTGCTATTTCTTACGCCTTTTGCTCTTCCTTCTTTTCATAAGCCATTTTCTTCGATTCTTCCTGAGATATATGATCTGCTGCTTTTTCTAGGTTCAGGCTATTAGACACTTGCTCAATTTACAAAATGATA
Organism: Dipodomys spectabilis; assembly: GCF_019054845.1. Classification (NCBI taxonomy): domain Eukaryota; kingdom Metazoa; phylum Chordata; class Mammalia; order Rodentia; family Heteromyidae; genus Dipodomys; species Dipodomys spectabilis. Next base: position 2,764,685 of record NW_024870904.1, on the reverse strand, counting down.
AAGGAGAGATGTTGGAGGTTCCAGGAGCTGGCAAGGTGTGAGCAAAATCTCCACAACTACTGCCCTATTCATATGAGGGAGTTTTCCTATTACTTCTGGCCCTGCGGGCTTACCTGTAGAAATTTGGTGGACAAAGGTTGAACTAGAATGAGGAAGGATGCATATGATCTGCACTTGCTGGCACATTGAGTCCTAGAAAAATGTGATGCAAGCATTGTGCACATAGAGAAAATGTCTATAGCTAAGGTCATTGCTGGAATAAAGAGAAATTCATCATTGGTCTTTTCTCTGTCTCTATCATTATCATCCCCTTGTTCTTCTGGAGCACTGCTGGAGTTGTGGTTGGCCCCAGCAGTGGTAGTATGCTTACCTAGCATGCATGAAGCCCTGAGTTCAAGTCCTCAGTACCACATACTGAGAAAAAGCTTAATGTGGAAATGTGGCTCATGTAGTAGGGTGCTATTCTTGAGCAAAAGAAGTTCAGTGACAGTGTCCATGCACTGAGTTCAAGCCCAGGGTTGGGACAAAACACACAAGAAATGTAAGCTGGGTACTAGTCCCTCATGTCTGTAATCTTCACTTTTCAATAGGCTGAAACTGTGGATCCCCGTTCAACGTCAGACAGGCCAGCAACATGTGTGAGACACTTATCTCCAGTGACCACTAAAAATCCAGAAGTGTGTTGTGGCTCACATGGTAGAGCACTTGAGCTCAGTGATGGTTCCCAGGCTCAGAGTACAAGTGCCATGACCAAACAACAAACAAAAAAAGGATAAAAGTATAAATAAATGCATCAGAAATATAAGCTTGAAAAGTGAAAACTACACTTCACAGGTAGTGTTCGAAGCACTCCACTTTTTCCTGATCCTTTTCTCTTTGCCTCTTAGGAATTTACTTTTACAGAATGAAATTAGGTTTTCTTTATATTATCAGAGGTGCTTTTAAGTTGAAGTCTATAATCCAAATATGCCCTTTGATTCCCATTATTCATGAGGAATAGTTCAGCTCCACAAAACGGACATGCAAAACCCATACACTGGAGAAATAAAATCAGGTAAGAAAGTTTCCAATCCAATCCATCCCAATTATGTTGTGTGTAAAGGATCACCCGAAAATCACAATAAGTTTTAGGAGACAAGTATAGGATCTCTGATTATGAGAGAGAGAGAGACTTGCAGATCCTGGGGTGCCTGCAGGAGCAGGCAAAATGTGAGCAAAGGCTTCAGTGCCAATGACTCCCACTCTCAGGACTGCAAGTCCTTGCCCTTTATGGTATGAGGAAGTGTGTGTTCTAGCTGATTCGCCTGGGGCTTTAAGTGAAGGGAGGCTTTGGTGGAAAAGCTAGATTGAAATAGAATGAGGAAAGAAGTGTGCTGTTTGCCCTTTTTGGCAGAGTGGGCTTAGACCAATATTACACAAGTATTTGAGAGACACAGCAGAATTGTGCCATCATCCCTCTCTCTGTCTCCTTAATTATCATCCCATTGGCCCACAGAAGTCTTGCTTGTGCTCTGATGAGACTGTGGCAGGGGACAAAATATTTATTCCACAGCTTAATGGATAAGGTCTGAGAAGACAAGTCTGAGGTCCCCTAGATATGTAGCCTAAAGCTACTGAGAGGAACATTTAGTTTCAGAGAGGAGGTAAGAATATTAAAGAGATTTTCACATGCAAAAATGAGAAGACAAAATCAGACCGGTTTGCAAGTGATTAAGCTTCACATCAACATAGACCTACCCTAAACTTCACTATTCTACACACCTGCATTCATTCTGACCCCAAATCACTTTCTTTGTAGGAAAATCAGGGTAAAGTGCCATGTAATTAAGAATCCCTGTGAGGAAACTTTTCACTATTTACCTGAAGAAATTATTAAAGACACGCAAATAGAGCACAGCAAATGCTCACAGATAGTGCACAAGCTCTGATTTCAAGCCACAGGACCAAGAGCAAAAACAATAATCATAACACCCTTAGATGAAAAGCAAACTTCAGAAACAATCTAAAAGTCCTGTTGATTTAATAGATAGAATTGGGGATTTTCTGGAAAATTAATTGATAGATTTTTTAGAAAGGCAAATCAACGCACGGATTATACTGCATATCCACTCTCAATCTTCCTATTCTAAGCCTTTGTGTACGTTACAGCAATGGGAATTGACCTGGTATAAGTTGAGTGTCTGTGAGTACCTTTGTAAGATGAGAGGAGCGGTATTAAACAATTTAAGACAAAACAGAGATATAATTTACATTCAGCAGAACACAGGAATGGAACAAAAAGGAATGTATGAGCAACAGTCACATAAACTCAATTTCATTATTAGAACAAAGAACCAAACAGTCAATGCATGCACTTGTCCCCATATATTTACATTTTGTGGCTGGTTTCAGGAAGGAAATATTGTTTTTCAAGTAAAATTCAACTTAGCTCCTACAGCAGGGAGAGAAAAGTCCCAATACATCCATGCCCTCTTGTGACCAGGATGGTGCCGAGCATTGTGGGAATTGTAGTCTTCAAGAAGGACATTTTCTTTGAAAGTCCTGGGTTGTTTTTGTTGTTTTGGAGGATGGAGGTGGGGCAGAAGATCCTTTTGAGCATGCGTCTCCCCGCCCACCATTGGCATTTTAAGTAGGCTTCTTCTGGGTTCTTTCCCTTTGCCTTGCTGCTGGAAGTGCCCTGAAGTAAAGTTTAGAATTTAGGTGGCAGCCACAAGGCCAGCGCCCAGCTCTGTGCAGTGGAGCTTGGGAGCTGTAACTTGAAGGAATCTCAGGCTTTGGAACTGATGTCAGGTAGGAACTGTGCGATTGCTGCGGGAGTCTCCCCTCCACGTATTCCTTTTCCTTTTTCTGGTTCTGTTTGGTCGTTGGTGGGGCTTAAACTCTGGGCCTGCAAGCACCATTCCTGAGCTCCTCAGCTCAAAGGGAGAGCATTACGCTTCAGTTAAAGTTCCTACTGCCCCTTCCACACTTTTCTCCAGTCTGGAGTTGATAATTTGCTTGAGGTTCAGGAGTTTGTGCTGTCATTAGGCTCTAGGCCCTGAGGTGGAAGAACCTGGTTCCCAAATATCTGAGAGCAAGCTGGGTGATTCTGCAGATGAGGAGAGCCCAAGAGCTGTGCATTTGTCCTCCAAGACCAAGGGATTCTTCTATTAACACATGTGACTTTATTTGCTTTGCCCAGGTGTAAGAGGAGTACAGGGAGAATTCTAGTGAAATTGTGACGTGTGTGCCTCAACTCTTACATTGAAGTTGTATTTGGGTCTCCGGTGTTTTTTCTAATAGAGATATTTTAATCTGTTTGGCTTGAGGTTTTAATCTCCTGGCTTGAGTTCACACGTGTTTGTATTCGACCCTGTATCTAGAGACAGTTGTACATGGGATATTGGAGTAGTGAGTGGCTGGTCCTGTATTTTTAGGAATGAAGCCTAGCAATGTTTGAAGCAGAGCACCCTATGAATAGGAATCTCCATCCTAAATGGACAGACCTTGTCAATTCTGAGAAGCCCTAATTGGAAGAAGCAGTAAAGCACAGGAAGGGGAAGATGTTCCTAGCTTCCTTTGCCTTATGCAAAAATAGTTGCTACTTCCCTGAGCACCAGATTCAGGTGATACTCTTTCCTACACCACTGTCAATCACTTTGTGTTGTTGCAAGATTTAAACCAATTTCTAGGAGTCGTGATGAGCTGGATTGAGGAATAAGCCAGAGCATAGTTATGAGAGGGTACCTGAAGCTGTGGTTTGGGATGGTGGGGTAATTGTTATGACTGAAAGTATCTATTCATGTATTAATCCCTAATCCTCTTCTTGCTAATTTATTCAGCCTGTTAACACTTATTTTTAGTATGTAATCATGCAAACTTACATTAAATGTGCCATCTATGGATTTGCTTATGCTAGCTCTAAATGCTTGGTTTTGCCTGGTAGTACAGAAAGTGTTGGTCTGGGACATGTGTCCTAAAAAGAAAAATCACAGAAGAAATCTTGAGGTAATATGTCTTACTCAAGGTTGTATGCTTTGTAGGTGTTACTTATCTTCAGTTGTGTCACGTCTATATCGATTATTTTATGTTATATCTTCTGGATGGTCAAGGTTCTTCGCATGACTGTTTAGGGAAATGAACTTTAGGGACTTTTCAAACCTGGGTTTACCTCATCTTTACTCATGTCCCTTTGACCAAAGCATGTTAAATGGCAAATTGCTAATCATTGCATATGTGTGCAAAGGTTAGAGTGAAATGTGCCATTTGACACCCATTATTGAAATAGTATAGCATAAGAAATATATTCTGAATACATTTTTCTCTCTAATTTTGGGTGAAAACTACTGATTTACATCATACATGTTTTCCATGGTATTTCAATATGTAAATGAATGAGGTAGAACTCAAAATCGAATGGATTCCTAGGATACTTTTGCATTAAAAAAGCAGTTCATACATCCCGAAGTATATTCAATAATAACTACTTTTAGTGGAAATATGATATGTTTTTGCTTTCAATTATTCAATAATTTCAGTGGGAACATTAATTTTTTTCAATTTAATGTGTACATAAACATAGAAATTAGTTGGTTTAATAATATCTATCTATCATGAAATGGGCTGGATTTGTGTTTATTGGACACTTTCATGCTCTGCTTGAGACATTAATGATTCTTCTCTTATAAGAAGGCTTTACGATTTCACAATAAAAAATAAATAAACATTTAAAAAAAGAAGGCTTTATGGTTTTCCAGCCCAGGTATCATGTTTGCAAGAGGAAATTCTGGGCCCCAAATCTCACAAATTCATTACTGAATGGGTCATTTACCTTATATCCCAGCCATGCTTCCAGAATCTTCTGCTCATTGTCAGCAGCAAGACAGAATGAATGGATCTCTGGTGAGTTGATTTTTTTATTTTTCATTTGTTTTCCATTCCATTATATGAACCTAAAGGTGTCCAAGAATTAAAAACAATACCAACCACAAAGATTCAGCCTAAGGAACATATTAATAAATCAGGTAAAGATGGCTTGTAAATTAGCAGGTAAGGATTGCTTATAGGTTTAGCAGATTAAATGGTTATATTTTTTCTAAGTTGAATTCAGATTGGCTTCAGAATGTCTAGGTTTCATCTTGTCATAAAATGTAGTCACACCTGTTATGTGATGTAATGACACCAAGCAGGTTACTTCTCAGGGAAGGTGAAAGATAGATTGCGACCAGATCACATCCTCATGAGTAACATTAAACTATCTCAATGAAATTTTCCTGGAATTGCTGAAATAGTGTGGTCATACACACCTTCGTATGTTCTTAAGGAATAATTAACCTATATGTACTTAAATTACTCTCCATATATATTTCTTGGACTGCTTCATGGTCTTGGTCTTACTTGAAACTTTGCCTGTATTTGTTGCTAAACTTTATGGTCTTTCTACAAATTCCTGTTTGTTCTCTAAAGTATTCTCACAAGATTTCTTTCCTCTATTTTCTCTCTCTATTTTTGATTTTCTACCCACTAGTGTTGGTTATTTTTCTCTTTCTCTCTCTTTGTATCTATCTTTCTATCATTTTTTTTCTCTTTTCATTCCCTCTTTCCTCCATATGTGTCTCAGTTGTTTCTTTTCTTCAAATGATCTATCTGGAACAAGGTTTTCTTTGTGATCAGTTTTACGTTGCTGATATGGCTCTTAGGATTGACATTTTTCTTACCCATAGTATAGGAAAATTGTTGCCTAGAGAGTTCTACAGGATTCCACAAACAAAAATTAGAGAAACACAAAAACATAAACAGATAGACTTAGAGGAAACCAGGGTTCTGAATGCTCTCTGGCACTTTGTCCCTGGGCAACAGCAAGCAAGCATAGTTCCTTGAGTGCACACAGGGAAGATTACCATTAATAACATGCAAAAATGAAATCTATATTAATAGTGCAATCAGAGCCACAACAGGTTGTGAGGAAAACATGTTTCCTTAATCTCCTGAGACAGAAGACTCTTGCCCAGAGAAAATGCAGACATGGGGTTCACCTTACCTAGCCTTCAAGGTCAATAGCACCTCAGTTTCAGATACTGTCTTTCCAACAGTAAGGAAAAGGCCTGTACTCCAGTCTCTTAACCCTCTCCAGAATTCTCTTTAAGCCATCTGCAGCCAGCTCTTAGTTCTCTCAATGCTGTCAGGCTGGAATTCCAACCTCTCAAATCTTTTCCCCTTCAGCTCAACTTTAGATTTCCCTACAGAAAAGTACTTCCTTCTACCAATTGATACACTACAAGAAAACTGTTTTCTCCTGATTTTGTGTTGGTCTAACTTCATTTGATGTGGTATTCAGGTTTGTTTTTCCTTCCCACTACTTTTGAATATTTTAATTCACTGCCAGTATAAGATTGGAACTAGTGTTGAAAAAAAATAATACATTGACGAGATGTTCCCTATTAGAAATATCACTTGTCACAACATCTCACAGATGTTTGCTCACTAATTGATTTTGATCTCTGAGGTATTTCACTATTAACTAACACAAGTGAAAATATAAGCTTAGAGATCTACTGGAGAAAGGACTCAGGAATATGTAACGCATTTGAGCATTTGGTCATATTTATCATTTTTGTCATCTTGAGTGTTCCTTGAGCCTCTCTATATTTGCCTTCACCTTCCATGAAGGGCTATTAAAATAAAAACCTTGTAAGGAACATTTTTTTCCCTCCACGTATATTTTGTATTGTAAAATGTAGGCAAAGTTTACAAAATTTCATGGTAACAGTTCTTTTTTACATGGGAAGGAAATATCAGGGTATCTATGACCATATTTCAATATTTAGCATTTAAACTAAACATGGTAAACCACGGATATTTTTATGTGGGAACTCAATTAAATCTTATAAGGGCCTAATCAAGTATTAGTTACTTTCTGGAGTACTGTTACTGGTTTTTTTTTTTTTTAATATTCATGTGGACACTGCTTTTCATAGATCTAGCAATATTCTATGTTCTGTATTCCATGTGATATCCTGAATGTGTGCTGCTTGCTTTTGAGAGAAGGTCTAAATAGGATTTATGGTGAAGCAGTATGTGCCAAACAGGAAAAATATTGGTTTAATTCATTTTTACCCTGGTATGTACTGAAATTTTATCAAAAATGATAACATTATTTTTCAGACACCTCCTTAGACTTAATGTTATCATGCCAGATTATTGTCTCCTTAGAGTTTTTATCTTGTCTCTATTGCTAGCAGCAGAAATATGTTTGCATGCATTATGGAAACTGTAATTTTTTATTGGTCTTGGGGCTTGAATTCTGGGTCTGGTTGTTTTCCCTCAGCTCTTCAGGTTAAGGTGAGTGCTACCACTTGAGTGACAGTGCTACTTTCATTTTCTGGTGGTTTATTGGAGATAAGTGTGTCATGGACTTTCCTGCCTGGGCTGTCCTTGAACCTTGATCCTCAGACCTCAGCCTCCTGAATAGCTAGGATTACAGGCATAAGCCACCAGCGTCCTGCAAATCTGTGTATTTTCATGACCCGGTTTATGTATTGTCAAATATTTCTAGTTTGGTATTTAATTCTCCCAGTGAATAGATAACAAAGCTAGCTGCAAACATTTTATGTAAGAAAAAAGCATACCTGCACCATAATGAAATTCCAGGTTGGAATTCTCATAACCCAGGTCTAATTTCTTGATGGAAATGTGCCATTACAGAAGCTGGTGTCATTTGATGGTGTGGCTGTAAACTTCACCTGGAAGGAGTGGCAGCATGTGGATCCTGGTCAGAGGACCCTTCATAGAGATGTAATGCTGGAGACTTATAGCAACCTCATGTCCTTGGGTGAGCAAAGGTTATTTTTACTTGGAAGATCAAGTGCTTTTATTTTAGTAGACATTAGACTATTTATGTTCTTTAGGGAGAAGATTCCAGTCCATTCCAAGATGAAAAACTGCTAGTATATAAGCCAGTCAAATTTGAGTCTGAGAGCTTGGTGTTGTTTGTCTTTCACACTAGTGCTTGAGCCACCATTCTATTTTCACTTTTGTTTTGGGGTATATTCTGAGTTTCTGTGCCCAGGTTCGTTTCAAGCCTTACTCTTCTGATCTCACCTCCTAACTGTAGGATTACAGGTGTAAGCATTTGGACCATTACAATTTCTAAAAAAAAAAAAAAAGTTTCCAGGCCATGGGAAGTGTTATTTTTTTCTAAGAGAAACTTCAACTTCATTATATGTAACACAAGAGCTAATTTTATTCTCGTTCTTTAAGAAAGCAAATCAATAGTTGGACAAAAGTTCTAAGCTATAATCCACTAATAGGAGACTGACTTCCCAGACTTGGGTAATTATTATAGGTGGATCTACAGTCTAGAATAGAACATACATTACTACTGGCAGTATGCTCTGGAAATCAATAAGTAAAAGTGTGTATTTGTAAGCCAAACCTGCTACAGGGTTTAGTGCTTCAAGCTACCAATCCTAGATAGTCTGGAGGCTGACATCTGAAGGTTTCAGTTTGAAACCAGCAGCTGTAGAAAAATGACCATGAGACTCTTATCTCCAATTAACCATTCAAAAACTATAAATGTAGCCAAGACTCAAACTAGTATAATGCTAGCTTTTAGCAAAAGAGCTGAGTTCAAGCCACACAGTTAGCAAAATAAACCCAAAGCTGGATGCTACTCCACCATGGAGCTGTTAAGAATTGAGAAACCATGGGCTGGGAAGGTGGCTCAGTGGCAGAGGAATTGCCTTCCATGCATGAGGCCCTGTGTTGAATTCCTCAGCACCACATAAGCAGAAAAAAAAAAGCTGGAATTGGCTATGTGGCTCATGTGATACAGTGCTAGCCTTGAGCTGAAGATATGCCGGGCAGTGCCCAGAACCAGAGTTTAGGCCCCTGAACTGGGCCCCCCAACCCCCAAAATACAATTGAGAAACCAGATTTAGGAGCAACCTTGTGAACAGGATGTCTGCGAGCTTTCGTTAATGATGACCTAGCAAGAGCAATAATTCTCCACTATTTCTTAATCATAGGACACTGTGTTCCTAAACCTAAATTGATTGTGATGCTGGAACAAAGTGCAGATCCATGGATAAGAGAAGCCTCAGACAAGAATTTCACAGGTGAGTTAAAGCATCTTGAATGGTGATGATGGGTCCAGAACCCAGTTGGTCTGTTTATCTTGAGCTGTACAGAGCAATAGTTTCCCTAGTGCCCCTGAGTCATGTGTGGCAGAGAACTAGGTGATCCTTTGTCTCAAGGAATTGTCAATCCAGAATTCACATGGAGGCAAACTGAATTTGGTGTGCCAGTATATTTAATGTTAGGAATTCTTTGTCTGTAGAGAAGTCATTCTTTAAGAGAAAAAGACAATAAGAAATGTACAAAAGGAGATCCCATTTTCTTTTAAACTAGTATTTTGCAGGTAGGAGGAAAATAGGAGAATGGTAGTGCTGCTATTCTCTGATCAGGACAATAGCTTATGAGTTGTGCTGGGCATAGAGTGAGATTCAGAATGGAAGCATTAAGAGTACGTTGATGAATAATTTGAGAAATATTTCCTAGAAAAAAATCGAAAAAATTGGAAATACAGAAAAACATTATTTTCCATTATAAAATGTCAGTACTACATTCATAGATACTACGTTGCAGAGAAAAGTTTATATTCTGCAGAAAACAATGCTTTGATATTTGAAAATCTTGTAACAGTTAAAATGTGAGAAAATACCTTTACAGTAAGGAATTTATGGATCTCATTTATGTTTTTGTCTATTTTTCTGTTTTGCATTTTAGATGTCTCACAAATGGAGGATGTGATTAGCACCTGTCAGGAACGTCACAATAAGTATCTCTCTGAAGTAGCAGTCATGAATAATAACCCAGAGGAGGAAAAAGTGAGACTTATAAGAAGTTTGAGCTCAAAACAGAAGTCAGAACTGATTAAGAATAATGGGAACTCCTTAGGCATGAGGACAGAAAAGGTCACTGGGTGTCAGAACATGGGTGTTTTCAGTGAACCTGGTAAGATGTGTGCTGTACATAGTCCCCAGGTGTCTTCTGTAGTTGAAGAATATAAACAATGTAAAAGGTCTTTAACTGAGAAGACACACCCTATTGTCCCTTAGAGAACACACACAGGAGAGAAATCATATGAAAGTAAAATGGGTAGAGAGATTTTCACTAGTAAAATCTCTAGTGGACCTTACTGTCCACCAGAGAAGACACACAAATGAGAAACCTTTTGAATGTAACATGTGTGAAATGTCTTTTACCTCGAAGTCAAACCTTACTCTCCACCAGAGAACACACACAGGAAAGAAACCTTATGAATGTAACATTTGTGGAATGTCTTTTACCTGGAAGTCAAACCTCACTCTCCACCAGAGAGCACACACAGGAGAGAAACCTTATGAATGTAACATTTGTGGAAAGTCTTTTACCCGCAAGACATATCTTACTGACCACCAGACAATATACACAGGAGAGAAACCTTATGAATGTAATATGTGTGGAAAGTCTTTCACCAAGAAGTCACCTCTCACTGTCCATCAGAGAATACACACAGGAAAGAAACCTTATGAATGTAACATGTGTGGAAAATCTTTCACCAAGAAGTCATACCTTACTATCCACCAGATAACACACGCAGGAAAGAAACCTTATGAATGTACCGTGTGTGGAAAGTCTTTCACCCAGAAACTAAACTTTACTGTCCACCAGAGAACACACACAGGAGAGAAACCTTATGAATGTAACATGTGTGGAAAGTCTTTCACCAAGAAGTCATACCTTACTGTCCATCAGAAAACACACAGGAAAGAAACCTTATGAATGTCATATGTGTTGAAAGTATTTCAGCCAAGATCTATACGTTACTGTCAACCAGAGAGCACACACAGGAGAGAAATTTTATGAATGTAAGCTATGTGGAAAGTCTTTCACCCAGAACATACACCTTTCTGTCCATCAGAAAAAAACCCACCAGAGAGAAATGTTATGTATGTAGCAGGCATGGAAATTCTTTCACCTGGAAGGCACAACTTAACATCCATCACAGAACACAAGGAGAGAAACCTTATGAATGCAACCAGTGTGGAAAGACCTGGAGGTCACAGCTTAACACACATAAGTTGATTCACACAAATGAAATAACTTAGGATTGTACCAAATGGGAAAGTCTTTGACTTGTAAGACACAGCTCAGGGTTCATCATAAAACACACAAAACACAGAGACACACAGACACACCACACCCTCACACACAAAGAGGAGAGAAATCCTATGTAGGAAAAATAAATGGAAAGGTTTTCAAGAAAAAGTCCTAGCTCAGTTTGTGTCAGAGAACAGACACAGGCGAGAATATACAAATGTAACAATTGTGGAAAGTCCTTTACCAAGTATTCATGGATCCAAATTCATAGGACACACACACACCGCAGTAATCTTAAAAATATGACAAATGTGAATAAGGGAAACCATGGGACCTATTATTTGCAATATCTAGTGTATGTATGAGTCAAGCAGAAAAGGTCAGATAATGTGGTGTTAAGAAAATGAACCCTTAGCTATGTATTTAAATGTTTTTTTTCTTTCATGCATTTGTTTCTAATGCATTTATAAGATTATTTCTTTGTTGCTTTGTATTTCCCTCCCCCACAGTATAATCCCTGCTTTCACTATATTTGATGTCGGTATAATTTGTGGAGGAGAAGGGGAAGAGCAAGTCATTTAAGCATACAGGTGGACCCGTTGCAACAATGAGAAGTACAAGTTGTCATGTCGAAAATGAACTTTACAACTTTGGTGGGGTGGGGGGCTGGGAAGGGGTGTGAAGGGTAAACAAAGGAGGAGGCTGCAATGCTTGATAAGAAATGTACTCATTATCTTGCCCATGTAATTGTAACCCCTCTGTACAGTATGTTCACAAAAAAATAAAATGAAAAATATTACAAATGTGGAAATACTTTGATCAGAAAGAAATACCTCATGTTTATCAGAGAACTGACTCACATAGGAGAAAAGAAAGTAGTGCATAGAACATATGTGAAATGACTTTCAATCAGAACTGAGTATTCAGCATATGTGAGAGCAAAACAGGAAAGAAATTATGAGTATAGAAAACATTTTTCCCGAAGTCCCATCTGTACAGGTATCAGAGACCTGGACACATGACAGAATCTCTGTAAATATAAACATGAGAGGAAGTCTTTCAACCAGAAGCCAACCTTCAGCAAGTATTAGAACATTCACCCAGGAAAGAAGCCCAATGTAGGAAAATCTTTGTCAGAAAACCTCTGTAAATTATACAAAGAAATCCTTCATGGCAGAGGTAAGCTAGGTGTGAAGGGAAACCATTCTTCACTCTTCAGCTTTCTTTGAGCCAACATTTCTCATCCTCTCATCGTGTTGAGTGGGGATGGTGTCATTCAATATTATCATTTGGCAAATACTTTTGCTTGAGCTCAAAATTTAAGGGACTTACTGCTCACTGAGTTGGTAAAGTACCCTTTCTTTCTTTTAATTTAAAACCTGCAATTAAAATGAGCAATGACACTCCCTCATGTGTGGAATCTTAGCTACTCAGGAGGCTGAAATTAGAAAGGTAGTATTTGTAGGCCATCCAATGCAAAAGCTTCATGAATATGGTTTCTTAGCCAATAAAAGGATGGATCTGGTCATATGTGCCTATCTTGTTTGCTACTTGTGCTATGTAAGTATAAAATTAGTGTGTTGAAAGGCCCAGACAAAGAAGCAAGACTCTAAGGTGAAAAATCAGTGATACAAAAAGGCATCTAGTATAGAAGGTGAAGGAAGCCTCACAAATTTAGTCCCTGAATTCAACCTGAGGACCGCTATTATGATCTGTGCAAACAATGCATTCTTCCAATTATTTAGTGGAAGAATTTGGATGTGGTTTACAGAATGATAGGTAAACAGTCCTTTACCAAGTGATTGCAAAAGGACCTTTGCCTATGTCAATATGATGTTATGAATTTTATATCGTATTCTGTGGAAACCATGAGTCCTGCTTGGATCAAGTAGTTAAGATCTCCTGATCTAAAAGGGCACTTGTAAGTTTGTCTTTTAAATTGCAGGGGAAGCATTGACTAATTTAAATGAGCAGACTTTTTGTTTTGCTCCTCCTTAGGCTTGAACTCAGACGCCAGGTGCTGTCCCTGAGCTGCTTTTGCTAAAGTGTAGCATTCTATCACTTGAGCTACAGCACCACTTCCAGGTTTTTCTGTGCATGTGGACCTGAGGAATAGAACCCAGCTCCTCATTCATGCGATGCAAGCACTATACCACTTTGCTACCTTGCTTGTACTATAAGTAGACTTTTTATGTTAAAAGAAGAAAGAATAGGTTGGTATGGAGTATCCACCTTCCATGTGCAATTCCCAAGGTTCAATCCCCCAAAGTGAAAGGAAGAAAGTAGAAAATGGAATGATATGAAGTATACAGATACAAGAACAAAGAAAAATAGAAGAACAAAGGCAATGAGCAAGTTTTTAGGTTTTTGTTTGTTCATAATTGTTTCTTTTTTCTTTTAATTGTTGGCTGTGTGGTTTAAACTCAGGGAGGGCCTGCCATATTCCCTAGGCTTTTCACTAAAGGCTGGCATGCTACCACTTCCAGCCAGAATGTCACTTCTAGTTTTCTGGCATTTAATTGGTGATAATTCACAATGAATTTTCTGCTGATGTGGTGCTGAGGAATGGAACCCAGTGCCTCATGTAGCAAGGCAAGCATTCTACCACTGAGCCACACTCACAGCCCTTCCTCCTGTCTTAAAACAGTGTGGTTGGGGCTGGCAATGTGGCTTAGTGATAAAGTGCTTGCCTACCATGCATGGAGCACTAAGTTTGATATCTCAATACCTAACAAACAACAAAAACTACCAAACACCCCTAGAAGCACTGGTGTTGTAGCTCAACTGGGAGAGTGGTAGCCTTCAGAATAATGAAATTCAGGAACAGTTTCCACACCTTGAGTTCAAGCCCCAGGAATGTCAAACAACAACAATAAATGAGCAAATGAAAACAAAAATCCCAGTGTCAGCAAGTTTCATTGATAAACACCATACACACACACACACACACACACACACACACACACACACTCACACACAAACACTTTTTTTTTAAAACCATATTCACCTCCTTTACTGTGTGTGCTCACCCTCCGGGCTCCAAATGCTACCTACATCCATAGGAGAACTTATTGTATGTTTCTGTTGTTTTTGCATTCTTATCAAAATTATTGTGGGGGCTGGGAAGGTGGCTCAGTGGTAGATTGCTTGCCTTGAATGCCTGAGGCCCTGGGTTCAATTCCTCAGTACCACATAAGCAAAAAGAAAATAAAAAGCTGAAAATGGCACTGTGGCTCAAGTGGAAGAGTGCTAGCCTTGAGTGAAGACCTGAGGGACATGGCCCAGGCCCCGAGTTCAGGCCCCACGACCAGACCACCCCCAAATAAATTATTGTAAAGGTGATATATATATACATATACATCTGTACATACATATATCTGTATGTCTATATATACATATATATGTACATATACATATGTATGTACATACATATACATATGTATGTATATCATACATATTTACATCTATGTATATATACATATGTGTGTATACATATATACCTCTATGTATATATACATATATACATCTATGTATATATACATATGTGTGTGTATATATATGTACATATATATATATACATAGAGGTATATATGTATGTCAAAGTTACATAAGCCAGGTATTGATTTCATTACTTGACTGATTACTCAATTGATTTCATTGATTTCATTACTTGTTGAACAATATGCATTTTTGCACAATTCCATCCCCTTTGGAAAGCAGCATTTATTTCCATATAACACAGTAAAATATACCAATATTAGGTATTGATCTCATTGTCTGGGTGCTGTCCCTCAACATTTTATCTTAAGGATCTATCACTGGAGCCATCTATCAATTTCTACCCCTGGATTTTTAGGTGATTAATTGTAGATAAGAGTTTCATTGACTTTTCTGAAAGGGGTGGATGAAATCTCAATCCTCAGGTCTCAGGTTTACTACCATGAGACACTTGTGTCCAGCACCTTTAAATATTATTATATACACTATGTTATTTGTGGTATGTATTTTCTTTTCATCATTCATGCAGCTTGATCTCTGGGCCTGGGCTCTGTCCCTCAGCTCTTCAGCTCAAGGCTAATGCTCTACTACTGGACCCACAGCACCACTTCCAGATTCTTCTATTAATGTGGTGCTGAGAAACCTAACCCAGGGACTCATGCATGCAAGGCAAGCACTCTCCACTGAGCCACCTTTCCAGCCCCTACAGTAGCATATTCAAAGGAATATGTTAGGTCTTGCATATTTGTTTGTTGCACAGATTCAACAAACCATAGAACCCAAAGACTTGACAAATATGGCACCTATAGTAAACATGCAATCTTTGAAAAAACTGGCATTATCCTATGAACAAGTCATTGTAACAACTATTTAGTAGGATTTAAATTGTAATAGGTATCAGAGGTGATTTACAGTGTATAGAAGATTCCCTGGAGATTATATTAGAGGTGATTTGCACTGTATAGAACAATGTGCACAGGTTACATGAAAGCAAACTCAGAAATACATATCAGATGAGACAAACATAATAAATAGTAAAGTAATCACTAAAATGAAACCATGTTAATATTGTAATATAAAAATAGTAAATATATCAGGTACTGTCTGATTTGAACAGAAGAAAACATACTCCAAAAACTCAATAAGCCAAAGAGACATACATTAATTATCAAGAAATAAAAGTAAATCAATATAAACATACCATAAGCAATAATCAATACTAAAAAATACAAGTAGTCATAATAGGAAAGGAAAAGAACCTCAGCACAAATTGTGTTACCACAGATACAGAGCATTGATAATAACAGGCAAATTATAAATCTGTATGCTGAAAAGTTCTATGCTGAAAACCAAAGTCTACAAAGACATGATTAAAAGGCCAAAGAATGATAATTTCTTTAATCTATCATTATGATTGGAGAAGTAATATTCATCTTAATGACTGCCTAACTAGACAAACGGTCACTAGAAACACACACATGGATGGCATTATCTTTACTAAATGCTGCTTATAAAGCACTAAGCTGTTTTGTTTACCAAGACAGACACACTGAGAATAGATCTGAAGAGAAATTGTCTAGAAATGAGTATGAAAAATATGACATAAATACAGGATAAAATCCAACAATATGTTTCTAATAATCTAACAGTAAAACAAACAGAAGGAAACTAGAATGGATATGTAAAAAATATATGTCTGCTATCATTGGGATTTATTCAATATTAAAGGGAGCCATTTTCTTCACTTGGGAAATAAAAACAAATTGGTTTCAATTTTGTATGGTGTATTCACATGTATATCTTCTGGTGGGTGTGGCAGAGCCATAGAATGTGAGGGAAATAGGGTGATGAAAGTAAAATATACAACTCAAGAGTAGAGATAGGAGGGAGAGTTTGGGAGAGAATGAAGGCATGGAAGAAACTCTATGAAAAGAAGGGTATTTTTACCTCACTCATATCATTATATCTCTCTATACATCACCTCCACAATAACATTAAATTGCATTAATTATAAAATAATACCTTCATCATAAGCGATTTGCTTAGTGAAGAAAATCTACCACAGTTAGAACAGTTACAATTGTTAGAAACACATTACAACACTTAATTTGAAAGATAAACTATTTCAGTTTAGGTTGCACATTAATTCTGCATAAACCAGTAACAATAAACTGTTTCATTGTAGTATCCAATTAAGTCTTAATGTTAAATGTTGAGGTAAGAAAAATCAAGGCCAGTACTTCTTGCCTAGCTACCAGCCTAGCTACTGAGGAGGAAACTGAGGTCTGGAAGCCAGCCTGGATAGGCAACTCAAACTAAGCAGCTCATGAACAGGTTAGAGGTATGGCTCAAGTGATAGTGCCAACAGTGAGTGAGGAAGTTGACTGACTGTGAGACCTGCAGTTCAAGCTCCAATAGTAGCTCAAGGAAACCATGAGTTATGTGTATTACATGTGTTTCTAAGTTAGAAACCTAACTGTAGTGATACTAGCACGTCTTCATCTCAGATATAAAGGGAAAAGAAGATGAGTGGAGAAGGTGGGGAAGGGAAGCAAAAGGTTAGGGAAAAGAAGGAAGAAGAGAGTGGTGGAGAGGAGGGGAACAGAGGGAAAGGGAAAAGAAGAGAAGAGAGAAGGGGAGGAATACTTCATGGCATCAGATTTGACAGTAACTGGCCTGGGAAGATTGCTCAGTGGTAGAGTGCTTGCTTAGCATGCATGAGGCCCTGGGTTTGAATCCTCAGCACCACATAAGCAAAAATGTTGGAAGTGTTCTTTTGCTTCAGTTTGTAATGTACTCTCCTTGAGCTGAAGAGCTGAGCAAAAGCACCCCGCTCCACAGTTCAGGACCCACGACTGAGGGAAAAAAATAAGAAAGTAAGATTTGACAGTAACCCATAAATAGAACTCCAAAAGTACATCATGGAAAAAACAAAGAAACAAACAAACAATGTGAGTCTCTGGTGGATCACACCTGTAATCTTAGGAACTGAAGAAGGTGAGGTCTGAAGATCGGGTCTCAAAGTCAGCCTGGGCAGGTATAGCCGTGATACTCTTCCTTGCAGTGAATCACCAGAAAACCAAAAGTAGTGCTGTGGCCACAGTGGTGGAGTGCTAGTCTTGAATTTAAGAGCTGAGGGACAACATTCAGTCCCAAAGTTCAAGCCCCATGTCCTACAATATATAAATAAGTAAATAAGTACATAAATAAATAAATAAATGAGTAATAAATACAAATGAAAACTTTGTATGTTGAAAAACACTACCAATAAAGGAAAAAAAGCATGGTATGAGAGAAGTATTTGCATATATCTCTAAATGGATTTTTAACCAATATGAATTAGAAAATATAAGGATAATCCTTCTAGAAACACCTACACCAAAAAAATCTAATTTTAAAATGGGAAAAAGATTGAAGAGACTTTTCCAAAAGGACATACACATGTAGTACATTAAAATATAAAAGTAGTTTAATATCAGTACTCATGAGAAAAATTCAAATCAAAATTCTGATAAAATAACTATTTTATACATGCTAGTATGGATATAGTTTTAAATAAAAACAACAAAAATACTCTCAAAGTCTAAAAATGCTAGGAAAGATGTGAAAAGAATGTGAACCTTGGTGCATTTCTCTTGGGTATATAATATTATCGAAGATGAAGCCAGTCGCCCGTGGTTCACACCTGTAATCATAGCTACTCAGATGGCTGAGATTTGAGGATCACGATTCAAAGCCAGTATTTGCAGGAACATCCGTGAAATTCTTATCTCCAATAAAAACACCAGAAAATCAGGTAGCTCCAGTGGTATAGCGCTAGCCTTGAGCTAAAGAGCTGAGAGTCTACACTCAGGCCCGGAGTTCAAACCTCTTGATTAACCAACGAAACAAACAAACTATCAAAGATGGTACGTAGAGTCCTAAAAAGAGCTAAACATAGAATTATATAGGAATATGGTCCAGCATTTCTATGCTTGTGTGCAACAGCAGATAAAGCAGGGAGTACAACACATGCTTGGAGAATCACTTCTCAAACTCTACTCACAATAAGCAAAACATTGAAGCATGTAAAACTATAAATGTGTTCAAAGGAGAAAACTTTACTACATTTTATGGCAGGGATGAACTTTAAGTAAAATAAGCTAAATAAAAGACACCAGAGTCCCTGAATTGTTTATTTTCACAACCAGCTTCTATCTTATAATATCAGTGAATGCAAATATGCAAGCAGAGCAAGAAGAAAAAGGAAAACTGCAGGAACCACAGCAATTGAGGTTAAACCAGAGAAAGATAATAGAATCTGGAAACTCAAATTATTTTATATTTAGCAACAATTTTCCTGTATAATGCATGAGATAAATGTCAATTTTAAGAGCTTCGTCACCAAAAGAAAACTGATCAGTAAGAAAATCTACTTCCCAGATAAACCATAAGAAGAAAAGAAAAATTAAGAGAAAAATGGAGGAAAGAGAAGCTGAGAGAATGAAAGAGAAAAAGAGACAGAGAGAAAAATAGACAATGAGAGAAGAAAGAGAGAAATAAAGCTAGTGAAGCCACATGGTGGTGGCTCATGCCTGTAATCCTAGCTACTCAGGTGGCTGAGATCTGAGCATAGAGGTTCAAAGCCAGCCCAGGCAGGACCATCTGTGAGACACTTATCTCCAATTAACCACTAGAAAACTGGAAGTGGCGATGTGGCACCAGTGGTAGTGTACTAGCCTTGAGCTGCAGAGTTTAAGTATAGCGCCTAGGCCCAGAGTTCCAGACCTACGACTGAAAAATAAAAAAGAAAGAAGGTATGGTAAAGGGAAACAAAGTGGAAGGCAACAATGCTTGATAAGAAATGTACTCACTATCTTGCCCATGTAATTGTAACCTCCCTGAATAGTATTTTCACAATAAATAAATATAATGCAAAAGAAAGAAAGAAAGCTAGTAAACATGAAAAATAGAATGAATTGGGAAAATAGGTAAGAGAACTCCTATGAGAGCACCATAGAGAAAAACAGAGATTTCTATAAATACCATCAAACTCAGCCTAAGTTTCAAGTAAAACAAAGACCACAAAGCAGTCCAAGAGTATTTACAGAGATTAATTGAAGTACTTAAAGCTCACTCAGTCCTGTAGAATATTTGAAGTTATGTTTGACCACACTATTTCAGCAAATCCAGTAAAATTTCATTAGGATAGTTTACTATTCCATATGAGGATGTGATGTCTGAGCAGTTGCTAGCCATCCTTCACCCTCCATGAGAAGTCATCTCCTAGGTGTCACTGAATCACATAACTAGTGGGACAACTTTCTCTCACACTAGAAAAAGTAGAAACAAACAAGCATATCTGCACTTAACTTGGAATGTCAGATTTTATAATCTGCTAAATCTCCAAGCCATCTTTAGCATTTTTTTTTTTTGGTCAGTCGTGGGGCTTGAACTCTGGGCTTGGGCGCTGTCCCTGTGCTCTTCAGCTCAAGGTGAGCTCTCTACCGCTTGAGCCACAGCGCCACTTCCCGTTATCTAGTGGTTTATTGGAGATAGGAGGCTCACAGACTTTCCTGCCCACCCTGGCTCTGAACCCTGATCCTCAGCTCTCACCTCCTGAGTAGCTAGGATTACAGGTGTGAGCCACAGGCGCCTGCCTACATCATTAGCATTTTTAGAAACATGTTCCTGACACTGAATCTTTTTTTTTTTCTTTTCTTCAATCTTGGCGCCCTTTGGTTCATAAAATGGAATGTCAAACAAAGTGAGAAAAAAAACGATGTCACTAGAGATCCTTTCATTCTTTCTTGCTGATGAAAATGAATAAAGATTCTGGAACCATGGCTGACTATGGAGTGCAGAGCTGTACTTCAGAGCACTTCCAGCAGCAAGGGAAAGTAACCTGAATTTGCAAAATAAAAACACCAACAGTGGGCAAGGAAGGACTGGTGCCTCTTCCTCCCTCCACACCCCATCCCCTCCCCACCCCCCCCCCCACAGTTTCAAAGTATCTATGCCCCAATAGAAACTACAATTCCCAGAATGCATGCACAACTCACCTAGAGGTAGTGGGCTTGTTACAGGGTTTTGACTGGCACAAGTCACTTGGTCCTAAGTGCGCAAAGATGCATGGGGACCTTTCTCTCTCAGCTGAGGGAACTTAGGTGAGTTTCTTCTTGAAAATTCAGTTTACCAACAGAAATATTGTGAGACCAATTAAAAACACAAATGTATTAGGAGCATTGCATAATTGGGCTTTTAATTCTTAGTTCTTTTAATATAATTGAGGTTATGAAACTACGTAGTTTTTATATTTGTTTTTGTTCAAAAAGTATGTTCTGCTGAATGTAAATTATGTCTCTGTTTTTCCTTAAAGTTTTGAATATCTCCCTTCTCACTTTACAAAGGTATTTGCAGCTGGGTGCCAATGGCTCATGCCTGTAATCCTAGGTCTCAGGAAGCTGAGATATGAGGATCCCAGTTCAAAACCAGCCTGGGCAGGAAAGTTCATAAGCCTTATCTCCAAGTAACTACCAAAACAATGGAAGTGGCCTTGTGGCTCAAGTGGTAGAGAGCTGATTTTGAGCTGAAAAACCCAGAGACAGTGCTCAGGCTGGGTTCAAGACACAAGATTGATCAAAAAAAAAAAAAGTACTTGCAGACAGTAAACTGATTGATTCTGGCATCATTTTTCCCTGCTCTTATATTTATATTATTATATATATTTTGGAATAAAAAAACAGAATTTAAAGACAGATATACTTTATAATCTTTGAATTAAATACAGTTCTCAAAATCTACTCATGACTTTCCCAGACACTCCCAAATTCCATCTATGAAATTTTAAGGAGTTTTTGCTTATTTGTGTCTGAAATTTGCCTTTCCTTAAAAAGTTTTTTTTCCCTCGTTTTGTTGTTGGTCCTGTGGTTTGAGCTCAGAGCTTGGGCACTGTCTGTGAGCATTTGCTGTGCTCTACTTGCCTTTCTTTTATTAATTGCTTCAGGGGACTCGTGAAAAGTTTCCTCCCAGGGGTTTCTTAGAAAATGGTACTCCTCCTCCAAGACTCTTCAAAAAAAAAAGGTTCTGTAGGTAGATCAGGATGAATGAGGGAGGAGGTAGAGGTCAGGGCATGTCCAGGTTCATGTGAAGCTTCATTACTTGCTCCAAACCAGTCTGTTTTTACTTTTCTGTTTTGCATATCCTATTTTGTTTTGATTTTCTACCTCTTCTATGAACCTAAAAGTTCCTGTCAGCAAGACTAACCCACATATCTAGGGGACCTCAGACTTGTCTTCCCAGGCTGCATCCATTACACTGTGGAATAAATCTTTTGCCTCCTTCCCTCATATCAGACATCCTAAGCTGTCTCTGAATGATTTGTTGTGATTGTTGATGATCCTTTCCCTACATCATGACTGGGAAGGATTGTGTAGGAAATTTTCAGGCCTGATATTCAGTCCTCCAGTGTAAGCGTTTTCCATCCCTATTTTATTGGGCCTTAGCTATTCCTCATGAAAATGGAGATTGTGAGGCACATTTGGATGTATAGATGGCAACTATGGAGCACCTATAAAATATGAAGGAAAAATAATTCTTTATTTCTGTAAAAGTTAAAAGTAAGTTCCTGAGAGGCAAGGACATAAGGATCAGGTAAAAATGGCTGCTTCCTAGACTAGCTGTGTCCCATAGTTGTCATTGTTCTTGGTTACATTTTTCAGACATTCATTTCTAAGTTTTATGTTTATTGTACTAGTATAAATACAATTTACTTCCTACATTATTTTTGAATTGTTCATTCCTCACAGACATTAGTCTCATTATTATAAAAATAATATATCCTTTACTTCTTTGATCACAGTTTTTGACTATTGCAGATCCTGATGTAGAAGGTACTAGTATGGTAAGGTATTCAGGGATAGATTATGGTTCTGATTTATCTGGAGGAAAAGGTGAACCAATGGAAAAAGATGGAGCTTATGCATAAAACTTGTAGAGTTCCTTTGGCAGGAGATGTGGTGCATCCCTCTTGGGTTCCACTATGCCCAGCGATTCCCATGGTTGTGATGATCCATCACCCTGGAGGGCCTGTGGAATTCACATCTTGTCCACTGGTCTGCTGGTAGGAGTCTCCCAGTATGTAAGGTAGGACTGGTCTCAGAGGAGTGATGCGATCAGTGGTAGCTTGCTGGCTCCCATGTTTGTCAGTTTGTATGGACAAGCTCACCCTGACAACTTGAGCCTGACTGCTGCCATGAGGCCTATTTGAACTAATGCCTCTCACCATCCCATACCTCTGTTTCAGAGACCTGTCCTGTTTCATGGTTTTGTATCATTTACTGTGCAAGCTTGTGTTATGTATCCATACATGCTAGTAGTTGGGCTGGGTATGGTTTTCAAGGGTGGGGTGTTGTTTCATGCCTCTTGCAGGAACAATTATGTTCTCACTAACTGCATGAGTAATCCTAGCTTACTATGCAATCCCCTTAACTTACATTGCATGTTGATAGAACCATCCTATAATAAGTTTGGGTGTTGGTTTGCTATTGAGGTTCAGGGGACTCTTAGCCATTGCTGCCGATTTTGGGGAATATTGGTTGCCCACATGATTGCTACCCAGACTCTTATGGCTAGTGATACTGCTTCTCCTGTGATCCTTGTAGAAACCATATATACAGAAAAACATGTTAATACTTTAGTTTGAAATGTTTTTGGACGCTTGATATTCAGGTGGGAGTAGATAAAATGATTGTGATATATTTTATGATTTGGAAACAGCAATGATGTATGTTGATGATCACATAGACCTGCTAAAGAGCCAGTTAAAGATTATGTGTCATGCTAATTGTCAGTACATCTGTGTTTTCCCTCTTAAATATGATGGAAATATGACTTGTACCAATATCCAGTGACATATTTGAGGAATGTTTGCCCTCTGATAATTTAAGCTTAGGCATTACGAGCTTCAGGGTCAGATATCTGGTATTGGTCACTCCACCATGCAGGCTTAGCTGTAACAGTTCTCCATTACCTGCAGGGATTCGCCTGGGGAAATAGCCCTCTTTTTGCTATTTCTTAGGCATTTTCCTGTTAATTGTTTTGGTATTTCTTTTTTCTTCCATTCTTCCTCAGATGAATGATTTGCTGATTTTCCAGGTTCAGGCTGATAGACACTTGCTCAATTTACAAAATGGAAAAGGGGGAAGTGGTGCAGACCCTGAGGTGCCAGGAGCTGGCAAGGTGTGAGCAAAAGCTCCACAACCATGGACTCCAACCTTCAGGGCTATAAGTACTTGCCCTTTTTGTAGGAGGGAGTGTTCCTTTTAGCTTCTGGGCCTAGGGGCTTACCTCTAGGAGTTTGTTGGACAAAGGTTGAACTAGAATGAGGAAAGATGCATATGGTATGCACTTGTTGACTCAGTGAGTACTAGAACAATGTGATGCAAGCACTGGACCAATCTGGAAAGTGTCTATAGCTAAGGTTATTGCTGGAATAAAGAGAGATTCATCATTGGCCTTCTCTCAGTCTGTTCCATTGTCATCCCATTGCCCTTCCAGAGCACTGTTGGTGTTGTGGCTGTCCTGCAACAGTGGTAGAGTACTTACCTAACATGTATGAAGCTCTGGTTCAAGTCCTCAGTATCACATACATAGAAAAAGCCGAATGTGGAATTGTGGCTCCAGTACTAGGGTGCTAGTTTGGAGCAAAAATTTAGGGACAGTGTCCACGCACTGACTTCAAGCCCCAAGGCTAGGACATAAAAGAAAAGAAATGCAAGCTGGGTGCTGGTACCTCATGTCTTTAATCCTATCTATTCAAAAGGCTGAAACCTGAGGATCGCAGTCCAAAGTCAGCCTGGGCAGCAATGTCTGTGAGACACTTATCTCCAATAAAAACCAGAAAACCAGAATTGGTGCTTTAGCTCACAATGTAGAGCACTTGGCTTGAGCTGAAGGGCTAAAGGATGGTTCCTAGGCTCACAGTTCAAGTAGCATAACCAAAAACCAAACCAAACAAAACAAAAGGATAAAGGAATAAAGAAATTCATCACAAATGTAGGCTTGAACAATGAAAACTATATTTCAGGGATGGTAAGATGGTTCAGTGGTAGAGTGCTTGCCTTGCATGCATGAGGCCCTGTGTTCGATTCTTCAGCACCAGATAAGCAGAATAAGCCAGAAGTGGCACTGTGGCTTAAGTGGTAGAGCACTAGCATTGAGCTGAAGAGCCGAGGAACAGTACCAAGGCCCAGAGTTCAGGTCCCATGACCAACAAAAAGAAAAGAAAAGAAAAGAAAAGAAAAGAAAAGAAAAGAAAACTACATTTCACAGGTACTGTTGGAAGCACCCCAGTTTTATCTCTTTGTCTCTCAGGAATTTAGTTTTAGGGAGGATTTTTTTGTTTGGTTGTGGGGCTTGAACTCTGGGCGTGAGCACTTGTCCCTCAACTCTTCATCACAAGGTGAGCTGTCGACCTCTTGAGCCACAGTGCCACTTCCCAGGAATTTAGTTTTAAAGAATGAAATTATTTTTTCTTTATATTGTTAGAGGTGCTTTTAAGTTGAAGTCTATACATTCAAATATGCTCTTTGATTCCCATTTTCATGAGGAATAGTTCTGGTCTACAATAGAGACATGTTGAACCCATTCACTGGAGAACTAAAATCAAAAGCGAAAGTTTCCAATCTAATCTTTTCCAATTATTTTTTATGGAAGGGATTACAAAAAATCACAATAAACATGTAAGAGACAAGGGTAGGTTCTTTGATAAGAGAGAGGGAGACTGTTGTAGACCCTGGGGTGCCTGCCAGGAGCAGACAAAATGTGAGCAAAGGCTTCAGGGCCATTGACTTCCACCCTCAGCACTGCAAGTCCTTGCCATTTGTTGGTTTGAGGAAGTGTGTGTTCTAGCTTTTTGGCCTGGGGCTTTAACTGTCTGGAGGCTTGGGTGGAAAAGATCTATTGAAATAGAATGAGGAAAGATGTGTGCTGTTTGCACTTTTGGGCAAAGTGGGTCTGGACCAATATTACTCAAGCATTTGAGAAATATAGCTGAACTGTGTCATCAGCCATCTCTCTGTCTCCTTAATTATCATCCCATTGGCTCTCAGAGCCTTGCTTGTGCTCTGATGGGATTGCAGCAGGAGACAAAAGATTTATTGCACATTTTAATGGATAAGGTCTGAGAAGACAAGTCTGAGGTCCCTTAGATATGTAGCCTAAAGCAACTGAGAGGAACTGTTGGGATCAGAGAAGAGGTAAGAAGTCTAAAGAGATTTTCACATGCAAAAGGAAAAGACAAAAGCAGACTGTTTTGCAAGTGATTAAGGTTCACATCAACATAGCCTAGCCTAAACTTCACTCTTCTATCCCTCCTGCATTCATCCCTGACCCCCCTAACCACTATCTCTTTGAAGGGAAATGGAGGTGATGTGCCATGTTCATAAGAATCCCGTGAGGAAACTTTTCACTAGTTACTTCAACAAATTCTTAAAGGAAATGCAAATAGAGCACAGCAAATGCTCACAGACAGTGCCCAAGTTCTGAGTTCAAGCCATAGGACCACCAACAAAACAAAACATAAAATCCTTAAATGAAATGCAAAATTCAGACAAAAACAAAAATTCATTTGATTTAATCGATAGAATTGGGGAGTTTCTGGAAAATTAATTGTTAGATTTTGTGAAATCCAAATCACCAGAAGTATTATCCTGCATACTTACCTAACAATCTCACTATTTTATGCCAGTGTTTTCATTACAGCAATGGGAAATGACACAGGTATAAGTTTATCCTTGTGAATATCTTTTTTTTTTTTTTTGGTGGTTGTGGAGCTTGAACTCTGGGCCCGGGCACTTGTCCCTCAGCTCTTCAGTTCAAGCAAGGCCTGCGGCTACCACTTGAGCTACAGCACCACTTCCGGTTTTCTAGTGGTTTATTGGATATAGGAGTCTCATGGTCTCTCCTGTGCGGGCTTGCTTTGAACCGTGATCCTCAGATCTCAGCCTCCTGAGTAGCTAGGATTACAGACTTGAGCCACAGGCGCCCGGCAATATCTTTGTAAAGTAGGAGGGGATATATTAAAAAAATTTAAGACAAAACAGAGATAATTTACATTCAGCAGAATGCAGGCATTGAATAAACAGAAAGGTATAAGCAACGCAGTCTCATAACCAATGTAAGGTCCGCTCCTGGATGGCTAGCAGACTCCACCCTCCTCGCAGCAAAGTCTCCACCCAGTACCTGCGTTACCTAGGCAACTGGGACACCTGGAAGAGGTCACATCTGCATCCGCTGAGGTCACATCTGAATTTGATGTGGCCACACCTTTCCCCGCCCATACCATAGATAAGGCCTAGCCCAGGCCCAGACTCTCTCTTTTCTCTCTCTGTTCGTTTCTAGCTCTTGCTCTTGCTCTTCTTTTCTAGCTCTTGCTCTTGCTCTTGCTCTTCTAGCTCTTTTGCTCTTGCTCTTCTTTTCCAGCTCTCTCTGCTCTCTGTCTGCTCTAGCTCTTTCCTCTCTCTTTCCCAGCCACGTGGAGTGCCAACCATGCCTGGTCCCAGCAGGTCTACTGAATAAACCTACCCCTTACCTGAATACCACGTGAGTGCTACTGTTCTTACCCCTCTCTCTGCTCTTTTCTAGCTCTTTCCTCTCTTTCCCAGCTCTCTCTCATTGCCAGGCCTTTCTCAGCCACGTGGAGTGCCAACCTTGCCTGGTCCCAGCAGGTCTACTGAATAAACCTACCCCTTACCTGAATACCACGTGCGTGCTGGTGCAGTTTTTACTCGGTTATCTCTTTTTAAAAACCTAACAACCTCAATTTCATTATTAGAACTAAGAATCAAAAAGCCAATGTATCCAATTCTCCCCATATATATCCATTTTCTGGTTGGTCTTATGTATTTCAAGAGGAAACAGTGGTTTTCAAGAAGAAACTGAGCTTAACTCCCACAGCAGGGAGAGAAAAGTCCCAATGCACAAGAGCACACTTGTTCCTAGGTGTGTAGCAGGGTGGCACTGAGCATTGTGGGAATTGTAGTCTCCATGGAGGATATTTTCTTAGAAAGTCCTGGGTTGTTTTTGTTTTTTGCAGGGTGGAGGTGGGGCAGAAGATGCTCTTGCTTATTTGTCTCCCCGCCCACCACGGGCGTTTTAAGTCTGCCTCTTCCAGATTCTTTTCCTTTGCCTGGCTGCTGGAAGTGCCCTGAAGTACAGTTTGGCCTTCCACAGGTGGAAGTCAGGAGGCTGGCGCCCAGCTCTGTGCAGTGGAGCTTGGGAGCTGTAACTTGAAGGAATCTCAGGCTTTGGAACTGATGTCAGGTAGGAACTGTGTGATTGCCGCGGGAGTCTCCCCTCCACTGGTTTCTGTTTGTTTTTCTGTTTCCGTTTCTTTGTTGGGGCGTGAACTTTGGGCCTGCAAGCAATATTCCTGAGCTCCTCAGCTCAGAGGGAGAGCTTTATACTTGAGCCAAAGCGCCTACTTCCTTCTCCACAATTATCTCCAATCTAGAGTTGATAATTTGCTTGAGGTTCAGGAGTATGTGTTGCCATTAGCCTCTGGGCCTTCAGATGCAAGAACCTGGTTTCCAAATGTCTGAGAGCAAGCTGGGTCATTGTCCAGACGAGGAGAGCCCAAGAGCCATGCATTTGTACTCCAAGACCAAGGGATTCGTCTATTAACCCATGTGACTTTATTTGCTTTGCCCAGGTGTAAGAGGAGTACAGGAAGTATTCTAGTGAAATTGTGAGATGTATGCCTGCCTTCAGTCCTCTTACATTGCAGTTGTATTTGGGGCTTCTGTGTTGTTTCTCCTAGAGATAATTTAATCTGTTTGGCTTGAGTTTTTAATCTCCTGGGTTGTGCTCACAAGTATTTGTACATGACCCTGTTTCTAGAGACAGTTGTACATGGGATATTGGAGTAGTGAGTGCTGGTCCTGTATTTTTAGGAATGAAGCCTAGCAATGTTTGAAGCAGAGCACCCTATGAATAGGAATTTCCATCCTAAATGGACAGACCTTGTCAATTCTGAGAGGCCCTAAAGGGAAGAAGAAGAAAAGCACAGCAAGAGGAAGATGTTGCTAGCTTCCCTTGCCTATTAAAAAATTGTTGCTACTTCCCTTAGCACCAGATTCCCATGGTACTCTTTCCTATACCACTGTCAATCACTTTGTGTTGTTGCAAGATTTAAACTAATTTGCAGGAATTGTGATGCACTGGACTGGGGAATAAGCCAGAGCCAAGTTATGAGAGGATACCTGAGGCTGTGGTTTGGGATGGTGGGGTAATTGTTATGACAAAGTATCTATTAATGTAGTAATCCCTAATCCTCTTCTTGCTAATTTATTCAGCCTGTTACCACTATGATTTTTAGTATGTAATCATGCAAACTTATGTTAAATGTCCCATCTAAGGATTTGCTAATGCTAGCTCTTATTGGTTGGTTTTGCCTGGTAGTAAAGAAAGTATTGGTCAGGGAAATTTGGCCTTAAAAGAAAAATCACAGAAGAAAACTTGAGGTAATATGTCTTACTCAAGGTTGTATGCTTTGTAGGTGTTGCTTATCTTCAGGTGTGTCACTCCTACATAGAGTATTTTATGTTGTATCTTTAGGATGGTCAAGGTTCTTTCCAAGACTGTTTAGGGAAATGAACATTAGGGACTTCTCAAACCTGGGTTTACCTCATCTTTACTCATGTCCCTTTGGCCAAAGCATGTTAAATGGAAATTGCAAGTCATTGCATAGGTGTGCAATGGGTACAGTAAAATGTGCCATTTGACAACCATTGTTGAAATATTATAACACAAGAAATATGTTCTGTAGACATTTTTTCTCTAAATTGTGTGAAAACTACTGTGCTACATCTTACATGCTTTCCCTGGTGTTAAAATATGTAAATGAATGAGGTAGAACACAAATTCCAATGGATTCCTAGGGTACCTTTGCATTAAAAAAAGCAGTTCCTACATACCGAAGTATATTCAGTAATAAATACTTTTAGTGGAAATGTGATATGTTTTTGCTTTCAAGTATTCAATAATATTTGTGGGAACATTCATTTTTTCGAATTTAATGTGTACATAAACATAGAAATTAGTTGGTTTAATAATATCTATCTTTCAGGAAATGGACTGCATTTGTGTTTCTTGGAAACTTTAATGCTCTGCCTGAGACATTAAAGATTCTTCTAAGACAGCTTTATGGTTTTGCAGCCCATGTATCATATTTGCAAGAGAAAAGTCTGGACCCCAAATCTCACAGATTCATTTCTGAATGTGTCATTTGCCTTATATCCCAGCCGTGCTTCTAGAGTCTTCTGTTCATTGTCAGCAGCAAGACAGAATGAATGGATCTCTGGTGAGTTTCTTTTTTATTTCTCATTTGTTTTCCATTCCATTATATGAACCTAAAGATGTCCAAGAATTACAAACAATACCAACCACACAGATTCACCCTCAGGAATGTATTCATAAAGCAGAAAAAGTTTGCTTGTAGATTAGGAGATAAAGACTACTTGTAGGTTTAGCAGATTAAATGGTTATATTCTTTCTAAGTTGAATTCAGACTGGCTTCAGAATGTCTAGGTTTCATCTTGTCATAACATGTAGTCATACCTGTTACCTGATGTAGTGCCCCGGAGCAGGTTACATCTCGTGGAAGGAGAAGGGTAGATTGCAACCAGATCTCATTCTCATGAGTAACATTAAACTATCTCAATGAAATTTTGCTGGAATTGCTGAAATAGTGTGGTCATATGCACCTTGGTGTGTTCTTAAGGAATGATTAACCTATATGTACTTAAATTACTCTCCATACATACTTCTAGGACTACTTCATGGTCTTGGTCTTACTTGAAGCTGAGGCTATATTTGTTGCTAAACTTTATGGTCTTTTTTCAAAATCTTGTTTGTTTTCTAAAGTATCCTCACAAGATTTCTTTCCTCTGTAATCTCTCTATACTTTTGGTTTTCTACTCAATTGGGTTGGTTATTTTTCTCTTTCTCTCTCTTTGTATCTATCTTTGAATCATTTTTTCTTACTTTACTCATTCTCTCTTTCCTCCATATGTCTCTCAGTTTTTTCTTTTCTTCAATGATCTATCTGGGAACTAGTTTTTCTTAGTGATCAGCTTTATGTTGCTGACATGGCTCTTAAGATTGACATTTTTCTTACCCACTGTATAGGAAAATTGTTGCCTAGAGAGTTCTACAGGATTCCAGAAACAAAGAAAATTAGAGAAACACAAAAACATAAACAGATAGACTTAGGGGAAACCAGGGTTCTGAAGCCTCTCTGGCACTTGGTCTGTGGTTGCCAGCAAGCAAGCAAAGTTCCTTGAGTTCACACAGGGAAGATTACCATTGATAACATGCAAAACTGAAGTATCTATATTAATATTACAATCTGAGCCACAACACGTTGTGAGGAAAAAATGTTTCTTTATTCTCTGAGACAGAAGACTGGCGCCCAGAGAAAATGCAGACATGAAGTTCACCTTACCTAGCCTTCAAGGTGAACAGCAGCTCAGTTTCAGATGCTGTCTTTCCAACAGTATGGAAAAGGCCTGCATTCCAGTGTCTTAACCATCTCCAGAATTCTCTTTTAACCCTTCTGTGGCCAGCTCTCAGTTCTCTCAGTGCTGTCCGGCTGGAATTCCAACCTCTCAAAACTTTTTCCCCTTCAGCTCAACTTCAGAGTTCCATACAGAAAAGTACGTCCTTCCTCCAACTGATAAACTACAAGAAAATTTGATTTCACCTATTTCTGTTATCTTTGGTCTAACTTCATTTGTTGTGGTATTCAGTTTTGTTTTTCCATCCCACTACTTTTAAATATTTTCATTCACTGCCAGTATAAGATAGGTAGTTTTGATAAAAAAAAAATAATACAGTGATGAGGTATTCTCTATTAGAAATATTATTTGTTGCATAATCTCACAGATATTTGCTAGGAATTGTTTTTATCTCTGAGGAATTTCACTATTAACTAACAAAAGTGGAAATATATCTTTAGGGATCGACTGGAGATATGACTCAGGAATATTTAACACATTTGAGCATTTGGTCATATTTATCATTTTTGTCATCTTGAGTGTTCCTTGAGTCGTCTATCTATTTGCCTCCACCTTCCATGAAGGCCTATTAAAATGAAAATCTTCTCAAGGAATATT
This sequence comes from Dipodomys spectabilis, assembly GCF_019054845.1. Lineage (NCBI taxonomy): Eukaryota > Metazoa > Chordata > Mammalia > Rodentia > Heteromyidae > Dipodomys > Dipodomys spectabilis. The sequence continues at coordinate 2,732,913 of NW_024870904.1, read as the reverse complement.
TTATTCCCCTCCCACCTATATTTTGTGTTGTAGAATGTAGGCAAATTTTACAAAACTTCATGGTACCAATTCTTTTTTACATAGAAAGGAAATATCAGGGTATCTAAGACCACACTTCAATATTTAGTACTTAAACCAAACATGGTTAACCTTGGATATTTTTATGTGGGAACTAAATCAAGTCTTATAAGGGCCCAATAAATCATTAGCTACTTTCTGGAGTACTGTTACTGTTTTTTAACATTCATGTTGACACTGCTTTTCTTTGATCTAGTAATGTTCTATGTTTTGTATGCCATGTGATATCCTGAATGTGTTCTGCTTGCTTATGAGAGTACTTGTTAATAGAAGGTCTAAATAGGATTTATGGTGAAGCAATAAATGTAAATGCAGAGAAAATATTTGTTTAATTCATTGTTACCTACTGATATATACTAAAATTTTATCAAAAAAAATATAATTTTTTAGACACCACCTTAGACTTAATGTTATCATGCCAGATTATTGTCTCCTTAGAATTTTTATCTTGTCTCTATTACTAGCAGCAGAAATGTGTTTGCATGCATTAGGGAATCTGTAACTTTGTATTGGTCTTCTGGCCTGAATTCTCGGCCTGGTTATTGTTCGTCAGCTCTTCAGGTCAAGGTGAGTGTTCCACCACTTGAGTCACAGTGCTACTTTCAGTTTTCTGGTAGTTTATTGGAGATAAGTGTCTCATGGGCTTTCCTGCCTGGGCTGGCCATGAACCTTGATCCTCAGACCTCAGCCTCCTGAATAGCTAGGATTACAGGCATAAGCTACCAGTGCCCTGCAAATCTGTGTATTTTAATGGCCAGTTTTATGTATTGTCAAATATTTCTAATTTGCTATTTAATTTTCCCAGTGAAAAGATAACATAGCCAGCTGCAAACATTTTATGTAAGACAAAAGCCTACCTGCAGGATAATGACATTCCAGATTGGAATTCTCATGACCCAGATCTAATTTCTTGATGGAAATGTGCCATTACAGAAGCTGATGTCATTTGATGATGTGGCTGTGTACTTTACCTGGAAGGAGTGGCAGGATCTGGATCCTGGTCAGAGGACCCTTCATAGAGAAGTAATGCTGGAAACTTATAACAACCTAATGTCCTTGGGTGAGCAAAGGTCACTTTTATTTGGAAGATCAAGTGCTTTTATTTTAGTAGACATTTGACTATGTTATTTAGGTATAAGATTCCAGTCCATTCCCTTGTAAAAAAACTGCTAGTATAAAAGCCAGCCAAATTCAGGTCTGGGAGATTGATGTTGTTTGCCTTTCACACTACTGCTTGAGCCACAACTCTATTTTGGCTTTTGTTTTGGGGTATATTCTGAGTTTCCATGCCCAGGTTGGTTTCAAGCCTGCCTCTTCTGATCTTACCTCCTAAATGTAGGGTTAGAAATGTAAGCCTTTGGACCATTACATTTTGTTTAATAAAAAAAAAAGGTTCCAGTCCATGGGAAGTGTCATTTCTTCCTAAGGGAAACTTCAACTTCATTATGTGTAACTCATGAGCTAATTTTATTCTCAGTCTTTAAGATTTCTAATCAGTAGTTGGACAAAAGTTCTAAACTATGATCCACTAATAGGAGACTGACTTTCCAGACTTGGGGTGATTATTATAGGTGGATCTACACTCTAGATAGAATATACATTACTACTGTCAGTATGATCTGGAAATCAGTAGGTGAAAGTGTGAAAGTGTGTATTTGTAAGCCAAACCTGACATAGGTTGCATTGCTTCAAGCTTGGAATCCTAGATACTCTGTAGGCTGAAATCTGAGGATTTTGGTTTAAAGCCAGCAACTGTAGAAAAATGAACATGAGACTCTTATCTCCAATTAACCATTCAAAAACTAGAAATGTAGCCAAGACACAAAGTAGTAGAATGCTAGATTTGAGCAAAAGAGCTGAGTCCAAGCCACACATTGGGAAAATAAACCCAAAGCTGGGGGAAAGTACACCATGGAGCTGTTAAGAATTGAGAAACCATGGACTGGGAAAGTGGCTCAGTGGTGGAGCCCGTGCCTTGCATGCTTGCGGCCCTGTGTTCGATTCCTCAGCACCAAAAAAGCAGAAAAAAAAAGCCAGAATTGGCATTGTGGCTCAAGTGGTAGAGTGCTAGCCTTGAGCTTAGGAGGTATGATACAGCTCCCAGGCTCATAGTTCATGCCCCAAAACCGATCCCACTTCCCAAAAAATAAAACAATTGAGAAACCAGATTTAGGAGCAACCCAGTGAACAGGATGTCTGCAACATTACATTAATGATGACCCAGCAAGAGCAATAGTTCTCCACTCTTTCTTACTCACAGGGCACTGTGTTCCTAAACCTATATTGATTGTGAAGCTGGAGCAAGGTGCAGAACCATGGATGAGAGAAGACTCAGAAGAGAATTTCACAGGTGAGTTAAAGCATCTTGAATAGTGATGTTGGGTCCAGAGCCCAGTGGGTCTGTTTCTCTTGAGCTGTACAGAGCAATAGTATTCCTAGTGCCCTTGAGTCATGTATGGAAGAGAACTAGGTGATCCTTTGTCTCAAGGAATTGTCAATCCAGAATTCTCGTGGAGAGAAACTGAATTTGATGTTCTAGTGTAGTTCATGTTAGCAATTCCCTTTGTCTGTAGAGAAGTCATTCATAAAGAGAAAAAGACAATAAAAAATGTAGTAAGGAGATCTCATTTTAAACTAGTATTTTGCAGGTAGGAGGAAAATAGGATCAGGACAATTTCTTATCAGTGGTGCTGGGCATAGAGGGAGATTCAGAATGGAAGCATTAAGAGTACAGAGATGAATAATTTGAGTAAATATTTCCTTTAAAAAATATAAAAATCTGAAATACAGAAAAACATTATTTTCCATTGTAAAATGTCAGTACTACTTTCTGAATTACTACACTGCAGAGAAATATATACATTCTGCATAAAGCAATGCTTTGATATTTGAAAATATTGTAACAGAATGTGAGGAAATATCTTTACTTTAAGGAATATATGGATCGCATTTATGTTTTTGTTTATTGTTCTATTATTCATTTTAGATGTCCCAGAAATGGAGGATGTGATTAGCACCTGCCAGGAACGTCACAATAAATATCTCTCTGAAGTAGCAATCATGAATAGTAACCCAGGGGAGGAAAAAGTGAGACTTATAAGAAGTTTTCATTTGAGCTCCATACAGATGTTAGAACTGATTAAGAATAATGGAAACTCCTTAGGGATGAGGATAGAAAAGGTCACTGGCTGTCAGAGCATAGGTATTTTCAGTGAACCTGGTAAGATGTGTGCTGCATATAGTACTCATGTGTCTCCTGTAGTTTACGAATGTAAATAGTGTGAAAAGTCTTTCACTGAGAAGAAACACCCTGTTGTCCCTCAGAGAAAACACACAGGAGAGAAACCTTATGAATGTAACATGTGTCAAAAGTCTTTCAATGAGTAATCAAAGCTTACTGTCCACCAGAGAACACACACAAAAGAGAAAACTTTTCAATGTAACATTTGTGGAAAATCTTTCATATGCAAGACATATCTTACTAGACACCAGAGAACACACACAGGAGAGAAACCTTATGAATGTAACAAGTGTGGATAGTCTTTCACCGAGAAATCAAAGCTTACTGTCCACCAGAGAACACATACTAGAGAGAAACCTTATGAATGTAACGTTTGTGGAAAGTCTTTCATCCAGAAATCAAAGCTTACTGTTCACCAGAGAACACACACAAAAGAGAAACCTTTTGAATGTAACATTTGTGGAAAGTCTTTCTCCTGGAAGGCATATCTTACTAGACACCAGAGAACACACACAGGAGAGAAACCTTATGAATGTAACATGTGTGGAAAATCTTTCACCTGGAAGGCATATCTTACTAGACACCAGAGAACACACACAGGAGAGAATCCTTATGAATATAACATGTGTGGAAAGTCTTTCTTCTGGAAGGCATATCTTACTAGACACCAGAGAACACACACAGGAGAGAAATCTTATGAATGTAATATGTGTGGAAAGTCTTTCACCTGGAAGACATACCTTACTGTCCACCAGAGAACACACAGAAAAGAGAAACCTTTTCAATGTAACATTTGTGGAAAATCTTTCATATGCAAGACATATCTTACTAGACACCAGAGAACACACATAGGAGAGAAACCTTATGAATGTAACATGTGTGGAAAGTCTTTCACCCAGAAATCGATGCTTACTCACCACCAGAGAACACACACAGGAGAGAAACCTTATGAATGTAACAAGCATGGAAAGTCTTTCACCTGGAAGACATACCTTACTGTCCACCAGAGAACACACACAAAAGAGAAACCTTTTGAATGTAACATTTGTGGAAAGTCTTTCTCCTGGAAGGCATGTCTTACTCTCCAACAGAGAACACACACAGGAGAGAAACCTTATGAATGTAACAAGTGTGGAAAGTCTTTCATCCATAAATCAATGCTTACTCGCCACCAGAGAACACATAATAGAGAGAAATCTTATGAATGTAACGTGTGTCGAAAGTCTTTCACCGCGAAATCAAACCTTACTCGCCACCAGAGAACACACACAAAAGAGAAACCTTTTGAATGTAACATTTGTGGAAAGTCTTTCTCCTGCAAGGAATATCTTACTCTGCACCAGAGAACACACACAGGAGAGAAACCTTATGAATGTAAGATGTGTGGAAAATCTTTCACCAGGAAATCAAATCTTAATCTCCATCAGAGAACACATACTAGAGAGAAACCTTTTGAATGTAACATGTGTGCAAAGTCTTTCTCCTGCAAGGCATATCTTACTCTGCACCAGAGAACACACACAGGAGAGAAACCTTATGAATGTAAGATGTGTGGAAAATCTTTCACCAAGAAATCAACTCTTAATCTCCATCAGAGAACACATACTAGAGAGAAAACTTATGAATATAACTTGTGTCGAAATTCTTTCACCCATAAAGGTAACCTTACTATGCACCAGAAAACACACACATTAGAGAGACCTCATGAATGTAACATGTGGGGAAAGTCCTTCTCTTGGAAGTCAAGCATCAATGTCCATCAGATAATATACACAGGAAAGAAACCTTATGAATGTAACCTGTGTGGAATGACTTTCACCTGGAAGTCAAACCTCACTGTCCATCAGAAAAAACACAGGAAAGAAACCTTGTGAATGTCATATTTGCAGAAAGACTTTCAGCCAGAAGCTACAACTTACCAGAGAGCACACAGAGGAGAGAAATATTATGAATGTGACCTATGTGGAAAATCTTTCATGCAGAACATACACCTTTCTGTCCATCAGAGAAAAACCAACCAGAGAGAAATGTTATGTATGTAGCAGGCATGGAAATTCTTTCACCTGGAAGGCACAACTTAACATCCATCACAGACACAAGGAGAGAAACCTAATGAATGTAACCAATGTGGAAAGACAGCTTAACACACATAAGTTGATTCACACAAATGAAATAACTTAGGATTGTACCAAATGGGAAAGTCTTTGATCTGTAAGAAAATTGAAATTGCAATACAGAACCTATACAGGATACAGACCTTATGATACAGCAGATGTGGAGTCCTCGAACTACACGACACAGCTCAGGGTTCATCACAGAACACACAAAACACACAGACACACATACACCCTCACACACAAAGAGGAGAAAAATCATATGTAGAAAAATTGGAAAGGTTTTCTAGAAAAAGTCAAAACAGTAGTAAAGTCTTTCTTGGAGGGGTAACAATGCTCGATAGAAAATGTATTAATGACCTAACTCATATAATGGTATAACCAATCGATACAGTATCTTTACAATAAAATATATATTTTAAAAATATGATGGATTAATAAAGACTAGAATCTCTGCATTTTTTTGGGGGGGGGGGTCCGGTCGTGGGGCCTGAACTCTGGCCCTGGGCGCTGTCCCTCAGCTCTTCAGCTCAAGGCTAGCGCTCTACCACTTGATCCACAGCACCACTTCTGGCTTTTTTTTTCTTTTTGCTTATGTGGTGCTGAGGAATTGAACCCAGGGCCTCCAGAATGCAAGGCAAGCGCTCTACCACTGACCAACCTTCGCAGCCCTGCATTTTGTCTTGGGGGAGAACCCCAAAGTGTCTTCAGTGCTTGCACTTTTCTTTAATTAATCACTGGTGATGAAAAACTTGTGATTGTTTCAGTTTTAGCCCATTTAGATGTTCTGCTGAGTGAGCTATAATAAAAGACCAGTGTGGACGATGTGTCGCACCTGTGTTACCTCATAGATGGCCAAAGTAGATATGACATTAGGGGAAATAATCAAGCACACAATGATATTGATCAATCTCTCACAAAAATTGAAGTTAAAGAAATAAAACCACCTGCCACTTGAGCTACAGCATCACTTCTAAACCCTGAGAGGAAGGAAGGAAGGAGTAAGGAAGTAAGAGATGGAAAGAGGAAGGGAAGGAATGAGGAAGAAGGAAGAAATAAACTATTCAAAAGAAGAATGTTTAATTTTTGGTGAATGTGAGAATTATTGTTTCAGAGGTAGAGCTCAAGAAATATGGCTTTTACAAAAAGCAAATTTTTGAATGTTTACAAACGATAAAGAGGATGTAACATTTTATAAATTGATTTAATAATACAGTAATATTAAGTAAGGAGGTCAGGTGTGGCTGGTGCCCTATTGGCCACATGGTAGATGGTGGGGTCTGGCATCTTGTTTTCATGCAGTGGGAAGGAAATGCCCCATCCATCACTTACCTCCCAACTGATGGGTGTGGCTGGATCCCTGGAAGCAGGCAGGGGCATTTGGATGATGTTACTCAATCTGATAGTCCAGTGCCTGGACTAGAAAGTTCCTGTAGATCTGCCTCCTGCTTAGGCCCTATTTAGGCTGGCCCAGCAGTGGCACCAGATGCCATGCCACATGTCTCTGTGATCATGTCCTGTGTGCTTTCTCCTGGCTTGTCTCTCGTCATCTAGTGTCCCAATTCATCACTTTCTTGGTGCTGATTGGTTTTGCGGTGCTGTTTTTATTCTCTCTCCCCCCCCCTTCTGTCCTATTTCCAAGCTGTCTAAGTGTATTTGTGGACTACAAGTCTTTGTTACCTCAGGCTGCTTGCAGACTGCTAGCTGTGAAATAGACTCCAGTATTCCATCTACCATAATGTGGCTTCGAACAAATATAGTGTCTTCTTTTACAGAAACAGAAAGGTTGACCTAAATTTAGAATTTCTAGAGCCAAGATCGATGCCACTGTATAGTTATGTAATTAAAGATATCCTGGAGGCATTAAGAAACAATTTCTGTTACATCAGAAAGAGCTTAATTAATAAACCAAGACCAAGGCTCCTGATCCTATATAAGCCAGTCATTCTAGATATGTCTAGAGCTGTTTGGTTACATGAAGAGCAACACTTTCACACATTCATGAAGGAATGTTTTTGTGCCAATATGAGGTTTTGAACTCAGGAACTGAGTTGAAGCCAGCCAGAGCTGGCTTCAAAGGAGATTCTCTCATCTTGGCCTCCATAAAAGCTAGCCCTGTGGACTGTTCTGAAGAAATCTCTCTCTGGGAACATGAGGTTTCCTTCAGTGCTTCAGCTCAGGCTTCCTGTGGCTTCAACAATTTCAGTATTTATTTCAATTGTTCAAAAATAATAACTCTTCTTTACAGTATTTTCACAATAAAAAGAAGGAATCCTTAAATCCTGCCTATGATTCCATTTACAAGATAAGGACAGTGGAATTCACATTGCAAGATTTAGCTAGGTGCTCACTTAACCCCTTCCATCACACTGTTCACCCTTCTACTTTTTTGGGGTGGGGGGTCCGGTCTTGTGGCCTGAACTCTGCGCCTAGGTGCTGTCCCTCAGCTCTTCAGCTCAAGGCTTGCACTCTACCACTTGAGCCATTGTGCCACTTCCAGCTTTTTTTTTCTTTTTTTTGCTTATGTGGTGCTGGGTAATTGAACCCAGGACCTCATGCATGCATGGCAAGTGCTCTGACACTGAGCTACATTCCCAGGCAAACCCTTCTGCTTATCTACAGAGGCCTAGTAAAAAAAATGGGATTGGGAGGAACCTGTGCCCTTGGCCTTCCTATTTGTACCAGACACACACACACACACACACACACACACACACACACATACACACACACACACACACTATCCATTTGGAAATCGCTCATTCTCCCATGTTTACAAACTGTATGCTTTCTGAGAAGGGATGGTTCACAGACTGGAGTCCTACCTAGGCCTGTTATATACCTCAAATTATGAACCAAAATACCACATTCATTAAAAGTATGCCTGATGATAACATATTTTATTAATGTTTTGTATTATTTTTGTTATTATCATTTGGCCAACACTTTGCTTGAATTCAGAAGTAAAGGGACTTAATGCTCACTGAATTGGTAAAGTACCCTTTCCTCTTTTAATTTCAGACCAACAATTAAAAATGAGCAATTACACTCCCTCATGTGTGGAATCCTAACTACTCAGGAAGCTGAAATTAGATAGTTTTGTAGGCCATCCCATGCAAAAGCTCCATGAAAATGGTATCTTAGCCAATAAAAGCATGGCTCTGGTTATATGTTCCTATCTTTTTACTACTTCTGATATGTAATTATAAAATTAGTGTATTGAAAGGTCCAGGCAGAGAAGCAAGACCCTAAGGTGAAAAATCAGTGATACAAAAGGTCATCTTGTATAGAAGGTAAAGGAAGCCTCACAAATTTTTGCCCCAGAATTCAACCTGAGGACCAATAATGAGGTACGTGTAACCAATACATTCTTCCAAATATTTAGTGGAAGAATTTGGGTGTGGTTTAGCCAATGATAGGTAAACAGACCTTTACCAAGTGATTGTAAAAGGACCTTTGCATATGGCTATATGATGTTATGAATTTTATATCCTGTTATGTGGACACCATGAGTCCTGTTTGGATCAAGTAATTAAGATCTCCTAATCTAACAGGGCACTGGTGCTTCACATCGGGATTCTTACTTGCTCAAGAGTATGAGGTTTAAAGATCACAGTTGAAAGGCAAACTAGGTAGGAATAGCTGTAAAAGTGTTATGGCCAATTATCACCAAATTTCCCACAAGTAGTGCTGTGAATGAAGTTGATAGACTGTCAACAATTTTGTTCCTTTATTACCAAAGCTCAGGGACAGTACCCGGGCCCTGAGTAGAAAGAACTCCAGGGCCAGGGAAGATATTTTGGAAAATGGGTTGTTGGCACTCGTGCAAAAAAGTTACCATTCTTGTTTAAGCCTAAAGTCCTCGATAGTGTATAGTCATTGTCCTCAATTGAGGTTGATATTGAAATGTCTTATAAGCCAGGGGAATGATAGATTGTACGAATATTTTGGTTTCTTTTGTCAAGTGAATCCACAAGCACATACCTTTATGTTTCTGACTAGTTCATAAGTCCTTGTAGAGGTTCAAGATACTATGCAGGACAATGTGGTCCACGTCTGTAAAGGGAATGAGACTTTCAAAGAGAGATCTCAACATATAAAATGTGGCCACATATTTCAGTATCCTTGAACCAGCAACATAAGAAAAGAAGTATCAAGTAGTGATGATTTAAGGTCCCAGAATACCAATATGTTTGAACGAGAAGACTGTGATCTTGTGATGTGTGCACATAGATGTAGGAGAAAACCTCTTTTCAATCTGAGCTCTTCAGATGTGTTTAAGCATTTTTGTTGTTTTCTCTTTCTGATTGCACTTTATTTCAAGGCCACTCCCAGGAGTGAATGACAGGATATTTAGTTTCAGCTCATTCTAAAAGCTATGTCCTCAGAAGAGAAGTGGTGAACCATGACTTAGGTACATATTCACCCTAGACACAATCACGAAGAGTGGGTTAATTTACATAAGTTTTCAGAATGTCAAGGGTCCTACCACATGGTTCATCCTGTGGCCCTTTTCAAAATTAGGCTTTAGAAGAGTTCTGCCTTTGTATGAAGATTTCAGCTCTAAATTAGATTATTTTCAATAGCCATTCAGTGAATGTTACTGGATAAAGTATACAAATGAAGTCATATTTATTTTAGAGAAAATTCTGATATCATCAGCAGGGTCAGGTAATATGACTCAAAGTCAGGACCCTGAAGAGTTTGCTCTCCAGAGATCTCAGTATTTAACCAAGAACCTCCAATTCCCAAGCAATCTTGATCCCAAAAACAGAACAAGATGTTAGGAGAGCCCTTGTTTCTTCCTCAGGTTAACCTGGAATGATGCACCTCAGAGTGACTGGAAGGGACAGAAGCTGGGATACAGAACACACTGGGTACTGATCAAGGCTATCATAGGATTTTCACTAGGCCTTCAGGGACCACCCAAAGTCCTCTTGCATTACCTTGAGCACTTATATCTTTATGTTTGTCCAGCTCTAGGTCATTTTTCCTCCCATATTTAGCTTATTAAGTGTATATTTTTTTCTGTTCCCTCAATGAATTGAGAAGTTCCTTTAAATTTTTTTCTTTCATTTTTCTTGATCACTTACACCCTTGTATGAAGACCCTGTTATACAGGTCTCAGTACTTTGAGTAGATGACTACCTGGAGCATCCACAGCCAACCATCTTTGCCTCATTTGTGTATGGGACCTGAGAAAAACCCAGCCAAAACTTTATATGTGCATTTTAACTTAAATGTTTGTTACCAAACGTTTGATGTGGAGACTTCATCTGATGTGGTGGAAGTTGGTTTGGCTCACGGTCTATGCCTGAACTCAAAATGGAAGGTATAGGAAAGAAAAGTTTGGTAAGGAGCCAGCTGAGGAGAGGAGGGCCGTGCAAAGTCTTCATGCAATAGGCAAACCTGGCAAGCCCCTTGGGACAGGAGTGAGAAGCCCAGAGCAGGGTATGTGCTACCCATCAGTCCACCACCAGCACAGCATGGCACCTGCAGCATGGGCCAAGGTGCACACGTGTTTCCTGCAGGGCTGACTGTTGACACAGGGACCTGTCAGAGAAGTCAGTGGCCTAATATAATAGTCTTGTCCTATGTAGATGATACAATTACTTGTGGACTAGAAGAATTGGTAGTAAAACATTGTTAGATGAACTAGTAAAAATTCTTCAGGATGTGTGTGAATGTGTATTTCCTAAGAAGAAAAGAAATTGAAAAGTAGTTCTGAGAGAACTTAAATGACAAGTATGGGACTTGAGTGCACAGCAAAATAGATCCATTATTATCACAACAAATAGGTGAAAAGGAAGGGTTTCCTTCACTTATTTTTATCTACCCCTACAAATTCCATTGTGTTCAAAATAATAAGAACAGAAATGTATGTGTTGATGCTTAATGTTGTACAACAGCTAGTTTATAAATGACAGCAGAGGCCTAGGTTCTCTTCTATGTGCTGTCCCTGAACTCTCTGCACAGAAGGACAATACTATTGAAAGTGAACTTATCTCACTTGTAAGTTTGTCATTTAAATTCCAGAGGAAGCATTGATTAATTTAAATGAGCAGACTTTTTGTTTTGCTGGTCTTTAGGCTTGAACTCAAGGGTCAGGTGCTGTTCCTGAACTGCTTTTGCTCAAGGGTAGCACTTGAGCCACAGCACCACTTCTGGCTTTTTCTGTGTATGAGAACCTGAGGAATAGAACCCAGCTCCTCATTCCTGCGATGCAAGCACTGTACCACTTAGCTACCTTCCCTGTCCTATAAGCACACTTTTTATGTTAAAAGAAGAAAGAATAGGTTGGTATGTAGTATCCACTCTCCATGTGCAAGTCCAAAGGTTCAACCCCTCAAAGTGAAAGGAAGAAAGTAGAAAATGGAGTGACAGGAAGTATTCAGTGACAACTACAAAGAAAAATAGAAGAACAAACGCCATGAGCAAGTAATTAGGTTTTTGTTCGTTTGGGATTGTTTCTTTTTTCTTTCAATTGTTAGCTGTGGGATTTAAACTCAGGGAGGGCCTGGCATATTCGCTAGGCTTTTCACTAAAGGCTGGCATGCTACCACTTCCAGCCAGAATGTCACTTCTAGTTTTCTGGCATTTCATTGGTGATAAGTCACAATGAATTTTCTGCTGATGTGGTGCTGAGGAATGGAACCCAGTGCCTCATGTAGCAAGGCAAGCACTCTACCACTGAGCCGCACTCCCAGCCCTGCCTCCTTTCTTAAAACAGTGTGGTTGGGGCTGGCAATGTGGCTTAGTGATAAAGTACTTGCCTAGCATGCATGGAACATTAAGTTTGATATCTCAGTACCTAATAAACAACAACAGCCCCCAAACACCCCTAAAAGCAATGGTGCTGTAGCTCAAATGGTAGAGTGGTAGCCTTCAGCATAATGTAATTCAGGAACAGTTTTCAAGCCCTGAGTTCTAGCCCCAGGAATCTCAAACAAAAACAACAAAAACAAGATGAAATGAGCAAATGAAAACAAGAAACCCACTATCAGCAAGTTTCATTGATAAACACAACACACAAACACACATATAGACGCACACACAAATATACTTTTATCAAACCATATTCCTCTCCTTTACCATGTCTGCTTTCCCTCCCTGCTCCAACTGCTGCCTACATGTACTGGAAAACTTATTCTATGTTTCTCTCGTTTTTGCATTTAAAAAAATTATTCTGAAGATTAAAATATAAAAGTAGTATCAATAGTCATGAGAAAATTCCAATCTAAAGTACAATAAAATAACCATTTTATACATGTTAGTGTGGCCATAGTTTTTAACAAAACAAAAAAATCCTTCCAAAGTCTAACAAAAGCTAAGAGAGATGTGACAACAATATGAACTTGGTGCATTTCTCTCAGGTATGTAAAACTATCAAAGATGGGACAAAAAGTCCTAAAAAGAACTGAATATAGAATTACATAGAAATATGGTCCAGAACTTCTACACTTGTATGTAACTTAGAGAAAAATAAAGATTTCTATAAATACCATCAAATACGGACTAAGTTTCAAGAAAGACAAATACCACAAAGAAGTCCAAGAGTATTTACAGAGATTAATTGAACTACTTATAACACACTCAGTCCTGTACAGCAGTCAAAATTATGTTTGACCACACTTTTTCAGCAAATCCATTAAAACTTCATTAGGATAGTCTAATGTTATTTTTGTGGATGTGATGCCTGACCAGATTCTAGACAACCTTTACCTTCCATGAGAAGTTACCTTCTAGGTGTCATTGAATCACAAAAAAGTGAAGTAACTTTGTCCTCACATGAAAAAATGAGAAACAAACTAAAGCAAATCTGCACTTAACTTAGAAGGCAAGATTTGATCATCTACTAAATCTACAAGCCATCCTTAGCTTTTTTAGAAACCTGTTCCTAAAGCTGAATCTTTTTTTTTCTTTCTGTTTTTCAATTTTGGACACAGTTAGATTCATAACATGGAATGTCAAAGAGTGAGAAATGAAAGAATCTCATCAGAGATCCTTTCATTCTTTCTTGCTGTTGACAATGAGTAAAGATTCTGGAGCCATGTCTTGGAGAGAAGCCAAATGAGAGAGTCAGAAAAGAACCTGTGTGATTTTACCCTCGAAGTTTCTGGTCAGAACATGATAGTGGACTGGAAAAGCATAAAGCCTTCTTATGAGAGAAGAAACATTCCTGAATCAAGTAGAGCACTAAAGTCTCCACTAAAGACAAATCCACAGAAGAGTGAAGTCTTATGTGTTACTAAACAATATTAACAGAAAGTACACCCCAATATGTAGATCCATAAAATTTAAAAGAAACAACTTATATAGGGATGTGCTTTTGCTCATAATTGTTGGTATACAGGAAATTCTTTTATCCAGCATTCTGTTTCTTACACTTACCCACAATGGTAATTGATAACAAAAAATACATAAACTTTGCAGTGACATTTACAAAAAGAGAAAATCTATTCTGTTTACTTCAGTGAGGTAGGTTTTGATAGGAAAGACCATATGAATCCTTTAAAAGCAGGTTTTGCACATTAGTACTGGGTTTTCCTACATCACAAGAATGTTTTCTTACTTTGAAAAACTTAAAGTGAATTTATTATAGGCTAAGTGTTCACATTCACGATACTTAAGGTGAGGAGTGTTACAAATTTCATGGTGGGGTATTTGCTGTTTGTTTTGGGATTTGGACCGACTTCATCCACATTAGTGACTGAACATCCTGCCTTAAAATTTTCAAGTTTTCTATTTCATATTATTTTATTAGAATAGAATCTGAATTTAAAAGAGGACATTGTAACTGCACTCTCATGTCTAATGGCTGTAATCTTAGCTACTCAGAAGGCTGAGATCTGAGGAAAGTTAGTATTATCCCCACCTTTGCTCCTCAGCTCCACCCAGACCTGAGCTCCTCCCAGACCGAGAGTTCCCTCCATACTGTTGACCACTCCCTCTCTCTACCCACACCTACCTGAGCATGCACCTACCTAACTTCTTGCCCCCCAGCTCCTGTTGCTACCTGAAGAGAGACAGATGCATGTGCTCCCTCTCCTGGGAAATACTGTCTTTCTAGTAAACCTTATAATAATCTTTCTCCTGTGCTTGCTTGTGGTCCCCTGGGATGGACCTAAAGGATCACTACAAGGATGACAAATTGAAGTCATGGGTACAAGAGTGTCTGAGAGACTTATCTCCAATAAAGTAGCCAAATAATTTCATAGTCAGTTTCCAGACCTTGAGTTCTAGAATCAGGACAAGCACATATATCAAGGTCATTGTATTATATTCAAATTATATTTTAACAATTGATTTGGAATACATATATAGAAAGTCTCTCTCATTCATTTTGGCTGTCATTGGGTCTGAACTCTGAGCCTGGGAACTGTTCCTCAGCTCCTAAACTCAAAGCTAGCACTCTACCACTTGAGCCACAGTGCAATGTGAGTTTTTTCTACTTATGTGGTTCTGAGGAATCAAACCCATGGACTTATTCATGCAAGGCAAGCACACTACCACTGAACCACCTGCCCAGCCAGTCTCTCTCAATTTAAGTGATGTAAAATAGGCTAATTATATTAGTGGAGAAATTGTAATTTGTTAAGAACAGACACAATCATTGGAGTATATATGTGCCAGCAGCATTTTGAAAGTTTCAAAAGCCATAGGAAGTGCACAGGGTGAAAAGAGGATCAATGTGTTTATATAAGATATTTTTTCAAGGAATATTTACTATTCATAGGCTTCAATTCACAAAAAGCGAGTTTATGAAGTCACATGGGTTAGTACCAGAATCTCTAGGTTCAGTAGTATAAACGCACAACTCCTGACTCTCCATGTCTACAGGACCAGAGGTTTGTGAGCCAATTTCTGACAGCTGGAGGAACAAGTGCTAATGGCAGCACAAACCCAAGAGCCCATAAAATATCATCAACCCCAGACTAGGGAAAGATGCTAAGGGCAGACTCTGGCTGGCGACTCAGATTGCTTCAAGTTACAGCTCCCAAGTTCCCATGAAGAAGAGGCACTGGGCTTCTACCTCTTGGCTCTAACTATGGAGTGCAAAGCTGTACTTCAGAGCTCTTCCAGCAGCAAGGTAAAAGGAAAGAAACCCGAATTTGCAAACTAAAAACACCAACACCAAGGAGACTCAAATGCCTTACCCCAGCCCCCCTCCACACTTTCAAAGGATCTGTGCCCCAATAGAAACTACAATTCCCATAATACCAGGCATTCAACTAGAGGAAGTGGGCTTGTTACAGGGTTTGGACTGGCGCCAGAGACTTGGTCCTAAGTGTGCTTGGTTTCATGGGGACTTTTCTCTGCAAACTGCGGGAAACTAAGGTGAGTTTCCTCTTGAAAAATCCATTTACCTCTTGAAACATTGTGAGATCAACCAAAACAAAGAATTGTATTAGGAGCATTAGATAATTTGGCTTTTTAATTCTTAGTTTATTAATGTAATTGATGTTATAAGACTCCATGGTTATTGATTTTGTGTTTATTCAAAGTGTATGTTCCTCTGAACATAAATTTTGGCTTAAAAATTTGAATATCTCTCCTCTCAGTTTAAAAAGGTATTTGCAGCTGGGTCCCAGTGGCTCATGCCTGTAATCCTAGGTACTCAGGCGGCTGAGATCTGAGGATGCTGGTCTAAAGCCAGCTCTGGCAGGAGAGTTCATGAGCTCTAACTCCAATTAACCACCAGAAAAATGGAAGTGACCTTGTGGCTCAAGTTGTGGAGAGCTCAACTTGGGGGGAAGAGCTCAGGGTTAGTGTTCAGGCCCAGAGTTCAAACCATAGGATCAGGTATTTACAGATACTTAACTGATTGATTCTGGGAGTGTTCCTTTTAGCTTCTGGGCCTGGGGCCTTACGTAGGAGTTTGGTGGACAAAGGTTGAAGTAGAATGAGGAAGAATGCATATAATCTGCAGTTGTTGCCAGGTTGAGTCCTAGAATAAAGTGATGCAATCACTGGACAGATATAGAAAGTGTCTATAGCTAAGGTTGTCGCTCAAATAAAGAGAGATTCATCATTAGCCTTGTCTCTGTCTCTTCCATTATTATCCCCTTGTTCTTCTGGAGCACTGCTGGTGTTGTGGCTGGCCCAAGCAGTGGTGGTATGCTTACCTAGCATGCATGAAGCCCTGGTTCAACTCCTCACTAACACATACAGAGAAAAAACAGAATGTGGAAATGTGGCTCATGTAGTAGGGTGCTGGTCTTGAGCAAAAGAAGTTCAGTGGCAGTGTCCATGCACTGAGTTCAAGCTCCAGGGTTGGGACATAAAACACAAGAAATGTAAGCTGGGTGCTGGTCCCTCATGTCTGTAATCCTTGCTTTTCAATAGGCTGAAACTGAGGATCTCGGTTCAAAGTCAGACTGGCCAGCAATATGTGTGAGACACTTATCTCCAGTGATCGCTAAAAATCTGGAAGTGTGTTATGGCTCATACGGTAGAGCACTTGAGCTCAATGATGGTTCCCAGGCTCAGAGTACAAGTGCCATGACCAAACAACAAACAAAAAAATGATAAAAGTATAAATAAATGCATCAGAAATATAGGCTTGAAAAATGAAGACTACACTTCACAGGTAGTCTTGGAAGCACTCCAGTTTTTCCTAATCCTTTTCTCCTTGCCTCTTAGGAATTTACTTTTACAGAATGAAATTAGGTTTTCTTTATATTAATAGAGGTGCTTTTACATTGAATTCTATACATCCAAATATGCCCTTTGATTTCCATTTTTCATGAGGAATAGTTCAGCTCCACAAAAAGGAAATGTAAAACCCATACACTGGAGAAATAAAATTAGGTAGGAAAGTTTCCCATCCAATCCATCCCAATTATGTTGTATGTAAAGGATCATCAAAAATCACAATAAACTTTAGGAGACAAGTATAGGATCTCTGATCATGAGAGAGAGAGAGAGAGAGAGAGAGAGAGAGACTGTTGCAGACTCTGGGGTGCCTGCAGGAGCAGGCAAAATGTGAGCAAAGGCTTCAGGGCCATTGACTCCCACCCTCAGGACTGCAAGTCCTTGCCCTTTATGGTCTGAGGAAGTGTGTGTTCTAGCTGATTGGCCTGGAGCTTTAAGTGAAGGGAAGCTTTGGTGGAAAACATAGATTGAAATAGAATGAGGAAAGAAGTGTGCTGTTTGCCCTTTTTGGCAGAGTGGGCTTAGACCAATATTACACAAGCATTTGAGAGACATAGCAGAATTGTGCCATCAGCCCACTCTCTGTCTCCTTAATTATCATCCCATTGGCCCACAGAAGTCTTGCTTTGGCTCTGATGAGACTGTGGCAGGAGACAAAAGATTTATTCCACAGATTAATGGATAAGGTCTTAGAAGACAAGTCTGAGGTCCCCTAGATATGTAGCCTAAAGCTACTGAGAGGAATTTTAAGTTTCAGAGAGGAGGTAAGAATATTAAAGAGATTTTCACATGCAAAAATGAAAAGACAAAATCAGACTGGTTTGCAAGTGATTAAGCTTCACATCAACATAGACCTACCCTAAACTTCACTCTTCTACACACCTGCATTCATTCTGACCCACAAATCACTCTCTTTGTAGGAAAATCAGGGTAATGTGCCATGTACTTAAGAATCCCTGTGAGGAAACTTTTCACTACTTACCTGAAGAAATTATTAAAGGACATGCAAATAGAGCACAGCAAATTCACACAGATAGTGCACAAGCTCTGAGTTCAAGCCACAGGACCAATAGCAAAAACAACAATCATAACACCCTTAGATGAAAAGCAAACTTCAGAAACAATCTAAAAGTCCTTTTGATTTAATAGATAGAATTGGGGATTTTCTGGAAAATTAATTGATAGATTTTTTAGAAAGGCAAATCAACGCACGGATTATACTGCATATCCACTCTCAATCTTCCTATTCTAAGCCTTTGTGTACGTTACAGCAATGGGAATTGACCTGGTATAAGTTGAGTGTCTGTGAGTACCTTTGTAAGATGAGAGGAGAGGTATTAAACAATTTAAGACAAAACAGAGATATAATTTACATTCAGCAGAACACAGGAATGGAACAAAAAGGAATGTATGAGCAACAGTCACATAAACTCAATTTCATTATTAGAACAAAGAACCAAACAGTCAATGCATGCACTTGTCCCCATATATTTACATTTTGTGGCTGGTTTCAGGAAGGAAATATTGTTTTTCAAGTAAAATTCAACTTAGCTCCTACAGCAGGGAGAGAAAAGTCCCAATACATCCATGCCCTCTTGTGACCAGGATGGTGCCGAGCATTGTGGGAATTGTAGTCTTCAAGAAGGACATTTTCTTTGAAAGTCCTGGGTTCTATTTGCTGTTTGGAGGGCAAGGATGGGGCAGAAGACCCTTTTGCGCATGCGTCTCCCCGCCCACCGTGGGCATTTTAAGACGGCTTCTTCTGGGTTCTTTCCCTTTGCCTTGCTGCTGGAAGTGCCCTGAAGTAAAGTTTGGGCTTCCATAGGTGGCAGCCACGAGGCCGGCGCCCAGCTCTGTGCAGTGGAGCTTGGGAGCTATACCTTGAAGGAATCTCAGGCTTTGGAACTGATGTCAGGTAGGAACTGTGGGATTGCTGCCGGAGTCTCCATTCCACGGATTTCTTTTTCTTTTTCTGTTTCTGTTTGGTCATTAGTGAGGCTTAAACTCTGGGCCTGCAATCACCATTCCTGAGTTCGTCAGCTCAAAGGGAGAGCATTATGCTTCAGTTAAAGCTCCTACTTCCCCCTCCAGACTTTTCTGCAGTTTGGAGTTGATAATTTGCTTGAAGTTCAGGAGTTTGTGCTGTCATTAGGCTCTGGGCCCTGAGGCTCAAGAACCTGGTTCCCAAATATCTGAGAGCAAGCTGG
The DNA here is from genome assembly GCF_019054845.1 of Dipodomys spectabilis. NCBI lineage: Eukaryota > Metazoa > Chordata > Mammalia > Rodentia > Heteromyidae > Dipodomys > Dipodomys spectabilis. The sequence goes on along the minus strand of NW_024870904.1, from coordinate 2,713,618 downwards.
GTGATTCTGCAGATAAGGAGAGCCCAATAGCTGTGCATTTGTCCTCCAAGACCAAGAGATTCTTCTATTAACCCATATGACTTTATTTGCTTTGCCTAGGTGTAAGAGGAGTACAGAAAGAATTCTAGTGAAATTGTGAGGTGTGTGCCTGCCTTGAGTCCTCTTACATTGAAGGTGTATTTGGAGCTTCTGTGTTGTTTCTCCTAGAGATATTTTAATGTGTTTGGCTTGAGTTTCTAATCTCCTGGCTTGAGTTCACAAGTGTTTGTATTCGACTCTGTTTCTAGAGACAGTTGTACATGGAATATTGGATATTGGTCCTGTATTTTTAGGAATGAAGCCTAGCAATGTTTGAAGCAGAGCATCCTATGAATAGGAATCTCCATCATAAATGGACAGACCCTGTCAATTCTGAGAAGCCCTAAAGGGAAGAAGCAGAAAAACAAGCAAGGAAGGGGAAGATGTTCCTAGCTTCCTTTGCCTTATGAAAAATAGTTGCTACTTCCCTGAGCACAAGATTCACGTGGTATTCTTTCCTACACCACTCTCAATCACTTTGTGTTGTTGCAAGATTTAAACAAATTTCTAGGAGGCGTGATGAGCTGGATTGAGGAATAAGCCAGAGCATAGTTATCAAAGGATATCTGAGGCTGTGGTTTGGGATGTTGGAATAATTGTTATGACTGAAAATATCTATTCCTGCAGTAATCCCTAATACTCTGGTAATTGATTCAGCCTGTTACCACTATTATTTTTAGTACGTCATCATGCAAACTTACATTAAGTGTGCCATCTATGGATTTGCTAATGCTAGCTCTAATCAGTTGGTTGTGCCTGGTAGTACAGAAAGTGTTGGTCTGGGACATGTGGCCTAAAAAGAAAATTCACAGAAGAAAACTTGAGGTAATATGTCTTACTCAAGGTTGTATGTTTTGTAGGTGTTACTTATCTTCAGGTGTGTCACACCTATATCGATTATTTTATATTGTATCTTTAGGATGGCCAAGGTTCTTCGCATGACTATTTAGGGAAATGAACGTTAGGGACTTCTCAAACCTGGGTTACCTCATCTTTATTCATGTCCCTTTGGCCAAAGCATTTTAAATTGCAAATTGCTAATTATTGCATATGTGTCCAATGGGTAGAGTGAAATGTGCCATTTGACACCCATTATTGAAATAGGATAACATAAGAAATATATTCTATATACATTTTTCTATCTACCTTTGGGTGAAAATTACTGTGTTACATCATACATGCTTTCCACAGTGTTTAAATATGTAAATGAATGAGGTAGAACACAAAATCCAATGGATTCCTAGGATACTTTTTCATTAAAAAGCAGTTCACGGGCTGGAAAGGTGGCTCAGTGTTAGAGTGCTTGCCTTGCAAGCATGAGGCCCTGGGTTCGATTCCTCAGTACTATATAAGCAGAAAATGCTGGAAGTGGTGCTGTGGCTCAAGTGGTAGAGCACTAGCCTTGAGCTGAAGAGCTGAGGGACAGCGCCCAAGCCAAGAGTTCAGGCACCATGACTGGCAAAAAAAAAAAAAAAAAGGAAAAAAAAAAGCAGTTCCTACATCCCGAAGTATATTCAGTAATAACTACTTTTAGTGGACATATGATATGTTTTTGCTTTCAATTATTCAATAATTTCCGTTGGAACATTCATTGTTTCCAATTTAGTGTGTACATAAACATAGAAATTAGTTGGTTTAATAATATCTATCTATCATGAAATGGACTGGATTTGTGTTTATTGGACACTTTAATGCTCTTCTTGAGACATTAAAGATTCTTCTCTTATAAGAAGGCTTTACATTTTCACAATAAAAAAAAATTAATAAAAATTTAAAAAAAGAGAAGGCTTTACGGTTTTCCCGCCCATGTATCATGTTTGCAAGAGGAAATTCTGGGCCCAAAATCTCACAGATTCATTTCTGAATGCATCATTTCCCTTATATCCCAGCCATGTTTCCAGAATCTTCTACTCATTGTCACCAGCGAGACAGAATGAATGGATCTCTGGTGAGTTGATTTTTTTAGTTTTCATTTGTTTTCCATACCATTATATGAACCTAAAGATGTCCAAGAATTAGAAACAATACCAACCACACAGATTCAACCTCAGGAACATATTCATAAATCAGGTAAAGATGGCTTGTAAATTAGCAGGTAAAGATTGCTTGTAGGTTTAGCAGATTAAATGGTTATATTCTTTCTAAATTGAATTCAGATTGGCTTCAGAATGTCTAGGTTTCATCTTGTCATAAAATGTAGTCACACCTGTTATGTGATATAATGACACCAAGCAGTTTACTTCTCATGGAAGGTGAAGGATAGATTGCCACCAGATCACATCCTCATGAGTAACATTAACCTATCTCAATGAAATTTTCCTGGAATTGCTGAAATAGTGTGGTCATACACACCTTCTTAAGGAATGATTAACCTATATGTACTTAAATTACTCTCCAAATATACTTCTTGGACTGCTTCATGGTCTTGGTCTTCCTTGAAACTTTGCCTGTATTTGTTGCTAAGCTGTATGGTCTTTCTACAAATTCCTGTTTGTTTTCTAAAGTATTCTCACAAGATTTCTTTCCTCTATTTTCTCTCTCTATTTTTGATTTTCTACTCGCTAGTGTTGGTTATTTTTCTCTTTCTCTCTCTTTGTATCTATCTTTCTATCTTTTTCTTTTTTCATTCCCTCTTTCCTCCATATGTGTCTCAGTTGTTTCTTTTCTTCAAATGATCTTTCTGGAACAAGATTTTCTTAGTGATCAACTTTATGTTGATGACATGGCTTTTAGGATTGACATTTTTCTTACCCGTAGTACAGGAAAATTGTTTCCTAGAGAGTTCTACAGGATTCCAGAAACAAAGAAAATTAGAGAAACATAAAAATATAAACAGATAGACTTTGGGGAAACCAGGGTTCTGAAGGCTCTCTGGCACTTTATCCCTGGGCGCCAACAAGCCAGCATAGTTCCTTGAGTGCACACAGGAAAGATTACCATTGATAACATGCAAAATTGAAGTATCTATATTAATAGTACACTCAGAGCCATAACAGGTTGTGAGGAAAACATGTTTCCTTATTCTCCTGAGATAGAAGACTGTGGCCCAGAGAAAATCCAGACATGGAGTTCACCTTACCTAGCCATAAAGGTCAACAGCACCTCAGTTTCAGATGCTATCTTTCCAACAGTAAGGAAATGGCCTGCACTCCAGTCTCTTAACCCTCTCCAGAATTCTCTTTTAACCCTTCTGCAGCCAGCTCTCAGTTCTCTCAGTGCTGTCAGGCTGGAATTCCAACCTCTCAAACCTTTTCCCCTTCAGCTCAACTTTAGAGTTCCCTACAGAAAAGTACTTCCTTCTACCAATTGATACACTACAAGAAAATCTGTTTCCTCCTGATTTTGTGTTGGTCTAACTTCATTTGATTTGCTATTCAGGTTTGTTTTTCCTTCCAACTACTTTTGAATATTTTAATTAACTGCCAGTGTAAGATAGGAAATAGTGTTGAAATAAAAATAATACAGTGACGAGATGTTCTCAATTATAAATATCACTTGTAGCAAAATCTCACTGATGTTTGCTCACTAATTGATTTTGATCTCTGAGGAATTTCACTATTAACTAACACAAGTGAATATATATCCTTAGAGATCTACTGGAGAAAGGACTCAGGAATATGTGATGCAATTGAGCATTTGATCATATTAATCATTTTTGTCATCTTGAGTGTTCCTTCAGCTTCTCTATATTTGTCTCCACCTTCCATGAAGGCCTATTAAAATGAAAACCTTCTCAAAGAACATTTTTTTCCCTCACCTATATTTTGTATTGTAGAATGTAGACAAAGTTTACAAAATTTCCTGGTAGCAGTTCGTTTTTACATAGGAAGAAATATCAGGGTATCTATGACCACATTTCAATATTTAGTATTTAAACCAGCCATGGTAAACCACGGATATTTTTATGTGGGAACTCAATTAAATCTTATAAGGGCCTAATCAATCATTAGTTACTTTCTGGAGTACTTTTACTGTATTTTTTAATATTCATATGGACACTGCTTTTCATACATCTAGCAATGTTCTATGTTCTGTATTCCACGTGATATCCTGAATGTGTGCTGCTTGCTTTTGAGAGTACTTGTTAATAGAAGGTCTAAATAGGATTTATGGTGAAGCAGTATTTGTAAATGCAGGAAAATTATTGGTTTAATTCATTATTACCATTGTATTATACTAAAATTTTATCAAAAATGAAAGTATAATTTTTCAGACACCTCCTGAGACTTAATGTTATCATGCCAGATTATTGTCTCCTTAGAGTTTTTATTTTGTCTCTATTGCTATCAGCAGAAATGTGATTTCATGCATTATGGAAACTGTAAATTTTGATTGGTCTTGGGGCTTGAATTCTGGGTCTGGTTGTTTTCCCTCAGCTCTTCAGGTCAAGGAGAGTGGTCTACTACCACTTGAGTGACAGTGCTACTTTCATTTTCTAGTGTTTATTGGAGATAAGTGTCTCATGGACTTTCCTGCCTCGCTGGCCTTGAGACTTGATCCTCAGACCTCAGCCTCCTGAATAACTAGGATTACAGGCATAAGCGACCAGCGCCCTGCAAATCTGTGTATTTTAATGACCAGGTTTATGTATTGTCAAATATTTCTAGTTTGGTGTTGAATTCTCCCAGTGAATAAATAAAAAAGCTAGCTGCAAACATTTTATGTAAGACAAAAGCATACCTGCAGCATAATGAAATTCCAAGTTGGAATTCTCATAACCCAGGTATAATTTCTTGATGGAAATGTGTCATTACAGAAGCTGATGTCATTTGATGATGTGGCTGTGAACTTCACCTGGAAGGAGTGGCAGGATCTGGATCCTGGTCAGAGGACCCTTCATAGAGATGTAATGCTGGAGACCTATAGCAACCTCATGTCCTTGGGTGAGCAAAGGTTATTTTTACTTGGAAGATCAAGTGCTTTTATTTTAGTAGACATTAGACTATTTATGTTATTTAGGGAGAAGATTCCAGTCCATTCCCAGGTAAAAAACTGCTAGTATAAAAGGCAGTCAAATTTGAGTGTCAGAGCTTGGTGTTTTTTGTCTTTGACACTAGCGCTTGAGCCACAATTCAATTTTAACTTTTGTTTTGGGGTATATTCTGTGTTTCTGTGCTCAGGTTGGTTTCAATCCGGCTTCTTCTGATCTCACCTCCTAAATGTAGGATTACAGGTGTAAGCCTTTGAACCTTTACATTTAAAAAAAAAAAAAAAGATTCCAGGCCATGGAAAGTGTCATTTTTTTCTAAGGGAAACTTCAACTTCATCATATGTAACTCAAGAGCTAATTTTATTCTCATTCTTTAAGAAGGCAAATCTGTAGTTGGACAGAAGTTCTAAGCTATGATCCACTAATAGGAGACTGACTTCCCAGACTTGGGTAATTATTATAGGTGGATCTACAGTCTAGAATAGAACATACATTACTACTGACAGTATGCTCTGGAAATCAGTAGGTGAAAGTGTGTATTTGTAAGCCAAACCTTATACAGGGTTTAGTGCTTCAAGCTACGAATCCTAGATAATCCAGAGGCTGACATCTGCAGGTTTCAGTTTGAAACCAGCAGCTGTAGAAAAATGACCATGAGACTCTTATCTCCTGTTAACCATTCAAAAACTAGAAATGTAGCCAAGACTCAAACTAGTAGAATGCTAGCTCTTAGAAAAGAGTTGAGTTCACGCCACACAGTTGGCAAAATAAACCCAAAGCTGGATGCTACTCCACCATGGAGCTATTAAGAATTGAGAAACCATGGGCTGGGAAGGTGGCTCAGTGGTAGAGGAATTGCCTTCCATGCATGAGGCCCTGTGTTCGAATCCTCAGCACCACATAAGTAGAAAAAAAAAGCCGGAATTGGCGTTGTGACTCATGTGGTATAGTGCTAGCCTTGAGCTAAAGATTTGCCTGACAGCTTCCAGGCCTAGTTTAGGCCCCACAACTGGATCCCCACCCCCAAAAAAACAATTGAGAAACTAGATTTAGGAGCAACCTTGTGAACAGGATATCTGCGAACTTACATTAATGATGACCCAGCAAGAGCAATAGTTCTCCACTATTTCTTAATCACAGGGCACTGTGTTTCTAAACCTAAATTGATTGTGATGCTGGAGCAAGGTGCAGATCCATGGATAAGAGAAGCCTCAGACAAGAATTTTACAGGTGAGTTAAAGCTTCTTGAATGGTGATGATGGGTCCTGAGCCCAGTTGGTCTGTTTATCTTGAGCTGTACAGAGCAATAGTATTCCTATGCCCCTGAGTCATGTATGGCAGAGAAGTAGATGATCCTTTGTCTCAAGGAATTGTTAATCCAAAATTCACGTGGAGACAAACTGAATTTGGTGTGCCAGTGTTGTTAATGTTAGCAATTCTCTTTGCCTGTAGAGAAGTCATTCTTTAAGAGAAAAAGAATAAGAAATGTACAAAAGGAGATCTCATTTTCTTTTAAACTAGTATTATGCAGGTAGGAGGAAAATAGGAGAATGTTAGTGCTGCTATTCTCTGATCAGGACAATATCTTGTGAATTTTGCTGGGCATAGGGTGAGATACAGAATGGAAGCATTAAGAGTACATAGATGAATAATTTGAGTAAATATTTCCTAGAAAAATCTGAAATAGAGAAAAACATTATTTTCCATTGTAAAATGTCAGTACTATATTCATAGGTAGTACGTTGCAGAGAAAAGTTTATATTCTGCAGAAAACAATGTTTTGATATTTGAAAATCTTGTAACAGTTAAAATGTGAGAAAATACCTTTACAGTATGGAATTTATGGATCTCATTTTAGTTTTTTTCTATTTTTCTGTTTTTCATTGTAGATGTCCCAGAAATGGAGGATGTGATTAGCACCTGTCAGAAAAGTCACAATAAATATCACTCTGAAGTAGCAGTCATGAATAGTAACCCAGGGGAGGAAAAAGTGAGACTTATAAGAAGTTTTAATTTGAGCTCAAAACAGAAGTCAGAACTGATTAAGAATAATGGGAACTCCTTAGGCATGAGGAAAGAAAAGGTCACTGAATGTCAGAACATGGGTGTTTTCAGTGAACCTGTTAAGATGTGTGCTGCCTATGGTCCTCATGTGTCTTCTGTAGTTGAAGAATATAAACAATGTAAAAGGTCTTTCACTGAGAAGACACATCCTATTGTTCCTCAGAGAACACACACAGGAAAGAAACCATATGAAAGTAAAATGTGTGGAAAGATTTTCACCAGTAATGCATACCTTAATGTCCACCAGAGAAGACACACAAATGAGAAACCTTTTGAATGTAACATGTGTGAAATGTCTTTTACCTTGAAGTCAAACCTTACTCTCCACCAGAGAACACACACAGGAAAGAAACTTTATGAATGTAACATTTGTGGAAAGTCTTTCAATTGGAAGTCAAACCTCACTGTCCACCAGAGAACACACACAGAAGAGAAACCTTATGAATGTAACATGTGTGGTAAGTCTTTCACCCAGAAATCAAAGCTTACTGTCCACCAGAGAACACACACAAAAGAGAAACCTTTTGAATGTAACATTTGTGGAAAGTCTTTCACCTGCAAGGCATATCTTACTGACCACCAGAGAACACACACAGGAGAGAAACCTTATGAATGTAATATGTGTGGAAAGTCTTTCACCCAGAAGTCAACTTTCACTATCCATCAGAGAATACACACAGGAAAGAAACCTTATGAATGTAACACGTGTGGAAAGTCTTTTACCCAGAAGTCAGCTCTCACTATCCATCAGAGAAGACACACAGGAAAGAAACCTTATGAATGTAATGTGTGTGGAAATTCTTTCACCAACAAGTCAAAACTCACTGTCCACGAGAGAACACACACAGGAAAGAAGACTTATGAATGTAGCCTGTGTGGAAAGTCTTTCACCCAGAAATTACACCTTACTGTCCACCAGAGAAGACACACTGGAAAGAAACCTTATGAATGTAATGTGTGTGGAAAGTCTTTCACCCAGAAGTCTCACCTTACTCTCCACCAGAGAAGGCATACAGGCGAGAAACCTTTTGAATGTAACATGTTTGAAATGTCTTTTATCTGGAAGTAAAACCTTACTGTCCACCATAGAACACACACAAGAGAGAAACCTTATGAATGTAATGTGTGTGGAAAGTTTTTCACCCAAAAGCTAGACATTACTGTCCACCAGAGAACACACACAGGAGAGAAACCTTATGAATGTAACATGTGTGGAAAGTCTTTCACCAAGAAGTCATACCTTACTGTCCATCAGAAAACACACAGGAAAGAAACCTTATGAATGTCATATGTGTTGAAAGTATTTCAGCCAAGATCTACACGTTACTGTCAACCAGAGACCACACACAGGAGAGAAATTTTATGAATTAAGCTATGTGGAAAGTCTTTCACCCAGAACATACACCTTTCTCTCCATCAGAAAAAAACCCACCAGAGAGAAATGTTATGTATGTAGCAGGCATGGAAATTCTTTCACCGGGAAAGCACAACTTAACATCCATCACAGAACAAAAGGAGAGAAATCTTATGAATGCAACCAGTGTGGAAAGACCTGGAGGTCACAGCTTAACACACATAAGTTGAATCACACAAATGAAATAACTTAGGATTGTACCTAATGGGAAAGTCTTTGATTTGTAAGAAAATTGAAATTGCAATACACAACCAATACACGATAGATAACTTATGATATAGCAGATGTGGAGTCCTCCCACTACAAGACACAGCTCAGGGTTCATCATAGAACATCTAACACACACACACACACACACACACACACACACACACACACCCTCACACAAAGAGGAGAGAAATCCTATGTAGGAAATATAAATGGAAAGGTTTTCAAGGAAAAGTCCTAACTCAGTTTGCATCAGAGAACAGACACAGGTGAGAAAATACAAATGTAACAATTGTGGAAAGTCCTTTACCAAGTAGTCATGGATCCAAGTTCATAGGATGAACACAGCGGAGTAATCTTAAAAATATTACAAATATGGAAATCCTTTGATCTGAAAGGAATACCTCATGTTCATCAGAGAACTGACTCACATAGGAGAAAAGAAAGTAGTGCATAGAACATATGTGAAATGACTTTCAATCAGAAGTGAGTCCTCAGCATATGTGAGAGCAGAGACAGGAAAGAAATCATGAGTAGAGAGGGGCTGAGAAGGTGGCTCAGTGGTAGAGCGCTTGCCTTGCATGCCTGAGGCCCTGGGTTTGATTCCTCAGCACCACATAAGCAAAAAGAAAAAATACGGAAGTGGCACCGTGGCTCAAGTGGTAGAGTTCTAGCCTTGAGCAGAAGAGCTGAGTGACAGCACCCAGGCCCAGAGTGCAGGCCCCATGACTGGACCCCCCCCCCAAAAAAAACAAAGAAAATATGAGTATAGAAAACATTTTGCCAGAAGTCCCATCTGTATAGGTATCAGAGACCTGGACACATGACAGAATCTCTGTAAATATAAACATGAGAGGAAGTCTTTCAACCAGAAGCCAACCTTCAGCAAGTATTAGAACATTCACCCAGGAAAGAAGCCCAATGTAGGAAAATCTTTGTCAGAAAACCTCTGTAAATTATACGAGAAATCCTTCATGGCAGAGGTAAGCTAGGTATGATGGGAAACCATTCTTCATTCTTCAGCTCTCTTTGAGCCAACATTTCTCATACTTTCATCGTGTTGAGTGGGGATGGTGTCATTCAATATTATCCAAAGCATGTGGAAACAACCAGTTATAACAAGTAATTCAGAGATTGAAGTTATTAACTTGTGTCTTTTATATTAAGGAATGGTGTGTCAGGGTAATTTGATAAACTCTTCTTAGAAATATGAAGTCTGTCCCTTTGGGACTGGATTCAGATAATCTCCAACATGGTTAGGGGAACAATAGTTGAGTGAAGATTATTATGATAGGAGGCAAGAACATGAGAACAACTTTTTTTCTATTGCTTCCTTAAGTCCCCCTCAGTATGTGTGATCCATGCATTACAGTACAAATGACTTACTTATTCCAGTTCAGTTTTTGAATGGAAGATCTAGTGGAAGATATTAGTCCTTATTGCACTACATACATAGTAGTAAAGTCTATATTGGTGGGGTAACAATGCTCGATAGGAAATGTATTCATGACCTAATTCATATAATAGTATAACCAATTTGTACAGTATCTTTACAGTAAAATATATATTCTAAAAAATATGGTGGATTAATAAAGACAAGAGTCTCAAGATTTTGCCTTGGGGGAGAACCTCAAAATGTCTTCAGTTCTTCCTCTTTTCTTTAATTAATCACTGGTGATGAACAACTTGTGATTGATTCACTCTTAGCCCATTTAGTTGTTCTGCTGAGTGAGCTATAATAAAACACCGTTATGAATGATGAGTCCCATCTGTGTTATCTCATACAGGGCCAATGTAGATATGACATTAGGGGAAATAATCAAGCACACAAAGATATTGATTAATCTCTCACAAAAATTGAAATAAAGAAAAAAATACTATCTTCCTCTTGAGCTACAGCATGACTTGTAGGCCTTAGAGGAAGGAAAGAAGGAAGGAGGGAAGTAAGAAAGGGAAAGAGGCAGGGAAGGAATGAGGAAGAAGGAAGAAATAACTATTCAAAAGAAAAATTGTTTAATTTTTGGTGAATGTGAGAATTATTCTTTCAGAGGTGGGGCTCAAGAAAAATGGCTTTTACAAAAAGCAAATTCTTGAACTGTTTACAAAATGGTAAAGAGGTTGTAACATTTTATAAACAGATTTAATAATTCAGTAATATTAAGTAATGAGATCAGGTATGACTGGTGCCCTATTGGTCACATGGTGGATGGTGGGGTCTGGCCTCTGTTCTTCATGCAGGGGGAAGGAAGTGCCGCCATCCATCACTTGCCTCCCAACTGATGGTTGTGGCTGGTTCCCTGGAAGCAGGCATGGGCATTTGGCTGATATGTTACTCAATCTGTTAGTCCAGTGCCTGGGACTGGAATTTCCTTTGGACCTGCCTCCTGCTTAGGCCCTATTTAGGCTGGACCAGCAGTGGCACTAGATGCCATGGTACATGTCTCTGTGATCATGTCCTGTGTGCTGTCTCCTGGCTTGTCTCTGATCATCATAGTGTGTCAATTCAGCACTCTCTTGGGACTGATTGGTTTCTTTCTTCTTTTTTTTTTTTTAGATTTTCACTGTATTTTTTTGTCTTTTTTTAATTTATTTTTTATTGTAAAAATAATGTATAGAGGGGTTAAAATTACATGGGAAAGATAATGAGTACATTTCTTATCAATTATTGTAGCCTCCTCCTTTGTTTCCCCTTCCCATCCCTTCCCAGCCTCTGCCCCCTCACCCAATACTCCCCCCACCACCACCAAATTTGTTAAGTTTGTTTTTGACATGACAAAGTGTACTTCTCATTGTTGCAATGGTTCCACCTGTATCCTTATTTTGCTGATTAGTTTTTTAGTGTTGTTTTTATTCTTTTTTCTTTCTGTCCTGTTTCCAAGCTGTCTAAGTGTATTTGTGGACTGCAAGTCTTTGTTACATCAGGCTGCTTGCAGACTGCTAGCTGTGTAATAAAGACTCCAGTATTCCATCTTCCAAAATGTGGCTTCCAACAAATATACTGTCTTCTTTTACAGAAACACAAGGTTGACCTAAATTTAGAATTTCTAGAGCCGGAAGTGGTGCTGTAGCTCAAGTGGTAGAGCACTCACCTTGAGTTGAAGAGCTGAGGGACAACGCCCAGGCCCAGAGTTCAAGCCCCATGACCGACAAAAAAAAAAAAAAAATCTATATAGAATTTCTAGAGCCAAGATAGATGCCAAAGTATAGTTATGTAATTAAAGATATCCTGGAGGCATTTAGAAAAATTATCTGTTACATCAGAAAGTGCTTAATTAGTAAACCAAGACCAAGACTCCAGATCCCATATAAGCCAGTCATTCTACATATGTCTAGAGCTGTTTGGTTACATGAAGAATTCTACTTTCACACTTTCATGAAGAAATGTTTTTGTGCCAATATGAGGTGTTCAACTCAGTTCCTGAGTTGAAGCCAACCAGAGCTGGCTTCAAAGGAGATTCTCTCATCTTGTCCTGCATAAAAGCTAGGAATCAAAGCATGAGCCCTGTGGGCTTTTCTAAAAAATGTCTCTCTGGGAATAAGAGGTTTCATTGAGTGCTTCACCTCACAATTCCTGTCCTTTCAACAATTTCGGTATTTATTTTAATTTTTCAAAGAGAATCCTTAAATCCTGTCCAGGGTTCTATTTACAAGATAAGGACAGTGGACTTCACATTGCCAGATTTAGCTAGGCTGCTAGCTTAACCCCTTCCCTCACACTGTTCACCCTTCTGCTTATCTACTGAGGCCTAGTTAAAAAAATAGGGGGATTGGGAGGCCCTTGGCTTCCTGCTTGTAACACACACACACACATACACATACACACACACACATACACACACACACATACACACACACACACACACACACACACACACACACACACACACCGGCCATTGGATATAGTTCATTCTCCCATTTTTACAAACTGGATGCTTTCTGATAAAGGATGGTTCATGCCCTGGAGTCCCTTCTACCTAGGCCTGTCGTATAGCTGTAATTAAAAGACATGAACCAACATACCATTTTCATTAAAATTATCCCTGATGATAACATTTTATTTTTGATTTTATTATTTTTGTTATTATCATTTGGCCAACACTTTTGCATGAACTCAAAATTTAAGGGACTTACTGCTCACTGAATTGGTAAAGTACCCTTTCGTCTTTTAATTTAAAACCAGCAATTAAAAATCAGCAATTACACTCCCCCATGTGTGGAATCTTAGCTACTCAGGAAGCTGAAATTAGGTAGTATATGTCGGCCATCCCATGCAAAAGCTTCCTGAAAATAGTATCTTAGCCAGTAAAAGCATGGATCTAGTCATATGTGCCTATATTGTTTGCTACTTGTGATATGTAATTATAAAATTAGTGTGTTGAAAGGCCCAGACAAAGAAGCAAGACAATAAGGTGAAAAATCAATGATACAAAAGGGCATCTGGTATAGAAGGTAAAGGAAGCCTCACAAATTTTTGCCCCTGAATTCAACCTGAGGACCAATAATATGATATTTGGAAACAATACATTCTTCCAAATATTTTGTGGAAGAATTTGGATGTGGTTTACAGAATGATAGGTAAACAGTCCTTTACTGAGATTGCAAAAGGACCTTTGCATATGTCTATATGATGTTATGAATTTTATATCCTTTCGGTGGAAACCATGAGTCCTGCTTGGATCAAGTAGTTAAGATCTCCTGATCTATCAGGGCACTGGTGCTTCACATCGGAATTCTTAGTTGCTCAAGAGTATGAGGTTTAAAATCACAATTTAAAGGCCAACGAGGAAGGAAATGCTGGGAGACTGTTATTGCCAATTATCACCAAATTTCCTACAAATGGTGCTGTGAATCATGTTGATAGACTGTCATCACATTTGTTGCTTTATTACAAAATCTCAGGGACAGGACCCAGGCCTTGAGTAGAAAGAACTTAAAGGCTGGGGAAGATATTTTGTAAAAATGGGTTCTTTGGCCTTCATGCAGGAAAGTATCCATTCCTATAGAAACATAAAATACTCCATAGGGTATAGTCATTGTCCCTCAATTGAAGCTGATATTGAAATGTCTTATAAGCCTGGGTAATGATAAATTGTCACAAAATTTTAGTTTGGTATATTTTGTCATGCAAATGCACATGAATATGCCTTTATGTTTCTGACAAGTTCATAGGTCCTTGTAGAGGTTCAAGTTACTATGTAGGACAATGTGGTCCCCATCTGTAAGGTGTGGAATTAGACATGCCAAGAGAGATCTCAACATATAAAATGTGGCCAAATATTTCAGTATACTTGAAACAGGATCATAAGAAAAGGAGTCAATAGTGATCATTTAAGATCTCAGAATTCCAATATATTTGAACGAGAAGACAATGGTTTTCTAGTGTGTGCACACAAATGTAGGAGAAATATTCTTTTCCGTCTGTTCTCCACAGATGTGTAGAAGCACTTTTGCTGTTCTTCCCTTATGGATGGCTCTTTATTTGAAGGCCAATCCCAGGGGTGAATGAGTGGATGTTTAGTTTCAGCTCATTCTAAAAGCTCCTATGTCCTGAGAAGAGAAGTGGTGAACCATGACTTGGGTACATATCCACCCTAGACCTAATCACTAAGAGTGGGTTAAGTTATATAATTTTTCAGAATGTCAACGGTCCTACCACAAAGTTCATCCTGTAGCAATATCCAAAGTTAGGCCTTTGTTCAAAGATTTCAACTCTAAATTAGATTATTTTCAATAGCCATTCATTGAATGTTACTGGATAAAGTATACAAACATAGTCACATCTATGTTACAGAACATTGTGATATCATCCGCAGGGGCAGTTCATATGACCCAAGGTCATGACCCTGAAGAGTCTGCTCCCCAGAGATCTAAGTATTTAACCGAAAACCTCCAGTTCCCAAGCAATCTTGATCCCAATGAGAGAGCAGGATATTAGGTGAATCCTTCTTTCTTCCTGAGGTGAACCTGGAATGAGGCATCTCAGAGTGACTGGAAGGGACAGAAGCTGGGATACTGAGCACAGTGGGTACTGAACAAGGCTATCATAGGATTTTCACTAGAACCTCAGGGACCACCCAAGGCCTCCTTCCATTACCTTGAGCACTTATATCTTTATTGTTGTCCACATCTAGGTCATTTTTCCTCCCATAATTAGCATAGTATTAAGTGTACATTTTTCCTGCTCCTTTGAGAAACATCTTATCTTTACCTCTCTTTTCTGTTTCTTCTATGGATTGTGAGGTTCTTTTAAATTTTTTTCATTCAGCTTTCTTGATCAGAAACATCCTTGTATGAAGTCCCTGTTATAGAGTTGTCAGTACTTTGAGAAGATCACTACCTGGGGAATCCTCAGCTAACCATCTTTTCTTCACTTGTCCATGGGGTCTGAGCAAAACCCAGCCAAAACTTTATATGTGCATTCTAACTTAAATGTTTGTTACCAAAAGTTTGATGTGGAGACCTTATCAGGTGTGTTGGAAGTTGGCTGGACTTGTAGTCTAGGCCAGAACTCAAAATGGAAGATACAGGAAAGAAAAGATTGGTGAGGAGCCAGCTGAGGAGAGCAGCCCAGTGCCAAAGTCTTCATGCAATATGCAAACCTGGCAAGCCCCTTGGAACAGGAGTGTGGAGCCCAGATCAGAGCCTGTGCTACCCATCAGTACACCACCAGCACCACATGGCACCTCTAGCATGGGACATGGTGTGCCCAGGTTTCAGGAGGGCTGACTGTTGACACAGGGACCTGTTAGTCAAGTTAAGCCAGTGGCCCAATATAATTGTCTTGTCTTATGTAGATGATACAATTGCTGTGGACAAGAAGAATTGGTAGTAAAACTATTGTCTGATGAACTAGTTAAAATTCTTCAGGATATTTGTGTGTGTGTGTGTGTGTGTGTGTGTGTGTGTGTGTGTGTCCTAAGAAGAAAACGAATTGAAAAGTAGTTCAGAGAGAACTCAAATGACAAGAGTGTCCAACTTAATTCTTCAGCAAGATAGATCCATTACAATCACAACCAATAATTGAAAAGGAAAGGTTTCCTTCACTTATTTTTACCTACCTTGACAAATCCCATTCTGTTCAAAATAATAACAGAAACGTATGTGTTGATGCTTACTTTTGTACATCAGCTAGTTTACAAGTGACAGCAGAGGCATAGAGTCTCTTCTGTGTGCCGCCCCTGTACTCACTGGAAAGGAGGACAGTAGTATTGAAAGTGAACTAGAGTCACTTGTAAGTTTGTCTTTTTAAATTGCAGGGCAAGCATTGACTAAATGAGCAGATGTTTTGTTTTGTTGGTCCTTAGGTTTCAACTCAGAGACCAGGTGCTGTCCCTGAGCTGCTTTTGCAGTGTAGCATTCTACCCCTTGAGCCACAGCACCACTTCTAGGTTTTTCTGTGCATGTGGACCTGAGGAATAGAACCCAGCTCCTCATTCATGCAATGCAAGCACTGTACCACTTCGCTACCTTCCTGTCCTGTAAGCAGACATTTTATGTTAAAAGAAGAAAGAATAGGTTGGTATGTAGTATCCATCTTCCATGTGCAAATCCTAAGGTTCAATCCCCCAAAGTGAAAGGAAGAAAGTAGAAAATGCAATGATATGAAGTATACAGTTTCAAGAACAAAGAAAAATAGAAGAACAAAGGCAATGAGTGAGTATTTAGGTGTTTGTTTGTTCTTGATTTCCTTTTTTTTTTAATTGTTGGTTGTGGGGCTTAAACTCAGGGAGGGCGTGGCATATTCCCTGAGATTTTCACTAAAGGCTGGCATGCTACCACTTCCAGCCAGAATGTCACTTGTCATTTTCTGGTATTTAATTGGTGAAAAGTCACAATGAATTTTCTGCTGATGTGATGCTGAGATATGGAACCCAGTGCCTCATGTAGCAAGGCAAGCACTCTACCACTGAGCCACACTCCCAGCCCTGCCTCCTTTCTTAAAACAGTGTGGTTGGGGCTGGCAATGTGGCTTAGTGATAAAGTGCTTGCCTAGCATGCATGTAGCACAGGTTTTGATTTCTCAGTACCTAATAAACAACAACTAGCAAACACCCCTGGAAGCACTGGTGTTGTAGCTCAAGTGGTAGAGTGGTAGCCTTCAGCATAATGAAATTCAAGAACGGTTCTCACACCCTGAGGTCAAGCCCCAGGAATGTCAAACAACAATAACAAGTGAGCAAATGAAAACAAAAAATCCAATGTCAGCAAGTATCACTGATAAACATACCATGCAAACACACACACACAGTTTTTTAAAACCATATTCACCTCCTATACCGTGTCTGCTTACCCTCACTGCTCCAAATGCTACCTACATCCATAGGAGAACTTATTATATGCTTCTGTTGTTTTTGCATTTTTAAAACATTATTGTTAAGGTGATATATACATACACATGTATGTATATATACATACACATATATGTCTAGATATACATATGTGTGTACATGTGTATGTATATACATATGTGTATATATACATATATATGTATGTCAAAGTTCCATAAGCCAGGTATTGATTTCATTACTTGATTGATTACCCGATTGATTTCATTCATTTCATTTCTTACTGAACAATATGCATTTTTGCACAATTCCACCCAATTTTTAAAAGTAGCATTTATTTCCATATATCACAGTAAATTATACCAACATTAGGTATTGATCTCATTGTCTGCGTGCTGTCCCTGACCATTTTATCTTAAGGATCTATCACTGGAGCCATCTATCAATTTCTACTGCTGGATTTTTACGTGATTAATTGTAGATAAGAGTTTCATTGACTTTTCTAAAAGGGCTAGATGAAATCTCAATCCTCAGGTCTCAGGTTTACCAGCATGAGACACTTGTGTCCAGCACCTTTAAATATTATTATATTCACTATGTTATTTGTGGTATGTTTTTTATTTTCATCATTCATGCAGCTTGATCTCTGGGCCTGGGCTCTGTCCCTCAGCTCTTCAGCTCAAGGTTACTGCTCTACTATTGGATCCACAGCACCACTTCCAGCTTCTTCAGTTGATGTGGTGCTGAGCAACCTAAGGCAGGGCCTCATGCATGCAAGGCAAGCACTCTCCACTGCGCCACCTTTCTAGCCCCTACAGTAGCATTTTCAAAGGAATATATTAGGCCTTACATATTTGTTTGTTGCACAGATTCAACAAACCCTAGAACCAAAATACTAGAAAAAGCATGGTACCTATAGTAAACATGTAGTCTTTGAAAAAACTTGCATTATCCTATAAACAATGCATTGTATCAACTATTTAGTAGGATTTAAATTGTAATAGGTATCACAGGTGATTTACAGTGTATAGAGATTATATTAGAAGTGATTTGCACTGTATAGAAGGATGTGTGCATCCCAGGCCCAGAGTTCAGGCACCATGACCGGACCCAAAATAAATAAATAAATAAAAATAGAAGGATGTGTGCAGGTTACATGAAAACAAACTAAGAAATGCATATCAGATGAAACAAGCACAATAAATAGCAAAGTAATCACTAAAATGAAACCATGTTAATATTGTAATATAAAAATAGTAACTATATCAGGTACTGTCTGATTTGAACAGAAGAAAACATACTCAAAAAACTCAATAAGCCAAAGAGACATACATTAATAATCAAGAAATAAAAGTAACTCAATATAAACATACCATATGCAACAATCAATATTGAAAAATACAAATAATGATAATATGAAAGAAAAAGAACTTCAGCACAAATTGTGTTACCACAGATACAGAGCATTGATAATAACAGGCAAATTATAAATTTTTATAACAAAAGTTCTATGCTGAAAGGTAAAGTCTACAAAGACATGATTAAAAGGCCAACGAATGATAATTTCTTTAATCTATCATTATGATTGGAGAAGTAATACTCCTCTTAATGACTGAATAACTAGACATACAGTCACTAGAAACACACACATGGATGGCATTGTTTTACTAAATGCTGTTTTTAAAGCACTGTGCTGTTATATTTACCAAGACAAACACACTGAGAATAGATCTGAAGACAATTGTCTAGAAGTCAGTATGACAAATAAATGTACGTTATACAATAAAATCCAACAATATGTTGCTAATAATCTAACAGTAAAACAAACAGAAGGAAACTAGAATGAATATGTAAAAATATATGTATGCTCTCATTGTGATTTTTTCAATATTAAAGGGAGCTACTTTTTTACTTCACTTGCGAAATAAAAACAGTTGCTTTCAATTATGTATGGTGTTTTCACATGTATATCTTCTGGTGGGTGTGGCAGAGCCATAGAATGTGAGGGAAAGAGGGTGATGAAAGTGAAGTATACAACTCAAGAGTAGAGGTAGGAGGGAGGGACTGGGAGAGAGTGAAAACATGGAAGACACTGTATGAAAGGAAAGGTATTTATTACCTGACTCATGCCATTATAATCTCTGTATACATGACTTCCATAATAACATCAAATTACACTAATTATAAAACAATACCTCCAGCATAAACGATTTGCTTAGTGAAGAAAATCTACCACAGTTAGAACAGTTACAATTGGTAGAAACACAATACAACACTTAATTTGAAAGATAAACTATTTCAGTTTAGGTTGCATATTAATTCTACATAAACCAGTAACAATGAACTGTTTCATTTTAGTATCCAATTAATTGTTAATGTTAAATGTTGAGGTAAGAAAAACCAAGGCAAGTACTTCTGGCTCAAGACTGTCATTTTAGCCTAGCTAGTAAGGAGGAAACTGAGGTCTGGAAGCCAGCCTGGATAGACAACTCAAACTAAGCAGCTAATGAACAGGTTAGAGGTATGGCTCAAGTGATAGTGCCAACAGTGAGTGAGGAAGTTGACTGACTGTGAGACCTGCAGTTCAAGCTCCAATAGTAGCTCATGAAAACCATGAAGTCTTTTGGCGCTGCTGCAGGCTTCCTGCCTCATGGATAACGTTTCTAAAACCTGCCTTACTTTTTGTAAGAAGTGTGGCAAGCACCAACCTCACAAAGTAACACAATACAAGAAGGGCAAGGATTCTCTGTATGCTAAGGGAAAGCATCATTATGACAGGAAGCAGAGTGGCTATGGTGGTCAGACTAA
The DNA here is from genome assembly GCF_019054845.1 of Dipodomys spectabilis. Taxonomy (NCBI): domain Eukaryota; kingdom Metazoa; phylum Chordata; class Mammalia; order Rodentia; family Heteromyidae; genus Dipodomys; species Dipodomys spectabilis. The sequence goes on along the minus strand of NW_024870904.1, from coordinate 2,693,832 downwards.
GCCAATTTTCTGGAAAAAACCTAAGACTACAAAGAAGATTGTTTGAGAAAGTAATCAGTAAAATGTGACAAATCAATTTAATTCAAAGATTATAAAGTATATTGTCTTTAAATTCTGTTATTTTATTGCAGTATATATATTAGAGCAGGGGAAGATGATGCCCCACCAGAAAATACCCCACCATGAAATTTGTAACAGTCCTCATCTTAAGTATTGTGAATGTGAACACTTAGCCTATAATAAATTCACTTTAAGTTATTCAAAGTAAGAAAACATTCTTGTGATGTGGGAAAACCCAGTACTAATGTGCAAACACTGCTTTTAAAGGATTCATATGGTCTTTCCTATCAAAAACTACCTCACTGAAGTAAACAGAATAGATTTTCTCTTTTTGTAAATGTCACTACAAAGTTAATGTAGTTTATGTTACCAATTACCATTGTGGGTAAGTGTAAGAAAAACCAGAACGCTGGATAAAAGAATTTCCTGTGTAATCAACCAACAAGTATAAGCAAAAGCACATCCCTATATAAGTTGTTTCTTTTAAATTTTATGGATCTACATTTTGGGGTGTATTTTCTGTTAATATTGTTTAGTAACACATAAGACTTCACTCTTCTGTGGATGTGTCTTTAGGGGAGACTTTAATGCTCTACTTGATTCAGGAATGTTTCTTCTCCCATAAGAAGGCTTTATGCTTTACCAGTCCACCTATCATGTTCTGACCAGGAACTTCTAGGGTAAAATCACACAGGTTTTTTTCTGACTCTCTCATTTGGCTTCTCTCCAGGCCATGGTTCCAGAATCTTTATTCACTGTCAACAGCAAGAAAGATGAAAGGATCTCTGATGAGATTCTTTTATTTCTCACTCTGTTTGACATACCAGGTTATGAACCTAACTGTGTCCCATATTGAAGAACAGAAAAAAAAAATAGATTCATGTCTCAGACCGGCTCTGTTGGGATGATGGAGGACACCTAGTGGAGGAACTGGAATAGGTGGGGAGATGGCAAACAGACAACTCACACACAAGAGGAGTGAGTGCTGAGTGCGATTTATTGCAGAGGATAACAAGCTTTTATAGCAAAAGTGTCGATGAGAAAGGGCAAAAGGTTACACAATCTTGCTGGAAGGCTTTGTTCTTGGGTAGTCACCAGCTGGTCGCCTGATCTTGTTTTTTGGATGACGAGCTATGACGATAGGCACTTGTTTTCGGCTTTACCTCTATTTTTAAGAAATACAATGGGTTTCGATGTTTATCACCAATTAACCATTAACCAGAGCATATGGGCAAGGTGCTGAACAGAAAGGCATGAACTCTAGTACTTCATAGTTACTTTTGTTTAGTTTTGTACTTTATACGTTTCAAATCTTTTCTAAGCAATTGTACTTAGAGGGTTCCCAATTTGTGGCCAAAAATCATGATATTCAGTATACTTAGTTAAATCTGGCCATATATCAAATTTAAGCTCATAGTGTCTTTTTTGTAACCCTTTCACATAATCGTTTACTCTTCTCCATAGAGGCCTTAACTGTCTCATAAGATCTTTCTTGTTCCTTCTTTAATAGTAAGCACCAAGGAGACCTAGATCTAGCAAGTCTCTCAGTAAATGAAAGAGACTAATAGGAAGTTCTTTCTCCTAAGTAGTTTTTCCAACGGTTGCCATCCTTATCATACACACTTGTTAAAGGCTATGGATCTGGGGGAAGTCTTTGGGGTCCTCTAGATAATGGAGGATCCCAACATTTTCCTCTGATAAGCCATTGCCACCTTCCATCTACCAACTTTTTAGGAATTTTATTTAGCTTTTGGTCTAAATATCCCTCTACATCTTTCTTATCTATAGGATATCTATATGAGTCTATTGTATATGCTTTAGGAAAAAGGAAAGTCTCCAGTAGCCATACACTCACTCTTTCTGCTCTGTGCCCACAGCTTCTTATAAATCTCTTACAAACAATTCCTTCTGCTGAAGTGATGTCATAAAACCCCCAATACTTTTATATTTACTTATGACTTGTCTACTAGCCTCCACAAGAGGGGCTTTCAGGGTAGCATTTAACTCTGGTGAGTTAGTCATATTCTCAGGACACTCATTGGATGTTGGGAGTCGTCAATACTTTTAAGAAAGAGCCTTGAATAAGGGAACGTTAAGCATGAGTAAGTACAATGAGCAGCAGGAACAGTAAAAGATTAATAGGCACTCCTATGCAGTGAAGAAAAGAAAAACAGGAACAGAAACACATCTTTCCCAGGGGCTTGCCAGCCTTTCCAGGAGGTAGGCCTCTTTGAAGCCTCCATCTCTGAGGTAGACTTCGGTGAAGTCCCATTCTCAGAGATAGGCTTCTGTGAAGCTCCATTCTCAGGTCTAAAAGCAGGTTTCCCATGCTAAGCAGACTCCATCGGAGTAGGCATGGCAGATTCAGCTTTAGGAGCATGTTTCTCAAAAAGCTAAAGGTGGCTTGTAGATTTAGCAGATGATCAAATCTTGCTTTCTAAGTTAAATGCAGATTTGCTTTAGTTTCTTTCTAGTTTTTTAATGTGAGGACAAAGTTGCCTCACTTTTTTTGTGATTCAATGACATCTAGGAGGTAACTTCTCATGGAAGAAAAGGTTGGCTAGAATCTGGTCAGACATCATATCCACATACACACATTAGACTATCCTAATGAAGTTTTAATGGATTTGCTGAAAAAGTGTGGTCAAACATAATTTTGACTATTGTACAGGACTGAGTGTGTTATAAGTACTTCAATTACTCTCTGAAAATACTCTTGGACTTCTTTGTGGTATTTGTCTTTCTTGAAACTTAGTCCTTATATGATGGTATTTATAGAAATCTTTGTTTTTCTCTAAGGTACGTACAGGTGTAGAAGTGCTAGACCATATTTCTATGTAATTCTATATTCAGTTCTTTTTAGGACTTTTTGTCCCATCTATGATAGTTTTAGATACCTGAGAGAAATGCACCAAGTTCACATTATTGTCACATCTTTCCTAGGTTTTGTTAGACTTTGGAAGGATTTTTGTTGTTTTGTTTAAAAGTATGGCCACACTAATATGTATAAAATGGTTATTTTATTGTACTTTAGATTGGAATTTTCTCATGACTATTGATACTACTTTTATATTTTAATCTTCAGAATAAATTTTTTTAAATGCAAAAACAAGAGAAACATAGAATAAATTTTCCAGTACATGTAGGCAGCAGTTGGAGCAGGGAGGGTGAGCAGACATGGTAAAGGAGAGGAATATGGTTTGATAAAAGTATATTTGTGTGTGGGTCTATATGTGTGTTTGTGTGTTGTGTTTATCAATGAAACTTGCTGATAGTGGGTTTCTTGTTTTCATTTGCTCATTTCATCTTGTTTTTGTTTGAGATTCCTGGGGCTAGAACTCAGGGCTTGAAAACTGTTCCTGAATTTCATTATGCTGAAGGCTACCACTCTACCATTTGAGCTACAGCACCATTGCTTTTAGGGGTTTTGGGGGGCTGTTGTTGTTTATTAGGTACTGAGATATCAAACTTAATGTTCCATGCATGCTAGGCAAGTATTTTATCACTAAGCCACATTGCCAGCCCCAACCACACTGTTTTAAGAAAGGAGGCAGGCTGGGAGTGTGGCTCTGTGGTAGAGTGCTTGCCTTGCATACATGAGGCACTGGGTTACATTCCGCAGCACCACATCAGCAGAAAATTCATTGTGACTTATCACCAATGAAATGCCAGAAAACTAGAAGTGACATTCTGGCTGGAAGTGGTAGCATGCCAGCCTTTAGTGAAAAGCCTAGCGAATATGCCAGGCCCTCCCTGAGTTTAAACCCCACAGCTAACAATTGAAAGAAAAAAGAAACAATCCCAAACAAACAAAAACCTAATTACTTGCTCATTGCGTTTGTTCTTCTATTTTTCTTTGTAGTTGTCACTGAATACTTCCTGTCACTCCATTTTCTACTTTCTTCCTTTCACTTTGAGGGGTTGAACCTTTGGACTTGCACATGGAAAGTGGATACCACATACCAACCTATTCTTTCTTCTTTTAACATAAAAAGTGTGCTTATAGGACAGGGAAGGTAGCTAAGTGGTACAGTGCTTGCATCGCAGGAATGAGGAGCTGGGTTCTATTCCTCAGGTTCTCATACACAGAAAAAGCCAGAAGTGGTGCTGTGGCTCAAGTGCTACCCTTGAGCAAAAGCAGCTCAGGGACAGCACCTGACCCTTGAGTTCAAGCCTAAAGACCAGCAAAACAAAAAGTCTGCTCATTTAAATTAATCAATGCTTCCTCTGGAATTTAAACAACAAACTTACAAGTGAGATAAGTTCACTTTCAATAGTATTGTCCTTCTGTGCAGAGAGTTCAGGGACAGCACACAGAAGAGACCCTAAGCCTCTGCTGTCATTTATAAACTAGCTGTTGTACAACATTAAGCATCAACACATACATTTCTATTCTTATTATTTTGAACACAATGGGATTTGTAAGGGTAGGTAAAAATAAGTGAAGGAAACCCTTCCTTTTCACCTATTTGTTGTTATAGTAATGGATCTATTTTGCTGTGCACTCAAGTCCCACACTTGTCATTGAAGTTCTCTCAGAACTACTTTTCAATTTCTTTTCTTCTTAGGACGTACACATTCACACACATCCTGAAGAATTTTTACTAGTTCATCTAACAATGTTTTACTACCAATTCTTCTAGTCCACAAGTAATTGTGTCATCTACATAGGACAAGACTATTACATTAGGCCACTGACTTCTCTGACAGGTCCCTGTGTCAACAGTCAGCCCTGCAGGAAACACGTGTGCAACTTGGCTCACGCTGCAGGTGCCATGCTGTGCTGGTGGTGGACTGATGGGTAGCACATACCCTGCTCTGGGCTTCTCACTCCTGTCCCAAGGGGCTTGCCAGGTTTGCCTATTGCATGAAGACTTTGGCACTGCCCTCCTCTCCTCAGCTGGCTCCTTACCAAACTTTTCTTTCCTGTACCTTCCATTTTGAGTTCAGGCATAGACTGTGAGCCCAACCAACTTCCACCACATCAGATGAAGTCTCCACATCAAACGTTTGGTAACAAACATTTAAGTTAAAATGCACATATAAAGTTTTGGCTGGGTTTTTCTCAGGTCCCATACACAAATGAGGCAAAGATGGTTGGCTGTGGATGCTCCAGGTAGTCATCTACTCAAAGTACTGGGACCTCTATAACAGGGACTTCATACAAGGGTGTAAGTGATCCAGAAAAATGAAAGAAAAAAATTTAAAAGAACTTCTCAATTCATTGAGGGAACAGAAAAAAATATACACTTAATGTTAAGCTAATTATGGGAGGAAAAATGACCTAGAGCTGGACAAACATAAAGATATAAGTGCTCAAGGTAATGCAAGAGGACCTTGGGTGGTCCCTGAGGGTCTAGTGAAAATCCTATGATAGCCTTGATCAGTACCCAGTGTGTTCTGTATCCCAGCTTCTGTCCCTTCCAGTCACTCTGAGGTGCATCATTCCAGGTTAACCTGAGGAAGAAACAAGGGCTCTCCTAACATCTTGTTCTCTTATCGGGATCAAGATTGCTTGGGAAATGGAGGTTCTTGGTTAAATACTGAGATCTCTGGAGAGCAAACTCTTCAGGGTCCTGACTTTGAGACATATTACCTGCCCCTGCTGATGATATCAGAATTTTCTCTAAAATAAATATGACTTCATTTGTATACTTTATTCAGTAACATTCACTGAATGGCTATTGAAAATAATCTAATTTAGAGCTGAAATCTTCATACAAAGGCAGAACTCTTCTAAAGCCTAATTTTGAAAAGGGCTACAGGATGAACCATGTGGTAGGACCCTTGACATTCTGAAAACTTATGTAACTTAACCCACTCTTCGTGATTGTGTCTAGGGTGAATATGTACCTAAGTCATGGTTCACCACTTCTCTTCTGAGGACATAGCTTTTAGAATGAGCTGAAACTAAATATCCTGTCATTCACCCCTGGGAGTGGCCTTGAAATAAAGTGCAATCAGAAAGGGAAAAACAACAAAAATGCTTAAACACATCTGAAGAGCTCAGATTGAAAAGAGGTTTTCTCCTACATCTATGTGCACACATCACAAGATCACAGTCTTCTCGTTCAAACATATTGGTATTCTGGGACCTTAAATCATCACTACTTGATACTTCTTTTCTTATGTTGCTGGTTCAAGGATACTGAAATATGTGGCCACATTTTATATGTTGAGATCTCTCTTTGAAAGTCTCATTCCCTTTACAGACGTGGACCACATTGTCCTGCATAGTATCTTGAACCTCTACAAGGACTTATGAACCAGTCAGAAACATAAAGGTATGTGCATGTGGATTCACTTGACAAAAGAAACCAAAATATTCGTACAATCTATCATTACCCTGGCTTATAAGACATTTCAATATCAACCTCAATTGAGGACAATGACTATACACTATCGAGGACTTTAGGCTTAAACAAGAAAGGTAACTTTTCTGCACGAGGGCCAAAAACCCATTTTCCAAAATATCTTCCCTGGCCCTGGAGTTCTTTCTACTCAGGGCCCGGGTACTGTCCCTGAGCTTTGGTAATACAGGAACAAAAGTGTTGACAGTCTATCAACTTCATTCACAGCACTACTTGTGGGAAATTTGGTGATAATTGGCCATAACACTTTTACAGCTATTCCTACCTAGTTTGCCTTTCAATTGTGATCTTTAAACCTCATACTCTTGAGCAAGTAAGAATTCTGATGTGAAGCACCAGTGCCCTGTTAGATCAGGAGATCTTAATTACTTGATCCAAACAGGACTCATGGTGTCCACATAACAGGATATAAAATTCATAACATCATATAGCCATATGCAAAGGTCCTTTTGAAATCACTTGGTAAAGGTCTGTTTACCTATCATTGGCTAAACCACACCCAAATCCTCCACTAAATATTTGGAAGAATGTAGTTGTTACACGTACCTCATTATTGGTCCTCAGGTTGAAATCAGGGGCAAAAATTTGTGAGACTTCCTTTACCTTCTATACAAGATGACCTTTTGTATCACTGATTTTTCACCTTAGGGTCTTGCTTCTCTGCCTGGACCTTTCAATACACTAATTTTATAATTACATATCAGAAGTAGTAAAAAGATAGGCATATATAACCAGAGCCATGCTTTTATTGGCTAAGATACCATTTTCATGGAGCTTTTGCATGGGATGGCCTACAAAACTATCTAATTTCAGCTTCCTGAGTAGTTAGGATTCCACACATGAGGGAGTGTAATTGCTCATTTTTAATTGCTGGTCTGAAATTAAAAGAGGAAAGGGTACTTTACCAATTCAGTGAGCATTAAGTCCCTTAAATTCTGAGTTCAAGCAAAGTCTTGGCCAAATGATAATAGCAAAAATAATACAAAGCCTTAATAAAATATGTTATCATCAGGCATACTTTTAATGAATGTGGTATTTTGGTTCATAATTTGAGGTATATAACAGGTCTAGGTAGGACTCCAGTCTGTGAACCATCCCTTCTCAGAAAGCATACAGTTTGTAAATATGGGAGAATGAGCGATTTCCAAATGGATAGTGTGTGTGTGTGTGTGTGTGTGTGTGTGTGTGTGTGGTACAAATAGGAAGGCCAAGGGCACAGGTGCCTCCCAATCCCATTTTTTTTACTAGGCCTCTGTAGATAAGCAGAAGGGTTTGCCTGGGAAGGTAGCTCAGTGTCAGAGCACTTGCCATGCATGCATGAGGTCCTGGGTTCAATTCCCCAGCACCACATGAGCAAAAAAAAAAAAAAAGCTGGAAGTGGCACTGTGGCTCAAGTGGTAGAGTGCAAGCCTTGAGCTGAAGAGCTGAGGGACAGCACCTAGGCGTAGAGTTCAGGCCACAAGACCGGACCCCCCATCCCAAAAAAGTAGAACGGTGAACAGTGTGATGGAAGGGGTTAAGTGAGCACCTAGCTAAATCTTGCAATATGAACTCCACTGTTCTTATCTTGTAAATGGAATCATAGGCACGATTTAAGGATTCCTTTTTTTATTGTGAAAATACTGTAAAGAAGAGTTATTATTTTTGAACAATTCAAATAAATACTGAAATTGTTGAAGCCGCAGGAAGCCTGAGCTGAAGCACTGAAGGAAACCTCATGTTCCCAGAGAGAGATTTCTTCAGAACAGCCCACAGGCCTCATGCTTTGATTCCTAGCTTTTATGGAGACCAAGATGAGAGAATCTCCTTTGAAGCCAGCTTTGGCTGGCTTCAACTCAGTTCCTGAGTTCAAAACCTCATATTGGCACAAAAACATTCCTTCATGAATGTAACCAAACAGCTCTAGACATATCTAGAATGACTGGCTTATATAGGATCTGGAGCCTTGGTCTTGGTTTATTAATTAAGCTCTTTCTGATGTAACAGAAATTGTTTCTAAATGCCTCCAGGATATCTTTAATTACATAACTATACAGTGGCATTGATCTTGGCTCTAGAAATTCTAAATTTAGGTCAAACTTTCTGTTTCTGTAAAAGAAGACACTATATTTGTTCGAAGCCACATTATGGTAGATGGAATACTGGAGTCTATTTCACAGCTAGCAGTCTGCAAGCAGCCTGTTCTAACAAAGGCATGCAGTCCACAAATACACTTAGACAGCTTGGAAATAGGACAGAAAGGGGGGGGGGAGAGAATAAAAACAGCACCACAAAACCAATCAGCACCAAGAAAGTGATGAATTGGGACACTGGATGACCAGAGACAAGCCAGGAGAAAGCACACAGGACATGATCACAGAGACATGTGGCATGGCATCTGGTGCCACTGCTGGGCCAGCCTAAATAGGGCCTAAGCAGGAGGCAGATCTACAGGAAATTCCCAGTCCAGGCACTGGACTATCAGATTGAGTAACATCAGCCAAATGCCCCTGCCTGCTTCCAGGGATCCAGCCACACCCATCAGTTGGGAGGTAAGTGATGGATGGGGCATTTCCTTCCCCCTGCATGAAAACAAGATGCCAGACCCCACCATCTACCATGTGGCCAATAGGGCACCAGCCACACCTGACCTCCTTACTTAATATTACTGTATTATTAAATCAATTTATAAAATGTTACATCCTCTTTATCGTTTTGTAAATATTCAAAAATTTGCTTTTTGTAAAAGCCATATTTCTTGAGCTCTACCTCTGAAACAATAATTCTCACATTCACCAAAAATTAAACATTCTTCTTTTGAATAGTTTATTTCTTCCTTCTTCCTCATTCCTTCCCTTCCTCTTTCCATCTCTCACTTCCCTACTCCTTCCTTCCTTCCTCTCAGAGTCTAGAAGTGATGCTGTACCTCAAGTGGCAGACGATTTTATTTCTTTGTTAACTTCAATTTTTGTGAGAGATTGATCAATATCTTTGTGTGCGTGATTATTTCCCCTAATGTCATATCTACGTTGGCCCTCTATGAGATAACACAGGTGCGACACATCGTCCACACTGGTCTTTTATTATAGCTCACTCAGCAGAACAACTAAATGGGCTAAAAGTGAATCAATCAAAAGTTTTTCATCACCAGTGATTAATTAAAGAAAAGTGCAAGCACTGAAGACACTTTGGGGTTCTCCCCCAAGACAAAATGCAGGGCTGCAAAGGTGGGTCAGTGGTAGAGCGCTTGCCTTGCATGCTCGAGGCCCTGGGTTCGATTCCTCAGCACCACATAAGCAAAAAGAAAGAAAAAGCCAGAAGTGGTGCTGTGGCTCAAGTGGTAGAGCGCTAGCCTTGAGCTTAAGAGCTGAGGGACAGTGCCCAGGGCCAGAGTTCAGGCCCCACGACCGGACCCCCCCCCAAAAAAAAATGCAGAGAATCTAGTCTTTATTAATCCATAATATTTTTTAAATATATATTTTATTGTAAAGATACTGTATCGATTGTTTATACCATTATATGAGTTAGGTCATTAATACATTTTCTATCAAGCATTGTTACCCCTCCAAGAAAGACTTTACTACTGTTATGACTTTTTTTGGAAAACCTTTCCAATTTTTCTACATATGATTTTTCTCCTCTTTGTGTGTGAGGGTGTATGTGTGTCTGTGTGTTTTGTGTGTTCTGTGATGAACCCTGAGCTGTGTCTTGTAGTTCGAGGACTCTACATCTGCTATATCATAAGGTCTCTATCCTGTATTGGTTCTGTATTGCAATTTCAATTTTCTTACAGATCAAAGACTTTCCCCATTTGGTACAATCCTAAGTTATTTCATTTGTGTGAATCAACTTATGTGTGTTAAGCTGTCTTTCCACATTGGCCACATTCATATGGTTTCTCTCCTTGTGTCTGTGATGGATGTTAAGTTGTGCCTTCCAGGTGAAAGAATTTCCATGCTTGCTACATACATAACATTTCTCTCTGGTTGTTTTTTTTCTGATGGACAGAAAGGTGTATGTTCTGCATGAAAGATTTTCTACATAGGTCACATTCATAAAATTTCTCTCCTGTGCGTGCTCTCTGGTGGATAGTAAGTTGTAGCTTCTGGCTGAAAATCTTTCCGCAAATATGACATTCATAAGGTTTCTTTCCTGTGTGTATTATCTGATGGACATTGATGCTTGACTTCCAAGAGAAGGACTTTCCACACATGTTACATTCATAAGGTCTCTCTAATGTGTGTGTTTTCTGGTGCATAGTAAGGTTACCTTTATGGGTGAAAGACTTTCAACACAAGTTACATTCATACGTTTTCTCTCTAGTATGTGTTCCCTGATGGAGATTAAGAGTTGATTTCTTGGTGAAAGATTTTCCACACATCTTACATTCATAAGGTTTCTCTCCTGTGTGTGTTCTCTGGTGCAGAGTAAGATATGCCTTGCAGGAGAAAGACTTTCCACAAATGTTACATTCAAAAGGTTTCTCTCTAGTATGTGTTCTCTGATGGAGATTAAGATTTGATTTCCTGGTGAAAGATTTTCCACACATCTTATATTCATAAGGTTTCTCTCCTGTGTGTGTTCTCTGGTGCAGAGTAAGATATTCCTTACAGGAGAAAGACTTTCCACAAATGTTACATTCAAAAGGTTTCTCTTTTGTGTGTGTTCTCTGGTGGCGAGTAAGGTTTGATTTCTCGGTGAAAGACTTTCGACACACGTTACATTCATAAGATTTCTCTCTATTATGTGTTCTCTGGTGGCGAGTAAGCATTGATTTATGGATGAAAGACTTTCCACACTTGTTACATTCATAAGGTTTCTCTCCTGTGTGTGTTCTCTGGTGGAGAGTAAGATATGCCTTCCAGGAGAAAGACTTTCCACAAATGTTACATTCAAAAGGTTTCTCTTTTGTGTGTGTTCTCTGGTGGACAGTAAGGTATGTCTTCCAGGTGAAAGACTTTCCACACTTGTTACATTCATAAGGTTTCTCTCCTGTGTGTGTTCTCTGGTGGTGAGTAAGCATCGATTTCTGGGTGAAAGACTTTCCACACATGTTACATTCATAAGGTTTCTCTCCTGTGTGTGTTCTCTGGTGTCTAGTAAGATATGTCTTGCATATGAAAGATTTTCCACAAATGTTACATTGAAAAGGTTTCTCTTTTGTGTGTGTTCTCTGGTGGACAGTAAGGCATGTCTTCCAGGTGAAAGATTTTCCACACATGTTACATTCATAAGGTTTCTCTCCTATGTGTGTTCTCTGGTGTCTAGTAAGATATGCCTTCCAGAAGAAAGACTTTCCACACATGTTACATTCAAAAGGTTTCTCTCCTGTGTGTGTTCTCTGGTGTCTAGTAAGATATGCCTTCCAGAAGAAAGACTTTCCACACATGTTACATTCATAAGGTTTCTCTCTTGTGTGTGTTCTCTGGTGTCTAGTAAGATATGCCTTCCAGGAGAAAGACTTTCCACAAATGTTACATTCAAAAGGTTTCTCTTTTGTGTGTGTTCTCTGGTGAACAGTAAGCTTTGATTTCTGGATGAAAGACTTTCCACAAACCTCACATTCATAAGGTTTCTCTCTAGTATGTGTTCTCTGGTGGACAGTAAGCTTTGATTTCTCGGTGAAAGACTTTCCACACTTGTTACATTCATAAGGTTTCTCTCCTGTGTGTGTTCTCTGCTGTCTTGTAAGATAAGCCTTGCATATGAAAGATTTTCCACAAATGTTACATTGAAAAGGTTTCTCTTTTGTGTGTGTTCTCTGGTGGACAGTAAGCTTTGATTTCTGGGTGAAATACTTTTGACACATGTTACATTCATAAGGTTTCTCTCCTGTGTGTTTTCTTTGAGGGACAACAGGGTGTTTCTTCTCAGTGAAAGACTTTTCACACTGTTTACATTCATCAACTACAGAAGACACATGAGTACTATATGCAGCACACATCTTACCAGGTTCACTGAAAATACTCATGCTCTGACAGCCAGTGACCTTTTCTATCCTCATCCCTAAAGAGTTCCCATTATTCTTAATCAGTTCTGACTTCTGTATGGAGCTCAAATGAAAACTTCTTATAAGTCTCACTTTTTCCTCCCCTGGGTTACTATTCATGATTGCTACTTCAGAGAGATATTTATTGTGACGTTCCTGGCAGGTGCTAATCACATCCTCCATTTCTGGGACATCTAAAATGAATAATAGAAAAATAAACAAAAACATAAATGAGATCCATATATTCCTTAATGTAAAGATATTTCCTCACATTCATTTACAATATTTTCAAATATCAAAGCATTGCTTTATGCAGAATGTATATATTTCTCTGCAGTGTAGTAATTCAGAAAGTAGTACTGACATTTACAATGGAAAATAATGTTTTTCTGTATTTCAGATTTTTATATTTTTTTAAAGGAAATATTTACTCAAATTATTTATCTCTGTACTCTTAATGCTTCCATTCTGAATCTCCCTCTATGCCCAGCACCACTGATAAGAAATTGTCCTGATCCTATTTTCCTCCTACCTGCAAAATACTAGTTTAAAATGAGATCTCCTTACTACATTTTTTATTGTCTTTTTCTCTTTATGAATGACTTCTCTACAGACAAAGGGAATTGCTAACATGAACTACACTAGAACATCAAATTCATTTTCTCTCCACGAGAATCCTGGATTGACAATTCCTTGAGACAAAGGATCACCTAGTTCTCTTCCATACATGAATCAAGGGCACTAGGAATACTATTGCTCTGTACAGCTCAAGAGAAACAGACCCACTGGGCTTTGGACCCAACATCACTATTCAAGATGCTTTAACTCACCTGTGAAATTCTCTTCTGAGTCTTCTCTCATCCATGGTTCTGCACCTTGCTCCAGCTTCACAATCAATATAGGTTTAGGAACACAGTGCCCTGTGAGTAAGAAAGAGTGGAGAACTATTGCTCTTGCTGGGTCATCATTAATGTAATGTTGCAGATATCCTGTTCACTGGTTTCTCCTAAATCTGGTTTCTCAATTGTTTTATTTTTTGGGAAGTGGGATCGGTTTTGGGGCATGAACTATGAGCCTGGGAGCTGTATCATACCTCCTAAGCTCAAGGCTAGCACTCTACCACTTGAGCCACAATGCCAATTCTGGCTTTTTTTTTCTGCTTTTTTGGTGCTGAGGAATCGAACACAGGGCCGCAAGCATGCAAGGCACGGGCTCCACCACTGAGCCACCTTCCCAGTCCATGGTTTCTCAATTCTTAACATCTCCATGGTGTACTTTCCCGCAGCTTTGGGTTTATTTTCCCAATGTGTGGCTTGGACTCAGCTCTTTTGCTCAAATCTAGCATTCTACTACTTTGTGTCTTGGCTACATTTCTAGTTTTTGAATGGTTAATTGGAGATAAGAGTCTCATGTTCATTTTTCTACAGTTGCTGGCTTTAAACCAAAATCCTCAGATTTCAGCCTACAGAGTATCTAGGATTCCAAGCTTGAAGCAATGCAACCTATGTCAGGTTTGGCTTACAAATACACACTTTCACACTTTCACCTACTGATTTCCAGATCATACTGACAGTAGTAATGTATATTCTATCTAGAGTGTAGATCCACCTATAATAATCACCCCAAGTCTGGAAAGTCAGTCTCCTATTAGTGGATCATAGTTTAGAACTTTTGTCCAACTACTGATTAGAAATCTTAAAGACTGAGAATAAAATTAGCTCATGAGTTACACATAATGAAGTTGAAGTTTCCCTTAGGAAGAAATGACACTTCCCATGGACTGGAACCTTTTTTTTTTTTTAAACAAAATGTAATGGTCCAAAGGCTTACATTTCTAACCCTACATTTAGGAGGTAAGATCAGAAGAGGCAGGCTTGAAACCAACCTGGGCATGGAAACTCAGAATATACCCCAAAACAAAAGCCAAAATAGAGTTGTGGCTCAAGCAGTAGTGTGAAAGGCAAACAACATCAAGCTCCCAGACCTGAATTTGGCTGGCTTTTATACTAGCATTTTTTTTACAAGGGAATGGACTGGAATCTTATACCTAAATAACATAGTCAAATGTCTACTAAAATAAAAGCACTTGATCTTCCAAATAAAAGTGACCTTTGCTCACCCAAGGACATTAGGTTGTTATAAGTTTCCAGCATTACTTCTCTATGAAGGGTCCTCTGACCAGGATCCAGATCCTGCCACTCCTTCCAGGTAAAGTACACAGCCACATCATCAAATGACATCAGCTTCTGTAATGGCACATTTCCATCAAGAAATTAGACCTGGGTCAAGAGAATTCCAATCTGGAATTTCATTATGCTGCAGGTATGCTTTTGTCTTACATAAAATGTTTGCAGCTGGCTAAGTTATCTTTTCACTGGGAAAATTAAATAGCAAATTAGAAATATTTGACAATACATAAACCTGGCCACTAAAATACACAGATTTGCAGGGCACTGGTGGCTTATGCCTGTAATCCTAGCTATTGAGGAGGAAGAGCTCTGCGGATCAAGGTTCATGGCCAGCCCAGGCAGGAAAGTCCATGAGACACTTATCTCCAATAAACCACCAGAAAACTGAAAGTAGCACTGTGACTCAAGTGGTAGAGCACTCACCTTGACCTGAAGAGCTGATGGACAATAACCAGGCCGAGAATTCAGGCCCCAAGACCAATACAAAGTTACAGATTCCCTAATGCATGCAAACACATTTCTGCTGCTAGCAATAGAGACAAGATAAAAATTCTAAGGAGATAATAATCTGGCATGATGACATTAAGTCTAAGGTGGTGTCTAAAAAATTATATTATTATTTTTGATAAAATTTTAGTATATATCAGTAGGTAACAATGAATTAAACAAATATTTTCTCTGCATTTACATTTATTGCTTCACCATAAATCCTATTTAGACCTTCTATTAACAAGTACTCTAATAAGCAAGCAGAACACATTCAGGATATCAGCATACAAAACATAGAACATTACTAGATCAAAGAAAGGCAGTGTCCACATGAATGTTAAAAAAACAGTAACAGTACTCCAGAAAGTAGCTAATGATTTATTGGGACCTTAAAAGATTTGATTTAGTTCCCACATAAAAATATCCTAGGTTAACCATGTTTGGTTTAAATACTAAATATTGAAATATGGTCTTAGATACCCTGATATTTCTTCCTCTGTAAAAAAGAACTGGTACCATGAAGGTTTGTAAACTTTACCTACATTCTACAACACAAAATATATGTGGGAGGGGAATAAAATATACCTTGAGAAGATTTTCATTTTAATAAGCCTTCATGGAAGCTGGAGGCAAATAGATAGACTCAAAGAACACTCAAGATGACAAAAATGATAAATATGACCAAATGCTCAAATGTGTTAAACATTCCTGAGTCATTTTTCCAGTCGATCCCTAAAGATATATTTCCACTTTTGTTAGTTAATAGTGAAATTCTTCAGAGATCAAAATCAATTCCTAGCAAATATCTGTGAGATTTTACAACAAATGATATTTCTAATAGAGAAAAACTCATCACTGTATTATTTTTTTTTTATCTGAACTACCTATCTTATACTGGCAGTGAATGAAAATATTTAAAAGTAGTGGGATGGAAAAACAAAACTGAATACCACTACAAATGAAGTTAGACCAAAGATAACAGAATCAGGTGAAATCAAATTTTCTTGTAGTTTATCAGTTGGAGGAAGGACGTACTTTTCTGTATGGATCTCTGAAGTAGAGCTGAAGGGGAAAAAGATTTGAGAGGTTGGAATTCCAGCCGGACAGCACTGAGAGAACTGAGAGCTGGCCACAGAAGGGTCAAAAGAGAATTCTGGAGATGGTTAAGATATTGGAGTTCAGGCCTTTTCCTTAATGTTGGAAAGATAGCATCTGAAACTGAGCTGCTGTTCACCTTGAAGGCTAGGTAAGGTGAACTTCATGTCTGCATTTATTCTGGGCGCCAGTCTTCTGTCTCAGGAGAATAAGGAAACATGTTTTCTTCACAACCTGTTGTGGCTCAGATTGTAATATTAATATAGATACTTCAGTTTTGCATGTTATCAAAGGTAATCTTCCCTGTGTGAACTCAAGGAACTTTGCTTGCTTGCTGGCAACCACAGACCAAGTGCCAGAGAGGCTTCAGAACCCTGGTTTCCCCTAAGTTTATCTGTTTATGTTTTTGTGTTTCTCTAATTTTCTTTGTTTCTGGAATCCTGTAGAACTCTCTAGGCAACAATTTTCCTATACAATGGGTATGAAAAATGTCAATCGTAAGAGCCATGTCAGCAACATAAAGCTGATCACTAAGAAAAACCAGTTCCCAGATAGATCATTGAAGAAAAGAAAAAACTGAGGAAAGAGAGAATGAGAAAACTAAGAAAAAATGATTCAAAGATAGATACAAAGAGAGAGAAAGAGAAAAATAACCAACACAAGTGAGTAGAAAACCAAAAGTAGAGAGAGATTATAGAGGAAAGAAATCTTGTGAGGATACTTTAGAAAACAAACAAGATTTTGAAAAAAGAACATAAACTTTAGCAACAAATATAGCCTCAGCTTCAAGTAAGACCAAGACCATGAAGTAGTCCTAGAAGTATATATGGAGAGTAATTTAAGTACATATAGGTTAATCATTCCTTAAGAAAACACCAAGGTGCGTATGACCACACTATTTCAGCAATTCCAGGAAAATTTCATTGAGATAGTTTAATGTTACTCATGAGAATGAGATCTGGTTGCAATCTACCCTTCACCTTCCACAAAATGTAACCTGCTCAGTGGCACTACATCAGGTAACAGGTATGATTACATGTTATGACAAGTTGAAACCTAGACATTCTGAAGCCAATCTGAATTCAATTTAGAAAGAATATAACCATTTAATCTGCTAAACCTACAAGTAATTTTTATCTCCTAATCTACAAGCCATCTTTTTCTGATTTATGAATACATTCGGGAGGCTGTATCTGTGTGGTTGGTATTGTTTGTAATTCTTGGAAATCTTTAGGTTCATATAATGGAATGGAAAACAAATGAGAAATAAAAAAAAACTCACCAGAGATCCATTCATTCTGTCTTGCTGCTGACAATGAACAGAAGACTCTAGAAGCACGGCTGGGATATAAGGCAAATGACACATTCAGAAATGAATCTGTGAGATTTGGGGTCCAGAATTTTCTCTTGCAAACATGATATATGAGCTTCAAAACCATAAAGCTGTCTTAGAAGAATCTTTAATGTCTCAGGCAGAGCATTAAAGTTTCCAAGAAACACAAATGCAGTCCATTTCCTGACAGATAGATATTATTAAACCAACTAATTTCTATGTTTATGTACACATTAAATTCAAAAAAATGAATGTTCCCACAAATATTATTGAATACTTGAAAGCAAAAACATATCACATATCCACTAAAAGTATTTATTACTGAATATACTTCGGGATGTAGGAACTGCTTTTTTAATGCAAAGGTATCCTAGGAATCCATTGGAATTTGTGTTCTACCTCGTTCATTTACATATTTTAACACCAGGGAAAGCATGTATGATGTAGCACAGTGTTTTCACCCAATTTAGAGAAAAAATGTCTACAGAATATATTTCTTGTGTTATAATATTTCAACAATGGCTGTCAAATGGCACATTTCACTGTATCCATAGCACACCTATGCAATGATTTGCAATTTGCCATTTAACATGCTTTGGCCAAAGGGACATGAGTAAAGATGAGGTAAACCCAGGTTTGAGAAGTCCCTAATGTTCATTTCCCTAAACAGTCTTGGAAAGAACCTTGACCATCCTAAAGATACAACATAAAATACTCCATATAGGAGTGACACACATGAAGATAAGCAACACCTACAAAGCATACAACCTTGAGTAAGACATATTACCTCAAGTTTTCTTCTGTGATTTTTCTTTTAAGGCCAAATTTCCCTGACCAATACTTTCTGTACTACTAGGCAAAACCAACCAGTAAGAGCTAGCATTAGCAAATCCTTAGATGGGACATTTAATATAAGTTTGCACACTAAAAATCATACTGGTAACAGGCTGAATAAATTAGCAAGAAGAGGATTAGGAATTACTACATTAATAGATACTTTGTCATAACAATTTACCCCACGATCCCAAACCACAGCCTCAGGTACCCTCTCATAACTAGGCTCTGGCTTATTCCACAGTCCAGCGCACCACAATTCCTGGAAATTAGTTTAAATCTTGCAACAATACAAAGTGATTGACAGTGGTATAGGAAAGAGTACCACGTGAATCTGGAGCTAAGGGAAGTAGCAACAATTTTTGTAATAGGCAAGGGAAGCTAGCAACATCTTCCCCTTCCTGTGCTTTTCTGCTTCTTCCCTTTAGGGCTTCTCAGAATTGATAAGGTCTGTCCATTTAGGATGGAGATTCCTATTCATAGGGTTCTCTGCTTCAAACTTTGCTAGGCTTCATTCCTAAAAATACAGGACTAGCACTCACTACTCCAATATCCCATGTACAACTGTCTCTAGAAACAGGGTCATGTACAAATACTTGTGAGCTCAACCCAGGAGATTAAAAACTCAAGCCAAACAGATCAAATTATCTCTAGGAGAAACAACACAGAAGCCCCAAATACAACTGCAATGTAAGAGGACTCAAGGCAGGCATACATCTCACAATTTCACTAGAATTCTTCCTGTACTACTCTTACACCTGGGAAAAGCAAATAAAATCACATGTGTTAATAGAAGTATCCCTTGGTCTTGGAGTACAAATGCACAGCTCTTGGGCTCTCCTCGTCTGGACAATGACCCAGCTTACTCTCAGACATTTGGAAACCAGGTTCTTGCATCTGAAGGCCCAGAGGCTAATGGCAGTACAAACTCCTGAGCCTCATGCAAATTATCAACCCCAGACTGGAAAAAAGCGTGGAGAGGGAAGTAGGCGCTTTGGCTCAAGTATAAAGCTCTCCCTCTGTGCTGAGGAGCTCAGGAATGCTGCTTATGGGCCCAAAGTTCGTGCCCCACCAAAGAAACAGAAACAGAAAAACAAACAGAAACCAGTGGAGGGGAGACTCCTGCGGCAATCACACAGGTCCTACCTGACATCAGTTCCAAAGCCTGAGATTCCTTCAAGTTACAGCTCCCAAGCTCCACTGCACAGAGCTGGGCGCCAGCCTCCTGGCTCCCACCTGTGGAAGGCCAAACTGTACTTCAGGGCACTTCCAGCAGCCAGGCAAAGGAAAAGAATCCGGAAGAGGCAGACTTAAAACGCCCGTGGTGGGAGGGGAGACACATGCACAAGAGCATCTTCTGCCCCACCTCCACCCTCCAAAAAACAAAAACAACCCAGGACTTTCAAAGAAAATATCCTCCTTGGTGACTACAATTCCCACAATGCTCAGTGCCACCCTGCTACATACCTGGGAACAAGGGTGCTCTTGTGCATTGGGACTTTTCTCTCCCTGCTGTGGGAGTTAAGCTCAGTTTCTTCTTGAAAACCACTGTTTCCTCTTGAAATACATAAGACCAACCAGAAAATGGATATATATGGGGAGAATTGGCTACATTGTCTTTTTGATTCTTAGTTCTAATAATGAAATTGAGGTTATGAGACTGTGTTGCTTATACCTTTCTCTTTATTCAATGACTGTGTTCTGCTGAATGTAAATTATATCTCTGTTTTGTCTTAAATTTTTTTAATATATCCCCTCCTACTTTACAAAGATATTGCCCGGCGCTGGTGGCTCAAGCCTCTAATCCTAGCTACTCAGGAGGCTGAGATCTGATGATCCCTGTTCAAAGCTAGCCCACCCAGGAGAGACCATGAGACTCCTATCTCTAATAAACCACTAGAAAACCGGAAATGGTGCTGTATCTCAAGTGGTAGAGTGCTCGCCTTGAGCTGAAGAGCTGAGGGACAAGCACCCAGGCCCAGAGTTCAAGACACACAACCACCAAAAAAAAAGAAAAAAGGTATACACAACCATTAACTTATACCTGTGTCATTTCCCATTGCTGTAATGAAAACACTGACATAAAATAGTGAGATTGTTAGGTAAGTATGCAGCATAATACTTCTGGTGATTTGGATTTTCAAAATCTAACAATTAATTTTCCAGAAACTTCCCAATTCTATCTATTAAATCAAATGAATTTCTGTTTTTGTCTGAATTTTGCATTTCATTTAAGGATTTTATGTTTTGTTTTGTTGTTGGTCCTATGGCTTGAACTCAGAACTTGGGCACTGTCTGTGAGCATTTGCTGTGCTCTATTTGCATTTCCTTTAAGAATTTGTTCAAGTAAGTAGTGAAAAGTTACCTCACAGGGATTCTTATGAACATGGAATATCACCTCCATTTCCCTTCAAAGAGATAGTCGTTTAGGGTGTCAGGAATGAATGCAGGAGGGATAGAAGAGTGAAATTTAGGAAAGGCTATGTTGATGTGAACCTTAATCACTTGCAAAACAGTCTGCTTTTGTCTTTTCCTTTTGCATGTGAAAATCTCTTTAGACTTCTTACCTCTTCTCTGATCCTAACAGTTCCTCTCAGTAGCTTTAGGCTACATATCAAAGGGACCTCATACTTGTCTTCTCAGACCTCACCCATTAAAATGTGCTACAAATCTTTTGTCTCCTGCTGCAATCCCATCAGAGCACAAGCAAGGCTCTGAGAGCCAATGGGATGATAATTAAGGAGACAGAGAGATGGCTGATGACACAGTTCAGCTATATTTCTCAAATGCTTGAGTAATATTGGTCTAGACCCACTGTGCCCAAAAGTGCAAACAGCACACATCTTTCCTCATTCTATTTCAATAGATCTTTTCCACCCAAGCCTCCAGACAGTTAAAGCCCCAGGCCAAAAATCTAGAACACACACTTCCTCAAACCAATAAATGGCAAGGACTTGCAGTGCTGAGGGTGGGAGTCAATGGCCCTGAAGCCTTTGCTCACATTTTGTCTGCTCCTGGCAGGCACCCCAGGGTCTACAACAGTCTCCCTCTCTCTTATCAAAGAACCTACCCTTGTCTCTTACATGTTTATTGTGATTTTTTGTAATCCCTTCCAGAAAAAATAATTAGGAAAGATTGGATTGGAAACTTTCAATTTTGATTTTAGTTCTCCAGTGTATGGGTTCAACATGTCCCTAATATAGACCAGAACTATTCCTCATGAAAATGGGAATCAATGAGCATATTTGAATGTATAGACTTCAACTTAAAAGCACCTCTAACAATATAAAGAAAAAATAATTTCATTCTTTAAAACTAAATTCCTGGGAAGTGGCACTGTGGCTCAAGAGGTCGAGAGCTCGCCTTGAGCTGAAGAGCTGAGGGACAAGTGCTCAGGCCCAGAGTGCAAGCCCCACAACCAAAAAAAAAAATCCTCCCTAAAACTAAATTCCTGAGAGACAAAGAGATAAAACTGGAGTGCTTCCAAGAGGACCTGTGAAATATAGTTTTCTTTTCTTTTCTTTTCTTTTTCTGTTAGTCATGGGGCCTGAAGTCTGGGCCTAGGTACTGTTCCTCGGCTCTTCAGCTCAAGGCTAGTGCTCTACCACTTGAGCCACAATGCCACTTCTGGCTTATTCTGCTTATGTGGTGCTGAAGAATCGAACCCAGGGCCTCATGCATGCAAGGCAAGCACTCTACCACTGAACCATCTTCCCATCCCTGAAATATAGTTTTCATGGTTCAAGCCTACATTTGTGATGAATTTCTTTATTCCTTTATCCTTTTGTTTTGTTTGATTTGGTTTTTGGTTATCCCACTTGAACTGTGAGCCTAGGAACCATCCCTTAGCCCTTCGACTCAAGCCAAGTGCTCTACATTGTGAGCTAAAGCACCAATTCTGGTTTTCTGGTTTTTATTGGAGATAAGTGTCTCACAGACATTGCTGCCCAGGCTGACTTTGGACTGCGATCCTCAGGTTTCAGCCTTTTGAATAGATACGATTAAAGACATGAGGTACCAGCACCCAGCTTGCATTTCTTTTTTTTTATGTTCTAGCCTTGGGGCTTGAAGTCAGTGCGTGGACACTGTCCCTAAATTTTTGCTCCAAACTAGCACCCTAGTACTGGAGCCACAATTCCACATTCGGCTTTTTCTATGTATGTGGTACTGAAGACTTGAACCAGAGCTTCATACATGTTAGGTAAGTACTCTACCACTGTTGCGGGACAGCCACAACAACAACAGTGCTCTGGACGGGCAATGGGATGATAATGGAACAGACTGAGAGAAGGCCAATGATGAATCTCTCTTTATTCCAGCAATAACCTTAGCTATAGACACTTTCTAGATCGGTCCAGTGCTTGCATCACATTTTTCTAGTACTCACTGTGTCAACAAGTGCATACCATATGCATCTTTCCTCATTCTAGTTCAACCTTTTTCCAACAAACACCTAGAGGTAAGCCCCTAGGCCCAGAAGCTACAAGGAACACTCCCTCCTACAAAAAGGGCAAGTACTTATAGCCCTGAAGATTGGAGTCCATGGTTGTGGAGCTTTTGCTCACACCTTGCCTGCTCCTGGCACCTATGGGTCTGCACCACTTCCCCCTTTTTCATTTTGTAAATTGAGCAAGTGTCTATCAGCCTGAACCTGGAAAATCGGCAGATCATCCATCTCAGGAAGAATGGAAGAAAAAAAAACACCAAAACAATAAACAGGAAAATGCCTAAGAAATAGCAAAAAGAGTGCTATTTCCCCAGGCGAATCCCTGCAGGTAATGGAGAAGTGATACAGCAAAGCCTGAGTGGTGGAGTGACCAATACCAGATATCTGACCCTGAAGCTGCATAATGCCTAAGTTTAAATGATCACAGGGCAACATTCCTCAAATATGTCACTGGATATTGGAACAAGTCATATTTCCATCATATTTAAGAGGGGAAACACAGATGTACTGACAATTAGCATGACACATCATTCTTAACTGGCTCTTTAGCAGGTCTATGTGATCATCAACATACATCATTGCTGTTTCCAAATCATAAAACATATCACAATCAAATATCAAGGGGACCATAAACATTTCAAACTAAAGTATTAATATTTTTTTTGTATATATGGTTTCTACAAGGATCACAGGAGAAGCAGTAGCACTAGCAATAAGCGTCTGGGTAGCAATCATGTGGGCAAGAAATAGTCCCCAAAATCGGCAGCAATGGCTAAGAGTCCCCTGAACCTCAATAGCAAACCGAGACCCAAACTTATTATACCATGGTTCTATCAACTGAACATGCAATGTAAGTTAAGGGGATTGCATAGTAAGCTAGGATTACTCATGCAGTTAGTGAGAACATAATTGTTCCTGCAAGAGGCATGAAATACCACCCCACCCTGGAAAACCATACTCAGCCCAACTACTAGCATGTATGGATACATAACACAAGCTTGCACAGTAAATGATACAAAACCATGAAACAGGACAGGTCTCTGAAACAGAGGTATGATGGTGAGAGGCATTAGTTCAAATAGGCCTCATGGCAGCAGTCAGGCTCAAGTTGTCAGAGTGAGCTTGTCCACACAAACTGACAAACATGGGAGCCAGCAAGGTACCACTGATCACATCACTCCTCTGAGACCAGTCCTACCTTACATACTGGGAGACTCCTACCACCAGACCAGTGGACAAGATGTGAAATCCACAGGCCCTCCAGGGTGATGGATCATCACAACCATGGGAATCTCTGGGCATAGTGGAACCCAAGAGGGATGCACCACATCTCCTGCCAAAGGAACTCTACAAGTGTTATGCATAAGCTCCATCTTTTTCCATTGGTTCACCTTTTCCTCCAGAGGAAGTCAGAACCATAATCTATCCCTGAATACCTTACCATACTTGTACCTTCTACCTCCGGATCTGCAATAGTCAATAACTGTGATCAATGAAGTAAAGGATATATTATTTTTATAATAATGAGACTTAGGTCTGTGAGCAATTAACAATTCAAAAATAATATAGGAAGTAAATTCTATTTATACTAGTACAATAAACATAAAACTTAGAAATGAATGTCTGAAAAATGTAACCAAGAACAATGACCACTATGGGACACAGCTAGTCTAGGAAGCAGCCATTTTTACCTGATCCTTATGTCCTTGCCTCTCAGGAACTTACTTTAACTTTTACAGAAATAAAGAATTATTCTTCCTTCATATTTTATAGGTGCTCCAGTGTTGCCATCTATACATCCAAATGTGCCTCACGATCTCCATTTTCATGAGGAATAGCTAAGGTCCACTAAAAGAGGGATGGAAAACCCTTACCCTGGAGGACTGAATATCAGGCATGAAAATTTCCTACACAATCCTTCCCAGTAATGATGTGGGGAAAGGATCATCAACAATCACAACAAACCCTTAAGAGACAAGCTTAGGATGTCTGATATGAGGGAGGGAGGCAAAAGATTTATTCCACAGTGTAATGGATACAGTCTGAGAAGACAAGTCTGAAGTCCCCTAGATATGTGGGTTAGACTTGCTGACAGGAACTTTTAGGTTCAGAGAAGAGGTAGAAAATCAAAACAAAATAGGATATGCAAAACAGAAAAATAAAAACAGACTGGTTTGGAGCAAGTAATCAAGCTTCACATGAACCTGGACCTGCCCTGAACTCTACCTCCTCCCACATTCATCTTGATCTACCTAGACAACCATTTTTTTTTGAAGAGTCTTGGAGGAGGAGTACCATTTTCTAAGAAACCCTTGGGAGGATCCTTTTCACTATTCCCCTGAAGCAATTAATAAAAGAAAGGCAAGTACAGCACAGCAAATGCTCACAGACAGTGCTCAAGCTCTGAGTTCAAGCCACAGGACCAACAACAAAACGAGGGAAAAAAAACTTTTTAAGGAAAGGCAAATTTCAGACACAAATAAGCAAAAACTCCTTAAAATTTCATAGATGGAATTTGGGAGTGTCTGGGAAAGTCATGAGTAGATTTTGAGAACTGTATTTAATTCAAAGATTATAGAGTACATCTGTCTTTAAATTCTGTTTTTTTATTCCAATATATATATAATAATATATATATATAATATTTATATATTAGAGCAGGGGAAGATGATGCCAGAATCAATCAGTTTACTGTCTGCAAGTACTTTTTTTTTTTTTTTTGATCAATCTTGTGGCTTGAACCCAGCCTGAGCACTGTCTCTGCGTTTTTCAGCTCAAAGTGAGCTCTCTACCACTTGAGCCACAAGGCCACTTCCATTGTTTTGGTAGTTACTTGGAGATAAGGCTTATGAACTTTCCTGCCCAGGCTGGTTTTGAACTGGGATCCTCATATCTCAGCTTCCTGAGACCTAGGATTACAGGCATGAGCCATTGGCACCCAGCTGCAAATACCTTTGTAAAGTGAGAGGGGAGATATTCAAAACTTTAAGGAAAAACAGAGACATAATTTACATTCAGCAGAACATACTTTTTGAACAGAAACAAATATAAAAACTACGTAGTTTCATAACCTCAATTATATTAAAAGAACTAAGAATTAAAAAGCCCAATTATGCAATGCTCCTAATATATTTGTGTTTTTAATTGGTCTCACAATATTTCTGTTGGTAAACTGAATTTTCAAGAAGAAACTCACCTAAGTTTCAGGCGCTGGGAGAGAAAGGTCCCCATGCATCCTAGCACACTTAGGACCAAGTGCCTTGTGCCAGTCAAAACCCTGTAACAAGCCCACTTCCTCTAGGTGAATTGTGCATTGCATTCTGGGAATTGTAGTTTCTATTGGGGCATAGATACTTTGAAAGTGGGGGGGCGGGCGGAGGGGATGGGGTATGGAGGGAGGAAGAGGCACCAGTCCCTCCTTGCCCACTGTTGGTGTTTTTATTTTGCAAATTCAGGTTACTTTGCTTTTCCCTTGCTGCTGGAAGTGCTCTGAAGTACAGCTCTGCACTCCATAGTCAGCCATGGTTCCAGAATCTTTATTCATTTTCATCAGCAAGAAAGAATGAAAGGATCTCTAGTGAGATTCTTTTATTTCTCACTTTGTTTGACATTCCATTTTATGAACCAAAGGGCGCCAAGATTGAAGAAAAGAAAAAAAAAAAGATTCAGTGTCAGGAACATGTTCCTAAAAATGCTAATGATGTAGCCAGGCGCCTGTGGTTCACACCTGTAATCCTAGCTACTCAGGAGGTGAGAGCTGAGGATCAGGGTTCAGAGCCAGCCAGGGTAGGAAAGTCTGTGAGACTCTTATCTCCAATAATCCACTAGAAAAGGGGAAGTGGCGCAGAGGCTCAAGCGGTAGAGCGCTCACCTTGAGCTGAAGAGCACAGGGACAGCGCCCAAGCCCAGAGTTCAAGCCCAACGACTGACCAAAAAAAAAAAAGCTAAAGATGGCTTGGAGATTTAGCAGATTATAAAATCTGACATGCCAAGTTAAGTGCAGATATGCTTGTTTGTTTCTACTTTTTCTAGTGTGAGAGAATGTTGTCCCACTAGTTATGTGATTCAGTGACACCTAGGAGATGACTTCTCATGGAAGGTGAAGGATGGCTAGCAACTGCTCAGACATCACATCCTCATATGGAATAGTAAACTATCCTAATGAAATTTTACTGGATTTGCTGAAATAGTGTGGTCAAACATAACTTCAAATATTCTACAGGACTGAGTGAGCTATAAGTACTTCAATTAATCTCTGCAAATATTCTTGGACTGCTTTGTGGTCTTTTTTTTACTTGAAACTTAGGCTGAGTTTGATGGTATTTATAGAAATCTCTGTTTTTCTCTATGGTGCTCTCATAGGAGTTCTCTTACCTATTTTCCCAATTCATTCTATTTTTCATGTTTACTAGCTTTCTTTCTTTCTTTTGCATTATATTTATTTATTGTGAAAATACTATTCAGGGAGGTTACAATTACATGGGCAAGATAGTGAGTACATTTCTTATCAAGCATTGTTGCCTTCCACTTTGTTTCCCTTTACCATACCTTCTTTCTTTTTTATTTTTCAGTTGTAGGTCTGGAACTCTGGGCCTAGGCGCTATACTTAAACTCTGCAGCTCAAGGCTAGTACACTACCACTGGTGCCACATCGCCACTTCCAGTTTTCTAGTGGTTAATTGGAGATAAGCATCTCACAGAAGGTCCTGCCTGGGCTGGCTTTGAACCTCTATGCTCAGATCTCAGCCACCTGAGTAGCTAGGATTACAGGCATGAGCCACCACCATGTGGCTTCACTAGCTTTATTTCTCTCTTTCTTCTCTCATTGTCTATTTTTTTCTCTGTCTCTTTTTCTCTTTCATTCTCTCAGCTGCTCTTTCCTCCATTTTTCTCCTAATTTTACTTTTCTCCAAATGGTTTATCTGGGAAGTAGATTTTCTTACTGATCAGTTTTCTTTTGGTGACGAGGCTCTTAAAATTGACATTTTTCTCACTCATTATACAGGAAAATTGTTGCTAAACATAAAATAATTTGAGTTTCCAGATTCTATTATCTTTCTCTGGTTTAACCTCACTTGCTGTGGTTCCTGCAGTTTTCCTTTTTCTTCTTGCTCTGCTTGCATATTTGCATTCACTGATATTATAAGATAGAAGCTGGTTGTGAAAATAAACAATACAGGGACTCTGGTGTCTTTTATTTAGCTTATTTTACTTAAAGTTCATCCCTGCCATAAAATGTAGTAAAGTTTTCTCCTTTGAACACATTTATTGTTTTACATGCTTCAATGTTTTCCTTATTGTGAGTAGAGTTTGAGAAGTGATTCTCCAAGCATTTGTTGTACTCCCTGCTTTATCTGCTGTTGCGTACAAGTATAGAAATGCTGGACCATATTCCTATATAATTCTATATTTAGTTCTTTTTAGGACTCTTCGTACCATCTTTGATTGTTTGTTTGTTTGGTTGATCAAGGGGCTTGAACTCCGGGCCTGAGCGTAGACCCCCAGCTCTTTAGCTCAAGGCTAGCGCTCTACCACTGGAGCTACCTGATGGTTTTATTGGAGATAAGAATTTCACAGATGTTCCTGCCAATACTGGCTTTGAACCGTGATCCTCAAATCTCAGCCATCTGAGTAGCTATGATTACAGGTGTGAGCCATGGGCGACTGGCTTCATCTTTGATAGTATTATATACCCAAGAAAAATGCACCAAGGTTCACATTCTTTTGACATCTTTCCTAGCTTTTTTTAGACTTTGAGAGTGTTTTTGTTGGTTTTATTTAAAACTATATCCATACTACCATGTATAAAATAGTTATTTTAGAAGAATTTTGATTGAATTTTTCTCATGACTACTGATATTAAACTACTTTTATATTTTAATGTACTACATGTGTATGTCCTTTTTAGAAAAGTCTCTTCAATCTTTTTCCCATTTTAAAATTAGATTTTTTTGGTGTAGGTGTTTCTAGAAGGATTATCCTTATATTTTCTAATTCATATTGGTTAAAAATCCATTTAGAGATATATGCAAATACTTCTCTCATACCATGGTTTTTTTCCTTTATTGGTAGTGTTTTTCAACATACAAGGTTTTCGTTTGTATTTATTACTCATTTATTTATTTATTTATTTACTTACTTATTTACTTATTTATATATTGTAGGACATGGGGCTTGAACTCTGGGCCTGAATGCTGTCCCTCAGCTCCTCAATTCAAGACTAGCACTCTACCACTTTGGCCACAGTACTACTTCCAGTTTTCTGGTGATTTACTGCAAGTAAGAGTTTCACAGCTATACCTGCCCAGGCTGACTTTGAGACCCGATCTTCAGATTTCACCTTTTCAGTACCTAAGATTACAAGTGTGATCCACCAGAGACTCACATTGTTTGCTTGATTCTTTGTTTTTTCCATGATGTACTTTTGGAGTTCTATTTATAGGGTTACTGTCAAATCTTGCTTTCTTATTCGTTTTTCCGCAGTCGTGGGTCCTGAACTGTGGGCCAGGGTGCTTTCACTCAGCTCTTCAGCTCAAGGAGAGTACATTTCAAACTGAAGCAAAAGAACACTTCTAACATTTTTGCTTATGTGGTGCTGAGGATTCAAACACAGGGCCTCATGCATGCTAAGCAAGCACTCTACCACTGAGCAATCTTCCCAGACCAGTTACTGTCAAATCTGATGCCATGAAGTATTCCTCCCCTTCTCTCTTCTTCTCTTCTTTTCCCTTTCCCTCTGTTCCCCTCCTCTCCACCACTCTCTTCTTCCTTCTTTTCCCTAACCTTTTGCTTCCCTTCCCCACCTTCTCCACTCATCTTCTTTTCCCTTTATATCTGAGATGAAGACGTGCTCATATCACTACAGTTAGGTTTCTAACTTAGAAACACATGTAATTCACATACCTCATGGTTTTCTTGAGCTACTATTGGAGCTTGAACTGCAGGTCTCACAGTCAGTCAACTTCCTCACTCACTGTTGGCACTATCACTTGAGCCATACCTCTAACCTGTTCATTAGCTGCTTAGTTTGAGTTGCCTATCCAGGCTGGCTTCCAGACCTCAGTTTCCTCCTTACTAGCTAGGCTAAAATGACAGTCTTGAGCAGGAAGTACTTGCCTTGATTTTTCTTACCTCAACATTTAACATTAACACTTAATTGGAAACTACAATGAAACAGTTTATTGTTACTGGTTTATGTAGAATTAATATGCAACCTAAACTGAAATAGTTTATCTTTCAAATTAAGTGTTGTAATGTGTTTCTAACAATTGTAACTGTTCTAACTGTGGTAGATTTTCTTCACTAAGCAAATCGTTTATGCTGGAGGTATTGTTTTATAATTAATGCAATTTAATGTTATTGTGGAGGTGATGTATAGAGAGATATAATGATATGAGTGAGGTAAAAATACCCTTCCTTTCATACAGTGTCTTCCATGTTTTCATTCTCTCCTAATCCCTCCCTCCTATCTCTACTCTTGAGTTGTATATTTCACTTTCATCACCCTATTTCCCTCACATTCTATGGCTCTGCCACACCCACCAGAAGGTATACATGTGAATACACCATAAGTAATTGAAGGCAATTGTTTTTATTTCACAAGTGAAATAAGAAAGTAGCTCCCTTTAATATTGAATAAATCACAATGAGAGCATACATATATTTTTACATATCCATTCTAGTTTCCTTCTGTTTGTTTTACTGTTAGATTATTAGCAACATATTGTTGGATTTCATTGTACTTATATCATAGATTTATTTGTCATACTGATTTCAAGAAAATTTGTCTTCAGATCTATTCTCAGTATGTCTGTCTTGGTAAATATAACAGCATAGTGCTTTCTAAGCAGCATTTAGTAAAGATAATGCCATCCATGTGTGTGTTTCTAGTGACCGTTTATCTAGTTATTCAGTCATTAGAGGAATATTACTTCTCCAATCATAATGATAGATTAAAGAAATTATCATTCTTTGGCCTTTTAATCATGTCTATGTAGCTTTGGTTTTCAGAATAGAACTTTTGTTATACAGATTTATAATTTGGCTGTTATTATCAATGCTCTATATCTTTGGTAGCACAATTTGTGCTGAGGTTCTTTTCCTTTCATATTATGACTACTTGTATTTTTTAGTATTGATTATTGCTTATGGTATGTTTATATTGATTTACTTTTATTTCTTGATAATTAATGTATATCTCATTGGTTTATTGATTTTTTTAGTATGTTTTCTTCTGTTTTAGTATGTTTTCTTCTGTTCAAATCAGACAGTACCTGATATATTTATTA
The DNA here is from genome assembly GCF_019054845.1 of Dipodomys spectabilis. NCBI lineage: Eukaryota > Metazoa > Chordata > Mammalia > Rodentia > Heteromyidae > Dipodomys > Dipodomys spectabilis. The sequence continues at coordinate 2,662,758 of NW_024870904.1, read as the reverse complement.
TTTTTATATTACAATATTAACATGGTTTCATTTTAGTGATTACTTTGCTATTTATTATGTTTGTCTCATCTGATATGTATTTCTTAGTTTGCTTTCATGTAACCTGCACACATTCTTCTATACAGTGCAAATCAGCTCTAATATAATCTCCAGGGAATCTTCTATACACTCTAAATCACCTCTGATACCTATTACAATTTTAATCCTACTAAATAGTTGTTACAATGCATTGTTCATTGGATAATGCCAGTTTTTTAAAAGGCTGCATGTTTACTATCGGTGCCATTCTTTTCCAAGTATTTTGGTTCTATGGTTTGTTGAATCTGTGCAACAAACAAATATGTAAGACCTAATATATTCCTTTGAAAATGCTACTGTAGGGGCTGGAAAGGTGGCTCAGTGGAGAGTGCTTGCCTTGCATGCATGAGGCCCTGGTTTAGGTTGCTGAGGACCACATAACAGAGGAATCTGGAAGTGGTGCTCTGTGTCCAGTAGTAGAGCAGTAGCCTTGAGCTGAAGAGCTGAGGGACAGAGCCCAGGCCCAGAGATCAAGCCATGTGCATGATGAAAAGAAAAAACATACCACAAATAACATAGTGCATATAATAATATTTAAAGGTGCTATACACAAGGGTCTCATGTTGGTAAACCTGAGACCTGAGGACTTAATTTCAGCTAGCCCTTTCAGAAAGGTCAATGAAACTCTTATCTACAATTAATCACCTAAAAATCCAGAAGTAGAAATTGATAGATGGCTCGTGATAAATCCTTAAGATAAAAGATGGTCAGGGACAGCACTGGGACCATGAGATCAATACCTAATATTAGTATGTTTTACTGTGATATATAGAAATAAATGCTTTTTAAAAAGTGGGTAGAATTGTGCAAAAATGCATATTGTTCAATAAGTAATGAAATCAATCGAGTAATCAATCAAGTAATGAAATGAATACCTGGTAATGGAACTTTGACATACATATATATGTATAAATACCCATATGTATATATGTATACATACATATGTATAGAGGTTCAAGGAACATTCAAGATGACAAAAATGATAAAGATGAGCAAATGATCAAAAGAGGCACATATTCCTGAGTTATTTCTCCACTAGATCCCTAAGGATATATTTCCATTTGTGTTAGTTAATAGCGAAATTCCTCAGAGATCAAAATCAATTACTGAGCAAACATCTCTGAGATTTTGCAACAAGTGATATTTCTAATAGAGAACACCTGTCACTGTATTATTTTTTTATATCAAAACCAGTTCCTATCTTACACTGGCAGTGAATGAAAATATTCAAAAGTCGTGGGATGGAAAAACAAAACCATACTACATCAAATGAACTTAGACAAAAAATATCACAATCAGGAGAATCACATTTTCTTGTAGTATATCAATTGGGGGAAGGACGTACTTTTCTGTAAGGAACTCTGACGTTGAGCTGAAGGGGGAAAAGGTTTGAGAGGTTGGAACTCCAGCCTGAGAGCACTGAGAGCCCTGAGAGCACTGAGAGCTGGCAGCTGAAGGCTTAAAAGAGAATTCTGGAGAGGGTTCAGAGACCGGATTACAGGCCTTTTCCTTAGTTTTGGAAAGATAGCAGCTGAAACTGAGATGCTGTTGACCTTGAAGGCTAGGTAAGGTGAACTTCATGTCTGCATTTTCTCTGGGCAGCAGTCTTCTGTCTCAGGAGAATAAGGAAACATGTATCCCTCACAAACTGTTGTGGGTCTGATTGTAAAATAAATGTAGATACTTCATTTTAGCATGTTATCAATGGGAACCTTCCCTGTGTGAACTCAAGCAACTATGCTTGCTTGCTGGCACCCAGGGACCAAGTGTCAGAAAGCCTCCAGACCTCTGGTTTCCCCTAAGTCTATCTGTTTATGTTTTTGTGTTTCTCTAATTTTCTTTGTTTCTGGAATCCTCTAGAACTCTCTTGGCAAAAAATTTTCCTATACAATGGGTAGGGAAAATGTCAACCATAAAAGTACTGTGTTTTCACAAGGAAAAAAAAGAACCACATCAGCAAATTAAAACTGATCACTAAGAAAAACCAGTTCCCAGATAGGTGATTTCAAGAAAAGAAACAACTGAGAGACATATGGAAGAAAGAGGGAATGAGGAAAGTAAGAAAAAATTAATAGAGATACAAAGAGAGAGTAAGAGAAAAATAACCGAAACTAGTGACTAGAAAATCAAGAATAAAGAGAGAAAATAGAGGAAAAAAATCTTGTGAGTGTACTTTAGAAAACACACAGAAATTAGTAGAAAGACCTAAAGTTCAGCATAAAGTACAACCTAAGTTTCAAGTAAGACCAAGACCATGACGTAGTCCAACAAGTACATATGGAGAGTAATTTAAGTACATATAGGTAAATGATTCCTTCAGAATACACGAAAGTGAGTGTGACCACACTATTTCAGCAATTCCAGGAAAATTTTGTTGAGATAGTTTAATGTTACTAATGAGGATGTGATCTGGTTCAAATCTATCCTACACCTTCATGAGATGTAACCTCCTCCATGTCATTACATCACATAACAAGTTTGACTACATTTTCTCTTTTTATTTTTTATTGTGAAAATACTGTACGGAGGGGTTACAATTAGATGGGCAAGATAATGAGTACATTTCTTATCAAGCCTTGTAGCCTCTCCTTTGCTTCCCCTTCCCATCCCTTCCCATCCTCCCCCAGGCCCCACCCCCAATCCTCCCCACCCCCCTCACCAAAGTTGTAAAGTTCGGTTTTGTCATGACGACTTGTAATTCTCATTGTTGCAATGGGTCCACCTGTATCTTTAAACGACTTGTTTTTCACCTTCTCCTCCACAAATTATACCGATATCAAATATAGTTAAAGCAGGGATTATACTGTGGGAGAGGGACATACAAAGCAACAAAGAAATAATCTTATAAATGCATTAGAAAGAAATGCATAAAACAAAAAAAAAAAAAAAACATTTAAATACATAGCTAAGGGTTCATTTTCCTAACATCACATTATCTGACCTTTTCTCCTTGACTCATACATATACTTGATATTGCAAATAATAGGTCCCATGGTTTCCCTTATTCACATTTGTAATACTTTTAAGATTATTCCACTGTGTGTGTCCTATGAACTTGGATCCATGAATACTTGGTAAAGGACTTTCCAAAATTGTTACATTTGTATTTTCTCACCCATGCCTGTTCTCTGATGCAAACTGAGTTAGGACTTTTTCTTGAAAACCTTTCCATTTATTTTTCCTACATAGGATTTCTCTCCTCTATGTGTGTGAGGGTGTGTGTGTGTCTGTGTGTCTGTGTGTTTTGTGTGTTCTGTGATGAACCCTGAGCTGTGTCTTGTAGTTGGAGGACTCCACATCTGCTATATCATATGGTCTCTATCCTGTATTGGTTCTGTATTGCAATTTCAATATTCTTACAGATGAAAGACTTTCCCATTTGGTACAATCCTAAGTTATTTCATTTGTGTGAATCAACTTATGTGTGTTAAGCTGTGATCTCCAGGTCTTTCCACACTGGTTGCATTCATAAGGTTTCTCTCCTTATGTTCTGTGATGGATGTTAAGTTGTGCCTTCCAGGTGAAAGAATTTCCATGCCTGCTATATACATAACATTTCTCTCTGGTGGGTTTTTTTCTGATGGACAGAAAGGTGTATGTTCTGGGTGAAAGACTTTCCACATAGCTTGCATTCATAAAATTTCTCTCCTGTGTGTGCTCTCTGGTGGACAGTATCGTATAGCTCTTGGCTGAATTACTTTCCACACATATGACATTCATAAGGTTGCTTTCCTCTGTGTTTTCTGATGGACAGTAAGTTGTGACTTCTGGGTGAAAGACTTTCCACACATGTTACATTCATAAGGTTTCTCGCCTGTGTGTCTTCTCTGGTGGACAGTAAGGTTTGACTTCTTGGTGAAAGAATTTCCACACATGTTACATTCAAAAGGTTTCTCACCTGTGTGTCTTCTCTGGTGGACAGTGAGAGTTGACTTCTGGGTGAAAGACTTTCCACAAAAGTTACATTCATAAGGTTTTCTTCCTGTGTGTGTTCTCTAGTGGTCAGTAAGATATGTCTTGCAGGCGAAAGACTTTCCACAAATGTTACATTCAAAAGGTTTCTCTTCTGTGTGTGTTCTCTGGTGGACAGTGAGGTTTGACTTCCTGGTAAAAGACTTTCCACAAATGTTACATTCATAAGGTTTCTTTCCTGTGTGTCTTCTCTGGTGGACAGTAAAGTTTGACTTCTTGGTGAAGGACTTTTTACACATGTTACATTCAAAAGGTTTCTCGCCTGTGTGTCTTCTCTGGTGGACAGTAAGGTTTGACTTCTTGGTGAAAGAATTTCCACACATGTTACATTCAAAAGGTTTCTCACCTGTGTGTCTTCTCTGGTGGACAGTGAGAGTTGACTTCTGGGTGAAAGACATTCCACAAAAGTTACATTCATAAGGTTTTCTTCCTGTGTGTGTTCTCTGGTGGTCAGTAAGATATGTCTTGCAGGTGAAAGACTTTCCACAAATGTTACATTCAAAAGGTTTCTCTTCTGTGTGTGTTCTCTGGTGGACAGTGAGGCTTGACTTCCAGGAAAAAGACTTTCCACAAATGTTACATTCATTAGGTTTCTTTCCTGTGTGTGTTCTCTTGTGGAGAGTAAGGTTTGACTTCGAGGTAAAAGACATTTCACACATGTTACATTCAAAAGGTTTCTCATTTGTGTGTCTTCTCTGGTGGACAGTAGGATATGACTTACTAGTGAAAATCTCTCCACACATTTTACTTTCATACGGTTTCTCCCCTGTGTGTGTTCTCTGAGGGACAATAGGGTATGTCTTCTCAGTGAAAGACCTTTTACATTGTTTATATTCTTCAACTACAGAAGACACATGAGGACTATATACAGCACACATCTTACCAGGTTCACTGAAAACACCCATGTTCTGACACCCAGTGACCTTTTCTGTCCTCATCCCTAAGGAGTTCCCATTATTCTTAATCAGTTCTGACTTCTGTTTTGAGCTCAAATTAAAATTTCTTATAAGTCTCACTTTTTCCTCCCCTGGGTTACTATTCATGACTGCTACTTCAGAGAGATATTTATTGTGACTTTCCTGACGGGTGCTAATCACATCCTCCATTTCTTGGACATCTAAAATGCATAACAGTAAAATAGACAAAAACATAAATGAGATCCATAAATTCCTTACTGTAAAGGTATTTTCTCACATTTTAATTCTTACAACATTTTCAAATATCAAAGCATTGTTTTATGCAGAATATAAACTTTTCTCTGCAACTTACTAACTATGAATGTAGTACTGACATTTTACAATGGGAAATAATGTTTTTGTGTATTTCAGATTTTTCTAGGAAATGTTTACTGAAATTATTCTTCAACAAACTCTTAATGCTTCCATTCTGAACGTCACTCTATGCCCAGCACAACTCATAAGCTATTGTCCTGATGAGAGAATAGCAGCACTACCATTCTCCTATTTTCCTCCTACCTGCATAATACTAGTTTAAAAGAAAATGGGATCTCCTTTTGTACATTTCTTATTGTCGTTTTCTCTTTATGAATGACTTCTCTACAGACAAAGAGAATTGTAAACATTAAATACACTGGCACACCAAATGCAGTTTGCCTCCATGTGAATTCTGGATTGAGAATTCCTTGAGACAAAGGATCACCTAGTTCTCTTCCATACATGACTCAGGGGCACTAGGAATACTATCGCTCTGTACAGCTCAAGATAAACAGACCAACTGGGCTCTGGACCCATCTTCACCATTCAAGATGCTTTAACTCACCTGTAAAATTCTTGTCTGAGGCTTCTATTATCCATGGATCTTCACCTTGCTCCAGCATCATGATCAATTTAGGTTTAGGAACACAGTGCCCTGTGGTTAAGAAATTGTGAAGAATTATTGCTCTTGCTGGGTCATCATTAATGTAAGGTCGCAGTCATCCTGTTCACAAGGTTGCTCCTAAATCTGGTTTCTCAATTGTTTTTTGGGGGGTGGGGATCCAGTTGTGGGGCCTGAACTCTGGGCCTAGGCGCTGTCTGGCAGATATTCAGCTCAAGGCTAGCACTGTATCACATGAGCCACATCGCCAATTCCGGCTTTTTTTCCCACTGCTTATGTGGTGCTGAGGAATCGAACACAGGGTCTCATGCATGGAAGGCAATTCCTCTACCACTGAGCCACCTTCCCAGTCCATGGTTTCTCAATTCTTAACAGCTCCATGGTGGAGCAGCATCCAACTTTGGGTTTATTTTGCCAACTGTGTGGCTTGAACTCAGCTCTTTTGCCAAAAGCAAGCATTCTACTAGTTTGAGTCTTGGCTACATTTCTAGTTTTTGAATGGTTAATTGGAGATAAGAGTCTCATGGTCATTTTTCTCCAGCTGCTGGTTTCAAATTGAAACCTTTAGATGTCAGACTCCGGAGTATCTAGGATTCGTAGCTTGAAGCACTAAACCCTGTATCAGGTTTGGCTTACAAATACACACTTTCACCTACTGATTTCTAGAGCATACTGTCAGTAGTAATGTATGCTCTATTCTAGACTGTAGATCTACCTATAATAATTACCCAAGTCTTGGAAGTCAGTCTCCTATTAGTGGATCATAGCTTAGAACTTTTGTCCAACTACTGATTTGCCTTCTTAAAAAAAGAGAATAAAATTAGCTCTTGTGTTACATATAATGAAGTTGAAGTTTCCCTTAGAAAACAATGACACTTCCCATGGTCTGGAATCTTTTTTTTTTTTTTTTTACAAAATGTAATGGTCCAAAGGCTTACACCTGTAATCCTACAGTTAGGAGGTGAGATCAGAAGAGGCAGGCTTTAAACCAACCTGGGCATGTAAACACAGAATATACCACAAAACAAAAGCCAAAATAGAATTGTGGCTCAAGCACTAGTGTGAAAGACATACAAGACCATGCTCTCAGACTCAACTTAGACTGGCTTTTTTACTAGCAGTTTTTTACCTGAGAATGGACTGGATCTTCTCCCTAAATAACATAAATAGTCTAATGTCTACTAAAATAAAAGCACTTGATCTTCCAAGTAAAAATAACCTTTGCTCACCCAAGGACATGAGGTTGCTATAGGTCTCCAGCATTACATCTCTATGAAGGGTCCTCTGACCAGGATCCAGATCCTGCCACTCCTTCCAGGTGAATTTCACAGCCACATCATCAAATGACACCAGCTTCTGTAATGGCACGTTTCCATCAAGAAATTAAACCTGGGTTATGAGAATTCCAACTTGGAATTTTATTATGGTGCAGGTATGCTTTTTTCTTACATAAAATGTTTGCAGCTAGCTTTATTATTTATTCACTGGGAGAATTCAACACCAAACTAGAAATATTTGACAATACATAAACCTGGTCATTAAAATACACAGATTTGCAGGGCACTGGTGGCTTATGCCTGTAATCCTAGCTATTCAGGGGGCTGAGGTCTGAGGATCAAGGTTCAAGGACAGCCCAGGCAGGAAAGTCCATGACACACTTATCTCCATTAAACCACCAGAAAATGAAAGTAGCACTGTCACTCAAGTGGTAGCACTCACCTTAACCTGAAGAGCTGTGGGAATACAACCAGACCCAGAATTCAAGCCCCAAGACCAATAAAAAATTACAGTTTCCATAATGCATGCAAACACATTTCTGTTGCTAGCAATAGAGACAAGATAAAAACTCTAAGGTGACAATAATCTGGCATGATAACATTAAGTGTAAGGAAGTGGCTGAAAAATTATATTATCATTTTTGATAAAATTTCAGTACATACCAGGGTAAAAATGAATTAAAGTAATATTTTTCCTTCATTTACACATACTGCTTCACCATAAATCCTATTTAGACCTTCCATTAACAAGTACTCAAAAAGCAAGCAGCACACATTCAGGATATCACATGGAATACAGAACATAGGAAATTGCTAGATCTATGAAAAGCAGTGTCCACATGGATGTTCAAAAAACAGTAACAGTACTCCAGAAAGTAACTAATGATTGATTAGGCCCTTATACAATTTAATTGAGTTCCCACATGAAAATATCTGTGGTTCACCATGTTTGGTTTAAATACTAAATATTGAAATGTGGTCATAGATACCCTGATATTTCCTTCCTATGTAAAAAACAACTGCTACCATGAAATTTTGTAAACTTTGCCTACATTCTACAATACAAAATATGGTGGAGGGAAAAAATGTTCCTTGACAAGGTTTTCATTTGAATAGGCCTTCATGGAAGGTGAAGGCAAATATCAAGAGGCTCAAGGAACACTCAAGATGACAAAAATGATCAATATTACCAAATGCTCAAATGCATCACATATTCCTCAGTCCTTTCTCCAGTAGATCTTTAAGGATGTATTTTCACTCGTGTTAGTTAATAGTGAAATACCACAGAGATCAAAAACAATTAGTGAGCAAACACCTGTGAGATTTTGTGGCAAGTGATATATTTCTAATAGAATACATCTCATCACTGTATGATTTTTTTTCAACACTAGTTCCAATCTTATACTAGCAGTGAATTTAAATATTCAACAGTAGTGGGATGGAAAAAAAAAACTGAATACCACATCAAATGAAGTTAGACCAACACAAAATCAGGAGAAAACAGATTTTCTTGTAGTCTATCAATTGGTAGAAGGAAGTGCTTTTCTGTAGGGAACTCTGAAGTTGAGCTGAAGGGAAAAAGGTTTGAGAGGTTGGAATTCCAGCCTGACAGCACTGAGAGAACTGAGAGCTGTCTGCAGAAGGGTTAAAAGAGAATTCTGGAGAGGGTTAAGAGACTGGAGTGCAGGCCTTTTCCTAACAATTGGAAAGATAGCATCTGAAACTGAGGTGCTGTTGACCTTGAAGACTAGGTAAGGTGAACTCCATGTCTGCATTTTCTCTGGGCGACAATCTTCTGTGTCAGGAGAATAAGGAAACATGTTTTCCTCACAACCTGTTGTGGCTCTGATTGTACTATTAATATAGATACTTCATTTTTGCATGTTATCAATGGTAATCTTCCCTGTATGCACTCAAGAAACTCTGCTAGCTTGCTGGCACCCAGGGACAAAGTGCCAGAGAGCCTTTGGAACCCTGGTTTCCCTAAGTCTATCTGTTTATATTTTTGTGTTTCTCTAATTTTTTTGTTTCTGGAATCCTATAGAACTCTCTAGGCAACAATTTTCCTATACAGTGGGTAAGAAAACTGTCAATCCTAAGAGCCATGTCTGCAAAGTAAAACTAATCACTAAGAAAAACTAGTTCTCAGATAGATCATTGAAGAAAAGAAAAAACTGAGAGACATATGGAGGAAAGAGAGAATGAGAAAAGTAAGAAAAAAATGATTCAAAGATAGATACAAAGAGAGGGAAAGAGAGAAATAACCAACACAAGTGAGTATATGACCAAAAGTAGAGAGAGATTGAGGAAAGAAATCTTGTGAGAATACTTTAGAAAATAATCAAGATTTCGTAAAAAGACCATAAACTTTAGCACCAAATATAGCCTAAGCTTCAAGTAAGACCAAGACCATGAAGCAGTCCAAGAAGTATATAGGGAGAGTAATTTAAGTACATATAGGTTAATCATTCCTTAAGAACACACGAAGGTGCGTATGACCACACTATTTCAGCAATTCTAGCAAAATTTCATTGAGATAGTATAATGTTACTCGTGAGAACGAGAGCTGGTTGCAATCTACCCTTCGCCTTCCATGAGATGTAACCTGATCGGTGTCACTACATCACAAAGCAGGTATGACTACATGTTATGACAAGATGAAACCTAGATATTCTGAAGCCAATTTGAATTCAACTTAGAAAGAATATAACCATTTAATCTGCTAAACCTACAAGCAATCTTTATCTGCTAATTTACAAGCCTTCTTTATCTGATTTATGGATATGTTCCTGAGGCTGAATCTGTGTGGATGGTATTGTTTGTAATTCTTGGAAATCTTTAGGTTCATATAATGGAATGGAAAACAAATGAAAAATAAAAAAATCAACTCACCAAAGATCCACTCATTCTGTCTTGTGCTGACAATGAGAAGATTCTGGAAGCATGGCTGGGATATAAGGGAAATGACACATTCAGAAATGAATATGTGAGATTTTGGCCCCAGAATTTCCTCTTGCAAACACGAAACATGGACGGGAAAACCATAAAGCCTTCTCTTTTTATAAATTTTTATTTATTTATTATTGTGAAAACGTAAAGCCTTCTTATAAGTGAAGAATTTGTAATGTCTCAGGCAGAGAATTAAAGTGTCCAATAAGCACAAATCCAGTCCATTTCCCGATAGATAGATATTATTAAACCAACTAATTTCTCTGTTTATGTACACACTAATTTCAAAAAAAATCAATGTTCCCACTGAAATTATTGAATAATTGCAAAAACATAACATATTTCCACTAAAAGTACTTATTACTGAATATACTTCGGGATGTATGAACTCCTTTTTTTTTCCTTTTTTTGCCAGTCCTGGTGTTTGAACTCTGGGCGTGGGCGCTGTCCCTCAGCTCTTCAGCTCAAGGCTCATGCTCTACCACTTGATCCACAGCACCACTTCCAGCATTTTCTGCTTATGTAGTACTGAGGAATCGAACCCAGGGCCTCATGCTTGCAAGGCAAGAACTCTACAACTGAGCCACCTTTCCAGCCCATGAACTGCTTTTTTAATGCAAAAGTTTCCTAGGAATCCATTGGATATTTTGTTCTACCTCATTCATTTACATATTTAAATACCATGGAAAGCATGTATGATGTAACTCAGTAATTTTCACCCAAAGTTAAAGAGAAAAATGTATATAGAATATATTTCTTATGTTATACTATTTCAATAATGGGTGTCAAATGGCACATTTCACTCTAACCATTGCACGCTTATGCATTGATTAGCAATTTGCCATTTAAAATGCTTTGTCCAAACGGACATGAGTAAAGATGAGGTAAACCCAGGTTGGAGAAGTCCCTAACGTTCATTTCCCTAAACAGTCATGCGAAGAACCTTGGCCATCATAAAGATACAACATAAAATGATCGATATAGGCGTGACACACCTGAAGATAAGTAACACCTACAGAGCATACAATCTTGAGTAAAACATATTACCTCAAGTTTTCTTCTGTGAATTTTCTTTTTAGGCCACATGTCCCAGACCAACACTTTCTGTACTACCAGGCACAACCAATTGATTAGAGCTAGCATTAGCAAATCCATAGATGGCACACTTAATGTAAGTTTGCATGATGACATACTAAAAATCATTGTTAACAGGCTGAATAATTTAGCAAGAAGAGGATTAGGGATTACAACATGAATAGATACTTTCAGTCATAACAATTATTCCAACATCCCAAACCACAGCCGCAGATATCCTTTGATAACTATGCTCTGGCTTATTCCTCAATCCAGCTCATCACGCCTCCTAGAAATTAGTTTAAATCTTGCAAGAACACAAAGTGATTGAGAGTGGTGTAGGAAAGAGTACCACGTGAATCTGGTGCTCAGGGAAGTAGCAACAATTTTTGCATAAAGCAAAGGAAGCTAGCAACATCTTCCCCTTCCTGTGCTTTTCTGTTTTTCCCTTTAGGGCTTCTCAGAATTGACAGGGTCTGTCCATTTATGATGGAGATTCCTATTCATAGGGTGCTCTGCTTTAAACATTGCTAGGCTTCATTCCTAAAAATAGGACCAATATCCAATATCCCATGTACAACTGTCTCTAGAAACAGAGTCGAATACAAACACATGTGAAATCAAGCCAGGAGATTAAAAACTCAAGCCAAACAGATTAAAATATCTCTAGGAGAAACAACACAGAAGCAATAAATTCAACTTCAATGTAAGAAGACTCAAGGCCGTCACACACCTCACAATTTCACTAGAATTCTTCCTCTACTCCTCTTACACCTAGGCAAAGCAAATAAAGTCATATGGGTTAATAGAAGAATCCCTTGGTCTTGGAGGACAAATGCACAGCTCTTGGGCTCTCCTCATCTGCAGAATCACCCAGCTTGCTCTCAGATATTTGGGAACCAGGTTCTTGCACCTCAGGGCCCAGAGCCTAATGACAGCACAAACTCCTGAACCTCAAGCAAATTATCAACTCCAGACTGGAGAAAAGTGTGGAGGGGGCAGTAGGAGCTTTAACTGAAGCATAATGCTCTCGCTTTGAGCTGACGAGCTCAGGAATGGTGCTTGCAGGCCCAGAGTTTAAGCCACACCAACGACCAAACAGAAACAGAAAAATAAAAAGATATCCGTGGAGGGGAGACTCCCGCAGCAATCGCACAGTACCTACCTGACATCAGTTCCAAAGCCTGAGATTCCTTCAAGTTACAGGTCTCAAGCTCCACTGCCCAGAGCTGGGTGCCGTCCTTGTGGCTGCCACCTATGGAAGTCCAAACTTTACTTCAGGGCACTTCCAGCAGCAAGGCAAAGGGAAAGAACGCAGAAGAAGCCGACTTAAAATGCCCGTGGTGGGTGGGGAGACGCATGCGCAAAACGATCTTCTGCCCTCCAAAACAACAAAAACAACCCAGGACTTTCAAAGAAAATGTCCTTCTTGGAGACTACAATTCCCACAATGCCCGGCACGACAATTGTCACAAGAGTGCTTGAATGCAGTGGGACTTTCTCTCCCTGCTGTAGGAGCTAAGCTGAATTTTACTTGAAAAACACTATTTCCTTCCTGAACCCCGCCACAAAAGATAAATATATGGGGACAAGTGCATGCATTGACTGTTTGGTTCTTAGTTCTAATAATGAAATTGAGTTTATGTGACTGTGTTGCTCATACATTTCTTCTTGTTCCATTCCTGTGTTCTGCTGAATGTAAATTATATCTCTGTTTTGCCTTAACTTGTTTAATACCTCCCCTCTCATCTTACAAAGGTACTCACAGACACTGAACTTATACCAGGTCAATTCCCATTGCTGTGATGTACACAAGGGCTTAGAATAGGAAGATGGTTAAGTGGATATGCGGCATAATCCTTCGGTTGATTTGGATTTCCCAAAAATTTAACAATTAATTTTCCAGAAAATCCCCAATTCTATTTATTAAATCGAAAGAACTTTTAGATTGTTTCTGAAGTTTGCTTTTCATCTAAGGGTGTTATGATTGTTGTTTTTGCTATTGGTCCTGTGGCTTGAACTCAGAGCTTGTGCACTATCTGTGAGCATTTGCTGTGCTCTATTTGCATGTCCTTTAATAATTTCTTCAGGTAAGTAGTGAAAAGTTTCCTCACAGGGATTCTTAAGCACATGGCACATTACCCTGATTTTCCTACAAAGAGAGTGATTTGGGGGTCAGAATGAATGCAGGTGTCTAGAAGAGTGAAGTTTAGGGTAGGTCTATGTTGATGTGAAGCTTAATCACTTGCAAACCAGTCTGATTTTGTCTTTTCATATTTGCATGTGAAAATCTCTTTAATATTCTTACCTCCTCTCTGAAACTTAGAGTTCCTCTCAGTACCTTTAGGCTACATATCTATGGGACCTCAGACTTGTCTTCTCAAATCTTATTCATTAAGCTGTGGAATAAATCTTTTGTCTCCTGCCCCAGTCTCATCAGAGCACAAGCAAGACTTCTGTGGGCCAATGGGATGATAATTAAGGAGACAGAGAGTGGGCTGATGGCACAATTCTGCTATGTCTCTCAAATGCTTGTGTAATATTGGTCTAAGCCCACTCTGCCAAAAAGGGCAAACAGCAAACTTCTTTCCTCATTCTATTTCAATCTATGTTTTCCACCAAAGCTTCCCTTCACTTAAAGCCCCAGGCCAATCAGCTAGAACACACACTTCCTCAAACCATAAAGGGCAAGGACTTGCAGTCCTGAGGGTGGGAGTCAATAGCCCTGAAGCCTCTGCTCCCATTTTGCCTGCTCCTGTAGGCAACACAGGGTCTGTAAGTCTCTCTCTCTCTCTCTCTCTCTCTCTCTCTCTCTTTCTCTCTCTCTCTCCTTCTCTCTGTCTCTCATAATCAGAGATCCTATACTTGTCTCCTAAAGTTTGTTGTGATTTTTGGTGATCCTTTACATACAACATAATTGGGATGGATTGGATTGGAAACTTTCTTACCTGATTTTATTTCTCCAGTGTATGGGTTTTGCATGTCCATTTTGTGGAACTGAACTATTCCTCATGAAAACTGGGAATCAAAGGCCATATTTGGATTATACACTTCAACTGAAAAGCACCTCTAATAATATAAAGAAAAGCTAATTTCTTTCTGTAAAAGTAAATTCCTAAGAGGCAAGGAGAAAAGGATCAGGAAACACTGGAGTGCTTCCAAGACTATCTGTGAAGTGTAGTTTTCACTTTTCAAGCCTATATTTCTGATGCATTTATTTATACTTTTATCCTTTTTTTGTTTGTTGTTTGGTCATGGCACTTGTACTCTGAGCCTGGGAACCATCACTGAGCTCAAGTGCTCTACCATGTGAGCCACAACACACTTCCGGATTTTTAGTGGTCACTGCAGATAAGTGTCTCACACATGTTGCTGGCCAGTCTGACTTTGAACTGGGATCCTCAGTTTCAGCCTATTGAAAAGTGAGGATTACAGACATGAGGCTCCAGCACCCAGCACACACATTTCTTTTGTTTTTTGTCCCAACCTTGGGCTTGAACTCAGTGCATGGACACTGTCACTGAACTTCTTTTGCTCAAGACTAGCACCCTACTACCTGAGCCACATTTCCACATTCTGCTTTTTCTCTGTATGTGGTACTGAGGACTTGAACCCAGGGCTTCATGCATGCTAGGTAAGCATACTACCACTGCTGGGGCCAGCCACAACTCCAGCAGTGCTCCAGAAGAACAAGGGGATGATAATGGAAGAGACAGAGACAAGGCCAATCATGAATTTCTCTTTATTCCAGCAATGACCTTAGTTATAGACATTTTCTATATCTGCACAATCCTTGCATCACATTGTTGTAGGACACAATGTGCCAGCAAGCACAGATCATATTCATGCTTCCTCATTCTCGTTCAACCTTTGTCCACCAAATTTCTACAGGTAAGCCTGCAAGGCCAGAAGTAATAGGAAAACGCCTTCCTATGAATAGGGCAGTGGTTGTGGAGATTTTGCTCACACCTTGCCAGCTCCTGGCACCACTGGGTCTCCAATGTCTCTCCTTTATCATTTTGTAAATTGAGCAAGGGCCTATCAGCCTGAACTTTGAAAAAGCAGCTGATCATATATCTCAGGAAGAATGGAAGAAAAAGGCATACGAAAAGAAGGAAGAGCAAAATGTGTAAGAAATAGCAAAAGGTGTGTTATTATCCAGGTTGAATCCCTGCAGGTAATGGAGAAGTGATGCAGATAATTCTGGATGTGTGCTACCTATATGGTGGAGTGACCAATATCAGATATCTGACCCTGAAGCTGCATAATGTCTAAGCTTAAATTATCAAAGGACCAGATTCCTCAAATAAGTCACTGGATAGTG
Organism: Dipodomys spectabilis; assembly: GCF_019054845.1. Lineage (NCBI taxonomy): Eukaryota > Metazoa > Chordata > Mammalia > Rodentia > Heteromyidae > Dipodomys > Dipodomys spectabilis. Next base: position 2,647,248 of record NW_024870904.1, on the reverse strand, counting down.
GTCCAAGTCATATTTCCATCATATTTAAGAAAGATAACACAGATGTACTGACCATTAGCATGACACATCATTTTTAACCAAACCGTTAGCAGGTCCACCTGATTATCAACATACATCACTGCTGTTTCCAAATCATAAAACTTATCACAATCTTTTTATCTACTCCCACCTGCATCCCAGGGCACCAGAAATTTATCAAGCTAAAGAATTAACATGTTGTGCTGTATATATGGTTTGCATAAGGTTCACAGCAGAAGCAGTAGCACTAGCAAGAAGAGTTGTGGTACAATAAGGTTGGCAACCAATATTCCCAAAAATTGGCAGCAATGGCTAAGAGCCCTCTAAAGCTCAATAGCAAACAGAGACCCAAACTTAATCTACCATCATTGTTCTATGAACTAAACAGGCAACATAAGTTAAGGTAATTGAATAGTAATCCCAGAGGATTTATAAGGTTAGTGAAAATACAATTGTTACTGCAGGAGGCATGAAACACCACTCCCCCCTTGAAAACAATACGCAGCTCAATTACCAGCCTGTACAGATACATAACACAAGCTTGCACTGTAAGTGATCAAAGAATCATGAAACAAAACAGGTCTCTGAAGTAGAGGTATGGAATCAAGACAGGTATTCATGCAAATAGGCCTCAAGGCAGCATAAAGTCTACAATGTCAGGGTGAGCTGGTCCACACAGGCTGACAAACATGAGGTCCAGTAAGTTACCACTGATCATGTCACTCCTCTGAGACCAGTCCTGCGGTGAATATTGGGAGGATCCTAACACCAGAACAGCGGACAAGAAGTGAAGTCCACAGGCCCTCTATGGTGGTGGATCATCACCAACAAAGGAATCTCTAAGAATAGTGGAACCCAAGTAGGGTGTAGCACATCTCCTGCCAAAGGAATTCTACAAGTGCTATGCATAAGCTCCATATATTTTCCATTCATTCACCTTTTCTTCCAGAGGAAATCAGAGCCATAATCTATCCCTGAATACCTTTCCATACTTGTACCTTCTACCTCAGGATCTACAGCACTCAATAATTGAGATCAATGCAATAAGAGGATATAATATTTGTATAAGAAACAGTCAGACAAGTCTGTGAGCAATGAACAATTCAAAAATAATGTAGGAAGTCAATTCTATTTATACTAGTACAATAAACATAATACTTAGAAATGAGTGTTTGAAAAATGTAACCTTGAACAATGAAAACTATGGGACACAGCTAATCTAGGAAGCAGCCAATTTTACCTGATCCTTATCTCCTTGCCTCTCAGGAACTTACTTTTAACTTTTACAGAAAGAAAGAATTATTTTTGCTTCATATTTTATAGGTGCTCCAATGTTACCATCTATACATCCAAATGTGCCTCATGATCTGCATTTTCATGAGGAAGAGCTCCATTCCACTAAAAGAGGCATGGAGAACCTATGCACTGGAGGACTGAATATCAGGCATGAATATTTCCTACACAAGCCTTCCCAGTCATGATGTGGGGAAAGGATCATCAACAATCACAATAAACCCTTAAGAGACAGCTTTGATATGAGGGAGAGAGGCAAAAGGTTTATTCCACAGTGTAATGCATACAGTCTGGGAAGACAAGTCTTCCTAGATATGTAGCCTACAGTTGCTGCCAGAAACTTCTAGGATCAGAGAAGAGGTAGAAAATCAAAACAAAACAGGGTATGCAAAACAGAAAAGTAAAAACAGACTGGTTTGGAGCAAGTAATCAAGCTTCACATGAACATAGACCTACCCTAAACTCTACCTCCACCCACATTCAACCTAATCTTCCTAGACAAGCATTTTTTGAAGTCTTGGGAAGGAGTACCATTTTCTAAGAAACCCTGGGAGGAAACTTTTCACTAGTTCCCTGAAACAATTAATAAAAGAAAGGCAAGTAGAGCACAGCAAATGTTCAATGACACTGCTCATGCTCTGAGTTCAAGCCACAGGACCAACAACAAATTGAGGGAACAAACTTTTTAAGGAAAGGAAAACTTCAGACACAAATAACCAAAAACTCCTTGAAATTTCATAGATGGAATTTGGGAGTTTCTGGGAAAGTAATGAGGAGAGTTTGACAAATCAATTTAATTCAAAGATTATAAAGTATGTCTGCCTTAAAATCCTGCTAACTTATTTCAGTATATATATATATATATACGTATATATATATATATATACAGAGAGAGAGAGAGAGAGAGAGAGAGAGAGAGAGAGAGAGAGCAGGGGGAAATGATCCCAGAATCAATTGGTTAAATGTCTGTAAATACCTGATTGTGTGACTTCAACTCTGGGCCTGAGCACTATCCCTGATCTCTTCAGATCAAGGGGAGCTCTACACCAATTGAGCAACAAGGCCACTTGCATTTTTCTGGTGGTTTAATGGAGAGAAAGCTCATGAGTTTTCCTGCTCGAGTTGGCTTTGGACCAACATCCTCAGATCTCAGCCTCTTGAGTCCCTAGGATTACAGGCATGAGCCACTGGCACACAGCTACAAATACATTTTTAATGCGAGAGGGGAGATATTCAAAATTTTAAGGCAAAAGAGACATAATTTAAATGTACCAGAACACACATTTTTAACAATAATAACAACAAAACCATGGAGTCTCATAACCTCAATTACATTAATAGAACTAAGAATTAAAAGGCCAAATTAGCTAATGCTCCTAATACATTTCTTTCTTTTGGTTGATCTTACAAAGTTTCAGGAGGTAAACTGATTTTTCAAGGAGCAACTCACCTTAGTTCCCATAGATGGGAGAGAAAGTTCCCCATGCATCCATGCACACTTAGGACCAAGTGTCTGGCACCAGTGAAAACCCTGTAGCAGGCCCACTTCCTCTAGGTGAATGCATCCCATTATGGGAATTGTAGTTTCTATCAGGACACAGATCATTTGAAAGTGTGTTTGAAGGAAAGGGGAGAAAAGAGGCCAATGCCTCCTTGGTCACTGTTGGTGTTTTCAGTTTGCAAATTCGGGTTTCTTTCCTTTTGTCTTGCTGCTGGAAGTGCTCTTAAGTACAGCTTTGCACTCCATAGTCAGAGCCAAGAGGTAGAAGCCCAGCTTGTCTTCTTGGGAGGTGTAACTTGAAGCCATCTGAGGATCCTAGGGAGAGTCTTTCCCCAGTCTGGGTTTGATGATATTTTATGTGCTGCCATTAGCATTTGTTCCTCTGGGTACCAGAAACTGGCTCACAAACCTCTGGTCCTCTAGACAAGGAGAGTCAGGAGTTGTGCGCTTATACTCCTGAACCTACAGATCCTGGTACTCACCCATGTGACTTTATAAACTTGCTTTTTGTGAATTGAAGCCAATGAATCTTAAACATTCCTTGAAAATGTCTTATATAAACATATTCATCCCCTTTTGACCCTCTGCACTTCCTATGGCTTTTGAAAATTTCAAAATGTTGCTGGCACAGATATTCTCCACTTTATGTGTCTGTTCTGACACACTACAATTTCTCCACTAATATAATTGGCCTATAATCCATCGCTTAAAATAATAGAGTCTGTCGGGGCAAGTGATACAGTGGTAGAGTGCTTGCCTGCGTGAATAAGTCCCACGTTTTATTCCTCAGAACCACATAGGTAGAAAAAGCTTGCAGTGCACTGTGGCTCAAGTGGTAGAATGCTAGCTTTGAGTTTAGGAGCTGAGGAACAGTTCTCCAGGCTCAGAGTTCAGGCCCCATGTCCGACCAAAAAAAAAAATGAGAGACTTCCTGATTATGTGTTCCTAATCAATTGATAAAATAGAATTTGAATAAAATACAATGCCCTAGATATGTGTGTGCTTGTCCTGATTCTTGAACTCAAGGTCTGGAAAATGATCATGAAATTATTTGGTTCAATGATAATGTTGTACCACATAAGCCACATCTCAACATCTAGCTACTTTGGCTACTTTATTGGAGATAAGTGTCTCGGATGTTCTTTTATCCATGGATTTATTTTGTGATCTTTGTAGGGATCCTTCATGTGTATCCCAGGGGACCACAAGCAGGCACAGGAGAAAGATTATTATAAAGTTTACTAGAAGGACCATATTTCCCAGGAGACAGAGCACATGCATCTGTCTTTCTTCAGGTAGTCACAGGAGCTGGGGAGCAGGAAGTTAGGTAGGTGCATGCTCAGGTAGGTGTGGGTAGAGAGAGGGAGTGGTAAGCAGTATGGAGGGAACTCTAGGTCTGGAAGGAGCTCAGGTCTGGGTGGAGCTAAGGAGCAAAAGTGGGGATACAAACTTTTCCTCAGCTCTCAGCCTTCTAAGTAGCAAAGATTACAGCCATTAAACATGAAAGCCCAGTTACAATGTCCTCTTTTAAATTCAGATTATATCCTAAAAAAATAATATGAAATAGAAAACTTGAAAAATTTTAAGGCAAGATATTCATTCGCTAATGTGGATGAGGACAGTCCAAATCCCAAAACAAACAGAAAATTCGCCACCTTGAAATTTGTAACACTCCTCATCTTAAGTATTGTGAATGTGAACACTAAGCCTATAATAAATTCTCTTTAAGTTTTTCAAAGTAAGAAAACATTCTTGTGAATTAGAAAAACCCAGTACTAATGTGCAAACACTACTTTTAAAGGATTCATATTGTCTTTCTATCAAAAATACCTTACTGAAGTAAACAGAATTGATTTTCTTTTTTGTGAATGTCACTGCAAAGTTCATGCATTTTATATTAACAATTACCATTGTGGGTAAGTATAAGAAAAACCAGAATGCTGGATAAAAGAATTTCCTGTGTAATCAACCAACAAGTATAAGCAAAAGCACATACCTATATAAGTTGTTTCTCTTTAATTTTATGGATCTACATTTGTAGTGTATTTTCTGTTAATATTGTTTAGTAACACATAAGACTTCACTCTTCTGTGGATTTGTCTTTAGTGGAGACTTTAATGCTCTACATGATTCAGGAATGTTTCTTCTCCCATATGAAGGCTTTATGCTTTACCAGTCCAAGTATCATGTTCTGACCAGAAACTTCGAGGGTAAAATCACACAGGTTCTTTTCTGACTCTCATATGACTTCTCTCCAAGCCATGGTTCCAGAATCTTTACTCACTGTCAACAGCAAGAAAGAATGAAAGGATCTCTGATGAGATTCTTTTATTTCTCACTCTGTTTGACATTCCATGTTATGAACCTAACTATGTCCAAGATTGAAAAACAGAAAAAAAACAGATTCAGCTTTAGGAACAGGTTTCTAAAAAAGCTAAAGATGGCTTGTAGATTTAACAGATGATCAAATCTTGGCTTCTAAGTTAAGTTCAGATTTGCTTTAGTTTGCTTCTCATTTTTTACTTTAAGCACAATGTTGCCTCACTTTTTTGTGATTCAATGACACCTAGAAGGAACTTCTCATGGAAGGTAAAGGTTGCCTAGAATCTTATCAGACATCACATCCACAAAAATAACATGAGACTATCCTAATGAAGTTTTAATGGATTTGCTGAAAAAGTGTGGTCAAACGTAATTTTGACTGCTGTACAGGACTGAGTGTGTTATAAGTAGTTCAATTAATGTCTGTTAATACTCTTGGACTTCTTTGTGGTATTTGTCTTTCTTGAAACTTACTCCGTATTTGATGGTATTTATAGAAATCTTTGTTTTTCTCTAAGTTATGTACAAGTGTAGAAGTGCTGGACCATATTTCTATGTAATTCTATATTCAGTTCTTTTTAGGACTTTTTGTCCCATCTTTGATAGTTTTACACACCTGAGAGAAATGCACCAAGTTCACATAATTGTCACATCTTTCCTAGCTTTTGTTAGACTTTGGAAGGATTTTGTTGTTTTGTTTAAAACTATGGCCACACTAACATGTATGAAATGGTTATTTTATTGTACTTTTGATTGGAATTTTTCTCAGGACTATTGCTACTACTTTTATATTTTAATCTTCACAATAAATTTTTTTAAGAATGCAAAAACAGAGAAACACAGAGTAAGTTCTCCAGTGGATGTAGGTACCACTTGGTGCAGGAACGGAGAGCAGACATGGTAAAGGAAAGGATTATGGTTTGATAAAAGTGTATTTGTGTATGTGTGTCTATGTGTGTGTTTGTGTGTTGTGTTTATCAATGAAACTTGCTGACATTAGGTTTTTTGTTTTCTTTTGCTCATTTCATCTTGTTTTTGTTGTTCTTGTTTGACATTCCTGGGGCTAGAACTCAGGGCTTGAAAACTGTTCCTGAAATTCATTATGCTGAAGGCTACCACTCTACCATTTGAGCTACAGCACCAGTGCTTCTAGGGGTACTTGGGGGCTGTTGTTGTTTATTAGGTACTGAAATATCAAACATAGTGTTCCATGCCTGCTAGGCAAGTACTTTATCACTAACACACATTGCCAGCCCCAACCACACTGTTTTAAGAAAGGAGGCATGCTGGGAGTGTGGCTCAGTAGTAGAGTGCTTGCCTTGCATACCTGAGGCACTGGGTTCCATTCCTCAGCACCACATCAGCAGAAAATTCATTGCGACTTATCACCAATGAAATGCCAGAAAACTAGAAGTGACATTCTGGCTGGAAGTGGTAGCATGCCAGCCTTTAGTAAAAAGCCTAGGGAATATGCCAGGCCCTCCCTGAGTTCAAACCCCATAGCTAACAATTGAAAGAATAAAGAAACAATCCCAAACAAAAACCTAATTACTTGCTCATTGCCTTTGTTCTAATTTTCTTTGTAGTTGTAACTGAATACTTCCTGTCACTCCATTTTCTACTTTCTTCCTTTCAATTTGAGGGGTTGAACCTTCAGACTTGCACATGGAAAGTGGATCCTACATAGCAACCTATTCTTTCTTCTTTTAACATAAAAAGTCTGCTTATAGGACAGGGAAGGTAGCTAAGTGGTAGAGTGTTTGCATCGCATGAATGAGGAGATAGGTTCTATTCCTCAGATTCTCAAACACAGATAAAGCCAGAAGTGGTGCTGTGGCTCAAGTGGTAGAGTGCTACCCTTGAGCAAAAGCAGCTCAAGGACAGCACCTGTCCCCTGAGTTCAAGCCTAAAGACCGCAAAACAAAAAGTCTGCTCATTTAAATTAGCCAATATTCCTCTGGAATTTAAACGACAAACTTAAAAGTGACATAAGTTCACGTTCAATAGTATTGTCCTCCTTTACAGAGAGTTCAGGGACAGCACACAGAAGAGACCCTAGGCCTCTGCTGTCATTTATAAACTAGCTGTTGTACAACATTAAGCATCAACACATACATTTCTATTCTTATTATTTTGAACACAATGGGATTTGTAAGGGTTGGTAAAAATAAGTGAAGGAAACCCTGCCTTTTCACCTATTTGTTGTGATAGTAATGGATCTATTTTGCTGTGCACTCAAGTCCCACACTTGTCATTGAAGTTCTCTCTGAACTACTTTTCAATTTCTTTTCTTCTTAGGGCACACACATTCACACACATCCTGAAGAATTTTTACTAGTTCATCTAGCAATGTTTTACTACCAATTCTCTAGTCCACAAGTAATTGTATCATCTACATAGGACAAGACTATTACATTAGGCCACTGACTTCTCTGACAGGTCCCTGTGTCAACAGTCAGCCCTGCAGGAAACACGTGTGCAACTTGGCTCATGCTGCAGGTGCCATGCTGTGCTGGTGGTGGACTGATGGGTAGCACACACCCTGCTCTGGGCTTCTCACTCCTGTCCCAAGGGACTTGCCAGGTTTGCCTATTGCATGAAGACTTTGGCACTGCCCTCCTCTCCTCAGCTGGCTCCTTACCAAACTTTTCTTTCCTGTACCTTTCATTTTGAGTTCTGGCATAGACCAATCTTATCGTTCAAATATATTGGTATTCTGGGACCTTAAATCATCACTACTTGATACTTCTTTTCTTATGATACTGTTTCAAGTATACTGCAATATTTGGCCACATTTTATATGTTGAGATCTCTCTTTGAATGTCTCATTCTGCACTTTACAGACGTGGACCACATTGTCCTGCATAGTATCTTGAACCTCTACAAGGACTTATGAACTAGTCAGAAACATAAAGGTATGTGCATGTGGATTCACTTGACAAAAGAAACCAAAATATTCGTACAATCTATCATTACCCTGGCTTATAAGACATTTCAATATCAACCTCAATTGAGGACAATGACTATACACTATCGAGGACTTTAGGCTTAAACAAGAATGGTAACTTTTCTGCACGAGGGCCAAAAACCCATTTTCCAGAATATCTTCCCTGGCCCTGGAGTTCTTTCTACTCAGGGCCCGGGTACTGTCCCTGAGCTTTGGTAATAAAGGAACAAAAGTGTTGACAGTCTATCAACTTCATTCACAGCATTACTTGTGGGAAATTTGGTGATAATTGGCCATAACACTTTTACAGCTATTCCTACCTTGTTTGCCTTTCAATTGTGATCTTTAAACCTCATGCTCTTGAGCAAGTAAGAATCCCGATGTGAAGCACGAGTGCCCTGTTAGATCAGGAGATCTTAATTACTTGATCCAAACAGGACTCATGGTGTCCACATAACAGGATATAAAATTCATAACATCATATAGCCATATGCAAAGGTCCTTTTGCAATCACTTGGTAAAGGACTGTTTACCTATCATTGGGTAAACCACACCCAAATTCTTCCACTAAATATTTGGAAGAATGTATTGGTTACACGTACCTCATTATTGGTCCTCAGGTCGAATTCAGGGGCAAAAACTTGTGAGGCTTCCTTTACCTTCTATAGAAGATGACCATTTGTATCACTGATTTTTCACCTTAGGGTCTTGCTTCTCTGCCTGGACCTTTCCATACATTAATTTTATAATTACATATCAGAAGTAGTAAAAAGGCAGGTACATATAACCAGAGCCATGCTTTTATTGGCTAAGATACCATTTTCATGGAGCTTTTGCATGGGATGGCCTACAAAACTATCTAATTTCAGCTTCCTGAGTAGTTAGGATTCCACACATGAGGGAGTGTAATTGCTCATTTTTAATTGCTGGTCTGAAATTAAAAGAGGAAAGGGTACTTTACCAATTCAGTGAGCATTAAGTCCCTTTACTTCTGAATTCAAGCAAAGTGTTGGCCAAATGATAATAACAAAAATAATACAAAACATTAATAAAATATGTTATCATCAGGCATACTTTTAATGAACGTGGTATTTTGGTTCATAATTTGAGGTATATAACAGGCCTAGGTAGGACTCCAGTCTGTTAACCATCCCTTCTCAGAAAGCATACAGTTTGTAAACATGGGAGAATGAGCGATTTCCAAATGGATAGTGTGTGTGTGTGCGTGTGTGTGTGTGTGTGTGTGTGTGTGTGTGTGTGTGTGTGTGTGTGTGTGTGTGTGTGGTACAAATAGGAAGGCCAAGGGCACAGGTGCGTCCCAATCCCATTTTTTTTACTAGGCCTCTGTAGATAAGCAGAAGCGTTTGCCTGGGAAGGTGGCTCAGTGTCAGAGCACTTGCCATGCATGCATGAGGTCCTGGGTTCAATTCCTCAGCACCACATAAGCAAAAAAAAAAAAAAAAGCTGGAAGTAGCACTGTGGCTCAAGTGGTAGAGTGCAAGCCTTGAGCTGAAGAGCTGAGGGACAGCACCTAGGCGCAGAGTTCAGGCCACAAGCCCGGACCCCCCACCCCAAAAAAGTAGAAGGGTGAACAGTGTGATGGAAGGCGTTAAGCGAGCAACTAGCTAAATCTTGCAATGTGAACTCCACTGTCCTTATCTTGTAAATGGAATCATAGGCAGGATTTAAGGATTCCTTTTTTTATTCTGAAAATACTGTGAAGAAGAGTTATTATTTTTGAAATGTTGAAATAAATACTGAAATTGTTGAAGCCACAGGAAGCCTGAACTGAAGCACTGAAGGAAACCTCATGTTCCCAGAGACAGATTTCTTCAGAACAGCCCACAGGGCTAGCTTTTATGGAGGCCAAGATGAGAGAATCTCCTTTGAAGCCAGCTCTGGCTGGCTTCAACTCAGTTCTTGAGTTCAAAACCTCATATTGGCACAATAACGTTCCTTCATGAATGTGTGAAAGTATTGCTCTTCATGTAACCAAACAGCTCTAGACATATCTAGAATGACTGGCTTATATAGGATCTGGAGCCTTGGTCTTGGTTTATTAATTAAGCTCTTTCTGATGTAACAGAAATTGTTTCTAAATACCTGCAGGATATCTTTAATTACATAACTATACAGTGGCATCGATCTTGGCTCTAGAAATTCTAAATTTAGGTCAACCTTTCTGTTTCTGTAAAAGAAGACACTATATTTGTTCAAAGCCACATTATGGTAGATGGAATACTGGAGTGGATTTCACAGCTAGCAGTCTGCAAGCAGCCTGTTCTAACAAAGACTTGCAGTCCACAAATACACTTAGACAGCTTGGAAATAGGACAGAAAGGGGGGGAGAGAATAAAAACAGCACCGAGAAACCAATCAGCACCAAGAAAGTGATGAATTGGGACACCAGATGACGAGAGACAAGCCAGGAGAAAGCACACAGGACATGATTACAGAGACATGTGGCATGGCATCTGGTGCCACTGCTGGTCCGGCCTAAATAGGGCCTAAGCAGGAGGAAGGCCTACAGGAAATTCCCATTCCAGGCACTGGACTTTCAGATTGAGTAACATCAGCCAAATGCCCATGCCTGCTTCCAGGGATCCAGCCACACCCATCAGTTGGGAGGTAAGTGATGGATGGGGCATTTCCTTCCCCCTGCATGAAAACAAGATGCCTGACCCCACCATCTACCATGTGGCCAATAGGGCCCCAGCCACACCTGACCTCCTTACTTAATATTACTGTATTACTAAATCAATTTATAAAATGTTACATCCTCTTTATCGTTTTGTAAACATTCAAATATTTGCTTTTTGTAAAAGCCATATTTCTTGAGCTCCACCTCTGAAACAATAATTCTCACATTCACCAAAAATTAAACATTCTTCTTTTGAATAGTTTATTTCTTCCTTCTTCCTCATTCCTTCCCTTCCTCTTTCCATCTCTCACTTCCCTACTCCTTCCTTCCTTTCTCTCAGGTCTAGAAGTGATGCTGTAGCTCAAGTGGCAGATGGTTTTATTCCTTTTTTAACTTCAATTTTTGTGAGAGATTGATCAATATCTTTGTGTGCTTGATTATTTCCCCTAATGTCATATCTACTTTGGCCTTCTATGAGATAACACAGGTGCGACACATCGTCCACACTGGTCTTTTATTATAGCTCACTCAGCAGAACAAATAAATGGGCTAAGAGTGAATCAGTCACAAGTTTTTCATCACCAGTGATTAATTAAAGAAAAGTGCAAGCACTGAAGACACTTTGGGGTTCTCCCCCAAGACAAAATGCAGGGCTGCGAAGGTGGGTCAGTGGTAGAGCGCTTGCCTTGCATGCTTGAGGCCCTGGGTTCGATTCCTCAGCACCACATAAGCAAAAAGAAAAAAAAAGCCGGAAGTGGTGCTGTGGATCAAGTGGTAGAACGCTATCCTTGAGCTGAAGAGCTGAGGGACAGCGCCCAGGCCCAGAGTTCAGGCCCCACGACCGAACCTCCCCCCAAAAAAATGCAGAGATTCTAGTCTTTATTAATCCATCATATTTTTTAAATATATATTTTATTGTAAAGATATTGTATCGATTGGTTATACCATTATATGAGTTAGGTCATTAATACATTTTCTATCAAGCATTGTTACCCCTCCAAGAAAGACTTTACTACTGTTATGACTTTTTCTAGAAAACCTTTCCAATTTTTCTACATATGATTTTTCTCCTCTTTGTGTGTGAGGGTGTATGTGTGTCTGTGTGTTTTGTGTGTTCTGTGATGAACCCTGAGCTGTGTCTTGTAGTTCGAGGACTCCACATCTGCTATATCATAAGGTCTGTATCCTGTATTGGTTCTGTATTGCAATTTCAATTTTCTTACAGATCAAAGACTTTCCCATTTGGTACAATCCTAAGTTATTTCATTTGTGTGAATCAACTTATGTGTGTTAAGCTGTCTTTCCACATTGGTCACATTCATAAGGTTTCTCTCCTTGTGTCTGTGATGGATGTTAAGTTGGGCCTTCCAGGTGAAAGAATTTCCATGCCTGCTACATACATAATATTTCTCTCTGGTTGGTTTTTTTCTGATGGACAAAAAGGTGTATGTTCTGCATGAAAGATTTTCTACATAGGTCACATTCATAAAATTTCTCTCCTGTGTGTGCTCTCTGGTGGATAGTAAGTTGTAGCTTCTGGCTGAAAATCTTTCCGCAAACATGACTTTCATAAGGTTTCTTTCCTGTGTTTTTTCTGATGGACAGTGAGGTTTGACTTCCTGGTGAAAGTCATTCCACACAGGTTACATTCATAAGGTTTCTTTCCTGTGTGTATTATCTGATGGACATTGATGCTTGACTTCCAAGAGAAGGACTTTCCACACATGTTACATTCATAAGGTCTCTCTAATGTGTGTGTTTTCTGGTGCACAGTAAGGTTTCTTTTATGGGTGAAAGACTTTCGACACAAGTTGCATTCATAAGTTTTCTCTGGTATGTGTTCTCTGATGGAGATTAAGATTTGATTTCTTGGTGAAAGATTTTCCACACATCTTACATTCATAAGGTTTCTCTCCTGTGTGTGTTCTCTGGTGCAGAGTAAGATATGCCTTGCAGGAGAAAGACTTTCCACAAATGTTACATTCAAAAGGTTTCTCTCTAGTATGTGTTCTCTGATGGAGATTAAGATTTGATTTCTTGGTGAAAGATTTTCCACACATCTTACATTCATAAGGTTTCTCTCCTGTGTGTGTTCTCTGGTGCAGAGTAAGATATGCCTTGCAGGAGAAAGACTTTCCACAACTGTTACATTCAAAAGGTTTCTCTCTAGTATGTGTTCTCTGATGGAGATTAAGATTTGATTTCTTGGTGAAAGATTTTCCACACATGTTACATTCATAAGGTTTCTCTCCTGTGTGTGTTCTCTGGTGCAGAGTAAGGTATTCCTTGCAGGAGAAAGACTTTCCACAAATGTTACATTCAAAATGTTTCTCTTTTGGGTGTGTTCTCTGGTGGCGAGTAAGGTTTGATTTCTCGGTGAAAGACTTTCGACACACGTTACATTCATAAGGTTTCTCTTTTGTGTGTGTTCTCTGGTGGACAGTAAGGTATGTCTTCGAGGTGAAAGATTTTCCACACATGTTACATTCATAAGGTTTCTCTCCTGTGTGTGTTCTCTGGTGGAGAGTAAGCATCGATTTCTGGGTGAAAGATTTTCCACACTTGTTACATTCATAAGGTTTCTCTCCTGTGTGTGTTCTCTGGTGGAGAGTAAGATATGCCTTCCAGGAGAAAGACTTTCCACAAATGTTACATTCATAAGGTTTCTCTCCTGTGTGTGTTCTCTGGTGGACAGTAAGGTATGTCTTCGAGGTGAAAGATTTTCCACACATGTTACATTCATAAGGTTTCTCTCCTGTGTGTGTTCTCTGGTGTCTAGTAAGATATTCCTTCCAGGAGAAAGACTTTCCACAAATGTTACATTCAAAAGGTTTCTCTTTTGTGTGTGTTCTCTGGTGAACAGTAAGCTTTGATTTCTGGATGAAAGACTTTCCACAAACGTTACATTCATAAGGTTTCTCTCTAGTATGTGTTCTCTCGTGGACAGTAAGCTTTGATTTCTCGGTGAAAGACTTTCCACACTTGTTACATTCATAAGGTTTCTCTCCTGTGTGTGTTCTCTGGTGTCTAGTAAGATATGCCTTGCATATGAAAGATTTTCCACAAATCTTACATTGAAAAGGTTTCTCTTTTGTGTGTGTTCTCTGGTGGACAGTAAGCTTTGATTCCTGGGTGAAAGACTTTTGACACATGTTACATTCATAAGGTTTCTCTCCTGTGTGTTTTCTCTGAGGGACGACAGGGTGTTTCTTCTCAGTGAAAGACTTTTCACACTGTTTACATTTGTCAACTACAGAAGACACATGAGTACTATATGCAGCACACATCTTACCAGGTTCACTGAAAATACCCATGCTCTGACAGCCAGTGACCTTTTCTATCCTCATCCCTAAGGAGTTCCCATTATTCTTAATCAGTTCTGACTTCTGTATGGAGCTCAAATGAAAACTTCTTATAAGTCTCACTTTTTCCTCCCCTAGGTTACTATTCATGATTGCTACTTCAGAGAGATATTTATTGTGACGTTCCTGGCAGGTGCTAATCACATCCTCCATTTCTGGGACATCTAAAATGAATAATAGAAAAATAAACAAAAACATAAATGCGATCCATATATTCCTTAATGTAAAGATATTTCCTCACATTCTGTTACAATATTTTGAAATATCAAAGCATTGCTTTATGCAGAATATATATATTTCTCTGCAATGTAGTAATTAAGAAAGTAGTACTGACATTTTACAATGGAAAATAATGTTTTTCTGTATTTCAGATTTTTATATTTTACTCAAGGAAATATTTACTCAAATTATTCATCTCTGTACTCTTAACGCTTCCATTCTGAATCTCCCTCTATGCCCAGCACCACTGATAAGAAATTGTCCTGATCCTATTTTCCTCCTACCTGCAAAACACTAGTTTAAAATGAGATCTCTTTACTACATTTCTTATTGTCTTTTTCTCTTTATGAATGATTTCTCTACAGACAAAGAGAAGTGCTAACATTAACTACACTGGAACATCAAATTCAGTTTGTCTCCACGAGAATTCTGGATTGACAATTCCTTGAGACAAAGGATCACCTAGTTCTCTTCCATACATGACTGAAGGGCACTAGGAATACTATTGCTCTGTACAGCTCAAGAGAAACAGACCCACTGGGCTCTGGACCCAACATCACTATTCAAGATGCTTTAACTCACCTGTGAAATTCTCTTCTGAGTCTTCTCTCATCCATGGTTCTGCACCTTGCTCCAGCTTCACAATCAATATAGGTTTAGGAACACAGTGCCCTGTGAGTAAGAAAGAGTGGAGAACTATTGCTCTTGCTGGGTCATCATTAATGTAATGTTGCAGACATCCTGTTCACTGGGTTGCTCCTAAATCTGGTTTCTCAATTGTTTTATTTTTTGGGGGGTGGGATCGGTTGTGGGGCCTGAACTCTGAGCCCAGGAGCTGTATCACACCTCCTAAACTCAAGGCTAACACTCTACCACTTGAGCGATAATGCCAATTCTGGCTTTTTTTTTCTGCTTTTTTGGTGCTGAGGAATCGAACACAGGGCCGCAAGCATGCAATGCACGGGCTCTACCACTGAGCCACCTTCCCAGTCCATGGTTTCTCAATTCTTAACAGCTCCATGGTGTACTTTCCCCCAGCTTTGGGTTTATTTTCCCAATGTGTGGCTTGGACTCAGCTCTTTTGCTCAAATCTAGCATTCTACTAGTTTGTGTCTTGGCTACATTTCTAGTTTATGAATGGTTATTGGAGATAAGAGTCTCATGTTCATTTTTCTACAGTTGCTGGCTTTAAACCAAAATCCTCAGATTTTAGCCTACAGAGTATCTAGAATTCCAAGCTTGAAACAATGCAACCTATGTCAGGTTTGGCTTACAAATACACACTTTCACACTTTCACCTACTGATTTCCAGATCATGCTGACAGTACTAATGTATATCCTATCTAGAGTGTAGATCCACCTATAATAATCACCCCAAGTCTGGAAAGTCAGTCTCCTATTAGTGGATCATAGTTTAGAACTTTTGTCCAACTACTGATTAGAAATCTTAAAGACTGAGAATAAAATTAGCTCATGAGTTACACATAATGAAGTTGAAGTTTCCCTTAGGAAGAAATGACACTTCCCATGGACTGGAATCTTTTTTTTTTTAAACAAAATGTAATGGTCCAAAGGCTTACATTTCTAACCCTACATTTAGGAGGTAAGATCAGAAGAGGCAGGCTTGAAACCAACCTGGGCATGGAAATTCAGAATATACCCCAAAACAAAAGCCAAAATAGAGTGGTGGCTCAAGCAGTAGTGTGAAAGGCAAACAACATCAAGCTCCCAGACCTGAATTTGGCTGGCTTTTATACTAGCAGTTTTTTTACAAGGGAATGGACTGGAATCTTATACCTAAATAACATAGTCAAATGTCTACTAAAATAAAAGCACTTGATCTTCCAAATAAAAGTGACCTTTGCTCACCCAAGGACATTAGGTTGTTATAAGTTTCCAGCATTACTTCTCTATGAAGGGTCCTCTGACCAGGATCCAGATCCTGCCACTCCTTCCAGGTAAAGTACACAGCCACATCATCAAATGACATCAGCTTCTGTAATGGCACATTTCCATCAAGAAATTAGACCTGGGTCAAGAGAATTCCAATCTGGAATGTCATTATCCTGCAGGTAGGCTTTTGTCTTACATAAAATGTTTGCAGCTGGCTATGTTATCTTTTCACTGGGAAAATTAAATAGCAAATTAGAAATATTTGACAATACATAAACCTGGCCACTAAAATACACAGATTTGCAGGGCACTGGTGGCTTATGCCTGTAATCCTAGCTATTGAGGAGGAAGAGCTCTGCGGATCAAGGTTCATGGCCAGCCCAGGCAGGAAAGTCCATGAGACACTTATCTCCAATAAACCACCAGAAAACTGAAAGTAGCACTGTGACTCAAGTGGTAGAGCACTCACCTTGACCTGAAGAGCTGATGGACAATAACCAGGCCGAGAATTCAGGCCCCAAGACCAATACAAAGTTACAGATTCCCTAATGCATGCAAACACATTTCTGCTGCTAGCAATAGAGACAAGATAAAAATTCTAAGGAGACATTAATCTGGCATGATGACATTAAGTCTAAGGTGGTGTCTAAAAAATTATATTATTATTTTTGATAAAATTTTAGTATATATCAGTAGGTAACAATGAATTAAACAAATATTTTCTCTGCATTTACATTTATTGCTTCACCATAAATCCTATTTAGACCTTCTATTAACAAGTACTCTCATAAGCAATCAGAACACATTCAGGATATCACATGGCATACAAAACATAGAACATTACTAGATCAAAGAAAAGCAGTGTCCACATGAATGTTAAAAAACTGTAACAGTACTCCAGAAAGTAGCTAATGATTTATTGGGCCCTTAAAAGATTTGATTTAGTTCCCACATAAAAATATCCTAGGTTAACCATGTTTGGTTTAAATACTAAATATTGAAATCTGGTCTTAGATACCCTGATATTTCTTCCTATGTAAAAAAGAACTGGTACAATGAAGGTTTGTAAACTTTACCTACATTCTACAACACAAAATATATGTGGGAGGGGAATAAAATATACCTTGAGAAGATTTTCATTTTAATAAGCCTTCATGGAAGGTGGAGGCAAATAGATAGACTCAAAGAACACTCAAGGTGACAAAAATGATAAATATGACCAAATGCTCAAATGTGTTAAATATTCCTGAGTCATTTCTCCAGTAGATCCCTAAAGATATATTTCTACTTTTGTTAGTTAATAGTGAAATTCTTCAGAGATCAAAATCAATTCCTAGCAAATATCTGTGAGATTTTACAACAAATGGTATTTCTAATAGAGAAAAACTCATCACTGTATTATTTTTTTTTATCAAAACTACCTATCTTATACTGGCAGTGAAT
Organism: Dipodomys spectabilis; assembly: GCF_019054845.1. Classification (NCBI taxonomy): domain Eukaryota; kingdom Metazoa; phylum Chordata; class Mammalia; order Rodentia; family Heteromyidae; genus Dipodomys; species Dipodomys spectabilis. Next base: position 2,629,609 of record NW_024870904.1, on the reverse strand, counting down.
GAAAATATTTAAAAGTAGTGGGATGGAAAAACAAAACTGAATACCACTACAAATGAAGTTAGACCAAAGATAACAGAATCAGGTGAAATCAAATTTTCTTGTAGTTTATCAGTTGGAGGAAGGATGTACTTTTCTGTGTGGAACTCTGAAGTTGAGCTGAAGGGGAAAAGGTTTGAGAGGTTGGAATTCCAGCCTGACAGCACTGAGAGAACTGAGAGCTGGCCGCAGAAGGGTTAAAAGAGAATTCTGGAGATGGTTAAGAGATTGGAGTTCCGGCCTTTTCCTTACTGTTGGAAAGATAGCATCTGAAACTGAGCTGCTGTTCACCTTGAAGGCTAGGTAAGGTGAACTTCATGTCTGCATTTTCTCTGGGCGCCAGTCTTCTGTCTCAGGAGAATAAGGAAACATGTTTTCTTCACAACCTGTTGTGGCTCAGATTGTAATATTAATATAGATACTTCAGTTTTGCATGTTATCAATGGTAATCTTCCCTGTGTGAACTCAAGGAACTATGCTTGCTTGCTGGCAACCAGAGGCCAAGTGCCAGAGAGGCTTCAGAACCCTGGTTTCCCCTAAGTCTATCTGTTTATGTTTTTGTGTTTCCCTAATTTTCTTTGTTTCTGGAATCCTGTAGAACTCTCTAGGCAACAATTTTCCTATACAGTGGGTATGAAAAATGTCAATCTTAAGAGCCATGTCAGCAACATAAAGCTGATCACTAAGAAAAACCAGTTCCCAGATAGATCATTGAAGAAAAGAAAAAACTGAGGAAACAGAGAATGAGAAAAGTAAGAAAAAATGATTCAAAGATAGATACAAAGAGAGAGAAAGAGAAAAATAACCAACAAAAGTGAGTAGAAAACCAAAAGTAGAGAGAGATTATAGAGGAAAGAAATCTTGTGAGGATACTTTAGAAAACAAACAAGATTTTGAAAAAAGAACATAAACTTTAGCAACAAATATAGCCTCAGCTTCAAGTAAGACCAAGACCATGAAGTAGTCCAAGAAGTATATATGGAGAGTAATTTAAGTACATATAGGTTAATCATTCCTTAAGAACACACAAAGGTGCGTATGACCACACAATTTCAGCAATTCCAGGAAAATTTCATTGAGATAGTTTAATGTTACTCATGAGAATGAGATCTGGTTGCAATCTACCCTTCACTTTCCACGAGATGTAACCTGCTCAGTGGCACTACATCAGGTAACAGGTATGACTACATGTTATGACAAGTTGAAACCTAGACATTCTGAAGCCAATCTGAATTCAATTTAGAAAGAATATAACCATTTAATCTGCTAAACCTACAAGTAATCTTTATCTCCTAATCTACAAGCCATCTTTTTCTGATTTATGAATACATTCCGGAGGCTGAATCTGTGTGGTTGGTATTGTTTGTAATTCTTGGAAATCTTTAGGTTCATATAATGGAATGGAAAACAAATGAGAAATACAAAAACTCACCAGAGATCCATTCATTCTGTCTTGCTGCTGACAATGAACAGAAGACTCTAGAAGCACGGCTGGGATATAAGGCAAATGACACATTCAGAAATGAATCTGTGAGATTTGGGGTCCAGACTTTTCTCTTGCAAACATGATACATGGGCTGCAAAACCATAAAGCTGTCTTAGAAGAATCTTTAATGTCTCAGGCAGAGCATTAAAGTTTCCAAGAAACACAAATGCAGTCCATTTCCTGACAGATAGGTATTATTAAACCAACTATTTTCTATGTTTATGTACACATTAAATTCGAAAAAATGAATGTTCCCACAAATATTATTGAATACTTGAAAGCAAAAACATATCACATTTCCACTAAAAGTATTTATTACTGAATATACTTCGGTATGTAGGAACTGCTTTTTTTAATGCAAAGGTATCCTAGGAATCCATTGGAATTTGTGTTCTACCTCATTCATTTACATATTTTAACACCAGGGAAAGCATGTATGATGTAGCACAGTAGTTTTCACCCAATTTAGAGAAAAAATGTCTACAGAATATATTTCTTGTGTTATAATATTTCAACAATGGTTGTCAAATGGCACATTTCACTGTACCCATTGCACACCTATGCAATGACTTGCAGTTTCCATTTAACATGCTTTGGCCAAAGGGACATGAGTAAAGATGAGGCAAACCCAGGTTTGAGAAGTCCCTAATGTTCATTTCCCTAAACAGTCTTGGAAAGAACCCTGACCATCCTAAAGACACAACATAAAATACTCCATATAGGAGTGACACACCTGAAGATAAGCAACACCTACAAAGCATACAACCTTGAGTAAGACATATTACCTCAAGTTTTCTTCAGTGATTTTTCTTTTAAGGCCAAATTTCCCTGACCAAAACTTTCTTTACTACCAGGCACAACCAACCAATAAGAGCTAGCATTAGCAAATCCTTAGATGGGACATTTAACATAAGTTGGCACACTAAAAATCATAGTGGTAACAGGCTGAATAAACTATCAAGAAGAGGATTAGGGATTACTAAATTAATAGATACTTTGTCATAACAATTACCCCACCATCCCAAACCACAGCCTCAGGTACCCTCTCATAACATGGCTCTGGCTTATTCGTCAGTCCAGCGCATCACAATTCCTGGAAATTAGTTTAAATCTTGCAACAACACAAAGTGATTGACAGTGGTATAGGAAAGAGTACCAGGTGAATCTGGAGCTAAGGGAAGTAGCAACAATTTTTGTAATAGGCAAGGGAAGCTAGCAACATCTTCCCCTTGCTGTGCTTTTCTTCTACTTCCCTTTAGGGTCTCTCAGCATTGACAAGGTCTGTCCATTTAGGATGGAGATTCCTATTCATATTGTGCTCTGCTTCAAACATTGCTAGGCTTCGTTCCTAAAAATACAGGACCAGCACTCACTACTCCAATATCCCATGTACAACTTTCTCTAGAAAGAGGGTCATGTACAAATACTTGTGAGCTCAACCCAGGAGATTAAAAACTCAAGCCAAACAGATTAAATTATCTCCAGGAGAAACAACACAGAAGCCCCAAATACAACTGCAATGTAAGAGGACTCAAGGCAGGCACACACCTCACAATTTCACTAGAATACTTCCTGTAATCCTCTTACACCTGGGCAAAGCAAATAAAGTCACATGGGTTAATAGAAGAATCCCTTGGTCTTGGAGTACAAATGTACAACTTTTGGGCTCTCCTCGTCTGGACAATGACCCAGCTTACTCTCAGACATTTGGAAACCAGGTTCTTGCATATGAAGGCCCAGAGGCTACTAGCAGCACAAACTCCTGAACCTCATGCAAATTATCAACCCCAGACTAGAGAAAAGCATGGAGAGGGAAGTAGGCGCTTTGGCTCAAGTATAAAGCTCTCCCTCTGAGCTGAGGAGCTCAGCAATGCTGCTTGCAGGCCCAAAGTTCACGCCCCACCAAAGAAACAGAAACAGAAAAACAAACAGAAACTAGTGGAGGGGAGACTCCCGCGGCAATCACACAGTTCCTACCTGACATCAGTTCCAAAGCCTGAGATTCCTTCAAGTTACAGCTCCCAAGCTCCACTGCACAGAGCTGGGCGCCAGCCTCCTGGCTCCCACCTGTGGAAGGCCAAACTGTACTTCAGGGAACTTCCAGCAGCCAGGCAAAGGAAAAGAATCCGGAAGAGGCAGACTTAAAACGCCCGTGGTGGGCGGGGAGACGCTTGCGCAAAAGCATCTTCTGCCCCACGTCCACCCTCCAAAAAACAAAATAACCCAGGACTTTCAAAGAAAATATCCTCCTTGGTGACTACAATTCCCACAATGCTCCGTGCCACCCTGCTACACACCTAGGAACAAGTGTGCTCTTGTGCATTGGGACTTTTCTCTCCCTGCTGTGGGAGTTAAGCTCTGTTTCTTCTTGAAAACCACTGTTTCCTCTTGAAATACATAAGACCAACCAGAAAATGGATATATATGGGGAGAATTGGATACATTGGCTTTTTGATTCTTAGTTCTAATAATGAAATTGAGGTTATGAGACTGCATTGCTTATACCTTTCTGTTTATTCAATGCCTGTGTTCTGCTGAATGTAAATTATATCTCTGTTTTGTCTTAAATTTTTTTAATATATCCCCTCCTACTTTACAAAGATATTGCCGGGCGCCGGTGGCCTAAATCCTAGCTACTCAGGAGGCTGAGATCTGAGGATCCCTGTTCAAAGCCAGCCCACCCAGGAGAGACCATGAGACTCCTATATCCAATAAACCACTAGAAAACCGGAAGTGGTGCTGTAGCTCCAGTGGGACAGCGCTGTCCTTGAGCTGAGGAACAGAGGGACAAGCGCCCAGGCCCAGAGTTCAAGCCCCACAACCACCAAAAAAAAAAAAAAAAAGATATTCACAACCATAAACTTATACCTGTGTCATTTGCCATTGCTGTAATGAAAACACTGGCATAAAATATTAGATTGTTAGGTGAGTATGCAGCATAATACTTCTGGTGATTTGGATTTCACAAAATCTAACAATTTTCCAGAAACTCCCCAATTCTATCTATTAAATCAAATGAATTTTTGTTTTTGTCTGAATTTTGCATTTCATTTAAGGATTTTATGTTTTCTTCTGTTGTTGGTCCTATGGCTTGAACTCAGAACTTGGGCACTGTCTGTGAGCATTTGCTGTGCTCTATTTGAATTTCCTTTAAGAATTTGTTCAAGTAAGTAGTGAAAAGTTTCCTCACAGGGATTCTTATGAACATGGCACATTACCTCCATTTCCCTTCAAAGAGATAGTGGTTTAGGGTGTCAGGGATGAATGCAGGAGGGATAGAAGAGTGATGTTGAGACTAGGCTATGTTGATGTGAAGTTTAATCACTTGCAAACCAGTCTGATTTTGTCTTTTCATATTTGCATGTGAAAATCTCTTTAAACTTCTTACCTCTCTGATCCTAACAGTTCCTCTCAGTAGCTTTAGGCTACACATCTAAGTGACCTCAGACTTGTCTTCTCAGACCTTATCAATTAAAATGTGCAAAAAATATTTTGTCTCCTGCCACATTCCCATCAGAGCTCAAGCAAGGCTCTGGGAGCCAATGGGATGATAATTAAGGAGACAGAGAGATGGCTGATGACACAGTTCAGCTATATTTCTCAAATGCTTGAGTAATATTGGTCTAGACACACTGTACCCAAAAGTACAAACAGCACACATCTTTCCTCATTCTATTTCAATACATCTTTTCCACCCAAGCCTCCAGACAGTTAAAGCCCCAGGCCAAAAAGCTAGAACACACACTTCCTCAAACCAAGAAAGGGCAAGGACTTGCAGTGCTGAGGGTGGGAGTCAATGGCCCTGAAGCCTTTGCTCACATTTTGTCTGCTCCTGGCAGGCACCCCAGGGTCTACAACAGTCTCCCTCTCTCTTATCAAAGAACCTACCCTTGTCTCTTACATGTTTATTGGTATTTTTTGTAATCCCTTCCATAAAAAATAATTGGGAAAGATTGGATTGGAAACTTTCACTTTTGATTTTAGTTCTCCAGTGTATGGGTTCAACATGTCTCTATTGTGGACCAGAACTATTCCTCATGAAAATGGGAATCAAAGAGCATATTTGAATGTATAGACTTCAACTTAAAAGCACCTCTAACAATATAAAGAAAAAATAATTTCATTCTTTAAAACTAAATTCCTGGGAAGTTGCACTGTGGCTCAAGAGGTCGAGCGCTCACCTTGAGCTGAAGAGCTGAGGGATAAGTGCTCAGGCCCAGAGTTCAAGCCCCACAACCAAAAAAAAAATCCTCCCTAAAACTAAATTCCTGAGAGACAAAGATGTAAAACTGGGGTGCTTCCAACAGTACCTGTGAAAGGTAGTTTTCTTTTCTTTTCTTTTCTTTTTGTTGGTCATGGGGCCTGAACTCTGGGCCTAGGTACTGTTCCTTGGCTCTTCAGCTCAAGGCTAGTGCTCTACCACTTAAGCCACAGTGCCACTTCTGGCTTATTCTGCTTATGTGGTGCTGAAGAATCGAACCCAGGGCCTCATGCATGCAAGGCAAGCACTCTACCTCTGAACCATCTTCCCATCCCTGAAATATAGTTTTCATGGTTCAAGCCTACATTTATGATGAATTTCTTTATTCCTTTATCCTTTTGTTTTGTTTGGTTTGGTTTTTGGTTATGCCACTTGAACTGTGAGCCTAGGAACCATCCCATAGCCCTTCAGCTCAAGACAAGTGCTCTACATTGTGAGCTAAAGCACCAATTCTGGTTTTCTGGTTTTTATTGGAGATAAGTGTCTCACAGACATTGCTGCCCAGGCTGACTTTGGACTGCGATCCTCAGGTTTCAGCCTTTTGAATAGATAGGATTAAAGACATGAGGTACCAGCACCCAGCTTGCATTTCTTTTCTTTTATGTCCCAGCCTTGGGGCTTGTACTCAGTGCGTGGATACTGTCCCTAAATTTTTGCTCCAAACTAGCACCCTAGTACTGGAGCCACAATTCCACATTCGGCTTTTATTATGTATGTGGTACTGAGGACTTGAACCAGAGCTTCATACATGTTAGGTAAGTACTCTACCACTGTTGCGGGACAGCCACAACACCAACAGTGCTCTGGAAGGGCAATGGGATGATAATGGAACAGACTGAGAGAAGGCCAATGATGAATCTCTCTTTATTCCAGCTATAACCTTAGCTATAGACACTTTCCAGATTGGTCCAGTGCTTGCATCACATTGTTCTAGTACTCACTGAGTCAACAAGTGCATACCATATGCATCTTTCCTCATTCTAGTTCAACCTTTGTCCAACAAACTCCTAGAGGTAAGGCCCTAGGCCCAGAAGCTAAAAGGAACACTCCCTCCTACAAAAAGGACAAGTACTTATAGCCCTGAAGGTTGGAGTCCATGGTTGTGGAGCTTTTGCTCACACCTTGCCAGCTCCTGGCACCTCTGGGTCTGCACCACTTCCCCCTTTTTCATTTTGTAAATTGAGCAAGTGTCTATCAGCCTGAACCTGGAAAATCGGCAGATCATCCATCTCAGGAAGAATGGAAGAAAAAAAAATACCAAAACAATAAACAGGAAAATGCCTAAGAAATAGCAAAAAGAGTGCTATTTCCCCAGGCGAATCCCTGCAGGTAATGGAGAACTGATACAGCTAAGCCTGCATGGTGGAGCGACCAATACCAGATATCTGACCCTGAAGCTGCATAATGCCTAAGTTTAAATGATCACAGGGCAACATTCCTCAAATATGTCACTGGATATTGGTACAAGTCATATTTCCATCATATTTAAGAGGAGTAACACAGATGTACTGACAATTAGCATGACACATCATTTTTAACTGGCTCTTTAGCAGGTTTATGTGATCATCAACATACATCATTGCTGTTTCCAAATCATAAAACATATCGCAATCATTTTATCTACTCCCACCTGAATATCAAGGGTACCATGAACATTTCAAACTAAAGTATTAACATGCTTTTCTGTATATATGGTTTCTACAAGGATCACAGGAGAAGCAGTAGCACTAGCAATAAGAGTCTGGGTAGCAATCATGTGGGCAACTAATATTCCCCAAAATCGGCAGCAATGGCTAAGAGTCCCCTGAACCTCAATAGCAAACCGAGACTCAAACTTATTATACCATGGTTCTATCAACTGAACATGCAATGTAAGTTAAGGGGATTGCATAGTAAGCTAGGATTACTCATGCAGTTAGTGAGAACATAATTGTTCCTGCAAGAGGCATGAAACACCACCCCACCCTGGAAAACCATACCCAGCCCAAGTACTAGCATGTATGGATACATAACACAAGCTTGCACAGTAAATGATACAAAACCATGAAACAGGACAGGTCTCTGAAACAGAGGAATGGGATGGTGAGAGGCATTAGTTCAAATAGGCCTCATGGCAGCAGTCAGGATCAAGTTGTCAGGGTGAGCTTGTCCACACAAACTGACAAACATGGGAGCCAGCAAGCTACCACTGATCACATCACTCCTCTGAGACCAGTCCTACCTTACATACTGGGAGACTCCTACCACCAGACCAGTGGACAAGATGTGAAATCCACAGGCCCTCCAGGGTGATGGATCATCACAACCATGGGAATCGCTGGGCATAGTGGAACCCAAGAGGGATGCACCACATCTCCTGCCAAAGGAATTCTACAAGTGTTATGCATAAGCTCCATCTTTTTCCCTTGGTTCACCTTTTCCTCCAGAGGAAGTCAGAACCATAATCTATCCCTGAATACCTTACCATACTTGTACCTTCTACCTCCGGATCTGCAATAGTCAATAACTGTGATCAATGAAGTAAAGGATATATTATTTTTATAGTAATGAGACTTACGTCTGTGAGCAATGAACAATTCAAAAATAATGTAGGAAGTAAATTCTATTTATACTAGTACAATAAACATAAAACTTAGAAATGAATGTCTGAAAAATGTAACCAAGAACAATGACAACTATGGGACACAGCTAGTCTAGGAAGCAGCCATTTTTACCTGACCCTTATGTCCTTGCCTCTCAGGAACTTACTTTTAACTTTTACAGAAATAAAGAATTATTTTTCCTTCATATTTTATAGGTGCTCCAGTGTTGCCATCTATACATCCAAATGTGCCTCATGATCTCCATTTTCATGAGGAATAGCTCAGGTCCTCTAAAAGAGGGATGGAAAACCCTTACCCTGGAGGACTGAATATCAGGCATGAAAATTTCCTACACAATCCTTCCCAATCATCATGTGGGGAAAGGATCATCAACAATCACAACAAACCCTTAAGAGACAAGCTTAGGATGTCTGATATGAGGAAGGGAGGCAAAAGATTTATTCCACAGTGTAATGGATACAGTCTGAGAAGACAAGTCTGAGGTCCCCTAGATATGTGGGTTAGACTTGCTGACAGGAACTTTTAGGTTCAGAGAAGAGGTAGAAAATCAAAACAAAATAGGATATGCAAAACAGAAAAGTAAAATCAGACTGGTTTGGAGCAAGTAATGAAGCTTCACATGAACCTGGACCTGCCCTGAACTCTACCTCCTCCCACATTCATTCTGATCTACCTAGACAACCATTTTTTTTTTTAACAGTCTTGGAGGAGGAGTACCATTTTCTAAGAAACCCCTGGAAGGATACTTTTCACTAGTCCCCTGAAGCAATTAATAAAAGAAAGGCAAGTACAGCACCGCAAATGCTCACAGACAGTGCTCAAGCTCTGAGCTCAAGCCACAGGACCAACAACAAAACGAGGGAAAAAAAACTTTTCAAGGAAAGGCAAATTTCAGACACAAATAACCAAAAACTCCTTAAAATTTCATAGATGGAATTTGGGAATGTCTTGGAAAGTCATGAGTAGATTTTGAGAACTGTATTTAATTCAAAGATTATAAAGTATATCTGTCTTTAAATTCTGTTTTTTTATTCCAATATATATATAATAATATATATATATATAATATGTATATATTAGAGCAGGGAAAGAGGATGCCATAATCAATCAGTTTACTGTCTGCAAGTACTTTTTTTTTTTTGATCAATCTTGTGGCTTGAACCCAGCCTGAGCACTGTCTCTGCGTTTTTCAGCTCAAAGTGAGCTCTCTACCACTTGAGCCACAAGGCCACTTCCATTGTTTTGGTAGTTACTTGGAGATAAGGCTTATGAACTTTCCTGCCCAGGCTGGTTTTGAACTGGGATCCTCATATCTCAGCTTCCTGAGACCTAGGATTACAGGCATGAGCCATTGGCACCCAGCTGCAAATACCTTTGTAAAGTGAGAAAGGAGATATTCAAAACTTTAAGGAAAAACAGAGACATAATTTACATTCAGCAGAACATACTTTTTGAACAAAAACATATAAAAACTACGTAGTTTCATATCCTCAATTATATTAAAAGAACTAAGAATTAAAAAGCCCAATTACGCAATGCTCCTAATACATTTGTGTTTTAAATTGGTCTCACAGTATTTCTCTTGGTAAACTGAATTTTCAAGAAGAAACTCACCTATGTTTCTGCAGCTGGAAGAGAAAGGTCCCCATGCATCCTTGCGCACTTAGGACCAAGTGCCTTGTGCCAGTCAAAACCCTGTAACAAGCCCACTTCCTCTAGGTGAATTGTGCATTGCATTCTGGGAATTGTAGTTTCTATTGGGGCATAGATACTTTGAAAGTGTGTGGGGGGAGGGGGAGGGGATGGGGTGTGGAGGGAGGAAGATGCCCAGTCCCTCCTTGCCCACTGTTGGTGTTTTTATTTTGCAAATTCAGGTTACTTTGCTTTTCCCTTGCTGCTGGAAATGCTCTGAAGTACAGCTCTGCAATCCATAGTCAGCCATGGTTCCAGAATCTTTATTCATTTTCATCAGCAAGAAAGAATGAAAGGATCTCTAGTGAGATTCTTTTATTTCTCACTTTGTTTGACATTCCGTTTTATGAACCAAAGGGCACCAAGATTGAAGAAAAGAAAAAAAAAAGATTTAGTTTCAGGAACATGTTTCTAAAAATGCTAAAGATGTAGCAAAGCGCGGGTGGCTCACAAGTGTAATCCAAGCTACTCAGGAGGTGAGAGCTGAGGATTAGGGTTCAGAGCCAGCCCGAGCAGGAAAGTCTGTGAGACTCTTTTATCCAATAAACCATTAGAAAAATGGAAGTGGCGCTGTGGCTCAAACTGTTGAGCGCTCACCTTGAGCTGAAGAGCACAGGGACAGCACCCAAGCCCAGAGTTCAAGCCCCACAATGGACAAAAAAAAAAAAAAAAAAAAAAAACAACTAAAGATGGCTTGGAGATTTAGCAGATTATAATATCTGACATTCCAAGTTAAGTGCAGATATGCTTGTTTGTTTCTACTTTTTCTAGTGTGAGAGAAAGTTGTCCCACTAGTTATGTGATTCAGTGACACCTAGGAGATGACTTCTCATGGAGGGTGAAGGATGACTAGCAACTGTTCAGACATCACATCCTCATATGTAATATTAAACTATCCTAATGAAATTTTACTGGATTTGCTGAAATAGTGTGGTCAAACATAACTTCAAATATTCTACAGGACTGAGTGAGCTTTAAGTACTTCAATTAATCTCTGTAAATACTCTTGGACTGTTTGTGGTCTTTGTTTTACTTGAAACTTAGGCTGAGTTTGATGGTATTTATAGAAATCTCTGTTTTTCTCTATGGTGCTCTCATAGGCGTTCTCTTACCTATTTTCCCAATTCATTCTATTTTTCATGTTTACTAGCTTTCTTTCTTTCTTTTGCATTATATTTATTTATTGTGAAAATACCATACAGGGAGGTTACAATTACATGGGCAAGATAGTGAGTACATTTCTTATCAAGCATTGTTGCCTTCCACTTTGTTTCTCTTTACCAAACCTTCTTTCTTTTTTATTTTTCAGTCGTAGGTCTGGAACTCTGGGCCTAGGCGCTATACTTAAACTCTGCAGGTCAAGGCTACTACACTACCACTGGTGCCACATCGCCACTTCCAGTTTTCTAGTGGTTAATTGGAGATAAGCGTCTCACAGATGGTCCTGCCTGGGCTGGCTTTGAACCTCTATGCTCAGATCTCAGCCACCTGAGTAGCTAGGATTACAGGCATGAGCCACCACCATGTGGCTTCACTAGCTTTATTTCTCTCTTTCTTCTCTCATTGTCTATTTTTCTCTCTGTCTCTTTTTCTCTTTCATCCTCTCAGCTTCTCTTTCCTCCATTTTTCTCCTAATTTTACTTTTCTTCAAATGGTTTATCTGAGAAGTAGATTTTCTTACTGATCAGTTTTCTTTTGGTGACGAAGCTCTTAAAATTGACATTTTTCTCACTCATTATACAGGAAAATTGTTGCTAAACATAAAATAATTTGAGTTTCCCAGATTCTATTATCTTTCTCTGGTTTAACCTCACTTGCTGTGGTTCCTGCAGTTTTCCTTTTTCTTCTTGCTCTGCTTGACTATTTGCATTCACTGATATTATAACATAGAAGCTGGTTGTGAAAATAAACAATACAGTGACTATGGTGTCTTTTATTTAGCTTATTTTACTTAAAGTTCATCCCTGCCATAAAATGTAGTAAAGTTTTCTTCCAGTGAACACATTTATTGTTTTACATGCTTCAATGTTTTGCTTATTGTGAGTAGAGTTTGAGAAGTGATTCTCCAAGCATTTATTGTACTCCCTGCTTTATCTGCTGTTGCACACAAGTATAGAAATGCTGGACCATATTCCTATATAATTCTATATTTAGTTCTTTTTAGGACTCTTCGTACCATCTTTGATAGTTTGTTTGTTTGGTTGGTTGATCAAGGGGCTTGAACTCCAGGCCTGAGCATAGACCCTCAGCTCTTTAGCTCAAAGCTAGCCCTCTACCACTGGAGCTACCTGATTTTCTGGTGGTTTTATTGGAGATAAGAATTTCACGGATGTTCCTGCCAATACTGGCTTTGAATCGTGATCCTCAAATCTCAGCCATCTGAGTAGCTATGATTACAGGTGTGAGCCACGGGCGACTAGCTACATCTTTGATAGTATTATATACCCAAGAGAAATGCACCAAGGTTCACATTCTTTTCACATCTTTCCTAGCTTTTTTTAGACTTTGAGAGTATTTTTGTTGTTTTTATTTAAAACTATATCCATACTAGCAGGGATAAAATAGTTATTTTATCAGAATTTTGATTTGAATTTTTCTCATGACTACTGATATTAAACTCCTTTTATATTTTAATGTACTACATGTGTATGTCCTTTTTGGAAAAGTCTCTTCAATCTTTTTCCCATTTTAAAATTAGATTTTTTTGGTGTAGGTGTTTCTAGAAGGATTATCCTTATATTTTCTAATTCATATTGGTTAAAAATCCATTTACAGATATATGCAAATACTTCTCTCATACCATGGTTTTTTTCCTTTATTGGTAGTGTTTTTCAACATACAAGGTTTTTGTTTGTATTTATTAGTCATTTATTTATTTATTTACTTACTTATGTACGTATTTATATATTGTAGGACATGGGGCTTGAACTTTGGGACTGAATGTTGTCCCTCAGCTCTTAGGTTCAAGACTAGCACTCTACCACTTTGGCCACAGCACTACTTCTGGTTTTCTGGTGATTCACTGCAAGGAAGAGTATCACGGCTATAGCTGCCCAGGCTGACTTTGAGACCCGATCTTCAGATCTCACCTTCTTCAGTACCTAAGATTACAGGTGTGATCCACCAGAGACTCACATTGTTTGTTTGTTTCTTTGTTTTTTCCATGATGTACTTTTGGAGTTCTACATATGGGTTACTGTCAAATCTTGCTTTCTTATTTTTTTTTTCCTCTGTCTTGGGTCCTGAACTGTGGGCATGGGTGCTTTCACTCAGCTTTTCAGCTCAAGGAGAGTACATTACAAACTGAAGCAAAAGAACACTTCCAACATTTTTGCTTATGTGGTGCTGAGGATTCAAACACAGGGCCTCATGCATGCTAAGCAAGCACTCTACCACTGAACAATCTTCCCAGACCAGTTACTGTCAAATCTGATGCCATGAAGTATTACTCTCCTTCTCTCTTCTCTGCTTTTCCCTTTCCCTCTGTTCCCCTCCTCTCCACTACTCTCTTCTTCCTCTTTTCCCTAACTTTTTGCTTCCCTTCCCCACCTTCTCCACTCATCTTCTTTTCCCTTTATATCTGAGATGAAGACATGCTAGTATCACTACAGTTAGGTTTCTAACTTAGAAACACATGTAATACACATACTTCATGGTTTTCTTGAGCTACTATTGGAGCTTGAACTGCAGGTCTCACAGTCAGTCAACTTCCTCACTCACTGTTGGCACTATCACTTGAGCCATACCTCTAACCTGTTCATTAGCTGCTTAGTTTGAGTTGTCTATCCAGGCTGGCTTCCAGACCTCAGTTTCCTCCTTACTAGCTCGGCTAAAATGACAGTCTTGAGCCAGAAGTACTTGCCTTGATTTTTCTTACCTCAACATTTAACATTAAGACTTAATTGGATACTACAATGAAACAGTTTATTGTTACTGGTTTATGTAGAGTTAATATGCAACCTAAACTGAAATAGTTTATCTTTCAAATTAAGTGTTGTAATGTGTTTCTAACAATTGTAACTGTTCTAACTGTGGTAGATTTTCTTCACTAAGCAAATCGCTTATGCTGAAGGTATTGTTTTATAATTAATGCAATTTAATGTTGTTGTGGAGGTGATGTATAGAGAGATATAATGATATGAGTGAGGTAAAAATACCCTTCTTTTCATACAGTGTCTTCCATGCCTTCATTCTCTCCCAAACTCTCCCTCCTATCTCTACTCTTGAGTTGTATATTTTACTTTCATCACCCTATTTCCCTCATATTCTATGGCTCTGCCACACCCACCAGAAGATATACATGTGAATACACCATACAAAATTGAAACCAATTTGTTTTTATTTCCCAAGTGAAGAAAATGGCTCCCTTTAATATTGAATAAATCACAATGATAGCATACATATATTTTTTACATATCCATTCTAGTTTCCTTCTGTTTGTTTTACTGTTAGATAATTAGAAACTTATTGTTGGATTTTATCCTGTACTTATGTCATATTTGTCATACTGATTTCTAGACAATTTCTCTTCAGATCTATTCTCAGTGTGTCTGTCTTGGTAAACAAAACAGCTTAGTGCTTTATAAGCAGCATTTAGTAAAGATAATGCCATCCATGTGTGTGTTTCTAGTGACCATTTGTCTAGTTAGGCAGTCATTAAGATGAATATTACTTCTCCAATCATAATGATAGATTAAAGAAATTATCATTTTTTGGCCTTTTAATCATGTCTTTGTAGACTTTGGTTTTCAGCATAGAACTTTTCAGCATACAGATTTATAATTTGCCTGTTATTATCAATGCTCTGTATCTGTGGTAACACAATTTGTGCTGAGGTTCTTTTCCTTTCCTATTATGACTACTTGTATTTTTTAGTGTTGATTATTGCTTATGGTATGTTTATATTGATTTACTTTTATTTCTTGATAATTAATGTATGTCTCTTTGGCTTATTGAGTTTTTTGAGTATGTTTTCTTCTGTTCAAATCAGACAGTACCTGGTATAGTTACTATTTTTATATTACAATATTAACATTCTTTCATTTTAGTGATTACTTTGCTATTTATTATGTTTGTCTCATCTGATATGTATTTCTGAGTTTGCTTTCATGTAACCTGCACATATCCTTCTATACAGTGCAAATCACCTCTAATATAATCTCCAGGGAACCTTCTATACACTGTAAATCACCTCTGATACCTATTACAATTTAAATCCTACTAAATAGTTGTTACAATGCAATGTTCATTGGATAATGCCAGTTTTTTCAAAGATTCCATGTTTACTATTGGTGCCATACTTTGTCAAGTCTTGGGTTCTGTGGTTTGTTGAATCTGTGCAACAAACAAATATGTAAGACCTAACATATTCCTTTGAAAATGCTACTGTAGGGGCTGGAAAGGTGGCTCAGTGGAGAGTGCTTGCCTTGCATGCATGAGGCCCTGGGTTAGGTTGCTCAGCACCACATTAATAGAAGAATCTGGAAGTGGTGCTGTGGGTCCAGTAGTAGAGCAGTAGCCTTGAGCTGAAGAGCTGAGGGACAGAGACCAGGCCCAGAGATCAAGCCGCGTGAATGATGAAAAGAAAAAACATACCACAAATAACATAGTGCATATAATAATATTTAAAGGTGCTGGACACAAGTGTCTCATGGTAGTAAACCTGAGACCTGAGGATTGAGATTTCATCCAGCCCTTTCAGAAAAGTCAATGAAACTCTTATCTACAATTAATCACCTAAAAATCCAGAGGTAGAAATTGATAGATGGCTCCAGTGATAGATCCTTAAGATAAAATGGTCAGGGACAGCACCCAGACAATGAGATCAATACCTAATATTGGTATATTTTACTGTGTTATATAGAAATAAATGCTGCTTTCCAAAGGGGATGGAATTGTGCAAAAATGCATATTGTTCAACAAGTAATGAAATCAATGAAATCAATTGAGTAATCAGTCAAGTAATAAAATCAATACCTGGCTTATGTAACTTTGACATACATTTATACATCTATGTATATAAATATACATATATATACACACACATATGTACATATACATAGATGTATATATTTATATATACATAGAGGTATATATGTTTACACATATGTATATATTATGATATACATACATATGTATATGTATGTACATACATATGTATATGTACATATATATGCATATATAGACATATAGATATATGTATGTACAGATGTATATGTATATATATATTACCTTTACAATAATTTTTTTGGGGTGGGTCTGGTCGTGGGGCCTGAACTCGGGGCCTGGGCCATGTCCCTCAGGTCTTCAGCTCAAGGCTAGCACTCTACCACTTGAGCCACAGCGCCATTTTCAGCTTTTTATTTTCTTTTTGCTTATGTGGTACTGAGGAATTGAACCCAGGGCCTCAGGCATTCAAGGCAAGCACTCTACCACTGAGCCACCTTCCCAGCCCCCACAATAATTTTTATAAGAATGCAAAAACAACAGAAACATAGAATAAGTTCTCCTATGGATGTAGGTAGCATTTGGAGCCCGGAGGGTGAGCACACACAGTAAAGGAGGTGAATATGGTTTAAAAAAAAAAGTGTGTGTGTGTGGGGGGGGGGGGGGTGTTTATCAATGAAACTTGCTGACACTGGGTTTTTTGTTTTCATTTGCTCATTTGTTGTTATTGTTTGACATTCCTGGGGCTTGAACTCAAGGTGTGGAAACTGTTCCTGAATTTCATTATTCTGAAGGCTACCACTCTCCCACTTGAGCTACAACACCAGTGCTTCTAGGGGTGTTTGGTAGTTTTTGTTGTTTGTTAGGTATTGAGATATCAAACTTAGTGCTCCATGCATGGTAGGCAAGCACTTTATCACTAAGCCACATTGCCAGCCCCAACCATACTATTTTCAGAAAGGAGACAGGGCTGGGAGTGTGGCTCAGTGGTAGAGTGCTTGCCTTGCATACATGAGGCACTGGGTTCCACTCCTCAGGACCACATCAGCAGAAAATTCATTGTGACTTCTCACCAATTAAATGCCAGAAAACTAGAAGTGACATTCTGGCTGGAAGTGGTAGCATGCCAGCCTTTAGTGAAATGCCTAGGGAATATGCCAGGCCCTCCCTGAGTTTAAACCCCACAGCCAACAATTAAAAGAAAAAAGAAACAATTATGAACAAACAAAAACCTAAAAACTTGCTCATTGCCTTTGTTCTTCTATTTTTCTTTGTTCTTGTATCTGTATACTTCATATCATTCCATTTTCTACTTTCTTCCTTTCACTTTGGGGGATTGAACCTTGGGACTTGCACATGGAAGGTGGATACTCCATACCAACCTATTCTTTCTTTTTTAACATAAAAAGTCTACTTATAGTACAAGCAAGGTAGCAAAGTGGTATGGTGCTTGCATCGCATGAATGAGGAGCTGGGTTCTATTCCTCAGGTCCACATGCACAGAAAAATCTGGAAGTGGTGCTGTAGCTCAAGTGATAGAATGCTACACTTTAGCAAAAGCAGCTCCAGGACAGCACCTGGCGTCTGAGTTCAAGCCTAAGGAGGAGCAAAACAAAAAGTCTGCTCATTTAAATTAGTCAATGCTTCCCCTGCAATTTAAAAGACAAACTTACAAGTGCCCTTTTAGATCGGGAGATCTTAACTACTTGATCCAAGCAGGACTCAGGGTTTCCACAGAATACGATATAAAATTCATAACATCATATTGACATAGGCAAAGGTCCTTTTGCAATCACTTGGTAAAGGACTGTTTACCTATCATTCTGTAAACCACATCCAAATGCTTCCACTAAAAATTTGGAAGAATGCATTGTTTGCACAGATCATATTAGTGGTCCTCAGGTTGAATTCAGGGACAAAATTAGTGAGGCTTCCTTTACCTTCTATACCAGATGCCTTTTTCTATCACTGATTTTTCACCTTAAAGTCTTGCTTCTTTGGGCCCTTCAACACACTAATTTTATACTTACATATCACAAGTAGCAAACAAGATAGACACATATGACCAGATCCATCTTTTTATTGGCTAAGAAACCATATTCATGAAGCTTTTGCATTGGATGGCCTACAAATACTACCTTTCTAATTTCAGCCTCCTGAGTAGCTAAGATTCCACACATGAGGGAGTGTCATTGCTCATTTTTAATTGCAGGTTTTATATTAAAAGAAAGAAAGGGTACTTTACCAACTCAGTGAGCAGTAAGTCCCTTAAATTTTGAGCTCAAGCAAAAGTATTTGCCAAATGATAATATTGAATGACACCATCCCCACTCAACACGATGAGAGGATGAGAAATGTTGGCTCAAAGAAAGCTGAAGAGTGAGGGATGGTTTCTCATCACAGCTAGCTTACCTCTGCCATGAAGGATTTCTCTGTATAATTTACAGAGGTTTTCTGACAAAGATTTTCCTACATTGGGCTTCTTTCCTGGGTGAATGTTCTAATACTTGCTGAAGGTTGGCTTCTGGTTGAAAGACTTCCTCTCATGTTTATATTTACAGAGATTCTGTCATGTGTCCAGGTCTCTGATACCTGTACAGATGGGACTTCGGGAAAAATGTTTTCTATACTCATACTTTCTTTCCTGTCTCTGCTCTCACATATGCTGAATACTCAGTTCTGATTGAAAGTCATTTCACATATGTTCTATGCACTACTTTCTTTTCTCCTATGTGAGTCAGTTCTCTGATAATCATGAGGTATTTCTTTCTGATCAAAGGATTTCCACATTTGCAATATTTTTCATTTTATTTTATTTTTTTGTGAACATATTGTACAGAGGGGTTACAATTACATGGGCAAGATAATGAGTACATTTCTTATCAAGCATTGCAGCCTCCTCCTTTGTTTACCCTTCACATCCCTTCCCAGCCTCCCCCCGCCCCACCACCCTATTCTCCCCCCCCCCACCAAAGTTGTAAAGTTCATGTTCGACATGACAACTTGTACTTCTCATTGTTGCAAAGGGTCCACCTGTATGCTTAAATGACTTGTTCTTCCCCTTCTCCTCCACAAATTATACCGACATCAAATATAGTGAAAGCAGGGATTATACTGTGGGGGAGGGAAATACAAAGCAACAAAGAAATAATCTTATAAATGCATTAGAAAGAAATGCATGAAAGAAAAAAAAACATTTAAATACATAGCTAAGGGTTCATTTTCTTAACACCACATTATCTGACCTTTTCTGCTTGACTCATACATACACTAGATATGGCAAATAATAGGTCCCATGGGTTCCCTTATTTATTCACATTTGTCATATTTTTAAGATTACTGCACTGTGTGTGTCCTATGAACTTGGATCCATGAATACTTGGTAAAGGACTTTCCACAATTGTTACATTTGTATATTCTCGCCTGTGTCTGTTCTCTGACACAAACTGAGCTAGGACTTTTTCTTGAAAACCTTTCCATTTATTTTTCCTACATAGGATTTCTCTCCTCTTTGTGTGTGAGGGTGTGTGTGTGTCTGTGTGTCTCTGTGTTTTGTGTGTTTTATGATGAACCCTGAGCTGTGTCTTACAAGTCAAAGACTTTCCCATTTGGTACAATCCTAAGTTATTTCATTTGTGTGAATCAACTTATGTGTGTTAAGCTGTGACCTCCAGGTCTTTCCACACTGGTTGCATTCATAAGGTTTCTCTCCTTGTGTTCTGTGATGGATGTTAAGTTGTGCCTTCCAGGTGAAAGACTTTCCATGCCTGCTACATACATAACATTTCTCTCTGGTGGGTTTTTTTTCTGATGGACAGAAAGGTGTATGTTCTGGGTGAAAGACTTTCCACATAGCTTACATTCATAAAATTTCTCTCCTGTGTGTGCTCTCTGGTTGACAGTAATGTATAGATCTTGGCTGAAATACTTTCAACACATATGACATTCATAAGGTTTCTTTCCTGTGTGTGTTTTCTGATGGACAGTAAGGTATGACTTCTTGGTGAAAGACTTTCCACACATGTTACATTCATAAGGTTTCTCTCCTGTGTGTGTTCTCTGGTGGAGAGTAAAGTTTAGCTTCTGGGTGAAAGACTTTCCACACGCGTTACATTCATAAGGTTTCTTTCCTGCGTGTGTTATCTGGTGGACAGTAAGGTTTGACTTCTTGGTGAAAGACTTTCCACACATGTTACATTAATAAGGTTTATCTCCTGTGTGTGTTCCCTGGTGGACAGTAAAGTGCAGCTTCTGGGTGAAAGACTTTCCACACACATTACACTCCTAAGATTTGTTTCCTGTGTGTGTTCTCTGGTGGACAGTAAGGTTTGACTTCTGGGTGAAAGACTTTCCACACACGTTACATTCATAAGGTTTCTTTCCTGTGTGTATTCTCTGGTGGACAGTGAGGTGTGACTTCTGGTTAAAAGACTTTCCACACAGGTTTCATTCATAAGGTTTCTCTCCTGTGTGTGTTCTCTGGTGGACAGTAAGGTTTGACTTATTTGTGAAAGACTTTCCACACGTTACATTCATAAAGTTTCTTTCCTGTGTGTGTTCTCTGGTGGACAGTAAAGTTTGACTTCTTGGTGAAAGACTTTCCACACATGTTACATTAATAAGGTTTATCTCCTGTGTGTGTTCCCTGGTGGACAGTAAAGTGCAGCTTCTGGGTGAAAGATTTTCCACACACATTACACTCATAAGATTTGTTTCCTGTGTGTGTTCTCTGGTGGACAGTAAGGTTTGACTTCTGGGTGAAAGACTTTCCACACACGTTACATTCATAAGGTTTCTTTCCTGTGTGTATTCTCTGGTGGACAGTGAGGTGTGACTTCTGGTTAAAAGACTTTCCAAACATATTACATTCATAAGGTTTCTCTCCTGTGTGTGTTCTCGGGTGGTCAGTAAGATATGTCTTGCAGGTGAAAGACTTTCCACAAATGTTACATTCAAAAGGTTTCTCTTCTGTGTGTGTTCTCTGGTGGACAGTAAGGTATGCCTTACTGGTGAAAATCTTTGCACACATTTTACTTTCATATGCGTTCTCTCCTGTATGTGTTCTCTGAGGGACAATAGGGTGTGTCTTCTCAGTGAAAGACCTTTTACATTGTTTATATTCTTCAACTACAGAAGACACATGAGGACTATATACAGCACACATCTTACCAGGTTCACTGAAAACACTCATGCTCTGACACCCAATGACCTTTTCTGTCCTCATCCCTAAGGAATTCACATTATTCTTAATCAGTTCTGACTTCTCTTTTGAGCTCAAATGAAACTTCTTATAAGTCTCACTTTTTCCTCCCCTGGGTTACTATTCATGACTGCTACTTCAGAGAGAGAGTTATTGTGACTTTCCTGACAGGTGCTAATCACATCCTCCATTTGTGGGACATCTAAAATGCATAACAGAAAAATAGACAAAAACATAAATGAGATCCATAAATTCCTTACTGTAAAGGTATTTTCTCACATTTTAACTGTTACAAGATTTTCAAATATCAAAGCATTGTTTTCTGCAGAATATAAACTTTTCTCTTAAACGTACTATCTATGAATGTAGTACTGACATTTTACAATGGAAAATAATGTTTTTCTGTATTTCAGATTTTTCTATTTTTTTCTAGGAAATATTTACTCAAATAATTCATCTACGTACTCTTAATGCTTCCATTCTGAATCTCACTCTATGCCCAGCACAACTCATAAGCTATTGTCCTGATCAGAGAATAGCAGCACTACCATTTTCCTATTTTCCTCCTACCTGCAAAATACTAGTTTAAAAGAAAATGGGATCTCCTTTTGTACATTTCTTATTGTCTTTTTCTCTTAAAGAATGACTTCTCTACAGACAAAGAATTCCTAACATTAAATATACTGGCACACCAAATTCAATTTGCCTCCATGTGAATTCTGGATTGACAATTCCTTGAGACAAAGGATCACCTAGTTCTCTGCCACACATGACTCAGGGGCACTAGGAATACTATTGCTCTGTACAGCTCAAAATAAAGAGACCAACTGGGCTCTGGACCCATCATCACCATTCAAGATGCTTTAACTCACCTGTGAAATTCTTGTCTGAGGCTTCTCTTATCCATGGATCTGCACCTTGTTCCAGCATCACAATCAATTTAGGTTTAGGAACACGGTGTCCTATGATTAAGAAATAGTGGAGAATTATTGCTCTTGCTAGGTCATCATTAACGAAAGCTCGCAGACATCCTGTTCACAAGGTTGCTCCTAAATCTGGTTTCTCAATTGTATTTTGGGGGTTGGTGGTCCAGTTCTGGGGCCTAAACTCTGGTTCTGGGCACTGCCCGGCATATCTTCAGCTCAAGGCTAGCACTGTATCACATGAGCCACATAGCCAATTCAGGCTTTTTTTTTTTCTTCTTATGGGGTGCTGAGGAATCCAACACAGGGCCTCATGCATGGAAGGCAATTCCTCTACCACTGAGCCACCTTCCCAGCCCATGGTTTCTCAATTCTTAACAGTTCCATGCTGGAGTAGCATCCAGCTTTGGGTTTATTTTGCTAACTGTGTGGCTTGAACTCAGCTCTTTTGATAAAAGCTAGCATTCACTAGTTGAGTCTTCTCTACATTTCTAGTTTTTGAATGGTTAACTGGAGATAAGAGTCTCATGGTCATTTTTCTACAGCTGCTGGTTTCAAACTGAAACCTTCAGATGTCAGCCTCCAGAGTATCTCTGACTGGTAGCTTGAAGCACTAAACCCTGTAGCAGGTTTGGCTTACAAATACACACTTTTACTTATTGATTTCCAGAGCATACTGTCAGTTGTAATGTATGTTCTATTCTAGACTGTAGATCCACCTATAATAATTACCCAAGTCTGGGAAGTCAGTCCCCTATTAGTGGATCATAGCTTAGAACTTTTGTCCAACTACTGATTTGCCTTCTTAAAGAACGAGAATAAAATTAGCTCTTGTGTTACATATAATGAAGTTGAAGTTTCCCTTAGAAAAAAATAACAATTCCCATGGCCTGGAATCTTTTTTTTTTTTTTTTTTTTTTTTTTAGAAATTGTAATGGTCTAAATGCTTACACCAGTAATCCTACAGTTAGGAGGTGAGATCAGAAGAGGCAGGCTTGAAACCAACCTGGGCACAGAAACTCAGAATATACCCCAAAACAAAAGTGAAAATAGAATGGTGGCTCAAGCACTAGTGTGAAAGACAAACAACACCAAGCTCTCAGACTCAAATTAGACTGGCTTATATACTAGCAGTTTTTTATCTGGGAATGGACTGGAATCTTCTCCCTAAATAACCTAAATAGTCTAATGTCTACTAAAATAAAAGCACTTGATCTTCCAAGTAAAAATAACCTTTGCTCACCCAAGGACATGAGGTTGCTATAAGTCTCCAGCATTACATCTCTATGAAGGGTCCTCTGATCAGAATCCAGATCCTGCCACTCCTTCCAGGTGAAGTTCACAGCCACATCATCAAATGACATCAGCTTCTGTAATGGCACATTTCCATCAAGAAATGGGTTATGAGTATTCCATCCTGGAATTTCATTATGCTGCAATTATGCTTTTGTCTTACATAAAATGTTTGCAGCTAGCTTTGTTATCTATTCACTAGGAGAATTAAATACCAAACTAGAAATATTTGACAATACATAAACCGGGTCATGAAAATACACAGATTTGCAGGGTGCTGGTGGCTTATGCCTGTAATCCTAGCTATTCAGGAGGCTGAGGTCTGAGGATCAAGGTTCAAGGCCAGCCCAGGCAGGAAAGTCCATGAGACACTTATCTCCAATAAACCACCAGAAAATGAAAGTAGCACTGTCACTCAAGTGGTAGCACTCACCTTAACCTGAAGAGCTGAGGGAAAACAACCAGACCCAGAATTCAAGCCCCAAGACCAATAAAAAATTACAGTTTCCATAATGCACGCAAACATATTTCTGCTGCTAGCAGTAGAGAGAAGATAAAAACTCTAAGGAGACAATAATCTGGCATGATAACATTAAGTCTAAGGAGGTGTCTGAAAAATTATATTATCATTTTTGATAAAATTTCAGTACATACCAGGGTAAAAATTAATTAAACCAATATTTTTCCTGTTTGACACATACTGCTTCACCATAAATCCTATTTAGACCTTCTACTAACAAGTACTCTCAAAAGCAAGCAGCACACATTCAGGATATCACATGGAATACAGAACATAGAACATTGCTAGATCCATGAAAAGCAGTATCCACATGAATATTAAAAAAAAAAAAAACAATAACAGTACTCCAGAAAGTAACTAATACTTGATTAGGCCCTTATAAGATTTAATTGAATTCCCACATAAAAATATCCGTGGTTTACCATGTTTGGTTTAAATGCTAAATATTGAAATATGGTCATAGAGTAAAAAAGAACTGCTACCATGAAATTTTGTAGACTTTGCCTACATTCTACAATACAAAATAAAGGTGGAGGGAAAAAAATGTTCCTTACAAGGTTTTCATTTTAATAGCCCTTCATGGAAGGTGAAGGCAAATATAGAGAGGCTCAAAGAACACTGAAGATGACAAAAATGATAAATATGACCAAATGCTCAAATGCGTTACATATTCCTGAGTCTTTTCTCCAGTAGATCTCTAAAGTTATATTTTCACTTGTGTTAGTTAATTTAGTGAAATACCTCAGAGATCAAAATCAATTAGTGAGCAAACATCTGTGAGAAGTTTTGACAAGTGATATTTCTAATAGAGAACATATTGTCACTGTATTTTTTTTTTCAACACTAGTTCCAATCTTATACTGGCAGTGAATTAAAATATTCAAAAGTAGTGGGAAGGAAAAACAAAACTGAATACCACATCAAATGAAGTTAGACCAACACAAAATCAGGAGAAAACAGATTTTCTTGTAGTCTATCAATTGGTAGAAGGAAGTACTTTTCCGTAGGGAACTCTGAAGTTGAGCTGAAGGGGAAAAGGTTTGAGAGGTTGGAATTCCAGCCTGACAGCACTGAGAGAACTGAGAGCTGGCCGCAGAAGGGTTAAAAGAGAATTCTGGAGAGGGTTAAGAGATTGGAGTACAGGCCTTTTCCTTACTGTTGGAAAGATAGCATCTGAAACTGAGGTGCTGTTGACCTTGACGGCTAGGTAAGGTGAACTCCATGTCTGCATTTTCTCTTGACGTCAGTCTTCTGTCTCAGGAGAATAAGGAAACATGTTTTCCTCACAACCTGTTTTGGCTCTGATTGTACTATTAATATAGATACTTCATTTTTGCATGTTATCAATGGTAATCTTCCCTGTGTGAACTCAAGGAACTATGCTAGCTTGCTGGCACCCAGGGACAAAGTGCCAAAGAGCCTTCGGAACCCTGGTTTCCCTTAAGTCTATCTGTTTATGTTTTTGTGTTTCCCTAATTTTCTTTGTTTCTGGAATCCTGTAGAACTCTCTAGGCAACAATTTTCCTATATTATGGGTAAGAAAAATGTCAATCCTAAGAGCCATGTCAGCAACATAAAGCTGATCACTAAGAAAATCTTATTCCAGATAGATCATTTGATGAAAAGAAACAACTGAGACACATATGGAGGAAAGAGGGATTGAAAAAATTAAAAATGATAAAAGATAGATACAAAGAGAGAGTAAGAAAAATAACCAACACTAGCCAGTAGAAAATCAAAAATAGAGAGAGAAAATAGAGGAAAGAAATCTTGTGAGAATACTTTTGAAAACAAACAGGAATGTGCAGAAAGACCATAAAGCTTAGCAACAAATACAGGCTAAGTTTCAAGTAAGACCAAGACCATGAAGCAGTCCAAGAACTATATATGGAGAGTAATTTAAGTATATATAGGTTAATCATTCCTTAAGAACATAGGAAGGTGTGCATGACCACACTATTTCAGCAATTCCAGGAAAATTTCATTGAGAAAGTTTAATGTTACTCATGAGGAAGTGATCTGGTGGCAATCTATCCTTTACCTTCCATGAGAAGTAACCTGCTCTGTGTCATTACATCACATAACAGGTATGACTACATTTTATGACAAGTTGAAACCTAGACATTCTGAAGCCAATCTGAATTCAACTTAGAACCTAACCATTCAATCTGCTAAACCTACAAGCAATCTTATTTTTTTATTAATTTAATTTTATTTGTGAACATACTGTACAGAGGGGTTACAATTACATGGGCAGGATAATGCGTACATTTCTTACCAAGCATTGCAGCCTCCTCCTTTGGTTTACCCTTCACATCCCTTCCCAGCCTCCCCCCTCCCCCCCATCCCAATCCTTCTCCTTCCCCCGCCCTACCCCCGCCCCCCCTCCCCCCCCCCCCCCCGCACCGACATTGTAAAGCTCGTTTTGGACATGACAACTTGTACTTCTCATTGTTGCAACACTTCCACCTGTATCCTTAAACAACTGGTTTTTCCCCATCTCCTCCACAAGTTATACTGACATCAAATATAGTGAAAGCAGGGGTTATACTGTGGAGGAGGGACATACAAAGCAACAAAGAGATAATCTTATAAATGTGTTAGAAACACATACATGAAAAAAAAACATTAAAATACATATCTAAAGGTTCATTTTCCTGACATCACATTATCTGACCTTTTCCGCTTGACTCATACATATACTAGATATTGCAAATAAGGGAAACCATGGGACCTATGTTTCTTTGGGCCTGGCTTACTTCACTTAATATAATTTTTTCCAAGCCTTTCCATTTCCTAACAAATGGGGCAATGTCAATCTTTCTGATGGAGGCATAGAATTCCATTGTGTATACATACCACATTTTCTTGATCCATTCATCTACTGAGGGGCATCTGGGTTGGTTCCATATCTTAGCTATGGTAAATAATGCTGCAATAAACATTGTTGTGGTGCTGGCTTTAGTGTGGTCTTGTTTGTAAACATTTGGGTAAATGCCCAAAAGTGGGATTGCTGGGTCATAGGGGAGTTCTATGTGAAGTCTTTTGAGGAACCTCCATACTGCTTTCCAAAGTGGTTGAACAAGTTTACATTCCCACCAACAATGAAGTAAGGTTCCTTTCTGTCCACATCCCCTCCAGCATCTGTTGTTGTTAGAGTTCTTGATTTTTGCCTTTCTAACTGGAGTAAGGTGATATCTCAATGTTGTTTTGATTTGCATTTCTTTTATGGCTAGGGATGTTGAACATTTCTTCATGTGTCTATTGGCCATCCTTCTTTCTTCTTCAGAGAAGTTTCTCTTTAAGTCTTTCGCCCACTTATTTATTGGGCAGTTGTTTCTTTGAGGATTTGTTGTTGGGTGGTTTAATTTTTGAGTTCCAAGTATATTTTAGATATGAGACCCTTGTCCGTTGTATGGCTAGTAAAGATCTTCTCCCAATCCGTGGGCTTTCTATTGATCTTGCTAGCTATGTCATTTGCCCTGCAGAAGCTCTGCAGCTTTATGCAATCCCATTTGTCCAACCTTTCTTTGATTTGTTGTTTCCGGGTCTCTATTCAAAAAATTCCGGCCTGAGCCAAGGAGACCTAGGGTTTCTCCTATTCCATCCTGTAATGTTTTCAGAGTGTCTGCTTTGACTTCAGGGTCTTTGATCCATTAGGAGTAGATTCTGGTGCAGGGTGATATATAAGGATCTAGCTTTAGTTTTCTACATGTAGTTAACCAATTTTTGCCAGCACCATTTACTGAAGAGGCTGTCTTTCTTCCATTCTATTGTTAGCTCCCTCCTACAAGCAATCTCTATCTGCTAATTTACGAGCCTTCTTTATCTGATTTATGAATTTGTTCCTGAGGCTGAATCTGTGTGGTTGGTATTGTTTTTAATTCTTGGACTTCTTTAGGTGGATATAGTGGAATGGAAAACAAATGAAAAATGAAAAAATCAACTCACCAGAGATCCATTCATTCTGTCTTGCTGCTGACAATGAGCAGAAGATTCTGGAAGCATGGCTGGGATTCAAGGGAAATGATGCATTCAGAAATGAATCTGTGAGATTTTGGGCAAAGAATTTCCTCTTGCAAACATGATACATGGACTGGAAAACTGTAAAGCCTTCTTTTATTAATATTTATTTATTTTTTTATTGTGAAAACGTAAAGCCTTCCTATAAGCGAAGAATTTTTGATGTCTTAGGCAGAGCATTAAAGTGTCAATAAACAAAAATCCAGCCCATTTCCTGATAAATAGATGTTATTAAACCTACTAATTTATATATTTATGTACACACTAAATTGGAAAAAAGGAATGTTCCCACTGAAATTATTGAATAATTGAAAGCAAAAATATATATTTCCACTAAAAGTCATTCGTTATTACTGAATATACTTCAGGATGTATGAACTGCTTTTTTTTTCCTTTTTTTTTTGCCAGTCCTGGTGCCTGAACCCTGTGCCTGGGCGCTTCCCTCAGCTCTTCAGCTAAAGGCTAGTGCTCTACCACTTGAGCCACAGCACCACTTCCAACCTTTTCTGCTTATGTGGTGCTGAGGAATCAAACCCAGGACCTTATGCATGCAAGGCAAGTACTCTACCACTGAGCCACCTTTCCAGCCCATGAACTGCTTTTTTAATGCAAAAGTATCCTAGGAATCCTTGGATTTTGTGTTCTACCTCATTCATTTACATATTTAAACACCATGGAGAGCATGTATGATGTAACTCAGTAATTTTCACCCAGTTAGATAGAAAAATGTATATAGAATATATTTCTTATGTTATGCTATTTCAATAATGGGTGTCAAATGGCACATTTCACTCTAACCATTGTACACCTATGCAATGATTAGCAATTTGCCATTTAAAATGCTTTGTCCAAAGGGACATGAGTAAAGATGAGGTAACCCAGGTTTGAGAAGTCCCTAACGTTCATTTCCCTAAACAGTCATGCGAAGAACCTTGGCCATCCTAAACATACAACATAAAATAATCGATATAGGCGTGACACACCTGAAGATAAGTAACACCAACAGAGCATACAAACTTGCGTAAGACATATTACCTCAAGTTTTCTTCTGTGAATTTTCTTTTTAGGCCACATGTCCCAGACCAACACTTTCTGTACTACCAGGCACAACCAATTGATTAGAGCTAGCATTAGCAAATCCATAGATGGCACATTTAATGTAAGTTTGCATGATGACATACTAAAAATCATTGTTAACAGGCTGAATAATTTAGCAAGAAGAGGATTAGGGATTACAACATGAATAGATACTTTCAGTCATAACAATTATTCCAACATCCCAAACCACAGCCTCAGATATCCTTTGATAACTATGCTCTGGCTTATTCCTCAATCCAGCTCATCACGCCTCCTAGAAATTAGTTTAAATCTTGCAAAAACACAAAGTGATTGAGAGTGGTGTAGGAAAGAGTACCACGTGAATCTGGTGCTCAGGGAAGTAGCACCAATTTTTGGATAAGGCAAAGGAAGCTAGCAACATCTTCCCCTTCCTTGCTTTTCTGCTTCTTCCCTTTAGGGCTTCTCAGAATTGACAAGGTCTGTCCGTTTAGGATGGAGATTCCTATTCATAGTGTGCTCTGCTTCTAACATTGCTAGGCTTCATTCCTAAAAATACAGGACCAATATCCAATATCCCATGTACAACTGTCTCTAGAAACAGAGTCGAATACAAACACGTGTGAACTCAAGCCAGGAGATTAAAAACTCAAGCCAAACAGATTAAAATATCTCTAGGAGAAACAACACAGAAGCAATAAATTCAACTTCAATGTAAGAGGACTCAAGGCACGCATACACCTTACAATTTCACTAGAATTCTT
Source organism: Dipodomys spectabilis (assembly GCF_019054845.1). Lineage (NCBI taxonomy): Eukaryota > Metazoa > Chordata > Mammalia > Rodentia > Heteromyidae > Dipodomys > Dipodomys spectabilis. The sequence goes on along the minus strand of NW_024870904.1, from coordinate 2,599,806 downwards.
CCTCTACTCCTCTTACACCTAGGCAAAGCAAATAAAGTCATATGGGTAAATAGAAGAATCCCTTGATATTGGAGGACAAATGCACAGCTCTTGGGCTCTCCTCATCTGCAGAATCACCCAGCTTGCTCTCAGATATTTGGGAACCAGGTTCTTACACCTCAGGGCCCAGAGCCTAATGACAGCACAAACTCCTGAACCTCAAGCAAATTACCAACTCCAGACTGGAGAAAAGTGTGGAGGGGGCAGTAGGAGCTTTAACTGAAGCATAATGCTCTCGCTTTGAGCTGACGAGCTCAGGAATGGTGCTTGCAGGCCCAGAGTTTAAGCCACACCAACGACCAAACAGAAACAGAAACAGAAAAAGAAACCCGTGGAGGGGAGACTCCGCAGCAATCGCACAGTACCTACCTGACATCAGTTCCAAAACCTGAGATTCCTTCAAGTTACAGCTCCCAAGCTGCACTGCCCATAGCTGGGTGCCGGCCTCCTGGCTGCCACCTATGGAAGTCCAAACTTTACTTCAGGGCACTTCCAGCAGCAAGTCAAAGGGAAAGAACCCAGAAGAAGTCAACTTAAAATGCCCATGGTGGGCGGGGAGACGCATGCGCAAAACGATCTTCTGCCACACCTCTGCCCTCCAAAACAACAAAAACAACCCAGGACTTTCAAAGAAAATGTCCTTCTTGGAGACTACAATTCCACAATGCCCGGCACCACCCTGGTCACAAGAGTGCTTGAATGCAGTGGGACTTTTCTCTCCCTGCTGTAGGAGCTAAGCTGAATTTTACTTGAAAAACACTATTTCCTTCCTGAAACCCGCCACAAAAGATAAATATATGGGGACAAGTGCATGCATTGACTGTTTGGTTCCTAGTTCTAATAATGAAATTGAGTTTATGTGACCGTGTTGCTCATACATTTCTTCTTGTTCCATTCCTGTGTTCTGTTGAATGTGAATTATATCTCTGTTTTGCCTTAACTTGTTTAATACCTCCCCTCTCATCTTACAAAGGTACTCACAGACACTGAACTTTTACCAGGTCAATTCCCATTGCTGTAATGTACACAAGAGCTTAGAATAGGAAGATGGTTAAGTGGATATGCAGCATAATCCTGTTGATTTGGATTTCGCAAAAATCTAACAATTAATTTTCCAGAAAATCCCCAATTCTATCTATTAAATCAAAAGGACTTTTAGATTGTTTCTGAAGTTTGCTTTTCATCTAAGGGTGTTATGATTGTTGTTTTTGCTTTTGGTCCTGTGGCTTGAACTCAGAGCTTGTGCACTATCTGTGTGAATTTGCTGTGCTCTATTTGCATGTCCTTTAATAATGTCTTCAGGTAAGTAGTGAAAAGTTTCCTCACAGGGATTCTTAATTACATGGCACATTACCCTGATTTTCCTACAAAGAGAGTGATTTGGGGTCAGAATGAATGCAGGTATGTAGAAGAGTGAAGTTTAGGGTAGGTCTATGTTGATGTGAAGCTTAATCACTTGCAAACCAGTCTGATTTTGTCTTTTCATATTTGCATGTGAAAATCTCTTTAATATTCTTACCTCCTCTCTGAAACTTAAAGTTCCTCTCAGTAGCTTTAGGCTACATATCTAGGGGACCTCAGACTTGTCTTCTCAAATCTTATCCATTAAGCTGTGGAATAAATATTTTGTCTCCTGCGGCAGTCTCATCAGAGCACAAGCAAGACTTCTGTGGTCCAATGGGATGAAGAGTTGGGGTACAATAAGGTTGGCAACCAATATTCCCAAAAATTGGCAGCAATGGCTAAGAGCCCTCTAAAGCTCAATAACAAACAGAGACCCAAACTTAATCTACCATCATTGTTCTATCAACTAAACAGGCAACATAAGTTAAGGTAATTGAATAGTAATCTCAGAGGATTCATAAGGTTAGTGAAAATACAATTGTTCCTTCAAGAGCCATGAAACAACAGCCCATCCTTGAAAACAATACGCAGCTCAACTACCAGCCTGTACAGATACATAACACAAGCTTGCACTGTAAGTGATCAAAGAATCATGAAACAAAAGAGGTCTCTGAAGCAGAGGTATGAAATCGAGACAGGCATTCATGCAAATAGGCCTCAAGGCAGCATCCAGTCTACAATGTCAGGGTGAGCTTGTCCACACAGGCTGACAAACATGAGGTCCAGTAAGTTACCACTGATCACGTCACTCCTCTGAGACCAGTCCTGCGGTGAATATTGGGAGGCTCCTAACACCAGAACAGCGGACAAGAAGTGAAGTCTACAGGCCCTCCATGGTGGTGGATCATCACCAACAAAGGAATCCCTAGGAATACTGGAACCCAAGTGGGGTGCACCACATCTCCTGACAAATGAATTCTACAAGTGTTATGCATAAGCTCACACTTTTTCCATTCATTCACCTTTTCTTCCAGAGGAAGTCAGAGCCATAATCTATCCCTGAATACCTTTCCATACTTGTACCTTCTACCTCAGGATCTACAACACTCAATAATTGAGATCAATGCAATAAGAGGATATAATATTTGTATAAGAAATAGTCAGACAAGTCTGTGAGCAATGAACAATTCAAAAATAATGTAGGAAGTCAATTCTATTTATACTAGTACAATAAACATAATACTTAGAAATGAGTGTTTGAAAAATGTAACCTTGAACAATGAAAACTATGCGACACAGCTAGTTCAGGAAGCAGCCATTTTTACCTGATCCTTATCTCCTTGCCTCTCAGGAACTTACTTTTAACTTTTACAGAAAGAAAGAATTCTTTTTGCTTCATATTTTATAGGTGCTCCAATGTTGCCATCTATACATCCAAATGTGTTTCATGATCTCCATTTTCATGAGGAATAGCTCAGGTCCACTAAAAGAGACATGGAGAACCTATGCACTGGAGGACTGAATATCAGGCATGAATATTTCCTACACAATCATTCCCAGTCATGATGTGGGGAAAGGATCATCAACAATCACAACAAATCATTCAGAGACAGCTTAGGATGTCTGATATGAGGGAGAGAGGCAAAAGGTTTATTCCACAGTGTAATGGATATAGTCTGGGAAAACAAGTCTGAGGACCCCTAGATATGTAGCCTACAGTTGCTTCCAGAAACTTCTAGGATCAGAGAAGAGGAAGAAAATCAAAACAAAACAGGGTATCCAAAACAGAAAAGTAAAAACAGACTGGTTTGGAGCAAGTGAGCAAGCTTCACATGAACATAGACCTGCCCTAAACTCTACCTTCACCCACATTCAACCTAACCTCCCTAGACAAGCTTTTTTTGAAGTCTTGGGAAGGAGTACCATTTTCTAAGAAACCCTGGGAGGAAACTTTTCACTAGTTCCCTGAAGCAATTAATAAAAGAAAGGCAAGTAGAGCACAGCAAATGGTTACAGAAAGTGCCCATGTTGTGAGTTCAAGCCACAGGACCAACAACAAAACCAGGGAAAAAAACTTTTTAAGGGAAGGAAAACTTCAGACACAAATAACCAAAAACTCCGTGAAATTTCATAGATGGAATTTGGGAGTTTCTGGGAAAGTAATGAGGAGAGTTTGACAAATCAATTTAATTCAAAGATTATAAAGTATGTCTACCTTAAAATCCTGCTATCTTATTTCAGTATATATATATATTAGAGCAGGGGGAAATATTCCCAGAATAAATCAGTTAAATGTCTGTAAATACCTGATTGTGTGACTTGAACTCTGGGCCTGAGCACTATCCCTGATCCCTTCAGATCAAGGTGAGCTCTACACCAATTGAGCAACAAGGCCACTTCCATTTTTCTGGTGGTTTCATGGAGAGAAAGCTCATGAACTTTCCTGCTCGAGCTGGCTTTGAACCAGCATCCTCAGAATTCAGCCTCCTGAGTCCCTAGGATTACAGGCATGAGCCAGTGGCACACAGCTACAAATACGTTTTTAATGTGAGAGGGAAGATATTCAAAATGTTAAGGCAAAAGGGACATAATTTACATGTACCAGATCACACATTTTTAACAATAATAAAAACAAAACCATGGGGTCTCATAACTTCAATTACATTAATAGAACTAAGAATTAAAAGTCCAAATTATCTAATGCTCCTAATACATTTCTTTCTTTTGGTTGATCTCACAAAGTTTCAGGAGGTAAACTGAGTTTTCAAGGAGAAACTCACCTTAGTTCCCGTAGATGGGAGAGGAAGTTCCTCATGCATCCATGCACACTTAGGACCAAGTGTCTGGCGCCAGTGAAAACCCTGTAGCAGGCCCACTTCCTCTAGGTGAATGCATCGCATTATGGGAATTGTAGTTTCTATTAGGACACAGATCATTTGAAAGTGTGTTTGCAGGAAAGGGAGAAAAGAGGCCAATGCCTCCTTGCTCACTGTTGGTGTTTTTAGTTTGCAAATTCGGGTTTCTTTCCTTTTGCCTTGCTGCTGGACTTGCTCTTAAGTACAGTTTTGCACTCCATAGTCAGACCCAAGAGGTAGAAGCCCAGCTTGTCTTCTTGGGAGGTGTAATTGAAGCCATCTGAGGATCCTAGGTAGAGTCTTTCCTCAGTCTGGGTTTAATGATATCTTATGGGCTCATAGGTTTGTGCTGCCATTAGCACTTGTTCCTCCCGGTACCAGAAACTGGCTGACAAACCTCTGGTCCTCTAGACAAGGAGAGTCAGGAGTTGTGCGCTTATACTCCTGAACCTACAGATTCTGGTACATACCCATGTGACTTTATAAACTTGCTTTTTGTGAATTGAAGCCAATGAATCTTAAACATTCCTTGAAAATGTCTTATATACACATATTCATCCTCTTTTGACCCTCTGCGCTTCCTATGGCTTTTGAAACTTTCAAAATGTGCTTGAACAGATATACTCCACTTTATATGTCTGTTCTGACACATTACAATTTCTCCACTAATATAATTAGCCTATTCTCCATCGCTTAAAATAAGAGAGACTGTCAGGGCAAGTGCGAGAGACTGTCAGGGCAAGTGCTTGCCTGCATGAATAAGTCCCAGGTTTGATTCCTCAGAACCACATAAGTAGAAAAAGCTTGCAGTGCACTGTGGCTCAAGTTGTACAGTGCTAGTTTTGAGTTTAGGAGCTGAGGAACAGTTCCCAGACTCAGAGTTCAGGCCCCATGTCCGACCAAAAAAAAAAAAAAAGAGAGACTTCCTGTGTATGTGTTCCTAATCAATTGATAAAATATAATTTGAATACAATACAATGCCCTAGATATGTGTGTGCTTGTCCTGATTCTTGAACTCAAGGTCTGGAAAATGATCATGAAATTATTTGGTTCAATGATAATGTTGTACCACGTAAGCCACATCTCGACATCCAGCTACTTTGGGTACTTTATTGGAGATAAGTGTCTCAGACATTCTTTTACCCATGGATTTATTTTGTGATCCTTGTAGGTATCCTTCATGTGTATCCCAGGGGACCACAAGCAGGCACAAGAGAAAGATTATTATAAAGTTTGCTAGAAGGACTATATTTCCCAGGAGACAGAGCACATGCATCTGTCTTTCTTCAGGTAGCCAGAGGAGCTGGGGAGCATGAAGTTAGGTAGGTGCATGCTCAGGTAGGTGTGGGTAGAGAGAGGGTGGTCAGCAGTATGGAGGAAAAATCTAGGTCTGGGAGGAGCTCATGTCTGGGTGGAGCTGAGGAGCAAAAGTGGGGATAATACTAACTTTCCTCAGATCTCAGTCTTCTAAGTAGCTAAGATTACAGCCATTAGACATGAGAGCCCAGCTACAATGTCCTCTTTGAAATTCAGATTATATCCTAAAAAATAATATGAAATAGGAAACTTGAAAATTTTAAGGCAAGATATTCAGTCACTAATGTGGATATGGACAGTCCAAATCCCAGAACAAACAGAAAATACCCAACCTTGAAAGTTGTAACACTCCTCATCTTAAATATTGTGAATGTGAACACTTAGCCTATAATAAATTCTCTTTAAGTTCCTCAAAGTAAGAAAACATTCTTGTGAATTAGAAAAACCCAGTACTAATGTGCAAACACTGCTTTTAAAGGATTCATATCGTCTTTCCTGTCAAAAACACCTTACTGAAGTAAAAAGAATTGATTTTCTCTTTTTGTGAATGTCACTGCAAAGTTCATGCATTTTATATTAACAATTACCATTGTGGGTAAGTGTAAGAAAAACCAGAATGCTGGATCAAAGAATTTCCTGTGTAATCAACCAACAAGTATAAGCAAAAGCACATACCTATATAAGTTGTTTCTTTTACATTTTATGGATCTACATTTTGGAGTGTATTTTCTGTTAATATTGTTTAGTAATACATAAGACTTCACTCTTCTGTGGATTTGTCTTTAGTGGAGACTTTAATGCTCTACTTGATTCAGGAATGTTTCTTCTCCCATACGAAGGCTTTATGCTTTACCAGTCCAAGTACCATGTTCTGACCAGAAACTTTGAGGGTAAAATCACACAGGTTCTTTTCTGACTCTCTCACTTGGCTTCTCTCCAAGCCATGGTTCCAGAATCTTTACTCATTGTCAAAAGCAAGAAAGAATGAAAGGATCTCTGATGAGATTCTTTTATTTCTCACTCTGTTTGACATTCCATGTTATGAACCTAATTGTGTCCAAGATTGAAAAACAGAAAAAAAAAAAAAGATTCAGCTTTAGGAACATGTTTCTAAAAAAGCTAATGATGGCTTGTAGATTTAGCAGATGATCAAATCTTGCCTTCTAAGTTAACTGCAGATTTGCTTTAGTTTGCTTCTCATTTTTTAATTTGACCACAATGTTGCCTCACTTTTTTGGGATTCAATGACACCTAGGAGGTAAGTTCTCATGGATGGCAAAGGTTGCCTAGAATCTTGTCAGACATCACATCCACATAAATAACATTAGACATTAGACTATCCTAATGAAGTTTTAATGGATTTGCTGAAAAAGTGTGGTCAAACATAATCTTGACTGCTGTACAGGACTGAGTGTGTTATAAGTAGTTCAATTAATCTCTGTTAATACTCTTGGACTTCTTTGTGGTATTTGTCTTTCTTGAAACTTAGTCCGTATTTGATGGTATTTATAGAAATCCTTGTTTTCCCCTATGTTATGTACAAGTGTAGAAGTACTGGACCATATTTCTATGTAATTCTATATTCACTTCTTTTTAGGACTTTTTGTCCCATCTTTGATAGTTTTACATACCTGAGAGAAATGCACCAAGTTCACATTATTGTCACATCTTTCCTAGCTTTTGTTAGACTTTGGAAGGATTTTGTTCATTTGTTTAAAACTATGGCCACACTAACATGTATGATATGGTTATTTTATTGTATTTTGATTGGAATTTTCTCATGACTATTGATACTACTTTTATATTTTAATCTTCACAATAAATTTTTTTAAGAATGCAAAAACAAGAGAAACACAGAGTAAGTTCTCCAGTGGATGTAGGTAGCAGTTGCTGCAGGGACAGAGAGCAGACATGGTAAAGGAGAGGAATATGGTTTGATAAGTCTATTTGTGTATGTGTGTCTATGTGTGTGTTTGTGTGTTGTGTTTATCAATGAAACTTGCTGACTTTTTTTTTGTTTTATTTTCATTTGATCATTTCATCTTGTTTTTATTGTTCTTGTTTGACATTCCTGGGGCTAGAACTCAGGGCTTGAAAACTGTTCCTGAAATTCATTATGATGAAGGCTACCACTCTACCATTTCAGCTACAACACCAGTGCTTCTAGGGGTATTTGGGGGCTGTTGTTGTTTATTAGGTACTGAGATATCAAACTTAGTGCTCCATGCATGCTAGGCAAGCACTTTATCACTAACCCACATTGCCAGCCCCATCCACACGGTTTTAAGAAAGGAGACAGGGCTGCGAGTGTGGCTCAATGGTAGAGGGCTTGCCTTGCATACATGAGGCACTGGGTTCAATTCCTCAGCACCACATCAGCAGAAAATTCATTGTGACTTATCACCTATTAAATGCCAGAAAACTAGAAGTAACATTCTGGCTGGAAGTGGTAGCATGCCAGCCTTCAGTGAAAAGCATAGAGAATATACCAGGCCCTCCCTGAGTTTAAACCCCACAGCTAACAATTGAAAGAAAAAAGAAACAATCCCCAACAAAAACCTAATTACTTGCTCATTGCCTTTGTTCTTCTACTTTTCTTTGTAGTTGTAACTGTATACTTGCTGTCATTCCATTTTCTACTTTCTTCCTTTCACTTGAGGGGTTGAACCTTCAGACTTGCACATGGAAAGTGGATACTACATACCAACCTATTCTTTCTTCTTTTAACATAAAAAGTCTGTTTATAGGACAGGGAAGGTAGCTAAGTGGTACAGTGCTTGTATCGCAGGAATGGTGCTGTGGCTCAAGTGGTAGAGTTCTACCCTTGAGCAAATGCAGCTCAGGGACAGCACCTGACCCCTGGTTTCAAGCCTAAAGACCAGCAAAAAAGAAGTCTGCTCATTTAAATTAATCAATGCTTCCTCTGGAATTTAAAAGACAAACTTACAAGTGACATAAGTTCACTTTCAATAGTATTGCCTTCCTTTCCAGAGAGTTCAGGGACCGCACACAGAACTCTGCTGTCATTTATAAACTAGCTGTTGTACAACATTAAGCATCAACACATACATTTCTGTTATTATTTTGAACACAATGGGATTTGTAAGGGTAGGTAAAAATAAGTGAAGGAAACCCTTCCTTTTCACCTATTTGTTGTGATAGTAAAGGATCTATTTTGTTGTGCACTCAAGTCCCACACTTGTCATTGAAGTTCTCTCTGAACTACTTTTCAATTTCTTTTCTTCTTAAGGCACACACATTCACACACACCCTGAAGAATTTTTACTAGTTCAAATAACAATGTTTTACTACCAATTCTCCTAGTCCACAAGTAATTGTATCATCTACATAGGACAAGACTATTACATTAGGCCACTGACTTCTCTGACAGGTCCCTGTGTCAACAGTCAGCCCTACAGGAAACACGTGTGCACCTTGGCCCATGCTGCAGGTGCCATGCTGTGCTGGTGGTGGACTGATGGGTAGCAAATACCCTGCTCTGGGCTTCTCACTCCTGTCCCAAGGGGCTTGCCAGGTTTGCCTATTGTATGAAGACTTTGCACTGCCCTCCTCTCCTCAGCTGGCTCTTTACCAAACTTTTCTTTCCTGTACCTTCCATTTTGAGTTCTGGCATAGACCATGAGCCCAACCAACTTGCACCACATCAGATGAAGTCTCCACATCAAACTTTTGGTAAAAAAACATTTAAGTTAGAATGCACATATAAAGTTTTGGCTGGGTTTTGCTCAGATCCCATATACAAGTGAGGCAAAGATGGTTGGCTGTGGATGCTCCAGGTAGTCATCTACTCAAAGTACTGAGACCTGTATAACAGGGACTTCATACAAGGGTGTAAGTGATCCAGAAAAATAAAATTTTAAAAGAAGTTCTCAATTCATTTAGCAAACAAAAAAATGTACACTTAATGTTAAGCTAATTATGGGAGGAAAAAATGACCTAGAGCTGGACAAACATAAAGATATAAGTGCTCAAGGTAAAGCAAGGAGGCCTTGGGTGTTCCCTGAGGGTCTAGTGAAAATCCTGTGATAGCCTTGTTCAGTACCCAGTGTGCTCAGTATCCCAGCTTCTTTCCCTTCCAGTCACTCTGAGGTGCATCATTCCAGGTTAACCTGAGGAAGAAACAAGGGTTCGCCTAACATCTTGTTTTCTCATTAGGGTTCATATAGCTTGGGAATTAGAGATTCTTGGTTAAATATTTAGATCTTTGGAGAGCAGACTCTTTGGGTCCTCACTTTGAGTCATATTAACTGCCCCTGCTGATGACATCAGAATTTTCTCTAAAATAAATATGAGTTTATTTGTATACTTTATCCAGTAACATTCACTGAATGGCTATTGAAAATAATCTAATTTAAAACTGAAATATTCATACAAAGGCAGAACTCTTAAAAAGCCTAATTTTGAAAAGGGCTACAGGATGAACCGTGTGGTAGGACTCTTGACATTTTGAGAACTTGTGTAACTTAACCCACTCTTAGTGATTATGTCTAGGGTGAATATGTTCTCATCATGGATGACCACTTCTCTTCTGAGGACATAGCTTTTAGAATGAGCTGAAACTAAATATCCTGTCATTCACCCCTGGGAGTGGCCTTGAAATAAAGTGCAATCAGAAAGGGAAAAACAACAAAAATGCTTAAACACATCTGAACAGCTCAGATTGAAAAGAGGTTTTCTCCTACATCTATGAACACACAGCACGAGACCACAGTCTTCTCGTTCAAATATATTGATATTCTGGGACCTTAAATCATCACTACAGGAAATTCCCAGTCCCAGGAACTGAACTAACAGATTGAGTAACATATCAGCCAAATGTCCATGCCGGCTTCCAGGGATACAGCCACACCCATCATTTGGGAGGCAAGTGATGGATGGGGCATTTCCTTCCCCCTGCATGAAGACAAGATGCCAGACCCCACCATCCACCATGTGGCCAATAGGGCACTAGCCACACCTGACCTCCTTACTTAATATTACTGAATATTAAATCAATTTATAAAATGTTACATCCTCTTTATCATTTTGTAAACAGTTCAAGAATTTGCTTTTTGTAAAAGCCATTTTTCTTGAGCCCCACCTCTGAAAGAATAATACTCACATTCACCAAAAATTAAACATTCTTCTTTTGAATAGTTTATTTCTTCCTTCTTCCTCATTCCTTCCCTTCCTCTTTCCCTTTCTCACTTCCCTCCTTCCTTCTTTTCTTCCTCTAAGGCCTAGAAGTGATGCTGTAGCTCAAGTGGCAGATAGTATTTTTTTGTTTATTTCAATTTTTGTGAGAGATTAATATCTTTGTGTGCTTGATTATTTCCCCTAATGTCATATCTACATTGGCCCTCTATGAGATAACACAGGTGCGACACATCGTCCACACTGGTGTTTTATTATAGCTCACTCAGCAGAACAACTAAATGGGCTAAGATTGAATCAATCACAAGTTGCTCATCACCAGTGATTAATTAAAGAAAACAGCAAGCACTGAATATATTTTGAGGTTTTCCCCCAAGGCAAAATGCTGAGACTCTTGTCTTTATAAATCCACCATATTTTTATAATATATATATATTTATAATATAATATATATTTTATTGGTTATACAATTACATGAATTAGGTCATGAATACATTTCCTATCGAGCATTCTTACCCCTCCGAGAAAGACTTTACTACTATGTATGTACTGCAATAAGGACTAATATCTTCCATTCAAAAACTGAACTGGAATAACTAAGTCATTTGTACTGTAATGCATGGATCACACATACAGAGGGGCGATTTAAGGGAGCAAGAGAAAAAAAGTTGTTCTCATGTTCTTGCCTCCTATCATAACAGTCATCACTCAATCATTGTTACCCTAACCATGTTAGAGATGATCTGATCAGTCCCACAGGGACAGACCTCATATTTCTAAAAAGAGTTTATCAAATTACTCTAACACACCATTCCTTAGTATAAAAGACGCAAGTTAATAACTTCAATCTCAGAATTACTTGTTATAACTGGTTGTTTCCATCTTTGGATAATATTGAATGACACCATCCCCACTCAACACGATGAAAATATGAGAAATGTTGGCTCAAAGAGAGTTGAAGAGTGAAGAATGATTTCCCATCACACCTAGCTTATCTCTGCCATGAAGGATTTCTCTGTATAATTTACACAGGTTTTCTGACAAAGATTTTCCTACAATGGGTTTCTTTCCTGGGTGAATGTTCTAATACTTGTTGAGGGTTGGCTTCTGGTTGAAAGACTTCCTCTCATGTTTATATTTACAGAGATTCTGTCATGTGTCCAGGTCTCTGTACAGATGGGACTTCTGGCAAAATGTTTTCTATACTCATAATTTCTTTCCTGTCTATGCTCTCACATATGCTGAGGACTCACTTCTGATTGAAAGTCATTTCACGTATGTCCTATGCACTACTTTCTTTTCTCCTATGTGAGTCAGTTCTCTGACGAACATGACGTGTTCCTTTCTGATCAAAGGATTTCCACATTTGTAATATTTTTAAGATTACTCTGCTGTGTGTCCTATGAACTTGGATCCATGAATACTTGGTAAAGGACTTTCCAAAATTGTTACATTTGTATTTTCTCACCCGCATCTGTTCTCTGATGCAAACTGAGTTAGGACTTTTTCTTGAAAACCTTTCCATTTATTTTTCCTACATAGGATTTCTCTCCTCTTTGAGTGTGAGGGTGTTTGTGTGTGTGTGTCTGTGTGTTTTGTGTGCTCTGTGATGAACCCTGAGCTGTGTCTTGTAGTTGGAGGACTCCACATCTGCTATATCATAAGGTCTCTATCCTGTATTGGTTCTGTATTGCAATTTTAATTTTGTTACAGATCAAAGACTTTCCCATTTAGTACAATCCTAAGTTATTTCATTTGTGTGAATCAACTTATGTGTGTTAAACTGTGACCTCCAGGTCTTTCCACACTGGTTGCATTCATAAGGTTTCTCTCCTTGTGTTCTGTGATGGATGTTAAGTTGTGCCTTCCAGGTGAAAGAATTTCCATGCCTGCTACATACATTTCTATCTGGTCGGTTTTTTTATGATGGACAGAAAGGTATATGTTCTGGGTGAAAGACTTTCCACAAGCTTACATTCATAAAATTTCTCTCCTGTGTGTGCTCCCTGGTGGACAGTAACTTGTAGCTCTTGGCTGAAATACTTTCCACACATATGACATTAATAAGGTTTCTTTCCTGTGTGTATTCTCTGTTGGACAGTAAGGTTTGACTTCTTGGTGAAAGACTTTCCACACATGTTACATTACATTCATAAGGTTTCTCTCCTGTGTTTTCTCTGGTGGACAGTAAAGTGTAGCTTCTGGGTGAAAGACTTTCCACACACGTTACATTCATAAGGTTTCTTTCCTGTGTGTGTTCTCTGGTGGACAGTAAGGTTTGACTTCCAGGTAAAAGACCTTTCACACATGTTACATTCATAAGGTTTCTCTCATGTGTTTTCTCTGGTGGACAGTAAGGTGTGCCTTCTGGGTGAAAGACTTTCCACACACGTTACATTCATAAGGTTTCTTTCCAGTGTGTGTTCTCTGGTGGACAGTAAGGTGTGCCTTCTGGGTGAAAGACTTTCCACACATGTTACATTCATAAGGTTTCTTTCCTGTGTGTCTTCTCTGGTGGACAGTAAGCTTTGATTTCTTGGTGAAAGACTTTCCACACACGTTACATTCAAAAGGTTTTTCTTTTGTGTGTGTTCTCTGGTGGACAGTAAGCTTTGATTTCTGGGTGAAAGACTTACCACACATGTTACATTCAAAAGGTTTCTATCTAGTATGTGTTCTCTGGTGGATAGTAAGGCATGCCTTTTTGGCGAAAGACTTTCCACACATGTTACATTCATAAGTTTTCTCTTCTGTGTGTGTTCTCTGGTGGATAGTGAGGTTTGACTTCGAGGTAAAAAATATTTCACACATGTTACATTCAAAAAGATTCTCATTTTGGTGTCTTCTCTGATGGACAGTAAGATATGCCTTACTGGTGAAAATCTTTCCACACATTTTACTTTCATATTGTTTCTCTCCTGTGTATGTTCTCTGAGGGACAATAGGGTGTGTCTTCTCGGTGAAAGACCTTTTACATTGTTTATATTCTTCAACTACAGAAGACAAATGAGGACTATATACAGCATACATCTTACCAGGTTCACTGAAAACACCCATGTTCTGACTCCCAGTGACCTTTTCTGTCCTCATTCCTAAGGAGTTCCCATTATTCTTAATCAGTTCTGACTTCTGTTTTGAGCTCAAATTAAAACTTTTTATAAGTCTCACTTTTACCTCCCCTGGGTTGCTATTCATGACTGCTACTTCAGAGAGATATTTATTGTGACTTTCCTGACAGATGCTAATCACATCCTCCATTTGTGGGACATCTAAAATGCATAACAGAAAAATAAACAAAAACATAAATGAGATCCATAAAGTCCTTACTGTAAAGGTATTTTCTCACATTTTAACTGTTACAAGATTTTCAAATATCAAAGCATTGTTTTAGGCAGAAAATAAACTTTTCTCTGCAACATACTATGAATGTAGTACTGCCATTTTACAATTTAAAATAATGTTTTTCTGTATTTCAGATTTTTCTATATTTTTCTAGGAAATATTTACTCAAATTATTCATCTACATACTCTTAATGCTTCCATTCTGAATGTCACTCTATGCCCAGCACAACTCATAAGCTATTGTCCTGATGAGAGAATAGCAGCACTACCATTCTCCTATTTTCCTCCTATCTGCATAATACTAGTTAAAAAGAAAATGAGATCTCCTTTTGTACATGTCATATTGTCTTTTTCTCTTAAACAATGACTTCTCTACAGACAAAGAGAATTGCTAATATTAACTACACTGGCACACCAAATTCAGTTTGTCCCCAGTGAATTCTGGATTGACAATTCCTTGAGACAAAGGATCACCTAGTTCTCTGCCATACATGACTCAGGGGCACTAAGAATACTATCGTTCTGTACAGCTCAAGATAAACAGATCAACTGGGCTCTGGACCCATCATTAGCATTGTAGATGCTTTAACTCACCTGTGAAATTCTTGTCTGAGGCTTCCTTATCCATGGTTCTGAACCTTGCTCCAGCCTCACAATCAATTCTGGTTTAGGTACACGGTACCCTGTGAATAAGAAATAGTGGAGAACAATTTGTCTTGTCTGGGTCATCATTAACGTAAGGTCGCAGACATCCTGTTCACAAGGTTGCTCATAAATGTGGTTCCTCAATTGGTTTTGTGGGGGCAGTCCGGTTGTGGGGCCTGAACTCTGGTCCTGGGCGCTGTCTGGCAGATCTTCAGCTCAAGGCTAACACTGTATCACATGAGCCACAATGCCAATTCCGGCTATGATTTTCTGGTTATGTGCTGCTGAAGAATCGAACACAGGGCCTCATGCATGGAAGGCAATTCCTCTACCACTGAGCCAACTTCCAAGCCCATGGTTTCTCAATTCTTAACTGCTCCATTGTGGAGTAGCATCCAGCTTTGGGTTTATTTTGCCAACTGTGTGGCTTGAACTCAGCTCTTTTGCTAAAAGCTAGCATTCTACTAGTTGGAGTCTTCACTACCCTTCTAGTTTTTGAATGGTTAATTGGAGATAAGAGTCTCATGGTCAATTTTTTACAGCTGCTGGTTTCAAACTGAAATCTTCAGATGTCAGCCTCCGGAGTATCTAGGATTTGTAGCTTGAAGCACTAAAGCCTGTATCAGGTTTGGTTTACAAATACACACTTTCACCTACTGATTTCCAGAGCATACTGTCAGTAGTAATGTATGTTCTAGACTGTAGATCCACCTATAATAATTACCCAAGTCTGGGAAGTCAGTCTCCTATTAGTGGATCATAGCTTAGAACTTTTGTCCAACTACTGATTTGCCTTCTTAAAAAAAGGATAAAATTAGCTCTTGTGTTACATATAATGAAGTTGAAGTTTCCCTTAGAAAAAAATGACACTTCCCATGGCCTCTAATCTTTTTTTTTTTTTGAAAATGTAATGGTCCAAAGGCTTACACCTGTAATCCTACATTTAGGAGGTGAGATCAGAAGAGGCAGGCTTGAAACCAACCTGGACACGGAAACACAGAATATACCCCAAAACAAAAGCGAAAATAGAATTGTGGCTCAAGCACTAGTGTGAAAGACATACAAGACCATGCTCTCAGACTCAAATTTGACTGGCTTTTATACTAGCAGTTTTTTACCTGAGAATGGACTGGAATCTTCTCCCTAAATAACATAAATAGTCTAATGTCTACTAAAATAAAAGCACTTGATCTTCCAAGTAAAAATAACCTTTGCTCACCCAAGGACATGAGGTTGCTATAGGTCTCCAGCATTACATCTCTATGAAGGGTCCTCTGACCAGGATCCAGATCCTGCCACTCCTTCCAGGTGAAGTCCACAGCCACATCATCAAATGACATCAGCTTCTGTAATGGCACATTTCCATCAAGAAATTAGACCTGGGTTATGAGAATTCCAACCTGGAATTTCATTATGCTGCAGGTATGCTTTTGTCTTACATAAAATGTTTGCAGCTAGCTTTGTTATCTATTCACTGGGATAATTAAATACCAAACTAGAAATATTTGACAATACATAAACCTGGTCATTAAAATACTCAGATTTGCAGGGCGCTGGTGGCTTATACCTGTAATCCTAGCTATTCAGGAGGCTGAGGTTTGAGGATCAAGGTTCAAGGCCAGCCCAGGCAGGAAAGTCCATGAGACACTTATCTCCAATAAACCACCAGAAAATGAAAGTAGCACTGTCACTCAAGTGGTAGCACTTACCTTGACCTGAAGAGCTGAGGGAAAACAGCCAGACCCAGAATTCAAGTCCCAAGACCAATAAAAAATTACAGTTGCCATAATGCATGCAATCACATTTCTGCTGCTAGCAGTAGAGAGAAGATAAAAACTCTAAGGAGACAATAATCTGGCATGATAACATTAAGTCTAAGGAGGTGTCTGAAAAATTATATTATCATTTTTGATAAAATTTTAGTACATACCAGGGTAAAAATGAATTAAACGAATATTTTTCCTGCATTTACACATACTGCTTCACCATAAATCCTATTTAGACCTTCTATTAACAAGTACTCAAAAAGCAAGCAGCACACATTCAGGATATCACATGGAATACAGAACATAGGACATTGCTAGACCTATGAAAAGCAGTGTCCACATGAATGTTCAAAAAACAGTAACAGTACTCCAGAAAGTAACTAATGATTGATTACGCCCTTATAAGATTTAATTGAGTTCCCACATAAAAATATCCGTGGTTTACCATGTTTGGTTTAAATGCTAAATATTGAAATGTGGTCATAGATACCCTGATATTTCCTTCCTATGTACAAAAGAACTGCTACCATGAAATTTTGTGAACTTTGGCTACATTCTACAATACAAAATATAGGCGGAAGGAAAAAAATGTTCCTTGACAAAGTTTTCATTTTAATAGGCCTTCATGGAAGGTGAAGGCAAATATAGAGAGGCTCAAGGGACACTCATGATGACAAAAATGATAAATATGACCAAATGCTCAAATGCATCACATATTCCTGAGTCCTTTCTGCAGTAGATCTCTAAGGATATATTTTCACTTGTGTTAGTTAATAGTGAAATACCTCAGAGATCAAAATCAATTAGTGAGCAAACATCTGTGAGATTTTGCGACAAGTGATATTTCTAATAGAGAACATCTCGTCACTGTATTATTTTTTTTTTCAACACTAGTTCCAATCTTATACTGGCAGTGAATTAAAATATTCAACAGTAGTGGGATGGAAAAACAAAATTAAATACCACATCAAATGAAGTTAGACCAACACAAAATCAGCAGAAAACAGATTTTCTTGTAGTGTATCAATTGGTAGAAGGAAGTACTTTTCTGTAGGGAACTCTGAATTTGCCTGAAGGGAAAAAGGTTTGAGAGGTTGGAAATCCACCCTCACACCACTGAGAGCACTGAGAGCTGCCCGCAGAAGGGTTAAAAGAGAAATCTGGAGAGGGTTAAGAGACTGGAGTGCAGGCCTTTTCCTTACTATTGGAAAGATAGCATCTGAAACTGAGGTGCTGTTGACCTTGAAGCCTAGGTAAGGTGAACTCCATGTCTGCATTTTCTCTGGGCGACAGTCTACTGTTTCAGGAGAATAAGGAAACACAACCTGTTGTGGCTCTGATTGTACTATTAATATAGATACTTCCATTTTGCATGTTATCAATGGTAATCTTCCCAGTGTGCACTCCAGGAACTATGCGAGCTTTCTGACGCCCAGGGACAAAGTGCCAGAGAGCCTTTGGAACCCTGGTTTCCCATACATCTATCTGTTTGTGTTTTTGTGTTGCTCTAATTTTCTTTGTTTCTGGAATCCTGTAGAACTCTCTAGGCAGTCATTTTCATATACTACGGGTAAAAAAAATGTCAATCCTAAGAGCCATGTCAGCAACTTAAAGCTGATCACTAAGAAAATCTTGTTCCAGATAGATCATTTGAAGAAAAGAAACAACTGAGACATATATGGAGGAAAGAGGGTTTGAAAAAAGAAAAAAATGATAGAAAGATAGATACAAAGAGAGAGTAAGAAAAATAACCAACACTAGTGAGTAGAAAATCAAAAATAGAGAGAGAAAATAGAGGAAAGAAATCTTTTGAGAATACTTTAGAAAACAAACAGAAATTTGTAGAAAGACCATAAAGCTTAGCAACAAATACAGGCAAAGTTTCAAGTAAGACCAAGACCATGAAGCAGTCCAAGAACTATATATGGAGAGTAATTTAAGTACATATAGGTTAATCATTCCTTAAGAACACATGAAGGTATGTATGACCACACTATTTCAGCAATTCCAAGAAAATTTCATTGAGATAGTTTAATGTTACTCATGAAGATGTGATCTGGTGGCAATCTATCCTTCACCTTCCATGAGAAGTAACCTGCTTGGTGTCATTACATCAAATAACAGGTATGACTACATTTTATGACAAGTTGAAACCTAGACATTCTGAAGCCAATCTGAATTCAACTTAGAATATAACCATTTAATCTGCTAAACCTACAAGCAATCTTTATCTGCTAATTTACAAGCCTTCTTTATCTGATTTATGAATGTGCTCCTGAAGCTGAATCTGTGTGATTGGTATTGTTTTTAATTCTTGGACATCTTTAGGGTCATATAATGGAATGGAAAACAAATGAAAAATAATAAAACAACTCACCAGAGATCCATTCATTGTGTCTTGCTGCTGACAATGAGCAGTAGATTCTGGAAACATGGCTGGGATATAAGGGAAATGATGCATTCAGAAATGAATCTGTGAGATTTTGGGCCCAGAATTTCCTCTTGCAAACATGATACATGGGATGCAAAACCATAAACTTTTTTTAAAATTTTTATTTATTTTTACCTGAAAACGTAAAGCCTTCTTATAAGCAAAGAATCTTTAATGTCTCAGGCAGAGCATTAAAGTGTCCAATAAACACAAATCCAGTTAGTTTCCTGTTAGATATTATTAAAGCAACTAATTTCTTTGTTTATGTACACACTAAATTCAAAAAATTGAATGTTCCCACTGAAATTATTGAATAATTGAAAGCAAAAACATATATTTCCACTAAAAGTTATTATTACTGAATATACTTCGGGATGTATGAACTGCTTTTTTTTCCTTTTTTTTTTTTTGCCAGTCAAGGTGCCTCAACTCTGGGCCTGGGCGCTGTCCCTCAGCTCTTCAGCTCAAGGCTAGTGCTCTACCACTTGAGCCACAGCACCACTTCCAGCGGTTTCTGCTTATGTGGTGCTTAGGAATCGAACCCAGGACCTCATACATGCAAGGCAAGCACTCTACCACTGAGCCACCTTTCAAGCCCATGAACTGCTTTTTTAATACAAAAGTATCTTAGGCATCCATTGTATTTTGTGTTCTACCTCATTCATTTACATATTTAAACACCATGGATAACATGTATGATGTAACTCAGTAATTTTCACCCAAAGTTAGAGAGAAAAATATTTATAGAATATATTTCTTATGTTATACTATTTCAATAGTGGGTGTCAAATCGCACATTTCACTCTACCCATTGCACACATATGCAATGATTAGCAATTTGCCATTTAAAATGCTTTGGCCAAAGGGACATGAGTAAAGATGAGGTAAACCCAGGTTTGAGAAGTCCCTAATGTTCATTTCCCTAAACAGTCATGTGGCGAAGAACCTTGGCCATCCTAAAGATACAACATAAAATAATCGATATAGGCGTGACACACCTGAAGATAAGTAACACCTACAGAGCATACAAACTTGCATAAGACATAATACCTCAAGTTTTCTTCTGTGAATTTTCTTTTTAGGCCACATGTCCCAGACCAACACTTTCTGTACAACCAAGCACAACCAACCAATTAGAGCTAGCATTAGCAAATCCATAGATGGCACATTTAATGTAAGTTTGCATGATTGCATACTAAAAATCACAGTGTTAACAGGCTGAATAAACTAGCAAAAACAGGATTAGGGATTGCTACATGAATAGATACTTTCAGTCATAACAATTACCCCACCATCCCAAAGCACAGCCTCAGGTACCCTCTCATAACTATGCTCTGGCTTATTCCTCAATCCAGCTCATCACGCCTCCTAGAAATTAGTTTAATCTTGCAACAACACAAAGTGATTGAGAGTGGTGTAGGAAAGAGTACCACGTGAATCTGGTGCTCAGGGAAGTAGCAACAATTTGTGCATAAGGCAAAGGAAGTTAGCAACATCTTCCACTTCCTTGCTTTTCTGCTTCTTCCCTTTAGGGCTTCTCAGAATTGACAAGGTCTGTTCATTTAGGATAGGGATTCCTGTTCATAGGGTGCTCTGCTTCAAACATTGCTAGGCTTCATTCTTAAAAATACAGGACCAGCACTCAATGCTCCAATATCCAGTGTACAACTGTCTCTAGAAACAGTGTTGAATACAAAATGTGTGAACTCAAGCCAGGAGATTAAAAACTCAAGCCAAGTAGATTAAAATATCTCTAGGAAAAAAATCACAGAAGCCCCAAATACAACTTCAATGTAAGAGGACTCAAGGCAGGCACACATGTCACAATTTCACTAGAATTCTCCCTGTACTCCTCTTACACCTAGGCAAAGCAAATAAAGTCATTTGGGTTAATAGAAGAATCCCTTGGTCTTGGAGTACAAATGCACAATTCTTGGGCTCTCCTGCCCAGCTTGCTCTCAGACATCTGAACCTCAAGCAAATTATCAACTCCATACTGGAGAAAAGCATGGAGAGGGAAGTAGGCGCTTTGGTTCAAGTATCAAGCTCTCCTCTGAGCTGAGGAGCTCAGGAATGCTGCTTGCAGGCCCAGAGTTCACCCCCCACCAAACAAACAGAAACAGAAAAACAAACAGAAACTCGTGGACAGGAGACTCCTGCAGCAATCACACAATTCCTACCTGACATCAGTTCCAAAGCCTGAGATTCCTTCAAGTTACAGCTCCCAAGCTCCACTGCACAGAGCTGGGCGCAGGGCTCCTGGCTCTCACCTATGGAAGGCAAAACTGTATCTCTGCGCACTTCCAGCAGCAAGGCAAAGGAAAAGAATCCAGAAGAAGCGGCATTAAAACGCCGGTGGTGGGCGGGGAGACGCATGCACAAAAGCATCTTCTGCCCCACCTTCACCCTCCAAAAAACAAAAACAACCCAGGACTTTCAAAGAAAATAGCCTCCAGGAGACTACAATTCCCACAATGCTCGGTGCCACCCTCCTACTTACCTGGGAACAAGTGTGCTTGTGTGCATTGGGACTTTTCTCTCCCTGCTGTGGGAGTTAAGCTGTTTCTTGAAAACCACTGTTTCCTCTTGAAATACATAAGACCAACCAGAAAATGGATATATATAGGGAGAATTCGCTACATTGGCTTTTCGATTCTTAGTTCTAATAATGAAATTGAGGTTATGAGATGGCCTTGCTTATACCCTTCTGTTTATTCAATGCCTGCCTTCTGCTGAATGTAAATTATATCTCTGTTTTGTCTTAAATTTTTTTAATACATCTCCTCTTACTTTACAAAGGTATTCACAACCACTAAACTTATACCTGGTTTATTTCCCATTGCTGTAATATATACACTGGCATAAAATAGTGAGATTGTTATGTAAATATGCAGCATAATACCTCTGGTGATTTGGATTTTACAAAATCTAACAATTAATTTTCCAGAAACTCCCCAATTCTATCTATTAAATCAAATGAGTTTTTGGTTTTTTTAAGAATTTTGCATTTCATTTGAGGATTTTATGTTTTTTTAGTTGTTGGTCCTATGACTTGAACTCAGAGCTTGGGCACTGTCTGTGAGCATTTGTAATGCTCTATTTGCATTTCCTTTAAGAATTTCTTCAGGTTACTAGTGAAAATTTCCCAAACTGGGATTCTTATGAACAAGGCACATCACCTCCATTTCCCTTCAAAGAGATAGTGGTTAGGGGGGTCAGGATGAATGCAGGAGAGATAGAAGAGTGAAGTTTAGGCTAGGCTATGTTGATGTGAAGCTTAATCATTTGCAAACCAGTCTGCTTTTGTCTTTCCATTTTGCATGTGAAAATCTCTTTAGAATTCTTACCTCTTCTCTGATCCTAACAGTTCCTCTCAGTAGCTTTAGGCTACATATCTAGGGGACCTCAGACTTGTCTTCTCAGACCTTAACCATTAAAGTATGCAGTAAATCTTTGTCTCCTGCCACAATCCCATCAGAGCACAAGCAAGGCTCTGAGAGCCAGTTGGATGATAATTAAGGAGACAGACAGATGGCTGATGGCACAATTCTGCTATAATTCTCAAATGCTTGTGTAATATTGGCCTAGACCCAATGTGCCCAAAAGTGCAAACAGCACACATCTTTCCTCATTTTATTTCAATACATCTTTTCCACCCAAGCCTCCTGTCAGTTAAAGCCCCAGGCCAAAAAGCTAGAACACACACTTCCTCAAACCAAGAAAGGGCAAGGACTTGCAGTGCTGAGGGTGGGAGTCAATGGCCCTGAAGCCTTTGCTCACATTTTGTCTACTCCTGGCAGGCACCCCAGGGTCTACAACAGTCTCCCTCTCTCTTATCAGAGAACCTACACTTGTCTCTTAGATGTTTATTGTGATTTTTTTGTAATCCCTTCCATAAAAAATAATTGGGAAAGACTGGATTGGAAACTTTCACATATGATTTTAGTTCTCCAATGTATGGGTTCTCCATGTCTCTATTGTGGACCAGAACTATTCCTCATGAAAATGAGAATCAAAGAGCATATTTGAATGTATAGACTTCAACTTAAAAGCACCTCTAACAATATAAAGAAAAAATAATTTCATTCTTTAAAACTAAATTCCTGGGAAGTGGCACTGTGGCTCAAGTGGTAGATCACTCTCCTTGAGCTGAAGAGCTGAGGGACAAGTGCTCAGGCCCAGAGTTCAAGCTCCACGATGAAAAAAAAAAATCCTCCCTAAAACTAAATTCCTGAGACGCAAAGAGATAAGGATCAGGAAAAATCTGAGGTGCTCCCAAGAATACCTGTGAAATGCAGTTTTCTTTTCTTTTTCTTTTTTTTGGGGGGGGCAAGGGTCCAGTCATAGGGCCTGAACTCTGGACCTGGGTGCTGTCCCTCAGCTCTTCAGCTCAAGGCTGGCACTCCACCACTTGATCCACAGCGCCACTTCTGGATTTTTTTTTTGATCATGTTGTGCTGAGGAATCAAAACCAGGGCCTCATGCATGCAAGGCAAGCACTCAACCACTGAACCACCATCCCATCCCTGAAATATAGTTTTCATTGTTCAAGCCTACATTTGTGATGAATTTCTTTATTCTTTTATCCTTTTGTTTTGCTTGGTTTGGTTTTTGGTCATGCCACTTGAACTGTGAGCCTAGGAACCATCTCTCAGCCCTTCATCTCAAGTCAAGTGCTCTACATTTAGAGTTAAAGCACCAATTCTGATTTTCTGGTTTTTATTGGAGATAAGTGTCTCACAGACAATGGTGGCCAGGCTGACTTTGGACTGTGATCCTCAGGTTTCAGCCTTTTGAATAGCTAGGATTAAAGACATGAGGTACCAGCACCCAGCTTGCATTTCTTTTCTTTTATGTCCCAGCCTTGGGGCTTGAACTCAGTGCATGGACACTGTCCCAAAATTTTTGCTCCACATTAGCACCCTAGTACTGGAGCAACAATTCCCACTCGGCTTTTTCTATGTATGTGGTACTGAGGACTTGAACCAGGGCTTCATGCATGTTAGGTAAGCACTCTACCACTGTTGCGGGACAGCCACAACACCAACAGTGCTCTGGAAGGGCAATGGGATGATAATGGAAGAGACAGAGACAAGGCCAATGATGAATCTCTCTTTATTTCAGCAATGACCTTAGCTATAGACACTTTCTAGATCTGTCCAGTGCTTGCATCACATTGTTCTAGGACTCACTGTGCCAACAAGCGCAGACCATATGCATCTTTCCTCATTCTAGTTCAACCTTTGTCCAACAAACTCCTAGAGGTAAGCCCCCAGGCCCAGACTCTAAAAGGAACATTCCCTCCAACAAAAAGTGAAGTACACATAGCACTGAACGTTGGAGTCCATGGCTGTGGAGCTTTTGCTCACCCCTTGCCAACTCCTGGCACCTCAGGGTCTGCACCATTTCCCCCTTTTTCATTTTGTAACTTGAGCAAGTGTCTATCAGCCTGAACCTGGAAAAAGCAGCAGAATGGAAGAAAAAAGATATACCAAAACAAGAAACAGGAAAATGCCTAAGAAATAGCAAAAAGAGTGCTATTTCCCCAGGTGAATCCCTGTAGGTAATGGAGAAGTGATACAGCTAAGCCTGCTTGGTGGAGTGACCAATATCAGATATCTGACCCTGAAGCTGCGTAATGTCTAAGTTCAAATTATCAGAGGGCCAGATGCCTCAAATATGTCACTGGATATTGGTCCAATTCATATTTCCATCATATTCAAGAGGGATAACACAGATGTACTGACAATTAGCATGACACATCATTTTAACTGGGTCTTTAGCAGGTCTATGTGATTATCAACATACATCACTGCTGTTTCTAAATCATAAAACATATCACAATCATTTTATCCATTCCTATATGTATCCCAAGGTACCAGAAATGTTTCAAACTAAAGTATTAACATGTTGTGCTGTATATATTGTTTCTGCAAGGATGATAGGAGAAGCAAGAGCACTAGGAAGAAGAGCCAGGGTAGCAATAATGAGGGCAACCAATATTCCCCAAAATCTGCAGCAATGGCTAAGAGTCCTCTAAACCTCAATAGCAAACAGAGACCCAAACTTATTATAGCATGGTTCTATCAACTGAACATGCAATGTAAGTTAAGGGGATTGCACAGTAAGCTAGGATTACTCATGCAGTTAGTGAGAACATAATTTTTCCTACACAAGGCATAAAACACCACCCCACCCTTGAAAACCATACCCAGCCCAACTACTAGCATGTATGGATACATAACACAAGCTTGCACAGTAAATGATACAAAACCATGAAACAGGACAGGTCTCTGAAACAGAGGTATGGGATGGTGAGAGGCATTAGTTCAAATAGGCCTCATGGCAGCAGTCAGGATCAAGTTGTCAGGGTGAGCTTGTCCACACAAACTGACAAACATGGGAGCCAGCAAGGTACCACTGATCACATCACTCCTCTGAGACCAGTCCTACCTTACATACTGGGAGACTCCTACCAGCAGACCAGTGGACAAGATGTGAAATCCACAGGCCCTCCAGGATGATGGATCATCACAACCATGGGAATCGCTGGGCATAGTGGAACCCAAGAGGGATGCACCACATCTCCTGACAAAGAATTTTTGCAAGTGTTATGCTTAAGCTCCATCTTTTCCCATTGTTTCACCTTTTCTTTCAAAGGAAGTCAGACCCATAATCTATCCCTGAATACCTTACATATTTTTACCTTCTACCTCAGGATCTGCAATAGTCAATAACTGTGATCAATGAAGTAAGAGGATATAATATTTGTATAACAATGAGACACGTCTGTGAGCAATGAACAATTCAAAAATAATGTAAGAAGTAAATTCTATTTATACAAGTACAATAAACATAATACTTAGAAATGAATGTTTGAAAAATGTAACCAAGAACAATGACAACTATGGGACACAGCTAGTCTAGGAAGCAGCCATTTTTACCTGATCCTTATGTCCTTGCCTCTCAGGAACTTACTTTTAACTTTTACAGAAATAAAGAATTATTTTTCCCTCATATTTTATGGGTGCTCCAGTGTTGCCATCTATACATCCAAATGTGCCTCATGATCTCCATTTTCATGAGGAATAGCTAAGGTCCACTAAAAGAGGGATGGAAAACCCTTACACTGGAGGACTGAGTATCAGGCATGAAAATTTCCTACACAATCCTTCCCAGTCATGATGTGGGGAAAGGATCATCAACAATCACACCAAACCCTTAGGAGACAAGCTTAAGATGTCTGATATGAGGGAGGGAGGCAAAAGATTTATTCCACAGTGTAATGGATGCAGTCTGGGAAGACAAGTCTGAGGACCCCTAGATATGTGGCCTAGACGTGCTGACAGGAACTTCTAGGGTCAGAGAAGAGGTAGAAAATCAAAACAAAATAGGATATGCAAAACAGAAAAGTAAAAACAGACTGGATTGGAGCAAGTAATCAAGCTTCACATGAACCTGGACCTGCCCTGAACTCTACCTCCTCCCACATTCATCCTGATCTTCCTAGACAACCATTTTTTTTGAAGAGTCTTGGAGGAGGAGTACCATTTTCTAAGAAACACCTGGGAGGAAACTTTTCACGAGTCCCCTGAAGCAATTATTAAAAGAAAGGCAAGTAGAGCACAGCAAATGCTCACAGACAGTGCCCAAGCTCTGAGTTCAAGCCACAGGACCAACAACAAAATGAGGGAAAATCTTTATAAGGAAAGGCAAATTTCAGACACAAATAACCAAACACTCCTTAAAAGTTCATATATGGAATTTGGGAGTTTCTGGGAAAGTAATGAGTAGAATTTGACAAATCAATTTAATTCAAAGATTATAAAGTATATCTGTCTTTAAATTCTGTTATTTTATTCCAGAATATATATTAGAGCAGGGGAAGATGATGCCAGAATCAATCAGTCTGCAAGTACTTTATTTTTTTTGGTCGATCTTGTGGCTTGAAGCCAGCGTGAGTGCTGTTCCTGCGTTTTTCAGTTCAAGTGAGCTCTCTACCACTTGAGCCACAAGCCACTTCCAATTTTTTGGTGATTAGTTGGAGATAAGGCTTGTGAAATTTCCTGCTCAGGCTGGCTTTGAACGGGGATCCTCATATCTCAGCTTCCTGAGTACCTAGGATTACAGGCATGAGCCATTGGCACCCAGCTGCAAATACCTTTGTAAAGTGAGAGGGGAGATATTCAAAACTTTAAGAAGAAACAGAGACATAATTTACATTCAGCAGAACGTACTTTTTGAACAAAAACAAAAATAAAATCTATGTAGATTCATACCCTCAATTATATTAAAAGAACTAAGAATTAAAGAGCCAAATTATACAATGCTTCTAATATATTTGTGTTTTTAATTGGTCTCACAATATTTATGTTGGTAAACTGAATTTTCAAGAAGAAACTCACCTAAGTTCCCTCAGCTGGGAGAGAAAGGTTCCCATGCATCCTTGCACACTTAGGACCAAGTGTCTTGTGCAAGTCAAAACCCTGTAACAAGCCCACTTCCTCTAGGTGAATTGAGCATTGCATTCTGGGAATAGTAGTTTCTATCGGGGCATAGATCCTTTGAAAGTGTGTGGGGGGAAGGGGGATGGGGGGGCAGATGTGCCAATGCCTCCTTGTCCACTGTTTGTGTTTTTAGTTTACAAATTCGGGTTACTTTGCTTTTGTCTTGCTGCTGGAGGTGCTCTGAAGTACAGCTTTGCACACCATAGTCAGAGCCAAGAGGTAGAAGCCCAGATTCTCTTTTTCAGAGGAACTTGAGAGCTGAAACATGAAGGGATCTGAGGCTCCTAGCAAGAGTCTGCCATTACCATTTTTCCCCAGTCTGGAATGGATGATATTTTAGGGCTCATAGGTTTGTGCTGCCATTAGCACTTGTTCCTCCAGGTGCCAGAAAGTGGCTCACAAACCTCTGATTTTCAGACAAGGAGAGTCAGGAGTTGTACGTTTATACTCCTGAACCTAGAGATTCTGGTACTCACCCAGGTGACTTTATTAACTTGCTTTTTGTGAATTGAAGCCAATGAATGGTAAACATTCCTTGAAAATGTCTTATATAAAAATACTGATCCTCTTTTCATCATCTGAATTTCCTATGGTTTTGAAACTTTCAAAATGCTGCTTGCACAGATATACTCCAATTGACGAGTCTGTTCTGACAAATTACAATTTCTCTACTAATTTAATTAGCCTATTTTACATCACTTAAAATGAGAGAGACTGGCTGGGCAGGTGGTTCAGTGGTAGAGTGCTTGCCTTGCGTGAATGAAGCCCTGGTTTGATTCCTCAGAACCAAATAAGCAGAAAAAGCCAGCAGTGTACTGTGGCTCAAGTAGTAGAGTGCTAGCTTTGAGCTGAAGGTCAGAGGGACAGTGCCCAGGCTCAGAGTTCAGGCCCCCCACCGACAAAAAAAAAAAGAGAGAGATTTCCTATACATGTACACCAAAAACACCTGTTAAAATATAATTTGAATACAATATAATGCCCTTGATATGTGTCTGCCTGTCCTGATTCTTGAACTCAAGGTCTGGAAACTGACCTTGAAATTATTCCATTCAATGATAATGTTCTACCACTTAAGCCACATTTGCATTTCCCACTACTTTGGTAGAGTATTGGAGATAAGTCTCTCAGACTTCCATATCCCCCTGGCTTCAATCTGTGATCCTTGTAGGGTTCCTTCATGTCCTTCCCAGGGGACCACAAGCAGGTACAGGAGAAAGATTAGTATAAGGTTTATTAGAAGGATCATATTTCCTAGGACAGGGAGCACAAGCATTTGTCCCTCTTCTGGTTGCAACAGGATCTGGGGGGCAGGAAGTGAGTTAAGTACATGCTCAGGTGAGTCTGAGATGAGAGAGGGGGTGGCCAGCTGTAGGGAGGGAACTTAAGGTCTGGGAGGAGCTCAGGTCTGGGTGGAGCTGAGGACTAAAGGTGAGGATAATACTAACTTTCCTCAGATCTCAGCCTTCTGAATACCTAAGATTCCAGATATTAGACATGATAGCACAGTTACAATGCTCTTTTTAAAATTCAGATTATATTCTAATGCAATAATATGAAATAGAAAACTTGAAATTTTCAAGGCAGGATGTTCAGTCACTAAGGTGTAGGAGGACAGTCCAAATCCCAAAACACACAGAAAATGCCCCCACCTTGAAATCTGTAACACTCCTGATCTTAAGTATTGTGAATGTGAACACTTAGTCTATAATAAATTCTTTTAAGTTTTTCAAAGTAAGAAAACATTCTTGTGACAATAAAACCCAGTAGTAATGCGCAAGTATTCCTTTTAAAGGATTCATAGTGTCTTTCTGAGCAAAAACAACCTCAATGATGTATACAGAATAGATTTTCACTTTTTGTATATGTCACTGTAAAGGTCATGTATTTTATATTAACAATTACCTTTCTAAATAATTGTAAAAAGTACATCACTACTCGATAACAGAATATCCTGTGTAATCAACCAATAAGTACAAGCAAAAGCACATAGGGATATAATTTGTTGGTTTTAATTTTGATGGATCTACATTTTGGGGTGTTTTATCTTTTAATATTGTGTAGTAACACATAAGACTTCAATCTTCTGATGCCTTTGCTGGGGATGGTTGACTGGGATTTTGTCACTCCTCTGACCAGCATTTTATGTTGCATCTTTATTAGGCCCTGTATCTCCAGCAGAATGGACATGGATCTTAATATGACTACTTAGGAAAGTGAGGGACTTCTCAATCTGTGTTTATATCATCAGTACTGATGTACCTTTGGCCAAAGCAGTTCAAACTCAAATTGCAAGTCATTGTACCAAGGTATGCTAATTATTTGCATAAAGGGTAATGTGCCATATGACAACCATTACTGAAATAGTATAAAACAAAAATATGTGTTGTATATATTTTATCTCAATAACTTTCTGTGAAAATACTGTTCCTAACGTACATGTGTTTGAAGATGTAAATAAATGAGGTAGAGTACAAATAATCAATGGAGTCCTAAGATATCTTTACATTAATAGAAAAATAGTTTATATATCCCTAGATGTATTTCAGTGATAATTACTTTTAGTGAACAGGTGGCATGTTTTCCTTTTTTGGGTTCAATTTTTCAACAATCTTTTGTAGGAGCTTTAGTTTTTTTTTCTGTTTTTCTTTTTTTTTGGGGGGGGGGTCTGGACGTGGGGCCTGAACTCTGGGCCTGGGCCCTGTACCTTAGCTCTTCAGCTGAAGTCTAGCGCTCTACTACTTGAGCCACAGTGCCACTTGCAGCTTTTTTCTTTTTGCTTATGTGGTGCTGAGGAATCGAACCCAGCGCCTCAGGCATACAAGGCAAGTGCTCTACCACTGAACCACCTTCCCAGCCCCCATGCATATGTCTTTAGTGGACACTTTAATGCTCTTCTTAAGACAGGAATGATTCTTCTCCCATAGGAAGGCTCTTCCAGCCCACATATCATGTTTTGAGCAGGCACATCTAGGGTAAAATCCCACAGGTTCTTTTCTGACTCCCTTATTTGCCTTCGCTACTAGCCATGGTTCCAGAATCTTTATTCATTGTCAACAGCAAGAAAGAATGAAAGGATCTCTAGTGAGATTCTTTTATTTCTCACTTTGTTTGACATTCCATTTTACGAACCTAAGGGTGTCCAAGATGGAACAAAAGAAAAGAAAAAAGAATCAGCTTCAGGAACATGTTTCTAAAAAAGCTAAAGATGTAGCTGGACACCAGTGGCTCACACCTGTAATCCTAGCTACTCAGGAGGCTGGGAACTGAGGATCAGGGTTCAGAGCCAGCCCAGGCAGGAAAGTCTGTGAGACTGTTATCTCCAATAAACCACTAGAAAACCAG
This sequence comes from Dipodomys spectabilis, assembly GCF_019054845.1. NCBI lineage: Eukaryota > Metazoa > Chordata > Mammalia > Rodentia > Heteromyidae > Dipodomys > Dipodomys spectabilis. Next base: position 2,569,064 of record NW_024870904.1, on the reverse strand, counting down.
AAGTGGTGCTGTGGCTCAAGCAATAGAGCGCTCGCCTTGAGCTGAAGAGCACAGGGAGAGAACCAAAGCCCAAAGCTGAAGCCCCAGGACCGACAAAAAAAAAAAAAAAAGCTGAAGTTGGCTTGGAGATTTAGCAGATTATAAAATCTGTCATTCTAAGTTAAGTGCAGATATGCTTCAGTTTGTTTCTACTTTTTCTAGTGTGAGAGAAAGTTGTCCCACTAGTTATGTGATTCAGTGACACCTAGGAGATGACTTCTCATAGAAGGCGAAGGATGGCTAGCAACTGCTCAGATATCACATCCTCATATGGAATAGTAAACTATCCTAATGAAATTTTACTGGATTTGCTGAAATAGTGTGGTCAAACATAACTTCAAATATTCTACAGGACTGAGTGAGCTATAAGTACTTCCATTAATCACTGTAAATACTCTTGGACTGCTTTGTGCTCTTTGTTTTACTTGAAACTTAGGCTGAGTTTGATGGTATTTATAGAAATCTCTGTTTTTCTCTATGGTGCTCTCATAGGAGTTCTCTTACCTATTTTCCCAATTCATTCTATTTTTCATGTTTACTAGCTTTCTTTCTTTCTTTTCCATTATATTTATTTATTGTGAAAATACCATAAAGGGAGGTTACAATTACATGGGCAAGATAGTGAGTACATTTCTCATCATGCATTGTTGCCTCCTCCTTTGTTTCCCTTTACCATCCTTCTTTCTTCTTTTTTTTTTTTCAGTGTAGGTCTGGAACTCTGGGCCTAGTCGCTATACTTAAACTCTGCAGCTCAAGGCTAGTACTCTACCCCTGGTGCCACATCGCCACTTCCAGTTTTCTAGTGGTTAATTGGAGATGCAAGTCTCACAGATGGTCCTGCCTGGGCTGGCTTTGAACCTCTATGCTCAGATCTCAGCCTCCTGAGTAGCTAGGATTGCAGGCATGAGCCACCACCATGTGAGTTCACTAGCTTTATTTCTCTCTTCTCTTGTTGTCTATTTTTCTCTGTCTCTTTTTCTCTTTCATTCATTCTGCTTCTCTTTCCTCCATTTGTCTCTTAATTTTTCTTTTCTTCAAATGTTTTATCTGGGAAGTAGATTCTCTTACTGATCAGTTTTCTTTTGGTGACATGGCTCTTAGAATTGACATTTTTCTTACTCATTATACAGGAAAATTGTTGCTAAACATAAAATAATTTGAGTTTCCAGATTCTATTATCTTTCTTTGGTTTAACCTCATTTGATGTGGTTCCTGCAGTTTTCCTTTTTCTTCTTGCTCTGCTTGAATATTTGCATTCACTGATATTATAACATAGAAGCTGGTTGTGAAAATAAACATACAGTGACTATGGTTTTCATATTGGAAATATCACTAATGGAAAATTCTGACATACATATGCTAAGTAGTAAACTTTAATCTCAGGAACGTCAATACTAAATAGCATGTGTGGCAATGTATCCTTGGGAATCTAGTGGAAGAAATGGTTCAGGAATATGTGACACATTTGAGCAATAGTCAGTGACATCATCTGCAAAACCTACACAGATTATAATAATTTGTATTTTTGTCCATGTGTGTTTGTTATTAATGCTATTTGTAGTGTGTATTTCCAACTAAACACTGTTTGAGCATATGTTCAAACACTTTCAGTTTGTTTGTTATTTTAGTAGATAAAATAGATATGTTTGTCACCCATATGTCTTCACAGAATCCAAAATTTGATTTTTCCATGTTTCTTTGGATGATAGGTCTTGCTATGTAGTCCAGCAAGCTCTTATTTGTTAAATAAGTTTATTTATTGTGAAAATACCATACAGAGGGGTTACACTTACATGAGCAAGATAATGAGTACATTTCTTATTAAGCATTGTTGCCTTCTCCTTTGTTTTTCCCCTACCATCCCGGCCCTCCCATCTCCTCCACTACACTTCCCCACCCACCTCCAAGCAAGCTCTTCATCTTTTTATGTAGCCTAGGCTGGCAAATAATCTGTCTTGAGTTTCCCAAGTCCAGGGAGAATAGTTGTGTTTCAGACTGTGTGTGGCTACATTAGCCATTCTTATGTGTAGAGTTCATTGATAAAACACTGGGCCACACTGTTGTGAAGCCATTCCATCCATCCATCTACAACACTTTTCATCTTCCATCTGTGAAGCTATTTGTTCATTTAATAGGCAGCTCCTGTTCCTCTCTATCCCAGTCTCTGGAATCATCCTACATTTGGGCTCCACAAGTTTGTTGATCCTTGGAAGCTCAGTAAGGGAAATTATACCATGGCTGTTCCTTTATGATTGATGTGTTTTATTTAGCTTATTTTACTTAAAGTTCATCCCTGCCATAAAATGTAGTAAAGTTTTCGCCTTTGAACACATTTATTGTTTTACATGCTTCAATGTTTTGCTTATTGTGAGTAGAGTTTGAGAAGTGATTCTCCAAGCATGTGTTGTACTCCCTGCTTTATCTACTGTTGCACACAAGCATAGAAATGCTGGACCATATTCCTATATCATTCTATGTTTAGCTCTTTTTAGGACTCTTCGTACCATCTTTGATAGATTATTTGTTTGTTTGTTTGTTAGATCGATCAAGGGGCTTGAACTCTGGGCCTCAGCCGTACTCCCTCAGCTCTTTAGCTCAAGGCTAGCGCTCTACCACTGGAGCCACAGCACCACGTCTGGTTTTCTGGTGGTTTTATTGGAGATAAGAGTTTCAAGGATTTTCCTGCCCATGCTGGCTTTGAACTGTGATCCTCAAATCTCAGCCTTCTGAGTAGATATGATTACAGGTGTGAACCACGGGTACCTGGCTTCATCTTTGATATTTTTATATACATGACAGAAATGCACCGGTTCACATCCTTTTCACATCTTTCCTAGCTTTTTTGAGACTTTGGGAGTATTTTTGTTGTTTTTATTTAAAACTATGTCCATACTAGCATGTATCAAATGTTATTTTACTGGAATTTTGATTTGAATTTTTCTCATGACTACTGATATTAAACTACTTTTATATTTTAATGTACTACATGTGTATGTCATTTTTAGAAAAATCTCTTCAATCTTTTTCCAACTTTAAAATTAGATTTTGTTGTCTGGGTTACTTGAAGGATTTTCTTTATATTTTCTAATTCATATTGGTTAGCAATCCATTCAGAGATATATGCAAATATTTCTCACATACATGCTTTTTTTCCTTTATTGGTAGTGCTTTTCAATATACAAGGTTTTCATTTGTATTTATTTATTAGTTATTTATTTATATATTGTAGGTCATGGAGCTTGAACTCTGGGCCTGAGCACTGTCCCTCAGCTCTTAAATTCAAGACTAACACTCTACCACTTTGGCCACAGCACCACTTCTTGTTTTCTGGGGATTTACTGGAAGTAAGAGTTTCATAGCTATACCTGCCCAGGCTGACTTTGAGACCCGATCCTCAGATCTCACCCTCTTGAGTACGTAATACTACAGGTGTGATCCACCAGAGACTCACATTGTTTGTTTGTTTCTTTGTTTTTTCCAAGATGTAGTTTTGGAGTTTTATTTATGGGGTTACTGTCAAATCTTGCTTTATTTTTTTTTCTTTTCTTTTCTTTTTTCTCAGCAGTGAGTCCTGAACTGTAGGCCTGGGTGCTGTCACTCAGCTCTTCAGCTCAAGTTGAGTACATTACAGATTGAACCAAAGGAACACTTCCAACATTTTGCTTATGTGGTGCTGAGGAATTAAACCCAGGGCCTTATGCATGATAAGCAAGCACTCTACCACTGAGCAATCTTCCCAGACCACTTACTGTCAAATCTGATGCCATGAAACTTTCCTCCCCATCTCTCTTCTCTTCTTTTCCCTTTTCCTCTTTTCCCCTCCACTCCACTACTCTCTTGTCCTCTCTTCTTCCTTCTTTTTCCTGACCTTTTGCTTCCCTTCTCTCCCTCCTCCACTCATCTTCTTTTCCCTTTATATCTGAGATGAAGACTTTCTAACTTAGAAACACAGTAATAAACATACCTCATGGTTTTCTTGAGCTACTATTGGAGCTTGAACTGCAGGTCTCACAGTCAGTCAACTTCCTCACTCACTGTTGGCACTATCACTTGAGCCATACCTCTAACCTGTTCATTAGCTGCTTAGTTTGAGTTGTCTATCCAGGCTGGCTTGCAGACCTCCGTTTCCTCCTTAGTAGCTAGGCTAAAATGACAGTCTGAGCAAGAAGTACTTGCCTTGATTTTTCTTACTTCAACATTTAACATTAATACTTAATTGGATACTACAATGAAATAGTTTATTTTTTCTGCTTTATGTAGAGTTATTTTGCAACCTAAACTGAAATAGTTTATCTTTCAAATTAAGTGTTGTATTGTTTTTCTAACAACTGGACCTGTTCTACCTGTGGTAGATTTTCTTCACTAAGCAGATCGTTTATGCTGGAGGTATTGTTTTATAATTAATGTAATTTAATCTTATTATGGAGGTGATGTATAGAGAGATATGTCATGAGTAAGGTAAAAAATAACCTTCCTTTCATACAGTGTCTTCCATGCCTTCATTCTCTCCCAATCTCTCCCTCTTATCTCTACTCTTGAGTTGTATATTTTATTTTCATCACCCTATTTCCCTCACATTCTATGACTCTGCCACACACACCAGAAGATATACATGTGAATACACCATACATAATTGAAAGCACTTGTTTTTATTTCACAAATGAAGTAAGAAAGTAGCTCTCTTTAATAAATCACAATGATAGCATACATATATTTTTACATATTCATTCTGGTTTCCTTCTGTTTATTTTACTGTTAGATTATTAGAAATATATTGTTGGATTTTTTTGTATTCTTATCATAGATTTATTTGTCATACTGATTTCTAGACAATTTGTCTTCACATCTATTGTCAGTGTGTCTGTCTTGGTAAATATAAGTGCATAGTGCTTTATAAACAGCATTTAGTAAAGATAATGCTATCCCTGTGTGTGTTTCTACTGAACATTTGTCTAGTTATACAGTCATTAAGAGGAATATTACTTCTCCAATCATAATGATAGATTAAAGAAATTATCATTCTTTGTCCTTTTAATCATGTCTTTGTAGACTTTACTTTTCAGAATAGAACTTTTGTTATACAGATTTATAATTTGCTTGTTATTATCAATGCTCCGTATCTGTGGTAACACAATTTGTGCTGAGGTTCCTTTCATTTCATATTATGACTACTTGTATTTTTCAATAATGATTGTTGCATATGGTATGTTTATATTGATTTAATTTTATTTCTTGATAATTAATGTATGTCTGTTTGGCTTATTGAGATTTTGAGTATGTTTTCTTTGTTCAAATCAGACAGTACCTGATATATTTACTATTTTTATATTACAATATTAACATGGTTTCATTTTAGTGATTACTTTGCTATTTATTATGTTTGTCTCATCTGAAATGTATTTCTTAGTTTGCTTTCATGTAACCCGCACACATCGTTCTATACCATGCAAATCACCTCTAATATAATCTCCAGACACTCTTCTATACACTGTAAATCACCTCTGATACCTATTACAACTTAAATCCTACTAAATAGTTGTTACCATGCATTGTTCATAGGATAATGCCAGTTTTTTCAAAGATTGCATGTTTACTATAGGTGCCCTACTTTGGCAAGTCTTTGGGTTCTATGGTTTGTTGAATCTGTGCAACAAACAAATATGTAAGGCCTAATATATTCTTTTGAAAATGCTACTGTAGGGGCTGGAAAGGTGGCTCAGTGCAGAGTGCTTGCCTTGCATGCATGAGGCCCTGGGTTAGGTTGCTCAGCACCACAAAAACAGAAGAATCTGAAAGTGGTGCTGTGGGTCCAGTAGTAGAGCATTAGCCTTGAGCTGAAGAGCTGAGGGACAGAGCCCAGGCCCAGAGATCAAGCTGCATGAATAATGAAAAGAAAAAACATACCACAAATAACATAGTGCATATAATAATATTTAAAGGTGCTGGACACAAGTGTCTCCTGGTAGTAAACCTGAGACCTGAGGATTGAGATTTCATCCAGCCCTTTCAGAAAAGTCAATGAAACTCTTATCTACAATTAATCACCTAAAAATCCAGGGGTAGAAATTGATAGATGGCTCCAGTGATAGATCCTTAAGATAAAATGGTCAGGGACAGTACCCAGACAATAAGATCAATACCTAATATTGGTATATTATCCTGGGTTATATGGAAATAAATGCTACTTTTCAAAAGTGGTTGGAATTGTGCAAAAATGCATATTGTTCAATAAGTAATAAAATCAATGAAATCAATCGAGTAATCAATCAAGTAATGAATTCAATACCTGGCTTATGTAACTTTGACATACATATATACATCTATGTGTATATATATAGATGTATATATGTATATATATGTATATATACATAGATGTATATATACACATATGTATATATATACATATATATATGTACATATATGTATGTATAGCCATATATATGTATGTATGTACAGATGTATATGTGTATATATCACCTTTATAATAATTTTTTTTGGAGGGGCGGCTGGTCCTAGGGCTTGAACTCTGGGCCTGGGCGCTGTCCCACAGTTCCTAAGATCAAGGCTAGCATTCTACCACTTAAGCCACAGCGCCATTTCCCTCTTTTTATTTTCTTTTTGCTTATGTGGTGCAGAGGAATCGAACCCAGGGCCTTAGGCATGCAAGGCAAGCGCTCTACCACTGAGCCACCTTCCCAGCCCCCACAATAATTTTTATACGAATGCAAAAACAACAGAAACATAGAATAATTTCTCCTATGAATGTAGGTAGCATTTGGAGCCCGGTGGGTGAGCACACACAGTAAAGGAGGTGAATATGGTTTAAAAAAATGTGTGTGTATGTGTGTGTGTGTGTGTGTGTGTGGTGTTTATCAATGAAACTTCCTGACAATGGGTTTTTTGTTTTCATTTGCTCATTTGTTGTTGTTGTTGTTTGACATTCCTGGGGCTTGAACTCATGGTGTGGGAACTGTTCCTGAATTTCATTATGCTGAAGCCTACCACTCTACCACTTGAGCTACAACACCAGTGCTTCTAGGGTGTTTGGTAGTTTTTGTTGTTTGTTAGGTAATAAGATATCAAGCTTAGTGCTCCATGCATGGTAGGCAAGCACTTTCTCACTAAGCCACATTGCCAGCCCCATCCACACTATTTTAAGAATGGAGGCAGGACTGGGAGTGTGGCTCAATGATAGAGTGCTTGCCTTGCATACATGAGGCACTGGGTTCCACTCCTCAGCACCACATCAGCAGAAAATTCATTGTGACTTATCACCAATTAAATGCCAGAAAACTAGAAGTGACATTCTGGCTGGAAGTGGTAGCATGCCAGCCTTTAGTGAAAAGCTTAGGGAATATGGCAGGACCTCCCTGAGTTTAACCCACACAGCCAACAATTAAAAGAAAAAAGAAACAATTATGAACAAACAAAAACCTAAAAACTTGCTCCTTGCCTTTGTTCTTCTATTTTTCTTTGTTCTTGTATCTGTATACTTCATATCATTCCATTTTCTACTTTCTTCCTTTCACTTTGGGGGATTGAACCTTGGGATTTGTACATGGAAGGTGGATACTATATACCAACCTATTCTTTCTTCTTTTAACCTAAAAAGTCGGCTTATAGGACAGGCAAGGTAGCAAAACGGTACAGTGCTTGCACTGCAAGAATGAGGAGCTGGGTGCTATTCCTCAGTTCCACATGCACAGAAAAACCTGGAAGTGGTGTTGTGGCTCAAGTGGTAGAATGCTACCCTTTAGCAAAAGCACCTCAGGGACAGCACCTGGCCTCTGAGGTCAAGCCTAAGGACCAGCAAAACAAAACGTCTGCTCATTTAGTCAATGCTTCCTCTGCAATTTGAAAGACAAACTTACAAGTAACTTTCGTTCCCTTTCAATACTACTGTCCTCCTCTCCAGTGAGTGCAGGGGCCACACACAGAAGAGACTCTATGCCTCTGCTGTCCCTTGTAAACTACTGTTGTACAACAGTAAGCATCAACACATACATTTCTGTTCTTATTATTTTGAACACAATGGGCTTTGCCAAGGTAGGTAAAAATAAGTGAAGGAAACCTTTCCTTTTCATTTATTGGTTGTGATTGTAATGGATCTATCTTGGTGAGGACTTAAGTCTGACACTCCTGTCATTTTAGTTCTCTCTGAACTACTTTTCAATTTGTTTTCTTCTTAGGACACACACACACACACACACACACACACACACACAAATATCCTGAAGAATTTTAACTAGTTCATCAGACAATAGTTTTACTACCAATTCTTCTTGTCCACAGCCATTGTATCATCTACATAAGACAAGACAATTACATTAGGCCACTGGCTTAACTTGACTAACAGGTCCCTGTGTCAACAGTCAGCCCTCCTGAAACCTGGGCACACCATGTCCCATGCTAGATTTGCCATGTGGTGCTGGTGGTGTACTGATGGGTAGCACAGGCCCTGATCTGGGCTCCTTACTCCTGTCCCAAGGGGCTTGCCAGGTTGGCATATTGCATGAAGACTTTGGCACTGTGCTCCTCTCCTCGGCTGGCTCCTCATCAATCTTTTCTTTCCTGTACCTTCCATTTTGAGTTCTGGCTTAGACTATGAGCCCAACCAATTTCCAACACACCTGATGAAGTCTCCACATCAAACTTTTGGTAACAAACATTTAAGTTAGAATGCACATATAAAGATTTGGCTTGGTTTTGCTCAGACCCCATTGACAAGTGAAAAAAAGATGGTTAGCTGTTAGTACTTCTCAAAGTACTGACAACTCTATAACAGGGACTTCATACAAGGATGTTTCTGATCAAGAAACCTGAACAGAAAAATATTTAAAAGATCTTCACAATTCATTGAGGAAAACGAAAAGAGAGGTTAGGGTAAGATGTTTCTCAAAGGAGCAAGAAAAATGTACACCTAATACTATGCTAATTATGGGAGGATAAATGGCCTAGATGTGGACAACAATAAAGATAAAAGTGCTCAAGGTAATGGAAGGAGGCCTTGGGTGGTCCCTGAGGTTCTAATGAAAATCCTATGATAGCCTTGTTCAGTACTCACTGTGTTCAGTATCCCAGCTTCTGTCCTTTCCAGTCATTCTGAAGTGCATCATTCCAGGTTAACCTCAAGAAGAAACAAGGATTCACCTAACATCCTGCTCTCTCATTGGGGTCACGACTGGTTGGGTACTGGAGGGTTTTGGTTAAATACTTAGATCTCTTGAGAGCAGACTCTTCAGGGTCATGACTTTGGCTCATATGAACTGCCCCTGCTGATGATATCACAATGTTCTGTAACATAGATATGACTATGTTTGTATACTTTATCCAGTAACATTCAATGAATGGCTATTGAAAATAATCTAATTTAGAGTTGAAATCTTTGAACAAAGGCAGAATTTTCTAAAGCCTAACTTTGGATATTGCTACAGGATGAACCTTGTGGTAGGACCGTTGACATTCTGAAAAATTATATAACTTAACCCACTCTTAGTGATTAGGTCTAGGGTGGATATGTAGCCAAGTCATGGTTCACCACTTCTCTTCTCAGGACATAGGAGCTTTTAGAATGAGCTGAAACTAAATATCCTGTCATTCACTCCTGGGAGTGGCCTTGAAATAAATTGCAGTCCATAAGGGAAGAACAGCAAAAGTGCTTCTGCACATCTCGACAGAACAGACTGAAAAGAGTATTTCTCTTACATTTGTGTGCACACAGTAGAACACCATTGTCTTCTCGTTCAAATATATTGGTATTCTGGGATCTTATATGATCACTACTTGACCCCTTTTCTTATGATCCTGTTTCAAGTATACTGAAATATTTGGCCACAGTTTAGATGTTGAGATCTCTCTTAGAATGTCTAATTCCACACCTTACAGATGTGGACCACATTGTCCTACATAGTAACTTGAACCTCTGCAAGGAACTATGAACTAGTCAGAAACATAAAGGTATGTGCATGTGCATTCACATGACAAAAGGTATCAAATTATTTGTGACAATTTATCATTACCCACGCTTATAAGCCATTTCAATATCAACTTCAATTGAGGGACAATGACTATATCCCATGGAGTATTTTAGGTTTCTATAGGATTGGAAACTTTCCTGCATGAAGGCCAAAGAACCCATTTTTACAAAATATCTTCCCTGGCCTTGGAGTTCTTTCTACTCAGGGTCTGGGTACTGTCCCTCAGATTTTGTAATAAAGGAACAAATGTGATGACAACCTATCAGCATGATTCACAGCACTACTTGTGGGAAATTTCTTGATAATTGGCAATAACAGTCTCACAGCCTTTACTACCTAGTTGGCCTTTCAATTGTGATTTTAAACCTCATATTCTTGAGCAACTAAGAATTCTGATGTGAAGCACCAGTGCCCCGTTAGATCAGGAGATCTTAACTACTTGATCCAAGCAGGACTCATGGTTTCCACAGAATAGGATATAAAATTCATAACATCATATAGACATATGCAAAGGTCCTTTTGCAATCTCAGTAAAGGACTGTTTACCTATCATTCTGTAAACCACATCCAAATTCTTCCACTAAATATTTGGAAGAATGCATTGTTTTCACAGATCATATTAGTGGTCCTCAGGTTGAATTCAGAGGCAAAACTTTGTGAGGCTTCCTTTACCTTTATATACCAGATGCCCTTTTGTATCACTCATTTTGCACCTTAGGGTCTTGTTTCTTTGTCTGGGCCTTTCAACACACTAATTGTAATAATTACATATCACAAGTAGCAAACAAGATAGGCACATATGACCAGATCCATCCTTTTCTTGGCTAAGATACCATATTCATGAAGCTTTTGCATGGGATGGCCTACAAATACTACCTTTGTAATTTCAGCTTCCTGAGTAACTAAGATTCCACACGAGGGACTGTAATTGCTCATTTTTAATTGCTGATTTTAAACTAAAAGAAGGAAAGGGTATTTTACCAATTCAGTGAGCAGCAAGTCCCTTAAATTTTGAGCTCCAGCAAAAGTATTAGCCAAATGATAATAACAAAAGTGATAAAATCAAAAATAAAATGTTATCATCAGGGCTACTTTGAATGTGGTATGTTGGTTCATGAGTTTTAATGACAGCTATATGACAGGCCTAGGTAGAAGGGACTCTGGTCCATGAACCATCCTTTATCGGAAAGCATCCAGTTTGTAAAAATGGGAGAATGAACTATATCCAAATAGCTGGTGTTTGTGTATGTGTGTGTGTATGGTACAAGTAGAAAGGCCAAGGGCCTCCTAATCCCCCTATTTTTTCTTCTTTACTAGGCCTCAGTAGATAAACAGATGGGTGAACAGTGTGAGGGGAGGGCGTAAGCTACCAACCAAGCTAAATCTGGCAATGTGAAGTCCACTGTCCTTATCTTGTAAATGGAATCCTGGCCAGCATTTAAGAATTCTCTTTGAACAATTAAAATTGTTGAAGGCACAGGAAGCCTGAGGTGAAGCACTAAATGAAACCTCTTATTCGCAGAGAGAGATTTCTTCAGAACAGCCCACAGGGCTCATGCTTTGATTCCTAGCTTTTTAGATTCCTAGGAGCTCTCGTTGGCTTCAACTCAGTTCCTGAGTTGAAAACCTCATATTGGCACAAAAACATTTCTTCATGAAAGTGTGAAAATAGAGCCCTTCATGTAACAAAACAGCTGTGGACATATGTAGAATGACTGGCTTCTATAGGATATGGAGTCTTGGTCTTGGTTTACTAATTAAGCACTTTCTGATGTAACAAACATTTTTTTCTAAATGTTTCCAGGATATCTTTAATTACACAACTATACAGTGGCATCTATCTTGGCTCTAGAAATTCTAATGTTAGATCAAACTTTGTGTTTCTGTAAAAGAAAACAGTATATTTGTTGGAAGCCACATTATTTTAGATGGAATACTTGAAATATTAAGTCAATTTATAAAATGTTACAGCCTCCTTATAATTTTGTAAACAGTTCAAGAATTAACTTTTGTAAAGGCCATTTTTCTTGAGCCCCACCTCTGAAACAATAATTCTCACATTCACCAAAAATTAAACATTCTTCTTTTGAATAGTTTATTTCTTCCTTCTTCCTCATTCCTTCCCTTCCTCTTTCCCTCTCTCACATCACTCCTTCCTTCCTTCCTTCCTTCCTTCTTTCTTTCCTTCTTTCTATCCTTCCTTCTTTCCTTCCTTCCTCTCAGGGCCTAGAAGTGATGCTGTAACTCAAGTGTTAGATGGTTTTATTTTTTGTTAACTTCAATTTTTGTGAGAGGTTGATCAATATCTTTGTGTGCTCAATTATTTCCCCTAATATCCTATCCACTTTGGCCCTCTATGAGATAACACAGGTGCGACACATCATCCACACTGGTGTTTTGTAATAGCTTGCTCAGCAGAACAACTAAATAGGCTAAGAGTGAATCAATCACAAGTTGCTCATCACCAATGATAAATTAAAGAAAAGAGCAAGCACTGAAGACACTTTGGGGTTCTCCCCCAAGGCACAATGCAGATTCTAGTCTTTATTACTCTATCATATTTTTAAATATATATTTTATTGTAAACATACTGTACAGATTGGTTACATATTATGAGTTAGGTCATGAATACATTTCCTTTTGAGCATTGTTACCCCTCTGAGAAAGACTTTACTACTATGTATGTACTGAAATAAGGACTAATATCTTCCTTTAGATCTTCCACTCAAAAACTGAACTGGAATAAGTAAGTCATTTGTACTATAACGCATGGATCACACATACAGAGGGAGACTTAAGGGAGCAGTAGAAATATGGTTGTTCTCATGTTCTTGGCTCCAATCATAACAGTATTTACTCATCTATTGTTCCCATAAGCATGTTGGAGATGATCTGAATCCAGTCCCAAAAGGCTAGAACTCATATTTCTAAGAGGAGTTTACAAATTACCTTGACACACCATTCCTTAGTATAAAAGACACAAGTGAATTATTTCAATTTCTTAATTCCTTGTTGAGACTGGTTGTTTCTACATGCTTTGGATAATATTGAAGGACACCATCCACACTCCACATAATGACAAATGTTGGCTCAAAGAGAGCTGATGAGTGAAGAATGGTTTCCCATCACCCCTAACTTACCTCTGCCATGAAGAATTTCTCTGTATAATTTACAGAGGTTTTCTGACAAAGATTTTCCTACATTGGGTTTCTTTCCTGGGTGAATATTTTAATAATTGCTGAAGGTTGGCTTCTGGTTGAAAGACTTCCTCTCATGTTTATATTTACAGAAATTCTGTCATGTGTCCAGGTCTCTGATACCTGTACAGATAAGACTTCTGGCAAAATGTTTTCTATACTCATAATTTCTCTCCTGTGTATGATCTCACATATGATGAGGACTCAGTTCTGATTGAAAGTCATTTCACATATGTTCTATGCATTACTTTCTTTTCTCCTATGTGAGTCAGTTCTCTCATAAACACTGAGATATTCCTTTCAGGTCAAAGACCTTCCACATTTGTAATATTTTTTAGATTTCTCTGGTGGGTGTTATATGAACTTGGATCTATGAATACTTAGTAAAGGACTTTCCACATTTGATATATTTGTATTTTCTCATCTGTGTCTGTTCTCTGATGGAAACTGAGTTAGGACTTTTTCTTGAAAACCTTTCCATTTTTTCCTACATATGATTTCTCTCTTCTTTGTGTGTGAGAGTATGTTTCTGTGTTTCTGTGTATTTTGGGTGTTCTGTGATATACTCTGAGCTATGTCTTGTAGTTGGAGGACTCCACATCTGCTATATCATAAGGTCTCTATCCTGTATTGGTTCTGTATTGCAATTTCAATTTTCTTACAGATCAAAGACTTTCCCCATTTGGTACAATCCTAAGTTATTTCATTTGTGTGAATCAACTTATGTGTGTTAAGCTGTGAACTCCAGGTCTTTCTACACTGGTTGCATTCATAAGGTTTCTCTCCTTGTGTTCTGTGATGGATGTTAAGGTTTGCCTTCCAGATGAAAGAATTTCCATGCCTACTACATACATAACATTTCTCTCTGGTGGGTTTTATTCTGATGGACAGAAAGGTGTATGTTCTGGGTGAAAGAATTTCCACATAGGTTACATTCATAAAATTTCTCTCCTGTGTGTGCTCTCTGGTGGAAAGTAAGGTGTAGCTTCTAGCTGAAAATCTTTCCACACATATGACATTCATAAGGTTTCTTTCATGTGTGTTTTCTGATGGACAGTGAAGTTTTACTTCCAGGTGAAAGCCTTTCCACACATGTTACATTAATAAGGTTTCTCTCTTGTGTGTGTTGTCTGGTGGCAAGTAAGGTATGACTTCTTGGTGAAAGACTTTCCATACGTGTTACATTCATAAGGTTTCTCTCCTGTGTGTGTGTTCTCTGGTGGCGAGTAAGCCTTGATTTCAGGATGAAACACTTTCCACACAGGTTACATTCATAAGGTCTCTCTCCTGTGTGTGTTCTGTGGTGGGCAGTAAGGTTACCCTTTTGGGTGAAAGTCTTTCCACACACATTACATTCATGAAGTTTCTCTCCTGTGTGTATTCTCTGGTGGCTAGTAAGATATGCCTTGCAGGTGAAAGACTTTCCACAAATGTTACATTCAAAAGGATACTCTTTTGTGTGTGTTCTATGGTGAACAGTAAGCTTTGATTTCTTGGTGAAAGACTTTCCACACACATTACATTCATAAGGTTTCTTTCCTGTGTGTGTTATCTGATGGACAGTGAGGGTTGACTTCCAGGTAAAGGACTTTCCACACAAGTTACATTCATAAATTTTCTCTCCTGTGTGTGTTCTCTGGTGGGTAGAAAGATATTTCTTGTGGGTGAAAAACTTTCCGCAAATCTTACATTCAAAAGGTTTCTCTTTTGTGTGTGTTGTCTGGTGGACAGTAAGATTTGATTTCTGGGTGAAACATTTTCCACACAGGTTACATTCATAAGGTCTCTCTCCTGTGTGTGTTCTGTGGTGGACAGTAAGGTTTGATTTCTTGGTAAAAGACTTTCCACACATGTTACATTCATAAAGTTTCTCTCTAGTATGTGTTCTCTGGTGGACAGTAAGGTATGCCATCCTGGCGAAAGACTTTCCACACATGTTACATTCATAAGGTTTCTCTCCTTTGTGTGTTCTCTGGTGGCTAGTAAGATATGCCTTGCAGGTGAAAGATTTTCCACAAATGTTGCATTGAAAAGGTTTCTCTTTTGTGTGTGTTCTCTGGTGGACAGTAAGCTTTGATTTCTTGGTGAAAGACTTTCGACACACGTTACATTCATGAGGTTTCTCTCTTGTGTGTGTTCTCTGAGGGACAACAGTGTGTGACTTTTCACATTGTTTATATTCTTCAACTACAGAAGACACATGAGGACTATAGGCAGCACACATCTTACCAGGTTCACTGAAAACACCCATGTTCTGACACCCAGTGACCTTTTCTATCCTCATCCCTAAGGAGTTCCCATTATTCTTAATCAGTTCTGACTTCTGTATGGAGCTCAAATGAAAACTTTTTATAAGTCTCACTTTTTCCTCCCCTGGGTTAGTATTCATGACTGCTACTTCAGAGAGATATTTATTGTGACTTTCCTGACAGGTGCTAATCACATCCTCCATTTCTGGGACATCTAAAATGAATAATAGAAAAATAGACAAAAACATAAATGAGACCCACAAATTCCTTACGATAACGATATTTCCTCACATTTTCTTACTAGATTTTCAAATATCAAAACATTGCTTTATGCAGAATATATACATTTCTCTGCAATGTAGTAATTAAGAAAGTAGTACTGACATTTTACAGTGCAAAATAATGTTTTTCTGTATTTTAGATTATTATATGTTTTCCCAGGAAATATTTCCTGAAATTATTCATCTCCATACTCTTCATGCCTCCATTCTGAATCGCCCTCTATGCCCAGCACCACTGATAAGAAATTGTCCCCATCAGAGGATAGCAGCCCTAGCATACTCCTATTTTCCTCCTACCTGCATAATACTAGTTTAAAAGAAAATGAGATCTCCTTTCTACATTTCTTATTCTCTTTTTCTCTTTATGAATGACTTCTCTACCGAAAAAGGGAATTGCTAACACTGCCTACACTGGCACACCAAATTCAGGGTGTCTCCCTGTGAATTCTGGATTGACAATTCCTTGAGACAAAGGATCACCTAGTTCTCTGCCACACATGACTCAGAGGCACTAGGAATACTATTGCTCCATACCGCTCAATATAAACAGACCCACTGGGCTCTGGATCCATCATCACCATTCAAGATGCTTTAACCAACCTGTAAAATTCTTGTCTGAGGTTTCTCTTATCCATGGTTCTGCACCTTGCTCCAGCTTCACAATCAATTCAGGTTTAGGAACACAGTGCCCTGTGAATAAGAAATAGTGGAGAACAATTGCTCTTGCTGGGTCATCATTAATGGAAGGTCGCAGACATCCTGTTCACAAGGTTGGTCCTAAATCTGGTTTCTCAATTGTTTTTGTGGGGGGCCGTCGAGTTGTGGGGCGTGAACTCTGGGCCTGGGAGCTGTCTCTCAGCTCTTAAGCACAAGTCTAGCACTCTATCACTTGAGCCACAACACCAATTCTAGCTTTATTTCCCTGCTTATGTGGTGCTGAGATATCGAACACAGGGCCTCAAGTATGCAAGGGAATTTGTCTATCCCTGAGCCATCTTCCCAGCCCATGGTTTCTCTATTCTTAATAACTCCATGGTGGAGTTGCCCCCAGCTTTGAGTTTATTGTGGCATTGTGTGGCTTGAACTCAGCTCTTTTGCTCAAAGCTAGCATTCTACTAGTTTGAGTCTTGCCTACAATTCTAGTTTTTGAATGGTTAATTGGAGATAAGAGTTTCATGGTCACTTTTCCACAGTTGCTGGCTTCAAACCAAAATCTTCAGATTTCAGCCTCCAGAGTATCTAGAATTCCAATCTTGATGCACTAAACTCTGTGTCGTTTGGCTTACAAATACACACTTTCACCTACTGATTTCCAGATCATACTGTCAGTAGTAATGTATATTTTATCTAGACTGTAGATCCACCTATAATAATTACCCCAAGTCTGGGAAGTCAGTCTCCTATTATTGGATCATAGTTTAGAACTTTTGTCCAAAACTGATTAGAAATCTTAAACACTGAAAATAAAATTAACTCTTGAGTTACATATAATGAAGGTGAAGTTTCCCTTACAAAGAAATGACACTTCCCATGGACTGGAATCTTTTTTAGTGTTTTTTTTTGTTTGTTTGTTTTTAGAAAATGTTATGGTTCAAACTTTAATCCTTCATTGACGAGATGAGATCTGAAGTGGCAGGCTTGAAACCAACCTGGGCAAGGAAACCCAGAATATACCCCAAAACAAAAGCCAAAATGGAGTTGTGGTTCATGCAGTAGTGCAAAGGCAAACAACACCAAGCTCCCAGACCTCAATTTGGCTGGCTTTTATACTAGCAGTTTTTAGCTGGGAATGGACTGGAATCTTATACCTAGATAACATAAACAGTCAAATGTCTACTAAAATAAAAGCACTTGATCTTCCAAGAAAAAGTGACCTTTGCTCACCCAAGGACATTAGGTTGCTATAGGTCTCCAGCATTACATCTCTGTGAAGGGTCCGCTGACCAGGATCCAGATCCTGCCACTCCTTCCATGTGAAGTACACAGCCACATCATCAAATGACATCAGCTTCTGTAATGGCACATTTCCATCAAGAAATTAGACCTGGGTCATGAGAATTCCAATCAGGAATTTCATTATGCTGCAGGTATGCTTTTGTCTTACATTAAATGTTTGCAGCTTGCTGTGTTATCTATTCACTGGGAAAATTAAATAGCAAATTAGAAATATTCGACAATATATAAACCTGGTCATTAAAACACACAGATTGGCAGGGCACTGGTGGCTTATCCTCCTAGCTATTGAGGAGGCTGAGGTCTGAGGATCTAGGTTCAAGGCCAGCCCAGGCAGGAAAGTCCATGAGACACTTATCTCCAATAAACCACCAGAAAACTGAAAGTAGCACTGTGACTCAAGTGGTAAAGCACTCACTTTGACCTGAAGAGGTGAGGGACAAGAACCAGGCCCAGAATTCAAGCCCCAAGACCAATAAAAAATTACAGTTTCCCTATTGCATGCAAACACATTTCTGCTGCTAGCAATAGAGACATGATAAAAACTCTAAGGATACCCTGATATTTCCATCCTATGTAAAAAAGAACTGCTACCATGAAGTTTTGTAAACTTTGCCTACATTCTACAATACAAAATATATGTGGAAGGGGAATAAAATATTTTTTACAATATTTTCATTTTAATAGACTTCATGGAAGGTGGAGGAAAATATATAGAAGCTCAAGGAATACTAAATATGACAAAAATGATGAATATGAACAAATGCTCCAATGTGTCACATATTTCTGAGTCATTTCTCCAGTAGATCCCTAAGGATATATTTCCACTTGTGTTAGTTAATCGCAAAATTTCTCAGAGATCCAAATCAATTCCTGAGAAATCATCCGTGAGATTTTGCAACAAGTGATATTTCTAATAAAGAACACCTTGTCACTGTATTTTTTTTTTATCAAAACCAGTTCCTATCATATACTGGCAGTGAATTAAAATATTCAAAAGTAGTGGGAAGGAAAGACAAAACAAATACCACATCAAATGAAGTTAGACTAAAGATAACCGAATCAGGAGAAAACTGATTTTCTTGTAGTTTATAAGTTGGGCGAAGGAAATACTTTTCTGTGGGGAACTCTGAAGTTGAGCTGAAGGGGGAAAAGGTTTGAGAGGTTAGAATTCCAGCCTGACCGCAATGAGAACACTGAGAGCTGGCCACAGAAGGGTTAAAAGAGAATTCTGGAGAGGGTTAAGAGATTGGAGGGCAGGCCTTTTCCTTACTGTTGGAAAGATAGAAAGATAGCATCTGAAACTGAGCTGCTGTTCACCTTCAAGGCTAGGTAAGGTGAACTTCATGTCTGCATTATATCTGGGAGCCAGTCTTCTGTCTCAGGAGATTAGGAAACATGTTTTCCTCACAACCTGTTGTGGCTCTGATTGTACTACTAATATAGATACTTCATTTTTGCATGTTATCAATGGTAATCTTCCCTGTGTGCACTCAAGGAACTATGCTTGCTTGCTGGCACCAAGGGACCAAGTGCCAGAGAGCCTTCTGAACCCCGGTTTTTCCCTAAGTCTATCTGTTTATGTTTTTGTGATTTTCTAATTTTGTTTCTGGAATCCTGTAGAACTCTCTAGGGAACAATTTTCCTATACAATGGGTAAGAAAAATGTCAAACCTAAGAGCCATGTCAGCAAAGTAAAACTGATCACTAAGAAAAAATAGTTCCCAGATAGATCATTTGATGAAAAGAAACAACTGAGACACATATGGAGGAAAGAGGGAATGAGAAAAGTAAGAAAAAATTGATAGAAAGATAGATACAAAGAGAGAGAAAGAGAAAAATAACCAACACTAGTGAGTAGAAAATCAAAAATAGAGAAAATAGAGGAAAGAAATTTTGTGAGGATATTTTAGAAATCAAACAGGAATTTGTAGAAAGACCATAAAGTTTAGCAACAAATATATCCTAAGTTTCAAGTAAGACGAAGACCATGAAGTCGACCAAGTACTATATATGGAGAGTAATTTAAGTACATATAGGCTAATCACTCCATAACAACACATGAATGTGTGTCTGTCCATAACACTATTTCAGCAATTCCAAGAAAATTTCATTGAAATAGTTTAACGATGCTCATGAGGATGTGATCTGTTTGCAAGCTATCCTTCACCTTCCATGAGAAGAAACCTGCTCAGTGTCATTACATCAAATAACAGATTTGATTACGTTTTATGAGAACATGAAACCTAGACATTCTGAAGCCAATCTGCATTCAACTTAGAAAGAATATAACCATTTAATCTGCTAAACCTACAAGCAATCTTAATCTGATAATCTATAAGCCATATGAATTTGTTCCTGAGGCTGAATCTGTGTGGTTGGAATTGTTTTAAATTCTTGAACATCTTTAGGTTCATATAATGGAATAAAACCAAATGAGAAATAAAAAAAAACAACTCACCAGAGATCCATTCATTTCGTCTTGCTGCTGACAATGAGCAGAAGATTCTGGAAGCATGGCTGGGATACAAGACAAATGACATATTCAGAAATGAATCTGTGAGACTTTCGGCCCAGAATTTCCTCTTGCAACATAATACATGGGCTGGAAAACGGCAAAGACTTCTCATAAGAGAAGAATCTTTAATGTCTCAGGCAGAGGATTAAAGTCTACAATAAATACAAATCCAGTCCATTTCCTGGTAGATAGATATTATTAAACCAACTAATTTCTATGTTTATGTACATACTACATTTATAAGAGTGAATGTTCCTACAAAAAATATTGAATAACTGAAAGCAAAAACATATCACATTTCCACTGAAACTATTTATTACTGAATATACTTCGGGATGTAGGAACTGCTTTTTTTAATGCAAAGGTATCCTAGGAATCCATTGGAATTTGTTTTCTACCTCATTCATTTACATATTTAAACATCATGGAAAGCATATATGATGTAACTCAGTAGTTTTCACCCAAAGTTACAGAGGAAACTATGTACAGAATATATTTCTGTGTTATACTATTTCAATAATGGTTGTCCAATGGTACATTTCACTGTATCCATTGCAAACATATGCAATGATTTGCAATTTGCATTTAACATGCTTTGGCCAAAGGAACATGAGTAAAGATGAGGTAAACCCAGGTTTGAGAAGTCCCTAATGTTCATTTTCCTAAACAGTCATGGGAAGATCCTTGGTCATCCTAAAGATACAACATAAAATACTCCATATAGGAGTGACACACCTGAAGATAACCATCACCTACAAAGCATAGAACCTTGAGTAAGACATATTACCTCAAGTTTTCTTCTGTGATTTTTCATTTAAGGCCAAATGTCCCCGACCAACACTTTCTGAACTACGAGGCACAGCCAACACATTAGAGCTAGCATTAACAAATCCATAGATGGGACATTTAAGATAAGTTTCAATGAATACATACTAAAAATTATAGTGGTAACCCAGGCTGAATAAATTAGCAAGAAGAGGATTAGGGATTACTACATGAATAGATATTTTCAGTCATAACAATTACCCCACCTTCCCAAACCACAGCCTCAGGTACCCTCTGATAACTAGCCTCTGGGTTATTCCTCAAGCCAGCTCATCACGACTCCTAGAAATTAGCTTAAATCTTGCAACAACACAAAGTGAGAGTGGTGTAGGAAAGAGTACCACGTGAATCTGGTGCTTAGGGAAGTAGCAACAATTTTTGCATAAGGCAAGGGAAGCTAGCAGCATCTTCCCCTGCCTGTGCTTTTCTGCTTCTTCCCTTTTGGGCTTCTCAGAAAAGGTCTGTCCATTTAGGATGGAGATTCTTATTCATAGGGTGCTCTGCTTCAAACATTGCTAGGCTTCATTCCTAAAAATACAGGACCAGCACTCACTACTCCAATATCCCATATACAACTGTCTCTAGAAACAGGATGGTGAACAAACATCTGTGAACTCAAGCCAGGAGATTAAAACCTCAAGCCAAAAAGATTAAAATATCTCTAGGAGAAACAACACAGAAGCCCTAAATACAACTTCCATGTAAGAGGACTCAAGGCAGGCACACACCTCACAATTTCACTAGAATTCTTCCTGTACTCCTCTTCCACCTGGGCAAAGCAAATAAAGTCACATGCATTAATAGAAGAATCCCTTGGTCTTGGAGTACAAATGCACAGCTCTTGGGCTCTCCTTGTCTGCAGAATCACCCAGCTTGCTCTCAGACATTTGGGAACCAGGTTCTTGCAGCTCAGGGCCCAGAAGCTAATGGCAGCACAAACTCCTGAACCTCAAGCAAATTATCAATCCCAGACTGGAGAAAAGCGTGGAGGGGAAAACGGGTGGTTTGGCTCAAGTATAAAGCTCTCCTCTTGAGCTGACGAGCTCAGGAACATTGCTTGCAGGCCCAGAGTTCAAGCCCCACCAATGACCAAAAAAAACAGAACCAGAAAAAGAAACCCGTGGAGGATAGACTCCAGCAGCAATCCCACAGTTCCTACCTAACATCAGTTCCAAAGCTTGAGATTCCTTCAAGTTACAGCTCCCAAGCTCCACTGCGCAGAGCTGGGCGCCTGCCTCCTGGCTCCCACCTATGGAAGGCCAAACTTTACTTCAGGGCACTTCCAGCAGCAAGCAAAGGGAAAGAATCCAGAAGGGTCCGACTTAATATGCCCAAGGGGGGCGGGGAGACGCATGCCCAAAAAGATCTCTGCCCCACTTCCGCCCTCCAAAAACAAAAACAACTCAGGACTTTCAAACCGAAAGCCCTCCAAGGAGACTACAATTCCCATGATGCTCGGCGCCACCTTGCTTCACCTCTGGTCAGAAGAGTGCTTGGATGCATTGGGACTTTTCTCTCCCTGCTGTGGGAGCTAAGCTGAGTTTCTTCTTCAAAACCACTGTTTCCTTTGTAAAATATTGTAAGACCAACCAGAAAATGGATATATATGGGGAGAATTGGATGCATTGACTTTTTGGTACTTAGTTCTAATAATGAAATTGAGGTTATGAGACTGTTTCTCATACCTTTCTTTTTGTTCTATGCCTGTGTTCTGCTGAGTGTAAATTACATCTCTGTTTTGCTTTACATTGTTTAATACCTCCCCTCTCATCTTACAAACATACTCATAGACACTGAACTTATAACGGGTCATTTTCCATTAGTGTAATTTTACACGCTGGCATAGAATAAGAAGATGGTTATGTGGATATGCATCATAATCCTTGTGTTGATTTAAATTTTGCAAAATCAAACAATTACTTTTTCCAGAAAATCCCCAATCTATCTATTAAATGAAAATGAGTTTTTGGCCGTTTCTGAATTTTGCTTTTCATTTAAGGGTTTTATGTTTTTTTGTCTTTTTGCTGTTGGTCCTGAGGCTTCAACTCAGAGCTTGGTCACTGTCTGTGAGCATTTGTTGTGCTCTACTTGGATTTCCTTTAATAATTTCTTCAGGTAACTAGTGAAAAGTTTCCTCACAGGAATTCTTAAGAGCATGGCACATTTCCCTGATTTTCCTACAAAGAGAGTGGTTTGGGGGTCAGAATGAATGCAGGTGAGTAGAAGAGTGAAGTTTAGGCTAGGCTATGTTGATGTGAATCTTAATCATTTACAAACCAGTCTGCTTCTGTCTTCTCATTTTGCATGTGAAAATCTCTTTAGAATTCTTACCTCTTCTCTGATCCTAAAACTTCCTCTCAGTAGCTTTAGGCTACATATCTAGGGGACCTCTGACTTGTCTCCTCAGACCTTATCCATTAAGCTGTGGAATAAATCTTTGCCTTCTGCCACAGTCGTACAGAGCACAAGTAAGACTTCTGTGGGCCAACGGGATAATAATTAAGGAGACAGAGAGATGGCTGATGGCACAATTCTGCTATATTTCTCAAATGCTTGTGTAATATTGGTCTACGCCCACTGTGCCAAAAAGTGCAAACAGCACACACCTTTCCTCATTCTACTTCAATCTATCTTTTCCACCAAAGCCTCCCTTCACTTAAAGCCCCAGGCCAAACAGCTAGAACACACACTTCCTCAAACCAAGAAAGGGCAAGGACTTGCAACCCTGAGGGTGGGAGTCAAAGGCCCTGAAGCCTTTGTTCACAGTTTGCCTGCTCCTGGCAGGCACCCCAGGGTCTGCAACAGTCTCCCTCTCTCATATTCAGAGATCCTATACTTGTCTCTTAAATATTTATTGTGATTTTTGGTGATCCTTTACATACAATATAATTGAGATGGTTTGGATTGGAAAGTTTCATGCCTGGTTTTAGGTCTCCAGTGTATAGGTTTTCTATATCTCCTTTTTGGACCTGAATTATTCCTCATGAAAATGGAAATCAAAGGGCATATTTGGATTTATAGACTTCAACTTAAAAGCACCTCTAATAATATAAAGAAAAATTAATTTCATTCAAAAAAAGTAAATTCCTGAGAGGCAAGGAGAAAAGGATCAGAAAGAATTGGAGTACTTCCAAGACTACATGTGAAGTGTAGTTTTCATTGTTCAAGCCTGTATTTCTGATGCATTTACTTATATTTTTATCCTTTTTTTTTTTTGGTCGTTCATGGCACTTGTACTCTGAACCTGGGAACCATCTCTGAGCTCAAGTACTCTACCATGTGAGCCACAACACACTTCTGGATTTCTAGTGGTCACTGGAGATAAGTGTCTCACACATGTTGGTGGCCAGGCTGACTTTGAACTGGGATCCTCAGGTTTCAGCCTATTGAACAGCAAGGATTACAGACATGAGGAACCAGCACCCAACTTGCATTTCTTGTGTTTTATGTCCCAACTCTGGGGCTTGAACTCAGTGCATGGACACTGTCACTGAACTTCTTTTGCTCAAGACTAGCATCCTACTACTTGAGCCACAATTCCACATTTTGCATTCCTGTGTATGAGGTAGTGAGGACTTGAACCAGGGCTTCATGCATGCTAGGTAAGCATACTACCACTGCTTGGGCCAGCCACAACACCAGCAGTGCTCCAGAAAAACAAGGGGATGATAATGGAAGAGACAGAGACCAGGCCAGTGATGAATCTCTCTTTATTTCTGCAATATCCTTAGCTATAGACACTTTCTATATCTGTCCAGTTCTTGCATCACATTGTTCTAGGACTCAATGTGGCAACAACTGCAGATCATATGCATCCTTCCTCATTCTAGTTCAACCTTTGTCCACCAAACTCCTACAGGTAAGGCCCCAGGCCCAGAAGCTAAAAGGAACACTCCCTCCTATGAAAATGGCAAGTACTTACAGCCCTGAAGGTTGCAGTCCATGGTTGTGGAACTTTTGCTCACACCTTGACAGTCCTTGCACCTCTGAGTCTGCAACAAGTCCTCCTTTTTATTTTGTAAATTGAGCAAGTGTCTATCAGCTGGAGCCTAGAAAATGCAGCAGATCATACATCTCAATAAGAATGGAAGAAAAAGGAATACGAAACAAGAAACAGGAAAATGCCTAAGAAATGGAAAAAGGAGTGCTATTTCCCAGGTTGAATCCCTGCAGATAATGGAGAACTGATGCAGCTAAGTCTGCAGGGTGTGCTACCTATAGGGTGGAGTGACCAATATCAGATTTCTGACCCTGTAGCTGCCTAATGTCTAACCTTAATTTATCAAAGGAGGGCTGGAAAGGTGGCTCAGTGTGGCTCAGTGGTAGAACCCTTGCCTTGCATGCATGAGGTCCTGAGTTCGATTCCTCAGCACCACATAAGCAAAAAGAAAAAAGCAAGAATGGCACTGTCGCTCAAGTGGTAGCCCGCTAGCCTTGCAGCACCCAGGCCCAGAGTTCAGACCCTATGACCAGATCCTCCCCCCAAAAAAATTATCAAAGGTCCAGATTCCTCAAATATGTCACTGGATATTGGCCCATATCATATTGAGGGATAACACAGGCGTACTAACCATTAGCATGTCACATCATTTTTAACCGGGTCTTTAGCACATCTACTTGATTATCAATATAAATCATTGTTGTTTCCAAATCATAAAACATATCACAATCTGATCCAAGCCCACCTGCATCCCAGGGCACCAGAAACATACCAAGCCAAACTATTAACATATTGTGCTGTATATATGGTTTGGATAAGGTTCACAGCAGAAGCAGTAGCACTAGCAAGAACATTTAGGGTAGCAAAAATGCTGGCAACCAATATTCCAAAAAATCTGCAGCAATGGCTAAGAGCCTATAAACCTCAATAGCAAACAGAGACCCAAACCTATTATACCATAATGTTTATATCAACTGAACAGGCAACATAAGTTAAGGTGATTGCATAGTAATCTCAGAGTATTTATGCAGTTAGTGAGAACACAATTGTTCCTGCTAGAGGCATCAAAAACTACCCCACCCTTGAAAACCATACCTAGCTCTACTAACAGCATGTATGGATACATAACACAACCTTGCACAGCAAATGATACAAAGCCATGAAACAGGACACGTCTCTGATACAGAGGTATGGGATGGAGAGAGGCATTAGTCCAAAGGCCTCAGCAGCAGCCAGTTGCAGATGTTAGGGTGAGCCTTACGAAACAGGCTGACAAACATGGGGGCCAACAAGGTACCACTGATCACGTCACTCCTTGAGCCCAGTTATGGAGTGCATACTGGGAGACTTCTACCAGTACAACAGTAGACAAGATGTGAAATCCACAGGCTCTCCATAATCCACATGCCCTACATGGGGGTGGATCATCAAAACCACAGGAATCTCCGGGCATAGTGTAACCCATGAGGGGTGCACCACATCTCCTGCCAAAGGAATTCTAGAAGTGTTATGCATGAGCTCCATGTTTTCCATTCGTTCACCTTTTTCTCCAGAGGACGTCAGAACCATACTCTATCCCTGAATACCATACTATACTTGTACCTTCTACCTCAGCATCTGGAACAGTCAATCATTGAGATGAATGAAGGAAGAGGATATAACATTTGTATAACAAATAATGAGACTTACTCTGTGAACATTGAACAATTCAAAAATAATGTAGGAAATAAATTCTATTTCTACTAGTACAATGAACATAATACTTAGAAATGAATGTTTGAAAAATGTACCATTGAACAATGAAAACTATGTAACACAGCTAGTCTAGGAAGCACCCATTTATACCTGATCCTTATCTCCTTGCCTCTCAGAAACTTACTTTTAACTTTTACAGAAAGAAAGTATTACTTTTCCTTCATAATTTATAGTTGCTCCAAAGTTGATGTCTATATAGCCAAATGTGCCTCAGGATCACCATATTCATGAGGAATAGCTCAGATCCACTAAAAGAGGCATGGAGAACCCATGCACGGGAGGACTGAATATCAGGCATGAATATTTCCTACACAATCCTTCCCAATCATGATGTGGGGAAAGGATCATCAACAATCACAACAAATACTTAAGAGAAAAGCTTGGCATGTCTGATATGAGGGAGGGACGCAAAAGGTTTATTGCACAGTGTAATGGATACAGTTGGGAAAACAAGTCTGAGGACCCATAGCTGGCAGAAACTTCTAGGATCAGAGAACAGTTAGAAAATCAAAACAACAGGATATGCAAAACAGAAAAGTAAAAACAGACTGGTTTGGATCAAGTTATCAAGCTTCACATGAACATAGACCTACCCTGAACTCTATCTCCACCCACATTCACCCTGATCACCCTAGACAACCATTTTTGAAAGAGTCTTGGAAGAGGAGTACCATTTTCTAAGAAACCCCTGGGAGGAAACTTTTCATTAGTTTCCTGAAGCAATTAATAAAAGAAGGGCAAGTGGAGCACAGCAAATGCTCAGAGACAGTGCCCATGCCCTGAGTTCAAGCCACAGGACCAACAACAAAAGGAGGGAAAAAATTATTAAAGGAAAGGCAAATTTCATAGGCAAATAACCAAAAACTCCTTAAAATTTCATAGAGGGAATTTGGGAGTTATTGGAAAAATAATGGGTAGAGTTTGACCAATCTATTTAATTCTAAGATTATAAAGAGTGTCTAACTTAAAATTCTGCTATTTTATTCATATATATATATATATATATTAGAGAAGTGGAAAATGATCCCAGAATCAATCAGCTAAGTGTATGTAAATACCTGATCTTGTGGCTTGAACTCTGGGACTGAGCAGTATCCGTGAGCTGTTCTGCTGAAGTTGAGCTGTACACCACCTGAACCACAAGGCCACTTTAGTATTTTTGGTGGTTAATTGGAGAGAAAGCTCATGAATGTTCTTGCCCGAGTTGGCTTTGGACCAGCATCCTCAGATCTCAGCATCCTTAGTACATAGGATTACAGGCATGAGCTACTGGCACCCAGCTGCAAGTACCTTTTTATTGTGAGAGGGGAGATATTCAAATTTTTAAGGCAAAACAGTGACCTAATTTATATTCAGAGGAAAATACTTTTGAACAAAAACAAAATCAATAACCATGGAGTCTCATAACCTCAATTACATTAATAAAACTAAGAATTAAAAAGCCAAATTATCTAAGGATCCTAATACATTTCTTTGTTTTGGTTGATCTCACAATGATTCAGGAGGTAAACTGATTTTTCAAGAAGAAACTCACCTTAGTTCCCGCAGTTGGGAGAGAAAGGTCCCCATGCATCCATGCACACTTAGGACAAAGTGTCTGGTGCCAGTCCAAACTCTGTAACAAGCCTACTTCCTCTAGTTGAATGCATCATGTTATGGGAATTGTAGTTTCTATTGAGGTACAGATCCTTTGAAAGAGTGGAGGGGGGCCGGGGTAAGGTGCTTGAACCTACTTGGCCACTGTTGGTGTTTTTAGTTTGTAAATTCAAGTTTCTTTCCTTTTGCATTGCTGCTGGAAGTGCTCTGAAGTACACCTTTGCATTCCATAGTCAGAGCCAAAAGGAAGAAGCCCAGTGTCTCTTCTTCAGAGGAACTTGGGAGCTGTAACTTGAAGCAATCTGAGTTGCCAGCCAAAGTCTGCCCTTCCCATCTTACCCCAGTCTGAGGTTGATGATATTTTATGGCCTAATGGAATTGTGCTGCCATTAGCACTTGTTCCTGCAGGTGCAAGAAACTGGCTGAGAATCCTCTGGCTCTCTAGACAAGGGGAGTCTATAGACTGAACCTAGAGATTCTGGTACTCACCCATGTGGCTTTATAAACTTGGTTTTTGTGATTTGAAGCCAATGAATGGTAAACATTCCTTGAATATGTCTTATATAAACATAGTGATCTTCTTTTCACCCTCTGCACTTCCTATGGTGTTTGAAACTTTCAAAATGCACCTGGCACAGATATACTCCAATTATTGTGTCTGTTCTTGACAAATTACAATTTCTCCATTAATATAATTAGTCTATTTTACATCACTTAAAATGAGAGAGACTGGCTGGGCAGGTGGTTCAGTGGTAGAGTGCTTGCTTTGCATGAATGAGACCCTGAGTTTGATTCCTCAGAACCACATAAGCAGGAACAGCTGGCAGTGCACTGTGGCTCAAGTAGTAGAGTGCTAGCTTTGAGTTTAGGAGCTGAGGAACAGTTCCCAGGCTCAGAGTTCAGGCCCCACAACCAACAAAAAAGGAGAGAGAGAGAGAGAGAGACTTCCTATCTATGTATTCCAATTTAATTGTTAAAATATAATTTGAATACAATACAATGACCTTGATATGTGTGCACTTGTCCTGATACTTGAACTCAAGGTCTGGAAAATGACCATGAAATTATTTGGTTCAATGATAATATTGTACCACTTAAGCCACACCTCCCCTTCCAGCTACTTTGGCTATTTTATTGGAGATTAGTCTCTCAGACATTGTTTTACCAATGGCTTCATTTTGTGATCCATGTAGAGATCCATCATGTGCATCCCAGGGTACTACAAGCAGGCACAGGAGAAAGATTATTATAAGGTTTAGTAGAAGGACCATATTTCCTAGGAGAGGGAGCACATGCATGTGTCTGTCTTCAGGTAGCAACAGGAGCTGGGGGCAGGAAGTTAGGCAGGTACATGCTCAGGTAGGTGTGGGTAGAAGGAGGGAGTGGTCAGCAGTATGGAGGGAACTCTAGGTGTGGGAAGAGCTCAAGTCTTGGTGGAGCTGAGGAGCAAAGGTGGGGATAATATTAACTTTCCTCAGATCTCAGCCTTCTGAGAAGCTAAGATTACAGCCATTAGACATGAGAGCCTAGTTACAATGTCCTCTTTTAAATTCAGATTATATTCTATAGGATGAAATAGAAATAAGATGAAATAGAAAACTTGACAATTTTAAGGCAGATTGTTCAGTCACTAATGTGGATGAGGACAGTCCAAATCCCAAAACACAGAGAAAATATCCCACTTTGAAATTTGTAACACTCCTCATCTTAAGTATTGTGAATATGAACACTTAGGCTATAATAAATTCACTTTACATTTTTCTCTTCTTTTTTGGGGTCTAGTCATGGGGCCTGAACTCTGGGCCTGGGTGCTGTCCCTCAGTTCTTCAGCTCAAGGCTAGCCCTCTACTACTTGAGACACAGTACCACTTCCGGCTTTTTCTTTTTGCTTATGTGGTGCTGAGGTATCCAACCCAGGGCCTCAGGCATAGCGCTTTACAACTAAGCCACCTTCCCAGCTCCACTTTAATTTTTCAAAGACAGAAAATATTCTTATGATGTAGAAAAACCCAGTACTAATGTGCAAACACTGCTTTTAAAAGATTCATATTGTGTTTCCTATCAAAAACAACCTCACTGAAGTAAACAGAATAAATTTTCGCTTTTTGTAAATGTCACTGCAAAGTTCATGTATTTTATATTAACAATTACTATTCTGGGTAAATGGGAAAAATAAACTGAACGGTGGATAATAGAATTTCCTGTGTCATCAACCAACAAGTATAAGCAAAAGCACATACCTAAATAAGTTGTGGTTTTTTTGCATTTTATGGATCTACATTTTGGGGTGTATTTTCTGTTAATAGTGTTTAGTAACACATAAGGCTTTAGTCTTCTGTGGATTTGTCATTACTGGATACTTTAATGTTCTACTTGATTCAGGAATGTTTCTTCTCCCAAAAGAAGGCTTTATGCTTTTCCAACCCACCTATCATGGTCTGACCAGGAACTTCTAGGGTACAATCACACAGGTTCTTTTCTGACTCTCTCATTTGTCTTCTCTCCTAGCCATGGTTCCAGAATCTTTATTCATTGTCAACAGCAAGAAAGAATGGAAGGATCTCTGATGAGATTCTTTTATTTCTCACTGTTTGACATTCCATTTTATGAACCTAAGGGTGTCCAAGATTGAAGAACAGAAAAAAAAGATTCAGCTTCAGAAACATGTTTCTAAAAAAGCTAAAGATGGCTTGGAGATTTAGCAGATTATCAAAACTTGCCTTCTAAGTTAAGTGCAGGTTTGCTTTAGTTTGTTTCTCATTTTTGAATGTCAGGACAAAGTCGTTCCACTTGTTATGTGATTCAATGACACCTAGGAGGTAACTTCTCATGGAAGTAAAGGTTGGCTAGAAACTGGTCAGACATCACATCCTCATACACAACATTAGACTATCCTAATGAAATTTTACTGGATTTGCTGAAATACTGTGTTCAAACATAACTTTGATTGCTGTACAGGCCTGAGTGTGTTATAAGTACTTCAATTGTCCCTGTAAATACTCTTGGACTGCTTTGTGGTATTTGTCTTTCTTGAAACTTAGGCTGTATTTTTGATGGTATTTATAGAAATCTCTGTTTTTCTCTAAGGTACGTACAAGTGTAGAAGTGCTGGACCATATTTCTATGTAATTGTATATTTAGTTCTTTTTAGGACTCTTTGTGCCATCTTTGATACTTTTACATACCTGAGAGAAATGCATCAAGGTTCACATTGTTGTCACAACTTTCCTAGCTTTTGTTGGAGTTTGGAAGGATTTTTGGGGTTTGGTTTAAAACTACGGCCATACTAACATGTGTAAAATAGTTATTTTATTGTAATT
This sequence comes from Dipodomys spectabilis, assembly GCF_019054845.1. NCBI lineage: Eukaryota > Metazoa > Chordata > Mammalia > Rodentia > Heteromyidae > Dipodomys > Dipodomys spectabilis. The sequence goes on along the minus strand of NW_024870904.1, from coordinate 2,537,414 downwards.
TTGATTTGGATTATTCTCATGACAATTGATACTACTTTTATATTTTAATCAGCTATTTGTGTTTGTCCATTTTAGAAACGTCTCTTCAATCTTTTTCCTATTTTAAAATTAGATTTTGTTGTGTGGGGTTACTTGTAGGATTTTCTTTATATTTTCTAATTCAGATTTGTTAGGAATCTATTTAAAGACATATGCAAATATTTTCTCCTACCATGCTTTTGCTTCTTCATTGATAGTTCTTTTCATTATACAAGATTTTGATTATGTGCACTTAATCTTGTTTGTTTGTTTTTTTGGTTTTGTATTTATTTTTTAATTTTTACTTATGATTTATTTTCTTGGCTTTGTTTTGTTTTCTTTTTTTGGTCAGTTCTGGGGCCTGAACTCTGGGCCTGGGTGCTATCCCTCAGCTATTCAGCTCAAGGCTAGCACTCTACCACTTAAGCCACAGCACCCACTTCCGACTTTTTCTACTTATGTGGTGCTGAGTAATGGAACCCAGGGCCACCATCCCAACCCTTATTCATTAATTTATTTATTGTCAGTCATGGGGCTTGAAATCTGGGTCTGAGCTTGTGCCTCAGCCCATCAGTTCAAGCCTAGCACTCTACCACATGGGCCACTGCACCACTTCTGGCTTTCTGGTGTTTCATTGGAGATAAGATTTCACAGGTTTTCCAGCCCAGGCTGGCTTTGAACCATGATCCTCAGATCTGGTTCTCCTGAGTAGTTAGGATTCTAGTTGTGAGCCACCAGAGCCTGGCATTTGTTTGTATCTTTGTTGCATGAGTCACTTTTGGTGTCTTATTTAAGATTTACTGTCAAATCTAATGCCACAAGGCTTTCTTCCTCTCCTGTTTTCTCCTCCTCCTTTCCCTTTCCCTCTTTTTCCTTTCTCTCCGCTACTCTCTTGTCTCCTCTTCTTCCATCTTTTTCCTGACCTTTGGCTTCCCTTCTCTCCCTCCTCCACTCATTTTCTTTTCTCTTTATGTCTGAGATGAAGACTTGCCAGTTTTCACAACAATTAGGTTTCTAATTTAGAAACACATGTAATACACATACCTCAGACTCCACCATGGCTTTCTAGAGCTACTATTGGAGCTTGAACTGCAGGTCTCACAGACAGTCAGCTTCCTCACTCACTGTTGGCACTATCACTTGAGCCTTACCTCTAACCTGTTCATTAGCTGCTTAATTTGAGTTGTCTATCTAGGCTGACTTCCAGACCTCAGTTTCCTCCTTAATAGTTAGGGTAAAATGACAGTCTTGAGCCAGAAGTGCTTGTCTTGTTTTTTTATTACCTCAACATTTAACATTAACACTTAATTGGATACCACAATGAAAGGATTATTGTTACTGGTTTATGTAGAGTTAATATTCAACCTAAACTGAAATAGTTTATCTTGCAAATTGAGTGCTGTGTTAGATTTCTAAAAATTGCAACTGTTCTTCTAACTGTGGTAGATTTTCATCACCAAGCAAATCGTTTATGCTGCAGGTATTGTTTTATTATTAATGTAATTTAATATTATTATGGAGATGATGCATACAGAAATTAATAAATTCTTTTCATACAGTATCTTCCATTCCTTCACTCTCTCCCAATCCCTCCCTCCTGTCTCTACTCCTGAGTTGTATACTATATTCTCATCACCCTATTTCCCTCAAATTCTATGGCTCTACCACACCCTCCAGAAGATATTCAAGTGAATACACCATACATAATTCAAAGCACTTTTTATGATTTTACAACTGACCTAAGACAGTTGCTCCCTTTAATATTCTATACATTATAGTAATAGCATACATTTGATACAGATCTATTCTAGTTTCCATCTGTTTTACTGCTAGCTTATGAGAAATATATTATTGAATTTTATTGTGTTTATAACAGATTCCTTTCTCATACTGATTTCTCGACAATTTGTCTTCAGATCTATTCTCAGTGTGTCTGTCTTGGTAAATATAACACCATTGTGCTTTATAAAGAGCATTTAGGTAAAGATAATGCCTTCCACATCTTGTCTGTTTGTTTAGTCATTAAGAGGAGTATTAGAGGCCGGGCACCAATGGCTACCACCTGTAATCCTAGTTACTCAGGAGGCTGAGATATGAGGATCACACTTCAAAGCCAGCATGGGCAGGAAGTCCATGAGACACTTGTTTCCAATAAAGCACTAGAAAACCGGAGGTGTCGCTGTGTCTTAGGGGGTAGATCACTCGCCTTGATCTCAAGAGCTGAGGGATAGTACCCAAGCCCCAAGTTCAAGCCCCACGGCCGACAAAATAAAAGTGGAGTACCAGTTCTCCAATCATGATGATAGATTAAAGAAATCATCATTCTTTGGCCTTTTAACCATGTCTTTGTAGACTTTACTTTTCAGCATAAAATTTTTATTATACAGATTTATGATATACCTGTTATTACCAATGCTCTGTATCTGTTGTAACACAGTTTGTGCTGATGTTTATTTCCTCTCATATTATCAGTATTTGTATTTTTCATTATTGATTTTTGCTTAGGGTATCCTTATATTGATTCATTTTGATTTCTTGATAATTAATGTATATCTCTTGAATAGCTTATTGAGATTTATGAGTGTATTTTCTTCTGTTCAAATCAGACAGAACCTGATATATTTACTATTTTTACATTACAATATAAACATGGTTTCATTTTAGTAATTACTTTGCTATTTTTTTGTTTGTCTCATCTGATACTTCTTTCTCAGTTTGCTTTCATGTAACCTGCACACAGCCTACGATACAGTGCAAATCACCTGTTATATAATCTCCAGGCAATCTTCTATACACTGTAAATCACTTCTGATACCTACTACAATTTAAATCCTACTACATAGTTGTTATACTGCATTGTTATTAGGATAATGCCAGTTTTTTCAAAGACTTCATGTTTACTATAGGTGGCATATTTTTCAAGTATTTTGGTTCTATGGTTTGTTGAATCTGTGAAACAAACAAATAGGTAAGGCCTAATAAACTCCTATGAAAATGCTAGTACAGGGGCTGCAAGGTGGCTCAGTGGTACATTGCTTGCCTTGCATACATGAAGCACTGAGTTCCATTCCTCAGCAACACTTCAGCAGAAAATGCATTGTGACTTATCACCAATTAAATGGCAGAAAGCTAGAAGTGACATTCTGGCTGGAAGTGGTAGCATGCTAGCGTTTAGTGAAAAGCTTAGGGAATATGCCAGGCCCTCCCTGAGTTCAAACCCCACAGCCAACAATTAAAAGGAAAAAGAAACAATCCCAAACAAATAAAAACCTCATTACTTACTCATGGCCTTTGTTCCTCTTTTTCTTTCTATGTGTAACTGAATACTTCATGTCATTCCATTTTCAACTTTCTTTCACATTGGAGGTTGAACCTTGGGACTTGCACATGGAAGGTGGATGCTACATACCAACCTATTGTTTCTTCTTTTAACATAATAAAAGTCTGCTTATAGGACAGGGAAGTTGGCTAAGTGGTACAGTGCTTGCATCGCAGGAATGAGGAGCTGGGTTCTATTCCTTAGGTCCACATACACAGAAAAAGCCAGAAGTGGTGCTGTGGCTCAAGTGGTAGAGTGCTACCCTTAAGCAAAAGCAACTCAGGGACTGCACCTGAACCCTGAGATCAAGCCCAAAGACCTGCAAAACAAAAAGTCTGCACATATAAATTAGTCAATGCTTCCTTTGCAATCTAAAAGATATTATTTCCAATCACTTTAGATCACTTTCAACAGTATTGTCTTCCTTTCCAGTGAGTGCAGGGACCACACACAGAACAGACCTTATGCCTCTGCTGTCACTTATAAACTAGCTGTTATACAACAGTAAGAATCAAAAGATACATTTCTGCCCTTATTATTTTGAACATAATGGAATTTGTAAGGTTAGGTAAAAATTAGTGAAGGAAACCCTTCCTTTTCACTTATTTTTGTGATTCTCATGGATATATCTTGTTGTACACTCAAGTCCCACACTTGTCATTTGAGTTCTCTCTAAACTACTTTTCAAATTGTTTTCTTCTTAGGACATACACATACACACACATGCTCAAGAATTTTTACTAGGTCATCTAACAATTGTTTTATTACCAATTCTTCTTATCCACAAGCAATTGTATCATCTACCTAGGACAAGACTATTACATTAGGCCACTGACTTCTCTTACAGGTCTCTGTGTCAACAGTCACCCTGCAGGAAACACCTGCACACCTTGGCCCATGGTGCAGGTGCCATGCTGTGTTGGTGGTGGACTGATAGGGAGCACATACCCTGCTCTGGGCAGCTCACTCCTGTCCCATGGTTTGCTGTTGCATAAAGATTTTGGCACTGTCCTCCTCTCCTCAGCTGGCTTCTTACCAAACTTTTCTTTTGTGTACCTTCCATTTTGAGTTCTGGCATAGACCATGAGCCCAACCAACTTTCACTACACCAGATGAAGTCTCCACTTCAAACTTTTGGTAACAAATATTTAAGTTAAAATATTCATATACAGTTTTGGCTGGTTTTGTTCAGACTCCATATACAAGTGAGGCAAAAGATGGTTGGCTGTGGATGCTCCAGGTAGTCATCTACTCAAAGTACTGAGACCTCTATAACAGGGACTTCATACAAGGGTGTAAGTGATCCAGAAAAATGAAAGACAATTTTCAAAGAACTTCTCAATTCATTGAGGGAACAGAAAAAATGTACACTTAATGTTAAGCTAATTATGAGAGGAAAAATGACCTAGAGCTGGACAAACATAAAGATATAAGTGCTCAAGGTAATGCAAGGGGGCCTTGGGTGGTCCCTGAGGGTCTAGTGAAAATCCTATGATAGCCTTGTTCAGTACCCCGTGTGTTCTGTATCCCAGCTTCTGTCCCTTCCAGTCACTCTGAGGTGCATCATTCCAGGTTAACCTGAGGAAGAAACAAGGGCTCTCCTAACATCTTGTTCTATCATTGGGATCAAGATTGATTGGGAATTGGAGATTCTTGGTTAAATACTTAGAACTCTGGAGAGCAGACTCTTCAGGGTCCTGACTTTGAATCATATTAACTGCCCCTGCTGATGATATCAGAATTTTCTCTAAAATAAATATGACTTTATTTGTATATTTTATCCAGTAACATTCACTGAATGGCTATTGAAAATAATCTAATTTAGAGCTGAAATCTTCATACAAAAGCAGAACTCTTCTAAAGCCTAATTTTGAAAAGGGCTACAAGATGAACCGTGTGGTAGGACCCTTGACATTCTGAAAACTTATGTAAGTTAACCCACTCTTCGTGATTGTGTCTAGGGTGAATATGTACCTAAGTCATGGTTTACCACTTCTCTTCTGAGGACATAGCTTTTAGAATGAGCTGAAACTAAATATCCTGTCATTCACCCCTGGGAGTGGCCTTGAAATAAAGTGCAATCAGAAAGGGAAAAACAACAAAAATGCTTAAACACATCTGAAGAGCTCAGATTGAAAAGAGGTTTTCTCCTACATCTATGTGCACACAGCACAAGATCACAGTCTTCTCATTCAAATATATTGGTATTCTGGGACCTTAAATCATCACTACTTGATACTTCTTTTCTTATGATACTGTTTCAAGTATACTGAAATATTTGGCCACATTTTATATGTTGAGATCTCTCTTTGAAGGTCTCATTCCCCACTTTACTGACGTGGACCATATTGTCCTGCATAGTATCTTGAACCTCTACAAGGACTTATGAACTAGTCAGAAACATAAAGGTATGTGCATGTGGATTCACTTGACAAAAGAAACCAAAATATTCGTACAATCTATCATTCCCCTGGCTTATAAGACATTTCAATATCAACCTCAATTGAGGACAATGACTATACCCTATCAAGGACTTTAGGCTTAAACAAGAATGGTAACTTTTCTGCACAAGGGCCAAAAACCCATTTTCCAAAATATCTTCCCTGGCCTTGGAGTGCTTTCTACTCAGGGCCTGGGTACTGTCCCTGAGCTTTGGTAATAAAGGAACAAAAGTGTTGACAGTCTATCAACTTCATTCACAGCACAACTTGTGGGAAATTTGGTGATAATTGGCCATAACACTTTTACAGCTATTCCTACCTAGTTTGCCTTTCAATTGTGATCTTTAAACCTCATGCTCTTGAGCAAGTAAGAATCCTGATGTGAAGCAACAGTGCCCTGTTAGATCAGGAGATATTAATTACTTGATCCAAACAGGACTCATGGTGTCCACATAACAGGATATAAAATTCATAACATCATATAGCCATATGCAAAGGTCCTTTTGCAATCACTTGGTAAAGGACTGTTTACCTATCACTGGCTAAACCACACCCAAATTCTTCTACTAAATATTTGGAAGAATGTATTGGTTACACGTATCTTATTATTGGTCCTCAGGTTGAATTCAGGGGCAAAAATTTGTGAGGCTTCCTTTACCTTCTATGCCAGATGCCCTTTTGTATCACTGATTTTTCACATTAGGGTCTTGCATCTCTGCCTGGGCCTTTCAACACACTAATTTTATAATTACATATCACAAGTAGCAAAAAAGATAGGCACATATAACCAGAGCCATGCTTTTATTGGCTAAGATACCATTTTCATGGAGCTTTTGCATGGGATGGCCTACAAAGCTATCTAATTTCAGCTTCCTGAATAGTTAGGATTCCACACATGAGGGAGTGCAATTGCTCATTTTTAATTGCTGGTCTGAAATTAAAAGAGGAAAGGGTACTTTACCAAGTCAGTGAACATTAAGTCCCTTAAATTCTGAATTCAAGCAAAGTTTTGGCCAAATGATAATAACAAAAATAATTCAAAACATTAATAAAATATGTTATCATCAGGCATACTTTTAATGAATGTGGTATTTTGGTTCATAATTTGAGGTATATAACAGGCCTAGGTAGGACTCCAGTCTGTGAACCATCCCTTCTCAGAAAGCATACAGTTTGTAAACATGGGAGTTGAGAGATTTCCAAATGGATAGTGGGGGGGGGGGGGGGGGGAGGGTACAAATATGAAGGCCAAGGGCACAGGTGCCTTCCAATGCCATTTTTTTTACTAGGCCTCTGTAGATAAGCAGAAGGGTTGGGCTTGGAAGGTCGCTCAGTGTTAGAGCACCTGCCAAGCATGCATGAGGTCCTGGGTTCGATTCCCCAGCACCACATAAGCAAAAAGAAAAAAAAAGCTGGAAGTGGCACTGTGGCTCAAGTGGTAGAGTGCAAGCCTTGAGCTGAAGAGCTGAGGGACAGCACCCAGGCCCAGAGTTCAGGCCACAAGACCAGACCTCTCACCCCAAAAAAGAAGAATGGTGAACAGTGTGATGGAAGGGGTTAAGCGAACAACTAGCTAAATCTTGCAATGTGAAGTCCACTGTCCTTATCTTGTAAATGGAATCATAGGCAGGATTTAAGGATTCCTTTTTTTATTATGAAAATACTGTAAAGAAGAGTTATTATTTTTAAACAATTGAAATAAATACTGAAATTCTTGAAGCCACAGGAAGCCTGAGCTGAAGCACTGAAGGAAACCTCCTGTTCACAGAGACAGATTTCATCAGAACAGCCCACAGGGCTCATGCTTTGATTCCTAGCTTTTATGGAGGCCAAGATGAGAGAATCTCCTTTGAAGCCAGCTCTGGCTGGCTTCAACTCAGTTCCTGAGTTCAAAACCTCATATTGGCACAAAAACATTCCTTCATGAATGTGTGAAAGTATTGCTCTTCATGTAACCAAACAGCTCTGGACATATCTAGAATGACTGGCTTATATAGGATCAGGATCCTTGGTCTTGGTTTATTAATTAAGCACTTTCTGATGTAACAGAAATTTCTTCTAAATGCCTCCAGGATATCTTTAATTACATAAATATACAGTGGCATCTATCTTGGCTCTAGAAATTCTGTTAGGTCAACCTTTATGTTTCTGTAAAACAAGACAGTATATTTGTTGGAAGCTACATTATGGTAGATGTAATAGCTATTACACAGCTAGCAGTCTGCAAGCAGCCTGTTGTAACAAAGACTTGCAGTCCAAAAATACACTTAGACAGCTTGGAAATAGGACAGAAGGTTGGGGGAGGAGAATAAAACCAGCAATGAGAAACCAATCAGCACCAAGAGAGTGCTGAATTGGGACACTATGATGACCAGAGACAAGCCAGGAGACAGCACACAGGACATGATTACAGAGATATGTGGCATGGCATCTGATGCCACTGCTGGGCCAGCCTAAGTAGGGCCTAAGCAGGAGGCAGGTCTACAGGAAATTCCCAGTCCCAGGCACTGGACTATCAGTTTGAGTAACGTATCAGCCAAATGCCCATGCCTGCTTGCAGGGATCCAGCCACACCTATCAGTTGGGTGGTAAGTGATGGATGGGGTATTTCTTTCCCCCTGCATGAAAACAAGATGCCAGACCCCACCATCCACCATCTGGCCAATAGGGCACCAGCCACACCTGACCTCCTTACTAAATATTACTGTATTATTAAATCAATTTATAAAATGTTACATCCTCTTTATCGTTTTGTAACATTCAAAAATTTGCTTTTTTAAAAGCCATTTTTCTTGAGGCCTACCTCTGAAAGAATAATTCTCACATTCACCAAAAATTAAACATTCTTCTTTTGAATAGTTCATTTCTTCCTTCTCCTCACTCCTTCGCTTCCTCTTTCCCTCTCTCACTTCCCTCCTTCCTTCCTTCCTTCCTCTCAGGGCCTAGAAGTGATGCTGTAGCTCAAATGGCAGATGATTTTATTATTTTGTTAACTTCAATTTTTGTGAGAGATTGATCAATATATTTGTGTGCTTGATTATTTCTCCTAATGTCATATCTACTTTGGCCTTCTATGAGATAACACAGATACGACACATCTTCCACACTGGTGTTTTATTATAGCTCACTCAGCAGAACAACTAAATGGGCTAAGAGTGAATCAATCACAAGTTGTTCATCAACAGTGATTAATTAAAGAAATGTGCAAGCACTGAAGACACTTTGGGGTTCTCCCCTAAGACAAAATGCAGAGATTCTAGTCTTTATTAATCTATCATATTTTTTAAATATATATTTTATTGTAAAGCTACTGTATCGATTGGTTATACCATTATATGAGTTAGGTCATTAATACATTTTCTATCGAGCATTGTTACCCCTCCAAGAAAGACCTTATTATTGTTATTACTTTTTCTAGAAAAGTTTTCCATTTTTTCTACATATGCTTTTTCTCCTCTTTGTGTGTGAGGGTGTGTGTGTGTGTGTTTGTGTGTGTTTTGTGTGTTCTGTAATGAACCCTGAGCTGTGTCTTGTAGTTCGAGGACTCCACATCTGCAATATCATAAGGTCTCTATCCTGTATTGGTTCTGTATTGCAATTTCAATTTTCTTACAGATCAAAGACTTTCCCATTTGGTACAATCCTAAGTTATTTCATTTGTGTGAGTGAACTTACATGTGTTAAGCTGTGACCTCCAGGTCTTTCCACATTGGTCGCATTCATAAGGTTTCTCTCCTTGTGTTCTGTGATGGATGTTAAGTTGTGCCTTTCAGGTGAAAGAATTTCCATGCCTGCTACATATATAACATTTCTCTCTGGTGGGTTTTTTTCTGATGGACAGAAAGGTGTATGTTCTGGATGAAAGACTTTCCACATAGCTTACATTCATAAAATTTCTCTCCTGTGTGTGCTCTCTGGTGGATAGTAAGTTGGAGCTTCTGGCTGAAAATCTTTCTGCAAATACGACATTTGTAAGGTTTCTTTCCTGTGTGTTTTCTGATGGACAGTGAGGTTTGACTTCCAGGTGAAAGTCATTCCACACATGTTACATTCATAAGGTTTCTTTCCTGTGTGTATTATCTGATGGACATTGATGCTTGACTTCCAAGACAAGGACTTTCCACACATGTTACATTAATAAGGTCTCTCTAATGTGTGTGTTTTCTGGTGCACAATAAGGTTTCTTTTATGGGTGAAAGACTTTCAACACAAGTTAAATTCATAAGGTTTTTCTCTAGTATGTGTTCTCTGGTGGCGAGTAAGCATTGATTTCTGGGTGAAAGACTTTCCACACATCTTACATTCATAAGGTTTCTCTCCTGTGTGTGTTCTCTGGTGCAGAGGAAGATATTCCTTGCAGGAGAAAGACTTTCCACAAATGTTACATTCAAAAGGTTTCTCTTTTGTGTGTGTTCTCTGGTGGCGAGTAAGCTTTGATTTCTCAGTGAAAGACTTTCGACACGTTACATTCATAAGGTTTCTCTCTAGTATGTGTTCTCTGGTGGCGAGTAAGCATTGATTTCTGGGTGAAAGACTTTCCACACATCTTACATTCATAAGGTTTCTCTCCTGTGTGTGTTCTCTGGTGCAGAATAAGATATTCCTTGCAGGAGAAAGACATTCCACAAATGTTACATTCAAAAGGTTTCTCTTTTGTGTGTGTTCTCTGGTGGCGAGTAAGCTTTGATTTCTCAGTGAAAGACTTTTGACACATGTTACATTCATAAGGTTTCTCTCTTGTGTGTGTTCTCTGGTGGCGAGTAAGCTTTGATTTCTGGGTGAAAGACTTTCCACACTTGTTACATTCATAAAGTTTCTCTCCTGTGTGTGTTCTCTGGTGGAGAGTAAGATATGCCTTCCAGGAGAAAGACTTTCCACAAATGTTACATTCAAAAGGTTTCTCTTTTGTGTGTATTCTCTGGTGGACAGTAAGGTGTGTCTTCCAGGTGAAAGACTTTCCACACATGTTACATTCATAAGGTTTCTCTCCTGTGTGTGTTCTCTGGTGTCTAGTAAGATATGCCTTGCATATGAAAGATTTTCCACAAATGTTACATTCAAAAGGTTTCTCTTTTGTGTGTGTTCTCTGGTGGACAGTAAGCTTTGATTTCTGGGTGAAAGACTTTTGACACATGTTACATTCATAAGGTTTCTCTCCTGTGTGTGTCCTCTGAGGGACAACTGGGTGTTTCTTCTCAGTGAAAGACTTTTCACACTGTTTTCGTTCGTCAACTACAGAAGACACATGAGGACTATATGCAGCACACATCTTACCAGGTTCACTGAAAACACCCATGCTCTGACAGCCAGTGACCTTTTCTATCCTCATCCCTAAGGAGTTCCCATTATTCTTAATCAGTTCTGACTTCTGTATGGAGCTCAAATGAAAACTTCTTATAAGTCTCACTTTTTCCTCCCCTGGGTTACAATTCATGACTGCTACTTCAGAGAGATATTTATTGTGACGTTCCTGGCAGGTGCTAATCACATCCTCCATTTCTGGGACATCTAAAGTGAATAATAGAAAAATAAACAAAAACATAAATGAGATCCATAAATTCCTTAATGTAAAGATATTTCCTCACATTCTGTTACAATATTTTCAAATATCAAAGCATTGCTTTATGCAGAATATATATATTTCTCTGCAATGTAGTAATTAAGAAAGTAGTACTGACATTTTACAATGGAAAATAATGTTTTTCTGTATTTCAGATTTTTATATTTTTCTTAAGGAAATATTTACTCAAATTATTCATCTCCATACTCTTAATGCTTCCATTCTGAATCTCCCTCTATGCCCAGCACCACAGATAAGAAATTGTCCTGATCCTATTTTCCTCCTACCTGCAAAATACTAGTTTAAAATAAAATGAGATCTCCTTACTATATTTCTTATTGTCTTTTTCTCTCTATGAATGACTTCTCTACTGCTGCGGACCGGGTTCTGTCGGGACGACGGAGGATACCTAGGGGAGGAACCTGGAATAGGATGGGGAGATGGCAAACAGACAACTCACACACATTAGGAGTGGATGCTGAGTGCTGAGTGCGATTTAATGCAGAGGATAACAAACTTTTATAACAGAAGTCTTCATAAGAAAGGGGCAAAAGGTTACACAATCTTGCTGCAAGGCTTCGTTCTTGGATGGTCACCAGCTGGTCGCCTGAAAGGGCAAAAGTTTACACAATCTTGCTGCAGGGCTTCATTCTTAGGTGGTCACCAGCTGGTGGCCTGAAAGGCACTTGTTTCCGGCTTATCTCTAAGAAATATAATGGGTTTCGACGTTTGTCACCAACTAACCATTACCTTATTTCTATAGAGGCCTTAATTATCCCATAAGATTTTTCCTGTTCCTTCTTTAATAGTAAGGTCACGGAGGCCTAGATCTAGCAAGTCTCAGTAAATGAGAGTACCAGGAAGTTCTTTCTCCTAAGTAGTTATCTCAGCAATTGCCATACATTCCTTCTGTTCTAGCCGCGCCTACAGCTTCTTGTAAATTTCTTACAATTCCTTCTGCTGGAGTGACTTTGTGAAACCCCCAATACTTTTATATTTGCTTATAACTTGTCTACTAGCCTTCATAAGAGGGGTTGCAGGGTAGCACTTAACTCTGGTGAGTTAGTCATATTTTTGAGACATTCATCAGATATTGGAGTCGTCAACATTCTTAAGAAAGAGCTTTGAATAAGGGAACATTGACAAAGAGTAAGCACAATGAGCAGCAGAAACAGTAAAAGATTAATAGGCACTCTTATACAGTGAGGAAAAGAAAGGCAGAAACACATCTTTCCCAGGGGCTTGCCAGCCTTTTTCCAGGAGTAGGCCTTTTAGAAGCCCTATTCTCCGAGGTAGACTTCAGTGAAGTCCCAAAACTTGGAGATAGGTTTCTGTAAAGCCCCATTCTCTGAGGTAGACTTCAGTGAAGTCCCAAAACTCAGAGATAGGTCTCTGAAGCCCGTATCTTGGTCTGATAGATGGTTTCCCATGCTAAGCAGACTCCACTGGAGTCGGCGTGGCACTCTACAGACAAAAAGAATTGCTAACATTAACTACACTGGAACATCAAATTCAGTTTGTCTCCACGAGAATTCTGGATTGACAATTCCTTGAGACAAAGGATCATCTAGTTCTCTGCCACATATGACTCCAGGGCACTAGGAATACCATTGCTCTGTACAGCTCAAGATAAACAGACCCACTGGGCTCTGGACCCAACATCACTATTCAAGATGCTTTAACTCACCTGTGAAATTCTCTTCTGAGCCTTCTCTCATCCATGGTTCTGCACCTTGCTCCAGCTTCACAATCAATATAGGTTTAGGAACACAGTGCCCTGTGAATAAGAAATAGTGGAGAACTATTGCTCTTGCTGGGTCATCATTAATGTAATGTTGCAGACATCCTGTTCACTGGGTTGCTCCTAAATCTGGTATCTCAATTGTTTTATTTTTGGAAAGGTAGGATCGGTTGTGGGGCCTGAACTCTGAGCCTGGGAGCTGTATCACAGCTCCTAAGCTCAAGGCTAGCACTCTACCACTTGAGCCACAACGCCAATTCGGGCTTTTTTTTCTGCTTTTTTTCATGCTGAGGAATCGAACACAGGGCCACAAGCATGCAAGGCAAGGGCTCTACCACTGAGCCACCTTCCCAACCCATGGTGTCTCAATTCTTAACATCTCCATGGTGTACTTTCCCTCAGCTTTGGGTTTATTTTGCCAATGTGTGGCTTGAACTCAGCACTTTTGCTCAAATCTAGCATTCTACTAGTTTGTGTCTTGGATACATTTCTAGTTTTTGAATGGTTAATTGGAGATAAGAGTCTCGTGTTCATTTTTCTACAGTTGCTTGCTTCAAACCAAAATCTTCAGATTTCAGCCTACAGAGTATCTAGGATTCCAAGCTTGAAGCAATGCAACCTATGTCAGGTTTGGCTTACAAATACACACTTTCACACTTTCACCTACTGATTTCCAGATCATACTGACAGTAGTAATGTATATTCTATCTAGACTGTAGATCCACCTATCATAATCACCCCAAGTCTGGGAAGTCAGTTTCCTGTTAGTGGATCATAGTTTAGAACTTTTGTCCAACTACTAATTTGCCTTCTTAACGAATGAGAATAAAATTAGCTCTTGAGTTACATATAATGAAGTTGAAGTTTCCCTTAGAAAGAAATGACACTTGCATTGGACTGGAATCTTTTTTTTTTTTTTAACAAAATGTAATGGTCCAAAGGCTTACACTTGTAACACTACATTTAGGAGGTAAGATCAGAAGAGGCAGGCTTGAAACCAACCTGGGCACAGAAACACAGAATGTACCCCAAAATAAAATCCAAAATGGAGTTGTGGCTCAAGCAGTAGTGTGAAAGGCAAACAACATCAAGCTCCCAGACCTGAATTTGCCTGGATTTTATACTAGCAGTTCTTTACCTGGGAATGGACTGGAATCTTGTACCTAAATAACATAGTCAAATGTCTACTAAAATAAAAGCACTTTCCAAATAAAAGTGACCTTTGCTCACCCAATGACATTAGGTGGTTATAAGTCTCCAGCATCACTTCTCTATGAAGGGTCCTCTGACCAGGATCCAGATCCTGCCACTCCTTCCAGGTGAAGTCCACAGCCACATCATCAAATGATATCAGCTTCTGTAATGGCACATTTCCATCAAGAAATTAGACCTGGGTCATGAGAATTCCAATCTGGAATTTCATTATGCTGCAAGTATGCTTTTGTCTTACATAAAATGATTGCAGCTGGCTATGTTATTTTTTCACAGGGAAAATTAAATAGCAAATTAGAAATATTTGACAATACGTAAACCTGGTCATTAAAATACACAGATTTGCAGGGCACTGGTAGGTTATGCCTGTACTCCTAGCTATTGAGGAGGCTGAGGTCTAAGGATCAAGGTTCAAGGCCAGCCCAGGCAGGAAAGTCCATGAGACACTTATCTCCAGTAAACCACCAGAAAACTGAAAGTAGCACTGTGACTCAAGTGGTAGTAGAGCACTCACCTTGACCTGAAGAGCCGAGGGACAATAACCAGGCCCAGAATTCAAGCCCCAAGACCAATAAAAAGTTACAGATTCCCTAATGAATGCAAATACATTTCTGCTGCTAGCAATAGAGACAAGATAAAAATTCTAAGGAGATAATAATGTGGCAGGATGACATTAAGTCTAAGGTGGTGTCTAAAAATTATATTATTATTTTTGATAAAATTTTAGTACATATAAGGGTAACAATGAATTAAACAAATATTTTCTCTGCATTTACATTTACTGCTTCACCATAAATTCTATTTGGACCTTCTATTAACAAGTACTCTCATAAGCAAGCAGAACACATTCAGGATATCACATGGTATACAGAACATAGAACATTACTAGATCAAAGAAAAGCAGTGTCCACATGAATGCTCAAAAAACAGTAACAGTACTCCAGAAAGTAGCTAATGATTTATTGGGCCCTTATAAGATTTGATTTAGTTCCCACATAAAAATATCCTAGGTTAACCATGTTTGGTTTAAATACTAAATATTGAAATGTGGTCATAGACATCCTGATATTTCCTTCCTATGTAAATAAGAACTGCTACCATGAAGTTTTGTAAACTTGCTCTACATTCTACAATACAAAATATAGGTGGGAGGGGAATAAAATGTTCCTTGAGAAGATTTTCATTTTAATAGGCCTTCATGGAAGGTGGAGGCAAATTGATAGAGACTCAAGGAACACTCATGATGACAAAAATGATAAATATGACCAAATGCTCAAATGTGTTAAATATTCCTGAGTCATTTCTCCAGTAGATCCCTAAAGATATATTTCCACTTTTATTAGTTAATAGTGAAATTCCTCAGAGATCAAAATCAATTCCTGAGCAAACTTCTGTGAGATTTTGCAACAAATGTTATTGCTAATAGAGAAATCCTCATCACTGTATTAATTTTTTTTTAATCAAAACTACCTATCTCATACTGGCAGTGAATGAAAATATTTAAAAGTAGTGGTATGGAAAAACCAAACTGAGTACCATGACAAATGAAGTTAGAGCAAAGATAACAGAATCAGGTGAAATCAAATTTTCTTGTAGTTTACAATTGGATGAAGCACGTCCTTTTCTGTATGGAACTCTGAAGTTGAGCTGAAGGGGGAAAAAGGTTTGAGAGGTTGGAATTCCAGCCTGACAGCATTAAGAGCACTGAGAGCTGGCTGCAGAAGGCTTAAAAGAGAATTCTGGAGATGGTTAAGAGACTGGAGTGCAGGCCTTTACCTTACTGTTGGAAAGATAGCATCTGAAACTGAGCTGCTGTTCACCTTGAAGGCTAGGTAAGGTGAACTTCATGTCTGCATTTTCTCTGGGCAAGAGTCTTCTGTCTCAGGAGAATAAGGAAACATGTTTGCCTCACAACCTGTTGTGGCTCAGATTGTAATATTAATATAGATACTTTGATTTTGCATGTTATCAATGGTAATCTTCCCTGTGTGAACTCAAGGAACTATGCTTGCTTGCTGGCAACCAGAGACCAAGTGCCAGAGAGGCTTCAGAACCCTGGTTTCCCCTAAGTCTATCTGTTTATGTTTTTGTGCTTCTCTAATTTTCTTTGTTTCTGGAATCATGTAGAACTCTCTAGGCAACAATTTTCCTATACAGTGGGTAAGAAAAATGTCAATCCTAAGAGCCATGTCAGCAACATAAAGCTGATCACTAAGAAAAACTAGTTCCCAGATAGATCATTGAAGAAAAGAAAAAACTGAGAGACATATGGAGGAAAGACAGAAGGAGAAAGTAAGAAAAAATGATTCAAAGATACATACAAAGAGATAGAAACAAAAATAACCAACACAAGTGAGTAGAAAACCAAAAGTAGAGAGAGATTATAGAGGAAAGGAATCTTGTGAGGATACATTAGAAAACAAACAAGATTTTGTAAAAAGACCATAAAGTTTAGCAACAAATATAGCCTCAGCTTCAAGTAAGAACAAGACCATGAAGTAGTCCAAGAAGTATATATGGAGAGTAATTTAAGTACATATACGTTAATCATTCCTTAAGAACACACGAAGGTGCGTTTGACCACACTATTTCAGCAATTCCAGGAAAATTTCATTGAGATAGTTGAATGTTACTCATGAGGATGAGATCTGGTTGCAATCTACCCTTCACCTTCCAGGACATGTAACCTGCTCGGTGTCACTACATCACATAACAGGTATGACTACATGTTATGACAAGATGAAACCTAGACATTCTGAAGCCAATCTGAATTCAACTTAGAAAAAATATAACCATTTAATCTGCTAAACCTACAAGCAACCTTAATCTGATAATCTACAAGCCGTCTTTATCTGATTTATGAATATGTTCTTGAGGCTAAATCTGTGTGGTTTGTAGTATTTTTAATTCTTGCACATCTTTAGGTTCATATAATGGAATGGAAAACAAATGAGAAATAATAAAATAAAAAACTCACCAGAGATCCATTCATTCTGTCTTGCTGCTGACAATGGACAGAAGACTCTGGAAGCATGGCTGGGATATAAGGCAAATGACGTATTCAGAAATGAATCTGTGAGATTTTGGGTCCAGAATTTTCTCTTGCAAACATAATACATGGGCTGCAAAACCATAAAGCTGTCTTAAATGAATCTTTAATATCTCAGACAAAGCATTAAAGTCTACAAGAAACACAAATCCAGTCCATTTCCTGGTAGATAGATATTATTAAACCAACTAATTTCTATGTTTATGTACACATTAAATTTGAAAAAATGAATGTTTCCACAAATATTATTGAATACTTGAAAGCAAAAACATACCACATTTCCATGAAAAGTATTTATTACTGAATATACTTCGGGTTGTAGGAACTGCTTTTTTTAATGCTAAGGTATCCTAGGAATCCAATGGAAATTGTGTTCTACATCAATCATTTACATATTTAAACACCAGGGAAAGCATGTATGATGTAACTCAGTAGTTTTCACCCAAAGTTAGAGAAAAAATGTATACAGAATATATTTCTTGTGTTATAATATTTCAACAACGGTTGTCAAATGGCACATTTCACTGTACCCATTGCACACCTATGCAATGACTTGCAATAACCATTTAACATGCTTTGGCCAAAGGGACATGAGTAAAGATGAGGTAAACTCAGGTTTGAAGAGTCCCTAATGTTCATTTCCCTAAACAGTCTTGGAAAGAACCCTGACCATCCTAAAGATACAACATAAAATACTTCATATAGGAGTGACACACCTGAAGATAAGCATCACCTACAAAGCATACAACCTTGAGTAAGACATATTACCTCAAGTTTTCTTCGGTGATTTTTCTTTTAAGGTCAAATGTCCCTGACCAATATTTTCTGTACTACCAGGCACAACCAACCAATAAGAGCTAGCATTAGCAAATCCTTAGATGGGACATTTAACATGAGTTTGCATGATGACATACTAAAAATCATAGTGGTAACAGGCTGAATAAACTATCAAGAAGAGGATTAGGGATTACTACATGAATAGATACTTTCAGTCATAACAATTACCCCACCATGACAAACCACAGCCTCAGGTGCCCTCTGATAACTATGCACTGGCTTATTCCTCAATCCAGTGCCTCACGATTCCTGGAAATTAGTTTAAATCTTGCAACAACACAAAGTGATTGAGAGTGGTGTAGGAAAGAGTACCAGGTGAATTTGGTGCTCAGGGAAGTAGCAACAATATTTGCATAAGGCAAAGGAAGCTAGCAACATCTTCCTCTTCCTGTGCTTTTCTGCTTCTTCCCTTTAGGGCTTCTCAGAATTGACAAGGTCTGTCCATTTAGGATGGAGATTCCTATTCATAGGGTGCTCTGCTTCAAACATTGCTAGGCTTCATTCCTAAAAATACAGGACCAGCACTCACTACTCCAATACCCCATGCACAACTGTCTCTAGAAACAGGGTCGTGTAAAAACGCTTGTGAACTCAAGCCAAGAGATTAAAAACTCAAGGCAAACAGATTAACTTATCCCTAGGAGAAACAACACAGAAGCCCCAAATACAAGTGCAATGTAAGAGGACTCAAGGCAGGCATATTTGTCACAATTTCAATAGAATTCTTCCTCTACTCCTCTTATACCTGGGGCAAAGCAAATAAAGTCACATGGGTTAATAGAAGAATCCCTTAGTCTTGGAGTACAAATGCATGGCTCTTGGGCTCTCCTGGTCTGGACAATCACCCAGCTTGCTCTCAGACATTTGGGACCAGGTTCTTGATCTGAAGGCCCAGAAGCTAATGACAGCAAAAACTCCTGAACCTCAAGCAAATTATCAAACCCCAGACTGGAGAAAAGGGTAGAGAGGTAAGTAGCAAAGAGTGTCATGGTAGCAATAATGAGGGCAAAAAATATTCTCCAAAATCTGCAGCAATGGCTAAGAGTCCTCTGAACCTCAATAGCAAACAGAGACCCAATCTTATTATACCATGGTTCTACCAACTGAACATGCAATGTAAGTTATGGGGATTGCATAGTAAGCTAGGATTACTCATGAAGTTAGTGAGAACACAATTGTTCCTGCAAGAGGCAGGAAACACCACCCCACCCTTGAAAACCATGCCCAACCCAACTACTAGCATGTATGGATATATAACCCAAGCTTGCACAGTAAATGAAACTAAACCATGTAACAGGACAGGTCTCTGAAACAGAGGTATGGGATGATGAGAGGCATTAGTTCAAATAGGCCTCATGGCAGCAGCCAGGCTCAAGATGTCAGGGTGAGCTTGTCCACACAAACTGACAAACATCAGAGCCAGCAAGCTACCACTGATCACATCACTCCTCTGAGACCAGTCCTGCCTTACATACTGGGAGACTCCTACCACCAGAATTGTGGATAAGGTGTGAAATACACAGGCCATCCAGGGCTATGAATTATCACAACCATGGGAATCACTGGGCATAGTGGAACCCAAGAGGGATGCACCACATCTCCTGCCAAAGGAATTCTACAAGTGTTATGCATAAGCTCCATCTTTTTCCATTGGTTCACCTTTTTTTCCAAAGGAAGTCACACCCATTATCTATCCCTGAATACCTTACCACACTTGTACCTCCTACCTCAGGATCTGCAATAGTCAATAACTGTGATCAATGAAATAAGAGGATATAATATTTGTATAATAAAGAGACTTACATCTGTGAGAAATGAACAATTCAAAAATAATGTAGGAAGTAAATTCTATTTAAACTAGTATAATAAACATAACACTTAGAAATAAATGTTTGAAAAATGTAACCAAGAACAATGACAACTATGGGACACAGCTAGTCCAGGAAGCACCAATTTTTACTTGATCCTTATGTCTTGCTTCTCAGTAACTTACTTTTAACTTTTACAGAAATAAAGAATTATTTTTCCTTCATATTTTATAGGTGCTCCAATGTTGCCGTCTATACATGCAAAAGTGCCTCACGATCTCCATTTTCATAAGGAAAAGCTCAGATCCACTAAAAGAGGGATGGAAAACCCTTACACTGGAGGAATGAATACCAAGCATGAAAATTTCCAACACAATCCTTCCAAATCATGATGTGGGGAAAGGATCATCAACAATCACAACAAACCCTTAAGAGACAAGCTTAGAATGTCTGATATGAGGAAGGAAGGCAAAAGATTTATTCCATAGTGTAATGGATACAGTCTGGGAAGACAAGTCTGAAGGCCCCTGGATATGTGGCCTAGAGTTGCTGACAGGAGCTTCTAGGTTTCGAGAAGAGGTAGAAAATCAAAACAAAATAGGATATGCAAAACAGAATAGTACAAACAGACTGGTTTGGAGCAAGTAATCAAACTTCACATGAACATGGACCTGCCTTGAACTCTACCTCCTCCCACATTCATCCTGATCTATCTAGACAACCATTTTTTTTTGAAGAGTCTTGGAGGAGGAGTACCATTTTCTAAGAAAGCCTTGGGAGGAAAGTTTTCACTAGTCCCTGAAGCAATTAATAAAAGAAAGGCAAGTACATCACAGCAAATGCTCACAGACAGTGCCTAAGCTCTGAGTTCAAGCCACAGGACCAACAACAAAAGGGGGGAAAAACTTTTTAAGGAAAGACAAATTTCAGACACAAATAACCAAAAACTCCTTAAAATTTCATAGATGTAATTTGGGAGTTTTGGGGAAAGTAATGAGTAGAATTTGACAAATCAATTTAATTCAAAGATTATAAAGTATATCTGTCTTTAAATTCTGTTATTTTATTCCAGTATATATATTAGAGCAGGGGAAGATGGTGCCAGAATCAATCAGTTTACTGTCTGCAAGTACCTTATTTTTTTTTTTTTTTGGTCTATCTTCTGGCTTGAACCCAGCCTGAGCGCTGTCCCTGCATTTTTAGCTCAAAGTGAGCTCTCTACCACTTGAGCCACAAGGCCACTTCCTTTTTTTTTTTTTTGGTAGTTAGTTGGAGATAGGGTTATGAACTTTCCATTCTGGCTTTGAACTGGGATCCTCATATCTCAGGTTCCTGAGACCTAAAATTACAGGCATGAGCCATTGGCACCCAGCTGCAAATACCTTTGTAAAATAAGAGGGGAGATATTCAAAACTTTAAGGAAAAACAGAGACATAATTTACATTCAGCAGAACGTACTTTTTGAACAAAAACAAAAATAAAAACTATGTAGTTTCATAACTTCAATTATATTAAAAGAACTAAGAATTACAAAGCCAAATTATGCAGTGCTCCTTATACATTTGTGTTTTTAATTGGTCTAACAATATTTATGTTGGTAAATTGAATTTTCAAGAAGAAACTCACCTAAGATTCCACAGCTGGGAGAGAAAGGTCCCCATGCATCCTTGCACACTTAGGACCAAGTGCCTTGTGCCAATCAAAACCCTGTAACAAGCCCACTTCCTCTAAGTGAATTGTGCATCGCATTATGGGAATTGTAGTTTCTATGTGGGGGGGGAAGTGTGGGGGGGATGGAGGATTGGGGGGTGGGGGGAGCAGAGGTGCCAATGCCTTCTTGTCCACTGTTTGTGTTTTTAGTTTACAAATTCGGGTTACTTTGCTTTTGTCTTGCTGCTGGAAGTGCTCTGAAGTACAGGTTTGCACACCATAGTCAGAGCCAAGAGGTAGAAGCCCAGATTCTAGAAGGAATCATGTTGAGTGAGGTAAGCCAAGAACGAAGAGACAAACGGTACATGGTCTCCCTGATAAGTGGATGCTAAATCCAAAATGTTAGGTGATACGACAAAACTAACAGGACTTAAGAAACAAAGAACTCCCGCTCATCTGGTTGAACCACTACTAAATATCCCCATGCTGCTGATCACAAATATGGTATATAACATGTGAACACTGTTATATATTACAGACTGTGATAGACAATTTGCTCCAGGAAAGTTAGAATGAACTTGTGACTTTGAAATTATGTAATCACTTAATCACAATCAAAAAAAAAAGAACCTCAGGGAAGGGAGGGAGGGAGGGGATGGTAGAGGGGAAAAAAAAGAAAAAAAAAAAAAAAACTACGTAGTTTCATAACCTCAATTATATTAAAAGAACTAAGAGTTAAAAAGCCAAATTATGCAGTGCTCCTTATACATTTGTGTTTTTAAATTGGTCTCACAATATTTATGTTGGTAAACTGAATTTTCAAGAAGAAACTCACCTAAGATTCCGCAGCTGGGAGAGAAAGGTCCCCATGCATCCTTGCACACTTAGGACCAAGTGCCTTGTGCCAATCAAAACCCTGTAACAACCCCACTTCCTCTAGGTGAATTGTGCATGCATTCTGGGAATTGTAGTTTCTATGGGGGTATAGAGCCTTTGAAAGTGTGTGTGGGAGGGAGGGGATGTCGGGGA
Source organism: Dipodomys spectabilis (assembly GCF_019054845.1). Classification (NCBI taxonomy): domain Eukaryota; kingdom Metazoa; phylum Chordata; class Mammalia; order Rodentia; family Heteromyidae; genus Dipodomys; species Dipodomys spectabilis. The sequence continues at coordinate 2,514,750 of NW_024870904.1, read as the reverse complement.
GGGGGAAATCAGGGAGGCAGGGGTGGGGGGGAAGAGGCACCAGTCCCTCCTTGCCCACTGTTGGTGTTTTTAGTTTGCATATTTGGGTTACTTTGCTTTTCCCTTGCTGCAGGAAGTGCTCTGATGTAGAGCTTTGCACTCCATAGTCAGAGCCAAGAGGTAGAAGCCCAGCTTCTCTTTTTCAGGGGATCTTGGGAGCTGTAACATGAAGTGATCTGAGGCTCCTAGCCAGAGTCTGCCCTTCACATTTTTCTCCAGTCTGGGGTGGATGATATTTTAGGGCTCATAGGTTTGTGCTGCCATTAGCACTTGTTCCTCCAGGTGCCAGAAAGTGGCTCACAAACCTCTGATTTTCGAGACAAGGAGAGTCAGGAGTTGTGCGTTTATACTCCTGAACCTAGAGACTCTGGCATGCACACATGTGACTTAATGAACTTGCTTTTTTGAATTGAAGCCAATGAATGGTAAACATTCCTTGAAAATGTCTTATATAAACATATTGATCCTCTATTCATCCTATGCACTTTCTAGGGCTTTTGAAACTTTCAAAATGCTGCTGGCACCAATATACTCCAATTAATGTGTCTGTTCTTGACAAATTACAATTTCTCCACTAATTTAATTAGCCTGTATTACATCACTTAAAATGAGAGAGCCTGGCTGGGCAGGTGGTTCAGTGGTAGAGTGCTTGCCTTGCGTGAATGAAGTCCTGGGTTTGATTCCTCAGAACCACATAAGCAGAAAAAGCCAGCAGTGTACTGTGGCTCAAGTAGTAGAGTGCTAGCTTTGAGCTGAAGGTCAGAGGGACAGTGCCCAGGCTCAGAGTTCAGACCCTATACCGACAAAAAAAAAAAATAAGAGAGATTTCCTATACATGTACACCAAAAACAATTGTTAAAACATAATTTGAATACAATACAATGCCCTTGATATGTGTGTGCCTGTCCTGATTCTTGAACTCAGGGTCTGAAAATGACCTTGAAATTATTTGGTTCCATGATAATGTTCTACCACTTAAGCCACATTTGCACTTCCCACTACTTTGGTAGTTTATTGGAGATAAGTCTCTCAGACTTTCATATCCCCCTGGCTTCAATCTGTGATCCTTGTAGGGTTCCTTCATGTCCATCCCAGGGAACCACAAGCAGGCACAGGAGAAAAATTATTATAAGGTTTATTAGAAGGACCATATTTCCCAGGACAGGGAGCACAAGCATTTGTCCCTCTTCTGGTTGCAACAGGATCTGGGGGGCAGGAAGTGAGTTAAGTACATGCTCGCCGGGCGCTGGTGGCTCACGCCTGTAATCCTAGCTACTCAGGAGGCTGAGATCTGAGGATCGCGGTTCAAAGCCAGCCCGAGCAGGAGAGACCGTGAGACTCCTATCTCCAATAAACCACCAGAAAACCGGAAGTGGCGCTGTAGCTCAAGTGGTAGAGCGCTCGCCTTGAGCTGAAGAGCTGAGGGACAGCGCCCAGGCCCAGAGTTCAAGCCCCACGACCGACAAAAAAAAAAAAAAAGTACATGCTCAACTGAGTCTGAGATGAGAGAGGGAGTGGCCAGCTGTGTGGAGGGAACTCTGGGTCTGGGAGGAGCTCAGGTCTTGGTGGAGCTGAGGACTAAAGGTGAGGATAATACTAACTTTCCTCAGATCTCAGCCTTCTGAATAATTAAGATTATAGCTATTAGACATGATAGCCCAGTTACAGTGCTCTTTTTTAAATTCAGATTATATTCTAATGAAATAATATGAAATAGAAAACTTGACATTTTCAAGGCAGGATGATCAGTCACTAAGGTGTATGACGACAGTCCAAATCTCAAAACACACAGAAAATGCCCCCACCTTGAAATCTGTAACACTCCTGATCTTAAGAATTGTGAATGTGAACACTTAGTCTATAATAAATTCTTTTAAACCTTTCACAGTAAGAAAACATTCTTGTGACAGAAAAACCCAGTAGTAATGTGCAAATATTGCTTTTAAAGGATTCATAGTGTCTTTCTGAGCAAAAACAACCTCAATGATGTATACAGAATAGATTTTCACTTTTTGTATATGTCACTGTAAAGGTCATGTATTTTATATTAACAATTACCATTCTATGTAATTATAGAAACTACATCACTACTCGATAACAGAATATCCTGTGTAATCAACCAATAAGTACAAGCAAAAGCACATTGTGATATAATTTGTTGGTTTTAATTTTGATGGATGTACATTTTGGGGTGTATTTTCTGTTAAGATTGTTTAGTAACACATAAGACTTCAATCTACTGGTGCCTTGGCTGGGGATGGTTGACTGGGATTTTATCACTCCTCTGACCAGCATTTTATCTTGCATCTTTATTAGGCACTGTATCTCCAGCAGAATGGACATGATTCTTAATATGACTGCTTAGGAAAGTGAGGGACTTCTCAATCTCTGTTTATATCATCAGTACTGATATACCTTTGGCCAAAGCAGGTTCAAACTCAAATTGCAAGTCATTGTACCAAGGTATGCTAATTATTTGCATAAAGGGTAATGTGCCATATGACAACCATTACTGAAATATTATAAAACAAAAATATGGGTTGTATACATTTTATCTCTATAAATTTGTGTGAAAATACTGTTCATAATATACATGTATTTGAATATGTAAATGAGGTAGAGTACAAATAATCAATGGAGTCCTAAGATATCTTTACATTAATAGAAAAATAGTTTATATATCCCTAGGTGTATTTCAGTGATAATTACTTTTAGTGAACAAGTGACATGTTTTCCTTTTTTGGGTTCAATTTTTCAACAATCTTTTGTAGGAGCTTTAGTTTTTTTTTCTGTTCTTTTTTTGGGGGAGGGTCTGGTCTTGGGGCCTGAACTCTGGGCCTGGGCACTGTCCCTCAGCTCTTCAGCTCAAGGCTAGCGCTCTACTACTTAAGCCACAGCGCCACTTGCAGCTTTTTTCTTTTTTCTTATGTGGTGCTGAGGAATCAAACCCAGGGCCTCAGGCATGCAAGGCAAGTGCTCTACCACTGAGCCACCTTCCCAGCCCCCATGCATATGTCTTCAGTGGACACTTTAATGCTCTTCTTAAGACAGGAATGATTCTTCTCCCATAGGAAGGCTCTTCCAGCCCACATATCATGTTTTGAACAGGAACATCTAGGGGAAAATCACACAGGTTCTTTTCTGACTCCCTTATTTGCCTTCGTTCATAGACATGGTTCCAGAATCTTTATTCATTGTCAACAGCAAGAAAGCATGAAAGGATCTCTAGTGAGATTCTTTTATTTTTCACTTTGTTTGACATTCCATTATGAACCTAAGGGTGTCCAAGATGGATGAAGAGAAAAAAAAAAAAAGATTCAGCTTCAGGAACATGTTTCTAAAAATGCTAAAGATGTAGCCAGGCGTGGGTAGCTCACACCTGTAATCCAAGCTACGCAGGAGGTGAGAACTGAAGACCAGGGTTCGGAGCCAGCCCGAGCAGGAAAGTCTGTGAGACTCTTTTATCCAATAAACCACTAGAAAAAGGGAAGTGGCGCTGTGGCTCAAGCTGTAGAGCGCTCACCTTGAGCTGAAGAGCACAGGGACAGCACCCAAACCCAGAGTTCAAGCCCCACAATGGACAAAAAAAAAAAACAACAACTAAAGATGGCTTGGAGATTTAGCAGATTATAAAATCTGACATTCCAAGTTAAGTGCAGATATGCTTGTTTGTTTCTACATTTTCTAGTGTGAGAGAAAGTTGTCCCACTAGTTATGTGATTCAGTGACACCCAGGAGATGACTTCTCATAGAAGGTGAAGGATGGCTAGCAACTGCTCAGACATCACATCCTCATATGGAATAGTAAACTATCCTAATGAAATTTTACTGGATTTGCTGAAATAGTGTGGTCAAACATAACTTCAAATATTCTACAGGACTGAGTGAGCTTTAAGTACTTCAATTAATCTCTGTAAATACTGTTGGACTGCTTTGTGGTCTTTGTTTTACTTGAAACTTAGGCTGAGTTTGATGGTATTTATAGAAATCTCTGTTTTTCTCTATGGTGCTCTCATAGGAGTTCTCTTACCTATTTTCCCAATTCATTCTATTTTTCATGTTTAGCTTTCTTTCTTTTGCATTACATTTATTTATTGTGAAAATACCATACAGAGAGGTTACAATTACATGGTCAAGATAGTGAGTACATTTCTTATCACACATTGTTGCCTCCTCCTTTGTTTCCCTTTACCATCCCTTCTTTCTTTTTTTTTTTTTTCAGTCGTGGTTCTGGAACTCTGGGCCTAGGTGCTATACTTAAACTCTGCAGCTCAAGGCTGGTACTCTACCACTGGTGCCACATCACCACTTCCAATTTTCTAGTGGTTAATTGGAGATAAGAGTCTCACAGATGGTCCTGCCTGGGCTGGCTTTGAACTTCTATGCTCAGATCTCAGCCTCCTGACTAGCTAGGATTGTAGGCATGAGCCACCACCATGTGGCTTCACTAGTTTTATCTCTCTCTTTCTTCTCTCATTGTCTATTTCTCTCTGTGTCTCTTTTTCTCTTTCATTCTCTCTGCTTCTCTTTCCTCCATTTTTCTCTTAATTTTACTTTTCTTCAAATGGTTTATCTGGGAAGTAGATTTTCTTACTGATCAGTTTTCTTTTGGTGACATGGCTCTTAAAATTGACATTTTTCTCACTCATTATACAGGAAAATTGTTGCTAAACATAAAATAATTTGAGTTTCCCAGATTCTATTATCTTTCTCTGGTTTAACCTCATTTGATGTGGTTCCTGCAGTTTTCCTTTTTCTTCTTGTTCTGCTTGCATATTTGTGTTCACTGACATTATAAGATAGAAGCTGGTTGTGAAAATAAACAATACAGTGACTATGGTTTTCATATTTGAAATATCACTAATGGCAAAATCTGACATACATTTGCTAAGTAGTAAACTTTAATCTTTGGAACGTCAATGCTAAATAGCATGTGTGACGATGTATCCTTGGGAATCTAGTGGGAGAAATGGTTCAGGAATATGTGACACATTTGAGCAATAGTCAGTGAAATCATCTGCAAAACCTACACAGATTATAATAATTTGTATTTTTGTCCATGTGTGTTTGTTATTAGTGCTATTTGTAGTGTGTATTTCCAACTAAACACTGTTTTAGAATGTGCTCAAACACTTTCAGTTTGTTTGTTATTTTAGTAGGTAAAATAGATATGTCTGTCACCCATATGTCCTCACACAATCCAAAATTTGATTTTTCTATGTTCCTTTTGATGACAGGTCTTGCTATGTAGTGCAGCAAGCTCTTTTTTGTTAAATAAGTTTATTTATTGTGAAAATACCATACAGAGGGGTTACACTTACATGAGCAAGGTAATGAGTACATTTCTTACTAAACATTGTTGCCTCCTCCTTCTTTGATTTTCCCCTACCATCCCAGCCCTTGAGTTGTATACTTCACTTTCATCACCCTCTTTCCCTCACATTCTATGGCTCTGCCACACCTGCCAGAAGATATACATGTGAAAACACCATACATAATTGAAAGCAATTGTTTTTATTTCACAAGTGAAGAAAATGGCTCCCTTTAATATTGAATAAATCACAATGATAACATGCATTTTATACAGATCTATTTTAGTTTCCTTCTGTTTGTTTTACTGTTAGATTATTAGAAACATATTGTTGGATTTTATTGTATTTACAACATAGATTTATTTGTCATACTGATTTCTAGACAATTTGTCTTCATATCTATTCTCAGTGTGTCTGTCTTGGTTAATATGACAGCATAGTGCTTTATAAACAGCATTTAGTAAAGATAATGCCATCCATGTGTGTGTTTCTACTGACCGTTTGTCTAGTTATTCAGTCATTAAGAGGAGTATTAGTTCTCCAATCATAATGATAGATTAAAGAAATTATCATTCTTTGGCCTTTTAATCATGTCTTTGTAGACTTTACTTTTCAGCATAGAACTTTTGTTATACAGATTTATAATTTGCTTGCTATTGTCAATACTCTGTATCTGTGTTAACACAATTCGTGCTGATGTTCTTTTCCTTTCATATTATAACTATTTGTATTTTTCAGTATTCATTGTTGCTTATGATATATTTATATTGATTTATTTTTATTTCTTGATAATTAATGTATGTCTTTTTGGCTTATTTTCTTGAGTATGTTTTCTTCTGTTCAAATCAGACAGTACTATTTTTATATTACAATATTAATATGGATTCATTTTAGTGATTACTTTACTATTTATTATATTTGTCTCATCTGATGTGTATTTCTTAGTTTGCTTTCATGTGACCTGCACACATCTTTCTATACAGTGCAAATCACCTGTTATATAACCTCCAGGGAATCTTCTATACACTCTAAATCACCTCTGATACCTATTACAATTTAAATCCTACTAAATAGTTGTTACAATGCATTGTTCATAGGATAATGCCAGTTTTTTCAAAGACTGCATGTTTACTATGGGTGCCATACTTTTTCAAGTATTTTGGTTCTATGGTTTGTTGAACTTCTGCAACAAACAAATATGTAAGGCCTAATATATTCCTTTGAAAATGCTACTGAAGGGGCTGGAAAGGTGGCTCAGTGGTAGAGTGCTTGCCTTGCATGCATGAGGCTCTGGGTTAGGTTGCTCAGCACCAGATACACAGAAAAAGCTGGAAGTGGTGCTGTGACTCCAGTAGTAGAGCAGTAGCCTTGAGCTGAAGACAGAGCCCAGGCCCCGAAATCAAGCTGTGTGAATGATGAAAAGAAAAACACATACCACAAATAAAATAGTGCATATAATAATATTTAAAGGTGCTGGACACAAGTGTCTCATGGTGGTAAACCTGAGATCTGAGGATTGAGCTTTCATCCAGCCCTTTCAGAAAAGTCAATGAAACTCTTATCTACAATTAATCACCTAAAAATCCAGAAGTAGAAATTGATAGATGGCTCAAGTGATAGAGTCTTAAGATAAAATGGTCAGGGACAGCACCCAGACAATGAGATCAATACCTAATATTGGTATACTTTACTGTTATATATGGGGGAAAAGGCTACGTTTAATAAGTAGGTGGAATTGTGCAAAAATGCATACTGTTCAATAAGTAATGAAATCCATACCTGGCTTATGTAACTTTGACCTATATATATGTGTGTGTGTGTGTGTGTGTGTGTGTGTGTGTGTGTGTGACCTTCACAATAACTTTTTTAAGAATGCAAAAACAACAGAATTATAGACTAAGTCTCCGGTGGATGTAGGTAGCATTTACAGCAGGGAGGGTGAGCAGACATGGTAAAGGAGGTGAATACGGTTTAAAAAAGGGTGTGTGTGTGTGTGTGTGTGTGTGTGTGTGTGTGTGCGTGTGTGTGTGTGTGTGTGTGTGTGTGTATGTGTGTGTGTGTTTATCAATGAAACTTGCTGACACTGGTCTTTTTGTTTTCATTTGCTCATTTGTTGTTGTTGTTGTTGTTGTTGTTTGACATTCCTGGGGCTTGAACTCAGGGCATGAGAACTATTCCTGAATTTCATTATGCAGAAGGCTACCACTCTACCACTTGAGCTACAACACCAGTGCTTCTAGGGGTGTTTGGTAGTTTTTGTTGTTTGTTAGGTACTGAGAAATCAAACCCAGTGCTCTATGCATGCTAGGCAAACACTTTATCACTAGCCCACATTGCCAGCCCCAACCACACTGTTTTAAGAAAGGAGGCAGGCTGGAAGTGTGGCTCAGTGGTAGAGTGCTTGCCTTACTCATATGAGACACTGGATTCCATTCCTCAGCACCACATCAGCAGAAAATTCATTGTGACTTATCACCAATTAAACGCCAGAAAACTAGAAGTGACATTCTGGCTGAAAGTGGTAGCATGGTAGCCTTTAGTGAAAAGCTTAGGGAATATGCCAGGCCCTGCCTGAGTTTCAACCCCACAGCCAACAATTAAAAGAAAAAAGAAACAATCATGAACAAACAAAAACCTAAATGCTTGCTCATTGCCTTTGTTCTTCTATTTTTCTTTGTTCTTGTAACTGTATACTTCATATCATTCCATTTTCTACTTTCTTCCTTTCACCTTGGGGGATTGAACCTTGGGACTTGCACATGGAAGGTGGATACTACATACCAACCTATTCTTTCTTCTTTTAAAATAAAAAGTCTGCTTATAGGACAGGCAAGGTAGGGAAGTGGTACAGTGCTTGCATTGCATGAATGAGGAGCTGGGTTCTATTCCTCAGGTCCACATGCACAGACAAACCTGGTTTGCTGTGGCTCAAGTGGTAGAATGATACACTTCAGCAAAAGCAGCACAGGCACAGCACCTGGGCCCTGAGTTCATGCATGAGGACCAGGAAAACAAAATGTCTGCTCATTTAAATTAGTCAAGGCTACCCCTGCAATTTAAAAGATACATACTTTTGAGCAACTAAGAGTCCCAATGTGAAGCACCAGTGCCATTAAATCAGAAGATCTTTTTTTTCTTTTTTTTGGGAGGGTCTAGTCGTGGGGCCTGAATTCTGGGCCTAGGTGCTGTCCCTCAGCTCTTCAGCTCAAGGCTAGCGCTCTACCAATTGAGCCACAGTGCCACTTCTGGCTTTTTTCTTTTTGTTCATATGGTGCTGAGGAATGGAACCCAGGGCCTCAGGCATGCAAGGCACACGCTCTACCACTGAGGCACCCTCCCAGCCCCTAGATCATGAGATTTTAACTACTTGTTCTAACCAGGACTCATGGTTTCCACAGAATAGGATATAAAATTCACAACATCATATAGACATATGCAAAGGTGCTTTTGCAATCACTTGGTAAAGGACTGTTTACCTATCATTCTGTAAACCACATTCAAATTCTTCTGCTAAATATTTGGAAGAAAGTATGGTTGCACAGATAATATTAGTGGTCCACAGGTTGAATTCAGGGGCAAAAATTTGTGAGGCTTCCTTTCCCTTCTATACCAGATGCCCTTTTGTATCACTGATTTTGCACCTTAGGGTTTTGCTTCCTTGTCTGGGCCTTTCTACACACTAATTTTTATAATTACATATCACAAGTAGCAAACAAGATAGGCACATATGAGCAGATCCATCTTTTATTGGCTAAGATACCATTTTCATGAAGCTTTTGCTTGGGATGGCCTACAAATACTACCTTTCTAATTTCAGCTTCCTGAGTAGCTAAGATTCCACACATCAGGGAGTTTAATTGCTCATTTTTAATTGCTGTTTTTAAATTAAAAGGAGGAAAGGGTGCTTTACCAATTCAGTGAGCAGTAAGTCCCTTAAAGTTTGAGCTCAAGCAATAGTGTTGGCCAAATTATAATAACAAAAATAATAAAATCAATAATAAAATGGTATCATCAGGGATACTTCGAATGAATGTGGTATGTTGGTTCATGCCTTTTAATTACAGCTATATGACAGGCCTAGCTAGAAGGACTCCAGTCCATGAACCATCCTTTATCAGAAAGCATCCAATTTGGAAAAATAGAATGAGCTATATCCAAATGGCCAGGGTGTGTGTGTGTGTGTATGTGTGTGTGTGTGTGTGTGTGTGTGATAAGTAGGAAGGCCAAGGGCCTCCCAATCCCTCTATTTTTTTTTTACTAGGCCTCTGTAGATAAGGAGAAGGGTGAACAGTGTGAGGGAAGGGGTTAAGCTTGGAACCTAGCTAAATCTGGCAATGTGAAGTCCACTGTCCTTATCTCGTAAATGGAATCATAGGAAGGATCTAAGGATTCTCTTTGAACAATTAAAATAAATACTGAAATTGTTGAAGGGACAGGAAGCCGGAGGTGAAGCACTGAATGAAACCTCTTGTTCCCAGACAGAGATTTCTTCAGAACAGCCCACAGGGATCATGCTTTGATTCCTAGCTTTTATGGAGGCCAAGATGAGAGAATCCCCTTTGAAGCCAGTTCTGACTGGCTTCAACTCAGTTCCTGAGTTCAACACCTCATATTGGCACAAATACATTCCTTCATGAAAGTGTGAAAGTAGAGCTTTTCTTGTGGGTCCAGTTGTGGGGCCTGAACTCTGGGCCTGGGCACTGTCCCTCAGCTCTTCAGCTCAAGGCTAGTGCTCTACCACTTGAGCCACAGCGCCACTTCTGGCTTTTTTTTTCTTTGTTTATGTGGTGCTGAGGAATCGAACCCAGGGCCTCATGCATGCAAGGCAAGCGCTCTACCACTGAGCCACCTTCCCAGCCCCAGTAGAGCTTTTCTTGTAACCAAACAGCTCTGGACATATCTAGATAACTGGCTTATATAGGTTCTGGACTCTTGGTCTTGATTTACTTATTAAGCACTTTCTGATGCAACAGACATTTTTTCAAAATGCCGCCAGGATATCTTTTATTACATAACTATACAGGGGCATCTATCTTGGCTCTAGAAATTCTAATGTTAGGTCAACCTTTGTGTTGACAGTATATTTGTTGGAAGCCACATTTTGGAAGATGGAATACTGGAGTCTACGACACAGTTAGCAGTCTGCAAGCAGCCTGTTGTAACAAAGACTTGCAGTCCACAAATACACTTAGACAGCTTGGAAACAGGACAGAAAGGAAAAAAAGAATAAAAGCAACACCAAGAAACCAATGAGCATCAAGAGAGTGCTGAATTGGGACACTGATGACCAGAGACAAGCCAGGAGACAGGACACAGGACATGATCACAGAGACATGTGGCATGGCATCTGGTGCCACTGTTGCTGCAGCCTAAATAGGGTTTAAGCAGGAGGCAGGGCTACAGGAAATTCCCAGTTCCACAAACTGAACTAACAGATTGAGTAACATATCAGCCAAATGTCCATGCCTGCTTCCAGGGATCCAGCCACACCCATCATTTGGGAGGCAAGTAATGGATGGGGCATTTCCTTCCCCCTGAATGAAAACAGACCCCACCATCCACCATGTGGCCAAAAGGGCACCAGCCACACCTGACCTCCTTACTTAATATTACTGTATTATTAAATCAATTTATAAAATGTTACATCCTCTTTATCATTTTGTAAACAGTTCAAGAATTTGCTTTTTGTAAAAGCCATTTTTCTTGAGCCCCACCTCTGAAAGAATAATTCTCACATTCACCAAATACTAAACATTCTTCTTTTGAAGTTTGTTTCTTCCTTCTTCTTCCTTCCTCCCCTTCCTCTTTCCCTCTCTCACTTCCCTCCTTCTTTCCTTCCTTCCTTCCTCTCGGCCTAGAAGTGATGCTATAGCTCAAGTGGCAGATAGTTTTACTTTTTGTTAACTTAAATTTTTGTGAGTGATTGCAAAATGTCTTATTTTTCCGAATGTCTTATCTATCTTGGTCCTATATGAGATAGCAAATGAAAGCCTTCTTCTCATAACAAAGAAATATGTGTTCGGGGCTGGGTAGATGGCTCAGTGGTAGAGCACTTGCCTTGCATGCATGAGACCCTGGGTTCGATTCCTCAGCACCACATAAACAACAACAACAAAAAAAAGCCGGAAGTGGCACTGTTGCTCAAGTGGTAGAGGGCTAGCCTTGAGCTGAAGAGCTGAGGGACAGTGCCTAGGCCCAGAGTTCAGGCCCCACAACCAGACCAAAAAAAAAAAAAATGATACCCACTTCAGATGTATATGTGTTCTGGGTTTTGGATATATACTCATGGCATGGATATATACTCATTGCACGAACAAAATATGGAACATCATATTGTATTTCAAAGTAAGGCCAAGAAAATTTGTAATCAGCCTCTAGAACATTGAGAAAATGCAGGCTCATCACATCGTCCACACTGGTGTTTTATCATAGCTCACTCAGCAGAACAACTAAATGGACTAAGAGTGAATCAATCACAAGTTGTTCATCACCAGTAATTAATTAAAGAAAAAAGCAAGCACTGAAGACATTTTGGGGTTCTCCCCCACAAAATGCAGAGACTCTTGTCTTTATCAACCACATTTTTGAAAAAATATATTTTTATTATAAAGATACTGTATAGATTGATTATACAATTATGAGGAAGGTCATGAATACATTTCCAATCAAGCATTGTTACCCGCTCTGAGAAAGATTTTACTACTATGGATGTACTGCAATAAGGACTAATATCTTCCATCAGATCTTCCATTCAAAACTGAACTGGAATAAGTAAGTCATTTGTACTATAAGACATGGATCACACATTCAGAGGGAGACTTAAGGGAGCAATAGAAAACTGGTTGTTCTCATGTTCTTGCCTCCTATCATAACAGTCTTTACCCATCTATTGTTCCCCTAACCATGTTGAAAATGATCTGAATCCAGTCCCAAATGCCCAGAGCACATTTTTCTAAGAGTTTATCAAATTACCCTAACAAACTATTCCTTGTATAAAAGACACAAATTAATAACTTCAATCTCTGAATTACTTGTCAAGACTGATTGTTTCTACATGCTTTGAATAATATTGAAAGACATCATCCACACTCAACACAATGAAAGGATGAGAAATGTCGGCTTAGAAAGCTGAAGAGTGAAGAATGGTTTCCCATCACACCTAGCTTAACTCTGCCATGAAGGATTTCTCTGTATAATTTACAGAGGTTTTCTGACAAAGATTTTCCTAGGTTGGGCTTCTTTCTTGGGTGAATGTTCTAATACTTGCTGAAGGTTGGCTTCTGGTTGAAAGACTTCCTCTCATGTTTATATTTACAGAGATTCTGTCATGTGTCCAGGTCTCTGATACCTGTACAGATGTGACTTCTGGCAAAATGTTTTCGATACTCATAACTTCTGTCCTGTGTATGCTCTCACATATACTGAGGATTCAATTCTGATTGAAAATCATTTGTTCTGTGCACTACTTTCTTTTCTCCTATGTGAGTCAGTTCTCTGATGAACACTGAGCGATTCCTTTCAGATCAAAGGCTTTCCACATTTGTAATATTTTTAAGATTACTCCGCTGTGTGTGTCCTATGAACTTGGATCCATGACTACTTGGTAAAGGACTTTCCACAATTGTTACATTTTTATTTTCTCGCCTGTCTGTTCTCTGATGCAAACTGAGTTAGGACTTTTTCTTGAAAACCTTCCCATTTATTTTTCCTACATACGATTTCTCTCCTCTTTGTGTTTGTGTGTGTGTGTGTGTGTGTGTGTGTGTGTGTGTGTGTGTGTGTGTGTGTGTGTGATGAACCCTGAGCTGTGTCTTCTAGTTGGAGGACTCAACATCTGTTATACCATAAGGTTTCTATGCCGTGTGGGTTCTGTGTTGCAATTTCAATTTTATTACCGTGAAAGACTTTTCCCATTTGGAACAATCCTAAGTTATTTCATTTGTGTGAATCAACTTATGTGTGTTAAGCTGTGACCTCCAGGTCTTTCCACACTGGTTGCATTCATAAGGTTTCTCTCCTTGTGTTCTGTGATGGATGTGAAGTTGTGCCTTCCAGGTGAAAGAATTTCCATGCCTGCTACATACATAGCATTTCTCTCTGGTGGTTTTTTTCTGATGGACAGAAAGGTGTACGTTCTGGATGAAAGACGTTCCACATAGGTTACATTCACAAAATTTCTCTCCTGTGTGTGCTCTCTGGTGGATAGTAAGGTCTGGCTTCTGGCTGAAATACTTTCCACACATATGACATTCATAAGGTTTTTTTCCTGTGTGTTTTCTGATGGACAGTAAGGTATGACTTCCAGGTGAAACACTTTCCACACATGTTACATTCATAAGGTTTCTCTCTTGTGTGTGTTCTCTGATGGGCAGTGAGCGATGACTTCCAGGTAAAAGACTTTCCACACAAGTTACATTCATGAAGTTTCTCTCCTGTGTGTGTTCTTTGATGGGCAGTAAAGTATCGTTTCTGGGTGAAAGACTTTCCACACAAGTTACATTCATAAGGTTTCTCTCCTGTGTGTGTTCTCTGGTGGACAATAAGGTATGCCTTCTGGGTAAAAGACTTTCCACACGTGTTACATTGATAAGGTTTGTCTTCTGTGTGTGTTCTCTGGTGGACATTGAAGTTTGACTTCCAGGTGAAAGACTTTCCACACATGTTACACTCATAAGGTTTATGTCCTATGTGTGCTCTCTGGTGGCCAGTAAGGGCTGCCTTCCAAGAGTAAGACTTTCCACATATGTTACATTCATAAGGTTTCTCTCTTGTGTGTGTTCTCTGGTGGACAGTAAGGTGTATCTTCCAGGTGAAAGACTTTCCACACACGTTACATTCATAAGGTCTCTCTCCTGTGTGTGTTCTCTGGTGGCCAGTAAGGTGTAGCTTTTGGGTGAAAGACTTTCCACAAACGTTACATTCATAAGGTTTCTCTCCTGTGTGTGTCCTCTGGTGGATAGTAAGGTTTGACTTCGTGGTGAAAGACATTTCACACATGTTACATTTGAAAGGTTTATCTCCTGTGTGTCTTCTCTGGTGGATAGTAAGGTTTGACTTCGTGGTGAAAGACATTTCACACATGTTACATTCAAAAGGTTTATCTCCTGTGTGTCTTCTCTGGTGGACAGTAAGGTGTGAATTCTGAGTGAAAGACTTTCCACACACGTTACATTCATATGGCTTATCTCCTGTGTGGATTCTCTGGTGGACAGTAAGATATGCCTTACAGGTGAAAATCTTTTCACACATGTTACATTCATAAGGTTTCTCTCCTGTTTGTGTTCTCTGAGGGAGAATAAGGTGTGTCTTCTTGGTGAAAGACCTTTCACATTGTTTATATTCTTCAACTACAGAAGAAACATGAGGACTATATGCAGCACATATCTTACCAGGCTCACTGAAATCACCCATATTCTGACACCCATGGAGCTTTTCTGTCCTCATCCCTAAGGAGTTCCCATTATTCTTAATCAGTTCTGACTTCTGTTTTGAGCTCAAATTAAAACTTCTTATAAGTCTCACTTTTTCCTCCCCTGGGTTACTATTCATGATTGCTACTTCAGATCGATATTCATTGTGATTTTCCTGACAGGTGCTAATCACATCCTCCATTTCTGGGACATCTAAAATGAATAATAGAAAAATAGACAAAAACATAAATGAGATCCATAAATTCCTTACTGTAAAGGTATTTCCTCACATTCTGTTACTAGATTTTCAAATATCAAAGCATTGTTTTATGCAGAATATATACTTTTCTACACAATGTAGTAATTAAGAAAGTAGTACTGATATTTTACAATAGAAAACAATGTTTTTGGTTTTTCAGATTTTTCTATTTTTCTCCAGGAAATATGTACTTACATTATTCATCACATCCTCTTAATGCTTCAATTCTGAATCTCCCTCTATGCCCAGCACCACTGATAAGAAATTGTCCTGATCACAGGATAGCAGCCCTAGCATACTCCTCTTTTCCTCCTACCTGCATCATACAGGTTTAAAGGAAAATGAGATCACCTTTTCTACATTTCTCATTGTGTTTTTCTCTTTCAGAATGACTTCTCTACAGACAAAGAGAATTGCTAACATTAACTACACTGGTACACCAAATTCAGTTTGTCTCCACGTGAATTCTGGATTGACAATTCCTTGAGACAAAGGATCACCTAGTTCTCTGCCACACATGACTCAGGGGCACTAGGAATACTATTGCTCTGTACAGCTCAAGATAAACAGACCAACTGGGCTCTGGACCCATCATTACCATTCAAGATGCTTTAACCCACCTGTGAAATTCTCTTCTGAGCCTTCTCTTATCCATGGTTCTGCACCTTGCTCCAGCTTGACAATCAATTTAGGTTTAGGAACACAGAGCCCTGTGATTAAGAAATAGTGGAGAACTATTGCTCTTGCTGGGTCATCATTAATGTAAGGTCGCAGACATCCTGTTCCCAAGGTTGCTACTAAATCTTATTTCTCAATTGTTATTTCTTTTGGGGGGGGGGGGACGGTTGTACGGCCTGAACTCTGGGCCTGGGTACTGTCCCTCAGATCTTCAGCTCAAGGCTAGCACTCTACCACTTGAGCCACACCGTCACTTCCTGTTTTTTTTTTTCTGCTTATGTGCTGCTGAGAAATCGAACATAGGGCCTCAAGCATGCAAGGGAAGCACTCTACCACGGAGCCACCTTCCCAGCCCATGGTTTCTCAATTCTTAACAGCTCAATTGTGGAGTTTCCCCAGTTTTGGGTTTATTGTGCCAATTGTGTGGCTTGAACTCAGCTCTTTTTCTCAAAGCTAGCATTCTACTAGTTTGAATGTTAGCTACATTTCTAGTATTTGAATGGTTAATTGAAGATAAGAGTCTCATGGTCATTTTTCTATAGTTGCTGGCTTCAAACCACAATCTTCAGATTTCAGCCTCCAGAGTATCTAGAATTCGAAGCTTGAAGCACTAAACCCTATAACAGGTTTGGCTTACAAACTTTCAACAACTGATTTCCACATCATAATCAGTAGTAACGTATATCCTATCTAGACTGTAGATCCACCAAAATAATCATTCCAAGTCTGGGAAGTCAGTTTTGTATTAGTGGAACACAGTTGACTTTTGTCCAACTACTGATTTGCTTTCTTAAAGAGTGAGAATAAAATTAGCTCTTGAGTTACATATAATCAAGTTGAAGTTTCCCTTAGAAAGAAATGACACTTCCCATGGACTGGAATCTTATCCCTAAATAACATAAACAGTCTAATGTCTAGTAATAATAATGTCTAGTAAAATAAAAAGCACTTGATCTTCCAAGTAAAAATGACCTTTGCTCACCCAAGGACATGAGGTTGCTATAGGTCTCCAGCATTACATCTCTATGAAGGGTCCTCTGACCAGGATCCAGATCCTGCCACTCCTTCCAGGTGAAGTCCACAGCCACATCATCAAATGATATCAAATTCTGTAATGGCACATATCCATCAATAAATCAGACCTGGGTTATGAGAACTCCAATCTGGTATTTCATTATGCTGCAGGTATGCTTTTTTTTTGGGGGGGGGGTGTCCGGTCATGGGGCCTGAACTCTGGGCCTGGGCACTGTCCCTTAGCTCTTCAGCTCAAGGCTAGCACTCTACCACTTGAGCCACAGCACCACTTCAGGCTTTTTTCTTTTTGCTTATGTGGTGCTGAGGAATCGAACCCAGGGCCTCATGCATGCAAGGCTAGAGATCTACCACTAAGCCACCTTCCCAACCCCTACAGGTATGCTTTTGTCTTACATAAAATGTTCACAGCTTGCTGTGTTATCTATTCACTGAGAGAATTAAATAGCAAATTAGAAATATTTGACAATATATAAACCTGGTCATTAAAATACACAGATTTGTAGGGCACTGGTGGCTTATGTGTTCAATCCAACCTACTCAGGAGGCTGAGGTCTGAGGATCATGGTTCAAGGCCAGTCCAGGCAGGAAAGTCCATGAGACACTTATCTCCAATAAACTACCAGAAAACTGAAAGTTGCACTGTAACTCAAGTGGTAGAGCACTCACCTTGACCTGAAGAGCTGATTGACAACAGCCAGGCCCAGAATTGAAGCCCAAAGACCAATAAAAATTACAGTTTCCCAAATGCATGCAAACACATTTCTGCTGCTAGCAACAGAGACAAGGTAAAAATTCTACGGACGGCTGGTAAGGTGGCTCAGTGTTAGAGCACTTGCCTTGCATGCATGAGACCCTGGGTTCTACTCCTCAGTACCACATAAGCAAAAAGAAAAGAGCCAGAAGTGGCACTATGGCACAGGTGGTAGATCAATAGCCTTGAGCTGAAGAGCTGAGGGACAGCGCCCAGGCCCAGAGTTCAGCCCCAGGACCAGACCCCCCAAAAAAAAAATTCTAAGGAGACAATAATCTGGCATGACAACAATAAGTCTAAAGAGGTATGTTAAAAATTATATTATCATTTTTTGATAAAATTTTAGTACATATCAGGGTAACAATGAATTACACAAATATTTTTCCTGCATTTACATATACTGCATCATCATAAATCCTATTTAGATCTACTATTAACAAGTACTATAATAAGGAAGCAGCACACATTCAGGATATCACATGGAATACAGAACATAGAACATGACCAGATCTATGAAAAGCAGTGTCCACATGAATGTTAAAAAACAGTAGCAGTACTTCAGAAAGAAGCTAATGATTTTTTGGGCCCTTATAGGATTTGACTTAGTTCCCACATAAAACTATCCTAGGTTGGGCTGCATGCATGAGGCCCTGGGTTCGATTCCTCAGCACCACATAAGCAAAGAGAAAAAGCCGGAAGTGGCGCTGTGGCTCAAGTGGTAGAGTACTAGTCTTGAGCTGAAGAGCTGAGGGCCAGTGCCCAGGCCCAGAGTTCAGACCCCACGACTGGACCCCCCCCCCAAAAAAAAGAAAAAAAATATCCTAGGTTAACCATGTTTGGTTTAAATACTAAATATTGAAATGTGGTCATAGATACCCTGGTATTTCCTTCCTACATAAAAAAGAACTGCTACCATGAAGTTTTGTAAAGTTTCCCTACATTCTACAATACAAAATATAGGTAGGAGGGGAATAAAATGTTCCTTGACACGATTTTCATTTTAATAGGCCTTCATGGAAGGTGGAGGCAAATTTATGCAGGCTCAAGGAACACTCAAGATGACAAAAATGATAAATATGACCAAATGCTCAAATGTGGCACATATTCCTGAGTCATTTCAACAGTAGATCGCTAAGGATATATTTCCACTTGTGTTAGTTAATAGTGAAATTCCTCAGAGATCAAAATCAATTCCTGAGCAAACATCTGTGAGATTTTGCAACAAGTGATATTTCTAATAGAGAAAACCTCAGCACTGCATTGTTTTTTTTTATCAAAAGTAGTTCAAATCTTATACTGGCAGTGAATTAAAATATTCAAAAGTAGTGGGAAGGAAAAACAAAACTGAATACCACATCAAATGAAGTTACCAAAGATAACAGAAGCAGGAGAAATCAGGTTTTCTTGTAGTGTATCAATTGGGGGAAGGAAGTACTTTTCTGTATGGAACTCTGAAGTTGAGCTGCAGGGGGTAAAGGATTGAGAGGTTGGAATTCCAGCCTGACTGCACTGAGAGCACTGAGAGCTGGATGCAGAAGGCTTAAAAGAGAATTCTGGAGAGGGTTAAGAAACTGGAGTGCAGGCTTTTTCCTTAGTTTTAGAAAGATAGCAGCTGAAACTGAGGTGCTGTTTAACTTGAGGGCTAGGAAAGGTGAACTTAATGTTTGCATTTTCTCTGGGCGCCAGTCTTCTGTCTCAGGAGAATAAGGAAATATGTTTCCCCCACAACCTGTTGTGGCTCTGATTGTACTATTAATATAGATAGTTCATTTTTACATGTTATCAATAGTAATCTTCCCTGTGTGCACTCAAGGAACTATGCTAGCTTGCTGATACCCAGGAACCAAGTGCCAGAGAGCCTTCAAAACCCTAATTTCCCCTAAGTCTATCTGTTTATGTTTTTGTGTTTCTCTAATTGTCTTTGGTTCTGGAATCCTGTAGAACTCTCTAGGAAACAATTTTCCTATATAATGAGTAAGAAAAATGTTAATCATAAGAGCCACATCAGCAAAGTAAAACTGATCACTAAGAAAAACTAGCTCCCAGATAGACCATTTGAAGAAAAGAAACAACTGAGACACATATGGAGGAAAGATGGAATGAAAAAAGTAAAAAAAAAAAAAAAAAAAAAGATTAAAAGATAGATACAAAGAGTGAGGAACAGAAAAATAACCAACACTAGTGAGTAGAAAATCAAGATTTGAGAGAGAATATAGAGGAAAGGAATCTTGTGAGGATACTTTAGAAAACAAACAGGGTTTTGTAGAAAGACCATAAAGTTTAGCAACAAATATAGTTTCAAGTAAGACCAAGACCATGAAGTGGCCCAAGAAGTATATATGGAGATTAATTTAAGTACATGTAGGTTAATTATTTCTTAAGAACACATGAAGTTGAGCTGGGAAGGTGGCTCAGTGGTAGAGTGCTTGCCTTGCATGCCTGAGGCCCTGGGTTTGATTCCTCAGCACCACATAAGCAAAAAGAAAAAAGCCGGAAGTGGCGCTGTGGCTCAAGTGGTAGAGCGCTAGTCTTGAGCTGAAGAGCTGAGGGACAGCGCCCAGGCCCAGAGTTCAGGCCCCACGACCGGACCCAAAAAAAAAAAGAACACATGAAGTTGTGTGTGACCAGACTATTTCAGCAATTCCAGGAAAATGTCATTGAGATAGTTTAATGTTACTCATGAGGATGTGATCTGGTTGCAATCTATCCTTCACCTTTCATGAGATATAACCTCCTTGGTGTCATTACATCACATAATAAGTGTGAATCAATTTTATGACAACACAAAACATAGACGTTCTGAAGCAAATCTGCATTCAACTTAGAAAGAATATAACCATTTAATCTGCTAAATCTACAAGCAATCTTTATCTGCTAAATCTACAAGCCATCTTTATCTGATTTAAGAATATGTTCCTGAGGCTGAATCTGTGTGGCTGGTATTCTTTTTAATTCTTGTTTGTTTGTTTTGTTTTTTTTGGGGGGGGGGTCCAGTCGTGGGGCCTGAACTCTGGGCCTGGGCGCTGTCCCTCAGCTCTTCAGCTCAACGCCTGCGCTCCACCACTTTAGCCACAACTTCTGGCTTTTTTCTTTTTGCTTATGTGGTGCTGAGGAATCCAACCTAGGTTCTCAAGCATGCAAGGCAAGTGCTCTACCACTGAGCTACCTTCCCAGACCATTGTTTTTAATTCTTGAACATCTTAGGTTCATATAATGGTGGAAAACAAATGAGAAATAAAAATAACAAATAAAAAACTCACCAGAGATCCTTTCATTCTTTCTTGCTGCTGACAATGAACAGAAGATTCTGGAAGCATGGCTGAGATATAAGGCAAATGACATATTCAGAAAAGAATCTGTGAGTATTTTGCCCCAGAATTTCCTCTTGCAAACATGATACATGGTTTGGAAAAGCATAAAGCTTTCTTAAAGAGAAGAATCTTTAATGTCTCAAGAAGAGCATTAATGTCTCCTATAAACACAAATCCAGCCCATTTCCTGGTACATAGATATCATTAAAGCAACTAATTTCTATGTTTATGTACATACTAAATTTGTAAAAATGAAAGTTTCCGGGGCTGGGAAGGTGGCTCAGTGGTAGAGTGCTTGCCTTGCATGCATGAGGCCCTGGGTTCGATTCCTCAGCACCACATAAGCAAAAAGAAAAGAAGCCGGAAATGGCACTGTGACTCAAGTGATAGAGCGCTAGCCTTGAGCAGAAGAGCTGAGGGACAGCGCCCAGGCCCAGAGTTCAGGCCCCACGAATGGACCCCCAAAAAAATGAAAGTTTCTCCCCCAAAAAAATGAATAATTGAAAGCAAAAACATATCACATTTCCACTAAAAGTAGTTATTACTGAATGTACTTCAGGATGTATGAACTGCTTTCTTTTAATGCAAAGGTATCCTAGGTATCCATTGGAATTTATGTTCTACCTCATTGATGTACATATTTAAAGTCCATGGAATGCATGTCTGATGTAACTCAGTAGTTTTTATCAAATGTTATAGAGGAAAATATATACAGAATATATTTCTGGTGTGATATTATTTCAATAATGATTGTCAAACGGCAAATTTCACTGTACCCATTGCACACCTATGCAATGACTTGTAATTGGACATTTAGCATGCTTTGGCCACAGAACATGAGTAAAGATGATGTAAACCCTGGTTTGAGAAGTTCCTAATGGTCACTTTCCTAAACAGTCATGGGAAGAACCTTGGCCATCCTACTGGAGATACAGGGCTAAAAAAATGTACAACATAAAATACACAATATAGGAGTGACACACCTGATGATAGGCAACATCTACAAAGCATACAACCTTGAGAAGACATATTACCTCAAGGTTTCTTCTGTGATTTTTCTTGTAAGACCAAAGATCCCTGACCAACACTTTCTGAACTACCAGGCACAACCAACTGATTAGAGCTAGCATTAGCAAATCCACAGATGGCACCTTTAAGATAAGTTTCAATGATTACATACTAAAAGTCTTAGTGGAAACAGGCTGCATACATTAGCGAGAAGATTAGGGATTAGTACATAAATAAATACTTTCAGTCAAAATAATTGCCCAACCATCACAAATCACTGCCTCAGGTACCCTGTGATAACTACGCTCTGGTTTATTCCTTAATTCAGCACATCACAACTCCCAGAAATTAGTTTAAACGTTGCAACAGCAAAAAGTGATTGAGAGTGGTGTAGGAAAGAGTACCACGTGAATCTGGTGCTCAGAGAAGTGGCAACAATTTTTGCATAAGGCAAAGGAAGCTAGCAACATCTTCCCCTTCCTGTGCTTTTCTGCTTCTGCTCTATAGGGCTTCCCAGAATTGACCAGGTCTGTTCATTTAGGATGGAGATTCCTATTCATAGGGTGCTCTGCTTCAAACATTGCTAGGCTTCATTCCTAAAAATAGAGGCCCAGTACTCACTACTCCAATATCCCATGTACAACTGTCTCTAGAAACAGGATCGTGGGGGCTGGGAAGATGGCTCAGTGGTAGAGCACTTGCCTTGCATGCTCGAGGCCCTGGATTCGATTCCTCAGCACCACATAAGAAAAAAGGCGGAAGTGGCACTGTGGCTCAAGTGGTAGAGTGCTAGCCTTGAGCTGAAGAGCTGAGGGACAGCGCCCAGGCCCAGAGTTCAGGCCCCACGACCGGACCCAAAAAAAAGAAACAGGATCGTGTACAAACACTTGGGAACTCAAGCCAGGAAAATAAAAACTCAGGCCAAATAGATTAAAACATCTCTAAGAGAAACAACACAGAAGCCCCAAATACAACTGCAGTGTAAGAGGACTCAGGCAGGCACACACCTCACAATTTCACTAGAATTCTTCCTGTACTCCTCTTACATCTGGGCAAAGCAAATAAAGTCATGTGGGTTAATAGAAGAATCCCTTGGTCTTGGAATACAAATGCACAGCTCTTGGGTTCTCCTCGTCTGGAGATTAATCCAGCTTGCTCTCAGACATTTGGGAATCAGGTTCTTGCATCTGAAGGGCCAGAGGCTAATGGCAGCACAAACTCCTGAACCTCAAGCAAATTACCAACCCCAGACTGGAGAAAAGCATGGAGAGGGAAGTAGGAGCTTTGGCTCAAGTATAAAGCTCTCCCTCTGAGCTGAGGAGCTCAGGAATGCTGCTTGCAGGCCCAAAGTTTAAGCCCCACCAACGACCAAAAAAACAGGAACAGAAAAAGAAAAAGAAACCCTTGGAGGGAACACTCCAGCAGCAATCGCACAGTTCCTACCTGACATCAGTTCCAAAGCCTGAGATTCCTTCAAGTTACAGCTCCCAAGCTCCACTGCACAGAGCTGGGCGCCGGCCTCCTGGCTCCCACCTATGGAAGTCCACACTGTACTTCAGGGCACTTCCAGCAGCAAAGCAAAGGAAAGAATCCGGAAGAGGCAGACTTAAAATGCCCATGGTGGGCAGGGAGACTCATGGGTAAAACGATCTTCTGCCCCGCACCCACACTCCAAAAAACAAAAACAGCCCATGACTTTCAAAGAAAATGTCCTCCATGGAGACTACAATTCCCACAATGCTCGGTGCCACCCTGCTACATACCTGGGAACAAGTTTGCTTGTGTGCATTAGTACTTTTCTCTCTCTGCTATGGGAACTAAGCTAAGTTTCTTCTTGAAAACCACTGTTTTTCTCCCGAAATACTTTAAGACCAATCAGAACATGGAAATATATGTGGAGAATTGGATACATTGGCTTTTTGGGTCTTAGTTCTAATAATGAAATTGAGGTTATGAGACTGCATTGCTTATACCTTTCTTTTTGCTCAATGCCTGCCTTCTGCTGAATGTAAATTATATCTCAGTTTGGCCTTAATTTGTTTAATACATCCCCTCTCACTTTACAAAGGTACTCACAGACACTAAACTTATACCTGTGTCATTTCCCATTGCTGCAATATATACACTGGCATAAAATAGGAAGATTGTTAGGTATATATGCAGCAAAATCCTTGTGTTGATTTGGATTTCGCAAAATCTAACAATTTTCCAAGAACTCCCTAATTCTATCTATTCAATCAAAAGGAGTTTTTGGTTGTTTCTGAATTTTGCTTTTCATTGAAGAGTTTTTTTGTTTTTTTTTCCCTTTTGCTGTTGGTCCTGTGGCTTGAACTCACAGCTTGGGTACTGTCTGTGAGCTTTTGCTATGCTCTACTTGCATTTCCTTTAATAATTTCTTTTTTTTGTAGGTCGTGGGGCTTGAACTCTGGGCCTGGGCACTATCCTCAGCTCTTCAGCTCAAGGCGAGCGCTCTACCACTTGAGCTACAGTGCCACTTCCGGTTTTCTGGTGGTTTATTGGAGATAGGAGTCTCAAGGTCTCTCCTGCCCGGGCTGGCATTGAACCGCGATCCTCAGATCTCAGCCTCCTGAGTAGCTAGGATTACAGGCATGAGCCTCCAGCGCCCCCTCCTTTAATAATTTCTTAAGGTAACAAGTGAAATGATTCCTCATAGGATTCTTAAGAACATAGCAAATCACCTCCATTTCTCTACAAAGAGAGTAGTTTGGGGGTTGGGTGGGTCAGGATGAATGCAGGTGGGATAAAAGAGTGAAGTTTAGGATAGATCAATGTTGATGTGAAGCTTAATCACTTGCAAACCAGTCTGCTTTTGTCTTTCATTTTGCATGTGAAAAACTCTTTAGAATTCTTACCTCTTCACGGATCCTAAAAGTTCCTTTCAGTAGCTTTAGGCTACATATCTAGGGAACCTCTAAACTGTGGAATAAATCTTTTGTCTCCTGCCACAATCCCAGCAAAGCACAAGCAAGGCTCTGAGAGCCAATGGGATGATAATTAAGGAGACAGAGAGATGGCTGATGGCACAATTCTGATATATTTCTCAAATGCTTGTGTAATATTGGTCTAGACCCACTGTGCCCAAAAGTGCAAACAGCACACATCTTTCCTCATTCTATTTCAATCCATCTTTTCCACCAAAGCCTCCCTTCACTTAAGCCCCAGGCCAAAAAGCTAGAACACACACTTCCTCAAACCATAAAAAAGGTCAAGGACTTGCAGTCCTGAGGCTGGGAGTCAATGGCCCTGAAGCCTTTGCTCACATTTTGCCTACTCCTGGCAGGCACCCCAGGGTCTGCAACAGTCTCCCTCTCTCTTATTCAAGATACTATACTAGTCTTAAAGGCTTATGGTGATATTTGGTGATCCTTTAATTACAACATAATTGGGAAGGATTCGATTGGAAACTTTCATGCCTAATTTTTGTTCTCCAGTGTATGGGCTTTCTATGTCTCTATAATGGAACTGAAAATGGGAAACAAAGGGCATATTTGGATGTATATACATCAACTTAAAGCACTTCTAACAATATAAAGAAAAACTAATTTAGTTCTGTAAAAGTAAATTCCTGAGAGGCAAGGAGAAAAGGATCAGGAAAAACTGGGGTGATTCCAAGACTACTTGTGAAGTGTAGTTTTCATTGTTGAGGCCTACATTTATGATGCAAGTATTTATTCTTTTATCCTTTTTTTTTGGGGGGGGGGGTTGGTTGCGGCACTTGTACTCTGAGCCTGGGAACCATCTCTGAGCTCTTCAGCTCAAGGCAAGTAAGTACTCTACCAGGTGAGCCACAGCACCACTTCTGGATTTCTGGTGGTCACTGGGGTGTCACACATGTTGCTGCCCAGGCTAACTCTGAACCGGGATCCTCAGGTTTCAGCCTTTTGAATAGCTAGGATTACAGACATGAGGCACCAGCTCCCAGCTTGCATTTCTTTTGTTTTATGTCCCAACTCTAAGGCTTGAACTCAGTGCCTGGACACTGTCCCTGAACTTATTTTGCTCAAGACTAGCCCCCTACTACTTGAGCCACAATTCCACATTCTGCATTTTCTGTGTATGTGGTACTGAGGACTTCAACCCAGGGCTTCATGCATGTTAGGTAACCACTGTACCACTGCTGGGGCTACCCAAAATACCAGCAGTGCCCCGGAAGGGCAAGGGGGTTATACTTGAAGAGACAGAGAAGGCCAATGGTAAATCTCTCTTTATTCCAGCAACAACCTTAGCTATAGACACTTTCTATATCCGTCCAATGGTTGCATCACATTGTTCTAGGACTCAACGTGGGAGCATGTGCAGACCCTATGCATCCTTCCGCATTCTAGTTCAATCTTTGTCCACCAAACAACTATAGGTAAGCCCCAGGCCCAGAAGCTAAAAGGAACACTCCCTCCTAGGAAAAGGGCAAGTACTTATAGCCCTGAAGGTTGGAGTCAGTGGTTGTGGGGCTTTTGCTCACACCTTGCCAGTTCCTGGTACCTCTGGGTCTGCAGCATCTCCCCCTTTTTTATTTTGTAAATTGAGCAAGTGTCTATCAGCCTGAACCTGGAAAAAGCAGCAGATCTTACATCTCAGGAAGAAAGGAAGAAAAAGGAATACCAAAACAAGAAACAGGAAAATGCCTAAGAAATGGTAAAAGGGGTGCTATTTCCCAGGTTGAATCCCTGCAGGTAATGGAGAACTGATGCAGTTAAGTCTGCATGATGGAGTGACCAATATCAGATATCTGACCCTGAAGCTACATAATGTCTAAGCTTAAATGATCAGAGGACTAGATTCTTCAAATATGTTACTGGATATTGGCCCAAATCATATTTCCATCATATTTAAGAGGAATAACACAGGTGTACTGACCATTAGCATGACACCTCATTTTTAACTGGATCTTTAGCAGTTCTACCTGATTATCAACATATATCATTGCTGTTTCCAAATCATAAAACATATCACAATCGTCTTATCTTTGCCCACCTGCATCCCAGTGCACCAGAAATATATCAAGCTAAAGTATTAACATGTTGTACTGTATATATGGTTTGGGTAAGGGTCACAGAAGGTCACAGAAGAAGCACTAGCAAGAAGAGTTAGTGTAGCAGTAATGCTAGCAACCAAATTCCCCAAAAATCTGCAGCAATGGCTAAGAGCCCTCTGAACCTCAATAGGAAACATACCCAAACTTACAATACCATCATGGTTCTATCACCTGAACAGGCAACATAAGTTAAGGTGATTGCATAGTAGTCTCGAAGGATTTATGCAGTTAATAAGAACACAATTGTTCCTGCAAGTGGCATGAAACACCACCCCACTCTTGAAAGCCATACCCAGCTCAACTACCACCATGTATGGATATATAACATAAGCTTGCACAGTAAATGATACAAAACCATTAAACAGAACAGGTCTCTGAAACAGAGGTATGGGATGTAGAGAGGCATTCATCCAAATAGGCCTCAAGGCAGCAGCCAGTACCAGATGTCAGGGTGAGTTTGTCCACACAGGCTGACAAACATGGGGGCCAGCAAGGTACTACTGATCGCGTCACTCCTCTGAGACCAGTCCTGCAGTGCACACTGGGAGACTCCCACCACCAGAACAGTGGACAAATCCACAGGCTCTCCATAATCCACAAGCCCCCCCATAGTGGTGGATCATCACGACCACAGGAATCTATAGGCATAATGGAACCCAAGGGGGATGCACCACCACATCTCCTGCCAAAGGAATTCTAATATTGTTATGCATAAGCTCCATCTTTTTCCATTGTTCACCTTTTCCTCCAGAGGAAGTCAGAGCCTCTATCCCTGAATACTTTACCATACTTGTACCTTCTACATCAGGATCTGCAACAGTTAATAATTGAGATCAATGAAGGAAGAGGATATAATATTTGTCTCCCAAATAATGAGACTTACGTCTGTGAGCAATGAACAATTGAAAAATAATGTAGGAAGTAAATTCTATTTATACTAGTACAATAAACATAATACTTAGAAATGAATGTTTGAAAAATGTAACCTTGAACAATGACAACTATGGGACACAGCTAGTCTAGGAAGCACCCATTTATACCTGATCCTTATGTCCTTGCCTCTCAGGAACTTACTTTTAACTTTTACAGAAAGAAAGAATTATTTTTCCTTCATATTTTATAGGTGCTCCAAAGTTGACATCTATACATCCAAAAGTGCCTCACGATCTCCATTTTCATTAGGAATGGGTCATGTCCACGAAAAGAGGCATGGAGAACCCATGCACCAGAGGACTGAATATCAGGCATGAATATTTCCTACACAATCCTTCCCAATCATGATGTAGGAAAGGATCATCAACAATCACAATGAACCCTTAGGAAACAAGCTTAGGATCTCTGATAGGAGGGAGGGAGGCAAAAGATTTATTCCACAATGTAATGGACACAGTCTGGGAAGGCAAGTCTGATGTCCCCTAGATATGTAGCCTAGAGTTGCTGGCAGAAACTTCTAGTATCAGAGAAGAAGTAGAAAATCAAAACAAAATAGGATATGCAAAACAGAAAAGTAAAAACAAACTGGTTTGGAGGAAGTGATCAAGCTTCACATGAGTATAGACCTACCCCAAACCCTATCCCTACCCACATTCACCCTGATCTCCCTAGACAACCATTTTTTGAACAGTCTTGGAGGAGGAGTACCATTTTCTAAGAAACCCCTGAGAGGAAACTTTTCACTAGTTCCCTGAAGCAATTAATAAAAGAAAGGCAAGTAGAGCACAGCAACTGCTCACAGACAGTGCCCAAGCTCTGAGTTCAAACCACAGGAAAACAAAAGGAGTGAAAAAAACTTTTAAAGGAAAGTCAAATTTCAGACACAAATAACCAAAAACCCCTTAAAATTTCATAGATGGAATTTGGGAGTTTCTGGGAAAGTAATGAGTAGATTTTGTCAAATCCATTTAATTCAAAGATTATAAAGTATATATATATACATCTTAAAATTTTGCTATTTTATCCAAATATATATATATATATCCCTGAGCTCTGCAGCTCAAGGTGAGCCCTTCCATAAGGCAACTTCCATTTTTCTGATGGTTAATTGGAGATAAAACTCATGAACTTTCCTGCCCAAGCTGGCTTTGTACCACCATCCTCAGATCTCAGCCTCCTGAGTACCTAGGATTACAGGCATGAGCCACTGGCACACAGCTGCAAATACCTTTTTAAAGTGAGAGGGGAGATATTCAAAATTTTAAGGCAAAACAGAGACATAATTTACATTCAGCAAAACGTACTTTTTGAACAAAAACAAAAACAATGTATTCTCATAACCTCAATTACATTAATAGAACTAAGAATTAAAAAGCCAAATTATGTAATGAGCCCAATATATTTCTGTTTTTTGGTTTGTTTCACAATGTTTCAGGAGGTAAACTGATTTTTCAAGAAGAAACTCACCTTAGTTCCCGCAGCTGAGAGAGAAAGGTCCCCATGCATCCATGCACACTTAGGACCAAGGGTCTGGTGCCAGTCAAAAACCTGTAACAGGCCCACTTCCTCTAGGTGAGTTGTGCATCGCATTATGGGAATTGTAGTTTCTATCGCGGCATAGATCCTTTGAAAGTGTGTGGGGGCAGGGGAGGGGAAGAGGGGCCAGAGCCTCCTTGGCCACTGTTGGTGATTTTAGTGGCAAATTCGGTTTCTTTCCTTTTGCCTTGTTGCTGGAAGTGCTCTGAAGTGCAGCTTTGTACTCCATAGTCAGAGCCAAGAGGTAGAAGCCCAGATTCTCTTTTTCAGGGGAACTTGGGAGCTGTAACTGGAAGCGATCTGAGGCTCCTAGCCAGAGTCTGCCCTGCCCATCTTTCCTGTCTGGGGTGGATGATATTTTACGGGCTCATGGGTTTGTGCTACCATTAGCACTTGTTCCTTCAAGTGCCAGAAAGTGGCTCACAAACCTCTGATTTTCGAGACAAGGAGAGTCAGGAGTTATGCGTTTATTCTCCTGAACCTAGAGATTCTGGTACTCACCCATGTGACTTTATAAACTTGCTTTTTGTGAATTGAAGCCAATGAATGGTAAACATTCCTTGAAAATATCTCATATAAACATAGTGATCTTCTTTTCATCCTCTGCACTTCCTATGGCTTTTGAAACTTTAAAAATATTGCTGGCAGCTGGGCACTCATGGCTCAAGGCTGTAATCCTAGCTACTCAGGATGCTGAGATTTGAGGATGGCTGTTCAAAGCCAGCCTGTGCAGGAAAGTCGGTGAAACTCTTATCTCCAATAAACCACCAGAAAACCGGAAGTGGTGCTGTAGCTCAAGTGGCAGAGCGCTATATCCATCTTTGAGCTGAAGAGCTGAGGGACAGCACTCAGGCACAGAGTTCAAGCTCCATTAAAAAGCTCCGATTAAAAAGAAAAATGTTGCTGGCACAGATATAGTCCACTTTATGTGTTTGTTCTTCACAAATTACAATTTCTCCACTAATATAAGTAGCCTATTTTACATCACTTAAAATGAGAGAGACTGGCTAGGCAGGTGGTTCAGTGGTAGAGTGCTTGTCTTTCATGAATAAGGTCCTGGGTTTGATTCCTCAGAACCACAAAAGCAGAAAAAAGCCAGCAGTGCACTGTGGCTCAATTGGCAGAGTGTTAGCTTTGAGCTTAGGAGCTGAAAGAGTGCCCAGGCTCAGAGTTCAGGCTCCCCGACTGACAAAAATAAAATTGAGAGAGACTTCCTATACAAGTATTCCAAAAACAATTGTTAAAACCTAATTTGAATACAATACAATGCCCTTTTTCTATGTATGCTTGTCCTGATTCTTGAACTCAATGTCTGGAAACTGACCATGAAATTATTTGGTTCAAAGATAATGTTCTACCACTGAAGCCACATCTCCACTTCCAATGACTATGGGTACTTTATTGGAGATAAGACTCAGACTTTCATATCTTCCTGGCTTCAGTCTGTGATCCTTGTAGGGTTCCTTCATGTCCATCCCAGGGGACCACAAGCAGGCACAGGAGAAAGATTATTATAAGGTTTATTAGAGGGACCATATTTCCCAGTCTTGGAGGGAGCACATGAATCTGTCCCTATTCAGGAAGCAATAGGATCTGGGGGGCAGGAAGTGACTTAGTTGCATGCTTAGGTGGGTCTGAGTGGAGACAGGGAGCGGCCAGCTGTATGGGGGGGAAAACTAGGGCTGGGAGGAGCTCAGGTCTGGGTGGAGCTGAGGAGTAAAGGTGGGGATAATACTAACATTCCTCAGATCTCAGCCTCCTGATTGCAGGCATGAGCCACCACCATGTAGCTTCACTAGCTTTATTTCTCTCTTTCTCTCTCATTGTCTATTTTTCTCTGTCTCTTTTTCTCCTTCATTCTCTCAGTTTCACTTTCCTCCATTTGTCTCTTAATTTTTATTTTCTTCAAATGGTTTATCTGGGAAGTAGTTTTTCTTACTGATCAGTTTTCTTTTGGTGACATGGCTCTTAGAATTGATATTTTTCTTACTCAATATACAGGAAAATTGTTGCTAAACATAAAATAATTTGAGTTTCCCAGATTCTATTATCTTTCTCTGATTTAACCTCATTTGATGTGGTTCCTGCAGTTTTACTTTTTCTTCTGGCTCTGTTTGAATATTTTCATTCACTGACAGTATAAGATAGAAGCTGGTTGTGAAAATAAACAATATAGTGACTATGGTTTTCATATCTAAAATATCATTAATAGCAAAATCTGATATACATTTTCTATTGAAAGACTCCAGACTCACTGGTGAAAGACCCCCGGCGGCGTGGGGTGTCCTTCAATCTGAAGAGACCCTTCCCCAAGGAACAACGAGACCACTTGTGCGGATGCAAACAGCAAGAGGTTTATTCGGGCAAGCCCTCGGCTCCCAGGTGCACTCAACCTCGAGATCCACAAGGTTCGGGTTGAGTGTCTGAGAACCGGTTACACGGGTACCCGGGGCGACAAAGTCTATCGGGAGACTTGCGCGCCGAGTGCTTGAAAGCACCCTCTTTTTATGGGCAGCAGAAGCGAAGTTACAGAAGCGAGATGCGTGGTTACAGGGGGATGATTGGTTAATTTTAAATTACGCTCAGAGTGAGGATTGGTCAAGTTAAACTGGCCAGATGGGGTAGGTGGGGTTGGGGGGAAAGCTGACGTGTCGGTACTTGCCCTGGCATGCCTGTGCTGGTTGTTATGCACCGAAACTGTTTGTTCCCTGGTTTTGACAAGTGATTTATCACATCCTGCCTCACCCTAGCATTAGGGCTAAGTTTTACAGGAAGGAATGCTTTGGTCTGCTATGTTACCGGAATGCCTGGTTTTAGGGCATGTTCTGGGGTCATGCTAGGGTCTGCAGGCAGTGACTCAGAGACCCGTGGTTTCGTTTCCTGGTTAGCGGCCTGCACGTATCCTGCCCCACTCTCTCAGGTATGTAGGGAGAGGGGCAGCAGTCTTTCTTGGGGTACCTAATGGGCAAGCATGAGCTGGGGTCTTTCATTCCCCCATTTTCTTTCTGCCTGAATGGAATCCTTCATTCAGCTGGAGATTTCTCCGCCAATTTAAGTTGATGATATTGTTGGGTTAATACCAGAGCTTGCACGACCGATAGGCGGTCTTTTACAAATTGTATTAGGCGATTTATGATGCAGGGGCCCACAGTAAGGATTAACATGAGGAGTATTAATGGTCCCATTAATGAGGATATTAGGGTAGTAAACCACGGAGACATGTTCCACAACCCTTCATACCAAGTTTGTTGAGACTCAAATTCTCGCTGTCTATTGTTTAGTCTTTCCTTAAGTTTATCTAGGGACTTGATTATTATTCCTGTCTTATTGACATAAAAACAACATTCTTCCCTTAAGGCTACGCATAAGCCCCCTTCCTTTAAAAACAGTAAATCCAGCCCCCTTCGATTTTGAAGGACTACTTCGGCTAAGGAGTTTACAGAGTCCGTTAGTGTTTGTACGGAGTTTGCCAGGGTCTTTAAGTCATTATTCATGGCTTGTTGGAGAGACGAATAGTGATCCACTCTTGTTAGGGCGGTGGCTCCTGTAGCAATCCCAGCCGATATTCCTCCTATACCTAGGAGGACAGCCAATGTAATAGACACGAGTTCCCTTTTGCCTTTATGAGTTGGCCGGTCAAAGTATTGGAGGACAAAGCTGTCAGGATGGTACGTAATGCGAGGCCAGATCTGCACTAATACACAATAATCCTTACTCTGATTAAAAATAGCTGCCGATACACAGGGGGTTAGGCCCGTATTGCAAGCCCAATAGAGCCCAGTCTGGGGGACCAAATAATGGGATCCAGCGGGTACGGCTTGAATGTTATTGCACAGGACTTGGTGGGAGGTGGGAACTTTACCCAAACACGTTCCGCTTTCGGACACTTCTGGGAGAGTCAGCTGGTGAGTAGGCAGGGAGCTGCAGATGGAAGGGGGATTGGAGTGAATGGAAAAATTAGCTTTTACAGCAATGCCCTCATAGTAGGGAGGGTTGGAGGCCAGGCAAAGCCAACAGCTCTCGGTGCGACTGGGATCAGAATAGTTTAAAGCAGTATATGCTCCCTTTACAAGGTCAATAAGCCTTTCCTCTGTCCCTGATAAGGTCGAGACCGTCGTTGAGGCGGGTTGGTAGGGGGAATTGGTCAAAAAAGGAGGAGACACTGGGCCACCGCGCAAAGGGGTTTGTGGAAGATCTTTAGCAGCAGGGACCCTGGGTTTTGTTAAAACTGGATTGGGCCCAATTGGCAAGATAGGGGTTATCGGTTGTCTGCGTAGTCTGATTTGGAATATTGTCCCATACGGTCCAGATCCAAATGTATGCCATCTAATTCCCCACTGTCTGCCTGCCATCCATAGGGCAGGAAGTAAAGCTCTTCCTCTGTCTGTAAAAGAAATTTTTAAAGGCAGACACGTACTTTTAAAGTAGCATGAAGTGCCCCAGGGCCGTCCCTTTTTTACATTAATCAGGTCCCAAGTGGAACTTGGGTTCCAATATGCGTCTCCCGTAGTCTCACAACCCCAAGAGGCACAAAAGTAGTCACTCTCCTGTCCACACTGGTTAGATGCTGCTCGGGTTCTACCTTCTCGAGGGCAAACATAAAAATCAACCTTGGCTAAACTCGTCCTTTTGTCGGGGGAACAGCATCCTCCATTAAAGCCCCCCATACTGGGTGTGCCCGAGCAGTCTTTTACCGGGAGTTTATCAAAGGTGAAACCGGGCAGGTCCCAGGGGCGGGGCAATCCGGCTACTAATTGGCAAACATCTGGGGTTAGATCTGGCCACCAAGCTCCCCACGGATGGCGGTCGGAGCTGATCTGCCAAACTACATCCGCTGTGCCGGACAGAATCTGCCAGGTCTGTCGCACGGGCTGGTGGGGATTGGGAGAAGCAAAACTCAATAGGGATAGGAATAGCAAGTAAGCAAAGGAAATCATATTCGCGTAAGTCTTATCTTTAAAGGATTTTGAGTACGCTGCACTTTCCAGTCCGGGTTTGTTGAGGTCCCTTCCGGGGTCCGGGCGGCCTTGACGTGGGACGCGTGGATCCAGGCGGCGATTCCGTCCACTTTCACGGCTGTAGGAGTGGTGAGGAGAACGATGTATGGTCCTTTCCACCGTGGTTCCAAGTTTTTGGTCTGATGGCAGCGGACCCACACAGAATCTCCTATCTGGAAACGATGAGGCACGACAGGGTCGCTCTGTTGGTCCCGGTAGACTGCCGCAAGAGGCTTCCAGACTTCACGCTGGACAATCTGAAGTGCCTGCAAGTGAGCTTGTAAAGAAGGGCTATTAGCATAGTCAGATATATGAGGGTCAAGAAAATTGACAGCCGGCGGGGGAGCTCCATACAAGATTTCAAAAGGGGTGAGGCCATGGGGGCCAGGGGTATTGCGAGCGCGGTAGAGGGCAAGGGGCAGGAGGAACACCCAGTCCTTTGAGCCAGTTGCAAGTGTTAATTTGGTTAAAGTCTCCTTAATCGTTCTATTCATTCTTTCTACCTGCCCTGAGCTCTGGGGTCTGTAAGCACAGTGCAATTTCCAATCAATCCCCAACAGTTTGGCCACCAACTGACTTACCTGGGAGACGAACGCAGGCCCATTATCAGTCCCTAATACCTGTGGCATACCATATCGGGGAAAAATCTCCTCCATCAGCTTCTTTGTTACCACCCTGGAGGTTTCTTGTTTGGTGGGGAAAGCTTCTACCCAGCCTGAGAAGGTGTCCACGAACACTAGGAGATATCTATAACCATACTGCCCAGGCTTAATTTCCGTGAAGTCAATCTCCCAGTGAATCCCAGGTCGTTGTCCTCGTACCCGCACTCCCGGCCCTATTTTGGTCTTTCCAGCGTTGACACGGGCACATATTGTGCATTGATCTGTCACTGCTTGTAGGCTGTCCTCTTTTCCCAGGAGATACATTAGCTCTTCCTCACGCTCAAGGAGGGTCTTCATTTTCCGGTTGCTAAGATGGGTTAGTTTGTGGAGGCGGTCTATCATTTGACGAGTCCACCTCCTTGGCCAAACAGTTTTCCCATTGTTAGTCCAAGCCCCTCTCTCAGGGTCAAAGGTGGCCCCCATTTTCTTTAGATCGTCCATGTCCTCTGGACTGTAGGGGAGCGGACTGAGTCTTTTTGTCTGAGGCTTAGTTGTCATGGGGAGGAGGACCGGGGTGGTTGGAGTCCCGGCTAGCGCTGCCTCCCGGGCCGCCCTATCAGCCAGTCGATTGCCTCTTGCTTCCGGGGTCTGTCCTTTTTGATGACCCGGACAGTGTATAATGCTCAGTTTTTGGGGCAAGAACAAGGCCTCGAGCAGGGCCAGGATTTCAGGTTTGTTCTTGATTTCTTTGCCCTCTGAAGTCAGCAAGCCCCGTCGGCAGTAGATTTCGCCATGCACATGAGCTGTAGCAAAGGCATAGCGACTATCCGTGTAGACGTTAAGTTTCTTGCCTTTTGCCATTTTGAGGGCATGAGTCAGGGCAACCAGCTCAGCACGCTGTGCCGATGTCCCAGGCGGAAGTCCCTTAGCCCATATTACCTCAGTCTCGGTGGTGACGGCGGCTCCGGCCTTCCGCTCCCCATTGTCTAAGAAGCTGCTCCCTTCCGTATACCAAGTGAAGTCTGCGTCTCGGAGGGGCTGGTCAGTCAAGTCAGGTCGGGTTCCGTGCACTTCGGCCAGGATCTGCAGGCAGTCATGGGGCTCCGCCTCCCCCGGTTGTGGGAGTAGAGTGGCTGGATTTAAGGTTACAACGGGCCCGAACTGTATTCTGTCTTTATCTAGGAGCATGGCTTGGTAGTGTATCATGCGGGCGTTAGAGAGCCATCGGTCTGGTGGTTGTTTGACCAAGGCCTCCACGGCATGTGGGGCCAGGATGACAAGTGGCTGGCCTAGGGTCAGCTTACCCAAGTCTTTTACTAGGACTGCAATCGCCGCGACCATCCGCAGGCACGGGGGCCATCCAGAAGCAACCGGATCCAGCTTCTTGGAGAGATAGGCCACAGGACGTCTCCAAGGCCCCAGCTTCTGGGTCAGGACTCCTTTTGCATATCCTTGTTTTTCATCTACAAATAGCTCAAAGGGTTTGGTTAGATCTGGCAACCCCAAAGCCGGGGAGTGTAAGAGAGCCTCCTTAATGTTTTGGAAGGCTTTTTGTTGGATCTCTTCCCAGACAAACAGCGTCCCTGGTTTTGTCAACGGGTACAGAGGGGCGGCTATCTCCGCGAAGCCGGGAATCCACAGTCGGCAGAATCCAGCTGTTCCCAGAAACTCCCGCAACTGTCTTGGACTCTGGGGTGGGGCAATATCCATAATTGTCCGTTTGCGAGACTCTGTCAGCCACCTCTGCCCGTCCTTGATCTGATATCCTAGATATGTGACCTGCTTCTGGCAAATTTGTGCCTTTTTGGCGGAGGCCCTGTATCCTATGGCACCCAGGGCCTGCAAGAGATCTTCAGTGCCTGATTTGCAGTCCTCCTGTGTCTGGGCTGCCAATAAGAGATCATCTACGTACTGGAGCAATATTAACGTGGGGTGTTGGATTCTAAAGTCGGCTAGGTCCCGATGTAACGCCTCATCAAACAGTGTGGGGCTGTTCTTAAACCCCTGGGGCAGTCTAGTCCAAGTCAATTGTCCCGACACTCCCAGCTCAGGATCCTTCCATTCGAAGGCAAAAATAGGCTGGCTACTGGGTTGGATTCGTAAGCAGAAAAATGCGTCCTTTAAGTCCAGAACAGTATACCAGACGTGGGTGGGGGGCAGACTGCTCAGTAGGTTGTATGGATTAGGGACCGTTGGGTGAATGTCCTCAACCCGTTTATTAACTTCTCTTAAGTCCTGTACCGGCCTATAGTCCTGAGTTCCTGGCTTTTTGACTGGGAGGAGCGGAGTATTCCAGGGAGATTGACAGGGGGCTAGTATTCCTTGATCCAACAGTCTCTTTATATGAGGGCGAATTCCCCGACGGGCCTCCTGGGACAGCGGGTATTGTTTTATAGACACAGGAGAGGCAGCGGCCTTTAGTTGGATAACTAAAGGAGCCTGGTGGACGGCTAAGCCTATGCCTCCCGTCTCAGCCCACGCTTGCGGGAACTTTTGCACCCAACGCCGTATATGGGGGTCCTCTTTGTTCTGTTCTTGTTCATACAACCTGTACTCATCCTCTATTCCGAGGGTCAGTACATGTAATGGCTGTCCCTTGGGCCCAGTAATGCGTGCCCCTGTCTCCTCAAAATGAATTTGTGCCTTTAATTTGGTTAACAAGTCTCTTCCCAGTAGAGGGTAAGGGCAGTCGGGAACATGCAAGAAGGAATGCGTTACCTTACCGGTGGCCAGTTGCACTCTTCGATCGGTGGTCCACCGATACCGCTTCCCTCCAGTGGCTCCTTGCACCCAGGCTGATCGGTCACTCAGGGGTCCGGGGGCTGTGGTTAATACCGAGTGTTGGGCCCCCGTATCCACCAGGAAGGTGACGGGTTGCCCCCCAACTTCCAGAGTTATCCTAGGCTCGGGGGGGGCTCCTGGCCTGGACCCCCCTAGTCGTCTAAGGTTAGCAAGGATGTCTGGGGCCTAGGTCTCCGAGGTCCCCTGAGTCTTTTTGGACAGTCTCTCACCCAGTGTCCCTTTTCTTTACAGTATGCACACTGGTCCTTTTCCAATTGGGTGCCTGGTTTGTCTCCCTTCTGTCTTCCCTGCTCCTGCTGCTGTCCTGATACTATGGTGGCCAACAACTTACTCATTTCCTTTGTTCTTTTACGATCACGTGCACTTTCTCTCTCTTCAGCTTCTTTCCTCAGCCTTTCCTCCCTTTCTTCTGGAGTCTCTCTTTTATTATAAATGCGTTCGGCTTCCTTGAGCAAGTCCTGGAGGGATAATGTCTGAAGATCCTCCTGCCTCTCTAGCTTCTTTCTGATATCAGGAGCCGATTGCCAAATAAAAGACATAGCAACATTCGTAGCCTGCCCTGGATCCTCCGGGTCATAAGGAGTGTAAATACGATATGCCTCCTTAAGACGTTCAAGGAAAGCTGAAGGCGACTCCTCTACCTTCTGAACTACTTGCTTTACCTGCGCCAAATTGGTGGGCCGCCGGGCGGCCCCTTGGAGACCCACTATTAGCAACTGGCGGTAAAGGCGTAGGTGGTTCCTACCTGCATCCGTGTTGAAGTCCCAATTGGGCCGTTCCAAGGGAAAAGCAGCGTCTATCTCATTGGGCAGTTGAGTGGGACGCCCGTGGTCCCCAGGGACGTTCTTCCTAGCTTCGAGGAAAACATGCTGTTTTTCCTCGGTAGTCAACAGCACCTGCAATAGTTGCTGGCAATCGTCCCAAGTTGGTTGATGAGTCACTAAGATAGATTCAATTAAAGAAGTTAGCTTTGTGGGGTCCTTACTAAAGGGGGGGTTGTTAGTTTTCCAATTATACAAGTCAGAGGCTGAAAAAGGCCAATATTGTAGTTGGCCGCCCGTTCCTGTACACAAGGGGAGCGCCTGAGAGGTGGTGGTGGTAGAGTCCGGGGCCTGCTCCCGGCGTCCGCGGAGTCGACCGGCCACCGGGGAAGGCGCGGGGTCGGCAGGCGGTGGAGGAGCGGCAGCAACTGCTTCCTGAGGCTGCTGAGCGTGCCCCTGGTAGGGAGGCGGCTCTTCAGTCAGTAAATCCAAGAGAGTATCCTCCCCTGGTGGCAGAACCTTTGGGGTGGTGGACCTGCCTTTCTCTGGAGGCACCTGTTTTTCACTTTCTAGGGGAACAAGGGCTGGGTAAAGTGAGGAATGTGAGGGAGGTTGAGGAGCTGGAGAGGGGAGGAGAGGAGGAGGGAGTTGGGGTTGGGGAGTCAAGGAAGGAAGGAGTGGGGACGGGAGTTGAGGTGCAGATGGAAGGGTTAAGGGGGTAGGGAGTTTGGGCGTCGGGGCGGGTAGGAAGGGTCTTATCCACGGGGGAGGATCAGAAATAAGAGCCTCCCAAGTGACAATATAGGGGACCTGGTCTGGGTGTCCGTGTGGTCCCGGATCCATGACTTTGGCCTTCACCTGTAAGGCAATGGTTAGGTTAAAGGTTCCTTCTCGTGGCCAACCACAGTTGAAAGTGGGCCATTTGGATGAACAAAAAGTTATCCATTTTCTTTTTTTGACTTTTACTGAAAGATTGTGGGCTGATGTCTGCACATCTTTCCAGTTCTGTAAAGTAAGGTTAAGAGGGGTCGCGACAGTTTGTCCCATTTTAAAACTTTTAACGAACACAGACACAAGACAAACAACACTTAGCTTCGCTGCGCATTTTTGCTCACAAACTGGAAGCAAAACCTGATGGAGACTTTATGGAGAGTCCGGATCTCTCGTCTCCCCTGATGAACCACGCGTCCAAAAGGACCGGGTTCCAGATGGGCCACTTTTTCAGGCCCTCGGATGAGTCACTGTTTCAGGCTCCGGATGAGCCACTGTTTCAGGCTCCGGATGAGCCACTTTTTCAGGCTCCGGACACCCCCAAGACGTCTCCTGGGGGTTGCGGTCGGGAGTACGAGCTCGTCAGCTCCTCCACGGGCCCGCCAGATACGGACGAGTACGGCCGAACTCACCAGATTCGCAAGCACACACACAGATTGACTTAAACAGTACACAAACAATACCTGGACAACACATAGACGCTGGCCAGCTTACCTCCCGAAAATGGGTCGGTGGTCCCTGGGTGGGGGGGTCTCTATCCCGGACGAGCCCCCAGATGAAAGACCCCCGGCAGCGTGGGGTGTCCTTCAATCTGAAGAGACCCTTCCCCAAGGAACAACGAGACCACTTGTGCGGATGCAAACAGCAAGAGGTTTATTCGGGCAAGCCCTCGGCTCCCAGGTGCACTCAACTTCGAGATCCACAAGGTTCGGGTTGAGTGTCTGAGAACCGGTTACACGGGTACCCGGGGCGACAAAGTCTATCGGGAGACTTGCGCGCCGAGTGCTTGAAAGCACCCTCTTTTTATGGGCAGCAGAAGCGAAGTTACAGAAGCGAGATGCGTGGTTACAGGGGGATGATTGGTTAATTTTAAATTATGCTCAGAGTGAGGATTGGTCAAGTTAAGCTGGCCAGATGGGGTAGGTGGGGTTGGGGGGAAAGCTGACGTGTCGGTACTTGCCCTGGCATGCCTGTGCTGGTTGTTATGCACCGAAACTGTTTGTTCCCTGGTTTTGACAAGTGATTTATCACATCCTGCTTCACCTTAGCATTAGGGCTAAGTTTTACAGGAAGGAATGCTTTGGTCTGCTATGTTACCGGAATGCCTGGTTTTAGGGCATGTTCTGGGGTCATGCTAGGGTCTGCAGGGAGTGACTCAGAGACCCGTGGTTTCGTTTCCTGGTTAGCGGCCTGCACGTATCCTGCCCCACTCTCTCAGGTATGTAGGGAGAGGGGCAGCAGTCTTTCTTGGGGTACCTAATGGGCAAGCATGAGCTGGGGTCTTTCACTGGGATACTTTCTTCAACGGGAGGGCACCCCAGGAACCAAGACTCCAAACCAGCAGATGCAATAAGCAAGAGGAGTTTATTTGACGTTTGCACAAACGGACTCTCTGTCCCAAGCAGACAGGGAGTCCCGAGCAGAGGTTACAGACATTTTTAAAGGCAAAAATCATAGAATCAGCATAAAATACTCTTTGTGATATAATTGGCTTATGGTTGGTCTATAATTGGTTGACATTTGACCCGGTTTATGGTCTGGCCAGGTGGTCATTGTCAAGGTTTGTCCCAGGGATGGCTTAATTAATTTGGAACTGAAGAACATGCACTTATCTATAACCGCTATTCTTGTTCTGGGTGGGCTGATATCTGGGCCAGCCAATACTTGAGTTATTGCCAATTATCTCCCAGGCCAAAGGGGGTCTAAATGCAAGCATATTTACAGAGGCAAAGTCAGCAATTAGCAAGTTAATAATGGTTGTGGTGAAGTGAGGTTCCTAATTTTTAACTCTTCACTATGTAGTAAACTTTAATCTCAGGTACTTTTCTACTAAATAACATGTGTGGCAATGTATCATTAGGAATCTAGTGGGAGAAATGATTCAGAAATATGTGACACATTTGAGCAATAGTCAGTGAAAACATCTGCAAAACCTACAAGCAAGATGCACAGATTATAATAATTTGTATCTTTTGTCTATTTGTGTTTGTTATTAATGCTATTTTTAGTGTGGTTCCAGCTAAACAGTTTGAGCATATTTGAAGCACTTTCACTTTGTTATTTCAGTAGGTAAAATAGATACATATGTCACTCATATCTCTTCGTAGAATCCCAAATTTGATTTTTCCATATTCTTTTCAATGACAGGTCTTGTTTTGGAGTCCAGCAAGCTCTTGAACTTGTTTTGTAGCATAGGCTGGCACCTAATCCTTCCTGAGTTTCCTATGTTCAGGGAGTATATGTTTGTTCAAGGCTGTGTGTGGCTCCATTAGCTATTCTTATGCGTACAGTTCACTGATAAAACACATGGCCATATTGCTGTGTGGCCATTTCTTCCATCCATCTACACCAGTTTTCATCTTCCATCTGTGAAGCTGTATGATCATTAAATAGGCAGCTCCTGTTCCTCTCTATCTCAGCCTCTGGAATCATCCTACATTTGGCCTCTACAAGTTTGTTGATCCTTGGAAGCTCAGTAAGGGAAAACATACCGTGGCTGTTCCTTTATGTCTGGTGTTTTATTTTGTTTTTGTTTTTTGCCAGTGATGAGGCCTGAACTCTGGGTCTGGGTGCTGTCCCTCAGCTCTTCTGCTCAAGGCTAGCTCTTGACCACTGGAGCCACAGGGCCACTTCCGGCTTTTTCTGTTTATGTGGTGCTGAGGAATCGAACCCAGGGCCTCATGCTTGCAAGGCATGCACTCTACCGCTGAGCTACCTTCCCAGCCCCATGTCTGGTGTGTTTTATTTAGCTTATTTTATTTAACGTTCATCCCTGCCATAAAATGTAGTAAAATT
This sequence comes from Dipodomys spectabilis, assembly GCF_019054845.1. Lineage (NCBI taxonomy): Eukaryota > Metazoa > Chordata > Mammalia > Rodentia > Heteromyidae > Dipodomys > Dipodomys spectabilis. The sequence goes on along the minus strand of NW_024870904.1, from coordinate 2,472,477 downwards.
TTCCTCCTTTTCCACACATTTATTGTTTCACATGCTTCGATGTTTTGCTTATTATGAGTAGATTTTGTGAAGAGATTCTCCAAGTATCTGTTCTACTCCCTGCTTTATCTTCTGTTGCACACAAGTATAGAAGTGCTTAACCATGTTCCTATGTAGTTCTATATTTAGTTCTTTTCAGGACTCTTGGTATCATCTTTGATAGTTTTACATACATGAGAGAAATGCACCAAGACTCACATTGTTTTCACATCTTTCCTAGCTTTTGTAAGACTTCGGATGGATTTTTGTTGTTTTTATTTAAAACTATGTCCTTATTAGCATGTGTAAAAGTTATTTTATTGTAATCCATTTAGAGATATATGCAAATATTTTCTCTCATACCATTCTTTTGCTTCTTTGTTGATAGTGCTGTTCAGTATACAAGGTTTTCATTGTAGGCACTTAATCTTGTGTGGTTTTGTATTTATTTTTTAAATTTTTATTTATTTATTTACTTACTGTCAGTCATTGGTCTTGAACTCTGGGCCTGAGCGCTGTCCCTGAGCTCTTCAGTTCAAGGCTAGCACTCTACCACAGCATCACTTCCAGTTTTCTAGTGGTTTATTGGAGTTTCACAGGTTTTCCTGCGCGGGCTGGCTTTGACCCATAATCTTCAGATCTCATCTTGCATCACAGGAGAGAAACCCGATGATGTGATAAATGTGGAAAGTCTTTCAGACATAAGTCATCTCTCATTTTGAATCAGAGAACACAAACAGGAGAGAAACCTTATGAATGTAACAAATAGGGAAAGTCTTTCAGACAGAAATCAGACCTCACTTTGCATGTAAGAATACACACAGAGAGAAGCATTCTGAATGTAATGAATGTGGAAAGGCTTTCAGACAGCAGTCAGACCTCACTTTGCATCAGAGAACACATATAGGAGAGAAGCCTTATGAATGTAACAAATGTGGAAAATCTTTCAAGTGGAAGTCCCACCTCAACAAATATATGAGAATTCACAGGAGAGAAATCCTATGAATGTAACAGGCATAAGTAAATTCACACATGTCAGAAACCTTAGGAATGTAATAAAGCGTGGAAAGCACTCTCCTGGAAGAAAGCTCGGTTTGCATCAGAGCACACACATCAAAGAGAAGCCTTCTGAATGTAGCAAATGTTCAATCTTTCCTCCAGAAGGCACAGCTCAGGATTTATCTTTGAACAGACACAGGAGAAAAATCTTATGAATGAAACAAATGTGGAAAGTTTTTCAATAAAAAGTCATACCTCAGTTTGCATCAGCAAACAAACACAGGAGAGAAGTGTTACGAATGTAAGAAATGTGAAAAATCCTTCACCAAGAAGGCACAGCTCAGTGCTTATAGCACATACACGAGAGAAACCTTATAAATATTACAAATGTGAAAATTCTTTGACCTGGAAGGCATACCTCAGTGTTCATCGGAGAACTGTCTCAAGTAAGAGGAAAGAAAATTAACAAATACAACAGATGCGCAATGACTTTTAATCAGAAGTCAGTCCTCAGTGCACCTGAGATCTGACACAGTAGGAATTAATGTATAATAAATGCATAAAAACAAATCCAGAAGTCACATCTCTACAGGTAAAAGAGAGCTGAACACATGACAGAATCTCTTTATATGTAAACATTAGAGGAAGGATTTCAAACAGAACTCTATCTTCAGCAAGCATGAAAGCACTCACTCATACAGAAACCCAATGTAGGAAGCTGTCAGAAACTTCTGAGAGAAATCCTTCATGGCAGAGGTAAGCTAGGTGTAATGGGAACCATTCATTGCTCTTGGCACTCACTGACTCATTTATAAGGAATGGTTTGTCAAGGTAATTTTATAATCTCTTCTCAGAAATAAGAACTTTGGCCCTTTGAGACTGAAGTCAGATCATCTGCAAGGTGGTTTGTGTAGTGACAGATGGGAAAAGACTGCCATGATATGAGCCAAGGATATGAAAGCATCGATTTCTCCACCACTCCACCGAAGTCTGCCACTGTATGTGTGGTCTATGCACTATAACACAAATGACTTACTACTTCCAGTACAGTTTTTGAATGGAAAATCTGATGGAAGATACCATTCCTTGTTTATTACAAAATGTGCACATTTCTCATCACCTTTTTTTCCCAAATTAGTTCATAAAACATTCAGTTAACATGGAAGGACACATTTGGGGGTATACACATTTGTGTGTGTGGAGGGGGGGGTACAAGCTCTGAAACTTGAACTCAGAGCCTAAGCACTGTCTTCAAGCATTTTTGCTGAAGGCTAATCTACCATTTGAGCCACAACTGCACTTCTGGTTTCTTTGGTGGGCAAATAAAGACAAGAGTCTTAAGCATTTGGTTTTCAATGAGTAATCCCCAAATGACTTCAGTACTTACTTTAGATTTAATTAACATCTGGTGATGACTCACTTCTGATTGATTGACAGTAAGCCCATTCTAACTGTGGATAATGTGAAGAGCCTGTGTTTTCTCATTATTCTGGAGGCTGAATGTAAAGTTAGAAGGATGAATATCTCTCTACCCCCACTACTATCCCTTTCTCCAACTCCCTTCAGATAATTTTACCAACCCATTATTAAGACATTGTTAGGGGCTGGGAAGGTGGCTCAGTGGTAGAGTGCTTGCCTTGCATGCATGAGGCCTTGGGTTCGATTCCTCAGCACCACATAAGCAGAAAAGGCCAGAAGTGGTGCAGTGGCTCAAGTGATAGAGCGCTAGCCTTGAGCTGAAGAGCTGAGGGACAGTGCCCAGGCCCTGAGTTCAGGCATCACAACTGACAAAAAAAAAAAAAAAAGACATTGTTAAACTTAATTCTGGGAGTAATGTAAAAATTATAAACATGGAAAAATGAACAGAAGATGGTTTTTAGGGAGATGAGAGAGAGAAGTAGATAGAGGAAGGACTGTGTTAGGCATTTTGTAGGGTAAAATTCAGGTGAATATTGATCCTTGTCACTTTCTATAGGTACATACAGAAATTTGAAGTACAATATTATGTTACAAGTTTTCATTGTGTAGTGATTGCATATCTGATACCCAGAATACATATTGTTCTTTTTGACAAGGGGCATGTACAATGTCATGGAGGGATATGGAGGATATTATATTAAGTTAAATAACTAGATAACTAGATATTAAGTTAAATAACTAGTTCAATAACTAGAAAGATATTTAGTAATCTCACACAAAAGTGGAAGCTAAGAAAAGTACAAGCAACAACTCACAGAGATTGAGAACAGAATGCTGACCATGAGACATTAATAATAATTTCACAATCATTTCATTTGATTACAAATTATATTGCACTCATTTTGAAGTACAATGTAATATTCAATGATTTCATTGTGCAGTGATTGCATATCCAATAGCCAGAACACATATTTCTTTGTGATGAGAAGAAATTGTCACTTGCAATCTCATGAAGGACCATGGAAGATAGTACATTAAGTGAAATAACCTGACACAGAAAGACACTGAGCAATCACACACAAAAATGGGAGCTTACAAAAACCAATTTCTCAAGAATTTGTATAATAGCTGTTACCAGAGATATGGAGAAATTGGTCACTGTCTTCAGGATTTTCTGTTCAAGATTTTGGTCTTCTTAGGAGTCCAATTAAACTATTACCAATCAACTAAAGGATTTAAGAGTGAACACTGAAAACCAAATTAAGGAGGTAAAGAACTCCATACAAGATCTAAAAGTTCCACCAACGAATTTGAAGGCCTCATATCTAACCAATTGGAAGGAAAGGAAATAAAAAAACCAAGTAGAAAGACTTGAGAGGTTAGTCCATGCAGAAGAGCGAATCTCTGGGACTGAAGACAGCCTAGAGATTATAGAGAACCAACAGATAAGTATTCAAGACAAATCCAAGAAATATGATTCATCTGTTCAACATTTAGAAGACACAATCAGAAGGCCTAATATAAGCATAATGGATGTAAAGGAGGGCCTAGAGAAAGAAGTCAAAGACCTCCAAAGTAGAACTCACACTGATACTCCTCCAATTCTTCAATGAAATTGAAAGGAAAAGTTCACTACCAAGCTTTTTCTATGAAGCCATCATAACCCTCATTCCAAAACTAGGCAGGGACTCATTAAAGAAAGAGAATTATAGACCTCTTTCTTTGATGAACATTGATGCAAAACTTCTCAATAAAATTTTGGCCAATTGACTTCAATAATTCTTCCAAAAAATTATAAACCATGATCAAAAAGGATTCATTTCAGGGATGCATAGCTGGTTCATATACACGAATCAATATAATCCATCACACCAACAAGAGCAAGAATAAGAACCACATTATTATCTCAATAGATGCAGAAAAAGCATTTGATAAGATCCAACACCACTTTATGATGAAAGCTCTGGAAAAAGTAGGAATCCATGGAACATTCCTCTATATAATAAAGGCTGTATATGGCAGAACAACAGCCAGCATTATACTTAGTGATGAAAAGCCTAATTTTCTCTAAATTCAGGTATGAAACAAAGTTGTCTACTCTCTCCACTTCTCTTCAATTTAGTATTAGAATGCCTAGCTTCAGCAATAAGACAAGATGCAAACATAAAGGAGATCCAAATAGGGAAAGAGTAAGTAAAGTTCTCCCTCTCTGCAGATGACATGATCTTGTATTTAAAGAACCCCATGGATTCCCTTGAGCTGATCCAAAATTTTGGCGAAGTAGCAGGGTATAAAATTAATCCTCCAGTAGATGAGTGGATCAAGAAAATGTGGTATATATACACAATGGAATTCTATGTCTCCATCAGAAAGAATGACATTGCCCCATTTGTTAGGAAATGGAAAGACTTGGAAAAAATTATATTAAGTGAAGTAAGCCAGGCCCAAAGAAACATAGGTCCCATGGTTTCCCTTGTTTGCAATAACTAGTATATGTCTGAGTCAAACAGAAAAGGTCAGATAAGTTGATGTTAGGGAAATGAACCCTAAGATATGTATTCAAATGTTTTTTTTTTTCTTTCATGGGATTGTTTCTAACACATTTATAAGATTATTTCTTTGTTGCTTTGTATGTCCCTCCCCCACAGTATAACCCCTGTTTTCACTGTATTTGATGTTGTTATAATTTGTGGAGGGGAAGGGAAAAAACAAATCGTTTAAATAGGGATACAGGTGGACCCATTGCAACAATGAGATGTACAAGTTGTTATGTCAAAAACGAACTTTATAACTTTGGTGGGGGGGAGGAGGGTTAGGTGGGAGGTAGGGGGAGGATGGGATGGGAAGGGGAAACAAAGGAGGAGGCTACAATGCTTGATAAGAAATATACTTATTGGGCTGGGAAGTTGGCTCAGTGGTAGAGCACTTGCCTTGCATGCCTGAGGCCCTGGGTTCGATTCCTCAGCACCGCATAAGCAAAAAGAAAAAAGCCGGAAGTGGCGCTATGGCTCAAGTGGTAGAGCGCTAGCCTTGAGCTGAAGAGCTGAGGGACAGCGCCCAGGCCCAGAGTTCAGGCCCCATGACTGGACCCAAAAAAAAAAAAAAAAAATCTCAAGAAATATACTTATTATCTTGCCCATGTAATTGTAACCCCTCTGTAAAGTATTTTCACAATAAAAAAATTAAAAAAAAATTGATCCTCAAAAATCAATGGCTTTTCTGGATGCCAATAATGAGAAGAGCATGGCTGAAATCAGGAAAGCAACTCCTTTTGTAATAGCCCCACACAAAAAATAAAATACCTAGGAGTAAACTAAAGAAGTAAAGGGCCTCTATAATGAAAACTGTAAAACCTCAAAAAAGAAAATTAAAGCAGAACTAAGGAAGTAGAAAAACCTCCTATGCTCCTGGATTGGGAGGATTAACATCATGAAAATGGCAATACTGCCAAAGACTATCTACAAATTCAATGTGATGCCTATCAATATCCCAACCTCATTCTTCAATGAAATAGAAGCAACTGAAAAATTTATATAGAATAAAAGACTCCAAATAGCAAAACAATCCTTAGCAGAAAGAAAAGTGCTGGAGGAATATCAATACTCCAGTGGTAGAGCGCTAGCCTTGAGCTGAAGAGCTGAGGGACAGCGCCCAGGGCCAGAATTCAAGCCCCATGAACGCCAAAAAAAAAAAAGACTCCACAGAGCTCCCCTATGACCCAGCAATCCCACTTTTGGGATCACAAACAACACCATCCTAAAGCTACCAGCACAACAATGTTTGTTGCAGCATTATTTACCATAGCTAAGATATGGAATCAACCCAGAGGCCCTGCCACGCCTACTCCAGTGGAGTCTGCTTAGCATGGGAAACCAGCTTTCAGACCTGAGAACAGGAAAGATCTTATGGGACAGTTAAGGCCTCTATAAAAATAGGTAATGGTTAATTGGTGACAAACATCGAAACCCATTGTATTTCTTAGAGATAAGCCGGAAACAAGTGCCTATCAGGCGACCAGCTGGTGACCACCCATGAAGCCCTGCAGCAAGACTGTGTAACCTTTTGCCCTTTCTCATGGAGACTTTTGCTATAAAAATTTGTTATCCTCTGCATTAAATCGCACTCAGCATCCACTCCTCTTGTGTGTGAGTTGTCTGTTTGCCATCTCCCCACCTATTCCAGTTCCTCCACTAGGTGTCCTCCGTCGTCCTGACAGAGCCGGTCCGCGGCAAGGCCCCTCAGTAGATGAATGGATCAAGAAAATATGGGACATATACACAATGGAATTCTATGCCTCCATCAGAAAGAATGACATTGCCCCATTTGTTAGGGGCAGACTTGGAAAAATGTGTATTAAGTGAAGTAAGCCAGGCCCAAAGAAACATAGGTCCCATGGTTTTCCTTATTGGCAATATCTAGTATATGTCTAGAACAAGCAGAAAAGGTCAAAAGGTAAGTATATAGGAGCATATGAGATGTTAAGCAAAATGAACCCCAAGATAGTGACACAAGATGTTTTATCTTTGTTGCTGTTGTTCTTAATGCATTTACAATGTACTAAGTGATTTTTTTTTTGGTATGTTCTTCCCCCATGGTATTACCCATTTTTTTCAATGTATTTGATTCTGGTGCCCTGCATCTTATATATACATTTTTCTAATTTGGGAAGGGAAATAACAAAATGCTGAAAGAATACAAGTTGACCCATTGTACCAATGAGATATACAAGACACTATGTTGAAAATGAGCTTTACAATTTTGGGCCAGGGGAGAGGAGAGTTGGGGCCAGAAGAGTGGGCAGGGAAAAACAAAGCAGGGGGTAACAATACTTGATACAAAATGTACTCATTACCTTACTCATGTAACTGTAACCCCTCTGTACAGTATCTTTACAATAAAAAATATATTATATATATATATATATATACATAGATATATATAAGATTTTTCTTTTTGGAGCTAAGAAGGTGGCTCAGTGGTAGAGCTCTTGCCTTGCATGCCTGAGGCCCTGGGTTCGATTCCTCAGCACCACATAAGCAAAAAGAAAAAAGCTGGAAGTGGCACTGTGGCTCAAGTGGTAGAGTGCTAGCCTTGAGCTGAAGAGCTGAGGGACAGCGCCCAGGCCCAGAGTTCAGGACCCACAACCAGACCCCCTCCCAAAACAAAAGATTTTTCTTTTTAATCCTTTGGCCAAATTGGTGTGAATGAGAATATGCTTTTGTATTTTTACCAGTGTGGCATGGGCTTGACCATCACAGAATGGTTATGGGCCAAAGTCTTCACTGTGGGGAATTCACACGAAACAGATCAGACATAGGCAGTGGTGACAGAAATCACAGGGTTGCAGCCTGATGCCCTGGATTTAAAAGAACAGTGGAATCTATACCATGTATAGATGATTCTGTGTCAAGGTTCCATGTTTGATGTTGTGGAAATGTTACCTGTGCCTGTTAATCAAATTGACTAACCTTGGGGAAAAAAAGGTAAGCCTTCACTTGCTTCCTTTATGTGGTTAAATAATTTGCAGCTCATATGAATATCTGTTTCCTGTGATCTCAACCATGCTCTCAGGGAAGGGCAGAGCAAGAATTGAGAGATTTTTGAACACTTCCTCAGATTCCCAACACTCCTGAGTGATGGTAATGAGAAAAAAGTCTCATTAGGTGCTGAAGTTAGAGTTCCCTCAATGCTTGATTCCTTGCATGGTGTCATGGAATCTAGAGCCAAAAGCAAGTCTTAATCCCTTTCTTAAACCCTTCTGCAACAAAGGGATCCTGGAAAGACTGATGCTCTAGATTGCTTGAACCATGGGAAGGTTCAAATCATTTCCATTCCTGAACAAAATTAGATCAGCTTCTGCATGATGAAGAGACTACTTGTGAAAATCCTCTCTAAACATATACTTGTTGTCAAAGGCTTCTAGGGGCCTTCATTATCAGTAAGTAGGTGACCCCATCTATGACCAGTGTTCTACTTGGCCCCCAAGACTGCCCAGAGCTCAGAACATCCTGAACCAATTGCCACTTGATGTTTGTGCCAATAATTTTTCTTTGACCAGCCCCAATGAGCACTTAAGCTAATTAATGGAGGCCTTGTGCCCTAGTAAACTGATGTTTAGAGAATGATGACTTTCTGTTGATTACTGAGTTGAGTTAAAGAACAAGCCAGGGGGCCAGGACACCTGAGAACAGGTATCTTCCTTCTCAAGTCCTCCTCACCAATGAAGGACTCAGTCAGTCTTATCATCTTTAGGACAGGGGAACAGCAATTGATCTCCCGTATAAAGTTAGTGCCACAGTCCCTAACAGCACCAATCACTCAGAGGAACACCCAAGTTGTTTTCCCTCCACCACCCAGTGTCTACTACTGTCCTGATGGCGCTACTCCCTCTGATCACTCCCCCAGTAGGGCCCGATTAACAGGGACTAAGATAGCAGTACAATCTCAGTACTATGCTCTGAAAACACACCTAAGTATCTGGATTTCCATGTCTAACATTCTCTATTTGGTTATCTACAGGAAGAAGATGATGTATAATTACTGTCTGATGAAATTCTATTACTATATCCATTTTTCTTTTGTTTGCTTTTACTGGTTATTAGCCTTAAATTCATGGCACTCTAGTCTTCTTTGGCTTCTATGGTAAAGCTTGGCACTCTATTCCACGTGCCACACCTCAAATTCTGACATTGTTCTATTTAGTATCACAAGTTCATTCATCTAATAAAGGCAGTGTATGTGTGATCCCTGTTATCTGTTCTCTTACAAGATGTTTACCAGGGCTGGGAAGTTGGCTCAGCGGTAGAGCACTTGCCTTGCATGCCTGAGGCCTTGGGTTCAATTCCTCAGCACCACATAAGCAAAAAGAAAAAAGCCAGAAGTGGTGCTGTGGCTCAAGTGGTAGAGCGCTAGCCTTGATCTGAAGAGCTGAGGGACAGCACTCAGGCCCAGAGTTCAGGCCCCACGACCGGACCCAAAAAACATTAAAAAAAAAAAAAAAAAGATGTTTACCAAAACTAAATTAGAAAAACTACAATACTTGAAATTGGGAAAAATATTTTCATAGCATGATCTAAAATAAAAATTGAGTAATTTAATGGAATTTTGTAACAAATTTAAAAAGTAAAAAATTGCAGAGGAATATAGATTAACATTGAACAGTCATGTGTAAAAACAGCATTCAGATGCTCTGTATGAACATACTTTCCACAGCAATTCAGATTTCCCATTTCTCATGACTAGACACGGGAACATGAGAATGTTCCAACCATTTAAATGTGAACCTCTTGACTGAGTAGAAGGCAAGACTGTATCATCTCATAATCATGACGAGAGGTCATCATGGAATGTTCACAATGAGCACCTGCCACTAGAGTTTGCCATGAACAGTTTTGTTTCAAAAAAATAAATCCTTCAACCACACATTATAATGTGTAACCAATGTAGAGTGCCATCATGACAAACAATGAGCAGCATTTAAAATGTATTTTCATTGTGAAAATTTGTTTGAATTAAGAATAAATGTGACATGTAAAATAAAAAGCTTTCTTGGCTGGGCGCTGATGGCTCACGCCTGTAATCCTAGCTACTCAGGAGGCTGAGATCTGAAGATCACGGTTCAAAGCCAGCCCAGGCAGGAAAGTCCGTGAGACTCTTATCTCCAATAAACCACTAGAAACCCAGAAGTGGCACTGTGGCTCAAGCGGTAGAGCGCTCACCTTGAGCTGAAGAGCCCAAGGACAGTGCCCAAGCCCAGAGTTCAAGCCCCAAGACTGACCAAAAAAATTTTTTTCTTGATTTGAAATATCAATCTCACTAATTGGTAATTTATTTGATATACTCTTTCAAATACAGGCAAATAGATCAATAGATAGCGATATATATTTATGTCGCTTTGGAGTAAGCAGTAAGATTACGGTTCATTCATTGAATGCGGTGCTTTGTATAAGTGAGCACAAACTCACCCAGTCATTTGAAACCACGTAGACTCCTCTGTAACACCTGTCAATTTATCAGACCTTTGGCACAATCATTGGCTCCTTACATTCCTAAGATTTCTAACTAGTGTGAATTCTCTTATGCTTGATGAGGTGTGAATTCTGGGTAAAGGGCTTTCCACACCTGTTACATTCATAAGGTTTCTCTCCTGTGTGTATTCTCTGATGGATGTTAAGCTCTGTCTTCCGGGTGAAAGACTTTCCACACCTGTTACATTCATAAAGTTTTTCCCCAGTGTGTTTTTGCTGATGGACATTAAGATCTGCCCTCCTCATGAAACACTTTCCACACTTGACACATTCATAAGGCTTCTCTCCTGTGTGTGTTCTCTGATGGACAGTAAGGTTTGCCTTCTTGATGAAAGACTTTCCACACATGTTACATTCATAAGGTTTTTCTCCTGTGTGTGTTCTCTGATGATCAGTAAGGTGTGTCTTCCGGGTGAAAGACTTTCCACACACATTACATTCATAAGGTTTCTCTCCTGTGTGTGTTCTCTGATGATCATTAAGGTGTGTCTTCCGGGTGAAATGCTTTCCACACCTTTTACATTCGTAAGGTTTCTCTCCTGTGTGTGTTCTCTGATGGGCAGTAAGTTGTGTCTTCCGGGTGAAATGCTTTCCACACCTGTTACATTCATAAGGTTTCTCTCCTGTGTGTGTCTTCCGATGGATAGTAAGTTGTGACGTCCAGGTGAAAGACATTCCACACCTGTTACATTCATAAGGTTTCTCTCCTGTGTGTCTTCTCTGATGTGAAGTGAGGTATGACTTCAGTCTGAAAAACATTCCACATTTGTCGCATTCATAAGTTCTCTCTTCTGTGTGACTTCTCTGATACTGATTGAGAGCTGACTTCTGGGTAGAATTTGTCCTACATCCTTCATATTGATAGGGTTTCTCTTCTGTGGGTGTTTGAGGTGGGAAAGTCAGATCTGACTTCAGAGACATAGATTTTTCACACTGGATATAATCATTGGACTTCTCTGCATATTTGCTATGGGGTTTTGCAAGGACAATTTCCCTACTGAAAGGTTTTTTACATACATTATATGTACAAGGATTCTCTCTTGTGCACATTTTCTGATGTGTAGTGACTGTATGTCTTAAATAGAAGGTTTTTCCACATCCAGTGCATTCAGGTGTTTTCCTCTGGCCCTGAAGTATTTCTTCGGCAAGGAGAGTAGACTTACATTGCTGCTCATCACTCAAATCAAAAGTTCTCATACTTTCTTCTACTGTGTTACTATTTTTGACAGCTACTTCACACAGACATTCACGTGGACTTTCCTGGAAGTTCTTAATCACATCCTCCATTTCTTGGACATCTAAAATGAGTCAGAGAAAAAAAAGACAAAAACATAAGACCAAAAATTCCTTAATGAGGGGGCTGGGAAGGTGGGCTCAGTGGTAGAGTGCTTGCCTTGCATGCATGAGGCCCTGGGTTCGATTCCTCAGCACCACACAAGCAAAAAGAAAAAAGCCGAAAGTGGCGCTGTGGCTCAAGTGGTAGAGCACTAGCCTTGAGCTGAAAAGCTGAGGGACAATGCCCAGGCCCAGAGTTCAGGCCCCACGACCGGACCCAAAAAAAAAAAAAATTCCTTAATGTAAAGGTAAAGACATTTTCTCCCATCCTATCTGTTAGAGACTTAAAATACCAAAGTATGGGGCTGGGAATATGTCTTAGTGTTAGAGTGCTTGCCTAGCATTCAAGAAGCCCTGGGTTTGATTCCTCAGTACCACATAAACAGAAAAAACCAGAAGTGGCATTGTGACTCAAGCAATAGAGTGCTAGTATTGAGCAAAAGAAGCTCAGACACTGCCCAGGCCTTGAGTTCAAGCCTCAGGACTGACAAAAAATGTATCAAAGTAGGAATAGCTTTATGAAAAATATACTCTTCTGCCTAATACATTAATTAAGAAAGTAATAATGATATTTTACAATGGAAAATGTTTTTCTGTATTTCAGTTTTTTCTTCTTTTTATATCAGGAAAAATATTTACTCAACTACATACTGCTAGAGTTTTAAGCTGAGTATTTGCCATCTGCCTTTAGTATTTTTGTGGTTGTGTTTTTCAAATATTGTTTTGTTTGACCATAGGGGAATGCTGCTTTGTTTCCTTTTCTTTTCTTGAAAAATGTATTTTTCTACTTTGCTTTTCATCTATTAGGTGAGACATACGAATAATTACTAGACTCAGAGACCATTAAGAGTATTTTATACATCCCCTTGCCTTTCATCTAAGCAGGAATGGTTTGTTTTAATTGTGAAGATGATGTACAGAGGGGTTACAGTTACATACTGTAGATAGTGAGTACATTTTTATGTCGGTTGTGGGGCCTGAACTTTGGGCCTGAGTGCTGTCTCTCAGCTCTTCAGCTCAAGGCTAGCATTCTACTACTTGAGCCACAGCGCCACTTCCAGCTTTTTCTGCTAATGTGGTGCTGAGGAATCGAATCCAGAGCCTCATGCATGCAAGGCAAGCGCTCTACCACTGAGCCACCTTCCCAGCCCCCTTAATGAGCCTTTTTAGACTAAATGCTTTGCTTCTGAATCCCAGTATCTGCCCACCACTGATAAGCTATTTTCCTTATTAAAGGACAGCAACCCTGGCATACTACTTATTTCCTCATACCAGCACACTCCGAATTTCAAAGAAAATGAAATCTCATATTCTAAATTTCTCATTTTAGTTTTTTGTTTCAGAGTAATTTCTACAAGGAGAAAGAGAATTGCTAACTTTAATTCTACTGCCACACAGAGTTCAGTGTTTCCGTATGAATTCTGGATTCACAAGTCTTTGAGACAAAGGATCACCTAGTTCTCTACCACACTCAGGACTCAGGGGAAGTAGGAACATTATTGCTCAGTACAATGCAAGATGAACTTACCAACCAAGCTCTCAATCCAACATCACTATGCAAGGTGTATTAACTCACTTGTGTAATTCTTGTCTGAGGCTTCTCCTATCCATGGTTCTGCACCTTCCTCCAGCTTGACAATCAAGTTAGGTTTAGGAACACAGGGCCCTGCTAATAAGAACCAGTGAAGAACTGTTGCTCATGCTGGGTCATCACTGCTATAAAAGTTCAGACATCCTATTCACAAGGTTGCTACTAAATCTTGTTTCTCATTCCTCACTGGATCCATAGTTAACTTGCCCCTAGCTTTGGATTTATTTTGCCAGTTATGTAGCTTGAACTCAGCTCTTTTGCTGAAGGCTAGCATTCTACCAATTTGAGTCCCAGCTCCACTTCCAGTTTTTAAGTGGTTAATTGGAGATAAGTCTTGTGGTGTCTTTGCTGCCATTACTGGCTTCAAACTGAAATCCTGGATTTTAGCCACCAGATTAGCTAGGATTAAAGGGATGAACCACCGCACCCAATACCACACTTGAATAATAAATACCCACTTTCATCTAGTGATTCCCAGATCATGCTTCCAATAGTCATATACATTCTACTCTACATTGTATATCCACCTACAACAAATCGTCTCAAGTGGGAAGACTGTCTCGTGTTAGTGGAACACAGTTTAGAACTTTTGTCTCACTTCTTACTTGGCAACTTGAAAAAAGAATACAAATGCCTCACGAGTTATATAATCAAGTTGAAGTTTTCCTGAAAAAGGAATGATACTTCGCATGGACTGGAATCTTCTACTCAAATACCAATGCAAGTTTGATAAATGTTCACATATCTACTAAAAACACTTGACCTAACAAATGAATGTGACTTTTGCTCACCCAAGGACACCAGGTTGCCGTAGGTCTCCAGCATTACATCTCTATACAGGGTCCTCTGAACAAGATCCAAGTCCTGCCACTCCTCCCAGCTGAAGTCCACAGCCACATCATCAAATGACACCAGTTTCTGTAATGGCACATTTCCATCAAGTAAAAATATGTGTATGTGTGTATGTATGTGTGTATATACGTGTGTGTGCGCGCGTGCGCCTTTAGTCATGAGAATATCAAGTCTGGAATTTCATTCTTTTACATGCATGTTTTTGTCTTAAATAGAGTATTTGGGGCTTGATGTATTATCTATACAATGCGAGAAAGAAAAATGAAAGTAGAAATGTTTGCTTAAAGAAATTAGCTAATTATTCATTTGGCCTTTATAAGATTTGACACTGTGGCTCAAGTGGTAGAACCCTAGCCTTGAGCTGAAGAGCTGGGGACAGTGCGCAGGCCCAGAGTTCAAGCCCCACGACCATCCAAAAAAAAAAAAAGTTAAGTAAAGGAGGCATGTGATCTAAAAAATATACAAGAAATTTTTTAAAGTTCAAATGAAATATAGTACTAATTTGTTCTGTAGAGACTAAAAGGAGAGATTTTTTTACTCCCATATCAAACCCATTACAAATGAAGACTGTACAGCAATTTTTCCAATCTAGCCATTCTTGAAAATACTAGAGGTGTAGAGGCTGACTAACACCAAAAATGGAAATATATCTGTAAGAAAGAAAATATCCTTCAATTCACAATTGGGCTGAGGCACTCTCCTAAAATGTAGATTGAAGACATTTTCAGGAAATGATACTTCATTAAAAAAACATTGTATTTAAGAGTATTACAAGAAATTATTCTCCCCCAAGAGAACACCAAAAGGAGTCAACTTAGATATAAAACAGTAAATGTGCCATGTGCTGGTGGCTCACACCTGTAATCCTAGCGATTGAGGAGGCTGAGATCTGAAGATTGCAGTTCAAAACCAGCCCAGGCAGGCTCTTAACTCCAATAAACTACAAGAAAACCAAAAGTGGTGCTGTGGCTCAAGTGGTAGAGCGCTGGCCTTGAGCTGAAGAGCTCAGGGACAGTGCCCAGGCCTAGAGTTCAAGCTGCATTATCAACAAACAACAACAACAACAAAACCCAACAGTAAATGTTTAGGTAAGGATAAAGGAATGTATGAATGTATAGAACATACATTTTATGTAATTTTTCTAAAATGACGAAATGATGAAAATGATTTGTGCAAGGAAAACATAGCACCATATCATTATTCATAGAGCATGAAAATTCAATATACAAACACATAAGGGTATTAAAAATAAAGTACATGGGTTACGTAAATGGATCAGCTGATATTGTACTTCCTGGGCAAATATGAGGGCCTGAGTTCAAAGAATTAATTCCACCAAAAAAGAAACTAAAAGGCCAATAGTGTTAGGTTATTAATGGAATTATCTCACTGAAAAGTAACTATATTATATGATGTCATATGCTGGTACTGTGAGAATATTGTAAACTCTTAGAGTACTTGGTAATAATAGAGTGAACTACACTGAGCATGTTAGTGTCCTTTGTCTACCATACAAATTAATCAGACTGGACAAGAAATTTATTTTCTTGCAGTTCCTGTATACAATTTTTGTGCATGGTTTACTTCTGCCAAAGCTCTATGCTTCAGTCCTAGGATGGCCTTTGTTCTGTACAAAAAAAATCTCTAATTACTTCTTTATGAAGAACACAGTGTAACTATCAGACAAGATTACAGGTACTACATAACAGCCCTTTAAAAGGGATATACGGGCCTTGCATATTTATAAGTTGCACAGATGCAGTAAACCATAGAGCCAAAATATTTGAAAAAGTATGGCAACTGTATTAAACATTCAGTCTTTGGTGTTCGCTTCGGCAGCACATATACTAAAATTGGAACGATACAGAGAAGATTAGCATGGCCCCTGCATAAGGATGACACGCAAATTCGTGAAGCGTTCCATATTTTTAAACAAAGGAGGAGGCTACAATGCTTGATAAGAAATGTACTCATTATCTTGCCCATGTAATTGTAGTCCTTCTGTACAGTATTTTCACAATAAAAAAAAATTCAGTCTTTGAACAAACCATCATTATCCTATGAACAATTCAGTATAATAGCTATTTACATAGGATTTAAATTGTAATGGGTATGACAGGTGATTTACAGAGTAGAGAGGAATGCCTACAGGTTATACTAGAGGTGCTTTACAGTATATGGAAGGACGTATGCAGGTTATATGGAAACAAAATAGGAAATGAGTATCATATGAGACAAACAAATAACAAATAGCAAAGTGGCCATCAAAATTAAACTGCATTAACACTGTAATATATAGTTAATATAGAAGGCACTGTCTGGCTTGAACAGAAAGAAAAAACTCATATACTTTGAAAAAGACATATACGAAATATATAGAAAGAAAGAAATGAATACAAAGATATCAGAAGTAAAAATCAATAATGGAAAACACAAATACTAATATGAAATGAAGCAAATATCAGCCCAAATTGTATGACCACCTATATAAACTATTCATAATAATATATAGAGCTGACATCTAGATAATAAAAGCTGTATGTTGAAACTCAAAGTCTCCAAAGCCATGTTTAAAAGGCCATAGAATTACAATTTCTTAAATCTACCATTCTGTGTAGCTACATTAACCATTCTTTGAACCACAATCTATGATTCTGCTTTCTGAGTAGCTATAATTACAAGTGTGAGCCACTCGTGCCCAGCTCAATGGTCTATTTTTTACAAGTATCCATGGTAACTTTCCCTTTGTAAATTCAAGCAAATATGCTTGCCTGTGGAGACTCAGGGCCCAAGTGCTAGTGAGCCTTGGGATGCCCCGTTTCACCCTCTCTCTCTCAGTTTATGTCTGTGTTTGTGTGATTTTCTTTGGCTCCAGAATCCTGTAGAACTACCTCAGGTAGCAACAATTTCCCTCTATAATAGGTAAGAGAAATGTCAATTATAAGAGCCACATCAGCAAAGATAAATTGATCAGTAAGAAAACTAGTTCCCAGATAAAGCATGTGAAGAAAAAAAATGAGAAATATATGGAGGTACAAGAACTGAGAAAGAGGCTGGGAAGGTGGCTCAGTGGTAGAGTGCTTGCCTTGCATGCATGAGGCCCTGGGTTCAATTCCTCAGCACCACATAAGCAGAAAAAGCCAGATGTGGCTCTGTGGCTCAGGTGATAGAGCGCTAGCCTTGAGCTGAAGAGCTGAAGGACAGTGCCCAGGCCGAGTTCAGGCCCCACAACCGACAAAAAAAAAAAAGAAAAAAAAGAACTGAGAAAGAGACAGAGAAAAACAAATACAAAGAAAGAATGAAATAAAGAAACCTAGTAAGCAAGAAACAGAATGAATAGAGAAAATTTTAGAAAGAGTCTTGTGAAGACACCTTAGAATAAAACAGAGGGATTTCTAGAAGGCCATAGACTATATCATCAAATATAGCCTAAGTATCAAGTAAGATAAAGACCATGAAACAGTCCAAGAACTATGTATGGAGAGTAATTTATGTACATATAGCTACTCAGTCCCACAGAATATCAAAAGTTGTGTGGGACCACACTGTTTAAGCAACTGTAGTAAAACTTTATTAAGAGCTTAATGTTACTCATGAGGATGGGATCTCTGACAAGTTGCTAGTGAACCTTCACCTTCCATGCGAAGTCACCTACTTTCAATCTCATAACAAATGTGACTCCTTTTTCTCACATCAGAAAAAACTAAACAAACTGAAGCCAATCTGCACTCAACTTAGAATGTAAGATTTCATAATCTGCAAAGTCTACAAGCCATTTTTAACTGATTTAGAAACATTTTTCTGAAGCTGAATCTGTTTTTCTGTTTTTCCATCTTGGACACTCTTACGTTCATAAAATGGAATGTAAAACAAAGTGAGAAATGAAAAGCAACTCACCACAGATCCTTTCATTCTTTCTTGCTGTTGATAATGAACAGGAGATTCTGAAACCATGGCTGGAAGAGAAGGCAAGTGAGGTAGTCAGGAAAGAACCTGTGTGATTGTGCTCCAGATTTTCCTTCTCAAAACATTATACATGGGGCTGGGAAGGTGGCTCAGTGGTAGAGGGCTTGCATGCATGAGGCCCTGGGTTCGATTCCTCAGCACCACATAAGCAAAAAGAAAAAAGCCGGAAGTGGCGCTGTGGCTCAAGTGGTAGAGCGCTAGCCTTGAGCTGAAGAGCTGAGGGACAGCGCCCAGGCCCAGAGTTCAGGCCCCACGACTGGACCCCCCCCCCAAAAAAAAAAACATTATACATGAACTGGATAAGCATAAAGCCTTCTTGGGAAAGAATCTTGACTGTGTCAAGTAGACCATTAAACTCTTTACTAAAGAGGAATCCACAGTCCATTAGTATACTATACTAGATAGTATAAACTCATTTCATTTCTTAGTTAATATACATATAGAACTGGTAAAAAGTAATGTTCTCACAAAAATAATTGAATAATTGAAACCAAAAGAACACATCACATCTTCACTAAAACTAGTTATTAGTGAAATACACTTAAGAGACATATAAAATATTTTTTTAATTACTGAAAAGCTATCCTAGGACTCCATTGAGCATTTATGCTCTACCTCATTCATTTACAAGTTTAAGCACCATGGACAGCGTGTGTTATAATTTAGTATTTTTTACCCAAAAAATGTATACAGACCTGTTTCTTATGTTATAATGTTTCACTAATTTTTATCAAATGGCATATTTCCCTGTACCCAAATACTCAGTGCACCCTGGTGCAATGACTTACAATTTGCCATTTAATCTGCTTTGGCCAAAGGGATATCAGTAAAAACCATATAGACACCAGTTTGACAAGTCGTTCACTGTCCTAAACATTCATATGAAGAGCCTTGGCCATCCTACTAGATATATAAGATGTAATAAAGACACAACATGAAATACTGGTCATAGGAGTAACAGAATCCCAACCAGCAACCCTCAACCAAGGAACCAGAAGATTGAAGTCTTATATGTTATTTAAACAGTATTAATACAAAATAACAAGCTGAGAATACCCCAAAATGTAGACCATAAAACTTAAAACAAATAATTTAAGTACTTCTTGGTTCACTTATTACACAGGAAAAGCTATTATCCACAATTCTGGTTTTTTTATTTTTGGGGTTTTTTTGGTCAGTCCTGGGGTCTGAACTCTGGGCCCTGGGCACTGTCCCTCAGCTCTTCAGACCAAGGCTAGTGCTCTACCACTTGAGCAACAGTGCCACTTCGGATTTTTCTGCATATATGGTGCTAAGGAATCGAACCCAAGGCCTCATGAATGCAAGGCAAGCACTCTACCACTAAGCCACCTTCCCAGCCCATTCTGTTTTGCTTTATTTTTTTAATACAATAAACTAGACTGGAAACTCTTAATATAAGATAAACTTCATGTGTGTGCAGGTGCATGCTCATGCACACACTAGTGTTAGTGTTTGTACTCAGGTCATGGGCACTATCCCAGCACTGGTAAAAAAAAAAAGATAACGTTTCTTAAAAGGAATTGGCTTTATCCAATGATTTAATGAACTTCAGAGAGAAGACTGAGGTTACTCAAATTCTGCCACTGTGCTGCAATATAGAAATTCTACTTGTCTCCATCTATAGGCTCCATGATGCAACATGAGCTCTTGCTTGAGCTGTCAGGCCTGACATCTCTCAATCTACATAAACGTGTGTGTGTGTGTGTGTATATATATATATATATATATATATATATATATATACACACACACACACACTGAATGTGTACACACACAGACACAGGTATGTTTCAGTTCCATGTTTTTGCTGGTGTGTGGGAGATAAGGCTTTCTATTGCCTTTGAACCTTGATCCTTAGATCTCAGCCTCCTGAATAGCTAGGACTGTAGGCATGAGCCACTGTCATATGACACATACATGTCATCTTGGTTCTGTACATCTGGCTGTACTTCCATCATGTGGAACTTAAACCCAGTTCTTCCAGGAGCTAGAGTTACCCAGCAGCAAATCCCAGGAAACTCCATGGATTTGGGTCAAGCCTAGGGTCTCACACAAGATGCCAGGATCATACACTGGCTGCTGGCAATGGAGATTGTCTCGGGTGATAGTTAGCAGTCTGCCATTTTTTCTTTGTTGCCAGTACCAGAACTTGAACTCAAGATCTGATCACAGTCCCTTAGCTCTTTTACTCAAGACTAAGAATGTCTACCACTTGAGCTACAGCTCCATTTCAGGCATTTTAGTGGTTAAGTGGAGATAAGAGTCTCACACTTTCTTCACACCACCACCCTCAGATCTCAACCTCCCAAGTAGCTAAGATTACAAGCTTGAGCTACCAGCACCTGGCTCAAATAGTATTACCGGTCATACTACTTTCAATTTTGAGCTGTGTGGTTCTAGTCAAGTGGCTTAATCTCTTTAGTCCCATTTCCTGACGTGTGAAGTGAGGATTTTAAAAAAGCATAGTAATAATAATACTCTATGGGGGGCTGGGAAGGTGGCTCAGTGGTAGAGCGCTTGCCTTGCATGCTCCAGGCCCTGGGTTCGGTTCCTCAGCACCACATAAGCAAAAAGAAAAAATGCCGGAAGTGGCGCTGTGGCTCAAGTGGTAGAGCGCTAGCCTTGAGCTGAAGAGCTGAGGGACAGCGCCCAGGCCCAGAGTTCAGGCCCCATGACCGGACCCCCCCCCCAAAAAAATAATACACTCTATGGGGGTGGCTATGCACATCTGATGGGGTAAAAATAAGATAAATGAAACATTCATCTCAATACAGCAGTTATTAGTAATCAATATTTATTATTTGTCACTGCTATTATTTGGGCTGGCCTTGATCTGAGACGCCTTCTAAGGTGCAGGGTAGATGAGAAAGGTCCCGCTGCAGCCTCTTCTCTGCCCCCCACCTCACTGGCTCCCTTTGAAGTCACCAGAGGCCCTGGGGTAATAAATGTCCCAACCCTGTTGGTTATGACTTGCTGCCAGATTTGACTTGAACCACTGCTGCTCTGGCTGTGTATTTGAGGAAAGGGGCTAAATGCAGCTGGGGGCCAATGGGGAGATAGCAGCCCATTCTAGCTCTGGTCTTTGAAGGTTCCCCCAGCCACTAGGGAGAAAGAGAGAGAGAAGAGAGGGAGAAATAGAGAGAGGAGGTTGCTCCACAAAGCTGTGTAGCTTACTAATCACGGTGCTGACAAGAGTCTGTGCTGGCTCAGGGCTGCCAACTGGGCTGGAGGGACCCACTCTGCAGCCATTGAGCAGGCTCGCTTTCTTTTCCTGGGGTGCTGGTGTTGTGGGTCTTTCTCACATCTTTCCAGGCTACCAGAAGATGAGGTAGGAGAAAGATCACATTGGAAGATTTTAGGAATGTCATGGAAAGGCTGAGATTCCAGGGAGTGGACATCCATCTCTGCTTCTTCTGGTCAGAAGAGGTCCTTGATGGCCTCAGTTTCCTAGTTTTTTCAAGAGAAGCAAAGGCTAGCACTTCTTTTCCAGGGCTCAGGAATGCACAGCAGGGGCTCTGTAGGGGGGAATCTGACCTTCAGCACCAGCCAAGGACACATGGTTATAAAACTCAAGTTTGTTTCCTGGCTCTCTAGAGGTTCCCAGATACACAGCACTTTCTATTTCACTCAACTCTTGAAAAGAACTACTTCTTTCCTTCCCTTCCCTCTCTTTCCTTCTCTGGCATCCTTCCTCTCATTCTTTGCACTTGAACTTAGGGCCTGTCCCTGAGCTTTTTCTCTCAAGGCTAGCTCTCTACCATTTTCAGACACAGTTCCATTTCTGGCTTTCTGGCTAGGATTACAGGTCTGAGCCACTAATGCCATCTTTGTTCCTGCCCTCACTCATTCCTTCCTTCTCCTCTTTCCTGCTATCCCTCTTTCTTTTTTCTTTCTTTTTCTTTCATTTTGTGCTGGTCCTACAGCCTGAACTCAGGGTCTGGGCACTGTTCCTTAGCTTTTTAGTTCAAGGCTAGAATTCTACCACTTGAGCCACAGCTCCACTTCCAGATTTTGGTAGCTAATTGGAGATAGGAGTCTCACAGTCTTTCCTGCCCAGGCTGGCTTTGAACCACAATCCTCAGATCTTAGTCTCCTGACTAGCTAGGATTACAGGTGAACCACCAACACCTGGCCAATTAATTGTTGTTTCAAGGATTTTAATGGCAGACAGAGTAGTTAGTGCTGTACTGAAACACAAGCCAGGCACTGTGAAAAGGGCATACATGTCTCAACTGGCTAGGATCAAACATTATTAAAACCAATTCACACTGGGGAAACTTAAAGCTCACTTTAACATATTTACCTAGACGATTCAGGAATCTATGTCTGATGCCAATGGTTCAAATCTATAATCCTAGCTACAGAGGAAGCTGAGATCTGAAGACTGTGGTTCAAAGCCAGCCTGCACAGAAAGGTCTGTGATACTCTTATCACAAATGAAGAAATAAAGAGCAAGAAGTGGAGCTGTGGCACAAGTGGTATAGTTTGCCAACCTTGAGAATAAAAGCTCAGGCTCAGCTCCCAGACTCAAAGTTCAAGCCTTAGGTGTGGTATATGTGCACATACATGGACTCACATAAACACACACACACACAAATGACTCTAGCCCGTTTGTCTCTTGGGTCACATACGTTGCTCCAAAGAAAGGTTCTGGGGCAATGGCAGATACTTGTCTAAGGCATTGATTCACCAGAAATTTTCCTCCCCTGTCATATGGAAATGAGGATACCTGACTTGTTGGAAGCATTAGATGAGCTAACAACAATGGGTGTACGTGTGAGTATGTGTGTGTGCCAGTCCTAAAGCTATCCCTGAGCTTTTTTGCTCAAGGCTGGCACTCTACCACTTGTGCCACTGGCCCACTTCCAGCATTTTTTGATGTTTAATTGGAGATAAAAGTGTCATGGACTTCCCTACCCAGGGCTGGCACTGAACCACCATCATCAGATTGCTAGCCTCCTGAGTAGCTAGGATTATAGATGTGAGCCAGCTTCTGGCTGTAATAATGTTTTAATGAAGGGGAGCTGGTGAGATTCCTCAGTACCTATTCCATACTGACCTCCTCTGAGATTCCCTAAAGTGCAATCATAGCAGGGCTCTGTCTTCAAGGAGCCAGCATGAGTCAAAACCAGCCAAGTAATACTGTGATGACAAACATCCTGACCTTATTTCTACTCACAATATGAGTTCAAGGTGAGTCAGTAGGAGCTTCTGTTCTTCCTGTAGAGGACAAAGGTCACCAAGCAGTCTCTGCTCTGACACACTTCCAAGATCACTGGCAAAGAGAAATGAACTCAGACTTCATACTGACACATAGATTCTACAGCTAATATGTGGCAATCACATGATTGTGCCTAACCTTGAAAAGAACAGAAAATATAAATCTACCATGTTCCAAGAAACAACAGCTGTGTGTCCCATGGTCTGGGAAAGCAGGCATGTATGTCAACTACTTATAAGTGTTGTGGGCCCATGGATGAGAAGTTGCTTTGTCATTTTTTAAAATTTCTGAGCTGGTGGTAGAGAGTACAACTTGAACTGAGGGCCTAGGCACTGTCCCTTAGTTATGCTTTACCACTTGAGCCACAGCTCCACTTCTGGCATTTTTGATGGTTAATTGGACGTAACAGTCTCACAGACCTACCTGCTCAGACAATCTTAGAACCATACTCTTCAGCTCTTAGCCTCCCGAGTAGCTAGGAATACAGGAATGAGCCAGCAGGGCCCAGCTGTCACCTTATCATTTTTAAAAAGTCTCTTGTCTACATATCTCTAGGAGCTCCTTTCACTATGTATATTTCATATAAATATAAAGAGGCACATAGGCACCTTATCGTATATGCAGATAAGAATCGCATGACATCTAGTCTCGTGTTCAGTGCAATGTTCAATACTCACATTACTTCAACAGACACATTTGGCATTTGTCCAAAATGACAAATCCCAGACAGGTGCTGGTGACTCACAGCTGGAATCCAATCATGAGGTTGAGATGAGAGGATTGCAGTTCAAAGCCAGCCTGTATAGGCAAGTCTGATGCTCTTATCTCAATTAACAAGGAAAAAAAAATCAAGGGGGCTGGGAAGGTGGCTCAGTGGTAGAGCGCTTGCCTTGCAAGCCTGAGGCCCTGGGTTCGATTCCTCAGCACCATATAAGCAAAAAGAAAAAAAAAAGCCGGAAGTGGCACTGTGGCTCAAGTGGTAGAGCGCTAGCCTTGAACTGAAGAGCTGAGGGACAGCGCCCAGACCCAGAGTTCAGGCCCCACAACCAGACCCCCCCCCCAAAAAAAATCAAAAACCAAAAGCCAGAAGTAGAAATGTGGATCACAATGTAGAGAATCAACTGTGAGCAAAAAAAAGCCAATCAAAAATATGGGCTGGGGTTGGAGATTTAGCTCAGGGAAGAGCACTTGCCTGTCAAGTACAAGGCCCTGAGTTCCATCCTCAAATGTGAAAATATAAACAAAAACAAAAAACAACTACTACATTGAAACCTATTCATGCCTAGAGGCAAACTTTAAAGGAAATCACTACCCCCTCTTTAAAAAACTATCTGGGCTGGGCCCAGTGGCTTATGCCTATAATCCTAACTACTCACGAGGCTGAGATCTGAGGATCATGGTTCAAAGACAGCCAGGGCAGGAAAGTACAGGAGACTCTTATCTCCAATAAACCACTAGAAAACCAGAAGTGACACTGTGGCTCAAGGAGTAGAGCATTTGTCTTGAGCTGAAGAGCATAGGGATAGCTCCCAATCCCAGAGTTCAAGCCCCAGGACCAACAAAACAAAATAAAATATATGATCTGGGTGCTGGTGGCTCACATCTGTAATCCTTGCTACTACTCAGGATGCTGAGATCTGAGGTTCACAGTTCAAAGCCAGCTTGGACAGCATACCATGGGACTCTTATCTTTAATAAATTAGTCAGAAAAAGCCAAAAATGGTGCTCTGGCTCAAGTGGTAGCCTTGAGAAAAAGAATCTCAGGGACAGTACCCAGGCCCTGAGTTCAAGCCCCAGGACCAAAACAAAAAAAGAATATGAGGTCCTGAGATCAACACGCCTGCATGCCTGTGTACATGCATGCACACGTGTACATGTGCATGTACATGCACACACATAAACAAACATAAACACACACACACATACACAACATATTCCCAGCCCAGCCTTAACAACTGAATCCAAGTCTCTGGGGCTGGCTCTTAGCAGTCTGCATTTGAGTCTAGCTAAGGTACATTTGTCATCCTAGCTAGAGGCTGAGATATGAGAACCAGGGTTCAAACCAGCCTAGGCAGCAAAGTTCATGAGACTCTTATTTCCAATGAACCACCCAAAAAGCTGCAATTGGAGCTGTAGCTCAAGTGGTAGAGCCTTGAGCAAAAAAGCTCAGGAATAGTACCCAGGCCATGATTTCAAGCCCTAGGGCTGCCACGAAAAAGTATAGAAAGACTTACCAGCTAGTAAGCAAGACAGCACACACTGTATTCACTCCTGCACCAGGCTCTGCTGGGCTCAAATAGGTGGGTAAGAAAATATGTTGGTTTGTGCCAGTGCTAGAGCTTGAATTCTGGGTCTGTGCGCTGTCTCTTGTCCTTTTCTCTCTAGGCTGGTGCTCTACCACTTGAGCCACAGCTCCACTTCCAAAGAAAAGAAAGTTACATGAAAGGAAACAAAAAAGAACAGGCCAAAAGGCTGTACATACCCCATTATGAGACAGCTTTGGGCACAATTCCAGGGTGGCCAGCAGTCATGTAGCTGGTGATGGGTTTCTCAAAGAAGTTCAAGTGCCAGAACCTTAGTTTCCTTATGGGTTCTTGGTGATCAGTGTCCTACCTAAGCCTAGAACTGCCAGCCTAGCAATAATTTTTTTTTTCCGGTCATGGGGCTTGAACTCTAGGTCTGGGCACTGTCTCTGAGCTCTTCAGCTCAAGGCTTAATGCTCTACCACTTGAGCCACAGCTCCCACTTCCGGATTTTTCTGTTTATGTGGTGCTGAGGAATCGAACCCAGGGCATCATGAATGCAAGACAAACCCTCTACCACTGAGCCATCTTCCCAGCCCAAACTGCCAGCCTAGAACAGCCAGCCACACTATAGTTCTCTCAAAGTTCCCAAGAGACTAACTGTTTTATTTTTTATGCTGGTCCTAGGGCTGGAACTCAGGGCCTTGATGCTGTCCCTATGGTTTTGTGCTCAAGAAGAGGAGAAGAGAAGAATTTCACAGATTTTCCTACCCAGGCTGGCTTTCAATCATGAGCTCAGCTCTTAGCCTCCTGAGTAGCTAGGATTACAGGCATGAGCCACTGATGCCAGCTAAATAATTCTATTCCTTTATTAACTAGCACTCTAGTAATCCACAAGCCCATGACTGAAACAGTAACTGGGGCCAGGGCCCACTGAGGGACCCAGGAAACTAGGCTCTCACCCAGAATTCATCACCCTGGAGTGGGGGTGAGCTTCCTGAGGGGCTCCTGGACCTCTCCTGCTGACAGTTCCACTCCTCCAGGATATGGCCAGACCTGCTAGTCAGCCCTAGCTGAGGAGAGCTTAACCCTGCCTGCAGACCCTAGGCTAGGGTTCGCAAACTTGGCTACCAACTCCAATGCTCCAGTTCTTACTTGAAGTCAGGAAAGAAGAGAAGTCTCAAAGAAGGATCTAGGCCAGGTATGGGAGGCTCACCTCATTTTCCCCATTCCATTGCACATGCTACAGAAGCTCCCTCCATTCTCCATTACATTGTGTTGGTTGGAGAAGCAAAAGTCTCAAGCTTTTCTCTTTCTGACTCTGACAGATGTGTAAGATGCAGAAGGTCAGGCATATGCAAAATACAGAAGACACACAACTTGCCCACACAACTCAAACACTGTTAGGGGCAATTAGCTGCTACAGGACACACTGTCAACTGCCAAGTTCACCTCAAGATACTAACTAGAGCATTTGCTAACCTCCAATTGATTAGTACTGTGACAAAGAGCCCTCAGTGCTCAAGATACCAAAAGGGCCAGAGAGCAGCCTGACAGTGAGGAAAAAGGAAAACCATCAACCTCAAAAAGTCAGCCTTTTCCCTTCAGGCCAGCTAACAATCAGTCAAGACTAACCCTGATACACAAATTACCCACTTCCTACAGTATTTTCACAATTAAAAAAAATGTGAGAAAAAAAGAAAAAAAATTACCCACTTCCTATAGTACCAGGAAAATCATATAGGTAAATCTGAAATGTCTCACTCTATGAAGCAATTCAAGCATGCATAGACTTACCAGGAGATGAGAGAGTTGGAGTGATGTGACTGAGTAAGAAAATGCTAGTCAAAACCAGATACCAAGCCAGCTCCCGCCTGTAATCCTAGCTACTTAGGAGGCTGAGATCTGAGGATCGTGGTTCAAAGCCAGCCTGGGGCAGGAAAGACCGTGAGACTCCTATCTCCAGAAAACCAGAAGTGGCACTGTAGCTCAAGTGGTAGAGTGCTCGCTCGCCTTGAGCTGAAGAGCTGGGGGACAGTGCCCAGGCCCAGAGTTCAAGCCCCATGACTGACAAAAAAGAAAAAAAACCAGACACCAGTGGATCACACAACTAATCCTAGCTACTCAGGAGGCTAAAATCTGAGAATCCTGGTTTTAAGCCAGCCCAGGCAGGAAAGTCTGTAAGACTCTTATCTCCAATGAACCACCAAAACGCCGGAAGTGGAGCTGTGGATCAGGTGGTAGAGCACTGGCCATGAGTGAAAAAAAAAAATAAAGAACAGCACCCAGGCCCTGAATTCAAGATCCAGGATCTGAACACACACACACACACACACACACACACACACACACACACACACACACACGCTAATTTAGTCCAGATGCATATCCACATTGGGAGGTGCACAAGTAAGTTTCAAAGAGGCAGAAATAAACATGATCACAGTTTGGGCTGTAAAAAAAAAAAAAAAAAGGAAGGCATGTGACATTCTCCCCTCTGGAAACTGCACTCTGGGAATTGTGGGATCCCTCTACCAGGACATCTCTATACTCAAACGTGGCAAGTTCCTCAAGAACCAGAAACTCACCTTTCACCCCATCCAAGGGACCTGAAACTCCAAGATCTTTTGCACTCACTCCCCAAGGAATCCACAGGACCTGAGAAAGAAATAAGGTGGGGAAAGCGGAATAGGGAAAGGGGAGTGGGGAGGCAAATGGTAAGATGGCTGACCAGAGCAGAAGCACCAGGATCAGCAGGGGGGGTGAGGGAGGGGAGCAGAGAGGATGAGAGGATGCCTTCCTACAGAAAGCATCACACCCTGGGATACAGGCATATACAGACAGGGTACTCCCCAGAAAGAGAACGCTGGCCGAGATCAGGAGACAGGAGAGGGCAACCGAAAGGAGGACTGGAAGTAAGAGTCCCAGACGGGGGCACCAAGGACCCTGGGTTCTAATTCTGAATCTCCTCTGGACAAATCCCTATCCTCGGAGCCTCAATTTACCCCACGGGGCGCTGGGGGAGGGGGGGGATGGGGAAAAGCACAGACTTTTCCCGACAAAAGGAAGTGGGGAAAAAGAGCCGCACGCCAGCGTTTGGGGGAGAAGGGGAACAGCAATTCCTGGCCCCACCGCACCGATCGGCTGAGACCAGCACCCCGCGGATGCCATCGGGCTGCGGGAAGACCAGGGCCACTAAGTCCCATACCTACCGCCTGCAGAGGCCCCTGTCTCCCGCCTCTTCTCCGCTGGCCGCGAGCCCTGCACCGCACCTGGGCCTCGTCCACGTGGCGGCAGCGACCACAACCCGATAAACACGAGCAGCCACGGCGCCCTCCGCGCTCCAACTCCGCAGCACTCCCGCCACTGGCTGGCTGGCGACCCGGACCATACCACTAGGTCACCGCTGCAGGGTAAGTCGCCCGTGTGGGGCACTGTGGAGCCACCAGATCCACGATTCCCTAGTCTACACTTGCTAGTAAATGCCTGTAGCTGTCGGGCCGCGACTTCTTGTGCAGTATTGCAGTCTATCCGGGGGCGACCTGGGGCGGGGAGGGTCCAACATCGACATCTGATATCCCCCCCCTCCGGAGCTGCCATGGTGCGTCCCGCTCCTTGGTGGCTCCCCCACCCCTACCCCCAGGACTGTGAGGTAGAGGCCGAGTTGGCTTGTTGGGAGCTAATTGGTGCCCGCGGGAGGCTAGTGATCGTGGTGCATTTGGGCGCAGTTTCAGTGCGCTCCAGGATCCAATCCCGGCCTCCCCTGCTGCTGCTGTGGTCGGGGGAGTAGAGCCATTGCCCAGTCCCTCGGGGCCTGGGACTCCCCACTGGTCTTGGCCCGGCCTGAGGACACCAAGACCTGCTTTGTCTCCGGGATCTCAGTGTCTATTCAGGCCCTCAGCCACACCCACTACCTTTCCTGGGGCAGTCTGTAGCTCCAACCTGATCTGAGCTTTCTTCTGCCCTAGAGTTCCCTCCAGGATAGCTGGCCACTCCCAATCTCTGCCCAGATCTCCCTGTGCATGCAGAGTACCCCCTCTACCTCTAGCCCCAGAGTTAGAAGCTGGATAGGGGTAAACACCAAGTTGCTCTCTCTCCCAAGAACAAGATGACCCCACTAATAAATCTCTTTACAACAATCCTTCTCCTTTATGTCTCCCCCATGATGTCCTAGGATGGCCCCGATGGATTCTTTCGGTGTCCTTGGCCCTGAAATGGGATTCACGCTGTGATCTCTGTGTATTTCTGCCCATGGGCCCTGGGGTTTCTTCCTGAATAAGACACCAGATGTTTGGTACATGCCCATACATAAGCAAGAGTGTAGTCAGTGCCACTGCCATGCCTACCAAAGTGGTGGCGAGGTGACCCAAGCCTGTCTGTAGGCCCCTTACTCATGCAGGTCCAGTACCACGTATATCCTCTGGACACTTAACACATGCTAAGCCCTGCCCCAAACCTCCAATTTGGGGCTTGTCTCCATTCAGCACTATTTGGCAACCGATCAGCCAGCACCCACGTGTGCCAGAACCTGTGCCAGGCTCCAGGAGTGGAGGGAGTTGAAACCATTGGGGGCTGAAACATTAAACAAATATGCAGTCACCCAAGATGAGGAAATGTGTGCATCACTGTGATGAGGGATCTGTAGAAAGACTGTCTGCACCACAGAGAATCTGGCCCCTTGCTCCAGTCATCCCTTAACTGCTTCCTCCCCAATGTCCTCATCTCTGCCACACTCCACACATTCCCTCTTGATTCTCTGCTTCTCCAGCTCAACCACTGATCCTGGTAACTTATCTCCACCAGGCCTACACCTGTATTCTGATGACTCTTGCCTCCCAAGCCTCCCATTTTTTCTAGCTCCAGGCTGAGCAGTAAGGGGTCTGTTCTTCTGACCAACCACAGCTTGAGTCTTAACATCTGTAACAAAACTTTGAAGGCTTCGGTTATCTTGCCTCCAGTTCACATTCCTGTCTGGGGATGACACACAAGAGTTCATCAAACTGGGCAGTAGTGGCTTATGCCTGTAATCCTAGCTACTCAGATGGCTGAGATCTGAGGGTCAATCTCTGTTGGAAGCCAGCCTGGCTGTCAAGTCCATGAGACTCAGAAAAAGCCAGAAGCAGTGCTGTGGCTCAAGTGGTGGAGCACTAACCTTAAGCACAAAGAGACTCACGAACAGCATCCAGACCCTGAGTTCAAGTCCCAGGACTGCCAAAAAAAAAAAGAGTAATCATGGGCTGAGAAGGTGGCTCAGTGGTAGAGCGCTTGCCTTGCATGCTTGAGGCCCTGGGTTCAATTCCTCAGCACCACATAAGCAGGAAAAAAAAAGCTGGAAGTGGTGCTGTGGCTCAAGTGGTAGAATGCTAGCCTTGAGCTGAAGAGCTGAGGGACGGCGCCCAGGCCCACGACCCGACCCCCCCAAAAAAAGTAATCAAACCTTTTCTGTCTTTGCAGCCCTTCCTTCCTAGCCTAGGGCTGGCTTTGTGTGCTCTGTTCTGCCGTAGTACTGTTGACCAGGCAGATCTTTGCACCCAGAAAACTTGCTCTTACTCTCCTGCACTGACTACCTCATTCATTCTCCATTCAAAGTTGAACTTCTGTGCTCAAGGGTGATGTTCAACTGTTGAGTTTACCTCTCTACTTCTGGCTTTTTGGTAGATACCTGGAGATAAGTGTCTCAGAGACTTCTGCCTAGTCTAGCTTCAAGCTTCCATCCTCAGTTATCAGCCCTCTGAGTAGCTAGTATTATAACTGTGAGCCACAGGTACCCGGCAAATTTATTTTTTGATAACTTATGTATGTGGAAACATAAATTATAGTTTTTCATATCTGGTTTATTTCATTTACAGTATTTGAAAGATTCATTCATGTTGTAGCATGGGTTAGAATGTCATTCCTTTTTCAGATTAAATAATATTCCTTTGGATGGAGATACCATATTTTGTTTATCCATCAAGTGACACTTGGGTTGTTTCTACCTTTCCACTACTGTGAATAATGCTATAACATTATCTGTCTTTCACATTGAGCACAGAGCAGCCAGAGGCATCCTTTTATAAGAACTGTGGAGACTCACATGTGGCTTTCCTTCACATTAACTATCCATCAGAATCCTTTCAGCCTGTGAAGCCCATATGATATGACCAATTTACACCTTTGGCTTTTCTCCTAGTGATGCTGATCTTGTGGTTTTCCTAAATAAATACCTAACAACTTGACAAATCAGGCAGGGCCTTTGACAATTTTCTCTACTCTTCTCTGGAAACTTCTTGCACAAAACCTTTGTGTGGTCCTGGATGCTTCATGGCTTCTGCCTGAAACCCTAGTTACTCAGGAAGCTGAGATCTGAGGATCCCTGTTCAAAGCCAGCCTGGGCAGACAAAGCTGACAGACTCCTATCCACAACAAACTAGCAAACACTGGAAGAGGAGATTTGGTTCAAGTGGTAGAGGATCTGCCTTTCAGGAAAAAAAAATCAAGCAAAGTTAGAAGACCCCGAGTTCAAGCCCCATTACTGGTACACACAAGCAAAAGTAAAAATAAACCTTTGTGTGGTCTCTCCATCCTTACAAGAACTAGAAGTTCTGCCTCAGCAAGCCTTTCCCTGGCCAGCTACCTAAAATATTCACTTCCTCTCCAATTCCTGGATTTCTCCTCAGAGCAGGTCTGTTTGGACCTCCCTCTGGGTGGTATGAGCTCCAAGCTCACACTCGATTCTATAGCATCCTTATTTCTAGCAGAACTACCTTACCTTTATTGAGAATCAGAAAACTAGAGCTCCTTCTGGGCAGAGGAGTTTGCAGCCCAAGTAGAGCTTAGACCTGGAAATTTTAGCTCATATACTTCCCAACCATGGGAAGGTAAACTGAGGATCTTTCCAGGCTAGGCACATTGTAATTATTCAGTAATTACTGCTTAAGCAAAGGAAAGCAATCAAGGACAAGGAAGGAAACTATTGGGAGTTTCCTCTTCTAGCTCCCTGGAGGATTCTGAAGGAAATTGGATTTGAAGTATGCTTCGTTTTGTTTTTCTCTTCCCAGAGTCAATCGTTGATCAAAACTGTATACCAGCCGAGTCTGTCCACAATAGGGAATCTGCCCTACTGACACAGCTTTAATCTCAGCCCTCTTTCATCACTTTTGCAATCTAGGATGCACCAAGCAAGGGTAGGGGTTTCTAGGACTTTATCCTCTTCCCAGAAACAAGACTACTTTCAGGGTGAAATTGAGCTGACCACTGACTGAAACTGAAACTGAACCAGAACTGATCCTTTCAGACTGAGCCTTCCTATCAGGGATAATATATAAGAAAGAGTTGCCTGGCTGTGGTGGCTCACACATATAATCCTAGCTGAAGTCTGAGGACTGGGGCTTTAAGTCAGTGCCTGGGCCCTGTCCTTGAGCTCAAGGCTAGTACTCTACCACTTGGGCCACAGCATCATTTCCAGCTTTTTCTGTTTAGTAGTTTAGTAGTTTATTAGAGATAAGAGTCTCATGGACTTTTCTGCCTGGCTGGCTGTGAACCACAATCCTCAGATCTCAGCCTTCTGAGTAGCTAGGATTATAGGCATGTGCCACCAGTGATAGACTGGGCCTCATCTTTCTAATGTCACCTACCCTCATTCTCTTTCTTACTCAGAACCACCCATACACCCCCTTCCTCCTAGTCCTGAGTTCAAGCTCTGAGACTTTCACCCTAGCTATTGCCTCTGCCTGATAATTTTACCATATTTCCCCCAAGGCTGGTTCCCTCATATCCTACAGGTCTTGGCTCTTCGACACCTCTTTACAGAGACCCTTTGTATAGGTGGCGTTTGAAAAGGTTTGTGAATTGTTGCTTAGCTTTTTAAAAATCTCAATGCTGGTATTCTATCACTTGAGCCACAATTCCTACTTATGACTTCTTGCTAATAAATGGGCAATAAGAATTTCACAGATACTTTTGCACAGGCTGACTTTGAACTATGATCCTCAGATCTTAGCATTCTGAGTAGTTAGGATTCCAGGTGTCAGCCCCCAGCAATTGACTCACAAGGACCATTTTAAGCCCTCTCACCTGTACTGTTTATCTTGATATGGTTGTTTCATATATTTGTTTATTTACTTGTCACGAGGCTTCCCCAAATAGATGATCAGTTGTGCCTTGGGTAGGTGCCTTGTTTGCTCCTAGCCTACATTGTGGACAATTCAAGCCTTGCATTGTATCTGATGAATGATGAATCATTCCTCCTAATATCCCCATGCTACTTCCTTTATTTATTATTATTTTTCAAGGTCGTTGGCCTTGAACTCACCATCCCTGAAGTTTTTCCTCAAGGCTAGCACTCAACAACTTGAGCCACAGCTCCACTTCCAGCTTTCTTGGTGGTTAACTGGAGATAAGAGTCTCATAGA
This sequence comes from Dipodomys spectabilis, assembly GCF_019054845.1. NCBI lineage: Eukaryota > Metazoa > Chordata > Mammalia > Rodentia > Heteromyidae > Dipodomys > Dipodomys spectabilis. The sequence continues at coordinate 2,438,392 of NW_024870904.1, read as the reverse complement.
CACCCAGCACTGGTGGCTCACACTTGCAACCCTAGTTACTCAGGAGGCTAAGATCTGAGGATCGTGGTTCCAAGGCAGCCCAGGCAGGAAAATTCATGAGACTCTTATCTCTGATTATTCACAAAAGATCCAGAAGTGGCTCTGTAGTTCCAGTGGTAGCATGCTATCCTAAAGCTTGGGACAGTGCCTATGTCCGAAATTTAAGGCCAAGGCTGACAAAAAAAAGGAGGAGGAGGAGGATGAGGAGGAGGAGGAGGAGGAGGAGGAGGAGGATGAGGAGGAGGAGGAGGAGGAGGAAGAGGAGGAGGTGGCAGCTGCTCACAGCATTCCTGTCCACACTAGCTTCCTATTGTGATCCTCAGATCTCAGTCTCCTGAGTAGCTAGGATAATAAACATGAGCCACCAATGTCCAGGTCCCATTTTATGTTTTTATTTTAATAAACTGCTTATTTACAGACTATGTCTTTAGTTTTCCATCTTATTTTCAGTAACTGGAAAGGTCAACTAGAGGCCTGTAACAGGTACAGCCCTTCAAACTTCCTGGTAGGGATATGAGAACCTTTCCTACAAGGTGTCCTTACCTTGGCTTTTTTAGGGACTTTCAATGCTATGCCATTCATCATGGAACCCAAGCTGAGGAAGCCGAAGTCTTGAGCCAAGGTTGTAAAAGAAGAATAGATCCACAGTCTAGAGATGCTGGTTTATTGATTGATTGATAATTGATTGATTGTGTGTGTGTGTGTGTGTGTGTGTGTTGGTACTGGGGCTTGCTCTCTTGCATCGCTTTTCTGATCAAATATGGTATTCAACGACTTTAGCCACAGTTCCATGTCTGGCTTTTTTGCTAAGTGGTTGATTGGATATGAGTCTCATAGGCTATTTTGTTCAGACTGACTTCAAACCACAATCCTCAATCTCAGTCTCTTGAGTTGCTTGAAAAGTAGGCAGGAACTACCAGTGCCTGGCTTGTTTTTTAATATTCTTAATAACCTCCTGATTCACGGACTGGGTCTCTAGTTTCCCATCTCATCATCAGAAATCTTTAGCCATAGTTTCCCATCTCATCATCAGAAATCTTTAGCCATCATTTCTTTATCTGCCATATAATGATGATTATAATGGTGTGATTTCCAGGATGGCAACAGAGAGATCTGCTTAGCCAAAACCAAAGCCTGAAAATCATAAGTATGATCTTCTGGCAAAGATCCAGGTGGAAGGAGGAGGAATTGGAATGCAAGGGTTTAAGAACAATGTCTGTGAACTCTGGAGGAAATGAAGGCTCAGAAGAGGGATGTGACTTCTCACAGTCCCTCTGGTGGCAAGAGGAGCCTACGTGCCCTGCACCCCAGGACATAGCATGCCTGTTAGGTATTCATCTAACTCCTTGGAGGCCTCCAACAGGGAAGTGGCATTTATCAGAAGCTGTAAGATTACTTGCACTCTGGCAGATGTCAGAGGTAGCAGGCTCAGATACCATATTGTCTATCCCAGGCTTATTGCCTTATGTTTGGCCTAGTTGTCATAATAGCATTGCAATAGATTCCTGGGATCAGAGACTGAATTACTCAGTCAAAATTGGAGGGGGTGACAGTCAACACCAATGATAGCAAGGGAGTGAAGAGCCAGGGCAGGAAGCTAGGGAGGATGGTGGACCTGTAAAAAGGACAAGAAGAGAGATGGAGTCAGGTGCTTGTGGCTCATGCCTGTAATTCTAGCTACTAAGGAGGCTGAGATCAGAGGATCATGGTTTGAAGTCAGCCTAGGAAGAAAAATCCAAGACGTTCTTACATCCAGTTACCCATCAAAAAGATGGAAATGGAGCTGTGGCTCAAGTGGCAAAGTGCTAGCCTTGAGTGAAAAATTCAAGTGAGGTAGATGCTGGTGGCTCACTCCTGTAATCCTAGCTTCTCAGGAGGCTGAAATCTGAAGATCATGGTTCAAATCCAACCCAAGGAGGAAAGTTTGTGGGACTAATTTTTTGTGGTGTTAGGTGAGGAGAGGTGGGTGTTGGTGGAGAGTCAGTCTTGAGGCTTGAACTCAGTGCCTGGGAGCTTTTCTTGAGCTCTTTTGCTCAAGGTTAGCATTCCACCACTTTGAGCCACAGCAACACTTCTGGTTTTCTGGTGGTTAATTGTAGATAAGAGTCTCATGGAATTTCCTGTCTAGACAAGCTTTGAACCATGAACTTAATATCTCAGGCCCCTGAGTAGCTAGGATTTATAGGCATGAGCTATGAGACTCTTATTTCAACTACCAAAAAGCTGGAAGTACAGATATGACTCAAATGGTAGAGTGCTAGCCTTAAGCATAAAATGCTCAAGGCCAGTGCCCATGTTCTGAGTTCAAGCCCCAGGACAAAAGTACACACACACACACACACACACACACACACACAGAGATAGATCCACTAATCACTAGAGCAATGAAGTCCATTAAGAGAACATTCATTCTCCTGTTTAGCACCCTAGGACCTTGCAGAACCATCTAGAACTGAGTACAGAGTTCCTTCTGCCTCCTCCCCTTCTGCCTTTCTCCCTTGGATTTGGTTGCTGGCTCTTACAGTTTCTGAAGCTCCATTCCCAGGCCTTTAGGAGACCCTTCTGTCAGTTCTGTCAGAAAGGGTTCCCAGGTAGCCACCTCCTCTACACCCCCCATTTGAGTGTGTGTACTCATGCTGGGACTGGAATTCTGGACCTACACACTGTCCCTGAGCTTTTGTACTCAAGGTTAGCACTCTATTACTTGAGTCACAGCTCTGCTTTGACCTTTTTGATAATTGGAGATAAGAGTCTCTAGGACTTTCTTTCCCTGGCTGGCTGCGTACTATGACCATTGGGTCACTCTCAGTCTCCTTTTTTTTTTTTTTTTTTTTGGTCCGGTCGTGGGGCCTGCACTCTGGGCCTGGGCGCTGTCCCTCAGCTCTTCAGCTCAAGGCTAGCGCTCTACCACTTGAGCCACAGCGCCACTTCCGGCTTTTTTCTTTTTGCTTATGTGGTGCTGAGGAATTGAACCCATGGCCTCAGGCATGCAAGGCAAGCGCTCTACCACTGAGCTACCTTCCCAGCCCCGTCTCTCAGTCTCCTGAGTAGTTAAATATACAGGTAATACTTGCACCCAGCATAAATACCTTTCTATCTATCTATCTATCTATCTATCTATCTATCTATCTATCTATCTATCTATCTATCTATCTAATCTACCTACCTACCTATCTATTGCTGGTACTAAGGCCTGAACTCAGAAGGGGGGGGAGGGGGAACTATTCCTTAGCTTTTTTGATAAAGGCTGGCACTCTAACTCTTGAGCCACACCTCTACTTTCAGCTTATTGGTGATTACTTGGAGATGAGTTTCACACTATCCAGGTGTCAGTTAATCCTAGATACTCAGGAGGCTGAGATCTGAGATCTGAGATTCTCAGTTCAAAGCCAGTCTGGGCAGAAAAGTCTTTGAGTTTTCTTTTCTTTTTCTTTTTCTTTTTTTTTTTGCCTGTCACAGGGCCTGAACTCTGGGTCTGGGTGTTGTCCCTCTTCAGCTCAAGGCTAGCGCTCTACCACTGGAGCCACAGCACCACTTCCAGCTTTTTGTTTATGTGGTGCTGAGGAATCGAACCCAGGGCCTCATGCTTGCGAGGCATGCACTCTACCACTGAGCCACCTTCCCAGCCCCAAGTCTTTGAGTTTTCTATCTCCAATTAATCCCGAAAAACCTAGAAGTGGTGCTGTGTCTCAGAGAGCTAGCCTTGAGCAAAAGAGATCATGACTAGCACCCAGACCCTGAGTTCAACCCACAAGACTACCAAAAACAGAGTTTACAGATATTTTGCTCAGGCTTACTTTGAAGCCTGATCCTCATATCTCAGCCTCCTGAGCAGCTATGATTATACATAGGGCCCCTCTTATAGAGATTCTACCTCATATCACCTTGTCCTTGAGCAATCCTGTATGCAGGCCCCTACACTTCATCTCATAATGGCTTTCAGCAGTTAAGTATGTGAGCCCCTGGGCATCACACTGTGGCCCATCACCCCTGGAAGACTTGTACATGAACACTGGACTGATTGGACCCCAGAGGTGTTTGTCAGAATGGACATCCAGTCAGAAGTGTTAAATGTTTCATGGAGAGCTGGTATAGGCTGCATGGAATCTCTGATTGGGTGGAGACTGATATGGCGCACAGGTTTTCCAATGATCTTAAGAGTCACCACAATGCTGCACAATGCACTCCAGGTGGTGTCTTCCCTTGCAACCGCTTTGGTCTAGTGGGAGATCTCCTCATCTAGTTCTTCAATAAATACTGGCCATTTTACTTTCCCTCTGTGTCCATGGATTTTTTTTTTCTTTAAAACCATAGAAAAAAAGGAACCTGACTCAAATATTGCAGTTTTTCACTTTCTTTTCCATAAAATTCCTGTTTGTTTCAAGTACCACTGGAGAAAGCAAACAAGTCATTCCCTGTCATCATCAAAATGCCATTCTAAGCCTGATGTTCCTGGCTCATACCTATAATCCTGACTACTCAGAAGGCTGAGATCTGAGGATTGTGGTTCAAAACTAGCCAGGGCAAGAAAATCTATGAGACTCTTATCTCCAATTAACCAGGAGAAAAGACAAAGTGGAGCTGTGGCTCAAGTAGTGGAGCACTAGCCTTGAGCACAAAAGCTAAGGAACAGCATCCAAACCCTGAGTTCAAGCCCCAAGACTGGCATGCACGTGCGTGCACGCATGTGTACACACTCACACACACACAGAGGAAAGAGGAGAAGTAAAGCACAGAACATCCAGGCATGGGCTGGGAAGGTGGCTCAGTGGTAGAGCGCTTGATCCTCAGCACCATATAAGCAAAAAGAAAAAAGCCGGAAGTGGTGCTGTGGCTCAAGTGATAGAGCACTAGCCTTGAGCTGAAGAGCTGAGGGACAGTGCCCAGGCCCAGAGTTCAAGCCCCACACCATACCCCTACCCCAAAAGAACATCCAAGCACATGTCAGGGCCCAATCAAGCCAGGCACATCACCTGTCTCCTCTGGAATGCTTGGGAAATTCATTTCTAGCCTCCAACTCAGAGTGACTCTTCTACTGCAATCCAGATGCTGGACAGTGTCTGCCTGAGTCAGGATGAGCTCTTTCTTTCCTCTTCCAAAGATGCTGATGTTCATTAAAGCTGGTGGGCACTTGTTGAAATGCCTTAGCTTGGGGTGATTTCTATTCCAAAAGTTCACTGGGTTTGGGTTGCCGCTGATGTCCAGGAACTGCCACTCGTGATTTTGAGCAGGTGACTTTGAGAGACAGCTGGGCCTGCTTTGTCACTGAGTTGTAGCCTGCTGTTTGCTTCTCATGACTATAGGTCAGCCCATGGGGAGGAAGAGCAGCTGTAGGCCTACTGGCCATTCCATAATCCAAGATACTACCTGGACCTCTGAGGCTGGCCATCCACAGAGCTACAGGCACTCTTGTCTGGTCGTGGTAGGTATGTTTCTTCTTCCTTTTCTTTTCTCTTTCCTTCCTTCCTTCCTTCCTTCTTTCTTTCCTTCCTTCCCTCCTTCCATTTCTTTTCCTTCCTCTTCCTTTCTTTCTTTCTTTTTTTTTGTTTCTTTCTCTCTTTCTTTCTTTCCTTCTTTCCTTTCTTCTTTCCTTCATTCCTTCCTCTTTCCTTCTTTCTTTTTTTCCAGTCCTGGAGCTTGAAAGCTTGAACTCAGAGTCTGGGCTATCCTTGAATGTTTCTTCCTAGTGCTCCACCACTTGAGCCATAATTCTACTTCCTTCTTTGTTTTTTTGTCAGTCATGGGGCTTGAACTCTGGGCCTGGGCACTATCAGCTCTTCAGCTCAAGACTAGTGCTCTACTACTTGAGCCACAGCACCACTTCTGGCTTCTTCTGCTTATGTGGTGCTGAGGAATGGAACCCAGGGCCTCATGCATATGAGGCAAGCATGGATGATCCACCTTCCCAGCCCTACTTCCCACTTTTTAGTGGATCATTTGAGATAAAAATCTCATGGACTTTGCCACAAAAGCTGGCATCAAATGTTAATCCTTAGATCTCAGCCTCCTGAGTAAGCTAGGATTACAGACATGAGCCACCATCACTGGAATTCAACTAATCCTGGTCTTTCTCTTTACTGGAAGAAGGACTTAGAAAAAATTATTTAATTCCCTTGTCACTAGTAAGAATATTGAAAAGGGATTGTTTTTGTAATGTTGATCTTAGGGCTTGATTCTGTCCTTGACTCTTTATTTTATTTTTATTTTTGTCAACCATAGGGCTTGAACTCAGGATCTGGTCACTGTCTCTGAGCTAGTACTCTACCATTTTCAGCCAGCTCCACTTCAGGGTTTCTGGTAGTTAACTGGAAATAAGACTCTCACTATCCTTCTCTGGTTGGCTTTGAACTACGATCCTCAGATCTCAGAATTCTTAGGTGCTAGGATTACAGGCACGAACTACCAGTGTTTAGCTCCTAGGGGTTTTTTAATTAAAGGTTGGTGCTCCACCATTGAGCTCCACTTCCAAGTCTTTGGTAAGTCCTACAACTGACTAAAAAAAAAGTTCCATGGGCTTTCCTGCTTGGATTAGCTTCAAACCACAATCCTTAACCTCAACCTCCTGAGTGGCTAGGATTACAGGCATGAGACACTGGTACCCAGCTTTTATGTTTCTTAAGTCAAATCATGTCACTTTCTGAACCCCAGTCTTCAAGAGCTCTGTTTCAAAGCTGGGTGCCGGTGGCTCAGGCCTGTAATCCTAGCTACTCAGGAGGCTGAGATCTGAGGATCACGGTTCAAAGCCAGCCTGGGCTGGAAAGTCTGTGAGACTCTTATCTCCATAAACCACTAGAAAACCAGAAGTGGCACTGTGGCTCAAGTGGTAGTGCACTCTCCTTGGGTGAAGAGAGCAGGGACAGCCCCCAAGCCCAGAGTTCAAGTTCCGGGACCGACCAAAACAAAACAAAAAAATCTCTTACGTTCAATTCTTGCTCTGTCCTTCCCTTAGGACAGGGTGGAGATTACAGGAAACAGTAAAAATCTAGGAGTTTCAGAATAAAAGCCAAAGTCCCTACCAAAGCTTACGGGCCTCACCTTGGCTAGAGAGCTTGTTTGAAGCAGGAACCACTGGGCCCTAGCCCCTGACTCAGCAGGCCTGGGCTGGACCCACTACTGTGTATATTTTTTTTCTTTCTCAAGTGTTTGAAGATTATTTATTTTTTGCTGGTCGTGGCGCCTGAACTCTGGGTCTGGGCGCTGTCCCTGAGCTCTTCAGCTCAAGGCAAGTGCTCTAACACTTGAGCCACAGCACAACTTCTCACTTTTCTTTTCTGCTTATGTGGTGCTGAGGAATCAAACCCAGGGCCTGATGTATGCAAGGCAAGCGCTCTACCACTGAGCCACCTTCCCAGCTCTACTAATGTGCATTTCTAGCAAGTTCCTGGATGACCTCACTGCTGCTGGGTGAAGACCACATTTTGTAGCTCACTGCTCTGCACAGGCTGGCCACTGGCTTGTCCTACAGTAAGCATCTCCTCTAGTCCCTTCCACTGGCTATGCTACATCCACACTGGTCTACTGACTCTAAGACACGCTAGAAACCCTCACACTTTGAGGTCATGACCCTGGCTGATTCTTGGGCCTGGATGCCTTGCTTTGATTTCTTCTAAGTCACCTTACCAAATGAGGTTTTTGTAAATTCCTACTTTCTTGCAAATTTCCAACCCTCTTCCCTGGTAATCCCTCATTTCTACTTTTTTTCCATTATTTATTTATATAAATATGTATGTGTGTATCTTCTCTAGATGCCCCCCACATACACACACTGAAGTATAAACATTCCAAAACAAAGTTTTGGCTGGGAACGTGGCTTAGTGGTAGAGTGCTTGCCTAACATGCATGAAGCCCTGGGCTCAATTCCTCAGTTCCCTATAAACAGAAAAAGCCAGAGGTGGTACTGTGGCTCATGTGGTAGAGTGCTAGACTTGAGCAAAAGAAGTTCAGGGACAGTGCCCAGGCCCTGAGTTCAAGCCCCAGGACAGGCAAAAAAAGCTTTTCTTTTTCTCATTGCTATGTCTACAGTGTCTAATAAACACAACAGAAATAACAGAATGAGCCAGGCACTAATATATTCATTATTAAAGTCCCTGAAGGCATCATGCCCAAAAACTTCTCCATTTTTATTTAAAGCATGCACCTACATATACAAGAATTTCACAGCTCAATACTTCAAGTATGATAAACTCAGAAACCCACACTAACACACATTGTAATTGTTAAAAAAAGAGAACCTCCAAAGACACACAAGAGATCCTCAATGAGATTATGACGAATTTTTCATCAGAAAATAAGGAAGCCAACAGACAGCAAGGGCAACAGATTTACAGTGCTAGGCCTGGGATGTAGCTCAGTGGCAAAGCACTTATCTAGCAAGTGCAACGTCCTGGGTTCGATCCCCAGTACCAAAAAAGAAAGGTGGAAGAAAATACAGTTAAAAAAAGAAAGTTGATTTTGGGCTGGGAAGGTGGCTCAGTGGTAGAGTGCTGGCCTTGCATGCATGAGGCCCTGGGTTCAATTCCTCAGCACCACATAAGCAGAAAAAGCCAGAAGTGTCGCTGTGGCTCAAGTGGTAGAGTGCTAGCTTTGAGCTGAAGAGCTGAGGGACAGCGCCCAGGCCCAGAGCTCAGGCCCCATGACTGGCAAAAAAAAAAAAAAAGATTTACAGTGCTAAAAGTAAAAGATTATCAACCAACATTTCTAAAAGCAGAAAAGCTGGGTACCAGTGGCTCATGGCTATAAGCCTAACAATTCAAGAGGCTAAGATCTGAGGATTACAGTTTGAAGCCAGCCTGGGCAGAAAAGTCCCCATGAGACTCTTTTCTCCAAATAACCACTCAAAAACGGGAAGTGGCTTCAGTGGTAGAGCATTAGGCTTGAGTACTCAGAGGGTCAAGGACAGTGTCCAGGCCAACAGTTCAAGCCCCACAACTGACAATAAATAAAAATAAAATAAATAAAAGGAGAAAGTCTTCCCTTCAAAAGTGAGATATGAGCTGAGTACCAGTGGCTGGGGCCTGTCATCCTAGCTACTCATGATGCTGATTAGTCAGAAAATCCATGAGATCTCCAATAACCAGCAAAATGCCAAATGGGAGGTGTGGCTCAACTGATAGAGCAATAGGGAAAAAAATCCAAACAAAGCTGGAAACTGGTGCTAGCTACTCAGAAGGCTGAGATAATAGGATCATGGTTCAGAAAACCAGTCTGGACAGGAAAGTCCACAAGACTTTTGTTAGGTAATTGAGTAGATAAGTTTAATTAGGTAGCTGATAAAAAGAACATCACGTGCTCTTCAGGAAGAGAAGTTTATTTTACTGAACTACCTCCCTCCTCTGGCAAGCTAGAGACCACGTGGCCAAAAGGGGCGGGCTGAAGTCTGACCTGGGTTTAACTTGGTAGGGAACCAGGAGCAGGTGCAGCCAGATGAGGGAAGGTGTGGCCTCACTGGATTCGGGTGTGACTTCAGGGCCTGAGACCCTCCCCTGGTTCCATGGGAAGCATGGGAGGGGCGCCAGGATAGTAGACCTCCAGGTGTGCCAGTTGCCTAGGTAGCACAGGTACTGGGCAGAAACGTAGCCAAGAGGAGGGTAGAGACTGTCTCCCCTTCCCAAGGCAAACCTTACAACTTTTATCCCACTTAACCACCAAAAAAAAGTCAGAATGGAGCTGTGGCTTGAATGGTAGAGCTCTGGCCTTGAGCAAAAAAAAAAAAAACTCAGGGATGACCCATAGGCCCTGAGATCAAGTACCTTGACTAACCCTCAATCCTCCCAAAAAGGAAAAGAGCATAAAGTAAAAAAATTCACTCCTCATCATCCTCCCATACAAAGATTGAAATAAAAGCAATGAAGAGGGTATGCTGGTAAATCTAAATAAGCCTGTGTGGGGGCTGGGAAGGTGGCTCAGTGGTAGAGCGCTTGCCTTGCATGCATGAGGACCTGGGTTCGATTCCTCAGCACCACATTAAGCAAAAAGAAAAGAGCTGGCAGTGGCGCTGTGGCTCAAGTGGTAGAGCGCTAGCCTTGAGCTGAAGAGCTGAGGGACAGCGCCCAGGCCCAGAGTTCAGGCCCCACGACCAGACCCCCCCCCCCAAATAAATAAATAAATAAATAAGCCTTTGTGGTTAAAACCCACAAATTTAAATGATAACTAGTTAAAGATTTTTAAGAGAAGTTCTAGATTTCAAACAGAGTCTCTAGTTTCAAACTAGATACCTCTTGCTAGGCAGGCGATCTAGCACTTGGAGCGCCTACTCTAACCCTTGCCTTTCATCAATTTGTACATAATCAACCTACTGCCTCTGAATTACACAGCAATTGATAAGGATCTGATGGGAAATGATGATGTTTTCTTTTACCCTCATAAATGGTAAGAACTGCTGGTAGCTGCTAGTGGAAGTACATATTGACCAGAACTTTCTCCCACCAAGTGAAGTGGGAAAGAATGGAGATAGGCCCTGTAACCGAGTGAATCCAGTGTAGGGAATCCTGAATAAAAGGAAAAGTACATGTGGATTATGGAAATCCATAGAAGGCAGAGAAAAGCAGCCCATACTTGGCTTTACCTCCTGACTCCCACTCCCCGCCACCTCTGGAATTGAATACTTCTTAGGCATATTTGTCACAATATATCCTTTCTTTGAAGGCCTTCCGTGGCTCAGCTACAGCTTTGAAGTTTCTCTTATTCTCAGGGTTTGTTCTTTTGCTCATTTATTTTGTGATTTGATCTTTCGTTCTCATACTTTTAATTTTAAATCCATTTCCTCCATACCAAAGGTATGGGGTTGGTTTTTTTTGTTTCGTTTTTAAAATAAAATAATTTAGTACCAAACATGAAAAATCGGGGTGTTTTTAAAGCTAGATGCCACTTTGGTAGTCTCTTTGCCCACCCCAGGCATGCCTAGGACTTCATTGTGATCCACCATGGTTTCACAGATTGTTGGAGCAAGTCCCAAGACCTATGCACAAGAAGCCCGAGGTCCTTATGCCTGGAGCACAGGGACAATGTCTCTGAGGAAACAGGTCCTAGGATCCAATGTCCCTGGAGGAGGGAGGCTCTTGGCCTCACAGTTCTTGAAACACTGCCATTATAGTGAATATAGCAGTCCAACTCCAACCCACTTGGAGTCCTTGACAACAGTCCTAGAGGCCTGGGAGCTAGACCTCCAAGGGATCCATGCCTGGCCGTGATTGGTCCATTCTTCCCTGATGTCACTAGGCTCAGCTGTGATTGGTCCATTTCCTCACTGACCTCACATGCCATTGTGACTTCTATAACCCCTGCAGGGGCTTATAAAGTCAGTTAGTTGCTCTACCTTTGCCAGGTACAGTGCTGAGAGCTCTCCTTTGGATGACCTGCTGGAATCAGAGCTAAGTTGATGCTTTCTTTTGCGGGTGGGAGGTGGGTGGGAAAGGAAGGCTTTGTGTTGTGTGGGTTTGGGGATTGCCATTATTCAGTGGTTTAGACTGAGCTAATTTTAGTTAAGATTTGCTACCCACTAAATTGATGCGTTTATTTCAGTTAAGACTTGCTACCTGCCTTATTTTTTGAGATAAGTTTAGTTAAGATTTACTACCCACCATATTTATTTATTGACTCCCTGCCATCTTTTTAAGAAGGAGCCAAGCACATTTGTTATACTGTTAGAATAACCCACAAGCAAGAAAATCCATGGAGGCACAATTGAAGGTAATAAAGGAGTTTTATTAGTCGGTCTGCAATTGCTCTGTCCTGGTCTACCTCAGAACTAGGAACAGCTGAAACCTCCAAAGGGGCAAGTCTATTTTTTTCATTTTTCCTCCTTCCTATAAGCCTCACCTCTCCACTCTCCAATGGCCTCTCCATAGGCTTATCTCTTGGAGGGCCTCTGTGATTTTCATGGGCCTCTCTGCTTTCTGTGGGTGTCTCTATAACTATCTGCAGGCCTCCCAACCTCTCCACAGGCCGCTTCGATCTCTGCAGGCCTCTTGGCTCTTCACAGGCCATTCCACAGGCCTCTTGGCTCTGCACTGGCCTCTCAGCCTTGAGCGGGCCTCTGCACTAGCCCAGGCCTCCTCGGGCCCTGCGTGGGCCTCTTCGGGCCCTGCGTGGGCCTCTTCACTGCTGTGGGCTTCCCTGGCCTCTCCACTGGCCTGGGTCTTCTGGGGCCTCTCTTCTGGCCCAGGTCTCCCCTCATGCTGGTAGGGGCCTCTCTAGGCCTCTCTGCCAGCCTGGGCTGCTGCTCAGGCCTGCTCAGGTTCTCCTTAAGCCTGAGGAGGGCCCAGCTACCCCTCTACTCTGGGAGGCATATCTCTTGCCTTTTGTCTCTTGTGATACCTCTTCCCACTCCCTTCCCCAGAACCACCTCTTCTCTATCCAGTGGCTTGCCCCCAAGCTACCCATTGACACCCCACCCCCAGTAGCCTGGCATGTGTGGAGGTCATATCAGTGTGGGGTGGGACTTGCCATGGGACTTCCCACTCTACATGTTCTCACATTCTCCACTGGTTTTTATGTCCAATCAAACCATTGATTTTTAGGTCCTTTTGGGTCAAAGCTTAAACTGGCCCTGGGGGAGGAGGCAGCTAATAACAGGCCAGCAGATAATAACTTGCCATCCTTGAACTTTTTCCAAATGAAATCTCTAGGTTGGAAGAGATGGGGTGGATCTAGGCTGGGATGTGTTAGTGTCTCCCAGCAGCTTCGATGGATTTTACATCTCCTGCTGTATTTCCTGCAGATTTCTACATAGACTGGCTAAGGATACATTACATAGGCTTGGCAGGCTAACACCCTACTGGTTTTCAAGACAGTTTTAGGCCAAAGCCTAGGGCAATTTACCAGGGTGACAAATAACCAGATATAGACAGACACAGAAGGCTTGAACCAGTCACCATTTTCCACAAATGCAGTCTCTACACCTTCACACTTGTTGCCACTGTTTTCACTGCCTCTTTAATTTTATCCTGCCTCACTCTTCAAAAAATGAGTCTGGTCCCTTGACCAGAGTTGATGGGCAAAGATCGTCCATCTTCTGTAACTTCTTCAAGCTGACTCAGGGGTTCTGGCCCTACTTATCCAGGAACCTATAACCTTAGCCTATTTTACCAGAATTAGATGTCATTAAAAACATATGTTACTCCAAATTGGAAATTATATACAACATTTAACTGCACAGACTGTTTGAATACCTTCAGTTGGAGGAAGGCTGAGTGGGAGTCACTTGAAACTAAACTGGCCTGGCTCTTGTCTAATTTTAGACAAGCACTTTATGACTTTTTACATTGCCAGGACCAGCCAAATATCTGAACCAGACCCACAGACATCTTTTTAGCCAGATTGCTATAGGACCAAACCAGTCCTTCAGCCACCTGTGCCGCACCTCTTGACTGCCACCACACAGGAAGGTGGACATTACAGGCCTGTAATTGGGCCCAGTGAGAGGCTGGAACTTTTATTTCCCTGGAGATGTCCAAATGAGCAACAAAAACATGATCCGCACTTAAAAACTGGTACTAATTCCAAAAACAAGACAAGGCAAAAACCAAAGGCTGAGTTGGTCCCAGTGGACCCCAGTTCATCCCTACTAAGTCTGCTGAGTGGGTCTGTCACTCCCAATCAGCAAGCCACACTGCCTACTGTATAGTATGAGAGCACTACCAGATACTAGGTGGGGTATGTAGAGATCCCCCCAACCATGGCTAGACCAGATGCCAGGTAGAATCCAACCAAAGCCAGACTAGATGCCATGATGAATGGTTTCCCTCAACCACAGCCATACAGAACAGAACCTCATGGTGCTGTTGCTCCCTTGATAGTGGATAGGTTACTGAGTGTGTCCATTCCCCATTATCTCCACTGTTCCACTCAAGGGAGGATCTCTCCCCTGAGGGCTGAGACACCTACAAGGGTATTTCCTGGGGGCCAAGGTCTGGAGCTATCCATATGGATTATCTCACTGAAGCCTCCGTATGTAATGACCCATCCGTGAAAAAATCCAAAGAGCCATGGTTAAAGGTGACAAAGGAGTTTTATTAGTTGGTCTGCAACCTTTTTGTATATTTCTTCAGAACCAGAAGCAACTGCAACCTCCGAGGAGGCAAGCAATTTTTCCTTTTTCCTCCTTCCTATAAGTCTTGCCTCTCTGTCTACACAAGTTTTTCTACTCTCCATTGACTTCTCCACTCTTTAATGGCCTCTTCAATCTCTGCAGGCCTCTCCACCTCTCTGTGGACCTCTCCATATTTCCATGGGCTTTACCTCTCTGCGGGCCTCTGTGCTCTTCATGGGCCTTTCTGCTTTCTGTGGGCCCCTCCATCTATCTGCAGGTCTCTGCACCTCTCTAGAGGCCTCTTCGAACTCCGCAGGCCTCTTGGCTCTTTACAGGCCTTTCCACAGGCCTCTTAGTTCTGTACAGGCTTCTCAGCTTTGAGCAGGCCTCTCCACTAGCCATGGACTCATTGGGCCTCTCTGCTCTGCACAGGCCTCATGGCCTTGCGTGGGCACCTCTGCTGCCCTGGGCTTCCCTGGGCCTCTCCACCAGCCTGGGTCTCCTCTTAGGCTGTACAGGGTTCCCCCAGACCTCTCCACCAGCCCAGGTCTCCTTGGTCATCTCCATTCAGGCCTGCCTGGGCTTTCCTGGGCCTCTCTGCTAGCTCAGGCTTCCTCTCAGGCTAGCCCTCAAGCCAGAGGAGAGCCTGGGCACTGCTCCACTCTGGGAGGCATGCTCCCTGTCTCATCTCTTCTCTCTTCTCTATCTCTCCTGAACTTCCTTCCTTCCTATATCCAATGGCCTGCCCACCAAGCCATCCTTTGATGCCCCACACCCCAGCAGCCTCCTTGCATGGCAGTGACATCAGCGTGGGGCAGAACCCCACAGGTTTTCATACTGTATTGTGTTGGAGAAGATATTTTTTAACCAATATGATGCTGATGAGATCATTGAAGGTGGAACTATGGGGTGGCAGTGAAGGCCTATCACTGTCTCACAGTGAGATAGCAGTGAAAATGCTCAAGAAAGAAGGGCATCTCAGAATGGTGGAAAATGAGGTGGACATCATTAAAAATCTCCATCATGTCCATGAAATTAGAATGTACCAAGTGATCTAGGGAGAGAAATATGTACTGCTGGTGCTGGAAATGATCACCAAGGGAAACATTCTGGCATGGCTCATAGACTTATGCTGCCACCTTTTTGAGGGAAGCTAGGAGGTTTCTGAAGCAGATAGTCAGTGGTGTAGTTTACATACACCAGAACACAATCACACACTAAGACCTAAAGCCTGACAACATCTTACTGCATGAAAATGGCAATGCCAAGGTCAGTGATTTGAGGATGAATATCAGGATCGCCCTGGGGCAATTGCTCTCAGAAAAGTGTGGTATCTTCATAGTCCGTACCCTTGAAATGTACCTTCAACAAGAACATGATGGCTTCCTATGGATCTCTGGCCCTTGGGTACCACTTTTTTTTCATGGTTATAGGAAAATACCCATTTAAAATGACAAAGTTACGTAAACAAATTGTACAGGGCAGGTGGGATGTCCCATTTCACCTGACTGCAAAAGAGATCAATGTCTGCTGAAGCTCTTAACTATAGACCTGCAGCAGAGGCTGGATATACAACAAATCATGGTACAAACATGGTTTGAGCTAGTTGAGAAGGCTCCCTGTATTGAGAAGAGCCACTGCGCAACCAGTTGGACCCAACAGTTGTCACTGCAATGTGTGCCATGGCATACACTGAACTTCAGATCTGCAAACCAGTACTGCAGAGGGCTTTTGATGAAGTCATGGCCATCTCATTTCTGATAAAAGATGGCTTCAAGCCAGAGAGTGTCTGCCCTCTGAAAGTGATATCAGTGCAGCTGGGTGTTTGACCATACCCAACTCCCAGAAACCTTTCCATCTTCCCTCTACAGAGGACAGCAAGTTTACCAGCCCTGCTTCATTCTTTGTCATTACCATCTGAGTATATGCTGACCTGTGATGAGAAGCAGAAAAGAACCGGAAGTGCCTCCCTGCCTGCCATTCCCCTCTGCTTCCTGTAGAGGACTCCCAGTCTCATCTCACAGCATGATCCAGTGGCTGCTGCCTCCAGAAGAGCCATAAGGAGAGAGAGAGAGAGAGACAGACAGACAGACAGACAGAGACAGAGAACTGTAAAGCAAAAGCTCTTCCCTCTGCTCAGCCCCAGGATAAGACCAGTCTGCAGAATTAGCAAGAGTCATGGCTGCAAGGAGCCTGGAGTGGGGCCTAGGAGATATGCCTGGTATGAAAGTAAAGAGCTTCCAGAGGAGGATGCACAGAAAGTTCATATTGCTATGTTTCCAGCACATTCAGCTAAGACCCCTGGCTGCTCATGCAGAGGAAAATGTCCTTCCCTCTGGGTAGCCTAATGATTGCAGAGACTGTAGCTCCAGAAGAAAAAGGGGTAAGAGTGGGTGGGGTGTTAGGCAGATAGTTGCTGCTCTTCACAGATTGTGCTGCTGTCTGCAGACCTGGGAACAGAGCAGTTCCAGAGAAGGCAGTGAAGAGCCCTGAAAGACACCAAAGCCATTGAGAGCCAGAAGCCCTGTCACTGACCCATGGAAGATTCTCAACCACCCATGTGAGGTACAATGGAACAACCCCCGCCAAGGGGGTTGAAACAACAGAAGCACGCAAGAGAAAATGAACTTCAGTCTCTGGACACCGCTAACCCCATTAGAAGACTGCTCTAGTCACAAATTATATGGCCTGAAAACACTTAAAACTTATTTTCTTAGGGAAAAAAAGTGAAAGCCCTTCAAAGACAAAACAGGAACAATCATCATCATAAGGAAACCATTAAGGTCAAACTGTCTATGATGGCTTGGAAATGCTGTCCTCTCTGTATTTGCCATCCTTAGTGCACTTAGGATGAAAGAGCATAGTTTAGAGGTGTTTGTGTTCCCACTTTAAAACTAGCTAAACCTCATCTTTTAAACTTGAATTAATTTTTAATTCTAATTTTCCTTAGTGTGTAGACAAATCCTATTTCTCTTCATTTAGAGATACATGTGTGGCTCACACCTATAATCCTAGCTACTCAGGAGATTGAGATATGAGGATCATGGTTCAAAGCCAGCCCAGGCAGGAAAGTCCAGAGACTCTTATCTCCAATAAACCACTAGCAAACCAGAAGTAGTGGTGTGGCTCAAATGGTAGAGTGCTTGCCTTGAGCTGAAGAGCTGAGGGATAGCGCCCAAGCCCAGAGTTCAAGCCCCATGACCAAAATAAATAAATAAATAATATAATATACATGGTATAAATCTATGAATTTATGAATAATATAATCTATAAGAACCTGTGAATTCATTACCTTACTTATGTAACTGTAACCCCTCTGTACATCACCTTGACAATAAAATTAAAATTTAAAAACATGTGCTGGGTGCCAGTGGTACACGCCTGTAATCCTAGCTACTGAGGAGGCTGAGATCTGAGGATAGTGGTTCAAAGCCAGCCCGGGCAAGTAAAGTCCTTAAGACACTTATCTCCAGTTAACCACCAGAAAATCTGAAGTGGTGCTGTGGCTCAAGTGGTACAGCAGTCACTTTGAGCTGAAGACCTCAGGGACAGCACCCAGGCCCATAGTTCAAGCTCCAAGACCAACAACAATAACAAAAAGAACCTATGAATTCTATAAGTAATTTTATAAGTATGATGTAACTGTTCTTAAAATCTAAAAGAATGCAAAAAAAACTTTATTTGTAAGGGAGAGGGAAGAACAAGGAGAGGGAGAGAGCTAGGAATGTGGCTTATTGGTAGAGTGCTTGTCTAGCATGTATGAAGCACTGGGTTCCAGTCCTTAGTATCACATAAACAGAAAAAGCTGGAAGTGGCGCTGTGTCTCAAGTGGTAGAGTGCTAGCCTTGAGCAAAAAGAAGCTCAGGGACAGTGCCCAGTCCCTGAGTTCAAGATCCAGGACTGGTGAGAGAGAGACAGAGACAGAGAGACATAGAAAGAAAGAGAGAGAGAGAGAGAACAAGCGCATGACAGCGAGAGACAGCAGCATAAATCACTGCTGGTGAAGATGTTGAATGGTGTGAATTCACTTCTGTGAGCAAAAAACTCAAGAATGATTATTACTCGCTGTGGTCACCCCCTCCCTAGGCACATAAGACAAGGGAAATAAGGAAAGTCAAATAGTACACAGGCCATCAGTTCCCCCAAAGCTACACAGCTCAAGGGATCAGAGAATGAACATCTCAAGATAGGTTGCAAAATTTTAATTCTAAACAACTGACCTCCCTGACAGGAAGGAAAACTAAAGGTTTTATTTTTGTTGTTTTTGTTGGAGTAAAGTTTTGGTCATGTCAGCCTGGTTTTTCTATAACCATCTTTACTTTGTTCTTTTCTTCTTTAAAAGAAATTCTTAGTTTTTCCTTGTATCTTATGAAATAATTCTTTCAGTTTTTTTCCCCTGTTTTCCCACTTACATTTTTCATTTTAAAATATTTTTTCCTCTCTCCCACCTCCTCCCTGCCATTCCTTTCCCCTGGTCATAGAGCTTGAAATCAGGTTGTGGGTACTGTCCCTGATCTCAAGTTAAGACTAGTGCTCTACCACTTGAGTCACATCTCTACTTTTACTTCTGAATTTTTTGGTGATTAATTGGAGAGAAGTCTCATGGACTTTTGTTCTCAGGCTGGCTTTAAAGCTCAAACCTCAGATCTCAGGTTTACAGGCATGATCCACCTGCACCCAGCAATTTAGATACTTTTATTTACAAATATCTGGTTATTTATGGTACTTAGATTTTGTTTTTTTGTACAGTACTGAGGCTTGAACTAAAGGCATAGGTGCTGTCCCTGAGCTTTTTTGCTCAAGACTAACACTCTAGAACTTGAGCCACATCTCCACTTCATGCTTGCTGCTGCTGAGTTGGAGATAATAAGCTCAATGTCTTCTCAACCTTGGCTGACTGTGAAACATGAGCCTCAGAAATCAGCCTTCTGAGTAGAGAAATACAGGTGTGAGCCACAGGTGCCTGGCCCATTAATAAGTACTAAGATGACCTTGAATACTTGATAATGACCAACAGTTTTCTACTGGGTGGATTTCAGAAACATTAAGGTTGTAAGGGAGGAACAAGCTGTGTTGGAGAACCCGGAATACTTGCTCAGAGTGCTAATGTGTCAGAGAAACTATTCACTGTGAGGTGAACTGTGTTTTTATTCTTTGAATCAACAAAATTCCTTTCTTCTTAGTTCTCTTCTTTGTAGAGATCTTCACTTCTTTGGTTTTCAGTCCCAAATAATATAAATAAACAAATTTGTCCATTCTTTGAGAATTGATCACACAATAAATGAGTTTCCTCTTAGATGTGCCTGTTTTCAAGGCCCTGATATGGGTCATGTGTCCTGTTCCATCATTGCTCTTCTTCAGATGAGCTTTCTCAGGAGAGTCAATGATTGTGCAAAAGTACTGATAAGTTCACAGGGGTTATGGTAGAGCCTGGGTGGACTCAAGTAACTGGATGAGATTGTACTCATTTATACATTCCACTAATTTAATATTTCAAATGAATGAAATGTAATCTGATTTCTCCAGTGTGATGTATCCATATATATGTATGTATATGTATCTATATATGTATATGTATATATACATATATGTATATATGTCTGTCTTTGAAAGAACTGCAATCTTTTTGTTTTAGAACTATATCAAACTCAAGAAAAGTAGAACTTGGTAAATTACCAACCAATATTTCAAATTAAGAAAGTAGGTTTGTTTTTTACATATCCCTGTTATGCTTAATTCACACTGAAAATTTCACAATCAGAGAAAGTACATTTCAAAAGCTGCTCATTTTTGGTCATTTCAAAATGTTTTCGTATGCAGGTATTAATATAACGTGTTCCTGGGATTTATTGTTTTTCCATATATATCCATGGTGAACTGGCCACAGGCAGGAATTCCATGAACATTCCATGATGTGAACATTCCATAGTGACCTGTTGTGATGTGATGAAATGAGGCATGTCTTGCCTTCTATTCCAACTCTCAGTCAGAGCCAAGACTCACATTTGTGAATAGTTGGGACATTCTGTTTCCTGTCAAAGTCCTGAGAGATGGAAAAATCTGAGATGCTGCTGTGTAGGTATGTACATAGTTTCTGAATGCTGCTTTTACCCATGAGACTGCTCAATGTTAATCCATATTCCTCATTTTTTTACATTATATAACTTATTTTTTAAATTCAATAGTCAAGATGATGTAGTTATTTCAGTTACATTCGTAATAACTACATTTGTAAATGTTACAAAATTCATTAAAGCATTCAATCTTTATTATAGATTCTACTATGAAACTAATTTTTAAAATTCTAAATAATGTAGTTTTTCTGATGTAGATTTCATAAGCATCTTGGAAGAAAAAAGGTAACAGGGAGCACGTGTACACTGCCTTCCAGAGGTGAAGGGACTTGTGATACTAAATAGAACAATGTCAGAATTTGCCATGTGGCACAAGGAGTCGAGTGCCAAGACTGATCATAAAAGCCAAAGAACACTAAAGAATCGCAAGTTGAAAGCTAAGTATCAGCCCAAACAGAAGAAAAAGGTCAATATGGTAAGAAAATTTCATCAAACACAGATTATACATCACTTTTTTTCCCATGTAGATGTCCAAATAGAGAACATTAGATGTGGAAATCCAGAAATTTGGAGTGGGTTTTCAGGGTACAGTGACTGAGAGAGTACTAATAACTTAGTCCCTGTTAGGTGGCTAGTGGTGTAGTGATGACAAGGAGTAGTTGCCATCAGGACACTGCAGTGCACACTGGGTGATGGAGGGAAAATAGCTTGTATGGTCCTCAGTGAGTGGTTTGTGTCACTTAGGGACTGTGGCAGTGACTGGGTTATCTACAAGGGAGATCCATTTCTGCTCCATTGTCTTGAAGCACCTAGTGAAGGCAAGACTTACTGGCTGGTGAGCAGGACCTGAGAAAAAAGATAACTGACCTTGTCAGCTGACCTAGTCCCCTTGTTCTTTGACTCAGATCAGTAATCAGCATTAAGTTGTCACCATCCTTCAAGCATCAGTTCAGTAATACTTGAGGACTACATCATTAATTAGATTTAACTGCTCATCAGGGCTTATCAGCTGGAGATCAGTGAATTCTTGACACACACTTCAAATGGCAAGTGGTTCAGGATGTTCTAAGCTCTTAAGCCTTCTTGTGTGCCAAGTATAACACTATTCACAGTTGGGATAATGAAGGCTCCCTAGAGGCCTTTGACACAGAGATGTTGGGAGAAGATTGTTACTAGTTAGCTCTCCCTCATCTCTTTCAAAGAAACTCTGTTTAGAAGAAGCTAACCTATTTGGTCAGGAATGGAAATGTAGAGGCAGTAGGCATAGATAGTTCATGAGTTGAATCTTTCTGTGGCTCAGGCCATCTCCCAGAGCATTAGTCTTCCCAGAAACACTTTGTTGCAGTTGGATTTAAGAAAGGGATTAAGACTTGCTCTTGGCTCTGAATTCCATGACATCATAAAGAGGAATCAAGATCTGAAGGAACTGTTTCTATGACCCAATTAGATTCTTTTCTCATTACAATCACTCAGGAGTGTTGGGAATCTGAGCAAGTGTTCAAAAATCTCTTACTTTAGCAGGGAGCCGGTAGCTCACGCCTGTAATCCTAGCTACTCAGAAGGCTGAGATATGAAGATCGGAGTTCAAAGCCAGGCCAGGCAGGAAAGTCTGTGAGACTCTTATCTCCAATAAACCACTCTAATACCAGAAGTGGCGCTGTGGCTCAAGAGGTAAGGAATTCACCTTGAGCTGAAGAGTGCAGGGACAGAGCCCAAGCCCAGAGTTCAAGCCCCATGACCGACCAAAACAAAACAAAAAAATCTCTTACTTTCAATTCTTGCTCTTTCCTTCCCTTAGGGCAGGGTGCAGATTACAGGAAACAATAAAAATTTAGGAGTTGCAAATTATTTAACTAGATAAAAGTAGAGTTAGGGACCACCTGCCTTTTCTCTTGGTTTACCAAGTTGAGTAACTTGGGCAGGGATAACATTTCCACAATTCCAAATGTGGATCTTTGGCAGAGAGTAATCTGTACATTGTATTATTTCTTTTTTTTCTTTTTTTTGGGTCTGGTCGTGGGTCTGAACTCTGGGTCTGGGCGCTGTCCCTCAGCTCTTCAGCTCAAGGCTAGCGCTCTACCACTTGAGGCACAACGCCACTTCCGGCTTTTTCTTTTTGCTTATGTGGTGCTGAGGAATCGAACCCAGGGCCTCATGCATGCAAGGCAAGCGCTCTACCACTGAGCCACCTTCCCAGCCCCTACATTGTATTATTTCCATGTTAGATTTAACACCAGGATATCAGTCCCCAACCGAGATTTCTGTCACCATTCTCTCTGATCTGTTCTTCCTACGTGACCTCCTTCTCTATGAAGGCGTTTGTCCACCTAACCACTCTGTAATGTTTAAGCACAATCTTCAAGAGCACATTCCCTCTCGGGTCAATTTGACCAAAGGATGAAGTCAACCAAAATCCTAAAGAGAATTCTGAAGGCATAGACCAATCTCTCCATGTCTCTTGTAACAACTATTCTACTCTCAACTTCTGTCACAAATTGGTTCTATTTCTGTTAGCTTCCATTTTTGTGTGAGATCGTTCAATGTCTTTCTCTGTCTGGCCTTTCAAGAGATTGCAACTGACAGCCTTCTTCTCATCACAAAGAAATATATGTGTTCCAGGTGTTGGATATGAAGTCACTGCACAATGAAAACATGGAACATAATGTTGTAGATAAAAATACTATATGTATACCTACCTATGCGGTAGAAAGTGACAAGGATCCCTTTTTATCTGAATTTTACACTAAATTTCTATCATAGTTCTACCTCTATCTACTTGTCTCTCTCATCCCTTGGATTTCTGTAACCATCTTCTAACTAGCTTTAGTCCTCATTTTTTCCACATTTCTAAATTTTTATATTAACCACACATTATGTTTAACAAAACCATGTCTTATGTTTTGGGGCAACTATCCTCAGGAAGCTGAAGAAAGACAGGCTCTTCACTTAATCCACACTGGTGTTTTATTATAACTCACTCAGCAGAACAACAGAATGGGATAAGAATGAATCACCAGAGGTTAATTCAATATAAAGTAAGCACTGCAGTCATTTTGGGGTTACTCATCCTAAACCAAATGCTTAAGACTCTTGTATTTATTTGCCCACCAAAGAAACCAGAAGTGGAGCTGTAGCACTAGCATTGAGCAAAAATGCTTCAGGAAAGAGAAATGCGATGCCAAATATAAACCATTGGTTCAATACTAAAAAAAAGAAATGCTTCAGGACAATGCCGAGGCTTTGAGTTCAAAATGGAGGACTTGAATGTTTCTGAATGTTTCATGAACTTGGGGACAAAAGGTGATGAGACAGATTTTAGTCCTGTGCACATTTTTTTTTTGGGGGGGGGGAGTTCAGTCATGGGGCTTGAACTCTGGGCCTGAGTGCTGTCCCTCAGCTCTTCAGCTCAAGATTTGTGCTCTACCACTTGAGCTACAGCACCACTTCCGGTTTTCTGGTGGTTAATTGGAGATAAGAGTCTCAGGCACTTTCCTGCCCCAGCTGGCTTTGAACAGCGATGCTCAGATCTCAGCTTCCTGAGTAGCTAGGATTACAGGGTGAGCCACCGGCGCCCGGCTCCTGTGCGCATTTTGTAACAAAGATCTTCCAATCAAAAGCTGAACTGGGAATAATTTATCATTTCTGTTATTTCATATGGATCACATATACAGTGGGAAACTTTAGGGGAGCAATGGAGAAATTGATGCTCTCATGGTCTTGGCTTAAATCACAACAGTCTTTCCCCAGATACTGTTCCCCAAACCACCTTGAGATAATCTGACTCCAGTCTCAAAGGGCTGGACCTCTTATTTCTGAGAAGAATTTATAAAATATGTTGTAAAACCATTCCTAATTATAAAAGACAGAAGTCAACAACTTTACTATGTTAATTACTTGACAAGTTGTAAGTAATTAATGCGCATTATTTGTGTCCAAATCTTTTGGATAAACTTCAGTTACATCATCCCTATTCAACACAAGGAAAGGATGAGAAATGTTGGTTTAATGAGTGTAAAAAATGGTTTCCCATTAGAACTCACTTACCTTTGCCATTAAGGATTTTTCTGTATAATTCACAGGTTTCCTACAAAGATTTTTCTGCATTGTGTTTCTTTCCCATGTGAGTCTTCTAAGGCTTGCTGAAGGTTACTTCAGGTTGAGACTTTCTCTAATGTTTTCATTTACAGAAATTTTGTCATTTCTCCAGGTCTCTGATACCAGTTGGAATATGACTTCTGGCTAAATGTCTTTCTACATTTATTATACTCAGTTTCTATTGTGTCTGTTGTCAGATTCACTGAAGACTTTCATTGCAGCCCTTCCTACTTGGTCTAGTGAATTTAAACTGCTCAGAAGTGTATGTTAGAACAAAAGAAGATGACCACCAGGGGAAATTGTGATTGGCTCACTGATAATATCAGGACTAGAGACTACTATTCAAACTTGTTTCCTAAGACGGCTATGAAGATGTTTCACATAAAGGCTTGGGCTGAGTATGTTGTGGAATGGGCTGCAAAGGACCCTTATGGTTTTCTTACAACAGTTATTTTGGCTCTCACCACACTATTCCTAGCAGGTGCCATCCCATCCTGGAAATTGGCCAAGATGATTGAAGCCAGAGAGGAGGAGCAAAATAAGAAACAAAAACAAGATGGGCTGGGAAGGTGGCTCAGTGGTAGAGTGCTTGCCTTGCATGCCTGAGGCCCTGGGTTCCATTCCTCAGCACCACATAAGCAAAAAAAAAAAAAGCTGGAAGTGGCACTGTGGCTCAAGTGGTAGAGCGCTAGCCTTGAACTGAAGAGCTGAGGGACAGTGCCCAGGCCCAGAGTTCAGGCCCCACAACTGGAACCTCCCCCAACAAAAAACCAAGAAAATATTGCAAAAGCTAAACAACTAAAAAAGGAATGGAGTGAACAAGCTCTGCACCTAGAGGAGAATCTTTTGGAAAATTATGCAGCTTTGGGCTCATTGTTTTGATTTCATCATAGGATTATTTAGTAAATTAAATCTGATTATATAGAAGATTCATGTTCTGATCTCAATATTCATGTTTAGTTTTGTGTGTGAAAGTTTGTTGGCATCTATTGACATTATAAGTACATTGTATTAATCTGAAAATACAAAATCATAAATATTCCAAAATCTGAAACTTTTGTGTAGACATGATTTACAAATGAAAATTCTGCACTTGACCTGACCTTGTAATGGGTTTTATTCAAAACACAGACACCCTAAAAATATTGTATGGAATTGCCTTTAGGCTATGTGAAATGGCAATGAATATGATGTTGAACTAAAACACTTCTGGTCCCAAGCATTTCAGAAAAGGAATACTTGCAGTACAGATTCTTTATCAATGACTTAATGATTTGCCATTTTGCAGGTGATATAATGAAGTCAAACATCCTGTGGAGAATGATGAATTTACATATGCACTCCATTTAAATAATGGCTTAAAATTGGGCCTTCTTCTAGACCAAGGATACTAGGAATGTACAAGTCAAAATTGCTCTTTGAGGTAAAGTTTGTTTTGGCTTCAAGACATACAGTGTATTAATCATATTTTTTAAATCATTTTTGCTAACGAATTGAATAATTTCTGATTTTTCAGAGCAAAATGATATGAATGGGAACATCTATTTTTCTGCATTTTTCTGTTAGTCTTTGAGACAACTGGTAGTTATGAAGATATTATGCATTTTTTCCAAAAGATTTATTATTTTGACTGTAAAATATCTACTGGATGTAACAGTTTTTGTATTTTTGAACACCACCATTTTCTTAGATGAGGTGTTGAGTAATACTTTTTTTTTTTTTTTTTTTTTGGGTCCGGTAGTGTGGCCTGAACTCTGGGCCTGGGCGCTGTCCCTCAGCTCTTCAGCTCAAGGCTAGGGCTCTACCACTTGAGCCACAGCACCACTTGCGGCTTTTTTTTTCTTTTTGCTTATGTGTTGCTGAGGAATCGAACCCAGGGCCTCATGCATGCAAGGCAAGCGCTCTACCACTGAGCCACCTTCCCAGCCCCGAGTAACACTTTTTTAAAGCTTGTACCAAAAATGCCAAATACTACAATTTTAGTGTTCGTTTTGTGTTTTTTTTAAATGCTAACTAGAGCTGTGGTAAAGCTAAAATGTCATAAGATAATCTGCTAACTTATGTATAGCACTCGGTTTTATTAAGTTTTTGACTCATGTACTGATATCACAAGTTTCAACACGTTTGTGGTAAACAAGTTGGTGCAAACTAAAAATTCTGGTTATTTTGAAGAGTTCCCAAGGAGTTAAGTCATACTTATTAAGCAATAATACTAGAATTTTTGTCTATTAAACATGGCTTTTCTAAATGCATACCCAAGTAATTTTAGTCACTGCAGTATTTGATAGCTTATATTGTGTTCTGACCTCTGATAAAAAGTAATTATCCAAAGCTCTTACTGAAAAAATGAAACTAGTTATTGAAATAAAATTTAATATGTTTAATAAAGAAAAAAATAGGAAGTGGTGCTGTGGTTCAAGTGGTACAGTGCTAGCCTTGAGCAGAAGAGCTAAGGGACAGCTCCTAGCTAGGCCCAGAGGTCAAGCCCCACAACTGACAAAAATAAATAAGGCATCTTAGGGGCTGGAGATGTGGCCTAGTGGTAGAGTGCCTACCTAGCATGCACGAAGCCCTGGGTTTGATTTCCTCAGTACCACATAAACAGAAAAAGCCAGCAGTGGTGCTGTGGCTCAAGTGGTAGAGTGCTAGCCTTGAGCAAATTAAGCCCAGGGACAGTGCCCAGGCCCTGAGTTCCAGCCATAGGACTGGCAAAAAAAAAAAGAAGTCATTGCACATTTGTCATATTTGTTGATTTTCTTACTCCTATGTGAGCCAGTTCTTTGATGAAAATTGAAGTATGACTTCCAGGTAAAATAATTTCCACATTTGTTACATTTATATGGCTTCTCTCCTGTGTGTTTTCTGATGCAAACTGAGATGTGACTTCTTGAAAATCTTTCCACATTTTTTTCATTCATGAAATTTCTGTCCTGTGAGTATTCAATGATGTTCCTCAAGCTATGCCTTCTGGGTGAAAAACTGCACATATGCAACATTCATAAGTCTTTTAATCTGTGTGGAGTTTTCTTCCAGATGAAAGACTTCCCAAATTCATTACACTCCTAAAGTTTCTCATGAGTATGGATTCTCTTATGTGTGCTGAGGTGTGAACTCTGGTTGAAGCACTTTCCACATTTTTTCCATTCATAAGGTTTCTCACCTGTGTGAATTGTTATGCTTGCCGAGTTGTGACCTACAAATAAGTCTTTCCACATTTGTTGCATTCATAAGGTTTCTCTCCTGTGTGTGTTCTCTGATGAAAAGTGAGGTATGACTTCTGTGTGAAAGACTTTCCACATTTGTTACATTCATAAGGTTTCTCACCTGTGTGAAATCTTATATGTGTATTGAGATGTGACTTCCAGGTGAAAGACTTTTTACATTTCTTACATTCATGAAGTTTCTTTCCTGTGTGTGTTTTCTGATGAACAGTAAGTTCTGCCTTTTTGGTGAAAGACATTCCACATTCGTTACAATCATAAGGTTTCTCTCCTGTGTGTTTTCTCTGATGAACAGTAAAGTGCGTCTTTTTGTTGAAAGACTTTCACACATTTGTTACATTTGTAAAGTTTTTCACCTGTGTGAATTCTGTTATGCCTGCCAAGGTATGACCACCACTTGAAGGTCTTTCCACATTTGTTGCAAGAATAAGGATTTTCTTCTATGTGTGTTATCTGATGCACAGTGAGGTATGACTCACGTCTGAAAGACTTTCCACATTTGTTACATTTATAAGGTTTCTCACCTGTTTGAATTCTTCTATGTGTATTGCGATGTGACTTCTGGGTGAAGGATTTTTCACATTTCTTATATTCATAAGGTTTCTCTCCTGTGTGTGTTCTCTGGTGGACATTAAGGTTTGTCTTCTGGGTGAAAGACTTTCCACATTCATTACATTCATAAGGTTTCTCACTTGTGTGAAGTCTGTTATGCCTATGGAGGTGTGATGCCCACTTGAAGGTCTTTCCACATCTGTTACATTCATAAGGTTTCACTTCTGTGTGAGTTCTCTTTTGCCTGCTGAGAGCCGACCTCTGGGTGGAAAAGGTGCTACATTCCTCATATTCATAGGATTTCTCTTCTGGAGGTGTTTTCAGTTTGCAACTCAGGTCTGACTTCTCAGAGATAGATTTTACATAATGGATATTCTTATTGGACTTAGCCTCTGGCTATTTGCTCTCAGGGTTTGTGAGGTGTATTTTTTTATTCAAAGATTTCTTATATTTACTACTTGTACAAGGATTCTCTGCCTTGTATATTTTCTGCCTTATATATAGCAACTGTAGGTCTTAAGTAGAATGCTTTTCCACATGCAGTCCATTCAGGTGTTTTCCTTCCACCATGAAGTATTTCTGGAGAAAGGAAAGCAGTTATATCTCAGTCTTCTCTATATTCAAATGGTTATAGGAGGGCTGTCCCACAAAAACCCAATTGTGTATGAAAAATATGGTCTCCAAGTTTAACCCCTTCCTTCTCTACCATTTTCCAAATATTGCAGCTTATGTGGACTCTCAACATTTTGACTAAAATGCTCAGAAAAGGGGCTGGGATGTAGCTCAGTGGTAAAGCACTAGCCTAGCAAGTGTAACGTCCTGGGTTCGAGCACCAGTACCAAGAAAGGAAAGACACACACACACACACACACACACACACACAAATACAGTTAAATGCTCAGAAAATCTGAAGGATTCTTCAATTACAGGAGACACACCAAGCCTATATGCAGCATGCATCTTATCAGGCTCACTACAGAGAAGCATGTTCTGGCACACAATAAACTCCTGAATCCTCATCTCTAAGGAGTTCCCATTAATTCTAATCAGCTCTGGCTTATGTTTTGAGCTCATAATAGCAGTTGTTACTAATCTCACATTTTCCTCCACTGTTACTATTTGTGACTGCTACTTCACACAGACATTCATCTGGACTTACCTGGCAGGTCTTAATCATATCCTCCATTTCTTGGACACTTAAAGTGAATCAGAGAAAAAGACAAAAATATAAATGAAATCCAAAGACTTCCTTTTTTTTGGGGGGGGGCAGTCATGGGGCCTGAACTCTGGGCCTGGGCGCTGTCCCTCAGCTCTTCAGCTCAAGGCTAGCGCTCTACCACTTGAGCTACAGTGCCACTTCCGGCTTTTTGCTTATGTGGTGCTGAGGAATCGAACCCAGGGCCTCATGCATGCAAGGCAAGTGCTCTACCACTGAGCCACCTTCCCAGCCCCCCAAAGACTTCTTAATGTAAACGTAAAGACATTTTCTCCAATTCTAAATGTTAAGAGATTAGAGACACATGCTTTTTTCCCAATATATTAAGACAGCAATACTAATATTTTACAATAGAAAATGTTTTTCTGTTTTAGACTTTTCTTTTTTTATGTGAGAAGAAATACTCAAACTCTCAATTGTGAGAGTTTTATACTGAGAACTAATTATCTGCCTTTAGTAGACTTTAAGTTGTTTTTCTCAAATATTATTTTGTTTGGTCATAATACCTGCTTGGTTTTCTTTTATTTTCTAGAAATAATTTATATATTGTGCTGTTTTGCTTCTCAACAATTAGGTGAAGTACAGAAATATTTTCTATTTTTGGAGACCATAAAAGTGTTTTTTGTTGTTGTTGTTTTGTTTTTGAGTCCAGTCGTGGGGCCTGAACTCTGGGCCTGGGCTCTGTCCCTCAGCTCTTCAGCTCAAGGCTAGTGTGCTACCACTTGAGCCATAGCACCACTTCTGGCTTTTTTTTTTCTGCTTATGTGGTGCTGAGGAATTGAACCCAGGGCCTCATGCATGCAAGGCAAGTGCTCTACCACTGAGCCACCTCCCAGCCCAATAAGAGTGTTTTATACATCCCTTTGCCTTTTATCTAAGCAGGAATGGTTCTTGAGAGTACGGTTTTATAGCTACATCTGTGCAGTTCTAACTTTTCACTAAGAATTACTTAAGGTATTTGAGGGAATTTTTAAAATTTGTTTCTCTCCCTCTTACAAAAAGTCTCATCCAAATTTCTTTTCTGACACTCCTACTGCTCAGAACCATGGAAGACCAATGATACTCCAGTTTAACACCCAGATAATCATCCTATCTAGACAAGAAGCTTTGGTTCTGAATCTGAGTCTTTGCCCACCACCACTGATAAGCCATTTTTCTTATTGGAGGATAGCAGCCCTAGCATACGTGCATCATACGTGCATAGTCCTAGTTTCAAAGAAAATGAAATGTCATTTCCTATGTTTCTAAATTTCTTTTTCCCTTTCAATTCCAAACCTTAATCTACTACCACACTGAATTCATTTTATCCCCACATGAATTCTTGATTCACAAGTCTTTGAGACAAAGGATCACCTAGTTCTCTGCCACACTGGACTCAGTGGAACTAGGAACATTATTGCTCTGTACAGTGAAAGATGAATTTACAAACTGGCTCCAATATCACTATGAAAGATACTTTAACTCACCTGTGAAATTCTTGTCTGAAGCTTCTCCTATCCATGATTCTGCACCTTGCTTCAGGCTGATGATCAATTTAGGTTGAGGAACATAGTGCCCTGTAAATAAGAAATATGGAAAATTTTGCTTGTGCTGGGTCATCATTCTTAAAAAGTCTCAGACATCCTATTCACAAGGTTGCTACTAAATCTTGTTTCTCATTTTTCATTGGCTCCATGGTTGCCTTTCCCCCAAGTTTGGAATTATTTTGCCAGTTGTGTGGCTTGAACTCAACTCTTGCTCAAAGCTATCATTCTAACAGTTTTGAGTCCCAGCTCCATGTCCAGTTTCTGAGTGGTAAGTGGAAATAAAATCCTCATGGGCACTTTTTTTTGCCTTTGCTATCCTTAATCCAAAATCTTCAGATTTCACTCTCTTGAGTAGCTAGGATTACAGGCATAAACCATTGCACCCAGTGCCAGGCTTGGTTTATAATGCACATTTTAAATTAGTGGATTCCACATCATACTTCCAATAGTGATAAGATTTCTATTCTAGATTGTATATCCACCTGCAACAATCACCTCAAGTTTGGGAAGACAGTCTCCTGTTACTGGAACATAGTTTAGAACTTTTCTCAAACTGCTGTTTTGGCCTCTTGAAGAATAAGAATAAAACTGCCTCAGGAGTTACATAATTAAATCAAAGTTTTTCTTAGAAAGAAGTGATACTTCACATGGACTGGAATCTTACAACTTAATAACATACTCATATATTTACAAAAAACAAGCACTTGACCTTGGTAGCTAATTTAAGTGTTGCTCACTCAAGGACACCAGATTGCTGTAGGTCTCTAGCATTACATCTCTATATAGGATCCTCTGAGAAATATCCAGTTCCTGCCACTCCTTCCAGCTGATGTCCACAGCCACATCATCAAATGACACCAGCTTCTGTAATGGTACTTTTCCATCAAGTAATTAAGTAATTAGTCAGAAGTTATAAGGGCACCAATTC
This sequence comes from Dipodomys spectabilis, assembly GCF_019054845.1. Classification (NCBI taxonomy): domain Eukaryota; kingdom Metazoa; phylum Chordata; class Mammalia; order Rodentia; family Heteromyidae; genus Dipodomys; species Dipodomys spectabilis. Next base: position 2,406,712 of record NW_024870904.1, on the reverse strand, counting down.
TGGAATTTCATTCTTTTACATGGATGCTCTTCTCTTACATAAAATATTTGGAGCTTGCAATGTTGTCTACTCAGTGAAAGAAAGAAAAATCAAAGTAGAAATAATTGCCACTATACTAACTTGGTAATTACTAATACAAAGTTTCCCTAATACATCAGTATATATTTCTGGTGCTAGCAATAGAGATAATATAACAATTCTAAAGCACTTGCAATCTGGCATGACATCAGTAAGACTAAGTAGGTGTCTGAAAGAGTATGTTTAGCTTATTTTGATAAAATTTACTATATATCAGGGTAACAATGAATAATTTTTCCTGCATTTTCATCTTGAGCTTCACTGAAAATCCTATTTAGATCTTCTATTAAAAAGTGCTTTCACGGGGCTGGGAAGGTGGCTCAGTGGTAGAGCACTTGCCTTGTGTGCATGAGGCCCTGGGTTCAATTCCTCAGCACCACATAAGCAGAAAAAAAAAGCCAGAAGTGGCGCTGTGGCTCAAGTAGTAGAGTGCTAGCCTTGAGCTGAAGAGCTGAAGGACAGCGCCCAGGCCCAGAGTTCAAGCCCCACGACTGGATTCTCCCCCCCCCCCCGCAAAAAAAAAGTGCTCTCACAGCGATTAGAACATATTCAGGACATCATATGAAATACATACCACATTAGTAGATCTACAAAAAGCACAGTGACCAGGTGAATATTAAAGTAAGTAACAGTACTCAAGAAAGGAGTACTGGCTCTTATATGATTTGACTTATTTTCCACATAAAAATATCCTTGTTAACCATTTTTGTTATTAAATTTCTGGAGATTGTGGTCATAGAAACACTGATACTCTCTTCCTATGTAAAAAGGAACTGCTAGCATAAACTTTTGTGAACACTGCTTACATCCTACTATACACAATATGGGTGGGTAGAGGAATAAAATATTTCTTGACCGGATTTTAATAGGCCTTCATGGAAGGATGGAGGCAAATGGATAAAGGCTTAAGTAACATTTATGATAACAAAACATGTGAAATATGACTACCTCAAGCAGGATAGAGAAAAAAAACTATAAAGGGGGATGTGATCTAAAAATATAGAAGGAAATTTTATGTTAGACTGAAATATAGTACTAATTTGTTGTGCAGAGGCTAAAAAGGGACATTTTTACTCCCATTTTGAACCCCATTACAGATGAAGAATGGCCAACAATACTATCCAATCCAGCCATGTTTGACAATACCAGAAGTGAATGCTGAGTAAAACACCAAAAGGAAATATATCTGTAAAGTTTTGAAAGAAAATAACTTTCAATTCACAACCCATTAGGCAAAGCAACTCTTCTAAAAATGTAGATTGAATATATTTTCAGAGAAAGATAAATCATTAATAACACATTTGCATTTTAAGAGTGTTCAAGAAATTATACTTCAAGAAAATAACAAAAAGATGCCAATTATTGCAACTCACCTTCTGCTCCTTAGTCAACTGGGACCAGGAGCAACACAATAATGGAGACCAGACCCTGAGGTTTGGGGTACCAAGGAACCTGTAGCCTTCTGCAGCCTTCTACAACAGATCCCAAGGTTCCATTAACCAAAATTTTTATTGGGCTTGTGCAAGGAAGTAAGGTATAAATTTCAACATGTGACATTCTTATTCTGAGAAAGAGGGCTAAACAGTAAATAGCCTACAATTTGCATAAACCTAAGTCTACCCATAGCCTCCCATACAGTTTAGTGTGGAATCTGTGTTCTCTTAAGCCAGGACTGATTGATCTTTCTAGGAAACTCACAGTGTTGCAAGAGTGTACTGGGAGAAAGCATTCCAAACTCCCAATCTTTTCAGGGTCCCACAGCTTGAATTTTTGGGCTCTCCCACTAAGATAGATATACACACAGGACAAGGTTATTAAAATGGTAAATATGTAGGTAAGTAAAAAATGTATAGAACATATACTTTGTATACTCTCTAAAATGATTTACGAAAGAAAAACTTATAGCACCATATTTATGAGTCATAATGCATAAAATATCATATATAAACACAATTGTATTAAAAATATATGGACCGAGCATATGGATCAATTAATATTTTACTTGCTTGGCAAATATGAAGGCCTGAGTTGAATTAATTCTACCAAAAAAATTTAAAAGGGCAATAGATATAGGGCTTGGAATGTGGCTTATGAGTAGAGTTGCTTGCTTGGCATGCATGAAGCCCTGGTTTTGATTCTTCAGTACCACCTAAACAAAAAACAAACAAACCTGGAAATAGCACTGTGGCTCAAGTGTTAGAGTGCTATACTTGAGCAAAAGAAGCTCAGGGACAGTGTAGAGGCCCTGAGTTCAAGCCCAAAGACTCCCTCCCCCTCCCAAAAAAACTATAGAATTATAATTATGTTAAACTATCATTTCTCTTGAGAAAGTAATACTACTCCTGCTAACTGACAGGAAAAAAACAGACAAAAAGTCTGCAGGAACACACACATCGATGGCATTATTTGAACCTAAATGCTATTTTGTGGTGTTGCATTTACCAGGATTGAAACACTGAGAGCAAATCTCAAGAAACATTTTCTGGAAATCAATATATAAAACTATAAGTCATAAACACATTACACTTAAATAATATATGTCTAATAATCAGTGAAATATACACAGGGAAATTAGAACAGCTCTGGAAGAAATGTATGCTAACACTGCAACTTATGAAATATTAAAGGCAGTCACTTTCTTACTTCACCTTTTAACTAAAAACAAATGCTTTTACATATGTGTGGTGCACTCATATGTATATCTTGTGGAGGGTTGGGAAAGCTATTGAACTCCAGGGAAACAAAATGAAAAAGTGCAGCAACAGAGGTCATTAGACAGTGATGTAAACTACAGTGAAGCTAACTAAACCTGTATATTGGCTCACAGTTGTCTGCTTACAAAGTAAACTTTACATCCAGGGAACCGAGAGCACCCACCAGCAGATGACTTTGCAGAACTATCATTTCATGTATTGTTAAGTGTTTTTTCAATGTATGTTTTAAATGTAGAAAGATGTAAAAGAAATAAACTAGGAGAGAAAAAAAAAACCCACCACACTTCTAATGGAACTGTCAGCAATGGATGGTGATAATAAAGCAAATGCTGAGACATTATGTCCTTCAATTATAAGTAGCTGTGCTTAAAATAGGCCAGATCAAACATGAATAAGGGATGTCAAATGAGCTAAAACAGAAACCCAAGTGCTCTATACCAGCTCAAGTCTCTGAGTTAGGATGAGAGAAGATACCTGAACAGTCAGTGCAGAGAACAGCAGGTAAAAATGGGCATCTGAGACTCTTGTCTATAAAGATCTTCTATTAAAGATCTTCTCCCAAGCTGGGTTCCAGTAGCTCACGCCTGTAATCCTAGCTACTCAGGAGGCTGAGACCTGAGGATTGAGGCTCAAAGCCAGCCCAGGAAGGCAAGTCCCTGAGACTCTCATCTCCAATAAACCACCAGAAAAAAGAAAACCTGGATGTGGCACTGTGGCTCAAGCAGTAAAGCACTTTCCTTGAGCTGAAGAGCTGAGGGACAATGCCCAGACCTGGATTTCAGGCCCCACAACCCACACAATAATAATAATAATAATAATATCTTCTTCCAGTGCATGGGCTATCTAGTTATTTTGCTATTTATGTCATTTTCCATGCAGAAACTCTGCGTTTAATGCAATCCCAATTATTCAATCTTTAATTTGTTTTATTTCTGGATCTTAAGAAGTTTCAACCTGTGCCAAGGAGATGTATACTTCCCCCAACCCTTCCTGTGAGATTTTTAGGGTATCTGATCTTACTAGCTATACAACAGACAAGGACCTCATATCTAAAATAATAACAGATGCTAGCTGGCATGTGGACAAAAGGGAACACTACTACATTGTTGGTGGGAATGTAAACTTGTTCAACTACTCTAGAAAGCAGGATGGAGTTTCCTCAAGAGAATAAACATTGAGCTCCACTATGACCCAGCAGCAATCCCACTCTTGGGTATTTACCAAATATCCACAAACAAGACCCCACGAAAGTTACTAGCACAACCACATTCATTGCAGAGTTATTGATCACAGCTAAGATATGGAATCAACCTAGATGCTGCTCAGTAGATGAACGGACTAAGAAAATGTGATTAACACACTGGAATTCTAGGCTTGCATCAGAAAATATGACACTGCCCCAATCATAAGGAAATGGAAAAAATTAAAAAAAATTATACTAAGGGAAGCCAGACCCAAATAAAGGGTTCATGGTTTCCCTCACTTGTAAAATGTCAAAGATATTCTTGGCAGAGGATCACAATAGCTATGTGCATATAGCCATCTAAAATGATGCTTATCAAAATGAACTCCAAAAAATGGAAATAGGGCTTTTTCAAAATCACACTGTTTGCAATTATTTCTTATATCTTCTTTTTTCCCCTTTGGTATATTCCCTCATTACTGCTTTTTGATTTCTGTACTCTTTGTCTTTTGAAGATAAGGAAAGTCACATATATGTTGGGACAATGGGTGAACCAATGCAAGTTATACTCACTAGATACCATGTTGAAAATGAAGTGTACACACGGGGAGAGGATTGGGGGAGAAGTGAAAGAATATGAGGGAGCGAGTTACACTGTTTATAAAGAAATGTAACTTATTACCTTATTTATATAATTATATCCCCTCTATATATATTCTTTACAATAAATGCAAATCATAACAACATTGAGATACCACCTCTCTCCAGTTAGAATGGCTAAAATCAATAATCTAATAACAACAGATGCTGGAGGGGATGTGGACAGAAGGGAACCCTACTACATTGTTGGTGGGAGTGGAAACTTGTTCAACCACTTTGGAAACCAGTATGCAGGTTCCTCAAAAGACTCCACATAGAGCTCCCCTATGACCCAGCAATCCCACTTTTGGGCATTTACCCAAATGTTCACAAACAAGACCACACTAAAGCTACCAGCACGACTATGTTTATTGCAGCATTATTTACTATAGCTAAGATATGGAACCACCCAGATGCCCTTCAGTAGATGAATGGATCAAGAAAATGTGGTATATATACACAATGGAATTCTATGCCTCCATCAGAAGAATGACATTGTCCCATTTGTTAGGAAATGGAAAGGCTTGGAAAAAATTATATTAAGTGAAGTAAGCCAGGCCCAGAGAAACATAGGTCCCATGGTTCCCCTTATTTGCAATATCTACTATATGTCTGAGTCAAGCAGAAAAGGTCAGATAAGTTGATGTTAGGGAAATGAACCCTAAGATATGAATTCAAATGTTTTTTTTTTCTTTCATTCGATTGTTTCTAACGCATTTATAAGATTATTTCTTTGTTGCTTTGTATGTCCCTCCCTCACAGTATAACCCCTGCTTTCAATGTATTTCATGTCGGTATAATTTGTGGAGGGGAAGGGGAAAAACAAATCATTTAAATAGGGATACAGGTGGACCCATTGCAACAATGAGATGTACAAATCCTTATGTCAAAAACGAACTTTACAACTTTGGTGTGTGTGTGTGGTGGGGGGTGGATCGGATGGGAAGGGGAAACAAAGGAGGAGGCTACAATGCTTGATAAGAAATGTATTCATTATCTTGCCCAAGTAATTGTAATCCCTCTGTACAGTATTTTCACAATAAAAAAAATCCAAAAAAAAAAAATTGGGGCTGGGAAGGTGGCTCAGTGGTAGAGCGTTTGCCTTGCATGCCTGAGGCCCTGGGTTCGATTCCTGAGCACCACATAAGCAAAAAGAAAAAAGCTGGAAGTGGTGCTGTGGCTCAAGTGGTAGAGCACTAGCCTTGAGCTGAAGAGCTGAGGGACAGTGCCCAGGCCCAGAGTTCAGGCCCCACGATCAGACCTCCCCTCCCAAAAAAAAAAACAAAAAACACAAAACTTTGTAAGAACTTCTAAGTTTCTCAAGAGCTTTTTTGGTGTTTAAAGAATATAATTTAAGGTCTGGGAAGGTGGCTCAGTGGTAGAGCGCTTGCCTTGCATGCCTGAGGCCCTGGGTTCAATTCCTCAGCACCACATAAGCAAAAAGAAAAAAGCCGAAGTGATGCTGTGGCTCAAGTGGTAGAGCGCTAGCCTTGAGCTGAAGAGCTGAGGGACAGTGCCCAGGCCCAGAGTTCAAGCCCCATGACCGGACCCCCCCCCAAAAAAAAGAATATAATTTAAAACAAAAAAGAATATCATTTTTGCCACATAACTAGCCACTTATATACTCGCGCTCCAAGATACAGAAACTTCACAGAGCAGGGAGAAAGGCACAGAGGCATGTCCTCCCCCATGGCTATAAGAGTAGGGATGTCTGCATGCCAGGAATGGCAACAGGTATCTCTCATCATCCTAATCCCCATTTTCCTTTCACTAGCAAAACAACCATCAGTATTAGTGGAACTTCTCAGTGTGGTAAGGGCAATAGAAGTAGCAGCTTGCTAGGCAAACCCTGAAGAGCCTGTGTGCATGCTCCACCCTTGGAATAGCATTGTGGAAAAGCAGAATTCTCCCAAATAGTCTTTCAGTAAGCAGAGAAATAAACAAGTCCTGTGCACAGTTGCTACACTATGTCATTTTAAATGTGCAATTTTTAAAAAAAATTATTAGATATGCAGAGACAGTAATTATTAGAGATGCAGAGACGACCAGGGGGAAAGGTAGCTGTTGTGTGAGAAGCCAGATATCAGATTTAACAAAGGTTTCAAAGCACTAAAAATAATAATGACATACAGGAAATACAGTCTCTGTTGGAAGATGAGCCCAGTGGCAGAGGTAGGGAAAATGGTGAGAGTGGCTGAATGTAAAATGTGCATATAAAAACTGTATACATACCCATACGTCTGTAATTCTAGCTCCTCAAGAAGTTGAGATCTGAGGATCAGGATTATAGCCACTCTGGAAAATCCATGGCATTCGAATCTCCTATAAACGAATCAAAATGGTATTATTCCAGTGGTGGAGAGCAAGCCTTGAAGGCGAAGAAAAAACCACAAGGGCAATGCCAAGAGAAACAATAGAAAGTATATACATTAGTTACATACTTAGGATTTCATTGTGACATTTGCATTCATGTGTAAAATGTATGATATTCAGTATCACCCCTAAGTCACCTTCCCTTCATCATGTTGTAAAATAGTTTCGATACATTTCATTGTTTTGTTCTCATATGTTCAAACAATATTGGGCTGGGAAGGTGGCTCAGTGGTAGAGCACTTGCCTTGCATGCATGAGGCCCTGGGTTCGATTCCTCAGCACCACATAAGCAAAAAGAAAAGAGCCGGAAGTGGCGCTGTGGCTCAAGTGGTAGAGCGCTAGTCTTGAGCTGAAGAGCTGAGGGACTGCCCAGGCCCAGAGTTCAGGCCCCACAACTGGACCCCCCCAAAAAAACAAAAAAACAATTAATATTGGCTATGTTTATTTCCTTCTGTCAAAGTACTACATAAGCATTTATAAACATAGACCAGTGGAATCTGTTGAAATCATTTTAGGAAGGAGAGGGGATGAGGAAGAATGATTGAGTTTGATGAAGTAAACTGTATTCTTTATTTTTTTTTTGGGGGGGGGGGGTCCAGTCGTGGGGCCTGAACTCGGAGCCTGGGCACTGTCCCTCAGCTCTTCAGCTCAAGGCTAGCGCTCTAACACTTGAGCCACAGTGCTACTTCCGGCTTTTTTTCTTTTTGCTTATGTGGTGCTGAGGAATGGAACCCAAGGCCTCATGCATGCAAGGCAAGCGCTCTACCACTGAGCCACCTTCCCAGCCCGTAAATTGTATTCTTGTATTAAAATGTCACCATGAAAATTCCCTGTAAAACTAAAATTTATTAATAAAAATACTTGTTTTTAAAAAAGAAAAGTTGATAGCCAATATACTACTTAATAGGGAAACCACATCAGCTACAAGGTAAATATAATGACTCACCACTTTTAAGTTGAACTACATTGGAGTTGCTAGCAAGGTCAATTTGACAATAGAGCTGTAAGTTATCTGTGTAGATAGGGAGAAGTGTAATTATCTTTTGTGCAGATTACATTAACTTTAGGTTTGTGCCATCCTGGGGCTTGAAATCAGGGAGTGTGTGCTGTCCCAGAGCTGTTCACTCAAGGCTAGAGCTCTACCACTTGAGCTGCAGCTACACTACTTGTTTTTAATGGATAATTGGAGATAAGAATCTCATATACTTCCAGACTGGCTTCTAACTCAAACCTCAGAAGTCAGACTGCTGAGTAGCTAGGATTCCAGGCAACAGCCATTTTTCCCCCAAAGCTAATGTTATCATTTATTTAGAAAATCACGAATGGGCTGGGAATGTGGCTTAGTGGTAGAATGCTTGTCTGGCATTCATGAAGCCCTGGGTTCCATTCCTCAGTACCACATACACAGAAAAAGCTGGAAGTGGTGCTGTTGCTCAAGCGGTAGAGTGCTAACCTTGAGCAAAAGAAGCTCAGAGACAGTGCCCAGCCCCTGAGTTCAAGCCCCAGAACTGGCAAAAAAGAAAGAAAATCACAAGAGTTCACTAAAAATTATTATAGTCAATAACTGAGTTCAATGTAACAGGATATAATATTTGTATAAAAATAGATTCATATATATGTGAACAATGAACATTTTTTTAAATAATGGGGTCAATTTATTTATACTACTATGAAAAATAATACACTTAAAAATAAACTGATGGGCTGGAAATATGGCTTAGTTGTAGAGTGCTTGCCTAGCATGCATAAAGCCCTGGTTCAATTCCTCAAGTACCACATAAACAGAAAACACGTAAAGAAGGACTATGGTCCACGAAGTAGGGTGCTAGCCTTGAGCAAAAGAAGTTTGTGGACCGTACCTAGGCCCTGAGTTCAAGCCCCAGGATTGGCAAGTTAAAAATAGAAAAAGAAAAAGAGAAGAAAAATAAGAAATGTATCATAAATGTAACCCGGAACAATGAAAACTACACTACACTGCTAGTCTTGGAAGCACCCCAGCTTTGATCCTTAATCTCCTTGCCTGTGAAGAATTTACTTTTACAGAAAGAAATTCTTATTCTTTTCCTTTATATTATCATAGGTGCTCTCAAGTTGAAGTCTATGCATCCAAATATGACGTACAGGGGCTGGGAAGGTGGCTCAGTGGTAGAGCGCTTGCCTTGCATGCATGAGGCCCTGGGTTCCATTCCTCAGCACTACATAAGCAAAAAGAAAAAAAGCTGGAAGTGGCGCTGTGGCTCAAGTGGTAGAGTGCTAGCCTTGAGCTGAAGAGCTGAGGGACAGCACCCAGGCTCAGAGTTCAGGCCCCATGACCGGACCGCCCAAAAAAAAATATGACGTACAATCTCAAAAAGGCATGTAGAATCCATACACTGGAGGATTGCATATCAGGCATGAAAGTTTCCTTCCCAAACATCTAAAGGATCATCAAATATCACAATAAACCTTTAAGAGAGACACATAAGATCTTAGATATGAGGGAGTGGGACAAAAGATTTATTCCACAGTCTAATGGATAAGAACTGGGAAGACAAGTTTGAGGTCCCAGGGTGTGTAACCTAGAGTTACTGAGAGGAACTTTAAGGATCAGAGAAGAGGAAGGAATTTAAAAAAATAGAGCATGGAAAACAGAAAGACAAATACAGACTGGTTTGGGGCAAGTGATCAAGCTTCACATTAGCATAGACTTACCCTTAACTTCACTCCTGATACCCCCACACCACCATTTCTTTGAAGAGCAATGGAGGTTGATGCACCATGTCTGAGAAACCCCTGTGAGGAAACTTTTCACCAATTCACTGAAGAAATATTAAGCAAAAGGCAGGGGGGGCACAGCAAACACTCAAAACAGTGCCCAAGCTTTGAGTTCAAGCCACTGGCCCAACAGCAAAAAGAAAAAAAGAAAAAAACACAAGAGAAAGCAAAATTCAGAAACAAGCAAAATTGCCTTAAGGTTTCATAGATGGAATTTGGGAGTTTCTGGGAAAGTAGTTGTTAGATTTTGAGAAATCTAAATTGACACAGGTTTATGCAGTATATCTACCTAAGAATCTATTTTATTCCAGTGCATACATTAGAGCAGTGGGAAATGATCCAGGAATCAGTGGCTCTGAATACCTTTTTAAAGTGAGAGGGGAGATACTCAAATCTTGAAGGCAAAACAGATAAAATTTACCTTCAGCAGAACGTAGGTTTTGAACAAAAATAAAAACAAAAACATTGTCTCATAACCTCAGCTACATTATTAGAATTAAGAAAGAAAAAGTCAACTTGTCTAGTGTTCTCAATACATTTCCATTTCCCACTTGGTCTTACACTGTTTCAGGAAGCAAACAGTGATCTTCAAGAAGAATCACCTTAGATCCCGCTGGGAGAGGAAGGTCCCCACGCATCCATATACTCCTGGGATAGAGGGTTTGGCACTGGTGGAAATCCTGTAAAAAACCACTTCCCCCAGGATGATGCAGTGCATTGTGGGAGTTGTAGTTTGCGTTGGAGCACAGAACCTTCAAAAGTATGGGGGGAGAAGGCAGGAAAGATCCCTTTGCACTTGCATCTATCTACCCATGGTTGGTGTTTTCAGTCTGCAAATTCCAGTTTTCCCTTTGTCTTGCTGCTGGAGGTGCTCGGAAGTACAATTTTACATTCCATAGGTTTGGGCTCTGAGACCATACCCAGCCTCTCTTCAGTGGACCTTAACAGCTCTAACTTGAACGAATCTCAGGTTTTGAACTGATTTCAGGTACAAATGGCTAGCTGGGTGAAGGACCAACGTCTATTTCACCACATGTCCCTCCACTCTTGGGTTGATGATTGGTTTGGGGTTCATATGTTTGTACTGTCATTAGCTGGTATTCCTCCAGATGCCAGAATATTTCTTCTTGGATCTCCAAGAGCAAGTTGGGTGTTTCTCTAGACTAGGAGAGCCAGGAGCTGTGCTTTTATGCTCCATGATTTAGAGATTCTGCTTATTAACAACCATGCGACTTTATTCATGCTGCCCTTATGTAACAAGAGTGCAGAAATTCTAGTGAAATATGTGTCTGCCTTCAGTCCTCTATATTGCAATTTTATTTTGGGGTTCTGTTTGTTTCTCCCACAGGTGTCTCTGCTCTACTCCTGTGCCCTGTTGGCCTAATTAGAACTACTGGCTTGAGTTCACACATGTTTGTACATGACCTTGTTTCTAGAGACAGTTCTACATGAGTTATTGAAGTAGTGTTTGCTGGTTGTGTAGTTTTAGGAATGAAGCCTAGCAATGTTTGAAGGAGAGCACCGTATTAATAGGAATCTCACTCCTAAAAAGACAGACCTTATCAACTATGACAAGCCCTGAAGAGCAGTGGCAAAAAAGCACAGGAAAGGGAAGATGATTTTAGCTTTCCTTGCCTTAAGCAATAATTGGCTCTACTTCCCAGAGCACAAGATTCATGTGGTACTCTTTCCTCCAACTTTCTCAATCACTTGGTGCTGTTGTAAAATTTAGACCAACTTTCAGAAGGGAAAGGGAGGCAGTCTCTGGAACAAGCTACAGCTTACTTATCAAAGGGCACATGAGGCTGTGGTTTGGGGTGGAGAGATAACTGTCACAACTCAAAGTATCTGTCTACGTACTAATCACTAATCCTATTCTCACTCAGTTATTTAGCCTCTTCCCAGTATCTTTTCTAGTAGTACATGATCTCTCAAATTTATCCTAAATGTCCTATCTATGGATTTGCTGAAACTAGCACTAACATGTTGGTTCTTCCTGGAATTCAGGAAGTGTTGGTTAGGGATCTTTGGCCTTTTAAGAAAAATTACAGATGAAACGAGGAATGTATCTTTCTCAATGTTGTATGATTGGCAGATGTTACATACACTGAAGTTTTAACTAGTGTTATCCATTTTGTCACAATCTGCTTATTTCACTTAGGTAATTCATTTTGAGAATTGAAGTCAATAAAGCATAAACACTCCTTTAAAATTATCTTATAGTGCCAGGCGCTGGTGGCTCAAACATGTAATCCTAGCCATTCAGGAGGCTAAAATCTGAAGATCACAGTTCAAAGCCAGCCTGGTTAGGAAAGTCTGTGAGATCTTATCTCCAATTAACCTCAGAAAACTGCGAGTGGCGCTGTGGCTCAAGTGGTAGAGTTTGCCTTGAGCTGAAGAGCTCAGGGACAGCACCCAGGCCCAGGATTCAAGCCCCACAATCAACAAAAGAAAAAAAAAATTTCTCTCATGTGGGTATTCAAAGATGAACTCTGAGCTGTTCCTTCTGAGTAAGAGACCGCAAATTTTTTGTCTTTCTGTTTTCCATGATCTATTTTTTTGAATTCCTTCTTCTTCTCTGATCCTTAAAGTTCCTCTCAGTAACTCTAGGTTACACACCCTGGGGACCTCAAACTTGTCTTCCCAGGTCTTATCCATTAGACTGTGGAATAAATCTTTTGTCCCCCTCCCTCATATCTAAGATCTTATGTCTCTCTCTTAAAGGTTTATTGTGATATTTGATGATCCTTTAGATGATTGGGAAGGAAACTTTCATGCCTGATATGCAATCCTCCAGTGTATGGGTTCTACATGTCTTTTTTTTTTGTTTGTTTGTTTTTTATTTTTATTTTTTGTGAACATACTGTACAGAGGGGTTACAATTACATGGGCAAGATAATGAGTACATTTCTTATCAAGCATTGCTGCCTCCTCCTTTGTTTATCCCTCACATCCCTTCCCAGCCGCCAATCGTGTTTTATCTATATTTCTTCCACTTTCACTTCTTATTTTTTTTGAGTCAACATACATTTGTAGCATGAGATTTTATGGTGATATTTCCCTATGTGCACACAGTATACTTTGAACAACTTCATCTCCTCTATCATATTCCCTTACCTTTCTCCTCTCCTAACACTTGGGAGGCCAAGCATGATTAAATAATTGCTCTCGAGTTATCTTTGTTTGTACCATTAGCGTTTTAGAAAAGATGTTATTTTCTTTTTAGCTGTTCTTTTTCTGTCTTTCAGCTCTTCTCTGTCTTTGTTTGTGCTGGTTATTTTTATTTTTATTTATATATTTTTTTTATTGTAAAGCTACTATACAGAGGGTTACAGTTACATGAGTGAGGTTATGAGTACACTTCCTCTTGAACATTGTTACCCCCTCCATTGTTTTCCCCCTACCATCCCCTCCCTCCCTCCCTTCCCCGAGGTTCTTTTTTTTTTTTTTTTTGATTGTGATTAAATGATTACATAATTTCAAAGTCACAAGTTCATTCTAACTTCCCTGGAGCAAATTGTCTACCACAGTCTGTAATATATAACAGTGTTCACATGTTATATACCATATTTGTGATCAGCAGCATGGGGATATTTAGTAGTGGTTCAACCAGATGAGCGGGAGTTCTTTGTTTCTTAAGTCCTGTTAGTTTTATCGTATCACCTAACCTTTTGGATTTAGCATCCACTTATCAGGGAGACCATGTACCGTTTGTCTCTTCGTTCTTGTCTTACCTCGCTCAACATGATTCCTTCTAGCTCCATCCATTTCCCTGCAAATGCCATTATTTTGTCATTTCTAATGGCTGCATAATATTCCATTGTGTATAGATACCACAATTTTTGGATCCATTCATCTGTGGTGGGGCATCTAGGTTGTTTCCATATCCTGGCTATTGCGAACAGTGCTGCAATAAACATGGAGGTGCACGTGTCCTTGTATATTGGTTCCTGTTGTTCAGGGTAGATGCCTAGAAGTGGTATGACTGGGTCGTAAGGGAGGTCAATCTTTAGCTTTCTAAGGACCCTCCAGACTGCTTTCCAAAGTGGTTGTATAAGTGTACATTCCCACCAGCAGTGTAACAGGGTTCCTCTTTCTCCACATCCCCTCCAGCATTTGTCGTTGGCTGATTTGTGGATGTGGGACATTCTGACTGGGGTAAGGTGGTATCTCAGGGTTGTCTTTATTTGCATTTCCTTCACCACCAGGGATGATGAACATTTCCTCATGTGTTTCTTTGCCATTTTTATTTCTTCATTTGAGAAGTCCCTCTTTAGTTCCCTTGCCCATTTAGTAATTGGTTTGTTAGGTTTGGGAGGGATTAGTTTCTTGAGTTCCCTGTATATACAGGATGTTAACCCCTTGTCTGATATATTGCTGGTAAATATTTTTTCCCAATTAGTTGGTTGTCTTTCTAGCTTAGTTGCGATAGATTTAGCTGTGCAGAAGCTTTTTATTTTAAGGTAGTCCCATTTGTCGAGTCTCTCTCCAACTTGTTGTGACCCTGGGACTCTGTTCAGGAAGTTCCTTCCTGTGCCTATTAGTTCAAGTGTCTCTCCTACTCTGTCCTGCAGTAGTTTCAGAGATTCAGGTTTAATGTTAAGGTCTTTAATCCATTTTGAGTTGATGTTGGTGCATGGTGATAGGCTGGGGTCCACTTTTAGTTTTCTGCATGTGGCTGCCCAGTTTTCCCAGCACCAGCGGTTGAAGAGGCTGTGTTTCTTCCATTGTATGTCTTTGGCTCCTTTGTCGAATATCAGCTGGCTGTAGGCCTGTGGATTTATATCTGGATCTTCTATTCTGTTCCATTGGTCTTCGGGTCTGTTTTTGTGCCAGTACCATGCTGTCTTTGTGATTATAGCTCTGTAGTAGAGTTTGAAGTTCGGCATGGATAGCCCTCCCATATTGTCTTTATCCCCTAGAATTGTTTTGGCTATTCTAGGTCTTTTGTTGTTCCATATAAATTTTTGGACTGTTTTCTGTATTTCAGTGATGTACGTCATTGGGATTTTAATAGGAATTGCATTGAATTTGTATATTAGTTTTGGAAGTATCACCATCTTTACTATATTAAGTCGGCCTATCCAGGAGCATGGGAGGTCTTTCCATTTCCTAGTGTCTTCTGCAATTTCTTTCTTTAACTTTTTATAGTTCTCATTAAATAGTTCTTTTACATCTTTGGTTAGGTTAATTCCTAAATATTTTATTTTTTGGGAGGTTATTGTGAATGGGGTTGCTCCCTTTATTTCCCTCTCTTCCTGTGCGTTATCAGTGTATAGGAAGGCAACTGATTTTTGTGGGTTTATTTTGTATCCTGCTATTTTGCCGAAGTGACTTATGATTTCTAAAAGTTTGGGGATGGAGTTTTTGGGATCGTGGAGGTATAGTATCATGTCGTCTGCAAAAAGGGATAGTGTCACTTCTTCTTTCCCTATGCGGATCCCTTTAATGTCTTTTTCTTGCCTTATTGCCCTGGCTAAGGGTTCTAGGACTATGTTGAAGAGGAGTGGAGACAGTGGACATCCTTGCCTTGTTCCTGTTTTTAGGAGGATTGGTTGTAGCTTTTCCCCATTAAGTATAATATTGGCTATTGGTCTGTCATAAATGGCTTTTATTGTTTTTAGAAATGTTCCTTCTATTCCTATTTTCTCCAGAGCTTTTAGCATGAATGAATGTTGAATTTTATCAAAGGCCTTTTCTGCATCTGTGGCGATAATCATGTGATTCTTGACCTTGGCTCTGTTGATATGCTGGATTACATTTATTGACTTACGTATGTTAAACCATCCCTGTGTCTCTGGGATGAAGCCTACCTGATCATAGTGTATTATTTTTTTTATGTGTTTCTGGATTCTGTTAGCTAGAATCTTGTTAAGGATCTTTGCATCTGTGTTCATCAAGGAGATTGGCCTGTAATTCTCCTTTTTGGTTGGGTCTTTGCCTGGTTTGGGGATGAGTGTGATATTGGCTTCGTAGAATGAGTTTGGGATAGCTCCCTCCTTCTCTGTTTCTCTGAAGAGCTTGAGGAGTATGGGTATTAGTTCTTCTTTAAAGGTCTTATAGAATTCTGCTGTGAATCCATCTGGTCCTGGGCTTTTTTTTGTTGGAAGACTTTTGATAGCTTCCTGTATCTCATTATAGGATATTGGCTTATTTAATTGGTTAACTTCTTCTTTGCTCAGTGTGGGTAACTTGTATTTCTCTAAAAATGCATCCATTTCCGCCAGATTTTCTTCCTTTAGAGAGTATAGCTTTTGAAAGTAGTCTGTTAGAATTGTTTGGATATCTTGGGTACGTGTTGTGATGTTTCCCGTGGCATCCCTAATCCTATTAATATGGGTTTCCTCTCTTCTTTTTATAATTAATCTTGCCAACGGGCCATCAATTTTGTTTATTTTTTCAAAGAACCAGCTTTTTGTTTGGTTTATTTTGGTTATGGTTTTCTGATTTTCTAATTGGTTAATCTCTGCTCTCAATTTGGTTATCTGGCTTCGTCTAGTAGCTTTAGGTCCCATTTTTTCTTGTTTTTCTAGCTGTTTTAGTTGCAACATGAGATTATTTACTTGGTCTGTCTCCATTCTCTTGATGTGAGCACTGAGGGCAATAAATTTGCCCCTCAGGACTGCTTTTGCTGTGTCCCACAAGTTTCTTTGTGAGGTGTTTTCATTTTCATTGAGTTGTAGGAAATGCTTTATTTCTTCTCTGATCTCTTCTGTTACCCAGGCCTTGTTAAGGAGTGTGCTGTTCAATTTCCATGTATTAGAGAAATTTCTGCGGTATGCTTTGTTATTGAGAGCTAGCTTGATTCCACTGTGGTCAGATAGGATACAGGGGATTATGTCGATCCCTTTGTATTTGCTTAAGTTCCTTGCATGAACTATGATATGGTCTATTTTGGAGAAAGTTCCATGAGCTGCTGAGAAGAATGTGTACTGTGTTGTTTTAGGGTGAAATACTCGGTAGATGTCAGTTAATTCCGCTTGAAGTATGGCCTCACTTAATTCGGTAGCTTCTTTGCCAATCCTCTGGTTGGTAGACCTGTCCTTTGGTGAGAGTGGCGTGTTAAAGTCTCCTAGTATTATCGTATTGGGATCTATTTTATTCTGTAAGTTTGAGAGCATTTGTTTAACATATCTGGGTGCACCGATATTTGGGGCATATAAGTTGATGATGGTTATATCCTCCTCTTGGATTGTTCCCTTTATTAATATGTAGTGTCCGTCCTTGTCTTTCTGTACTGATTTTAATGAAAAGTTTATTTTGTCAGATATCAGGATAGCTACACCTGCTTTTTTATTGGGGGCATTTGATTGGTAGATCCTTTTCCACCCCTTCACTCTGAGTTTGTTTGTATGTTTGGCTGAGAGGTGGGTCTCCTGAAGGCAACAGATGGATGGGTCTTGTTTTCTGATCCAGTCCTCAGTTCGTTTTCTTTTAATTGGCGAATTCAGCCCATTTATATTAAGAGAAAGTATAGAGAGATGCATTGTTGTCCCTGCCATTCCGTTTTCCTAAGTTTTTCTTTTTTCCTTTCCTCCTGTGCTTGCTCAGTTAGACTTTGAGTAATGCCTGTTTGGGGCAGGTCCCAGTTCCTGGTTGCTTTCTTCAGGTTGTGTCCCCCCTCTTAGAATTCTTTGTAATGCTGGCTTAATGTTTATGTATTCATTTAGTTTTTCTTTGCTATTAAAAGTTTTCAGTTCTCCATCGAATGTGAATGCTAGCTTTGCCGGGTATATCAGTCTGGGTTGGCAGTTATTGGCTCTCAGGGCTCGTATGGTGCTTTCCCAGGCTTTTCTTGCATTCATTGTTTGTGTGGAGAGATCTGCAGTGATTCTAATTTTTTTCCCATTGTAGTATAGCTCCTTCTTCATTTTTGCTGCATGCAGGATTGTTTCCTTATTATTCAGATCCATCATTGTTACTATAATGTGCCTAGAAGTGTTTCTCCTGGGATCTTGCTTGTTGGGTGTTCGATAAGCTTTTGTGATGTAGTTAAGATGGTCGTTTTTGAGGTGGGGAAAATTTTCATTGACTATCTTGTTAAATAGGTGTTGCATTCCCTTGCTCTGGAATTCCTCACCTTCGTCCACTCCGATTATGCGAAGGTTAAATTTTTTAGCATTATCTGCTTGCTCTTGAATTTCCCTTTGGTTTAATTTGAGTGATTTTTCCATATCTGTCACTTTTTGGTCCAGTTGGTGTATTCTGTCTTCTGTATCTGACACTCTACCTTCCATTTCATTCACTCTGTTGACCGTGGCTTCTATTGTGGTTTGCATGGTGGAAATGGATCCCTTTATGGATTCAATGTTGGTTCTCAGAGTACTGATCTCACCTCTCAATGAGGTGAGATCAGTATGCATTACCTCTAATTTGGCGTTTATCTCACTTCTTACTGAGGTTTGTGCAGCTTCTATTTTTGCATCCAACTTTTGTTTGATGTCCTGTATATCTTTTGATAGTTCATCCTTGTGCTCTTTCAATTTCTGATCCATTTCTCGCTTTATTTCTTGAGTCATTGCCTCCAGCAACCCTTGGATGTAGTTTTTGTCTTCCATTCCTGCTTTGCTCCCACTGGGGCTCTCCCCTGCGTGGCTGCTGGCTTTTGAGGTGAGCTTGCTGTCCTGGGTAGTGGTAAACCTTGTGATTTTTCTCTGTGATTTTCGCATGGGGGTTCAGGAGACTGCTCTTCAATCTTGTTTTGGTATGTCTGTCTTTGCTTGGTTGCTGATTCTGTATTGGTCGAGAGAGTCTGTGCCTGATCTGGATTCTGTTGGGAGCCTATTTCCAGCTGCTATTCTGACTTACTTAGGATTCTCAGCTCTCTGCTGTAGCAATTCCCGCCTTTGGAAGGGTTGAGCAGCCTAGACTGCTTGTGTTTGCTCCTGCGGGTGCTCTTGAGAAGATCAGATGCTCTGGATGCACTCTCCCAAATACTGGAGTCTGCTATGGGCTCCTGATGTGTTTTTGTTTGTTTGTTTTGGGCTGGTTGTGGGCTTGAACTCTAGGTTTGGGTGCTGTCCCTCAGCCCTTCAGCTCAAGGCTGGCACCCTACCATTTGAGTCACAGCCCCACTTCTGACCCTTTTTGCTTTGTTCAGGCGCCGGTCCCCAGGCCTGGTTCCGGCCCCGGCCTGGAGCGCGCTCGTTAGGCCTGTGCTAATGTATATACCACCTAGGTTATGCAGCCTGGAGGACACAGTTCAAATTTCTTCTACTGTTGGTAGTCTTGACCCAGGGGCGCTGTTCCTGGCTTGGGCACTTAAGCTCCCTTCCAGGGGCGCTCTTGCTCTGGCCTGGCCAGCAGAGTGTGCTCCACCGGCTGGTGGAGCTCTCGAACAGTTCCCAGTTTTAGTGGGTCCTGTGGTCCGGGTGTTGGGGTAGGGAGTCTAGGTCAGGGTCTGGGGATTCCCTCCAGCTCTGGTCTCCCTTGAGGGATTCACTGTCCCCTGTTGGGTACTCACCCTGTAGGTCGTCAGTTGTTGTTGCAATCCGAGTTCAGTTGGGGTGGTTGCGGGCTGGGTTGGGCGGCCCCCCGCCGGGTTGCTGCGATTGCGATTGGGCGGGTGTTCTGCCGACAGGTCCCTTTGTCGCGCTGCTGGTGCCGGGTGGCTTTGACGGGATGGAGCCTCTCCGCTCCGGTGGAGAGTGATGGGTGGGGGTGGGATCCTCGTGGAGACTCGCCGCTGGTAGGTTTCTCTCTTCCTGGCGATCCGCTGTTCTGCAATCCGGTACCTGGTGATCTGCAAGCAGCCCCCTGTGTCTCTGTGGCTCCGGCAGCCCCGGCCGGGCCGGCTGGCCGGCGGCTTGGCGCACTGCCGCGCGGCCAGTAAAGGTTGGGGGAGGGGTCTTCGCTCTTGTCTGTTCTGAAATTCTTCTTTTCCTCTCTTTCTTTTTTTGTAGAGCTAGTGCTCTACCACTTGAGCCACAGCGCCACTTCCGGCAGGTTCATGGATAGGAGAAGCCTCAAACAAGAATTTCACAGATGAGTTAATGCACCTTGCATAATGATATTGGATCTAGAGTCTAGTTTGTAGGTTCATCTTGTGCTGTATTGAGCAATAATGTTCCTAATGCCCATGAGTATTGTGTGTGGCAGGAAACTAGGTGATCCTTTGTCTCAAAGACTAGTAAATCAAGAATTCATATGGAGACATACTGAATTCTGTGTGGCAGTTAAGTTCAAGTTAGGAATTTGCTTATTCTTTGTAGGAAGTATTCTGAAACCAAAAAGAAAAAATAGAAATGTAGAATATGAGATTATATTTTCTTTGAAACTAGGACTATGCAGGTATATGGGAAAAAAAGAGTATGCCAGTGCTGGTATCCTCTGATAAGGAAAATCACTTAAGTGGTTGGCAGAGACTGAGATTCAGAATGAAAGCTTTTAGTCTAGAGAGGGTGATTAACTTGGGTGTGAGGTCAAGTATCTTTAGTCTTCCATGGTTCTGAGGGTAGAAGTGTCAGAAAAGGAATTTTGATGAGACTTTGTCTAAGATGGAGAGAAATTTCAAGAGGCAGTGATTTTCAAGAAGAAACACCTTATCTCCTGCAGCTGGGATAGAAAAGTCCCCATGCATCCAGGCACTCCTGGAACCCCTGGAAGAAGCCCACTTCCTCCAAGTTGGCGCAGCGCATTGTGGGAATAGTAGTCTCCATTTGAGCAAAAATCCTTTGAAAGTGCATTTTTTCTGGTGGCAGGGAGAAGATCCTTCTGCGCATGTGCCTCTCCAACCACTGTTGGTTTTTGCAATCTCCAAATTCCGGTTTCTTTTCCCCTACCCTTGCTGGCTGAAGGTGCTCCAAAGTTCAGTTTTGCATTCCTTATTTGGGGCTCAGAGGCAGACGGCCAGCCTCTCTTCAGTGGAACTTGGGAGCTCAGGAATCTTTGGCCTTATAAGAAAAATTACTGAAGAAAACGAGGTAATGTGTCTTGCTCAAGGTTGTATGATTATTTGTACATGTTACCTATCTTGAAGTTTTAGTTATGTTATCCATTTGTCTCAATCTGCTCAAAGAAGTATTATTTCACTTAGAAAATTCTTTTTGGGAATTGAAGTCAATGAAGTCAATTCCTTTAAGCCATCTTATAGAAACATGTTGATTTGATTTTTATCCTCTGCACTTTCTATGGCTTTTGTAACTTTAAAGTGCTATTAACATGGATATTCTCCACTTTATTTGTCCATTCTTGACAAATTACAATTCCTCCACTAGAATAGGGAAGCTATTTTATGTCACTTAAAATGAGAGAGACTGCCTAAATATGTATTCTAAAACAATTGATAAAATATAATTTAAATAAAAGTACAATTGTCCTTTTTTTTGTATGCTTGTCCTGATTCTTTAGTTTAAGGTCTGGGCACTGACCGTGAACTTCTTTTGCTTCTTTTGCTTATAATCTACCATGTAACCCACATCTCTACTTGCAGCTACTTTTGGTAATTTATTAGAGATCAGAGTCTTCCAGACTTTCTTGCCCAGTTGGCTTCAATCTGTGATCCTCAGATCCCAGACTTCTGAGTAGCTAGTATTATAGCCATGAGCCACCAGAGTCCAGTTAAAATACCCTCTTTTAAATACAGATTATATTTCTAATAAAATAATCTGTAATAGAAAACTTCACATTTTTAAGGATGATTGTTCAGTTACTAGTGTGTATTTACTAGTGTGTATGAGGATAGTCCACATATCAAAACAAAAAGAAAATATCCCAACCTGAAATCCTTAACACCCCTGATCCCAAGTATTGTGAATGTGAACATTTAGTCTATAAAAATTCTTATTAAGTATTTTATTTGTTTTTTGGGGGGGAGGTGGAGTCCGGTCGTGGGCCAAAACTCTGGGCCTGGGTGCTGCCCCTCAGCTCTTCAGCTCAAGGTTAGCGCTCTACCACTTGAGCCACAGCGCCACTTCTGGCTTTTTTTTTTGCTTATGGATGCTGAGGAATCGAACCCAGGGCCTCATGCATGCAAGGCAACCGCTTTACCACTGAGCCACTTCCCAGCCTAAGTATTTTAAAGTAAGAAAACGTTCTTGTAATATAGAAAAACCCAGTACTAATATGCAAACATTGATTTTAAAAAATTCATATTGTCTTTCTAGCAAAAACACCCTCAGTGAGGTATACAGGACAGATTTTAATTTTTTGTAAATATCACTGTAAAGTTGATATTATTTTATATTAAGTTTTCATTCTATATAATTGTGAAAAACAACAGAAGTTTGGGTAATAGAATTTCCTTGTAATAAACCAACCAACAAGTACAAGCAAAAGCACATAGCTATTTAATATTTGTTTTAAGTTTTATGGATCCACATTTTGGAGTATCTTCAGTTGGTATTTTGTGATAATATTGTTTAGATAACATATAAAACTTTTAATCTTCTACTTTAATGGCTGAAGATGGTTGATTGGGATTTTGTCACTCCTATAACACAGTATTTTATTAGGCCCTGTATATCCAGCAGAATGGTCAAGGTTCTTCATATGACTATTTAGGAAAGTGAGTATTAGGGACTTCTCAAAACTGTGTTTACATCATCTTTACTCATGTCCCTTTGGCCAAAACAGGTTAAATGGCAAATTGCAAGTCATTGTACAAGGTGCTCTGAGTATTTGGATACAGATTAAATGTGCCATTTGACAACCATTATTGAAATATTATAACACAAGAAACATGTATTGCATATATTTTTCCTGTAAAACTTTGAGTAAAAAATACTGAATTAGGGCTGGGATGCTGGCTCAGTGGTAGAGCACTTGCCTTGCATGCATGAGGCCCTGGGTTCGATTCCTCAACACCGCATAAGCAAAAAGAAAAAAGCCAGAAGTGGCGCTGTGGCTCAAGTGGTAGAGCGCTAGCCTTGAGCTGAAGAGCTGAGGGACAGCACCCAGGCCCAGAGTTCAGGCCCCACGACAGGACCCAAAACAAAACAAAACAAAATGAAAAAATACTGAATTATACATGCTCTCCATGGTTTTTATTTTTTATTTATTTTTTTTTGGGGGGGTCTAGTCATGGGGCTGAACTCTGGGCCTGGGTGCTGTCCCACAGCTCTTCAGCTCAGGGCTAGCACTCTACCACTTGAGCCACAGCGCCACTTCTGGCTTTTTTTCTTTTTGCTTATGTGATGCTGAGGAATCGAACCCCGGGCCTCATGCGTGCAAGGTAAGTGCTCTACCACTGAGCCACCTTCCCAGCCCTCTCCATGGTTTTTAAATATGAAAATAAATGCAGTAAAGCACAAATACTCAATGAAGTCCTCAGGTATCTTTGCATTAATAGAAAAATAGCTCATGCATTCCTCACTGTATTTCAGTAATTACTAGTTTTAATGAAGATGTGATATGTTTATATGGTTTCAATTATTCAATTATGGTGTGTGTGAACATTAGTTCTTAAGAATTCTATATTATATTAACCTAGAAATGAGTTGCTTTCACAATATCTTTCTAACAATGGACTGTGGATTGGAAATTAAGGGGAGAGTTTAATGCTATCATTCTTAGGCTGCTCAGAGATAAGGGCATTTTCCTCTGATGTTTTCTGTATGTTCCCAAAACAAGAGTAGCCAGGGGTCGTTGCTGAGCATGCTGGAAACAGCAATGTGAACTTTCTGCACAGCCTCCTCTGGCAGCTCTTTTCTTCCCTACCAAGCATATCACCCAGGCCCCATTCCAGGCTCCTTGCAGCCCTGACTCTTGCTAACCCAACAGGCTCTGCTCTCATCCTGGCCCTGAGCACAGAGAAGGGCTTTTGCTTTTGCTTTACAGCTCTCTCTCTCTCCTTATGGCTCCTCTGGAGGCAGCAGCAGTGGAGGGCAGCTATTGAATCATGCTGTAAGATGATGCTGGGACTGGAGCTCCTCTGCTGGAAGCAGAGGAGAATGGCAGGCAGGGAGGCACTTCTGCCTCTCTTCTTCACATCCCAGGTCAACACAAGCTCAGATGGTAATGAGGCAGAGCAGGTAAACTTGCTGTCCTCTATAGAGGAAAGGTGGAAAGGTCTGTGTGATCCAACACCCAGGTGGCCTGGTTTCACTTTCAAAGCCTGACACACTCTAGCTTGAAGCCATCTTTTATCAGAAAGGTGATGGCCATGACTTCATCAAAAGTCCTCTGCAGAATAAAGACAACCCTGAGATAACACCTTACCCCAGTCAGAATGTCCCACATCCACAAATCAGTCAACGACAAATGCTGGAGGGGATGTGGAGAAAGAGGACCCCTATTACACTGCTGGTGGGAATGTACACTTATACAACCACTTTGGAAAGCAGTCTGGAGGGTCCTTAGAAAGCTAAAGATTGACCTCCCTTACGACCCAGTCATACCACTTCTAGGCATCTACCCTGAACAACAGGAACCAATATACAAGGACAGGTGCACCTCCATGTTTACTGCAGCACTGTTCGCAATAGCTAGGATATGGAAACAACCCAGATGCCACACCACAGATGAATGAATCCAAAAATTGTGGTATCTATACACAATGGAATATTATGCAGCCATTAGAAATGACAAAATAATGGCATTTGGGGCTGGGAAGTTGGCTCAGTGGTAGAGCGCTTGCCTTGCATGCTCGAGGCCCTGGGTTCGATTCCTCAGCACCACATAAGCAAAAAGAAAAAAGCCAGAAGTGGCGCTGTGGCTCAAGTGGTAGAGTGCTAGCCTTGAGCTGAAGAGCTGAGGGACAGTGCCCAGGCCCAGAGTTCAGGCCCCACGACCGGACCCAAAAAAAAAAAAAATAATAGTGGCATTTGCAGGGAAATGGATGGAGCTAGAAGGAATCATGTTGAGCGAGGTAAGCCAAGAGCAAAGAGACAAACGGTACATGGTCTCCCTGATAAGTGGATGCTAAATCCAAAATGTTAGGTGATACGACAAAACTAACAGGACTTAAGAAACAAAGAACTCCCACTCATCTGGTCAAACCACTACTAAATATCCCCATGCTGCTGATCATGTGTATAACATGTGAACACCGTTATATGTTATAGGCTGTGATAGACAATTTGCTCCAGGAAAGTTAGAATGAACTTGTGACTTTAAATGAGCATCATTATTCCACAATACTGTGAAATTTGGGAAATTATGTAATCACTTAATCACAATCAAAAAAAAAAAAAAAAAGAACCTCAGGGAAGGGAGGGAGGGAGGGGATGGTAGGGGGAAACAATGGAGGGGGTAACAATGCTCAACAGGAAGTGTACTCATTACCTTACTCATGTAACTGTAACCCTCTGTATAGTATCTTTACAATAAAAAAAAACAACAACAAAAATCCTCTGCAGTACTGGTTTGCAGATATGAGGTTTGGTATATACTATGGCACACATTGCAGTGACAATTGTGGGGTCCAGCTGGCTGGGCACTGGCTCTTCTGGATACAGGGAGCCTTCCTCACATTGATCAAACTATGGGTGCACCATGAATTGTATATCTGGCCTCTGCTACTGGTCTACAGTTAAAAGCTTCAAAAGGATGCTAAGTCCCTTTGTAGTCAGGTGAAATGATAACATTGTACCTGCCCTGTGCAATTTGCGTACATAGATGTTTGAAAGTGGTCATTTTTTTTTTTTGTAGGTCGTGGGGCTTGAACTCTGGGCCTGGGCGCTGTCCCTCAGCTCTTCAGCTCAAGGTGAGCGCTCTACCACTTGAGCTACAGTGCCACTTCCGGTTTTCTGGTGGTTTATTGGAGATAGGAGTCTCACGGTCTCTCCTGCCCGGGCTGGCTTTGAACCGCGATCCTCAGATCTCAGCCTCCTGAGTAGCTAGGATTACAGGCGTGAGCAACCAGCACCCGGCTTGAAAGTGGTCATTTTAAATGGGTATTTTTCCATAACCACAAAAAAATATGATAGTGCCCATGAGCCAGAGATCCACCTAAAAGCCATCATGTACTTGTTGCAGGTACATTGCAGGGGCACAGAATATGAAGGTACCCAACTTTTCTGTGAGAACCTGCCCCAGAGTGATCCTGAATCACCAACCTTGGCATTGCCATTTTCATCCAGTAGAATTTTATCAGGCTTTAGGTCTCAGTGTGTGATTCTGTTCTGGTGTAAGTAAACTACATCACTGACTATCTGCTTCAGAAACCTCCTGGCTAAATGCTCAAAAATGCAGCAGTGTAAGTCTATGAGCCATTCCAGGAGGTTTCTTTTGGTGGCCATTTCCAGCACTAGGTATACATATTTCTCTCTCTGGATCACTTGATACATTCTGATCACTTGGGGATGATGGAGATTTTTAACTATATTGACCTCATTTTCCACCATGCTGAGGTGCCCTTTTTTCTTGAGCATTCTCACTGCCACCTTGCTGTCTGTGAGACAGTGATAGGTCTTCACCACCACATCATAGCTACCACCTCCAATAATCTCATCAGCTAATTGGTTGAAAAGATCTCCAACATAACAGAGTATGACATGTATTCAAATGTGCTTGGCTCCATCTTAAAAAGGATGGCAGGGAGTCAACCTTAACTAACGTAGCTAAATAAATATGGTGCATAGTAAATCTTAACTTATTTCAATAAATAAGGCAGATAACAAATCTTAACTGAAATTAACTGAATGAATTTGGTGGGTAGAAAATCTTAACTAAAATTAGCTCAATCTAAACCACAGAATAATGGAAATCCCCAAACCCACACAACACAAACAAAGCCTCCCTTTCTCTCCCACCTTGTACCCCCAAAAGAATGCATCAACTTAGCTATGATTTAGTCTAGCAGGTCATCCAAAGGAGAGCTCTCAGCACTGTTACTGACAAAGGTAGAGCAACTAACTGCCTTCTATAACCCTGTAGGGACCTCACAATGGTATGTGGGGGGGTCAGTGAGGAAATGGACCAATCACAGCTGAGCCTAGTGACATCAGGGAATAATGGACCAATCAAAGCCAGGCATGGATACCTTGGAGGTCTAGCTTCAGGTGGGCTCCAGGTGGACTGCTATGTTCACTATCATGGCAGTGTTTCAAGAACCTTGGGGACAGTGGCCAAGTACTTCCCTCCTTCTCCAGGGCCATCGGATCCTAGGACCTGTTTCTGTGAAGCATTTTCTCATGTTCCAGGTGCAAGTACCTCAGGATTCTTGTGCACTTGGGCACTGTCTATGAGCATTTGCTGTGCTCTATTTGAATTTCCTTTAAGAATTTGTTCAAGTAAGTAGTGAAAAGTTTCCTCACAGGGATTCTTATGAACATGGAACATCACCTCCATTTCCCTTCAAAGAGATAGTGGTTTAGGGTGTCAGGAATGAATGCAGGAGGGATAGAAGAGTGAAATTTAGGCTAGGCTATGTTGATGTGAAGCTTAATCACTTGCAAACCAGTCTGCTTTTGTCTTTTCCTTTTGCATGTGAAAATATCTTTAGACTTCTTAAATCTTCTCTGATCCTAACAGTTCCTCTCAGTAGCTTTAGGCTACATATCAAAGGGACCTCAGACTAGTCTTCTCAGACCTTATCCATTAAAATGTGCAATAAATCTTTTGTCTCCTGCTGCAATCCCATCAGAGCACAAGCAAGGCTCTGAGAGCCAATGGGATGATAATTAAGGAGACAGAGAGATGGCTGATGACACAGTTCAGCTATATTTCTCAAATGCTTGAGTAATATTGGTCTAGACCCACAGTGCCCAAAAGTGCAAACAGCACACATCTTTCCTCATTCTATTTCAATACATCTTTTCCACCCAAGCCTCCAGACAGTTAAAGCCCCAGGCCAAAAAGCTAGAACACACACTTCCTCAAACCAACAAAGGGCAAGGACTTGCAATGCTGATGGTTGGAGTCAATGGCCCTGAAGCCTTTGTTCACATTTTGTCTGCTCCTGGCAGGCACCCCAGGGTCTACAACAGTCTCCCTCTCTCTTATCAGAGAACCTACACTTGTCCCTTAGGTGTTTATTGTGATTTTTTTACTCCCTTCCATCAAAAATAATTGGGAAAGATTGGATTGGAAGCTTTCACGAATGATTTTAGTTCTCCAGTGTATGGGTTCAACATGTCCCTATTGTAGACCAGAACTATTCCTCATGAAAATGGGAATCAAAGAGCATATTTGAATGTATAGACTTCAACTTAAAAGCACCTCTAACAATATAAAGAAAAAATAATTTCATTCTTTAAAACTAAATTCCTGGGAAGTGGCACTGTGGCTCAAGAGGTAGAGCGCTCGCCTTGAGCTGAAGAGCTGAGGGACAAGTGCTCAGGCCCAGAGTGCAAGCCCCACAACCAAAAAAAAAAATCCTCCCTAAAACTAAATTCCTGAGAGACAAAGAGATAAAACTGGAGTGCTTCCAAGGGGACCTGTGAAATATAGTTTTCTTTTCTTTTCTTTTCTTTTTCTGTTAGTCATGGGGCCTGAAGTCTGGGCCTAGGTACTGTTCCTCGGCTCTTCAGCTCAAGGCTAGTGCTCTACCACTTAAGCCACAGTGCCACTTCTGGCTTATTCTGCTTATGTGTTGCTGAAGAATCGAACCCAGGGCCTCATGCATGCAAGGCAAGCACTCTACCACTGAACCATCTTCCCATCCCTGAAATATAGTTTTCATGGCTCAAGCCTACATTTGTGATGAATTTCTTTATTCCTTTATCCTTTTGTTTTGTTTGGTTTGGTTTTTGGTTATGCCACTTGAACTGTGAGCCTAGGAACCATCCCTTAGCCCTTCAGCTCAAGCCAAGTGCTCTACATTGTGAGCTAAAGCACCAATTCTGGTTTTCTGGTTTTTATTGGAGATAAGTGTCTCACAGACATTGCTGCCCAGGCTGACTTTGGACTGCGATCCTCAGGTTTCAGCCTTTTGAATAGATAGGATTAAAGACATGAGGTACCAGCACCCAGCTTGCATTTATTTTCTTTTATGTTCCAGCCTTGGGGCTTGAAGTCAGTGCATGGACACTGTCCCTAAATTTTTGCTCCAAACTAGCACCCTAGTACTGGAGCCACAATTCCACATTCGGCTTTTTCTATGTATGTGGAACTGAGGACTTGAACCAGAGCTTCATACATGTTAGGTAAGTACTCTACCACTGTTGTGGGACAGCCACAACACCAACAGTGCTCTGGAAGGACAATGGGATGATAATGGAACAGACTGAGAGAAGGCCAATGATGAATCTCTCTTTATTCCAGCAATAACCTTAGCTATAGACACTTTCCAGATTGGTCCAGTGCTTGGAACACATTTTTCTAGTACTCACTGAGTCAACAAGTGCATACCATATGCATCTTTCCTCATTCTAGTTCAACCTTTGTCCAACAAACTCCTAGAGGTAAGCCTCTAGGCCCAGAAGCTAAAAGGAACACTCCCTCCTACAAAAAGGGCAAGTACTTATAGCCCTGAGGGTTGGAGTCTGTGGTTGTGGAGCTTTTGCTCACACCTTGCCTGCTCCTGGCACCTCAGGGTCTGCACCACTTCCCCCTTTTTCATTTTGTAAATTGAGCAAGTGTCTATCAGCCTGAACCTGGAAAATCGGCAGATCATCCATCTCAGGAAGAATGGAAGAAAAAAAAATACCAAAACAATAAACAGGAAAATGCCTAAGAAATAGCAAAAAGAGTGCTATTTCCCCAGGCGAATCCCTGCAGGTAATGGAGAACTGATACAGCTAAGCCGGCATGGTGGAGTGACCAATACCAGATATCTGACCCTGAAGCTGCATAATGCCTAAGTTTAAATGATCACAGGGCAACATTCCTCAAATATGTCACTGGATATTGGTACAAGTCATATTTCCATCATATTTAAGAGGAGTAACACAGATGTACTGACAATTAGCATGACACATCATTTTTAACTGGCTCTTTAGCAGGTCTATGTGATCATCAACATACATCATTGCTGTTTCCAAATCATAAAACATATCACAATCATTTTATCTACTCCCACCTGAATATCAAGGGTACCATAAACATTTCAAACTAAAGTATTAACATGCTTTTCTGTATATATGGTTTCTACAAGGATCACAGGAGAAGCAGTAGCACTAGCAATAAGAGTCTGGGTAGCAATCATGTGGGCAACCAATATTCCCCAAAATCGGCAGCAATGGCTGAGTCCCCTGAACCTCAATAGCAAACTGAGACCCAAACTTATTATACCATGGTTCTATCAACTGAACATGCAATGTAAGTTAAGGGGATTGCATAGTAAGCTAGGATTACTCATGCAGTTAGTGAGAACATAATTGTTCCTGCAAGAGGCATGAAACAACACCCCACCCTTGAAAACCATACCCAGCCCAAGTACTAGCATGTATGGATACATAACACAAGCTTGCACAGTAAATGATACAAAACCATGAAACAGGACAGGTCTCTGAAACAGAGGTATGGGATGGTGAGAGGCATTAGTTCAAATAGGCCTCATGGCAGCAGTCAGGCTCAAGTTGTCAGGGTGAGCTTGTCCACACAAACTGACAAACATGGGAGCCAGCAAGGTACCACTGATCACATCACTCCTCTGAGACCAGTCCTACCTTACATACTGGGAGACTCCTACCAGCAGACCAGTGGACAAGATGTGAAATCCACAGGCCCTCCAGGGTGATGGATCATCACAACCATGGGAATCGCTGAGCATAGTGGAACCCAAGAGGGATGCACCACATCTCCTGCCAAAGGAACTCTACAAGTGTTATGCATAAGCTCCATCTTTTTCCATTGGTTCACCTTTTCCTCCAGAGGAAGTCAGAACCATAATCTATCCCTGAATACCTTACCATACTTGTACCTTCTACCTCCGGATCTGCAATAGTCAATAACTGTGATCAATGAAGTAAAGGATATATTATTTTTATAATAATGAGACTTACGTCTGTGAGCAATGAATAATTCAAAAATAATGTAGGAAGTAAATTCTATTTATACTAGTACAATAAACATAAAACTTAGAAATGAATGTCTGAAAAATGTAACCAAGAACAATGACAACTATGGGACACAGCTAGTCTAGGAAGCACCAATTTTTACCTGATCCTTAAGTCCTTGCCTCTCAGGAACTTACTTTTAACTTTTACAGAAAGAAAGAATTATTTTTCCTTCATATTTTATAGGTGCTCCAGTGTTGCCATCTATACATCCAAATGTGCCTCATGATCTCCGTTTTCATGAGTAATAGCTCAGGTCCTCTAAAAGAGGGATGGAAAACCCTGACCCTGGAGGACTGAATATCAGACATGAAAAGTTCCTACACAATCCTTCCCAATCATGATGTGGGGAAAGGATCATCAACAATCACAACAAACCCTTAAGAGACAAGCTTAGGATGTCTGATATGAGGAAGGGAGGCAAAAGATTCATTCCACAGTGTAATGGATACAGTCTGAGAAGACACGTCTGAGGTCCCCTAGATATGTGGGTTAGACTTGCTGACAGGAACTTTTAGGTTCAGAGAAGAGGTAGAAAATCAAAACAAAATAGGATATGCAAAACAGAAAAGTAAAATCAGACTGGTTTGGAGCAAGTAATGAAGCTTCACATGAACCTGGACCTGCCCTTGAACTCTACCTCCTCCCACATTCAACCTGATCTACCTAGACAACCATTTTTTTTTTTAACAGTCTTGGAGGAGGAGTACCATTTTCTAAGAAACCCCTGGGAGGAAACTTTTCACTAGTTTCCTGAAGCAATTAATAAAAGAAAGGCAAGTACAGCACAGCAAATGCTCACAGACAGTGCTCAAGCTCTGAGCTCAAGCCACAGGACCAACAACAAAACGAGGGAAAAAAAACTTCTCAAGGAAAGGCAAATTTCAGACAAAAATAACCAAAAACTCCTTAAAATTTCATAGATGGAATTTGGGAATGTCTTGGAAAGTCATGAGTAGATTTTGAGAACTGTATTTAATTCAAAGATTATAAAGTATATCTGTCTTTAAATTCTGTTTTTTTTATTCCAATATATATATAATAATATATATATATAATATGTATATATTAGAGCAGGGAAAGATGATGCCAGAATCAATCAGTTTACTGTCTGCAAGTACTTTTTTTTTTGATCAATCTTGTGGCTTGAACCCAGCCTGAGCACTGTCTCTGCGTTTTTCAGCTCAAAGTGAGCTCTCTACCACTTGAGCCACAAGGCCACTTCCATTGTTTTGGTAGTTACTTGGAGATAAGGCTTATGAACTTTCCTGCCCAGGCTGGTTTTGAACTGGGATCCTCATATCTCAGCTTCCTGAGACCTAGGATTACAGGCATGAGAAATGGCACCCAGCTGCAAATACCTTTGTAAAGTGAGAAGGGAGATATTCAAAACTTTAAGGAAAAACAGAGACATAATTTACATTCAGCAGAACATACTTTTTGAACAAAAACATATAAAAACTACGTAGTTTCATAACCTCAATTATATTAAAAGAACTAAGAATTAAAAAGCCCAATTATGCAATGCTCCTAATACATTTGTGTTTTTAATTGGTCTCACAATATTTCTATTGGGGCATAGATACTTTGAAAGTGTGTGGCGGGAGGGGGAGGGAGGGGGAGGGGGGGGGGAAGGGGATGGGGTGTGGAGGGAGGAAGAGGCACCAGTCCTTCCTTGCCCACTGTTGGTGTTTTTATTTTGCAAATTCAGGTTACTTTGCTTTTCCCTTGCTGCTGGAAGTGCTCTGAAGTACAGCTCTGCACTCCATAGTCAGCCATGGTTCCAGAATCTTTATTCATTTTCATCAGCAAGAAAGAATGAAAGGATCTCTTGTGAGATTCTTTTATTTCTCACTTTGTTTGACATTCCATTTTATGAACCAAAGGGCGCCAAGATTGAAGAAAAGAAAAAAAAAAGATTCAGTTTCAGGAACATGTTTCTAAAAATGCTAAAGATGTAGCCAGGCGCGGGTGGCTCACACGTGTAATCCAAGCTAGCAGGAGGTGAGAGCTGAGGATCAGGGTTCAGAGCCAGCCCGAGCAGGAAAGTCTGTGAGACTCTTTTATCCAATAAACCACTAGAAAAAGGGAAGTGGCGCTGTGGCTCCAGCTGTTGAGGGCTCACCTGGAGCTGAAGAGCACAGGGACAGCACCCAAGCCCAGAGTTCAAGCCCCACAACGGACAAAAAAAAAAAAAACAACTAAGGATGGCTTGGAGATTTAGCAGATTATAAAATCTGACATTCAAAGTTAAGTGCAGATATGCTTGTTTGTTTCTACTTTTTCTAGTGTGAGAGAAAGTTGTCCCACTAGTTATGTGATTCAGTGACACCTAGGAGATGACTTCTCATGGAGGGTGAAGGATGGCTAGCAACTGCTCAGACATCACATCCTCATATGTAATATTAAACTATCCTAATGAAATTTTACTGGATTTGCTGAAATAGTGTGGTCAAACATAACTTCAAATATTCTACAGGACTGAGTGAGCTTTAAGTACTTCAATTAATCTCTGTAAATACTCTTGGACTGCTTTGTGGTCTTTGTTTTACTTGAAACTTAGGCTGAGTTTGATGGTATTTATAGAAATCTCTGTTTTTCTCTATGGTGCTCTCATAGGAGTTCTCTTACCTATTTTCCCAATTCATTCTATTTTTCATGTTTACTAGCTTTCTTTCTTTCTTTTCCATTATATTTATTTATTGTGAAAATACTATACAGGGAGGTTACAATTACATGGGCAAGATAGTGAGTACATTTCTTATCAAGCATTGTTGCCTTCCACTTTGTTTCCCTTTATCATACCTTCTTTCTTTTTTATTTTTCAGTCGTAGGTCTGGAACTCTGGGCCTAGGCGCTATACTTAAACTCTGCAGCTCAAGGCTAGTACACTACCACTGGTGCCACATCGCCACTTCCAGTTTTCTAGTGGTTAATTGGAGATAAGCGTCTCACAGATGGTCCTGCCTGGGCTGGCTTTGAACCTCTATGCTCAGATCTCAGCCACCTGAGTAGCTAGGATTACATGCATGAGCCACCACCATGTGGCTTCACTAGCTTTATTTCTCTCTTTCTTCTCTCATTGTCTATTTCTCTCTGTGTCTCTTTTTCTCTTTCATCCTCTCAGCTTCTCTTTCCTCCATTTTTCTCTTAATTTTTCTTTTCTTCTTATGGTTTATCTGGGAACTAGATTTTCTTACTGATCAGTTTTCTTTTGGTGACGAAGCTCTTAAAATTGACATTTTTCTCACGCATTATACAGGAAAATTGTTGCTAAACATAAAATAATTTGAGTTTCCAGATTCTATTATCTTTATCTGGTTTAACCTCACTTGCTGTGGTTCCTGCAGTTTTCCTTTTTCTTCTTGCTCTGCTTGCATATTTGCATTCACTGATATAAGATAGAAGCTGGTTGTGAAAATAAACAATATAGTGACTATGGTGTCTTTTATTTAGCTTATTTTACTTAAAGTTCATCCCTGCCATAAAATGTAGTAAAGTTTTCTCCTTTGAATACATTTATTGTTTTACATGCTTCAATGTTTTGCTTATTGTGAGTAGATTTTGAGAAGTGATTCTCCAAGCATGTGTTGTACTCCCTGCTTTATCTGCTGTTGCACACAAGTATAGAAATGCTGGACCATATTCCTATATAATTCTCTATTCAGTTCTTTTTGGGACTCTTCCTACCATCTTTGATAGTTTGTTTGTTTGTTTTGTCGATCGAGGGGCTTGAACTCTGGGCCTGAGTGCTGTCCCTCAGCTCTTTAGTTCAAGGCTAGCGCTCTACCACTAGAGCTACACCACCACGTCTGGTTTTCTGGTGGTTGTATTAGAGATAAGAGTTTCACAGATTTTCCTGCCCATGCTGGCTTTGAACCGTGATCCTCAAATCTCAGCCTTCTGAGTAGCTATGATTACAGGCGGGAGCCATGGACACCTGGCTTCATCTTTGATAGTTTTACATACCTGAGAGAAATGCACTAAGGTTCACATCATTTTCACATGTTTCCTAGGTTTTGTTAGACTTTGGGGGTATTTTTGTTGTTTTTATTTAAATCTATGTCCACACTAGCATGTGTAAAATAGTTATTTTAATGAAATTTTGATTTGAATTTTTCTCATGACTACTGATATTAAACTACTGTTATATTTTAATCAACTACAAGTGTATGTCTTTTTAGAAAAGTCTCTTCAATCTTTTTCCCATTTTAAAATTAGATTTTGTTGTGTGTGGATTACTTGAAGGATTTTCTTTATATTTTCTCATTCATATTGGTTAGCAGTGTATTTGGAGGTATGCAAATAGTTCTCTCATACCATGCTATTTTTACTTTGTTGGTAGTGTTTTTCTATATACAAGGTTTTCATTTGTTTTATTTATATATTTATTTATTTACTTATTTATTTATTGTAGGTCATGGGGCTTGAACTCTGGGCCTGAACACTGTCCCTCAGCTCTTAAGTTCAAGACTATACCAATCTACCACTTTGTCCACAGCCCCGTTTAAAAAATGTAACCTTGAACAATGAAAACTATTAGACAAAGCTAATCTAGAAAGCACCAAATTCTACCTGATCCTTATCTCCTTGCCTGTCAGAAACTTACGTTTAACTTTTACAGAAAGAAAGAATTCTTTTTCCTTCATATTTTATAGGTGCTCCAATGTTGCCATCTATACATCCAAATGTGCCTCATGATCTCCATTTTAATGAGGAATAGCTCAGGTCCACTAAAAGAGGCATGGGGAACTCATGCACTGGGGGACCCATGCACTGGGGGACTGGATATCAGGCATGAAAATTTCCTACAAAATCCTTCCCAGTCATGATGTGGGGAAAGGATCATCAACAATCACAACAAACCATTAAGAGACAGCTTAGGATGTCTGATATGAGGGAGGGAGGTAAAAGGTTTATTCCACAGTGTAATGGATACAGTCTGGGAAGACAAGTCTGAAGACCCCTAGATATGTAGCCTAGAGTTGCTGCAAGAAAATTTTGG
Source organism: Dipodomys spectabilis (assembly GCF_019054845.1). Taxonomy (NCBI): domain Eukaryota; kingdom Metazoa; phylum Chordata; class Mammalia; order Rodentia; family Heteromyidae; genus Dipodomys; species Dipodomys spectabilis. Next base: position 2,371,087 of record NW_024870904.1, on the reverse strand, counting down.
ATAAGAGAAGAGGTAGAAAATCAAAACAAAACAGGATATGCAAAACAGAAAAGTAAAAACAGACTGGTTTGGAGCAAGTGAGCAAGCTTCACATGAACATAGACCTGCTCTAAACTCTACCTCCACCCACATTCAACCTAATCTCCCTAAACAACCAGTTTTTGAAGTCTTGGGAAGGAGTACTATTTTGTAAGAAACCCTGGGAGGAAACTTTACCGAAAGTTTTCTGAAGCAATTAATAAAAGAAAAGCAAATAGAGCAGAGCAAATGCTTACAGACAGTGCCCATTCTCTGAGTTCAAGCCACAGGACCAACAAGAAAACGAGGGAAAACAAACTTTTTAAGGAAAGGAAAACTTCAGACACAAATAACCAAAAGCCCCTTGAAATTTCATAGATGGAATTTGGGAGTTTCTGGGAAAGTAATGAGGAGAGTTTGACAAATCAATTTAATTCAAAGATTATAAAGTATGTCTACCTTAAAATCCTGCTATCTTATTTCAGTATGTATATATATTAGAGCAGGGGGAAATGATCCCAGAATCAATTGGTTAAATGTCTGTAAATACCTGATTGTATGGCTTGAACTTGGGCCTGAGCAATATCCCAGAGCTTTTCAGCTCAAGGTGAGCTCTACACCAATTGAGCAACAAGGCCACTTCCATTTTTCTGGTGGTTTAATGGGGAGAAAGCTCATGAACTTTCCTGCTCGAGCTGGCTTTGGACCAGCATCCTCAGATCTCAGCCTCCTGAGTCCCTAGGATTACAGGCATGAGCCACTGGCACACAGCTACAAATACGTTTTTAATGTGAGAGGGGAGATATTCAAAATGTTAAGGCAAAAGGGACATAATTTAAATGGACCAGAACACACATTTTTAACAATAATAAAAACAAAACCATGGAATCTCATAACCTCAATTACATTAATAGAACTAAGAATTAAAAGGGCAAATTAATGCTCCTAATACATGTCTTTGTTTTGGTTGATCTCACAAAGTTTCAGGAGGTCAACTGATATTTCAAGGAGAAACTCACCTTAGTTCCCGTAGATGTGAGAGAAAGTTCCCCATGCATCCATGCACACTTAGGACCAAGTGTCTGGCGACAGTGAAAAACCTGTAGCAGGCCCACTTCCTCTAGGTGAATGCATCGCATTATGGGAATTGTAGTTTCTATCGGGACACAGATCATTTGAAAGTGTGTTTGAGGGAAAGGGGAGAAACCAGGCCAATGCCTCCTTGCTCACGGTTGGTATTTTTAGTTTGCAAATTCGGGTTTCTTTCCTTTTGCCTTGCTGCTGGAAAGTGCTCTTAAGTACAGCTTTGCACTCCATAGTCAGAGCCAAGAGGTAGAAGCCCAGCTTGTCTTCTTGGTAGGTATAACTTGAAGCCATCTGAGGATCCTAGGGAGAGTCTTTCCCCAGTCTGGGTTTGATGATATTTTATGGGCTCATAGGTTTGTGCTGCCATTAGCATTTGTTCCTCCAGGTACTGGAAACTGGCTCACAAACCTCTGGTTCTCTAGCAAGGAGAGTCAGGAGTTGTGCGCTTATACTCCTGAACCTAGAGATTCTGGTACATACCCATGTGACTTTATAAACTTGCTTTTTGTGAATTGAAGCCAATGAATCTTAAACATTCCTTGAAAATGTCTTATATAAACATATTCATTCTCTTTTGACCCTCTGAGCTTCCTATGCTTTTGAAACTTTCAAAATGTTGCTGGCACAGATATAGTCCACTTTATGTGTCTCTTCTGACACATTACAATTTCTCCAATAATATAATTAGCCTATTCTCCATCGTTTAAAATAAGAGAGACTGTTGGGGCAAGTAATTCAGTGGTAGAGTGCTTGCCTGCATGAGTAAGTCCCAGGTTTGATTCCTCAGAACCACATAAGTAGAAAAAGCTTGCAGTGCACTGTGGCTCAAGTGGTAGAGTGCTAGCTTTGAGTTTAGGAGCTGAGGAACAGTTCCCAGGCTCAGAGTTCAGGCCCCATGTCCGATTAAAAAAATGAGAGACTTTATGATTATGTGTTCCTAATCAATTGATAAAATATAATTTGAATATAATATAATGCCCTAGATATGTGTGTGCTTGTCTTGATTCTTGAACTCAAGGTCTGGAAAATGACCATGAAATTATTTGGTTCAATGATAATGTTGTACCACGTAAGCCACATCTCATCATCCTGCTACTTTGGCTACTTTATTGGAGATAACAAAAAGTCTGCTCATTTAAATTAATAAATACTTCCTCTGGAATTTAAAAGACAAACTTACAAGTGACATAAGTTCACTTTCAATAGTATTGTCCTCCTTTCCAGAGAGTTCAGGGACCGCACACAGAAGAGACCCTAGGCCTCTGCTGTCATATATAAACTAGCTGTTGTACAACAGTAAGCATCAACACATACATTTCTGTTCTTATTATTTTGAACACAATGGGATTTGTAAGGGTTGGTAAAAATAAGTGAAGGAAACCCTTCCTTTTCACCTATTTATTGTGATAGTAATGGATCTATTTTGCTGTGCACTCAAGTCCCACACTTGTCATTGAAGTTCTCTCTGAACTACTTTCCAAATTCTTTTCTTCTTAGGACACACACATTCACACACATCCTGAAGAATTTTTACTAGTTCATCTAACAATGTTTTACTACCAATTCTTCTAGTCCACAAGTAATTGTATCATCTACATAGGACAAGACTATTACATTAGGCCACTGACTTTTCTGACAGGTCCTGTGTTAACAGTCAGCCCTACAGGAAACACGTGTACACCTTGGCCCATGCTGCAGGTGCCATGCTGTGCTGGTGGTGGACTGATGGGAAGCACATACCCTGCTCTGCGCTTCTCACTCCTGTCCCAAGGGGCTTGACCGGTTTGCCTATTGCATGAAGACTTTGGCACTGCCCTCTTCTCCTAAGCGGGCTTCTTACCAAACTTTTCTTTCCTGTACCTTCCATTTTGAGTTCTGGCATAGACCATGAGCCCAACCAACTTCCACCACATCAGATGAACTCTCCACATCAAACTTTTGGTAACAAACATTTAAGTTAGAATGCACATATAAAGTTTTGGCTGGGTTTTGCTCAGATCCCGTATACAAGTGAGGCAAAGATGGTTGGCTGTGGATGCTCCAGGTAGTCATCTACTCAAAGTACTGAGACCTGTATAACAGGGACTTCATACAAGGGTGTAAGTGATCCAGAAAAATGAAAGAGCATTTTAAAAGAACTTCTCAATTCATTGAGGGACCAGAAAAAATTGGACACTTAATGTTAAGCTAATAATGGGAGGAAAAGTGACCTAGAGCTGGACCAACATAAAGATATAACTGCTCAAGGTAATGCAAGGGGGCCTTGGGTGGTCCCTGAGGGTCTAGTGAAAATCCTATGATAGCCCTGTTCAGTACCCACTGTGATCAGTATCCCAGCTTCTGTCCCTTCCAGTCACTCTGAGGTGCATCATTCCAGGTTAACCTGAGGAAGAAACAAGTTTTCACCTAACATCTTGTTCTCTCATTGGGATCAAGATTTTTTGGGAATTGGAGGTTCTTGGTTAAATACTGAGATCTCTGCAGAGCAGACTCTTCAGGGTCCTGACTTTGAGTCATATTTACTGCCCCTGCTGATGACATCAGAATTTTCTCTAAAATAAATATGACTTTACTTGTATACTTTATCCAGTAACATTCACTGAATGACTATTGAAAATAATCTAATTTAGAGCTGAAATCTTCATACAAAGGCAGAACCCTTCCAAAGCCTAATTTTGACAAGGGCTACAGGATGAACCATGTGGTAGGACCTTTGACATTCTGAAAACTTGTGTAACTTAACTCACTCTTATTGTGTCTAGGGTGAATATGTACCCATCATGGCTGACCACTTCTCTTCTGAGGACATGGCTTTTAGAATGAGCTGAAAATAAATATCTTGCCATTCACCCCTGTGAGTGGCTTTGAAATAAAGTGCAATCAGAAAGAGAAAAACAACAAAAATGCTTAAACATATCTGAACAGTTCAGACTGAAAAGCGTATTTCTCCTACATCTATGTGTACACAGCACGAGACCACAGTCTTCTTGTTCAAAAATCAAGTAGTGATTAATTAAATCATCACTACTTGATTCCTTCTTTTCATATGATACTGTTTCAAGTATACTGAAATATTTGGCCACATTTTATATGTTGAGTTCTTGCTTTGAAGGTCTCATTCCAAAGTATACAGATGTAGATCACATTGTCCTGCATAGTAACTGGAACCTCTGCAAGGAGCTATGAACTAGTCAGAAACATAAAGGTATGTGTTTGTGAATTCACATGAGAAAAGATACCAAACTATTCCTGACATTCTATCATTACCCTGGCTTATAAACATTTCAAAATCAACTTCAATTGAGCACAATGACTATACCCTATGGAGGACTTTAGGCTTATACAAGAATGGTAACTTTTCTGCACAAGGGCCAAAAACCCATTTTAAAAAATATCTTCCTGGCCTTGGAGTTATTTCTACTCAGGGCCTGGGTACTGTCCCTGGGCTTTGGTAATAAAGGAACAAAAGTGTTGACAGTCTATCAACTTGATTCACAGCACTACTTGTGGGAAATTTGATGATAATTGGCCATAATACTCTCACAGCCATTCCTATGTAGTTTGCCTTTCAATTGTGATCTTTAGACCTCATAATCTTGAGCAACTAAGCATTCAGATGTGAAGCACCAGTGCCCTGTTAGATCAGGAGATCTTAATTACGTGATCCAAGCAGGACTCATGGTGTCCACATAACAGGATGCAGGTCCTTTGCAATCACTTGGTAAAGGACTGTTTACCTATAATTGGGTAAACCACACCCAAATTCTTCCACTAAATATTTGGAAGAATGTATTGTTTGCACAGATCATATTATTGGTCTTCAGGTTGAATTCAGGGGCAAAAATTTGTGAGGCTTCCTTTACCTTCTATACCAGATGACCTTTTGTATCACTGATTTTTCACCTTAGGGTCTTGCTTCTCTGCCTGAGCCTTTCGACACACTAATTTTATAATTACATATCATAAGTAGCAAACTAGAGAGGCACATATGACCACAGCCATGCTTTTATTGGCTAAGATACCATTTTCATGAAGCATTTGCATGGGATGGCCTACAAATACTATCTAATATCAGCTTCCTGAGTAGCAAGGATTCAAGACATGAGGGAGTGTAATTGCTGGTCTTAAATTAAAAGAAGGAAAGGTATTTTACCAATTCAGTGAGCATTAAGTCCCTTACATTCTGAGTTCAAGTAAAGTGTTGGCCAAATGATAATAACAGAAATAATAAAAAAAATTAAATAAGTTATCATCAGGCATACTTTGAATGAATGTGCTATCTTGGTTCATAATTTGAGCTATATAACAAGCCTAGGTAGGACTCTGGTCTGTGAACCATCCCTTCTCAGAAAGTATCCAGTTTGTAAACATGGGAGAATGAACTATTTCCAAATGGATGGTGTGTGTGTGTGTGTGTGTGTGTGGTACAAGTAGGAAGGCCAAGGGCACAGGTGCCTCCCAATCCCCCTATTTTTTTTAACTAGGCCTCTGTAGATAAGCAGAAGGTTTGGGCTGGAAGGTGGCTCAGTGTTAGAGCACTTGCCTTGCATGCATGTGGCCCTGGGTTCGATTCCCCAGCACCACATAAGCAAAAAGAAAAAAAAAGCTGGAAGTGGTGCTGTGGCTCAAGTGTAGAGTGCAAGCCTTGAGCTGAAGAGATAAGGGACAGCACCCAGGCCTAGAGTTCAGGCCACACAACTGGGGAAGGGCTTAAGTGAGCAACTACTATAAAATCTTGCAATGTGAAGTCCACTGTCCTTATCTTGTAAATGGAATCATAGACAGGATTTAAGGATTCTTTTTTTATTGTGAAAATACTGAAAAGAGGAGTTATTATTTTTGAACAATTGAAATAAATACAGAAATTGTTGAAACCACAGGAAGCCTGAGCTGAAACACTGAAGCAAACCTCCTGTTACCAGAGAAAGATTTCTTCAGAACAGCCCACAGGGCTCATGCTTTGAATCCTAGCTTTTATGGAGGCCAAGATGAGAGAATCTCCTTTGAAGCCAGTTCTGGCTGGCTTCAACTCAGATCCTAAATTCAACACCTCATATTTGCACAAAAATATTCCTTCATGAAAGTGTGAAAGTAGAGCTCTTCATGTAACCAAACAGCTCTGGACATATCTAGAATGAGTGGCATTTATAGGATCTGGAGTCTTAGTCTTGGTTTACTAATTAAGCACTTTCTGATATAACAGACATTTTTTCTAAAGACCTCCAGGATTACATAACTCTACACTGGCATCTATCTTAGCTCTAGAAATTCTAAATTTAGGTCAACCTTTGTGTTTCTGTAAAAGTAGACAGTATATTTGTTGGAAGCCACATTTTGGAAGATGGAATACTGCAGTGTATTATACAGCTAGCAGTCTGCAAGCAGCCTGTTGAAACAAAGACTTGCAGTCCACAAATACAATTAGACAGCTTGGAAACAGGACAGAAAGGGGAAAAAAAAGAATAAAACCAACACCAAGAAACCAATCAGCACCAAGAGAGTGTTGAATTGGGACACTATGAAGACCAAAGACAAGCCAGGAGACAGGACAGAGGACATGATCACAGAGATATTTACCATGGTATCTAGTGCAACTGTTGGTCCACCCTGAATAGGGCTTAAGCATGAGGCAGGTCCACAGGAAATTCCCAGTCCCAGGCACTGGACTAACAGATTGAGTAACATATCAGCCAAATGCCCATGCCTGCTTCCAGGGACCTAGCCACACCCATCAGTTGGGAGGCAAGTGATGGATGGGGCATTTCCATCTCCCTGCATGAAGACAAGATGCTAGACCCCACCATCCACCATATGGCCAATAGGGCACCAGCCAAACCTGACCTCCTTACTTAATATTACTGAATTATTAAATCTATTTACAAAATGTTACAACCTCTTAATCATTTTGTAACCAGCTCAAGAATTTGCTTTTTGTAAAAGCCATTTTTCTTGAGGCCCACCTCTGAAAGAATAATTCTCATATTCACCAAAAATTAAACATTCTAGTTTTGAATAGTTTATTCCTTCCTTCTTCATCATTCCTTCCCTTCCTCTTTCCCACTCGCACTTCCCTCCTTCCTTCCTTCCTTTCTTCCTCTCAAAGCCTAGAAGTGATGCTGTATCTCAGGTGACAGATGATTTTATTATTTTGTTAATTTCAATTTTTGTGAGAGATTGGTTAATATATTTGTGTGCTTGATTATTTCCCCTAATGTCATATCTGCATTGGCCCTCTATGAAAAAACAGAGGCATGACACATCGTCCACACTGGTGTTTTATTATAGCTCACTCAAGAGAACAGCTAAATGGGCTGAGAGTGAATCAATCACAAGTTGCTCATCACCAGTGATTAATTAAAGAAAAGTGCAAGAACTGAAGACACTTTGGGATTATCCCCCAAGGCAAAATGCAGAGTTTCTTGTCTTTATTTATGAACCATATTTATTAAAATATATATTTTATTGTAAAGATACTGTATAGATGGGTTATACCATTATATGAGTTAGGTCATGAATACATTTCCTATGGAGCATTGTTACCCCTCTGAGAAAGACTTTACTACTATGTATGTACTGCAATACGGACTAATATCTTCCATTAGATCTTCCATTCCAAACTTGAACCAGAATAAGTAAGTCATTTGTACTATAAGGCATGGATTACACATACAGAGGGAGACTTAAGGGAGCAGTAGATAAATGGTTGTTCCCATGTATTTGCCTCCTATCATAACAGTCTTTACTCATCTATTGTTCCCCTAACCATGTTGCAGATGATCTGAATCCAGTCCCAAAGGGCCAGAGCTCATAGTTCTAAGAAGAGTTTATCAAATTGCCCTGACACACCATTTCTTAGTATAAAAGACACAGTTAATAACTTCAATCTCTGAATTACTTGTCAAGACTGCTTGGGAAAATATCGAAGGACACCATACCCACACGATGAGAGGATGAGAAATGTTGGCTCAAAGAGAGCTGAAGAGTGAAGAATGGTTTCCCATCACACCTAGCTTATGTCTGCCATGAAGGATTTCTCTGTATAATTTACAGAGGTTTTCTGACAAAGATTTTCCTACATTGGGCTTCTTTCCTGGGTGAATGTTCTAATACTTGCTGAAGGTTGGCTTCTTGTTGAAAGATTTCCTCTCATGTGTCCAGGTTTCTGATACCTGTACAGATGGGACTTCTGGCAAAATGTTTTCTATAGTCATAATTTCTTTCCTGTCTATGTTCTCATATATGCTGAGGACTCAGTTCTGATCGAAAGTCATTTCACATAGGTTCTATACACTACTTTCTTTTCTCCTATGAGTCAGTTCTCTGATGAGGTATTTCTTTCTTATCAAAGGATTTCCAAATGTGTAATATTTTTAAGACTACACCGTTGTGTGTGTCCTATGAACTTGGATCCATGAACACTTGGTAAAGGACTTTCCACAATTGTTACATTTGTATTTTCTCGCCTGTGTCTGTTCTCTGATGTAAACTGAGTTAGGACTTTTCTTGAAAACCTTTCCATTTATTTTTCCTACATAGGATTTCTCTCCTCTTTGTGTGTGAGGGTGTGTGTGTGTGTGTGTGTCTGTGTGTTTTGTGTGTTCTGTGATGAACCCTGAGCTGTGTCTTGTAGTTGGAGGACTCCACATCTGCTATATCATAAGGTCTCTATCCTGTATTGGTTCTGTATTGCAATTTCAATTTTCTTACAGATCAAAGACTTTCCCATTTGGTACAATCCTAAGTTATTTCATTTGTGTGAATCAACTTATTTGGGTTAAGCTGTGACCTCCAGGTCTTTCCACACTGGTTGCATTCATAAGGTTTCTCTCTTTGTGTTCTGTGATGGATGTTATGGTGTGCCTTCCAGGTAAAAGAATTTCCATGCCTGCTACATTCATAACATTTCTCTCTGGTGGATTTTTTCTGATGGACAGAAAGGTGTATGTTCTGGGTGAAAGACTTTCCACATGGGTTACAATCATAAAATTTCTCTCCTGTGTGTGCTCTCTAGTGGACAGTAAGGTGTAGCTTGCGGCTGAAAATCTTTCCACAAATATAACATTCATAAGGTTTCTTTCCTGTGTGTTTTCTGATGGACAGTGAGGTTTGACTTCCAGGTGAAAGACTTTCCACATAAGTTACATTCAAAAGGTTTCTCGCCTGTGTGTCTTCTCTGGTGGACAGTAAGGTTTGATTTCTGGGTGAAAGACTTTGGACACAAGTTACATTCATAAGGTTTCTCTCTGGTATGTGTTCTCTGGTGGACAGTAAGGTATACCATCTTGGCGAAAGACTTTCCACACATGTTACATTCATAAGGTTTCTCTTCTGTGTGTGTTCTCTGGTGTCTAGTAAGGTATGACTTGCAGGAGAAAGACTTTCCACAAATGTTACATTGAAAAGGTTTTTCTTTTGTGTGTGTTCTCTGGTGAACAGTAAGCTTTGATTTCTGGATGAAAGACTTTCCACACATGTTACATTCATAAGGTTTCTTTCTTGTGTGTGTTATCTGATGGACAGTGAGATTTGACTTCCAGGTGAAGGACTTTCCACACATGTTACATTCATAAATTTTCTCTCCTGTGTGTGTTCTCTCATGGCTAGGAAGATATGCCTTTCTTGTGAAAGATTTTGCACAAATGTTACATTCAAAAGGTTTCTCTTTTGTGTGTGTTCTCTGGTGGACAGAAAGCTTTGATTTCTGGGTGAAAGACTTTTGACACATGTTATAATCATAAGGTTTCTCTCCTGTGTGTGTTCTCTGAGGGACAACAGGGTGTGTCTTCTCAGTGAAAGACTTTTCATTCTCTTTACATTCATCAACTATAGAAGACACATGAGGACTATATGCAGCACACATCTTACCAGGTTCACTGAAAACACCCATGTTCTGACAGCCAGCGACCTTTTCTATCCTCATCCCTATGGAGTTCGCATTATTCTTATTCAGTTCTGACTTCTGTATGGAGCTCAAATGAAAACTTTTTATCAGTCTCACTTTTGCCTCCTCTGGGTTACTATTCATGACGGCTACTTCAGATAGATATTTATTGTGACTTTCCTGACAGGTGCTAATCACATCCTCCATTTCTGGGACATCTAAAATGAATATTAGAAAAATAGACAAAAACATAAATGAGATCCATAAATTCCTTAATGTAAAGATATTTCCTCACAATTTGTTGCAAGGTTTTCAAATATGAAAGCATTGCTTTATGCAGAATATATACATTTCTGTGCAATGTAGTAATTAAGAAAGTAGTACTGACATTTTACAATGCAAAATAGTGTTTTTCTGTATTTCAGATTTTTATGTTATTCTCCAGGAAATATTGACTCAAATTATCCATCTACGTACTATTAATGCTTCCATTCTGAATCGCCCTCTATGCCCAGCACCACTGATAAGAAATTGTCCCAATCAGAGAATAGCAGCCCTAGCATACTCCTATTTTCCTCCTGCCTGCATAATACTAGTGTAATAGAAAATGAGCTCTCCTGTCTACATTTCTCATTGTCTTTTTCTCTTTAAGAATGACCTCTCTACAGACAAAAAGAATTGCTAACAATTACTACACTGTTACACCAAATTCAGTTTGTCTCCACATGAATTCTGGATTGACAATTCCTTGAGACAAAGGATCACCTAGTTCTTTGCCACACATGACTCAGGGGCACTAGAAATACTATTGCTCTGTACAACTCAAGACAAACAGACAAACTGGGCTCTGGACCCATCATCACTATTCAAGATGCTTTAACTCACCTGTGAAATTCTCTTCTGAGCCTTCTGTTTTCCATGGTTCTGCACCTTGTTCCAGCTTCACAATCAGTTTAGGTTTAGGAACACAGTGCCCTGTGAATACGAAATAGTGGAGAATTATTGCTCTTGCTGTGTCATCATTAATGTAAGGTGGTAGACATCCCGTTCACAAGGTTGCTCCTAAATCTGGTTTCTCAATTGTTTTATTTGGGGGGGGGGGCGGTAGGTTCTGTTGTGGGGCCTGAACTCTGAGCCTGGGAACTGTCTCTCACCTCCTAAGCTCAAGGCTAGCACTCTAACACTTGAGCCAGAATGCCAATTCTGGCTTTTTTTCCTGCTTTTTTGGTGCTGAGGAATCGAACACAGGGCCACAAGCATGCAAGGCAAGCGCTCTACCACTGAGCCACCTTGCCAACTGATGGTTTCTCAATTCTTAACAGCTCCATGGTGGACTTTCCCCCAGCTTTGGGTTTTTTTTGCCAATGTGTGGCTTGAACTCAGCTCTTTTGCTCAAATCTAGCATTCTACTAGTTTGTGTCTTGGCTACATTTCTAGTTTTTGAATGGTTAATTGGAGATAAGATTCTCATGTTCACTTTTCTACAATTGCTGGCTTCAAATCAAAATCTTCAGAGTTCAGCCTACAGAGTATCTAGGATTCCAAGCTTGAAGCACTGCATCCTATGTCAGGTTTGGCTTACAAATACACACTTTCACACTTTCCACTACTGATTTCCAGATCATACTGAGAGTAGTAATGTATATTCTATCTAGACTGTAGATCCACCTATAATAATGACCCCAAGTCTTGGAAGTCAGTTTGCTGTTAGTGGATCATAGTTTAGAACTTTTATCCAACTACTAATTTGCCTTCTTAAAGAATGAGAATAAAGGGCTGGGGAGGTGGCTCAGTGGTAGAGCACTCACCTTGCATGCCTGAGGCCCTGGGTTTGATTTCTCAGCACAACATAAGCAAAAAGAAAAAAAGCCAGAAGTGGCACTGTGGCTCAAGTGGTAGAGTGCTAGCCTTGAGGTGAAGAGCTGAGGGACAGGCCCCATGATGGGACCAAACAACAACCACAAAAAAGAATTAGAATAAAATTAGCTCTTGAGTTACATACAATGAAGTTAAAGGTTCCTTTCGAAGGAAATGACATGTCCTATGGAGTGGAATCCTTTTTTTTTTTTTTTTTTAGAAAATTTAATGGTCCAAAGATTTGCACCTGTAAACCTACACTTAGAAGGTGAGATCAGAAGAGGCAGGCTTGAAACCAACCTGGGCACAGAAACCCAGAATATACCCCAAAACAAAAGCCAAAATGGCTCATGCAGTAGCATGAAAGGCAAACAACACCAAGATACCAGACCTGAATTTGGCTGGCTTTTATACTAGCAGTTCTTTATCTCAGAATGGACTGGAATCTTATACCTAAATAACATAGTCAAATGTCTACTAAAATAAAAGCACTTGATCTTCCAAATAAAAGCGACCTTTGCTCACCCAAGGACAAGAGGTTGCTATAAGTCTCCAGCATTACATCTCTATGAAGGGTCCTCTGACCAGGATCCAGATCCTGCCACTCCTTCCAGGTGAAGTACACAGCCACATCATCAAATGACACCAGTTTCTGTAATGGCACATTTCCATCAAGAAATTAAACCTTGGTCATGAGAATTCCAAATCTGAAACTTCATTATACTGCAGGTATGCTTTTGTCTTACATAAAATGTTTGCACCTGGCTGTGTTATCTATTCACTGGGAAAATTAAATAGAAAATTAGAAATATTTGACAATACATAAACCTGGCCATTAAAATACACAGATTTGCAGGGCGCTGGTGACTTATGCCTGTAATCCTAGCTATTGAGGAGGCTGAGGTCTGAGGATCAAGATTCAAGGCCAGCCCAGGCAGGAAAGTCCATGAGACACTTATCTCCAATAAACAACCAGAAAACTGAAAGTAGCACTATGACTTAAGTGGTAGAGCACTTACTTTGACCTGAAGAGCTGAGGGACAACAACTAGGCCCAGAATTCAAGCCAAAAAAATATAAAAAGTTACAGATTCCCTAATGCATGCAAACACATTTCTGCTGGTAGCAATAGAGACAAGATAAAAATTCTAAGGATAGGGGCTGGGAAGGTGGCTTAGTGGTAGCGTGCTTGCCTTGCATGCTTGAGGCCCTGGGTTTGATTCCTCATCACCACATAAGCAGAAAAAGCCAGAAGTGGGGCTGAGGCTCAAGTGGTAGAGTGCTAGCCTTGAGCTGAAGAGCTGAGGGACAGTGCCCAGGCCCAGAGTTCAGACCCATGACAGGCAAAAAAAAAAAAAAAAAAAAAAGTAAGGACCCAATAATCTGGCATGACAACATTAAGTCTAAGGTGGTGTCTAAAAAATTATATTATCTGTACAAGTCATTATGCTGATAAACGAACTTTACAACTTCGTTGGGGGGGACAGGGGGGAGAGGATACGAAAGGATGGGAAGGAGAAACAAAGCAGGAGGCTACAATGCTTGATAAGAAATGTGCTCATTATGTTGCCCATGTAATTGTAACCCCTCTGTACAGTATGTTCACAATAAAAACATATTTAAAAAATTTATATTATCATGTTTGATAAAATTTTAGTACATATCAAGGTAACAATGAATTAAACAAATATTTTTTATGCATTTACATATACTGCTTCACCATAAATCCTATTTAGACCTTCTATTAAGTACTGTCTCATAAGCAAGCAGAACACATTCAGGATATCACAAGGTATACGGAACATATATCATTACTAGACCAATGAGAAGCAGTGTCCACATGAATGTTAAAAAACAGTAACAGTACTCCAGAAAGTAGCTAATGATTTATTGGGCCCTTATAAGATTTGATTTAATTCCCACATAAAAATATCCTAGGTAAAACACTAAAGAGTGAAATGTGGTCATAGATACCCTGATATTTCCTTCCTATGTAAAAAAGAACTGCTACCATGAAGTTTTCTAAACTTTCCCTACATTCTACAATACAAAATATAGGTGGCAAGGGAAAAAAATGTTCCTTGACAGGATTTTCATTTTAATAGGCCTTCATGGAAGGTGGAGGCAAATTTATACAGGATCAAGGAACACTCAAGATGACAAAAATGATAAATATGACCAAATGCTCAAATGTGTTACATATTACTCAGTCATTTCTCCAGTAGATCCCTAAGGAAATATTTCCACTTGTGTTGGTTAATAGCTAAATTCCTCAGAGATCATAATCAATTCCTGAACAAACAACTGTGACATTTTGCAACAAAAGATATTTCTAATAGAGAAAACCTGGTTACTGAATTATTATTTTTTTTATAACTACCTATCGTATACTGGCAGTGAATGAAAATATTTAAAAGTAGTGGTATGGAAAAACAAAACAGTACCACAACTAATGAAGTTAGACCAAAGATAACAGAATCAGGTGAAATCAAATTTTCTTGTAGTTTATCATTTACGGGAAAGTCGTACTTTTCTGTATGGAACTCTGAAGTTGAGCTGAAGAAGGAAAAGGTTTGAGAGGTTGGAATTCCAGCCTGACAGCATTGAGAGCACTGAGAGCTGGCTGCAGAAGGCTTAAAGAGAATTCTGGAGAGGGTTAAGAAATTGGAGTGCAGGCCTTTTCCTTACTGTTGGTAAGATAACATCTGAAACGGAGCTGCTGTTCACCTTGAAGGCTAGGTAAGGTGAACTTCATGTCTGCATTTTCTCTGGGCGCCAGTCTTCTGTCTCAGGAGAATAAGGAAACATGTTTTCCTCACAACCTGTTGTGGCTCAGATTGTAATCTTAATATAGATACTTCGATTTTGCATGTTATCAATGGTAATCTTCCCTGTGTGAACTCAAGGAACTATGTTTGCTTGCTGGCAACCAGAGACCAAGTGCCAGAGAGGCTTCAGAACCCTGGTTTCCCCTAAATCTATCTGTTTATGTTTTTGTGTTTCTCTAATTTTCTTTGTTTCTGGAATCCTGTAGAACTCTCTAGGCAACAATTTTCCTATACAGTGGGTAAGAAAAATGTCAATCCTAAGAGCCATGTCAGCAAAGTAAAACTAATCACTAAGAAAAACTCGTTTCCAGATAGATCATTGAAGAAAAGAAACAACTGAGAGACACACGGAGGAAAGAGAGAATAAGAAAAGTAAGAAAAAATGATAAAAGATAGATACAAAGAGAGAGAAAGAGAAAAATAACCAACACAAGTAAGTAGAAAATCAAAAGTAGAGGGAGATTATAGAGGAAAGTAATCTTGTGAGGATACTTTAGAAAACAAACAAGATTTTGTAAAAAGACCATAAAGTTTAGCAACAAATATAGCCTCAGCTTCAAGTGAGACCAAGACCATGAAGTAGTCCAAGAAGTATATATGGAGAGTAATGTAAGTACATATAGGTTAATCATTCCTTAAGAACACACGAAGGTGCGTATGACCACACTATTTCAGCAATTCCAGGAAAATTTCATTGAGATAGTTTAATGTTACTCATGAGGATGAGATCTAGTTACAATCTACCCTTCACCTTCCATGAGATGTAACCTGCTTTGTGTCACTACATCACTTAACAGATATGACTACATGTTATGACAAGATAAAACCTAGACATTCTGAAGCCAATCTGAAATCAACTTAGAAAGAATATAACCATTTAATCTGCTAAACCTACAAGTAATCTTTATCTCCTAATCTACAAGCCATCTTTATCTGATTTATGAATATGTTCTTGAGGCTGAATCTGTGCAGTTGGTATTGTTTGTAATTCTTGGACATCTTTAGATTCATATAAGGGAATGGAAAAAAAATGAGAAATAAAAAAACACTCACCAGAGATCCATTCATTCTGTCTGGCTGCTGACAATGAACAAAAGACTCTGGAAGCATGGCTGGGATATAAGGCAAATGACGTATTCAGAAATGAATCTGTGAGATTTTGGGTCCAGAATTATCTCTTGCAAACATGAACCATGGGCTTCAAAACCATAAAGCTGTCTTATATGAGAAGTATCTTTAATGTTTCAAGCAGAGCATTAAAGTGCCCAATACACAAATCCAGTCCATTTCCTGGTAGATAGATATTATTAAACCACTAATTTCTATGTTTATGTACACATTAAATTCAAAAAATTGAATGTTCCCAAAAAAATTATTGAATAATTGAAAGCAAAAACATATCACATTTCCACTAAAAGTATTTATTACTGAATATACTTGGGGATGTAGGAATTGCTTTTTTTAATACAAAGGTATCCTAGGAATCCATTGGAATTAGTGTTCTACTTCATTCATTTACATATTTAAACACCTGGGAAAGCATGTGTGATGGAACTGAGTAGTTTTCACCAAAGTTAGAGAGAAAAATGTATACAGACTATATTTCTTGTGTTATAATATTTCAATAATGATTGTCAAGAGGCACATTTCACTATACCAATTGCACACCTATGCAATCACTTGTAATTTGCCATTTAACATGTTTTGGCCAAAGGGACATGAGTAAAGATGAGTTAAACCCAGGTTTGAGAAGTCCCTAATGTTCATTTCCCTAAATAGTCTTGGGAAGAACCTTGGCCATCCTAAAGATTCAACATAAAATAGTCCATAGAGGAGTGACACACCTGAAGATAAGAAATACCAACAAAGCATACAATCTTGAGTAAGACATATTACCTCAAGTTTTCTTCTGTGATTTTTCTTTTAAGGCCAAATGTCCCTGACCAACACTTTCTGCACTACCAGGCAAAACCAAACAATAAGAGCTAGCATTAGCAAATCCTTACATGGGACATTTAACATGAGTTTGCATGATTACATACTAAAAATCATAGTGGTAACAGGCTGAATAAATTAGCAAAAAGAGGATTAGGGATTGCAACATGAATAGATACTTTCAATCATAACAATTACCCCACCATCCCAAACCACAGCCTCAGGTACCCTCTCATAACTATGCTCTGGCTTATTCCTCAGTCCAGCGCATCACAATTCCTGGAAATTAGTTTAAATCTTCCAACAACACAAAGTAATTGAGAGTGGTGTAGGAAAGAGTACCACGTGAATCTGGTGCTCAGGAAAGTGGCGACAATTTTTGCATAAGGCAAGGGAAGCTAGCAACATCTTCCCCTTCCTGTGCTTTTCTGCTTCTTCCCTTTAGGGCTTCTCAGAATTGACAAGGTCTGTCCATTTAGGATGGAGATTGCTATTCATAGGGTGCTCTGCTTCAAACATTGCTAGGCTTCATTCCTAAAAATACAGGACCAGCACTCACTACTCCAATATCCCATGTACAACTGTCTCTAGAAACAGGGTCCTGTACAAACGCTTGTGAACTCAAGCCAGGAGATTAAAAACTCAAGCCAAACAGATTAAATTATCTCTAGGAGAAACAACACAGAAGCCCCAAATACAACTGCAATGTAAGAGGACACAAGACAGGCATACACCTCACAATTTCACTAGAATTCTTCCTGTACTCCTCTTATACCTGGGCAAAGCAAATAAAGTCACATGGGTTAATAGAAGAATCCCTTGTTCTTGGAGTACAAATGCACAGCTCTTGGGCTCTCCTCATCTGGACAATCACCCAGCTTGCTCTCAGACATTTGAGAACCAGGTTCTTGCATCTGAAGACCCAGAGGCTAATGGCAGCACAAACTCCTGAACCTCAAGCAAATTATCAACCCCAGACTGGAGAAAAGGTTGGAGAGGTAAGTAGGTGCTTTGGCTCAAGTATAAAGCTCTCCCTCTGAGCTGACTAGCTCAGGAATGCTGCTTGCAGGACCAGAGTTTAAGCCCCACCAAACAAACAGAAAAAGAAAAAGAAACAGAAACCCATGGAGGGGAGACTCCCGCAGCAATCCCAGGGTTCCTACCTGACATCAGTTCCAAAGCCTGAGATTCCTTCAAGTCACAGCTCCCAAGCTCCACTGCACAGAGCTGGGCGCATGGCTCCTGGCTCCACCTATGGAAGGCCAAACTGTACTTCAGGGCCCTTCCAGCAGCAAGACAAAGGAAAAGAATCTGGAAGAGGCAGACTTAAAATGCCCGTGGTGGGCGGGGAGACGCATGCGCAAAAGCATCTTCTGGCCCACCTCCACCCTCCAAAAAACAAAAACAACCCAGGACTTTCAAAGAAAATATCCTCCTTGGTGACTACAATTCCCACAATGCTTGGTGCCACCCTGCTACATACCTGGGAACAAGTGTGCTCCTGTGCATTGGGACTTTTCTCTCCCTATTGTGGGAGTTAAGCTCAGTTTCTTCTTGAAAACCACTGTTTCCTCTTGAAATACATAAAACTAACCAGAAAATGGATACATATGGGGAGAATTGGATACATTGGCTTTTTGATTCTTAGTTCTAATAATGAACTTGAGGTTATGAGACTGCGATGCTTTCTGTTTATTCAATGCCTGCGTTCTGCTGAATGTAAATTATATCTCTGTTTTGTCTTAATTTTTTTTTTAATATATCCCCTCTTACTTTACAAAGATATTGCCGGGCGCCTGTGGCTCATGGTTCAAAGCCAGCCTGGGCAGGAGAGACCTTGAGACTCCTATCTCTTATAAACCACTAGAAAACCAGAAGTGGCGCTGTAGCTCAAGTGGTAGAGCGCTCACCTTGAGCTGAAGAGCTGAGGGACAAGCACCCAGGCCCAGACTTCAAGCCCCACAACCGCCAAAAAAAAAAAAACAAAAAAAAAAATATTCACAACCACTAAACTTATACCTGTGTCATTTCCCAATGCTGTAATGAAAACACTCGCATAAAATAGTGAGATTGTTAGGTAAATATGCAGCATAATACTTCTGGTGATTTGGATTTCACAAAATCTATCAATTAATTTTCCAGAAACTCCCCAATTCTATCGATTAAATCAAATGAGTTTTTGTGTTTTTCTGAATTTTGCATTTCATTTAAGGATTTTATGTTTTGTTTTGTTGTTGGTCCTATGGCTTGAACTCAGAGCTTGGGCACTGTCTGTGAGCATTTGGTGTGCTCCATTTGCATTTCCTTTAAGAATTTGTTCAAGTGAGTAGTGAAAAGTTTCCTCACAGGGATTCTTATGAACATGGCACATCACCTCCATTTCCCTGCAAAGAGATAGTGGTTTAGGGTGTCAGGAATGAATGCAGGAGGGATAGAAGAGTGAAGTTTAGGCTAGGCTATGTTGATGTGAAGCTTAATCACTTGCAAACCAGTCTGCTTTTGTCTTTTCATTTTGCATGTGAAAATGTCTTTAGAATTCTTACCTCTTCTCTGATCCTAACAGTTCCTCTCAGTAGCTTTAGGCTACATATCTAAGGGACCTCAGACTTGTCTTCTCAGACCTTATCCATTAAACTGTGTAATAAATCTTTTGTCTCCTGCCCCAATCCCATCGGAGCACAAGCAAGGCTCTGAGAGCCAATGGGATGATAATTAAGGAGACAGAGAGATGGCTGATGACACAGTTCAGCTATATTTCTCAAATGCTTGAGTAATATTGGTCTAGACCCACTGTGCCCAAAAATGCAAACAGCACACATCTTTCCTCATTCTATTTCAATACATCTTTTCCAACCAAGCATCCAGACAGTTAAAGCCCCAGGCCAAAAAGCTAGAACACAGACTTCCTCAAACCAATAAAGGGCAAGGACTTGCAGTGCTGAGGGTGGGAGTCAATGGCCCTGAAGCCTTTGCTCACATTTTGTCTGCTCCTGGCAGGCACCCCAGGGTCTACAGCAGTCTCCCTCTCTCTTATCAGAGAACATATACTTGTCTCTTACATGTTTATTGTGATTTTTTTGTAATCCCTTCCATAAAAAATAATTGGGAAAGACTGGATTGGAAATTTTACTTATGATTTTAGTTTTCCAATGTATGGGGTCTCCATGTCTCTATTGTGGACCAGAACTATTCCTCATGAAAATGGGAATCAAAGAGCATATTTGAATGTATAGACTTCAACTTAAAAGCACCTCTAACAATATAAAGAAAAAATAATTTCATTCCTTAAAACTAAATTCCTGGGAAGTGGCACTGTGGCTCAAGTGGTAGAGCGCTGGCCTTGACTGAAGAGCTGAGGGACAAGTGCTCAGGCCCAGACTTCAAGCCCAACCAAAAAAAAAAAAAAAATCCTCCCTAAAACTAAAATCCTGAGAGACAAAGAGATAAAACTGGGGTGATTCCAACATTACCTATGAAATGTAGTTTTCTTTTCTTTTCTTTTTCTTTTTTTGTTAGTCATGGGGCCTGAAGTCTGGGCCTAGGTACTGTTCCTCGGCTCTTCAGCTCAAGGCTAGTGCTCTACCACTTAAGCCACAGTGCCACTTCTGGCTTATTCTGTTTATCTGGTGCTAAAAAATCGAACCCAGGGCCTCATGCATGCAAGGCAAGCACTCTACCACTGAACTACTGTCCCATCCCTGAAATATAGTTTTCATTGTTCAAGCCTACATTTGTGATGAATTTCTTTATTCTTTTAACCTTTTGTTTTGTTTTTGGTCATGCCACTTGATCTGTGAGCCTAGGAACCATCCCTTTCCCCCTCAGCTCAAGTCAAGTGTGCTACATTGTGAGCTAAAGCACCAATTCTGGTTTTCTGGTTTTTATTGGAGATAAGTGTCTCACAGACATTGCTGCCCAGGATGACTTTGGACTGCGATCCTCAGGTTTCAGCCTTTTGAATAGCTAGGATTAAAGACATGAGGTAACAGCACCCAGCTTGCATTTCTTTTCTTTTATGTCCCACCCGTGGGGCTTGAATTCAGTGCCTGGACACTGTCCCTAAAATTTTGCTCAAAACAAGCACCCTATGTATGTGGTACTAAGGACTTGAACTAGGGCTTCATGCATGTTAGGTAAGCACTCTACCACTGTTGCAAGACAGCCACAACACCAACAGTGCTCTGGAAGGGCAATGGTATGACAATGGAACAGATTGAGAGAAGGCCAATGATTAATCTCTCTTTATTCCAGCAATAACCTTAGCTATAGACACTTTCTAGATCTGTCCAGTGCTTGCATCACATTGGTCTAGGACTCACTGTGCCAACAAATGTAGACCATATGCATCTTTCCACATTCCATTTCAACCTTTACCCACCAAACACCTAGAGGTAAGCCTCCAGGCCCAGAAGCCACAAGGAACACTACCTTCTACAAAAAGGGCAAGTACTTATAGCCTTGAAGGTTAGAGTCCGTGGTCGTGGAGCTTTTGCTCACACCTTGCCTGCTCCTGGTACCTCAGGGTCTGCACCACTTCCCCCATTTTCATTTTGTAAATTGAGCAAGTGTCTATCAGCCTGAACCTGGAAAATCAGCAGATCATACATCTCAGGAAGAATGGAAGAAAAAAGAAATACCAAAAAAATAAACAGGAAAATGACTAAGAAAAAGCAAAAAGATTGCTATTTCCCCAGCTGAATTCCTGCAGGTAATGGAGTAGTGATACAGCTAAGCCTGCATGGTGGAGTGACCAATACCAGATATCTGACCCTGAAGCTGCATAATGCCTAAGCCTAAATGATCAGAGGGCAACATTCCTCAAATATGTCATTGGATATTGGTACAAGTCATATTTCCATCATATTTAAGAGGGATAACACAGATGTACTGACAATTAGCATGACACATCATTTTTAACTGGGTCTTTAGCAGGTCTATGTGATTATCAATATACATCATTGCTGTTTCCAAATCATAAAACATATCACAATCATTTTATCTACTCCCACCTGAATATCAAGGGTACCAGAAACATTTTAAACTAAAGCATTAACATGTTGTGCTGTATATATGGTTTCTACAAAGATCAAAGGAGAAGCAGTAGCCCTAGTAAGAAGAGTCAGGGTAGCAATAATGATGGCAACCAATATTCCCCAAAATCTGCAGCAATGGCTAAGAGTCCTCTGAACCTCAATAGCAAACCGAGACCCAAACTTATTATACCATTGTTCTATCAACTGAACATGCAATGTAAGTTATGGGGATTGCATAGTAAGCTAGGATTACTCATGCAATTAGTGAGAACACAATTATTCCTGCAAGAGGCATGAAACACCACCCACCCTTGAAAAACAAACCCAGCCCAACTACTAGCATATATGGATATATAACACAAGCTTGCACAGTAAATGAAACAAAACCATGTAACAGGACAGGTCTCTGAAACAGAGGTATGGGATGGTGAGAGGCATTAGTTCAAATAGGCCTCATGGCAGCAGCCAGGCTCAAGATGTCAGGGTGAGCTTGTCCACACAAACTGACAAACATGGGAGCCAGCAAGGTACCACTGATCATGTCACTCCTCTGAGACCAGTCCTGCCTTACATACTGGGAGATTGCTACCACAAGAACAATGGACAAGATGTGAAATCCACAGGCCCTCCAGGGCGATGGATCATTGCAAACATGGGAATCACTAGGCATAGTGGAACCCAAGAGGGATGCACCACATCTCCTGCCAAAGGAATTCTACAAGTGTTATGCATAAGCTCCATCTTTTTCCGTTGGTTCACCGTTTCCTCCAGAGGAAGTTAGAAACATAATCTGTCCCTGTACCATACTTGTACCTTCTACCTCAGGATCTGCAATAGTCAATAACTGTGATCAATGTGTATAATAATGAGACTTACGTCTGTGAGCAATGAACAATTCAAAAGTAATGTAGGAAGTAAATTCTATTTATACTAGTATAATAAACATAATACTTAGAAATGAATGTTTGAAAACTGTAACCAAGAACAAGGACAACTATGGGACACAGCTTGTCTAGGAAGCAGCCATTTTTGCCTGATCCTTATGTCCTTGCCTCTCAGCAACTTACTTTTAACTTTTACAGAAAGAAAGAATTCTTTCTCCTTCATATTTTATACGTGCTCCAGTGTTGCCATCTATACATCCAAATGTGCCTCACGATCTCCATTTTCATGAGGAATAGCTAAGGTCCTCTAAAAGAGGGATGGAAAACCCTTACACTGGAGGACTGAATATCAAAAGCATGAAAATTTCCTACACAATCCTTCCCAGTCATGATGTGGGGAAAGGATCATCAACAATCACAACAAACCCTTAGGAGACAAGCTTAGAATGTCTGATATGAGGGAGGGAGGCAAAAGATTTATTCCACAGTGTAATGGATGCAGTCTGGGAAGACAAGTCTGAGGACCCCTAGATATGTGTCCTAGACTTGCTGACAGGAACTTCTAGTGTCAGAGAAGAGGTAGAAAATCAAAACAAAATAGGATATGCAAAACAGAAAAGTAAAAACAGACTGGTTTGGAGCAAGTAATGAAGCTTCACATGAACCTGGACCTGCCCTGAACCCTGCCTCCTCCCACATTCATTCTGATCTACCTAGAAAACTATTTTTTTTAAGAGTCTTAGAGGAGGAGTAACATTTTCTAAAAAACACCTGGGAGGAAACTTTTCACTACTCCCCTGAAGCAATTAATAAAAGAAAGACAAGTACATTACAGCAAATGCTCACAGACAGTGCCCAAGCTCTGAGTTCAAGCCACAGGACCAACAACAAAATGAGGGATATTCTTTATAAGGAAAGGCAAATTTCAGACACAAATAACCAAACACTCCTTAAAATTTCATAGATGGAATTTGGGAGTTTCTGGGAAAGTAATCAGTAGAATTTGACAAATCAATTTAATTCAAAGATTATAAAATATATCTGTCTTTAAATTCTGTTATTTCATTCCAGTATATATATATTAGAACAGGGGAAGATGATGCCAGAATCAATCATTTTACTGTCTGCAAGAATTTTTTTTTTTTTTTGGTCGATCTTGTGGCTTGAAACCAGCCTGAGCACTGTCCCTGTGTTTTTCAGCTCAAAGTGAGCTCTCTACCACTTGAGCCACAAGGCCACTTCCATTGTTTTGGTAGTTACATGGAGATAGGACTTATGAACTTTCCTGCCCAGGCTGGCTTTTAACAGGGATCCTCATATCTCAGCTTCCTTAGTACCTAGGATTACAGGCATGAGCCATTGGCACCCAGCTGCAAATACCTTTGTAAAGTGAGAAAGGAGATATTCAAAACTTTAAGGAAAAACAGAGACATAATTTACATTCAGCAGAACTTACTTTTTGAACAAAAACAAAAAAAACTTCGCATTTCATAACCTTAATTATATTAAAATAGCTAAGAATTAAAAAGCCAAATTATGCAATGCTCCTAATACATTTGTGTTTTTCAATGGTCTCACAATATTTAGGTTGGTAAACTTAATTTTTCAAGAAACTTACCCAAGTTTCCACAGCTGGGAGAGAAAGGTCCCCATGCATCCTTGCACACTTAGGACCAAGTGCCTTGTGCCAGTCAAAACCCTGTAACAAGCCCACTTCCTCTAGGTGAATTGTGCATGCATTCTGGGAATTGTAGTTTCTTTGGGGGCATAGACCTTTGAAAGTGTGTGGGGGGAGGTCGCAGGTGGGGGTGAGGGGAAGAGGCACCAGTGCCTCTTTGCCCACTGTTCGTGTTTTTAGTTTGCAAATTTGGGTTACTTTGCTTTTCCCTTGCTGCTGGAAGTGCTCTGAAGTACCGCTTTGCACTCCATAGTCAGAGTCAAGAGGTAGAAGCCCAGCTTCTCTTTTTCAGGGGAACTTGGGAGCTGTAACTGGAAGCAATCTGAGGCTCCTAGCCAGAGTCTGCCCTTCCCATCTTTCCCCATTCTGGGGTGTATGATATTTTATGGGCTCATAGGTTTGTGCTGCCATTAGCACTTGTTCCTCCAGGTGCCAGAAAGTGGCTCACAAACCTCTGGTCCTCTTGACAAGGACAGTCAGGAGTTGTGCGTTTATACTTCTGAACCTAGAGATTCTGGTACTCACCCATGTGACTTTATGAGCTTCCTTTTTGTGCATTGTAGCCAGTGAATGGTAAACATTCCTTGAAAATGTCTTATATAAACATATTGATCCTCTTTTCATCCTCTGCACTTCCAATGACTTTAGAAACTTTCAAAATGCTGCTGGCACAGATATACTCCAATTGATGTGTCTGTTTTGACAAATTACAATTTCTCCACTAATTTAATTAGCCTATTTTACATCACTTAAAATGAGAGAGACTGGCTGGGAAGGTGGTTCAGTGGTAGAATGCTTGCCTTGCATGAATGAAGCCCTGGGTTTGATTCCTCAGAACCACATAAGCAGAAAAGGCCAGCAGTGCACTGTGGCTCAAGTAGTAGAGTGCTAGCTTTGAGCTTAAGGTCAGAGGGACAGTGCCCAGGGTCAGAGTTCAGACCCCACACGGACAAAAGAAAGAGATTTCCTACACATGTATACCAAAAACAATTGTTAAAATATAATTTGAATACAATACAATGCCCTTGATATGTGTCTGCCTGTCCTGATTCTTGAACTCAAGGTCTGGAAACTGACCTCGAAATTATTTGGTTCAATGATAATATTCTACAACTTAAGCCACATTCCCACTTCCCACTACGTTGGTAGTTTATTGGAAATAAGTCTCTCAGACTTTCCTATCCCCCTGGCTTCAATCTGTGATCCTTGTAGGGTTTTTTCATGTCCATCCCAGGGGACCACAAGCAGGCACAGGAAAAAGATTATTATAAGGTTTATTAGAAGGACCATATTTCCCAGGAGATCGAGCACAAGCATTTGTCCCTCTTCATGTTGCAACAGGATCTGGTGGGCAGGAAGTGAGTTAAGTACTTGCTCAGCTGAGTCTGAGATGAGAGAGGGAGTGGCCAGCTGCCTGGAGGGAACTCTAGGTCTGGGAGGAGCTCAGGTCTGGGTGGAGCTGAGGACTAAAAGTGAGGATAATACTAACTTTCCTCAGATCTCAGCCTTCTAAATACCTAAGATTACAGATATTAGACATGATAGCCCAGTTACAATGCTCTTTTTTTTTTTTTTTTGGGTCCGGTCGTGGGGCCTGAACTCTGGGCCTGGGCACTGTCCCTCAGCTCCTCAGCTCAAGGCTAGTGCTTTACCACTAGGAGCCAGAGCGCCAGTTTCCGGCTTTTTTCGTTTTTGCTTATGTGGTGGTGAGGAATCGAACCCAGGGCCTCAGGCATGCAAGGCAAGCGCTTCTACCACTGAGCCACCTTCCCAGCCTTACAATGCTCTTTTTAAAATTCAGATTATATTCTAATGAAATAATATGAAATAGAAAACTTGAAAGTTTTAAGGCACAATGTTCAGTCACTAAGGTGTATGAGGACAGTCCAAATCCCAAAACACAGAAAATGCCCCCACCTTGAAATCTGTAACACTCTGATCTTAAGAATTGTGAATGTGAACGCTTAGTCTATAATAAATTCTTTTAAGTTTTTCAAAGTAAGAAAACATTCTTGTGACAGAAAAACCCAGTAGTAATGTGCAAGTATTGCTTTTAAAGGATTCATAGTGTCTTTCTGAGCAAAAACAACCTCAATGATGTATACAGAATAGATTTTCACTTTTTGTATATGTCACTGTAAAGGTCATGTATTTTATATTAACAATTACCTTTCTAAGTAATTGTAAAAAGTACATCACTACTCGATAACAGAATATCCTGTGTAATCAACCAATAAGTACAAGCAAAAGCACATAGGGATATAATTTGTTGGTTTTAATTTTGATGGATCTATATTTTGGGGTGTATTTTCTGTTAATATTGTGTAGTAACACATAAGACTTCAATCTACTGGTGCCTTGGCTGGGGATGGTTGACTGGGATTTTGTCACTCCTCTGACCAGCATTTTATGTTGCATCTTTATTAGGCCCTGTATCTCCAGCAGAATGGACATGATTCTTAATATGACTACTTAGGAAAGTGAGGGACTTCTCAGTCTGTGTTTATATCATCAGTACTGATGTACCTTTGGCCAAAGCAGGTTCAAACTCAAATTGCAAGTCATTGTACAAGGTATGCTAATTATTTGCATAAAGGGTAATGTGCCATATGACAACCATTACTGAAATATTATAAAACAAAAATATGTGTTGTATATATTTTATCTCTATAACTTTGTGTGAAAATACTGTTCATAACATACATGTGTTTGAAGATGTAAATAAATGAGGTAGAGTACAAATAATCAATTTAGTCCTAAGATATCTTTACATTAATAGAAAAATAGTTTATATATCCCTAGGTGTATTTCACTGATAATTACTTTTAGTGAACAAGTGACATGTTTTCCTTTTTTGGGTTCAATTTTTCAACAATCTTTTGTAGGAGCTTTAGTTTTTTTTTCTGTTCTTTTTTTCGGGGAGGGTCTGGTCTTGGGGCTTGAACTCTGGACCTGGGCCCTGTACCTTAGCTCTTCAGCTGAAGTCTAGCGCTCTACTACTTGAGCCACAGCGCCACTTGCAGCTTTTTTCTTTTTTCTTATGTGGTGCTGAGGAATCGAACCCAGGGCTTCAGGCATGCAAAGCAAGTGCTCTACCACTGAGCCACCTTCCCAGCCCCCGTGCGTATGTCTTTAGTGGACACTTTAATGCTCTTCTTAAGACAGGAATGATTCTTCTCCCATAGGAAGGCTCTTCCAGCCCACATATCATGTTTTGTACAGGAACATCTAGGGTAAAATCACACAGGTTCTTTTCTGACTCCCTTATTTGCCTTCGTTCCAAGCCATGGTTCCAGAATCTTTATTCGTTGTCAACAGCAAGAAAGCATGAAAGGATCTCTAGTGAGATTCTTTTATTTTTCACTTTGTTTGACATTGCATTATGAACCTAAGGGTGTCCAAGATGGATGAAGAGAAAAAAAAAAAGATTCAGCTTCAGGAACGTGTTTCTAAAAATGCTAAAGTTGTAGCCAGGTGCGGGTGGCTCACACCTGTAATGCAAGCTACTCAGGAGGTGAGAGCTGAGGATCAGGGTTCAGAGCCAGCCTGAGCAGGAAAGTCTGTGAGATTCTTTTATCCAATAAACTACTAGAAAAAGGGAAGTGGCGCTGTGGCTCAAGCTGTAGAGCGCTCACCTTGAACTGAAGAGCACAGGGACAGCACCCAAGCCCAGAGTTCAAGCCCCACAACGGACAAAAAAAAAAAAACAACAACTAAAGATGGCTTGGAGATTTAGCTGATTATAAAATCTGACATTCCAAGTTAAGTGCAGATATGCTTGTTTGTTTCTACATTTTCTAGTGTGAGAGAAAGTTGTCCCACTAGTTATGTGGTTCAGTGACACCTAGGAGATGACTTCTCATGGAGGGTGAAGGATGGCTAGCAACTGCTCAGACATCACATCCTCATATGGAATAGTAAACTATCCTAATGAAATTTTACTGGATTTGCTGAAGTAGTGTGGTCAAACATAACTTCAAATATTCTACAGGACTGAGTGAGCTTTAAGTACTTCAATTAATCTCTGTAAATACTCTTGGACTGTTTTGTGGTCTTTGTTTTACTTGAAACTTAGGCTGAGTTTGATGGTATTCATAGAAATCTCTGTTTTTCTCTATGGTGCTCTCATAGGAGTTCTCTTACCTATTTTCCCAATTCATTCTATTTTTCATGTTTATTAGCTTTCTTTCTTTTGCATTACATTAATTTATTGTGAAAATTCCATACAGAGAGGTTACAATTACATGGTCAAGATAGTGAGTACATTTCTTATCACACATTGTTGCCTCCTCCTTTGTTTCCCTTTACCATCCCTTCTTTCTTTTTTTTTTTTTTTTTCAGTCATAGTTCTGGAACTCTGGGCCTAGGCGCTATACTTAAACTCTGCAGCTCAAGGCTAGTACTCTACCACTGGTGCCACATCACCACTTCCAATTTTCTAGTGGTTAATTGGAGATAAGAGTCTCACAGGTGGTCCTGCCTGGGCTGGCTTTGAACCTCTATGCTCAGATCTCAGCCTCCTGACTAGCTAGGATTGTAGGCATGAGCCACCACCATGTGGCTTCACTAGTTTTATCTCTCTCTTTCTTCTCTCATTGTCTATTTCTCTCTCTGTCTCTTTTTCTCTTTCATTCTCTCTGCTCTCTTTCCTCCATTTTTCTCTTAATTTTACTTTTCTTCAAATGGTTTATCTGGGAAGTAGATTTTCTTACTGATCAGTTTTCTTTTGGTGACATGGCTCTTAAAATTGACATTTTTCTCACTCATTTTAAAGGAAAATTGTTGCTAAACATAAAATAATTTGAGTTTCCCAGATTCTATTATCTTTCTCTGGTTTAACCTCATTTGATATGGTTCCTGCAGTTTTCCTTTTTCTTCTTGTTCTGCTTGCATATTTGTATTCACTGACATTATAAGATAGAAGCTGGTTGTGAAAATAAACATACAGTGACTATGGTTTTTGTTTTGGAAATATTACTAATGGAAAATTCTGACATACATATGCTAAGTAGTAAACTTTAATCTCAGGAACTTCAATACTAAATAGCATGTGTGGCAATGTATCCTTGGGACTCTAGTGGAAGAAATGGTTCAGGAATATGTGACACATTTGAGCAATAGTCAGTGAAATCATCTGCAAAACCTACACAGATTATAATAATTTGTATTTTTGTCCATGTGTGTTTGTTATTAGTGCTATTTGTAGTGTGTATTTCCAACTAAACACTGTTTGAGCATGTGTTCAAACACTTTCAGTTTGTTTGTTATTTTAGTAGGTAAAATAGATATGTGTATCACCCATATGTCTTCACAGAATCCAAAATTTGATTTTTCCATGTTTCTTTGGATGATAGGTCTTGCTATGTAGTCCAGCAAGCTCTTATTTGTTAAATAAGTTTATTTATTGTGAAAATACCATACAGAGGGGTTACACTTACATGAGCAAGATAATGAGTACATTTCTTATTAAGCATTGTTGCCTTCTCCTTTGTTTTTCCCCTACCATCCCGGCCCTCCCATCTCCTCCACTACACTCCCCCACCCACCTCCAAGCAAGCTCTTCATCTTTTTATGTAGCCTAGGCTGGCAAATAATCTGTCTTGAGTTTCCCAAGTCCAGGGAGAATAGTTGTGTTTCAGACTGTGTGTGGCTACATTAGCCATTCTTATGTGTAGAGTTCATTGATAAAACACTGGGCCACACTGTTGTGAAGCCATTCCATCCATCCATCTACAACACTTTTCATCTTCCATCTGTGAAGCTGTTTGATCATTGAATAGGCAGCTCCTGTTCCTCTCTATCCCAGTCTCTGGAATCATCCTACATTTGGGCTCCACAAGTTTGTTGATCCTTGGAAGCTCAGTAAGGGAAATTATACCATGGCTTTTCCTTTATGATTGGTGTGTTTTATTTAGCTTATTTTACTTAAAGTTCATCCCTGCCATAAAATGTAGTAAAGTTTTCTCCTTTGAACACATTTATTGTTTTACATGCTTCAATCTTTTGCTTATTGTGAGTAGAGTTTGAGAAGTGATTCTCCAAGCATGTGTTGTACTCCCTGCTTTATCTACTGTTGCACACAAGCATAGAAATGCTGGACCATATTCCTATATAATTCTATGTTTAGCTCTTTTTAGGACTCTTCGTACGATCTTTGATAGATTATTTGTTTGTTTGTTTGTTAGATCGATCAAGGGGCTTGAACTCCGGGCCTGAGCCATACTCCCTCAGCTCTTTAGCTCAAGGCTAGCGCTCCACCACTGGAGCCACAGCACCACTTCTGGTTTTCTGGTGATTTTATTGGAGATGAGAGTTTCACGGATTTTCCTGCCCATGCTGGCTTTGAACCGTGATCCTCAAATCTCAGCCTTCTGAGTAGATATGATTAGAGGTGTGAACCACGGGTACCTGGCTTCATCTTTGATATTTTTATATACATGACAGAAATGCACCAAGGTTCACATCCTTTTCACATCTTTCCTAGCTTTTTTGAGACTTTGGGAGTATTTTTGTTGTTTTTATTTAAAACTATGTCCATACTAGCATGTATCAAATGTTATTTTATTGGAATTTTCATTTGAATTTTTCTCATGACTACTGATATTAAACTACTTTTATATTTTAATGTACTACATGTGTATGTCATTTTTAGAAAAATCTCTTCAATCTTTTTGCAACTTTAAAATTAGATTTTGTTGTCTGGGTTACTTGAAGGATTTTCTTTATATTTTCTAATTCATATTGGTTAGCAATCCATTTAGAGATATATGCAAATATTTCTCACATACATGCTTTTTTTCCTTTATTGGTAGTGCTTTTCAATATACAAGGTTTTCATTTGTATTTATTTATTAGTTATTTATTTATATATTGTAGGTCCTGGGGTTTGAACTCTGGGCCTGAACACTGTCCCTCAGCTCTTAAATTCAAGACTAACACTCTACCACTTTGACCACAGCACCACTTCTTGTTTTCTGGTGATTTACTGGAAGTAAGAGTTTCACAGCTATACCTGCCCAGGCTGACTTTGAGACCCGATCTTCAGATCTCACCCTCTTGAGTACCTAATATTACAGGTGTGATCCACCAGAGACTCACATTGTTTGTTTTTTTGTTTGTTTTTTCCAAGAGGTAGTTTTGGAGTTTTATTTATGGGGTTACTGTCAAATCTTGCTTTATTTTTTTTTTCTTTTCTTTTCTTTTTTCTCAGCAGTGAGTCTTGAACTGTAGGCCTGGGTGCTGTCACTCAGCTCTTCAGCTCAAGGTGAGTACATTACAGATTGAACCAAAGGAACACTTCCAACATTTTGTTTATGTGGTGCTGAGGAATTAAACCCAGGGCCTTATGCATGATAAGCAAGCACTCTACCAGTGAGCAATCTTCCCAGACCACTTACTGTCAAATCTGATGCCATGAAACTTTCCTCCCCATCTCTCTTCTCTTCTTTTCCATTTTCCTCTTTTCCCCTCCACTCCACTACTCTCTTGTCCTCTCTTCTTCCTTCTTTTTCCTGACCTTTTGCTTCCCTTCTCGCCCTCCTCCACTCATCTTCTTTTCCCTTTATATCTGAGATGAAGACTTTCTAACTTAGAAACACAGTAATAAACATACCTCATGGTTTTCTTGAGCTACTATTGGAGCTTGAACTGCAGGTCTCACAGTCAGTCAACTTCCTCACTCACTGTTGGCACTATCACTTGAGCCATACCTCTAACCTGTTCATTAGCTGCTTAGTTTGAGTTGTCTATCCAGGCTGGCTTCCAGACCTCAGTTTCCTCCTTACTAGCTAGGCTAAAATGACAGTCTGAGCAAGAAGTACTTGCCTTGATTTTTCTTACTTCAACATTTAACATTAATACTTAATTGGATACTACAATGAAATAGTTTATTGTTTCTGGTTTATGTAGAGTTATTTTGCAACCTAAACTGAAATAGTTTATCTTTCAAATTAAGTGTTGTATTGTTTTTCTAACAACTGGACCTGTTCTACCTGTGGTAGATTTTCTTCACTAAGCAGATCGTTTATGCTGGAGGTATTGTTTTATAATTAATGTAATTTAATCTTATTATGGAGGTGATGTATAGAGAGATATGTCATGAGTGAGGTAAAAAATAACCTTCCTTTCATACAGTGTCTTCCATGCCTTCATTCTCTCCCAATCTCTCCCTCTTATCTCTACTCTTGAGTTGTATATTTTATTTTCATCACCCTATTTCCCTAACATTCTATGACTCTGCCACACACACCAGAAGATATACATGTGAATACACCATACATAATTGAAAGCAATTGTTTTTATTTCACAAATGAAGTAAGAAAGTAGCTCTCTTTAATAAATCACAATGATAGCATACATATATTTTTACATATTCATTCTGGTTTCCTTCTGTTTATTTTACTGTTAGATTATTAGAAACATATTGTAGGATTTTTTTGTATTCTTATCATAGATTTATTTGTCATACTGATTTCTAGACAATTTGTCTTCAGATCTATTGTCAGTGTGTCTGTCCTGGTAAATATAAGTGCATAGTGCTTTATAAACAGCATTTAGTAAAGATAATGCTATCCCTGTGTGTGTTTCTAATGACCATTTGTCTAGTTATACAGTCATTAAGAGGAATATTACTTCTCCAATCATAATGATAGATTAAAGAAATTATCATTCTTTGGCCTTTTAATCATGTCTTTGTAGACTTTACTTTTCAGAATAGAACTTTTGTCATACAGATTTATAATTTGCTTGTTATTATCAATGCTCCGTATCTGTGGTAACACAATTTGTGCTGAGGTTCCTTTCATTTCATATTATGACTACTTGTATTTTTCAATAATGATTGTTGCATATGGTATGTTTATATTGATTTAATTTTATTTCTTGATAATTAATGTATGTCTGTTTGGCTTATTGAGTTTTTTGAGTATGTTTTCTTCTGTTCAAATCAGACAGTACCTGATATATTTACTATTTTTATATTACAATATTAACATGGTTTCATTTTAGTGATTACTTTGCTATTTATTATGTTTGTCTCATCTGACATGTATTTCTTAGTTTGCTTTCATGTAACCTGCACACATCGTTCTATACCATGCAAATCACCTCTAATATAATCTACAGAGAATCTTCTATACACTGTAAATCACCTCTGATACCTATTACAACTTAAATCCTACTAAATAGTTGTTACAATGCATTGTTCATAGGATAATGCCAGTTTTTTCAAAGATTGCATGTTTACTATAGGTGCCCTACTTTGGCAAGTCTTTGGGTTCTATGGTTTGTTGAATCTGTGCAACAAACAAATATGTAAGGCCTAATATATTCCTTTGAATATGCTACTGTAGGGGCTGGAAAGGTGGCTCAGTGCAGAGGGCTTGCCTTGCATGCATGAGGCCCTGGGTTGGTTGCTCAGCACCACATAAACAGAAGAATCTGAAAGTGGTGCTGTGGGTTCAGTAGTAGAGCATTAGCCTTGAGCTGAAGAGCTGAGGGACAGAGCCCAGGCCCAGAGATCAAGCTGCATGAATAATGAAAAGAAAAAACATACCACAAATAACATAGTGCATATAATAATATTTAAAGGTGCTGGACACAAGTGTCTCATGGTAGTAAACCTGAGACCTGAGGATTGAGATTTCATCCAGCCCTTTCAGAAAAGTCAATGAAACTCTTATCTACAATTAATCACCTAAAAATCCAGGGGTAGAAATTGATAGATGGCTCCAGTGATAGATCCTTAAGATAAAATGGTCAGGGACAGTACCCAGACAATAAGATCAATACCTAATATTGGTATATTATACTGGGTTATATGGAAATAAATGCTACTTTTCAAAAGTGGTTGGAATTGCGCAAAAATGCATATTGTTCAATAAGTAATGAAATCAGTGAAATCAATCGAGTAATCAATCATGTAATGAATTCAATACCTGGCTTATGTAACTTTGACATACATATATACATCTATGTGTGTATATATATATATATATATATATATATATATATATACATATGTATATTTACATAGATGTATATATACATAGATATATATACACATATGTATATATACATATGTATATGTACATATATGTATGTTAGACATACATATGTATGTATGTACAGATGTATATGTGTATATATCACCTTTGCAATAATTTTTTTTGGGGGGGGGCTGGTCGTAGGGCTTGAACTCTGGGCCTGGGCGCTGTCCTTCAGGTCTTAAGATCAAGGCTAGCATTCTACCACTTGAGCCACAGCGCCATTTCCCTCTTTTTATTTTCTTTTTGCTTATGTGGTACAGAGGAATCGAACCCAGGGCCTTAGGCATGCAAGGCAAGCGCTCTACCACTGAGCCACCTTCCCAGCCCCCACAATAATTTTTTTACGAATGCAAAAACAACAGAAACATAGAATAATTTCTCCTATGAATGTAGGTAGCATTTGGAGCCCGGTGGGTGAGCACACACAGTAAAGGAGGTGAATATGGTTTAAAAAAATGTGTGTGTGTGTGTGTGTGTGTGTGTGTGTGTGTGTGTGTGTGTGTGTGTGGTGTTTATCAATGAAACTTCCTGACAATGGGTTTTTTGTTTTCATTTGCTCATTTGTTCTTGTTGTTGTTTGACATTCCTGGGGCTTGAACTCATGGTGTGGGGACTGTTCCTGAATTTCATTATGCTGAAGCCTACCACTCTACCACTTGAGCTACAGCACCAGTGCTTCTAGGGCGTTTGGCAGTTTTTGTTGTTTGTTAGGTAATGAGATATCAAGCTTAGTGCTCCATGCATGGTAGGCAAGCACTTTATCACTAAGCCACATTGCCAGCCCCATCCACACTATTTTAAGAATGGAGGCAGGGCTGGGAGTGTGGCTCAGTGGTAGAGTGCTTGCCTTGCATACATGAGGCACTGGGTTCCACTCCTCAGCACCACATCAGCAGAAAATTCATTGTGACTTATCACCAATTAAATGCCAGAAAACTAGAAGTGACATTCTGGCTGGAAGTGGTAGCATGCCAGCCTTTAGTGAAAAGTTTAGGGAATATGGCAGGACCTCCCTGAGTTTAAACCACACAGCCAACAATTAAAAGAAAAAAGAAACAATTATGAACAAACAAAAACCTAAATACTTGCTCATTGCCTTTGTTCTTCTATTTTTCTTTGTTCTTGTATCTGTATACTTCATATCATTCCATTTTCTACTTTCTTCCTTTCACTTTGGGGGATTGAACCTTAGGACTTGCACATGGAAGGTGGATACTCCATACCAACCTATTCTTTCTTCTTTTAACCTAAAAAGTCGGCTTATAGGACAGGCAAGGTAGCAAAACCGTACAGTGCTTGCACTGCAGGAATGAGGAGCTGGGTTCTATTCCTCAGTTCCAAATGCACAGAAAAACCTGGAAGTGGTGTTGTGGCTCAAGTGGTAGAATGCTACCCTTTAGCAAAAGCAGCTCAGGGACAGCCCCTGGCCTCTGAGGTCAAGCCTAAGGACCAGCAAAACAAAACGTCTGCTCATTTAGTCAATGCTTCCTCTGCAATTTGAAAGACAAACTTACAAGTAACTTTCGTTCCCTTTCAATACTACTGTCCTCCTTTCCAGTGAGTGCAGGGGCCGCACACAGAAGAGACTCTATGCCTCTGCTGTCCCTTTTAAATTACTCTTGTACAACAGTAAGCATCAACACATACATTTCTGTTCTAATTATTTTGAACACAATGGGCTTTGTCAAGGTAGGTAAAAATAAGTGAAGGAAACCTTTCCTTTTCATTTATTGGTTGTGATTGTAATGG
This sequence comes from Dipodomys spectabilis, assembly GCF_019054845.1. Lineage (NCBI taxonomy): Eukaryota > Metazoa > Chordata > Mammalia > Rodentia > Heteromyidae > Dipodomys > Dipodomys spectabilis. The sequence goes on along the minus strand of NW_024870904.1, from coordinate 2,335,093 downwards.
ATCTATCTTGGTGAGGACTTAAGTCTGACACTCCTGTCATTTTAGTTCTCTCTGAACTACTTTTCAATTTGTTTTCTTCTTAGGACACACACACAGACACACACACACACACACACACACACAAATATCCTGAAGAATTTTAACTAGTTCATCAGACAATAGATTTACTACCAATTCTTCTTGTCCACAGCAATTGTATCATCTACATAAGACAAGACAATTACATTAGGCCACTGGCTTAACTTGACTAACAGGTCCCTGTGTCAACAGTCAGCCCTCCTGAAACCTGGGCACACCATGTCCCATGCTAGATTTGCCATGTGGTGCTGGTGGTGTACTGATGGGTAGCACAGGCCCTGATCTGGGCTCCTTACTCCTGTCCCAAGGGGCTTGCCAGGTTTGCATATTGCATGAAGACTTTGGCACTGTGCTCCTCTCCTCGGCTGGCTCCTCACCAATCTTTTCTTTCCTGTACCTTCCATTTTGAGTTCTGGCTTAGACTATGAGCCCAACCAATTTCCAACACACCTGATGAAGTCTCCACATCAAACTTTTGGTAACAAACATTTAAGTTAGAATGCACATATAAAGATTTGGCTTGGTTTTGCTCAGACCCCATTGACAAGTGAAAAAAAGATGGTTAGCTGTTAGTACTTCTCAAAGTACTGACAACTCTATAACAGGGACTTCATACAAGGATGTTTCTGATCAAGAAACCTGAACAAAAAAATATTTAAAAGATCTTCACAATTCATTGAGGAAACCGAAAAGAGAGGTTAGGGTAAGATGTTTCTCAAAGGAGCAAGAAAAATGTACACCTAATACTATGCTAATTATGGGAGGAAAAATGGCCTAGAGGTGGACAACAATAAAGATATAAGTGCTCAAGGTAATGGAAGGAGGCCTTGGGTGGTCCCTGAGGTTCTAATGAAAATCCTATGATAGCCTTGTTCAGTACCCACTGTGTTCAGTATCCCAGCTTCTGTCCTTTCCAGTCATTCTGAAGTGCATCATTCCAGGTTAACCTCAAGAAGAAACAAGGATTCACCTAACATCCTGCTCTCTCATTGGGGTCATGATTGCTTGGGAACTGGAGGGTTTTGGTTAAATACTTAGATCTCTGGAGAGCAGACTCTTCAGGGTCATGACTTTGGCTCGTATGAACTGCCCCTGCTGATGATATCACAATGTTCTGTAACATAGATGTGACTATGTTTGTATACTTTATCCAGTAACATTCAATGAATGGCTATTGAAAATAATCTAATTAGAGTTGAAATCTTTGAACAAAGGCAGAATTTTCTAAAGCCTAACTTTGGATATTGCTACAGGATGAACCTTGTGGTAGGACCGTTGACATTCTGAAAAATTATATAACTTAACCCACTCTTAGTGATTAGGTCTAAGGTGGATATGTAGCCAAGTCATGGTTCACCACTTCTCTTCTCAGGACATAGGAGCTTTTAGAATGAGCTGAAACTAAATATCCTGTCATTCACTCCTGGGAGTGGCCTTGAAATAAATTGCAGTCCATAAGGGAAGAACAGCAAAAGTGCTTCTGCACATCTGGACAGAACAGACTGAAAAGAGTATTTCTCTTACATTTGTGTGCACACAGTAGAACACCATTGTCTTCTCGTTCAAATATATTGGTATTCTGGGATCTTATATGATCACTACTTGACCCCTTTTCTTATGATCCTGTTTCAAGTATACTGAAATATTTGGCCACAGTTTAGATGTTGAGATCTCTCTTAGAATGTCTAATTCCACACCTTACAGATGTGGACCACATTGTCCTACATAGTAACTTGAACCTCTGCAAGGAACTATGAACTAGTCAGAAACATAAAGGTATGTGCATGTGCATTCACATGACAAAAGGTATCAAATTATTTGTGACAATTTATCATTACCCACGCTTATAAGACATTTCAATATCAACTTCAATTGAGGGACAATGACTATATCCTATGGAGTATTATAGGTTTCTATAGGATTGGAAACTTTCCTGCATGAAGGCCAAAGAACCCATTTTTACAAAATATCTTCCCTGGCCTTGGAGTTCTTTCTACTCAGGGTCTGGGAACTGTCCCTCAGATTTTGTAATAAAGGAACAAATGTGATGACAACCTATCAGCATGATTAACAGCACTAATTGTGGGAAATTTCATGATAATTGGCAATAACAGTCTCACAGCCTTTACTACCTAGTTGGCCTTTCAATTGTGATTTTAAACCTCATATTCTTGAGCAACTAAGAATTCTGATGTGAAGCACCAGTGCCCCGTTAGATCAGGAGATCTTAACTACTTGATCCAAGCAGGACTCATGGTTTCCACAGAATAGGATATAAAATTCATAACATCATATAGACATATGCAAAGGTCCTTTTGCAATCTCAGTAAAGGACTGTTTACCTATCATTCTGTAAACCACATCCAAATTCTTCCACTAAATATTTGGAAGAATGCATTGTTTTCACAGATCATATTAGTGGTCCTCAGGTTGAATTCAGAGGCAAAAATTTGTGAGGCTTCCTTTACCTTCTATACCAGATGCCCTTTTGTATCACTCATTTTGCACCTTAGGGCCTTGTTTCTTTGTCTAGGCCTTTCAACACACTAATTGTAATAATTACATATCACAAGTAGCAAACAAGATAGGCACATATGACCAGATCCATCCTTTTCTTGGCTAAGATACCATTTTCATGAAGCTTTTGCATGGGATGGCCTACAAATACTACCTTTGTACTTTCAGCTTCCTGAGTAGCTAAGATTCCACACGAGGGACTGTAATTGCTCATTTTTAATTGCTGATTTTAAACTAAAAGAAGGAAAAGGTATTTTACCAATTCAGTGAGCAGCAAGTTCCTTAAATTTTGAGCTCAAGCAAAACTATTAGCCAAATGATAATAACAAAAGTGATAAAATCAAAAATTAAATGTTATCATCAGGGCTACTTTGAATGTGGTATGTTGGTTCATGAGTTTTAATGACAGCTATATGACAGGCCTAGGTAGAAGGGACTCTGGTCCATGAACCATCCTTTATCGGAAAGCATCCAGTTTGTAAAAATGGGACAATGAACTATATCCAAATAGCTGGTGTTTGTGTATGTGTGTGTGTATGGTACAAGTAGAAAGGCCAAGGGCCTCCTAATCCCCCTATTTTTCCTTCTTTACTAGGCCTCAGTAGATAAGCAGATGGGTGAACAGTGTGAGGGGAGGGGGTAAGCTAGCAACCTAGCTAAATCTGGCAATGTGAAGTCCACCGTCCTTATCTTGTAAATGGAATCCTGGCCAGGATTTAAGGATTCTCTTTGAACAATTAAAATTGTTGAAGGCACAGGAAGCCTGGGGTGAAGCACTAAATGAAACCTCTTATTCGCAGAGAGAGATTTCTTCAGACCAGCCCACAGGGCTCATGCTTTGATTCCTAGCTTTTTAGATTCCTAGGAGCTCTCGTTGGCTTCAACTCAGTTCCTGAGTTGAAGACCTCATATTGGCACAAAAACATTTCTTCATGAAAGTGTGAAAATAGAGCCCTTCATGTAACAAAACAGCTGTGGACATATGTAGAATGACTGGCTTATATAGCATATGGAGTCTTGGTCTTGGTTTACTAATTAAGCACTTTCTGATGTAACAGACATTTTTTCTGAATGCCTCATGGATATCTTTAATTACATAACTATACAGTGGTATCTACCTTGGCTCTAGAAATTCTAAATTTAGGTCAACCTTTGTGTTTCTGTAAAAGAAGACAGTACATTTGTTGGAAGCCACATTATGGAAGATGGAATACTGCAGTGTTTATTACACAGCTAGCAGTCTGCAAGCAGCCTGTTGTAACAAGGACTTGCAGTCCACAAATAGACAGCTTGCTAACAGGACAGAAAGGAAAAGAAATAAAAAGAATTAAAACAACACCAAGAAACCAATCAGCAGGAAAAGAGTGCTGAATTGGCACACTATGATGACCAGAGAAAAGCCAGGAGACAGGACACAGGACATGATCACAGAGACATGTAGCATAGCATCTAGTGCCACTGCTGGTCCAGCCTAAATAGGGCCTAAGCAGGAGGCAGGTCCACAGGAAATTCCAGTCCCAGTCACTGGACTAAGAGATTGAGTAACATATCAACCAAATTCTCACCCCTGCTTCCAGGGAACCAGCCACACCTATCAGTTGCGTGGCAAGTGATGAAGGAGGTATTCCTTGCCCCTGCATGAAGACAAGATGCCAGACCCCACCATCCACCATGTGCCCAATAGGGCACCAGCCACACCTGACCTCCTTACTTAATATTCTTGAAATATTAAGTCAATTTATAAAATGTTACAGCCTCCTTATAGTTTTGTAAACAGTTCAAGAATTAACTTTTGTAAAAGCCATTTTTCTTGAGCCCCACCTCTGAAAAAATAATTCTCACATTCACCAAAAATTAAACATTCTTCTTTTGAATAGTTTATTTCTTCCTTCTTCCTCATTCCTTCCCTTCCTCTTTCCCTCTCTCACATCACTCCTTCCTGCCTGCCCTCCTTCCTTCTTTCCTTCCTTCCTCTCAGGGCCTAGAAGTGATGCTGTAACTCAAGTGGCAGATGGTTTTATTTTTTTGTTAACTTCAATTTTTGTGAGAGGTTGATCAATATCTTTGTGTGCTCAATTATTTCCCCTAATATCCTATCCACTTTGGCCCTCTATGAGATAACACAGGTGCGACACATCATCCACACTGGTGTTTTGTAATAGCTTGCTCAGCAGAACAACTAAATAGGCTAAGAGTGAATCAATCACAAGTTGCTCATCACCAATGATTAATTAAAGAAAAGAGCAAGCACTGAAGACACTTTGGGGTTCTCCCCCAAGGTACAATGCAGATTCTAGTCTTTATTAATCTATCATATTTTTAAATATATATTTTATTGTAAACATACTGTACAGATTGGTTATACCATTATGAGTTAGGTCATGAATACATTTCCTTTTGAGCATTGTTACCCCTCTGAGAAAGACATTACTACTATTTATGTACTGCAATAAGGACTAATATCTTCCTTTAGATCTTCCATTCAAAAACTGAACTGCGCCGGGTGCTGGTGGCTCACGCCTGTAATCCTAGCTACTCAGGAGGCTGAGATCTGAGGATCGCGGTTCAAAGCCAGCCCGGGCAGGAGAGACCATGAGACTCCTACCTCCAATAAACCACCAGAAAACCGGAAGTGGCACTGTAGCTCAAGTGGTAGAGCGCTCGCCTTGAACTGAAGAGCTGAGGGACAGCGCCCAGGCCCAGAGTTCAAGCCCCACTACCGACAAAAAAAAAAAAAAAAACTGAACTGGAATAAGTAAGTCATTTGTACTATAACGCATGGATCACACATACAGAGGGAGATTTAAGGGAGCAGTAGAAATATGGTTGTTCTCATGTTCTTGCCTCCAATCATAACAGTATTTACTCATCTATTGTTCCCATAAGCATGTTGGAGATGATCTGAATCCAGTCCCAAAGGGCTAGAACTCATATTTCTAAGAAGAGTTTATCAAATTACCTTGACACACCATTCCTTAGTATAAAAGACACAAGTGAATTATTTCAATTTCTTAATGATTTGTCGAGACTGGTTGTTTCTACATGCTTTGGATAACATTGAAGGACACCATCCCCACTCAACATAATGACAAATGTTGGCTCAAAGAGAGCTGAAGAGTGAAGAATGGTTTCCATCACCCCTAACTGACCTCTGCCATGAAGAATTTCTCTGTATAATTTACAGAGGTTTTCTGACAAAGATTTTCCTACATTGGGTTTCTTTCCTGGGTGAATATTTTAATAATTGCTGAAGGTTGGCTTCTGGTTGAAAGACTTCCTCTCATGTTTATATTTACAGAAATTCTGTCATGTGTCCAGGTCTCTGATACCTGTACAAATAAGAATTCTGGCAAAATGTTTTCTATACTCATAATTTCTCTCCTGTGTATGATCTCACATATGCTGAGGACTCAGTTCTGATTGAAAGTCATTTCACATATGTTCTATGCACTACTTTCTTTTCTCCTATGTGAGTCAGTTCTCTGATAAACACTGAGGTATTCCTTTCAGGTCAAAGACCTTCCACATTTGTAATATTTTTAAGATTTCTCTGCTCGGTGTTATATGAACTTGGATCTATGAATACTTAGTAAAGGACTTTCCACATTTGATATATTTGTATTTTCTCATCTGTGTCTGTTCTCTGATGGAAACTGAGTTAGGACTTTTTCTTGAAAACCTTTCCATTTTTTCCTACATATGATATCTCTCCTCTTTGTGTGTGAGAGTATGTGTCTGTGTTTCTGTGTGTTTTGGGTGTTCTGTGATATACTCTGAGCTGTGTCTTGTAGTTGGAGGACTCCACATCTGCTATATCATAAGGTCTCTATCCTGTATTGGTTCTGTATTGCAATTTCAATTTTCTTACAGATCAAAGACTTTCCCCATTTGGTACAATCCTAAGTTATTTCATTTGTGTGAATCAACTTATGTCTGTTAAGCTGTGAACTCCAGGTCTTTCCACACTGGTTGCATTCATAAGGTTTCTCTCCTTGTGTTCTGTGATGGATGTTAAGGTTTGCCTTCCAGATGAAAGAATTTCCATGCCTACTACATACATAACATTTCTCTCTGGTGGGTTTTTTTCTGATGGACAGAAAGGTGTATGTTCTGGGTGAAAGAATTTCCACATAGGTTACATTCATAAAATTTCTCTCCTGTGTGTGCTCTCTGGTGGACAGTAAGGTGGAGCTTCTAGCTGAAAATCTTTCCACACATATGACATTCATAAGGTTTCTTTCATGTGTGTTTCCTGATGGACAGTGAAGTTTTACTTCCAGGTGAAAGCCTTTCCACACATGTTACATTAATAAGGTTTCTCTCTTGTGTGTGTTGTCTGGTGGCAAGTAAGGTATGACTTCTTGGTGAAAGACTTTCCATACATGTTACATTCATAAGGTTTCTCTCCTGTGTGTGTTCTCTGGTGGCAAGTAAGCTTTGATTTCTTGATGAAACACTTTCCACACAGGTTACATTCATAAGGTCTCTCTCCTGTGTGTGTTCTGTGGTGGGCAGTAAGGTTACCCTTTTGGGTGAAAGACTTTCCACACACATTACATTCATGAAGTTTCTCTCCTGTGTGTATTCTCTGGTGGCTAGTAAGATATGCCTTGCAGGTGAAAGATTTTCCACAAATGTTGCATTGAAAAGGTTTCTCTTTTGTGTGTGTTCTCTGGTGGACAGTAAGCTTTGATTTCTTAGTGAAAGACTTTCCACACATGTTACATTCATAAGGTTTCTCTCTAGTATGTGTTCTCCAGTGGACATTAATATATGCCATCCTGGCGAAAGACTTTCCACACATGTTACATTCATATGGTTTCTCTCCTTTGTGTGTTGTCTGGTGGCTAGTAAGATATGCCTTGCAGGAGAAAGATATTCCACAAATGTTACATTCAAAAGGTTTCTCTTTTGTGTGTGTTCTCAGGTGAACAGTAAGCTTTGATTTCTGGATGAAATACTTTCCACACACGTTACATTCAAAAGGTTTCTTTCCTGTGTGTGTTATCTGATGGACAGTGAGAGTTGACTTCCAGGAGAAGGACTTTCCACATAAGTTACATTCATAAATTTTCTTTCCAGTGTGTGTTCTCTGGTGTCTAGTAAGATATGCCTTGCAGGTGAAAGATTTTCCACAAATGTTGCATTGAAAAGGTTTCTCTTTGTGTGTGTTCTCTGGTGTACAGTAAGCTTTGATTTCTTGGTGAAAGACTTTCCACACACATTACATTCATAAGGTTTCTTTCCTGTGTGTGTTATCTGATGGACAGTGAGGGTTGATTTCCAGGTAAAGGACTTTCCACACAAGTTACATTCATAAATTTTCTCTACTGTGTGTGTTCTCTGGTGGGTAGTAAGATATTCCTTGTGGGTGAAAAACTTTCCACAAATCTTACATTCAATAAGTTTCTCTTTGTGTGTGTTCTCTGGTGGACAGTAAGACTTGATTTCTGGGTGAAACACTTTCCACACAGGTTACATTCATAAGGTCTCTCTCCTGTGTGTGTTCTGTGGTGGACAGTAAGCTTTGATTTCTTGGTGAAAGACTTTCCACACATGTTACATTCATAAGGTTTCTCTCTAGTATGTGTTCTCTGGTGGACAGTAAGGTATGCCATCCTGGCGAAAGACTTTCCACACATGTTACATTCATAAGGTTTCTCTCCTTTGTGTGTTCTCTGGTGGCTAGTAAGATATGCCTTGCAGGAGAAAGACATTCCACAAATGTTACATTCAAAAGGTTTCTCTTTTGTGTGTGTTATCAGGTGAACAGTAAGCTTTGATTTATGGATGAAATACTTTCCACACACATTACATTCAAAAAGTTTCTTTCCTGTGTGTGTTATCTGATGGACAGTGAGAGTTGACTTCCAGGAGAAGGACTTTCCACATAAGTTACATTCATAAATTTTCTTTCCAGTGTGTGTTCTCTGGTGTCTAGTAAGATATGCCTTGCAGGTGAAAGATTTTGCACAAATGTTGCATTGAAAAGGTTTCTCTTTTGTGTGTGTTCTCTGGTGGACAGTAAGCTTTGATTTCTTGGTGAAAGACTTTCCACACACATTACATTCATAAGGTTTCTTTCCTGTGTGTGTTATCTGATGGACAGTGAGGGTTGACTTCCAGGTAAAGGACTTTCCACACAAGTTACATTCATAAATTTTCTCTCCTGTGTGTGTTCTCTGGTGGACAGTAAGATTTGATTTCTGGGTGAAACACTTTCCACACAGGTTACATTCATAAGGTCTCTCTCCTGTGTGTGTTCTGTGGTGGACAGTAAGCTTTGATTTCATGGTGAAAGACTTTCCACACATGTTACATTCATAAGGTTTCTCTCCTTTTTGTGTTCTCTGGTGGCTAGTAAGATATGCCTTGCAGGAGAAAGACTTTCCACACATGTTACATTCATAAGGTTTCTCTCCTTTTTGTGTTCTCTGGTGGCTAGTAAGATATGCCTTGCAGGAGAAAGACATTCCACAAATGTTACATTCAAAAGGTTTCTCTTTTGTGTGTGTTCTCAGGTGAACAGTAAGCTTTGATTTCTGGATGAAATACTTTCCACACACGTTACATTCAAAAGGTTTATTTCCTGTGTGTGTTATCTGATGGACAGTGAGAGTTGACTTCCAGGAGAAGGACTTTCCACATAAGTTACATTCATAAATTTTCTTTCCAGTGTGTGTTCTCTGGTGTCTAGTAAGATATGCCTTGCAGGTGAAAGATTTTCCACAAATGTTGCATTGAAAAGGTTTCTCTTTTGTGTGTGTTCTCTGGTGGACAGTAAGCTTTGATTTCTTGGTGAAAGACTTTCCACACACATTACATTCATGAGGTTTCTCTGTTGTGTGTGTTCTCTGAGGGACAACAGTGTGTGTCTTCTCAGTGAAAGACTTTTCACATTGTTTATATTCTTCAACTACAGAAGACACATGAGGACTATAGGCAGCACACATCTTACCAGGTTCACTGAAAACACCCATTTTCTGCCACCCAGTGACCTTTTCTATCCTCATCCCTAAGGAGTTCCCATTATTCTTAATCAGTTCTGACTTCTGTATGGAGCTCAAATGAAAACTTTTTATCAGTCTCACTTTTTCCTCCCCTGGGTTACTATTCATGACTGCTACTTCAGAGAGATATTTATTGTGAATTTCCTGACAGGTGCTAATCACATCCTCCATTTCTGGGACATCTAAAATGAATAATAGAAAAATAGACAAAAGCATAAATGAGACCCACAAATTCCTTACGATAACGATATTTCCTCACATTTTGTTACTAGATTTTCAAATATCAAAACATTGCTTTATGCAGAATATATACATTTCTCTTCAATGTAGTAATTAAGAAAGTAGTACTGACATTTTAAAGTGCAAAATAATGTTTTTCTGTATTTTAGATTATTATATGTTTTCACAGGAAATATTTCCTGAAATTATTCATCTCCATACTCTTCATGCTTCCATTCTGAATTGCCCTCTATGCCCAGCACCACTGATAAGAAATTGTCCCCATCAGAGGATAGCAGCCCTAGCATACTCCTATTTTCCTCCTACCTGCATAATACTAGTTTAAAAGAAAATGAGATCTCCTTTCTACATTTCTTATTCTCTTTTTCTCTTTATGAATGACTTCTCTACAGAAAAAGGGAATTGCTAACACTGCGTACACTGGCACACTAAATTCAGTGTGTCTCCACGTGAATTCTGGATTGACAATTCCTTGAGACAAAGGATCAACTAGTTCTCTGCCATACATGACTCAGGGGCACTAGGAATACTATTGCTCCGTACCGCTCAAGATAAACAGACCCACTGGGCTCTGGATCCATCATCACCATTCAAGATGCTTTAACCAACCTGTAAAATTCTTGTCTGAGGTTTCTCTTATCCATGGTTCTGCACCTTGCTCCAGCTTCACAATCAATTCAGGTTTAGGAACACAGTGCCCTGTGAATAAGAAATAGTGGAGAACAATTGCTCTTGCTGGGTCATCATTAATGGAAGGTCGCAGACATCCTGTTCACAAGGTTGGTCCTAAATCTGGTTTCTCAATTGTTTTTGTGGGGGGCCGTCGAGTTGTGGGGCGTGAACTCTGGGCCTGGGAGCTGTCTCTCAGCTCTTAAGCACAAGTCTAGCACTCTATCACTTGAGCCACAACACCAATTCTAGCTTTATTTCCCTGCTTATGTGGTGCTGAGATATCGAACACAGGGCCTCAAGCATGCAAGGGAATTGGTCTACCCCTGAGCCATCTTCCCAGCCCATGGTTTCTCTATTCTTAATAACTCCATGGTGGAGTTTCCCCCAGCTTTGAGTTTATTGTGTCCATTGTGTGGCTTGAACTCAGCTCTTTTGCTCAAAGCTAGCATTCTCCTAGTTTGAGTCTTGCCTACGATTCTAGTTTTTGAATGGTTAATTGGAGATAAGAGTTTCATGGTCACTTTTCCACAGTTGCTGGCTTCAAACCAAAATCTTCAGATTTCAGCCTCCACAGTATCTAGAATTCCAATCTTGATGCACTAAACTCTGTGTCAAGTTTGGCTTACAAATACACACTTTCACCTACTGATTTCCAGATCATACTGTCAGTAGTAATGTATATTTTATCTAGACTGTAGATCCACCTATAATAACTATCCCAAGTCTGAGAAGTCAATCTCCTATTATTGGATCATAGTTTAGAACTTTTGTCCAAAATTGATTAGAAATCTTAAAGACTGAAAATAAAATTAACTCTTGAGTTACATATAATGAAGTTGAAGTTTCCCTTACAAAGAAATGACACTTCCCATGGACTGGAATCTTTTTTAATTTTTTTGTTTGTTTGTTTGTTTTTAGAAAATGTTATGGTTCAAAGGCTTACAACTTTAATCCTTCATTGACGAGATGAGATCTTAAGTGGCAGGCTTGAAACCAACATGGGCATGGAAACCCAGAATATACCCCAAAACTAAAGCCAAAATGGAGTTGTGGTTTCTGCAGTAGTGCAAGGCAAACAACACCAAGCTCCCAGACCTGAATTTGGCTGGCTTTTATACTAGCAGTTTTTTAGCTGGGAATGGACTGGAATCTTATACGTAGATAACATAAACAGTCAAATGTCTACTAAAATAAAAGCACTTGATCTTCCAAGAAAAAGTGACCTTTGCTCACCCAAGGACATTAGGTTGCTATAGGTCTCCAGCATTACATCTCTGTAAAGGGTCCGCTGACCAGGATCCAGATCCTGCCACTCCTTCCATGTGAAGTACACAGCCACATCATCAAATGACATCAGCTTCTGTAATGGCACATTTCCATCAAGAAATTAGACCTGGGTCATGAGAATTCCAATCAGGAATTTCATTATGCTGCAGGTATGCTTTTGTCTTACATTAAATGTTTGCAGCTTGCTGTGTTATCTATTCACTGGCAAAATTAAATAGCAAATTAGAAATATTGGACAATATAAACCTGGTCATTAAAACACATAGATTGGCAGGGCACTGGTGGCTTATCCTCCTAGCTATTGAGGAGGCTGAGGTCTGAGGATCTAGGTTCAAGGCCAGCCCAGGCAGGAAAGTTCATGAGACACTTATCTCCAATAAACAACCAGAAAACATAAAGTAGCACTGTCACTCAAGTGGTAGAGCACTCACCTTGACCTGAAGAGCTGAGGGACAAGAACCAGGCCCAGAATTCAAGCCCCAAGACCAATAAAAAATTACAGTTTCCCTATTGCATGCAAACACATTTCTGCTGCTAGCAATAGAGACAAGATAAAAACTCTAAGGAGACAATAATCTGGCATGACAACAATAAGTCTAAGGAGGTGTCTGAAAAATTGTATTATCATTTTTTGATAAAATTTTAGTACATATAAGGGTAACAATGAATTAAACAAATACTTTTTCTGCATTTACATATACTGCTTCACCCTAAGTCCTATTTTGACTTTCTATTAACAGGTACTCTCATAAGCAAGCAGAACACATTCAGGATATGACATGGAATACAGAACATAGAATATTACTAGACCTATGAGAAGCAGTGTCCACATGAATATTCAAAAATACTAACAGTACTCCAGAAAGTAGCTAATGATTTATTTTGCCCATATAAGATTTAATTGAGTTCACACATAAAAATATCCTAGGTTAACCATGTTTGGTTTAAATACTAAATATTGAAAAGTGGTCACAGATACCCTGATATTTCCATCCTATGTAAAAAGGAACTGCTACCATGAAGTTTTGTAAACTTTGCCTATATTCTACAATACAAAATATATGTGGGAAGGGAATAAAATATTTTTTACAATATTTTCATTTTAATAGACTTCATGGAAGGTGGAGGAAAATGTATACAAGCTCAAGGAATACTCAATATGACAAAAATGATGAATATGAACAAATGCTCCAATGTGTCACATATTTCTGAGTCATTTCTCCAGTAGATCCCTAAGGATATATTTCCACTTGTGTTAGTTAATCGCAAAATTCCTCAGAGATCCAAATCATTTCCTGAGAAATCTGTGAGATTTTGCAACAAGTGATATTTCTAATAAAGAACACCTTGTCACTGTATTTTTTTTTATCAAATCCAGTTCCTATCATATACTGGCAGTGAACTAAAATATTCAAAAGTAGTGGAAAGGAAAGACAAAACAAATACCACATCAAATGAAGTTAGACCAAAGATAACAGAATCAGGAGAAAACTGATTTTCTTGTAGTTTATAAGTTGGGCAAAGAAAATACTTTTCTGTGGGGAACTCTGAAGTTGAGCTGAAGGGGGAAAAGGTTTGAGAGGTTGGAATTCCAGCCTGACCGCAATGAGAACACTGAGAGCTGGCCACAGAAGGGTTAAAAGAGAATTCTGGAGAGGGTTAAGAGACTGGAGGGCAGGCCTTTTCCTTACTGTTGGAAAGATAGAAAGATAGCATCTGAAACTGAGCTGCTGTTCACCTTCAAGGCTAGGTAAGGTGAACTTCATGTCTGCATTTTATCTGGGAGCCAGTCTTCTGTCTCAGGAGATTAGGAAACATGTTTTCCTCACAACCTGTTGTGGCTCTGATTGTACTACTAATATAGATACCTCATTTTTGCATGTTATCAATGATAATCTTCCCTGTGTGCACTCAAGGAACTATGCTTGCTTGCTGGCACCAAGGGACCAAGTGCCAGAGAGCCTTCCGAACCCTGGTTTTCCCTAAGTCTATCTGTTTATGTTTTTGTGATTTTCTAATTTTGTTTCTGGAATCCTGTAGAACTCTCTAGGGAACAATTTTCCTATACAATGGGTAAGAAAAATGTCAAACCTAAGAGCCATGTCAGCAAAGTAAAACTGATCACTACGAAAAAATAGTTCCCAGATAGATCATTTGAAGAAAAGAAACAACTGAGACACATATGGAGGAAAGAGGGAATGAGAAAAGTAAGAAAAAAATGATAGAAAGATAGATACAAAGAGAGAGAAAGAGAAAAATAACCAACACTAGTGAGTAGAAAATCAAAAATAGAGAGAGAAAATAGAGGAAAGAAATTTTGTGAGGATACTTTACAAAACAAACAGGAATTTGTAGAAAGACCATAAAGTTTAGCAACAAAAATATCCTAAGTTTCAAGTAAGACGAAGAACATGAAGTCGACCAAGTACTATATATGGAGAGTAATTTAAGTACATATAGGTTAATCATTCCATAACAACACATGAATGTGTGTCTGTCCATAACACTATTTCAGCAATTCGAAGAAAATTTCATTAAAATAGTTTAATGTTGCTCATGAGGATGTGATCTGTTTGCAAGCTATCCTTCACCTTCCATGAGAAGAAACCTGCTTAGTGTAATTACATCAAATAACAGATTTGATGACATTTTATGAGAAGATGAAACCTAGACATTCTGAAGCCAATCTGCATTCAACTTAGAAAGAATATAACCATTTAATCTGCTAAACCTACAAGCAATCTTAATCTGCTAATCTATAAGCCATATGAATTTTCCTGAGGCTGAATCTGTGTGGTTGGAATTGTTTTAAATTCTTGAACATCTTTAGGTTCATATAATGGAATAAAACCAAATGAGAAATAAAAAAAACAACTCACCAGAGATCCATTCATTCTGTCTTGCTGCTGACAATGAGCAGAAGATTCTGGAAGCATGGCTGGGATACAAGACAAATGACGTATTCAGAAATGAATCTGTGAGGAACATTGCTTGCAGACCCAGAGTTCAAGCCCCACCAATGACCAAAAAAAACAGAACCAGAAAAAGAAATCCATGGAGGATAGACTCCAGCAGCAATCCCACAGTTCCTACCTAACATCAGTTCCAAAGCTTGAGATTCCTTCAAGTTAAAGCTCTCAAGCTCCACTGCGCAGAGCTGGGCGCCTGCCTCCTGGCTCCCACCTACGGCAGGCCGAACTTTACTTCAGGGCACTTCCAGCAGCAAGGCAAAGGGAAAGAATCCAGCAGGGGCCAACTTAATATGCCCAAGGTGGGCGGGGAGACGCATGCCCAAAAGGATCTCTGAGCCACTTATGCCCTCCAAAAACAAAAACAACTTAGGACTTTCAAACCAAAAGCCCTCCAAGGAGACTACAATTCCCATAATGCTCGGCGCCACCTTGCTTCACCTCTGGTCAGAAGAGTGCTTGGATGCATTGGGACTTTTCTCTCCCTGCTGTGGGAGCTAAGGTGAGTTTCTTCTTCAAAACCACTGCTTCCTTTGTAAAATATTGTAAGACCAACCAGAAAATGGATATATATGGGAGAATTGGATGCAATGACTTTTTGGTACTTAGTTCTAATAATGAAATTGAAGTTATGAGACTGTGTTTCTCATACCTTTCTTTTTGTTCTATGCCTGTGTTCTGTTGAGTGTAAATTATATCTCTGTTTTGCTTTAGATTGGTTAATACCTCCCCTCTCATCTTACAAACGTACTCATATACACTGAACTTATAACGGGTCATTTTCCATTGGTGTAATTTTACACACTGGCATAGAATAAGAAGATGGTTATGTGGATATGCATCATAATCCTTGTGTTGATTTAAATTTTGCAAAATCAAAGTATTACTTTTTCCAGAAAATCCCCAATCTATCTATTAAATGAAAATGAGTTTTTGGCTGTTTCTGAATTTTGCTTTTCATTTAAGGGTTTTATGTTTTTTCTTTGTCTGTTCATCCTGAGGCTTCAACTCAGAGTTTGGTCACTGTGAGCATTTGCTGTGCTCTACTTTGATTTCCTTTAATAATTTCTTCAGGTAACTAGTGAAAAGTTTCCTAACAGGGATTCTTAAGAGCATGGCACATTTCCCTGATTTTCCTACAAAGAGAGTGGTTTGGGGGTCAGAATGAATGCAGGTGAGTAGAAGAGTGAAGTTTAGGCTAGGCTATGTTGATGTGAATCTTAATCATTTACAAACCAGTCTGCTTTTGTCTTCTCATTTTGCATGTGAAAATCTCTTTAGAATCCTTACCTCTTCCCTGATCCTAACAGTTCCTCTCAGTAGCTTTAGGCTACATATCTAGGGGACCTCTGACTTGTCTTCTCAGACCTTATCCATTAAGCTGTGGAATAAACCTTTGCCTTCTGCCACAGTCGTACAGAGCACAAGTAAGACTTCTGTGGGCCAATGGGATAATAATTAAGGAGACAGAGAGATGGCTGATGGCACGATTCTGCTATACTTCTCAAATGCTTGTGTAATATTGGTCTATGCCCACTGTGCCAAAAAGTGCAAACAGCACACACCTTTCCTCATTCTACTTCAATCTATCTTTTCCACCAAAGCCTCCCTTCACTTAAAGCCCCAGGAGAAACAGCTAGAACACACACTTCCTCAAACCAAGAAAGGGCAAGGACTTGCAACCCTGAGGGTGGGAGTCAATGGCCCTGAAGCCTTTGTTCACAGTTTGCCTGCTCCTGGCAGGCATCCCAGGGTCTGCAACAGTCTCCCTCTGTCATATTCAGAGATCCGATACTTGTCTCTTAAATATTTATTGTGATTTTTGGTGATCCTTTACATACAATATAATTGAGATGGTTTGGATTGGAAAGTTTCATGCCTGGTTTTAGGTCTCCAGTGTATAGGTTTTCTATATCTCCTTTTTGGACCTGAATTATTCCTCATGAAAATGGAAATCAAAGGGCATATTTGGATTTATAGACTTCAACTTAAAAGCACCTCTAATAATATAAAGAAAATTTAATTTCATTCAAAAAATGTAAATTCCTGAGAGGCAAGGAGAAAAGGATCAGAAAGAATTGGAGTACTTCCAAGACTACATGTGAAGTGTAGTTTTCATTGTTCAAGCCTGTATTTCTGATGCATTTACTTATATTTTTATCCTTTTTTTTTTTTGGTCGTTCATGGCACTTGTACTCTGAACCTGGGAACCATCTCTGAGCTCAAGTACTCTACCATGTGAGCCACAACACACTTCTGGATTTCTAGTGGTCACTGGAGATAAGTGTCTCACACATGTTGGTGGCCAGGCTGACTTTGAACTGGGATCCTCAGGTTTCAGCCTATTGAACAGCAAGGATTACAGACATGAGGAACCAGCACCCAACTTGCATTTCTTGTGTTTTATGTCCCAACTCTGGGGCTTGAACTCAGTGCATGGACACTGTCACTGAACCTCTTTTGCTCAAGACTAGCATCCTACTACTTGAGCCACAATTCCACATTTTGCATTCCTGTGTATGAGGTAGTGAGGACTTGAACCAGAGCTTCATGCATGCTAGGTAAGCATACTACCACTGCTTGGGCCAGCCACAACACCAGCAGTGCTCCAGAAGAACAAGGGGATGATAATGGAAGAGACAGAGACCAGGCCAATGATGAATCTCTCTTTATTTCTGCAATATCCTTAGCTATAGACACTTTCTATATCTGTCCAGTTCTTGCATCACATTGTTCTAGGACTCAATGTGGCAACAACTGCAGATCATATGCATCCTTTCTCATTCTAGTTCAACCTTTGTCCACCAAACTCCTACAGGTAAGGCCCCAGGCCCAGAAGCTAAAAGGAACACTCCCTCCTATGAAAATGGCAAGTACTTACAGCCCTGAAGGTTGCAGTCCATGGTTGTGGAGCTTTTGCTCACACCTTGACAGTCCTTGCACCTCTGAGTCTGCAACAAGTCCTCCTTTTTATTTTGTAAATTGAGCAAGTGTCTATCAGCTTGAGCCTAGAAAATGCAGCAGATCATACATCTCAATAAGAATGGAAGAAAAAGGAATACGAAAACGAGAAACAGGAAAATGCCTAAGAAATGGAAAAAGGAGTGCTATTTCCCAGGTTGAATCCCTGCAGATAATGGAGAACTGATGCAGCTAAGTCTGCAGGGTGTGCTACCTATAGGGTGGAGTGACCAATATCAGATTTCTGACCCTGTAGCTGCCTAATGTCTAACCTTAATTTATCAAAGGAGGGCTGGGAAGGTGGCTCAGTGTGACTCAGTGGTAGAACCCTTGCCTTGCATGCATGAGGTCCTGAGTTCGATTCCTCAGCACCACATAAGCAAAAAGAAAAAAGCAAGGATGGCACTGTCGCTCAAGTGGTAGCCCGCTAGCCTTGCAGCGCCCAGGCCCAGAGTTCAGACCCTATGACCAGATCCTCCCCCCCAAAAAATTATCAAAGGTCCAGATTCCTCAAATATGTCACTGGATATTGGCCCATATCATATTGAGGGATAACACAGGCGTACTAACCATTAGCATGTCACATCATTTTTAACCGGGTCTTTAGCACATCTACTTCATTATCAATATACATCATTGTTGTTTCCAAATCATAAAACATATCACAATCTGATCCAAGCCCATCTGCATCCCAGGGCACCAGAAACATACCAAGCCAAACTATTAACATATTGTGCTGTATATATGGTTTGGATAAGTTTCACAGCAGAAGCTGTAGCACTAGCAAGAACATTTAGGATAGCAAAAATGCTGGCAACCAATATTCCAAAAAATCTGCAGCAATGGCTAAGAGCCTATAAACCTCAATAGCAAACAGAGACCCAAACTTATTATACCATAATGTTTATATCAACTGAACAGGCAACATAAGTTAAGGTGATTGCATAGTAATCTCAGAGTATTTATACAGTTAGTGAGAACACAATTGTTCCTGCTAGAGGCATCAAAAACTACCCCACCCTTGAAAACCATACCTAGCTCTACTAACAGCATGTATGGATACATAACACAACCTTGCACAGTAAATGATACAAAACCATGAAACAGGACACGTCTCTGATACAGAGGTATGGGATGGAGAGAGACATTAGTCCAAAGGCCTCAGCAGCAGCCAGTTGTAGATGTTAGGGTGAGCCTTACAAAACAGGTTGACAAACATGGGGGCCAACAAGGTACCACTGATCACGTCACTCCTTGAGCCCAGTTATGGAGTGCATACTGGGAAACTTCTACCAGTACAACAGTAGACAAGATGTGAAATCCACAGGCTCTCCATAATCCACATGCCCTACATGGGGGTGGATCATCACAACCACAGGAATCTCCGGGCATAGTGGAACCCATGAGGGGTGCACCACATCTCCTGCCAAAGGAATTCTAGAAGTGTTATGCATGAGCTCCATATTTTCCATTCGTTCACCTTTTCCTCCAGAGGACGTCAGAACCATCTATCCCTGAATACCATACTATACTTGTACCTTCTACCTCAGCATCTGGAACAGTCAATCATTGAGATGAATGAAGGAAGAGGATATAATATTTGTATAACAAATAATGAGACTTACTCTGTGAACATTGAACAATTCAAAATAATGTAGGAAGTAAATTCTATTTCTACTAGTACAATGAACATAATACTTAGAAATGAATGTTTGAAAAATGTACCATTGAACAATGAAAACTATGTAACACAGCTAGTCTAGGAAGCACCCATTTATACCTGATCCTTATCTCCTTGCTTCTCAGAAACTTACTTTTAACTTTTACAGAAAGAAAGTATTACTTTTCCTTCATATTTTATAGTTGCTCCAAAGTTGATGTCTATATAGCCAAATGTGCCTCAGGATCACCATTTTCATGAGGAATAGCTCAGATCCACTAAAAGAGGCATGAAGAACCCATGCACGGGAGGACTGAATATCAGGCATGAATATTTCCTACACAATCCTTCCCAATCATGATGTGGGGAAAGGATCATCAACAATCACAACAAATACCTAAGAGAAAAGCTTGGGATGTCTGATATGAGGGAGGGACGCAAAAGGTTTATTTCACAGTGTAATGGATACAGTTGGGAAAACAAGTCTGAGGACCCCTAGCTGGCAGAAACTTCTAGGATCAGAGAACAGTTAGAAAATCAAAACAACAGGATATGCAAAACAGAAAAGTAAAAACAGACTGGTTTGGATCAAGTTATCAAGCTTCACATGAACATAGACCTACCCTGAACTCTATCTCCACCCACATTCACCCTGATCACCCTAGACAACCATTTTTGAAAGAGTCTTGGAAGAGGAGTACCATTTTCTAAGAAACCCCTGGGAGGAAACTTTTCATTAGTTTCCTGAAGCAATTAATAAAAGAAGGGCAAGTGGAGCACAGCAAATGCTCAGAGACAGTGCCCATGCTCTGAGTTCAAGCCACAGGACCAACAACAAAAGGAGGGAAAAAATTATTAAAGGAAAGGCAAATTTCATAGGCAAATAACCAAAAACTCCTTAAAATTTCATAGAGGGAATTTGGGAGTTATTGGAAAAATAATGGGTAGAGTTTGACCAATCTATTTAATTCTAAGATTATAAAGTGTGTCTAACTTAAAATTCTCCTATTTTATTCATATATATGTATATATGTATGTATATATATATATATATATATATATATATATATATATATATATATATATTAGAGAAGTGGAAAATGATCCCAGAATCAATCAGCTAAGTGTATGTAAATACCTGATCTTGTGGCTTGAACTCTGGGCCTGAGCAGTATCCGTGAGCTGTTCTGCTGAAGGTGAGCTGTACACCACCTGAACCACAAGGCCACTTTAGTATTTTTGGTGGTTAATTGGAGAGAAAGCTCATGAATGTTCTTGCCCGAGTTGGCTTTGGACCAGCATCCTCAGATCTCAGCATCCTTAGTACATAGGATTACAGGCATGAGCTACTGGCACCCTGCTGCAAATACCTTTTTATTGTGAGAGAGGAGATATTCTAATTTTTAAGGCAAAACAGTGACCTAATTTATATTCAGAGGAACATACTTTTGACCAAAACCAAATCAATAACCATGGAGTCTCATAACCTCAATTACATTAATAAAACTAAGAATTAAAAAGCCAAATTATCTAAGAATCCTAATACATTTCTTTGTTTTGGTTGATCTCACAAGGATTCAGGAGGTAAACTGATTTTTCAAGAAGAAACTCACCTTAGTTCCCGCAGTTGGGAGAGAAAGGTCCCCATGCATCCTTGCACACTTAGGACAAAGTGTCTGGTACCAGTCCAAACCCTGTAACAAGCCTACTTCCTCTAGTTGAATGCATCATGTTATGGGAATTGTAGTTCCTATTGAGGTACAGATCCTTTGAAAGAGTGGAGGAGGGCCGGGGTAAGGCGCTTGAACCTACTTGGCCACTGTTGGTGTTTTTAGTTTGTAAATTCAAGTTTCTTTCCTTTTGCCTTGCTGCTGGAAGTGCTCTGAAGTACAGCTTTGCATTCCATAGTCAGAGCCAAAAGGAAGAAGCCCAGTGTCTCTTCTTCAGAGGAACTTGGGAGCTGTAACTTGAAGCAATCTGAGTCGCCAGCCAAAGTCTGCCCTTCCCATCTTTCCCCAGTCTGAGGTTGATGACATTTTATGGTCTAATGGAATTGTGCTGCCATTAGCACTTGTTCCTGCAGGTGCAAGAAACTGGCTGAGAATCCTCTGGCTCTCTAGACAAGGAGAGTCTACAGACTGAACCTAGGTACTCACCCCTGTGGCTTTATAAACTTGGTTTTTGTGATTTGAAGCCAATGAATGGTAAACATTCCTTGAATATGTCTTATATAAACATAGTGATCTTCTTTTCACACTCTGCACTTCCTATGGTGTTTGAAACTTTCAAAATGCACCTGGCACAGATATACTCCAATTATTGTGTCTGTTCTTGACAAATTACAATTTCTCCATTAATATAATTAGTCTATTTTACATCACTGAAAATGAGAGAGACTGGCTGGGCAGGTGGTTCAGTGGTAGAGTGCTTGCTTTGCATGAATGAGACCCTGAGTTTGATTCCTCAGAACCACATAAGCAGGAACAGCTGGCAGTGCACTGTGGCTCAAGTAGTAGAGTGCTAGCTTTGAGTTTAGGAGCTGAGGAACAGTTCCCAGGCTCAGAGTTCAGGCCCCACAACCAACAAAAAAGGAGAGAGAGAGAGACTTCCTATCTATGTATTCCAATTTAATTGTTAAAATATAATTTGAATACAATACAATGACCTTGATATGTGTGCGCTTGTCCTGATACTTGAACTCAAGGTCTGGAAAATGACCACGAAATTATTTGGTTCAATGATAATATTGTACCACTTAAGCCACACCTCCCCTTCCAGCTACTTTGGCTATTTTATTGGAGATTAGTCTCTCAGACATTGTTTTACCAATGGCTTCATTTTGTGATCCATGTAGAGATCCATCATGTGCATCCCAGGGTACTACAAGCAGGCACAGGAGAAAGATTATTATAAGGTTTAGTAGAAGGACCATATTTCCTAGGAGAGGGAGCACATGCATGTGTCTGTCTTCAGGTAGCAACAGGAGCTGGGGGCAAGAAGTTAGGCAGGTACATGCTCAGGTAGGTCTGGGTAGAAGGAGGGAGTGGTCAGCAGTATGGAGGGAACTCTAGGTCTGGGAAGAGCTCAAGTCTTGGTGGAGCTGAGGAGCAAAGGTGGGGATAATATTAACTTTCCTCAGATCTCAGCCTTCTGAGAAGCTAAGATTACAGCCATTAGACATGAGAGCCTAGTTACAATGTCCTCTTTTAAATTCAGATTATATTCTATAAGATGAAATAGAAATAAGATGAAATAGAAAACTTGACAATTTTAAGGCAGATTGTTCAGTCACTAATGTGGATGAGGACAGTCCAAATCCCAAAACACACAGAAAATATCCCACTTTGAAATTTGTAACACTCCTCATCTTAAGTATTGTGAATATGAACACTTAGGCTATAATAAATTCACTTTACATTTTTCTCTTCTTTTTTGGGGTCTAGTCGTGGGGCCTGAACTCTGGACCTGGGTGCTGTCCCTCAGTTCTTCAGCTCAAGGCTAGCCCTCTACTACTTGAGACACAGTACCACTTCCGGCTTTTTCTTTTTGCTTATGATGGTGCTGAGGTATCCAACCCAGGGCCTCAGGCATGCAAGACTAGTGCTTTACAACTGAGCCACCTTCCCAGCTCCACTTTAATTTTTCAAAGAAAGAAAATATTCTTATGCTGTAGAAAAACCCAGTACTAATGTGCAAACACTGCTTTTAAAAGATTCATATTGTGTTTCCTATCAAAAACAACCTCACTGAAGTAAACAGAATAAATTTTCGCTTTTTGTAAATGTCACTGCAAAGTTCATGTATTTTATATTAACAATTACTATTCTGGGTAAATGGGAAAAATAAACTGAACGCTGGATAATAGAATTTCCTGTGTCATCAACCAACAAGTATAAGCAAAAGCACATACCTAAATAAGTTGTGTTTTTTTTCCATTTTATGGATCTACATTTTGGGGTGTATTTTCTGTTAATAGTGTTTAGTAACACATAAGGCTTTAATCTTCTGTGGATTTGTCATTACTGTATACTTTAATATTCTACTTGGATCAGGAATGTTTCTTCTCCCAAAAGAAGGCTTTATGCTTTTCCAACCTACCTATCATGGTCTGACCAGGAACTTCTAGGGTACAATCACACAGGTTCTTTTCTGACTCTCTCATTTGTCTTCTCTCCTAGCTATGGTTCCAGAATCTTTATTCATTGTCAACAGCAAGAAAGAATGGAAGGATCTCTGATGAGATTCTTTTATTTCTCACTGTTTGACATTCCATTTTATGAACCTAAGGGTGTCCAAGATTGAAGAACAGAAATAAAAGATTCAGCTTCAGAAACATGTTTCTAAAAAAGCTAAAGATGGCTTGGAGATTTAGCAGATTATCAAAACTTGCCTTCTAAGTTAAGTGCAGGTTTGCTTTAGTTTGTTTCTCATTTTTGAATGTCAGGACAAAGTCGTTCCACTTGTTATGTGATTCAATGACACCTAGGAGGTAACTTCTCATGGAAGTAAAGGTTGGCTAGAAACTGGTCAGACATCACATCCTCATACACAACATTAGACTATCCTAATGAAGTTTTACTGGATTTGCTGAAATAGTGTGTTCAAACATAACTTTGATTGCTGTACAGGCCTGAGTGTGTTATAAGTACTTCAATTGTCCCTGTAAATACTCTTGGACTGCTTTGTGGTATTTGTCTTTCTTGAAACTTAGGCTGTATTTTTGATGGTATTTATAGAAATCTCTGTTTTTCTCTAAGGTACGTGCAAGTGTAGAAGTGCTGGACCATATTTCTTTGTAATTGTATATTTAGTTCTTTTTAGGACTCTTTGTGCCATCTTTGATACTTTTACATACCTGAGAGAAATGCATCAAGGTTCATATCGTTGTTACAACTTTCCTAGCTTTTGTTGGAGTTTGGAAGGATTTTTGGGGTTTGGTTTAAAACTATGGCCATACGAATATGTGTAAAATAGTTATTTTATTGTAATTTTGATTTGGATTATTCTCATGACCATTGATACTACTTTTATATTTTAATCAGCTATTTGTGTATGTCCATTTTAGAAAAGTCTCTTCAATCTTTTTCCTATTTTAAAATTAGATTTTGTTGTGTGGGATTACTTGTAGGATTTTCTTTATATTTTATAATTCAGATTTGTTAGGAATCTATTTAAGGACATATGCAAATATGTTCTCCTACCATGCTTTTGCTTCTTCGTTGATAGTTCTTTTCATTATACAAGATTTTGATTATGTGCACTTAATCTTGTTTGTTTTTTTTTTGGTTTTGTCTTTATTTTTTAATTTTTACTTATGATTTATTTTCTTGGCTTTGTTTTGTTTTCTTTTTTTGGTCAATTCTGGGGCCTGAACTCTGGGCCTGGCTGCTATCCCTCAGCTATTCAGCTCAAGGCTAGCACTACTACTTAAGCCACAGCACCCACTTCCGACTTTTTCTACTTATGTGGTGCTGAGTAATGGAACCCAGGGCCTCATGAATTTGAGGCGAGCATTCTACCACTGAGCCACCATCCCAACCCTTATTCATTAATTTATTTATTGTCAGTCATGTGGCTTGAAATCTGGGTCTGAGCTTGTGCCTCAGCCCATCAGTTCAAGCCTAGCACTCTACCACATGGGCCACTTCACCACTTCTGGCTTTCTGGTGTTTCATTGGAGATAAGATTTCACAGGTTTTCCTGCTCAGGCAGGCTTTGAACCATGATCCTCAGATCTGGCTCTCCTGAGTAGTTAGGATTCCAGGTGTGAGCCACCAGAGCCTGGCATTTGTTTGTCTCTTTGTTGCATGAGTCACTTTTGGTGTCTTATTTAAGATTTACTGTCAAATCTAATGCCATAAGGCTTTCTTCCTCTCCTGTCTTCTCCTCCTCCTTTCCCTTTCCCTCTTTTTCCTTTCTCTCCACTACTCTCTTGTCTCCTCTTCTTCCATCTTTTTCCTGACCTTTGGCTTCCCTTCTCTCCCTCCTCCACTCATTTTCTTTTCTCTTTATGTCTGAGATGAAGACTTGCCAGTTTTCACAACAATTAGGTTTCTAATTTAGAAACACATGTAATACACATACCTCAGACTCCACCATAGCTTTCTAGAGCTACTATTGGAGCTTGAACTGCAGGTCTCACAGACAGTCAGCTTCCTCACTCACTGTTGGCACTATCACTTGAGCCTTACCTCTAACCTGTTCATTAGCTTCTTAATTTGAGTTGTCTATCTAGGCTGACTTCCAGACCTCAGTTTCCTCCTTAATAGTTAGGGTAAAATGACAGTCTTGAGCCAGAAGTGCTTGTCTTGGTTTTTTTTATTACCTCAGCATTTAACATTAACACTTAATTGAATACTACAATGAAAGGATTATTGTTACTGGTTTATGTAGAGTTAATATTCAACCTAAACTGTAATAGTTTATCTTGCAAATTGAGTGCTGTATTAGATTTCTAAAAATTGTAACTGTTCTTCTAACTGTGGTAGATTTTCATCACCAAGCAAATCGTTTATGCTGGAGGTATTGTTTTATTATTAATGTAATTTAATATTATTATGGAGGTGATACATAGAGATTAATAAATTCTTTTCATACAGTATCTTCCATTCCTTCACTCTCTCCCAATCCCTCCCTCCTGTCTCTACTCCTGAGTTGTATACTATATTCTCATCACCCTATTTCCCTCAAATTCTATGGCTCTACCACACCCTCCAGAAGATATTCAAGTGAATACACCATATATAATTCAAAGCACTTTTTATGAATTTACAACTGACCAAAGACAGTTGCTCCCTTTAATATTCTATACATTATAGTAATAGCATACATTTGATACAGATCTATTCTAGTTTCCATCTGTTTTACTGCTAGCTTATGAAAAATATATTATTGAATTTTATTGTGTTTATAACAGATTCCTTTCTCATACTGATTTCTCAACAATTTGTCTTCAGATCTATTCTCAGTGTGTCTGTCTTGGTAAATATAACACCATTGTGCTTTATAAAGAGCATTTAGGTAAAGATAATGCCTTCCACATCTTGTCTGTTTGTTTAGTCATTAAGAGGAGTATTAGAGGCCAGGCACCAATGGCTACCACCTGTAATCCTAGCTACTCAGGAGGCTGAGATATGAGGATCACACTTCAAAGCCAGCATGGGCAGAAAGTCCATGAGACACTTGTTTCCAATAAAGCACTAGAAAACCAGAGGTGTCGCTGTGTCTTAGGGGGTAGATCACTCGCCTTGATCTCAAGAGCTGAGGGATAGTACCCAAGCCCCAAGTTCAAGCCCCACGGCCGACAAAATAAAAGTGGAGTACCAGTTCTCCAATCATAATGATAGATTAAAGAAATCATCATTCTTTGGCCTTTTAACCATGTCTTTGTAGACTTTACTTTTCAGCATAAAATTTTTATTATACAGATGTATGATATACCTGTTATTACCAATGCTCTGTATCTGTGGTAACACAATTTGTGCTGATGTTTATTTCCTCTCATATTATCAGTATTTGTATTTTTCATTATTGATTTTTGCTTAGGGTATCCTTATATTGATTCATTTTGATTTCTTGATAATTAATGTATATCTCCTTGAATAGCTTATTGAGATTTATGAGTGTATTTTCTTCTGCTCAAATCAGACAGAACCTGATATATTTACTACTTTTACATTACAATATAAACATGGTTTCATTTTAGTAATTACTTTGCTATTTTTTTGTTTGTCTCATCTGATACTTCTTTCTCAGTTTGCTTTCATATAACCTGCACACAGCCTACGATACAGTGCAAATCACCTGTTATATAATCTCCAGGCAATCTTCTGTACACTGTAAATCACTTCTGAGATCTACTACAATTTAAATCCTACTGAATAGTTGTTATACTGCATTGTTATTAGGATAATGCCAGTTTTTTCAAAGACTGCATGTTTACTATAGGTGGCATATTTTTCAAGTATTTTGGTTCTATGGTTTGTTGAATCTGTGAAACAAACAAATAGGTAAAGCCTAATAAACTCCTATGAAAATGCTAGTACAGGGGCTGCAAGGTGGCTCAGTGGTAGAGTGCTTGCCTTGCATACATGAGGCACTGAGTTCCATTCCTCAGCAACACTTCAGCAGAAAATGAATTGTGACTTATCACCAATTAAATGGCAGAAAACTAGAAGTGACATTCTGCCTGGAAGTAGTAGCATGCTAGCCTTAAGTGAAAAGCTTAGGGAATATGCCAGGCCCTCCCTGAGTTCAAACCCCACAGCCAACAATTAAAAGGAAAAAGAAACAGTCCCAAACAAATAAAAACCTCATTACTTACTCATGGCCTTTGTTCCTCTTTTTCTTTCTATTTGTAACTGAATACTTCATGTCATTCCATTTTCAACTTTCTTTCTTTCACATTGGGGGTTGAACCTTGGGACTTACACATGGAAGGTGGATGCTACATACCAACCTATTGTTTCTTCTTTTAACATAAAAAAAGTCTGCTGATAGGACAGGGAAGTTGGCTAAGTGGTACAGTGCTTGCATCCCATGAATGAGGAGCTGGGTTCCATTCCTTAGATCCACATACACAGAAAAAGCCAGAAGTAGTGCTGTGGCTCAAGTGGTAGAGTGCTACCCTTAAGCAAAAGCAACTCAGGGACAGCACCTGAGCCCTGAGATCAAGCCCAAAGACCTGCAAAACAAAAAGTCTGCACATATAAATTAGTCAATGCTTCCTTTGCAATCTAAAAGATATTATTTCCAATCACTTTAGATCACTTTCAACAGTATTGTCATCCTTTCCAGTGAGTGCAGGGGCCACACACAGAACAGACCTTATGCCTCTACTGTCACTTATAAACTAGCTGTTATACAACAGTAAGAATCAAAAGATACATTTCTGCCCTTATTATTTTGAACATAATGGAATTTGTAAGGTTAGGTAAAAATTAGTGAAGGAAACCCTTCCTTTTCACGTATTTGTTGTGATTGTAATGGATATATCTTGTTGTACACTCAAGTCCCACACTTGTCATTTGAGTTCTCTCTGAAATACTTTTCAAATTGTTTTCTTCTTAGGACATACACATACACACACATGCTCAAGAATTTTTACTAGGTCATCTAACAATTGTTTTATTACCAATTCTTCTTATCCACAAGCAATTGTATCATCTACCTAGGACAAGACTATTACATTAGGCCACTGACTTCTCTGACAGGTCTCTGTGTCAACAGTCACCCTGCAGGAAACACCTGCACACCTTGGCCCATGGTGCAGGGGCCATGCTGTGTTGGTGGTGGACTGATGGGGAGCACATACCCTGCTCTGGGCAGCTCACTCCTGTCCCATGGTTTGCTGTTGCATAAAGATTTTGGCACTGCCCTCCTCTCCTCAGCTGGCTTCTTACCAAACTTTTCTTTTGTGTACCTTCCATTTTGAGTTCTGGCATAGACCATGAGCCCAACCAACTTTCACCACACCAGATGAAGTCTCCACATCAAACTTTTGGTAACAAATATTTAAATTAAAATATACATATAAAGTTTTGGCTGGTTTTGTTCAGACTCCATATACAAGTGAGGCAAAAGGTGGTTGGCTGTGGATGCTCCAGGTAGTCATCTACTCAAAGTACTGAGACCTCTACAACAGGGACTTCATACAAGGGTTTAAGTGATCCAGAAAAATGAAATACAATTTTCAAAGAACTTCTCAATTCATTGAGGGAACAGAAAAAATGTACACTTAATGTTAAGCTAATTATGGGAGGAAAAATGACCTAGAGCTGGACAAACATAAAGATATAAGTGCTCAAGGTAATGCAAGGGGGCCTTGGGTGTTCCCTGAGGGTCTAGTGAAAATCCTATGATAGCCTTGTTCAGTACCCAGTGTGTTCTGTATCCCGGCTTCTGTCCCTTCCAGTCACTCTGAGGTGCATCACTCCAGGTTAACCTGAGGAAGAAACAAGGGCTCTAATAACATCTTGTTCTCTCATTGGGATCAAGATTGATTGGGAATTGGAGGTTCTTGGTTAAATACTTAGAACTCTGGAGAGCAGAATCTTCATGGTCCTGACTTTGAATCATATTAACTGCTCCTGCTGATGATATCAGAATTTTCTCTAAAATAAATATGACTTTATTTGTATATTTTATCCAGTAACATTCACTGAATGGCTATTGAAAATAATCTAATTTAGAGCTGAAATTTTCATACAAAAGCAGAACTCTTCTAAAGCCTAATTTTGAAAAGGGATACAGGATGAACCGTGTGGTAGGACCCTTGACATTCTGAAAAATTATGTAAGTTAACCCTCTCTTAGTGATTGTGTCTAGGGTGAATATGTACCTAAGTCATGGTTCACCACTTCTCTTCTGAGGACATAGCTTTTAGAATGAGCTGAAACTAAATATCCTGTCATTCACCCCTGAGAGTGGCCTTGAAATAAAGTGCAATCAGAAAGGGAAAAACAACAAAAATGCTTAAACACATCTGAAGAGCTCAGATTGAAAAGAGGTTTTCTCCTACATCTATGTGCACACAGCACAAGATCACAGTCTTCTCATTCAAATATATTGGTATTCTGGGACCTTAAATCATCACTACTTGATACTTCTTTTCTTATGATACTGTTTCAAGTATACTGAAATATTTGGCCACATTTTATATGTTGAGATCTCTCTTTGAAGGTCTCATTCCCCACTTTACTGACGTGGACCACATTGTCCTGCATAGTATCTTGAACCTCTACAAGGACTTATGAACTAGTCAGAAACATAAAGGTATGTGCATGTGGATTCACTTGACAAAAGAAACCAAAATATTCGTACAATCTATCATTCCCCTGGCTTATAAGACATTTCAATATCAACCTCAATTGAGGACAATGACTATACCCTATCGAGGACTTTAGGCTTAAACAAGAATGGTAACTTTTCTGCACGAGGGCCAAAAACCCATTTTCCAAAATATCTTCCCTGGCCTTGGAGTGCTTTCTACTCAGGGCCTGGGAACTGTCCCTGAGCTTTGGTAATAAAGGAATAAAAGTGTTGACAGTCTATCAACTTCATTCACAGCACTACTTGTGGGAAATTTGGTGATAATTGGCCATAACACTTTTACAGCAATTCTTACCTATTTGCCTTTCAATTGTGATCTTTAAACCTCATACCCTTGAGCAAGTAAGAATCCCGATGTGAAGCACCAGTGCCCTGTTAGATCAGGAGATCTTAATTACTTGATCCAAACAGGACTCATGGTGCCCACATAACAGGATATAAAATTCATAACATCATATAGCCATATGCAAAGGTCCTTTTGCACTCACTTGGTAAAGGACTGTTTACCTATCATTGGGTAAACCACACCCAAATTCTTGCACTAAATATTTGGAAGAATGTATTGGTTACACATATCTTGTTATTGGCCCTCAGGTTGAATTCAGGGGCAAAAATTTGTGAGGCTTCCTTTACCTTCTATACCAGATGCCCTTTTGTATCTCTCATTTTGCACCTTAGGGTCTTGCTTCTCTGCCTGGACCTTTCAACACACTAATTTTATAATTACATATCACAAGTAGCAAAAAAGATAGGTACATATAACCAGAGCCATGCTTTTATTGGCTAAGATATCATTTTCATGGAGCTTTTGCATGGGATGGCCTACAAAGCTATCTAGTTTCAGCTTCCTGAGTAGTTAGGATTCCACACATGAGGGAGTGTAATTGCGAATTTTTAATTGCTGGTCTAAAATTAAAAGAGAAAAGGGTACTTTACCAATTCAGTGAACCTTAAGTCCCTTTAATTCTGAATTCAAGCAAAGTGTTGGCCAAATGATAATAACAAAAATAATTCAAAACATTAATAAAATGTTATCATCAGGCATACTTTTCATGAATGTGGTATTTTGGTTCATAATTTGAGGTATATAACAGGCCTAGGTAGGACTCCAGTCTGTGAACCATCCTTTCTCAGAAAGCATACAGTTTGTAAACATGGGAGAATGAGCGATTTCCAAAAGGATAGTGTGTGTGTGTGTGTGTGTGTGTGTGAGTGTGTGTCTGTGTTTGTGTTTGTGTATGTGTGTGGTACAAATACGAAGGCCAAGGGCACAGGTGCCTCCCAATGCCATTTTTTTTTACTAGGCCTCTGTAGATAAGCAGAAGGGTTTGGCTTCGAATGTGGCTCAGTGTTAGAGCACTTGCCATGCATTCATGAGGTCCTGGGTTCAATTCCCCAGCACCACATAAGCAAAAAGAAAAAAAAGCTGGAAGTGGCACTGTGGCTCAAGTGGTAGAGTGCAAGCCTTGAGCTGAAGAGCTGAGGGACAGCACCCAGGCCCAGAGTTCAGGCCACAAGACCAGACCTCCCACCAAAAAAAAGAAGAATGGTGAACAGTGTGATGGAAGGGGTTAAGCGAGCAACTAGCTAAATCTTGCAATGTGAACTCCACTGTCCTTATCTTGTAAATGGAATCATAGGCAGGATTTAAGGATTCCTTTTTTTATTGTGAAAATACTGTAAAGAAGAGTTATTATTTTGGAACAACTGAAATAAATACTGAAATTCTTGAAGCCACAGGAAGCCTGAGCTGAAGCACTGAAGGAAACCTCCTGTTCACAGAGAGAGCTTTCATCAGAACAGCCCACAGGGCTCATGCTTTGATTCCTAGCTTTTATGGAGGCCAAGATGAGAGAATCTCCTTTGAGGCCAGCTCTGGCTGGCTTCAACTCAGTTCCTGAGTTCAAAACTTCATATTGGCACAAAAACATTCCTTCATGAATGTGTGAAATTAGTGCTCTTCATGTAACCAAACAGCTCTGGACATATCTAGAATGACTGGCTTATATAGGATCAGGAGCCTTGGTCTTGGTTTAGTAATTAAGCACTTTCTGATGTAACAGAAATTTCTTCTAAATGCCTCTAGGATATCTTTAATTACATAAATATACAGTGGCATCTATCTTGGCTCTAGAAATTCTAATGTTAGGTCAACCTTTATGTTTCTGTAAAAGAAGACAGTATATTTGTTGGAAGCCACATTATGGAGGATAGAATACTGCAGTGTTTATTACACAGCTAACAGTCTGCAAGCAGCCTGTTGTAACAAAGACATGCAGTGCACAAATACACTTAGACAGCTTGGAAATAGGACAGAAAAGGGGGGGGGGAATAAAAGCAGCAACGAGAAACCAATCAGCACCCAGAGAGTGCTGAATTGGAACACTATGATGACCAGAGACAAGCCAGGAGACAGCTCACAGGACATGATTACAGAGACATGTGGCATGGCATCTGGTGCCACTGCTGGGCCAGCCTAAGTAGGGCCTAAGCAGGAGGCAGGTCTACAGGAAATTCCCAGTCCCAGGCACTGGACTATCAGTTTGAGTAACATATCAGCCAAATGCCCATGCCTGCTTGCAGGGATCCAGCCACACCCATCAGTAGGGTGGTAAGTGATGGATGGGGCATTCCTTCCCCATGCATGAAAACAAGATGCCAGACCCCACCATCTACCATGTGGCCAATTGGGCACCAGCCATACCTGACCTCCTTACTTAATATTACTGTATTAGTAAATCAATTTATAAAATGTTACATCCTCTTTATCGTTTTGTAAACATTCAAAAATTTGCTTTTTTAAAAGGGATTTTTCTTGAGGCCTACCTCTGAAAGAATAATTCTCACATTCACCAAAAATTAAACATTCTTCTTTTGAATAGTTTATTTCTTCCTTCTTCTTCACTCCTTCCCTTCCTTTTTCCCTCTCTCACTTCCCTCCTTCTTTCCTTCCTTCCTCTCAGGGCCTAGAAGTGATGCTGTAGCTCAAAAGGCAGATGGTTTGATTTTTTTGTTAACTTCAATTTTTGTGAGAGCTTGATCAATATCTTTGTGTGCATGATTATTTCCCCTAATGTCATATCCACTTTGGCCTTCTATGAGATAACACAGGTGCGACACATCGTCCACACTGGTGTTTTATTATAGCTCGCTCAGCAGAACAACTAAATGGGCTAAGAGTGAGTCAATCACAAGTTGTTCATCTGAAGTTGAGCTGAAGGGGAAAAAGTTATGAGAGATTGGAATTCCAGCCTGACAGGACTGAGAGAACTGAGAGCTGGCCGCAGAATGGTTAAAAGAGAATTCTGGAGATGGTTAAAATATTGGAGTTCAGGGCTTTTCCTTACTGTTGGAAAGATAGCATCTGAAACTGAGTTGCTGTTCACCTTGAAGGCTAGGTAAGGTGAACTTCATGTCTGCATTTTCTCTGGGCACCACTCTTCTGTCTCAGGAGAATATGGAAACATGTTTTCCTCACAACCTGTTGTGGCTCAGATTGTAATATTAATATAGATACTTCAATTTTCCATGTTATCAATGGTAATCTTCCCTGTGTGAACTCAAGGAACTATGCTTGCTTGCTGGCAACCAGAGGCCAAGTGCCAGAGAGGCTTCAGAACCCTGGTTTCCCCTAAGTCTATCTGTTTATGTTTTTGTGTTTCTCTAATTTTCTTTGTTTCTGGAATCCTGTAGAACTCTCTAGGCAACAATTTTCCTAAACAGTGGGTAAGAAAAATGTCAATCCTAAGAGCCATGTCAGCAAACTAACACTAATCACTAAGAAAAACTAGTTCCCAGATAGATCATTGAAGAAAAGAAATAACTGAGAGACATATGGAGGAAAGAGAGAATGAGAAAAGTAAGAAAAAATGATTGAAAGATAGATACAAAGAGAGAGAAGGAGAAAAATAACCAACACAAATGAGTAGAAAACCAAAAGTAGAGAGAGATTATAGAGGAAAGAAATCTTGTGAGGATACTTTAGAAAACATATAAGATTTTGTAAAAAGACCATAAAGTTTAGCAACAAACATAGCCTCAGCTTCAAGTAAGACCAAGACCATGAAGCAGTCCAAGAATTATATAGGGAGACTAATTTAAGTACACATAGGTTAATCATTCCTTAAGAACACATGAAGGTGCGTATGACCACACTATTTCAGCAATTCCAGGAAAATTTCATTGAGATAGTTGAATGTTACTCATGAGGATGAGATCTGGTTGCAATCTACCCTTCACCTTCCATGACATGTAACCTGCTCGGTGGCACTAGATCACGTAACAGGTATGACTACATGTTATGACAAGATGAAACCTAGACATTCTGAAGCCAATCTGAATTCAACTTAGAAAGAATATAACCATTTAATCTGCTAAACCTACAAGCAATCTTTATCTCCTAATCTACAAGCCATCTTTATCTGATTTATGAATATGTTCCTGAGGCTGAATCTGTGTGGTTGGTATTGTTTGTAATTCTTGGACATCTTTAGGTTCATATAATGGAATGGAAAACAAATGAGAAATAAAAAAAAAAGCTAACCAGAAATCCATTCATTCTGTCTTGCTGCTGACAATGAACAGAAGACTCTAGAAGCACGGCTGGGATATAAGGCAAATGACATATTCAGAAATGAATCTGTGAGATTTTGGGTCCAGAATTTTCTATTGCAAACATGATACATGGGCTGCAAAACCATAAAGCTGTCTTAGAAGAATCTTTAATGTCTCAGGCAGAGCATTAAAGTCGCCAAGAAACACAAATCCAGTCCATTTCCCGGGAAATGGATATTATTAAACCAACTAATTTCTATGTTTATGTACACATTAAATTCAAAAAAACGAATGTTCCCACAAATATTATTGAATTATTGCAAGCAAAAACCTATCACATTTCCACTAAAAGTATTTATTACTGAATATACTTTGGGATGTAGGAATTGCTTTTTTTAATGCAAAGGTATCCTAGGAATCCATTGGAATTTGTGTTTTACCTCATTCATTTACATATTTAAACACCAGGGAAAGCATGCATGATGTATCTCAGTAGTTTTCACCCAAAGGTAAAGAAAAAAAATGTATACAGAACATATTTCTTGTGTTATAATATTTCAACAATGGTTGTCAAATGGCACACTTCACTGTACCCATCGCACACATATGCAATGACTTGCAATTTCCATTTAACATGCTTTGGCCAAAGGGACATGAGTAAAGATGAGGTAAACCCAGGTTTGAGAAGTCCCTAATGTTCATTTCCCTAAACAGTCTTGGAAAGAACCTTGACCATCCTAAAGATACAACATAAAATACTGCGTATAGGAGTGACACATCTGAAGATAAGCATCACCTACAAAGCAAACAAACTTGATCAAGACATATTACCTCAAGTTTTTTTCTGTGATTTTTCTTTTAAGACCAAATGTCCCTGACCAATTCTTTCTGTACTACCAGGCAAAACCAACTGATAGGAGCTAGCATTAGCAAATCCTTAGATGGGACATTTAACATGCGTTTGCATGATTACATACTAAAAATCATAGTGGCAACAGGCTGAATAAATTAGCAAGAAGAGGATTAGGGATTAATACATGAATAGATACTTTCAGTCATAACAATTACCCCACCATCCCAAACCACAGCCTTATGTACCCTCTGTTAACTATGCACTGGTTTATATCTCAATCCAGCGCATCACAATTCCTGGAAATTAGTTTAAATCTTGCAAGAACCCAAAGTGATTAACAGTGGTGTAGGAAAGAGTACCACGTGAATCTGGTGCTCTGGGAAGTAGCAACAATTTTTGCATAAGGCAAGGGAAGCTAGCAACATCTTCCCCTTCCTGTGCTTTTCTGCTTCTTCCGTTTAGGGCCTCTCAGAATTGACAA
Source organism: Dipodomys spectabilis (assembly GCF_019054845.1). Lineage (NCBI taxonomy): Eukaryota > Metazoa > Chordata > Mammalia > Rodentia > Heteromyidae > Dipodomys > Dipodomys spectabilis. The sequence goes on along the minus strand of NW_024870904.1, from coordinate 2,298,981 downwards.
GGTCTGTCCATTTAGGATGGAGATTCCTATTCATATTGTGCTCTGCTTCAAACATTGCTAGGCTTCATTCTTAAAAATACAGGACCAGCACTCACTACTCCAATATCCCATGTACAACTGTCTCTAGAAACAGGGTCATGTACAAACACTTGTGAACTCAAGCCAGGAGATTAAAAACTCAAGCCAAACAGATTAAATTATCTCTAGGAGAAACAACACAGAAGCCCCAAATACAACTGCAATGTAAGAGGACTCAAGGCAGGCATACTTGTCACAATTTCACTAGAATTCTTCCTATACTCCTCTCACACCTGGGAAAAGCAAATAAAGTCACATGAGTTAACAGAAGAATCCCTTGGTCTTGGAGTACAAATGCACGGCTCTTGGGCTCTCCTGGTCTGGACTATCACCCAGCTTGCTCTCAGACATTTGAGAACTAGGTTCTTGCATCTGAAGGCCCAGAGGCTAATGGCAGCACAAACTCCTGAACCTCAAGCAAATTATCACCCCAGACTGGAGAAAAGCGTGGAGAGAGAAGTAGGCGCTTTGGCTCAAGTATAAAGCTCTCCCTCTGAGCTGAGGAGCTCAGCAATGCTGCTTGCAGGCCCAGAGTTCATCCCCCAACAAACAAATATAAATAGAAAATGAAACAGAAACCCATGGGGGGGAGACTACCCAGCAATCGCACAGTTCCTACCTGACATCAGTTCCAAAGCCAGGGATTCCTTCAAGTTACAGCTCCCGAGCTCCACTGCACAGAGCTGGGTGCCAGCCTCCCGGCTCCCACCTATGAAAGGCCAAACTGTACTTCAGGGCACTTCCAGCAGCAAGGCAAAGGAATAGAATCCGGAAGAGGCAGACTTAAAACACCCGTGGTGGGCGGGGATACGCAAGCGCAAAAGCATCTTCTGCCCCACCTCCACCCTCCAAAAAACAAAAACAACCCAGGAATTTCAAAGAAAATATCCTCCATGGAGACTACAATTCCCACAATGCTCGGTGCCACCCTGCTGCAAACCTGGGAACAAGGGTGCTCTTGTGCCTTGGGACTTTTCTCTCCCTGCTGTGGGAGTTAAGCACAGTTTCTTCTTAAAAACCACTATTTCCTCTTGAAATACATAAGACCAATCAGAAAATGGATATATATGGGGAGAATTTGGATGCATTGGCATTTTGGTTCTTAGTTCTAATAATGAAATTGAGGTTATGAGACTGTGTTGCTTATACCTTTCTGTTTATTCAATGCCTGCGTTCTGCTGAATGTAAATTATATCTCTATTTTGTCTTAAATTTTTTAATATATCCCCTCTTACTTTACAAAGGTATTCACAACCACTAAACTTATACCTGGGTCATTTCCCATTGCTGTAATGTATACACTGGCATAAAATAGTGAGCTTGTTAGATAAATATGCAGCATAATACTTCTGGTGATTTGGATTTCATAAAATCTAACAATTAATTTTCCAGAAACTCCCCAATTCTATCTATTAAATCAAATGAATTTTTGTTTTTTTCTGAATTTTGCATTTCTTTTAAGGATTTTATGTATTGTTTTGTTGTTGGTCCTATGGCTTGAACACAGAGCTTGGACACTGTCTGTGAGCATTTGCTGTGCTCTATTTGCATTCCCTTTAATAATTTCTTCAGGTATCTAGTGAAAAGTTTCCTCACAGGGATTCTTATGAACATGGCACATCACCTCCATTTCCCTTCAAAGAGATAATGGTTTGGGGGGTCAGGGATGAATGCAGGAGGGATAGAAGAGTGAAGTTTAGGCTAGGCTATGGTGATGTGAAACTTAAACACTTGCAAACCAGTCTGCTTTTGTCTTCTCATTTTATATGTGAAAATCTCTTTAGACTTCTTACCTCTTCTCTGATCCTAACAGTTCCTCTCAGTAGCTTTAGGCTACATATCTAGGGGACCTCAGACTTGTCTTCTCAGACCTTATCCATTAAACTGTGAAATAAACCTTTTGTCTCTGGCCGCACTCCCATCAGAGCACAAGCAAGGCTCTGAGAGCCAATGGGATGATAATTAAGGAGACAGAGATGTCTGATGGCACAATTCTGCTATATTTTTCAAATGCTTGTGTAATATTGGTCTAGAACCACTGTGCCCAAAAGTGCAAACAGCACACATCTTTCATCACTCTATTTCAATACATCTTTTCCAACCAAGCCTCCAGACAGTTAAAGCCCCAGGCCAAAAGACCAGAACACAGACTTCCTCAAACCAATAAAGGGCAAGGACTTGCAGTGCTGAGGGTGGGAGTCAATGGCCCTGAAGCCTTTGCTCACATTTTGCCTGCTCCTGGCAGGCACCCCAGGGTCTACAACAGTCTCCTTCTCTTTTATCAGAGAAACTACCCTTGTCTCTTAGGTGTTTATTGGGATTTTTTGTAATCCCTTCCATAAAAAATAATTGGGAAATATTGGATTGGAAACTTTCACGTATGATTTTAGTTCTCCAGTGTATGGCTTCTCCATGTCTCTATTGTGGAGCTGAACTATTCCTCATGAAAATGGGAATCAAAGAGCATATTTGAATGTATAGACTTCAACTTAAAAGCACCTCTAACAATATAAAGAAAAAATAATTTCATTCTTTAAAACTAAATTCCTGGGAAGTGGCACTGTGGCTCAAGTGGTAGAGGGCTCACCTTGAAATGAAGAGCTAAGGGACAAGTGCTCAGGCCCAGACTTCAAGCCCCAACCAAAAAAAAAAAAAAAAAAATCCTCCCTAAAACTAAAATCCTGAGAGACAAAGAGATAAAACTGGGGTGATTCCAACAGTACCTATGAAATGTAGTTTTCTTTTCTTTTCTTTTTCTTTTTTTGTTAGTCATGGGGCCTGAAGTCTGGGCCTAGGTACTGTTCCTCGGCTCTTCAGCTCAAGGCTAGTGCTCTACCACTTAAGCCACAGTGCCACTTCTGGCTTATTCTGCTTATCTGGTGCTAAAAAATCGAACCCAGGGCCTCATGCATGCAAGGCAAGCGTCCTACCACTATGCCACCTTCCCAGCCCAGGAGCTTTCATTTTTATGTGATCTATAAGTATATTAACCTAGATATTAATTGCTTTTATATTGTTGATCTACCTTCTAATGGACAGTGAATATGTCTTTTTTTTTTTTCTGGGTCCAGTCATGGGGCCTGAACTCTGGGCCTGGGCGCTATGCCTTAGCTCTTCAGCTCAAGGCTAGCGCTCTACCACTTGAGCCACAGCGCCACTTCCGGCTTTTTTCTTTTTGCTTATGTGGTGCTGAGGAATCCAACCCACGGTCTCAGGCATGCAAGGCAAGTGCTCTACCACTGAGCCACCTTCCGAGCCCCTGTGCATATGTCTTTAGTGGACACTTTAATGCTCCTCTTAAGACAGGAATGAATCTTCTCCCATAAGAAATCTTTATGCTTTTCCAGCCCACATATCATGTTTTGAGCAGGAACATCTAGGGTAAAACCCCACAGGTTCTTTTCTGACTTCCTTATTTGCCTTCGCTACTAGCCATGGTTCCAGAATCTTTATTCATTTTCATCAGCAAGAAAGAATGAAAGGATCTCTAGTGAGATTCTTTTATTTCTCACTTTGTTTGACATTCCATTTTATGAACCTAATGGTGCCAAGATTGAAGAAAAGAAAAAAAAAGAATCAGCTTCAGGAACATGTTTCTAAAAAAGCTAAAGATGTTGTCGGGCACTGGTGGCTCACACTTGTAATCCTAGTTACTCAGGAGGCTGGGAGCTGAGGATCAGGGTTCAGAGCCAGCCTGAGCAGGAAAGTCTGTGAGGCTCTTATCTCCAATAAACCACTAGAAAAAAGGAAGTGGTGCTGTGGCTTAAGCAATAGAGTGCTCCCCTTGAGCTGAAGAGCACAGGGACAGCGCCCAAGCCCAGTTTAAGCCCCACGACCGACAATAAATAAATAAATAAATAAAATAAAACAACTAAAGATGGCTTGGAGATTTAGCAGATTATAAAATGTGACACTCTAAATTAAGTGCAGATATGCTTCAGCTTTTTTCTACTTTTTCTAGTGTGAGAGAAAGTTGTCCCACTAGTTATGTGATTCAGTGACACCCAGGAGATGACTTCTCATGAAGGGTGAAGAATGGCTAGCAATTGCTCAGACATCACATCCTCATATGGAATAGTAAACTATCCTAATGAAATTTTACAGGATTTGCTGAAATAGTGTGGACAAACATAACTTCAAATATTCTATAGGACTGAGTGAGCTACAAGTACTTCAATTAATCTCTGTAAATACTCTTGGACTGCTTTGTGCTCTTTGTTTTACTTGAAACTTAGGTTGAGTTTGATGGTATTCATAGAAATCTCTGTTTTTCTCTATGGTGCTCTCATAGGAGTTCTCTTACCTATTTTCCCAATTCATTCTATTTTTCATGTTTATTAGCTTTCTTTCTTTCTTTTGCATTACACTTATTTATTGTGAAAATACCATACAGAGAGGTTACAATTACATGGGCAAGATAGTGAGTACATTTCTTATTAAGCATTGTTGCCTTCTCCTTTGTTTCCCTTTACCATCCCTTCTTTCTTTCTTTTTTTTTTTCTTCAGTCGTAGATCTGGAACTCTGGGTCTAGACGCTAATCTTAAACTCTGCAGCTCAAGGGTAGTACTCTACCACTGGTGCCACATCGCACTTCCAGTTTTCTAGTGGTTAATTGGAGATAAGCGTCTCACAGATGGTCCTGCCTGGGCTGGCTTTGAACCTCTATGCTCAGATCTCAGCCTCCTGACTAGCTAGGATTGTAGGCATGAGCCACCACCATGTGGCTTCACTAGCTTTATTTCTCTTTCTCTCTCTCATTGTCTATTTTTCTCTGTCTCTTTTTCTCTTTCATTCTCTCAGCTTGTCTTTCCTCCATTTTTCTCTTAATTTTACTTTTCTTCAAATGGTTTATCTGGGAACTAGATTTTCTTACTGATCAGTTTTCTTTTGGTGACTTGGCTCTTAGAATTGACATTTTTCTTACTCATTATACAGGAAAATTGTTGCTAAACATAAAATAATTTGAGTTTCCCAGATTCTATTATCTTTCTCTGGTTTAAACTCATTTGATGTGGTTCCTGCAGTTTTCCTTTTTTTCTTGCTCTTCTTGCATATTTGCATTCACTGACATTATAACATAGAAGCTGGTTGTGAAAATAAACAATACAATGACTGTGGTTTTCATATTTGAAATATCACTAATGGCAAAATCTGACATACATTTGCTAAGTAGTAAACTTTAATCTCAGGAACGTCAATACTAAATAGCATGTGTGGCGATGTATCCTTGGGAATCTAGTGGGAGAAATGGTTCAGGAATATGTGACACATTTGAGCAATAGTCAGTGAAATCATCTGCAAAACCTACAGAGATTATAATTATTTGTATTTTTGTCCATGTGTTTTTGTTATTAATGCTACTTGTAGTGTGTATTTCCAACTAAACACTGTTTTAGCATGTGTTGGAACACTTTCAGTGTGTTTGTTATTTTAGGAGGTAAAATAGATATGTCTGTCACCCCTATGTCTTCATAGAATCCAAAATTTGATTTTTCCATGTTCCTTTTGATGACAGGTCTTGCTATGTAGTCCAGAAGGCTCTTTTTTGTTAAGTAAGTTTATTTATTGTGAAAATACCATAGAGAGGGGTTACACTTACATGAGCAAGGTAATGAGTACATTTCTTATTAACATTGTTGCCTCCACCTTCTTTGTTTTTCCTCTACCATCCCAGCCCTCCCATCTCCTTGACCACACTCCCCCACCCACCTCCAGCAAGCTCTTCATCTTTTTATATAGCCTATGCTGGCAACTAACCTTTCTTGAGTTTCCCACGTCCAAGGAGAATAGTTGTGTTTCAGATTCTGTGTGGCTACATTAGCCATTCTTATATGTACAGTTCATTGATAAAACACTGGGCCACACTGTTGTGAGGCCATTCCATCCATCCATCTACAACACTTTTCATCTTCCATCGGTAACGCTGTTTAATCATCGAATAAGCAGCTCCTGTTCCTGTCTATATCCCAGTCTCTGGAATCATCCTACATTTGGGCTCTACAAGTCTGTCGATCCTTGAAAGCTCAGTAAGGGAAATTATACCATGAGTGTTCCTTTATAACTGGTGTGTTTTATTTAGCTTATTTTACTTAAAGTTCATCCCTGCATTTGAACACATTTATTGTTTTACATGCTTCGATGTTTTGCTTATTGTGAGTAGAGTTTGAGAAGTGATTCTCCAAGCATGTGTTGTACTCCCTGCTTTATCTGCTGTTGCATACAAGTGTAGAAATGCTGGACCATATTCCTATATAATTCTATATTCAGTTCTTTTTAGGACTCTTCCTACCATCTTTGATAGTTTGTTTGTTTGTTTTGTCGATCGAGGGGCTTGAACTCTGGGCCTGAGTGCTGTCCCTCAGCTCTTTAGTTCAAGGCTAGCGCTCTACCACTAGAGCTACACCACCACGTCTGGTTTTCTGGTGGTTGTATTGGAGATAAGAGTTTCACGGATTTTCCTGCCCATGCTGGCTTTGAACCGTGATCCTCAAATCTCAGCCTTCTGAGTAGCTATGATTACAGGCGGGAGCCATGGGCACCTGGCTTCATCTTTGATAGTTTTACATACCTGAGAGAAATGCACTAAGGTTCACATCCTTTTCACATGTTTCCTAGTTTTTTTAGACTTTGGGGCTATTTTTGTTGTTTTTATTTAAAACTATGTCCACACTAGCATGTGTAAAATAGTTATTTTAATGAAATTTTGATTTGAATTTTTCTCATGACTACTGATATTAAACTACTGTTATATTTTAATCAACTACAAGTGTATGTCTTTTTAGAAAAGTCTCTTCAATCTTTTTCCCATTTTAAAATTAGATTTTGTTGTGTGTGGATTACTTGAAGGATTTTCTTTATATTTTCTCATTCATATTGGTTAGCAGTCTATTTGGAGGTATGCAAATAGTTCTCTCATACCATGCTATTTTTACTTTGTTGGTAGTGTTTTTCAATATACAAGGTTTCCATTTGTTTTATTTATATATTTATTTATTTACTTATTTATTTATTGTAGGTCATGGGGCTTGAACTCTGGGCCTGAACACTGTCCCTCAGCTCTTAAGTTCAAGACTATACCAATCTACCACTTTGTCCACAGCCCCGTTTGAAAAATGTAACCTTGAACAATGAAAACTATTAGACAAAGCTAATCTAGAAAGCACCAAATTCTACCTGATCCTTATCTCCTTGCCTCTCAGAAACTTATGTTTAACTTTTACAGAAAGAAAGAATTCTTTTTCCTTCATATTTTATAGGTGCTCCAATGTTGCCATCTATACATCCAAATGTGCCTCATGATCTCCATTTTAATGAGGAATAGCTCAGGTCCACTAAAAGAGGCATGGGGAACCCATGCACTGGGGGACTGAATATCAGGCATGAAAATTTCCTACAAAATCCTTCCCAGTCATGATGTGGGGAAAGGATCATCAACAATCACAACAAACCATTAAGAGACAGCTTAGGATGTCTGATATGAGGGAGGGAGGTAAAAGGTTTATTCCACAGTGTAATGGATACAGTCTGGGAAGACAAGTCTGAAGACCCCTAGATATGTAGCCTAGAGTTGCTGCAAGAAACTTTTGGATAAGAGAAGAGGTAGAAAATCAAAACAAAACAGGATATGCAAAACAGAAAAGTAAAAACAGACTGGTTTGGAGCAAGTGGGCAAGCTTCACATGAACATAGACCTGCCCTAAACTCTACCTCCACCCACATTCAACCTAATCTCCCTAAACAACCAGTTTTTGAAGTCTTGGGAAGGAGTACTATTTTGTAAGAAACCCTGGGAGGAAACTTTACCGAAAGTTTTCTGAAGCAATTAATAAAAGAAAAGCAAGTAGAGAAGAGCAAATGCTCACAGACAGTGCCCATGCTCTGAGTTCAAGCCACAGGACCAACAAGAAAACGAGGGAAAACAAACTTTTTAAGGAAAGGAAAACTTCAGACACAAATAACCAAAAGCCCTTTGAAATTTCATAGATGGAATTTGGGAGTTTCTGGGAAAGTAATGAGGAGAGTTTGATAAATCAATTTAATTCGAAGATTATAAAGTATGTCTACCTTAAAATCCTGCTATCTTATTTCAGTATGTATATATATTAGAGCAGGGGGAAATGATCCCAGAATCAATTGGTTAAATGTCTGTAAATACCTGATTGTGTGGCTTGAACTTGGGCCTGAGCAATATCCCAGAGCTTTTCAGCTCAAGGTGAGCTCTACACCAATTGAGCAACAAGGCCACTTCCATTTTTCTGGTGGTTTAATGGGGAGAAAGCTCATGAACTTTCCTGCTCGAGCTGGCTTTGGACCAGCATCCTCAGATCTCAGCCTCCTGAGTCCCTAGGATTACAGGCATGAGCCACTGGCACACAGCTACAAATACGTTTTTAATGTGAGAGGGGAGATATTCAAAATGTTAAGGCAAAAGGGACATAATTTAAATGGACCAGAACACACATTTTTAACAATAATAAAAACAAAACCATGGAGTCTCATAACCTCAATTACATTAATAGAACTAAGAATTAAAAGGGCAAATTAATGCTCCTAATACATGTCTTTGTTTTGGTTGATCTCACAAAGTTTCAGGAGGTAAACAGATATTTCAAGGAGAAACTCACCTTAGTTCCCGTAGATGTGAGAGAAAGTTCCCCATGCACCCATGCACACTTAGGACCAAGTGTCTGGCAACAGTGAAAAACCTGTAGCAGGCCCACTTCCTCTAGGTGAATGCATCGCATTATGGGAATTGTAGTTTCTATCGGGACACAGATCATTTGAAAGTGTGTTTGAGGGAAAGGGGAGAAACCAGGCCAATGCCTCCTTGCTCACGGTTGGTGTTTTTAGTTTGCAAATTCGGGTTCTTTCCTTTTGCCTTGCTGCTGGAAAGTGCTCTTAAGTACAGCTTTGCACTCCATAGTCAGAGCCAAGAGGTAGAAGCCCAGCTTGTCTTCTTGGTAGGTATAACTTGAAGCCATCTGAGGATCCTAGGGAGAGTCTTTCCCCAGTCTGGGTTTGATGATATTTTATGGGCTCATAAGTTTGTGCTGCCATTAGCATTTGTTCCTCCAGGTACTGGAAACTGGCTCACAAACCTCTGGTTCTCTAGACAAGGAGAGTCAGGAGTTGTGCGCTTATATCCTGAACCTAGAGATTCTGGTACATACCCATGTGACTTTATAAACTTGCTTTTTGTGAATTGAAGCCAATGAATCTTAAACATTCCTTGAAAATGTCTTATATAGACATATTCATTCTCTTTTGACCCTCTGAGCTTCCTATGCCTTTGAAACTTTCAAAATGTTGCTGGCACAGATATAGTCCACTTTATGTGTCTCTTCTGACACATTACAATTTCTCCAATAATATAATTAGCCTATTCTCCATCGTTTAAAATAAGAGAGACTGTTGGGGCAAGTAATTCAGTGGTAGAGTGCTTGCCTGCATGAGTAAGTCCCAGGTTTGATTCCTCAGAACCACATAAGTAGAAAAAGCTTGCAGTGCACTGTGGCTCAAGTGGTAGAGTGCTAGCTTTGAGTTTAGGAGCTGAGGAACAGTTCCCAGGCTCAGAGTTCAGGCCCCATGTCCGATTAAAAAAATGAGAGACTTTATGATTATGTGTTCCTAATCAATTGATAAAATATAATTTGAATATAATATAATGCCCTAGATATGTGTGTGCTTGTCTTGATTCTTGAACTCAAGGTCTGGAAAATGACCATGAAATTATTTGGTTCAATGATAATGTTGTACCACGTAAGCCACATCTCATCATCCTGCTACTTTGGCTACTTTATTGGAGATAACAAAAAGTCTGCTCATTTAAATTAATAAATACTTCCTCTGGAATTTAAAAGACAAACTTACAAGTGACATAAGTTCACTTTCAATAGTATTGTCCTCCTTTCCAGAGAGTTCAGGGACCGCACACAGAAGAGACCCTAGGCCTCTGCTGTCATATATAAACTAGCTGTTGTACAACAGTAAGCATCAACACATACATTTCTGTTCTTATTATTTTGAACACAATGGGATTTGTAAGGGTTGGTAAAAATAAGTGAAGGAAACCCTTCCTTTTCACCTTTTTTTTGTGATAGTAATGGATCTATTTTGCTGTGCACTCAAGTCCCACACTTGTCATTGAAGTTCTCTCTGAACTACTTTCCAAATTCTTTTCTTCTTAGGACACACACATTCACACACATCCTGAAGAATTTTTACTAGTTCATCTAACAATGTTTTACTACCAATTCTTCTAGTCCACAAGTAATTGTATCATCTACATAGGACAAGACTATTACATTAGGCCACTGACTTTTCTGACAGGTCCTGTGTTAACAGTCAGCCCTACAGGAAACACGTGTACACCTTGGCCCATGCTGCAGGTGCCATGCTGTGCTGGTGGTGGACTGATGGGTAGCACATACCCTGCTCTGCGCTTCTCACTCCTGTCCCAAGGGGCTTGCCAGGTTTGCCTATTGCATGAAGACTTTGGCACTGCCCTCTTCTCCTAAGCGGGCTTCTTACCAAACTTTTCTTTCCTGTACCTTCCATTTTGAGTTCTGGCATAGACCATGAGCCCAACCAACTTCCACCACATCAGATGAACTCTCCACATGAAACTTTTAGTAACAAACATTTAAGTTAGAATGCACATATAACGTTTTGGCTGGGTTTTGCTCAGATCCCATATACAAGTGAGGCAAAGATGGTTGGCTGTGGATGCTCCAGGTAGTCATCTACTCAAAGTACTGAGACCTCTATAACAGGGACTTCATACAAGGGTGTAAGTGATCCAGAAAAATGAAAGAGAATTTTAAAAGAACTTCTCAATTCATTGAGTGATCAGAAAAAAATGTACACTTAATGTTAATGTACACTTAATGTTCAATACCCTCTGTGCTCAGTATCCCAGCTTCTTTCCCTTCCAGTCACTCTGAAGTGCATCATTCCAGGTTAACCTGAGGAAGAAACAAGGGCTCACCTAACATCTTGCTCTCTCATTGGGGTCCAGATTGCTTGGGAATTGGAGGTTCTTGGTTGAATGCTTAGATCTCTGGAGAGCAGACTCCTCATGGTCATAACTTTGTGAGGCTTCCTTTACCTTCTATACCAGATGCCCTTTTGTATCACTGATTTTTCACTTTATGGTCTTGCTTCTCTGCCTGGGCCTTTCGACACACTAATTTTATAATTACATATCACAAGTAGCAAACAAGATAGGCACATATGACCGGATCCATCCTTTTATTGGCTAAGATACCATTTTCATGAAGCTTTTGCATGGGATTGACTACTAATACTATCTAATTTCAGCTTCCTGAGTAGCTAAGATTCCACACATGAGCGAGTGTAATTGCTCATTCTTAATTGCTGGTCTTAAATTAAAAGAAGGAAAGGGTACTTTACCAATTCAGTGAGTAGTAAGTCCCTTAAGTTAGCAACGTGTTGGCAAAATGCAAATAACAAAAATAATCAAAGCATTAATAAAATATTATCATCAGTCCTACTTTAAATGAATGTAGTATGTTGGTTCATAATATGAGGTATATGACAGGCCTAGGTAGAACTCCAGTCTGTAAACCATTCCTTCTCAGAAAGCATCCAGTTTGTAAACATGGGAGAGTGACCTATTTCCAAATGGATGATGTGTGTGTGGAGGGGGGGGGATACAAGTAGGAAGGTCAAGGACACAGGTGCCTCCCAATCCCTCTATTTTTTACTAGGCCTCTGTAGATAAGCATAAGGGTGAACAGTGTTAGGGAAGGGGTTAATCGAGGAACTAGCTAAATCTTGCAATGTGAAGTCCACTATCCTTATATTGTAAATAGAATCATAGGCAGGATTTAAGGATTCTTTTTTTATTGTGAAAATACTGTAAAGAGGAATTTTTTTTGTTTTTGTTTTTGTTTTGTTTTGTTTTGATGGTCCAGTGTGGGCCTGAACTCTGGGCCTGGGTGCTGTCCCTCAGCTCTTCAGCTCAAGGCTAGTGCTCTATTACATGAGCCACAGTGCCATTTCTGGCTTTTTTCTTTTTGCTTATGTGGTGCTGAGGAATCAAACTCAGGGCCTCAGACATGCAAGGCAAGCACTCTACCACTGAGCCACCTTCCCAGCCCCAGGACTTATTTTTTTTGAACAATTGAAATAAATACTGAAATTGTTGCAGCCACAGAAAGCCTGAGCTGAATCACTGAAGGAAACCTCCTGTTCCCAGAGAGAGATTTCTTCAGAAAAGCCCACAAGGCTCATGCTTTGATTCCTAGCTTTTATGGTGGCCAATTTGAGAGAATCTCCTTTGAAGCCAGCTCTGGATGGCTACAACTCAGTTCCTGAATTCAACACCTCATATTGGCACAAAAACATTCCTTATGAAAGTGTGAAAGTAGAGCTCTTCAGGTAACCAAACTGCTCTGGACATATCTAGTATGATTGGCTTATATAGGATCTGGGGTCTTGGTATTGGTTTATTAATTAAGCACTTTCTGATGTAACAAACATTTTTTTCTAAATGCCTCCAGGATATCTTTAATTACATAACTATACAGTGGCATCTATCTTGGCTCTAGAAACTCTAAACTTAGGTCAATCTTTCTGTTTCTGTAAAAGAAGACAGTCTATTTGTTGGAAGCCACATTTTGGAAGATGGAATACTGGAGTCTTTATTACACAGCTAGAAGTCTGCAAGCAGCCTGTTGTAACAAAGACTTGCAGTCCACAAATACACTTAGACAGCTTGGAAACAGGACAGAAAGGAAAAAAAGAATAAAAACAACACCAAGAAACCAATCAGCACCAAGAGAGTGCTGAATTGGGACACTATAATGACCAGACAAGCCAGGAGACAGGACACAGGACATGATCACAGAGACATGTGGCATGGTATCTGGTGCCACTGCTGGTGCAGCCTAAATAGGGCCTAAGCAGGAGGCAGGTCTACAGGAAATTCGTACTCCCAGGCACTGGACTAACAGATTAAATAACATATCAGCCAAATGTCCATGCCTGCTTCCAGGGATCCAGCCACACACATCAGTTGGGAGGCAAGTGATGGATGGGGGCATTTCCTTCCACCTGCATGAAGAAAAGTTGCCAGACCCCACCATCCACCATGTGGCCAAAAGGGCACCAGCCACACCTGACCTCCTTACTTTATATTACTGAATTATTAAATCAATTTATATAATGTTACAGCCTCTTTATCATTTTGTAAACAGTTCAAGAATTTGCTTTTTTAAAAGCCATTTTTCTTGAGCTCAAAGAATAATTCTCACACTCACCAAAAATTAAACATTCTTCTTTTGAATAGTTTATTACTTCCTTCTTCATCATTCCTTCCCTTCCTCTTTCCCTCTCTCACTTCCCTCCTTCTTTCCTTCCTCTCATGGCCTAAAAATGATGCTGTAGCTCAAGTGGCAGATATTAGTACTTTTTTCTTAACTTCAATTTTTGTGAGAGATTGATCAATATCTTTGTGTGTTTGGTTATTTCCCCTAATGTCATATCTACATTGGCCCTCTATAGATAACACAGGCGCGACACATCATCCACACTGGTGTTTTATTATAGCTCACTCAGCAGAGCAACTACATGGCTAAGAGTGAATCAATCACAAGTTGCTCATCACTAGTGATTAATTAAAGAAAAGAGCAAGCACTGAAGACACTTTGGGATTCTCCCCCAAGGCAAAATCCAGAGACTCTTGTCTTTATTTATCCACCATATTTTTTAAAATATATTTTTTATTGTAAAGATACTGTACAGATTGGTTATAACATTATATGAGTCAGGTCATGAATACATTTCCTATCGAGCATTGTTACCCCTCTGAGAAAGACTTTACTACTGTGTATGTAATGCAATACGGACTAATATCTTCCATTAGATCTTCCATGAAGAAACTGAACTGGAATAAGTTAGGCCTTTGTACTATAAGGCATGGATCACACATATGGAGGGAGACTTAAGGGAGCAGTAGAAAAATGGTTCTTCTCATGTTCTTCCCTCCAATCATCACATTCTTTACCTGTCTATTGTTCCCCTAACCATTTTGGAGATGACCTGAATCCAGTCCCAAAGGGCCAGAGCTCATGTTTCTAAGAAGAGTTTATCAAATTACCCTGACATACCATTCCTTAGTATAAAAGACACAAGTTAATGACTTCAATCTCTGAATTACTTGTTGTGATTGGTTGTTTCCACATGCTTTGGATAATATTGAAGGACACCATCCCCACTCAACACGATGAGAGAATGAGAAATGTTGCCTCAAAGAGAGCTAAAGAGTGAAGAATGGTTTCCCATCACCTTAGCTTACCTCTGCCATGAAGGATTTCTCTGTATAATTTACAGTGGTTTTCTGACAAAGATTTTCCTACATTGGGCTTCTTTCCTGGGTGGATGTTTTACTAATTGCTGAAGGTTGGCTTCTGGTTGAAATTCTTCCTCATATGTTTATATTTACAGAAATTCTGTCATGTGTCCAGGTCTCTGATAACTGTAGAGATGTGACTTCTGGCAAAATGTTTTCTATACTCATAATTCCTCTCCTGTGTATGATCTCACATATGCTGAGGACTCACTTCTGATTGAAAGTCATTTCAAATATGATCTATTCACTAGAATATTCTGGAAGCATGGCTGGGATATAAGAGAAATGATGAATTCAGAAATGAATCGGTGAGATTTTGGACCCAGAATTTTCTCTTGCAAACATGATACATGTGATGGAAAACCGTAAAGCCTTCTTATAACAGAAGAATCTTTAATGTCTCAGACAGAACATTGAAGTTTCCAATAAACACAAATCCAGTCCATTTCCTGGTAGATAGATATTATTAAACCAACTAATTTTATGTTTATATACACACTAAATTCAAACAAATGAATGCTCCTAATGAAATTATTGAATAATTGAAAGCAAAAACATACCATATTTCCACTAAAAGTAGTTATTACTGAATATACTTCAGGATGTATGAACTGCTTTTTTTAATGTAAAAGTATCCTAGGAATCCATTGGAATTTGTGTTGTACCTCATTCATTTACATATTTAAACACCAGGGAAAGCATGTATGATGTAACTCAGTAGTTTTCACCCAAAGATAGAGCGAAAAATGTATACAGAATATATTTCTTGTGTTATAATATTTCAATCATGGCTGTCAAATTGCACATTTCATTGTACCCATTGCACACCCATGCAATGATTTGCAATTTGCCATTTCACATGCTTTGGCCAAAGGGACATGAGTAAAGATGAGGTAAACCCAGGTTTGAGAAGTCCCTAATGTTCATTTCTCTAAACAGTCATGGGAAGAACCTTGGCCATCCTAAAGATACAACATAAAATACTCCATATAGGTGTGACAAACCTGAAGACAAGCAACACCTACAAAGCATACAACCTTGAGTAAGCCATATTGCCTCAAGTTTTCTTATGTGAATTTTCTTTTAAGGCCAAATGTCCCTGACCAACACTTTTGCCACTACCAGGCACAATCAACCGATTAGAGCTAGCATTAGCAAACCCATACATGGGACATTTAAGATAAGAATGCATGATTACATACTAAAAATCATAGTGGTAAAAGTCTGAATAAATTAGCAAGAAGAGGATTAGGGTCTAGTACATGAATAGATACTTTCACTCATAACAATTACCCCACCATAGCAAACCACAGCCTCAGGTACACTCTGAAATCTAGGCTCTGGCTTATTCCCCAAGCCAGCTCATCACGACTCCTATAAATTAGTTACAATCTTGCAACAACACAAAGTGATTGAGAGTGGTGTAGGAAAGAGTACCACGTGAATCTGGTGCTCAGGGAAGTAGCTACAATTTTTGCATAAGGCAAGGGAAGCTAGCAACATCTTCCCATTGCTGTGATTTTCTGCTTCTTCCAATTAGGGCTTCTCAGAATTGACAAGGTCTGTCCATTTAGGATAGAGATTCCTATTCATAGGGTGCTCTGCTTCAAACATTGCTAGGTTTCATTCCTAAAAACACAGGACCAGCACTCAATACTCCAATATCCCATATACAATTGTCGCTAGAGACAGGGTCCTGTACAAACATGTGTGAATTCAAGCCAGGAGATTAAAAACCCAAGCCAAACAGATTAAAATATCTCTAGGAGAAACAACACAGAAGCCCCAAATACAACTGCAATGTAAGAGGACTCAAGGCAGGCATACACCTCACAATTTCACTAGAATTCTTCCTGTACTCCTCTTACAACTAGGCAAAGCAAATAAAGTCATATGGATTAATAGAAGAATCCCTTGATCTTGGAATTCAAATGCACAGCTCTTGGGCTCTCCTCATCTGCAGAATCACCCAGCTTGCTCTTAGACATTTGGGAACCAGGTTCTTGCAGCTCAGGGCCCAGAAGCTAATGGCAGCACAAACTCCTGAACCTCAAGCAAATTATCAACCCTAGACTGGAGAAAAGCATAGAGGGGGAAGTAGGCGCTTAGGCTCAAGTATAAAGCTCTCCTTTTGAGCTCCAGCTCAGGAATGGTGCTTGCAGGCTCAGAGTTTAAGCCCCACCAATGACTAAAATAACAGAAACAGAAAAAGAAACTGAAAACCGTGGAGGGTAGACTCTTGCAGCAATCGCACAGTTCCTACCTGACATCAGTTCCAAAGCCTGAGATTCCTTCAAGTAATGGCTCCAAAGCTCCACTGCACAGAGCTGAGCGCTGGCCTCCTGGCTTCCACCTATAGAAGGCCAAACTGTACTTCAGGGCACTTCCAGCAGCAAGTCAAAGAGAAATAATCCGGAATATGCAGACTTAAAATGCCCGTGGTGGACGGGGAGATGCATGGGCAAAATGACCTTCGGCCCCACCTCTGCCCTCCAAAAAACAAAAACAACCCAGGACTTTCAAGAAAATGTCCGACGTGGAGACTACAATTCCCACAATGCTCGGCACCACCCTGGTCACAAGAATGCTTGTATGCATTGGGACTTTTCTCTCCCTGCTGTGGGAGCTAAGATAAGTTTTACTTGAAAAGCACAGTTGCCTTCCTGAAATATTGTAAGATCAGCCACAAAATGTAAATAAATGGGGAGAATTGGATACATTGACTGTTTGATTCTTAGTTCCAATAATGAAATTGAGTTTATGTGACTGTAATGCTTCTACCTCCCTTTTTGTTCAATTCCTGCGTTCTGCTGAATGTAAATTACATCTCTGTTTTGCCTTAAATTGTTTAATACCTCCCCTCCCATCTTGCAAAGGTACTCACAGACACTGAACTTATACCAGGTCATTTCCCATTGCTATAATGTACACACGGGTATAGAATAGGAAGATTGTTTCATGGATATGCAGCATAATCCTTGTGCTGATTTGGATTTTGCAAAAATCTAACAATTAATTTTCCAGACAATCCTCATTTCTATCTATTAAATCAAAACGAGGTTTTGGTTGTTTCTGAAGTTTGCTTTTCATTTAAGAGTGTTATGTTTTTTTCTTTTTGCTATTGGTCTTGAGGCTTGCACTCAGAGCTTGCACACTATCTGTGAGCATTTGCTGTGCTCTATTTGCATTTCCTTTAATAATTTCTTCAGGTAACTAGTGAAAAGTTTCCTCACAGGATTCTTAAGAACAGGGCACATTACCCTCATTTTCCTACAAAGAGAGTGTTTTTGGGGGGTCAGAAGGAATGCAGGTGGGTAGAAGAGTGAAGTTTAGGGTAGGTCTATGTTGATATGAAGCTTAATCACTTGCAAACCAGTCTGATTTTGAATTTTCATTTTGCATGTGAAAATCTCTTTAGAATTCTTACCTCCTCTCTGATCCTAATAGTTCTTCTCAGTAGCTTTAGGCTACATATCTAGGGGACCTCAGACTTGTCTTCTCAGACCTTATCCATTAAGCTGTGGAATAAATCTTTTGTCTCCTGCCACAGTCCCATAAGAGCACAATCAAGGCTTTTGTGGGCCTATGGGATGATGATTAAAGAGACAGAGATGGCACAATTCTGCTATAATTCTCAAATGCTTGTGTAATATTGGTCTAGGCACACTGCCTAAACGTGTAAACAGCACACATTTTCCTCATTCTATTTCAATCTATCTTTTCCACCAAAGACTCCCTTCACTTAAAGCCCCACCCCAAACAGCTAGAATACAGACTTCCTCAAACCAAGAAAGAGCAAGGACTTGCAGTCCTGAAGGTGGGAGTCAATGGCCCTGAAGCCTTTGCTCACAGTTTGCCTGTTCCTGGCAGGCACCCCAGGGTCTGCAACATTCTCTCTCTCTCATAGTCAGAGATCCTACACGTGACTCCTAAAGGTTTCTTGTGATTTTGGGTGATCCTTTACATACAACATAATTGGGATGGATTGGATTGGAAACTTTCATGCCAGATTTTAGTTCTTCAGTGTATGGGTTTTGCATGTCCGTTTTGTGGAGCTGACCTATTCCTCATGAAAATGGGAATCAAAGGACATATTTGGATGTATAGACTTCAATTTAAAAGCACTTCTAATACTACAAAGAAAACCTAATCTCATTCTGTAAAATAAATTCCTGAGAGGCAAGGAGAAATGAATCAGGAAAAAATGGAGTGCTTCCAAGACTACCTGTGTAGTGTAGTTTTCATTGTTCAAGCCTCTATTTCTGGTGCATTTATTTATTCTTGTATCCCCCTTTTTTTTTGTTCAGTCATGGCACTTGTCCTCTGAGCCTGGGAACCATCTCTGAGCTCAAGTGCTCTACCATGTGAGCCACAACACACTTCCGGATTTCTAGTGTTCACTGGAGATAAGTGTCTCACACATGTTTCTGACCACGCTGATTTTGAACCTAGATCCTCAGTTTCAGCTTTTTGAACAGCAAGGATTACAGACATGAGGCACCATCACCCAGCTTGCATTTGTTGTGTTTTATGTCCCAACCCTGGGGCTTGAGCTCAGTGCATGGACAGTCACTGAACTTCTTTTGCCCAAGACTAGCACCCTACTACATGAGCCACAATTCCACATTCTGCTTTTTCTGTGCATGTGGTAGTGAGGACTTGAACCAGAGCTTCATGCATGCTAGGTAAGCATACTACCACTGCTGGGGGCCAGCCACAACACCATCAGTGGTATGCAAGAACAAGGGGATGATAATGGAAGAGACAGAGACAAAGCCAATGATGAATCTCTCTTTATTTCAGCAACAACCTTAGTCTGTCCAGTGCTTGCATCACTTTGTTGTAGGACTCAATGTGGCAATAACTGCAGATCATATGCATCCTTCCTCATTCTACTTCAACCTTTGTCCACCAAACTCCTACAGGTAAGACCCCAGGCCCAGAAGCTGAAAGGAACACTCCCTCCTATGAAAAGGGCAAGTACTCATAGCCCTGAAGGTTGCAGTCCGTGCTTGTGGAGCTTTTGCTCACACCTTGCCAGCTCTGGCACCTCCGGGTCTGCAACATGTCCTTCTTTTTATTTTGTAAATTGAGCAAGTGTCTATCAGCCTGAACCTGGAAAAAGCAGCAGATCATACATATCAGGAAGAATGGAACAAAAAGGAATACCAAAACAAGAAACAGAAAAATGCCTAAGAAATGGTAAAAGGAGTGCTATTTCCCAGGTTGAATCCCTGTAGATAATGGTGAACTGATGCAGCTAAGTCTGCAGGGTGTGCTACCTATAGGGTGGAGTGACCAATATCAGATTTCTGACCCTGAAGCTGCATAATGTCTAAGCTTTAATTATCAAAGGACCAGATTCCTCCAATATGTCACTGGCTATTGGTCCAGTCATATTTCCATCTTATTTAAGAGGGATAACACAGATGTACTAACCAGTAGCATGACACATCATTTTTAACTGGGTCTTTAGCAGGTCTACCTGATTATCAACATACATCATTGCTGTTTCCTAATCATGAAACCTATCACAATCTTTTTATCTACAACCACCTTCATCCACGGGCACCAGAAACAAATCAAGCTAAAGTATTAACATGTTGTGCTGTATATATGGCTTGGATAAGTTCCACAGTAGAAGCAGTAGCACTAGCAAGAAGAGTTAGGGTAGCAACGAAGATTCCCCAAAATCTGCAGCAATGGCTAACAACCCCTTACAACTCAATAGCAAACAGAGACCCAAACTTATTATAGCATCATGGTACTATCAACTGAACAGGCATCACAAGTTAAGTAATCTCAGAGTACTTATGCAGTTAATGAGAACACAATTAAGAGGCATGATAAACCACCCCACTCTTGAAAACCATACCCAGCCCAACTACCAGCATGTATGGATACATAACACAAGCCCGCACAATAAATCATACAAAACCATGAAACAGGACAGGTCTCTGAAACAGAGGTATGGGATGAAGAGAGGCATTAGTCGAAATAGGCCTCAGCAGCAGCCAGTTGCAGATGTCAGGGTGAGCTTGTCCAAACAGGCTGACAAACATGGGGGCCAACAAGGTCCCACTGATCACGTCATTCCTCTGAGCCCAGTCCCACAGTGCATATTGGGAGACTTCCACCACCAGAACAGAGGACAAGATGTGAAATTCACAGGTTCTCAATAATCCACAGGCCCTGTATGGTGGCGGATCAGAGCAACCACTGGAATCACTGAGCATAGTGGAACCCAAATGGGTGCACCACATTCCCTGCCAAAGGAATTCTAGAAGTGTTATGCATAAGCTCCCTATATTTTCCATTCATTCACCATTTCCTCCAGAGGAAGTCAGAGCCATAATCTATCCCTGAATACCTTGCCATACTTGTACCTTCTACCTCAGCATCTGCAATAGTCAATCATTGAGATGAATGAAGGAGGAGGATATAATATTTGTGTAACAAATAATGAGACTTACGTCTGTGAGCAATGTACAATTCAAAAATAATGTAGGAAAGTAAACTAGGCCCAAAGAAACATAGGTCCCATGGTTTCCCTTATTTGCAATATCTAGTATATGTCTGAGTAAAGCAGAAAGGTCAGATAAGGTGATGTTAGAGAAATGAACCCTAAGATATGTATTCAAATGTTTTTTTTTCTTTCTTGCGATTGTTTCTAACACATTTATAAGATTATTTCTTTGTTGCTTTGTATGTCCTTCCCCCACAGTATAACCCCTGCTTTCACTGTATTTAATGTTGGTATAATTTGTGGAGGGGAAGCGGAAAAACAAATTGTTTAAATAGGAATACAGGTAGACCCATTGCAACAATGAGATGTACAAGGGGTTACATTAAAAACGAAATTTACAACTTTGGTGGGGGGAAAGAGGGGGAGCAGGGAGGATGGGTGGAGGGTTGTGGGGGAGGATGGGAAGGGATGGGAAGGGGGAAAAAGGAGGAGGCTACAATGCTTCACAAGAAATGTACTCATGGGGCTGGGAAGGTGGCTCAGTGGTAGAGCGCTTGCCTTGCATGCATGAGGCCCTGGGTTCAATTCCTCAGCACCACATAAGCAAAAAGCCGGAAGTGGCGCTTTGGCTCAAAGTGGTAGAGTTCTAGCCTTGAGCTGAAGAGCTGAAGGACAGCGCCCAGGACCAGAGTTCAGGCCCCACGACAGGACCCCCCCCCCCAAAAAAAAAGAAATGTACTCATTATCTTGACCACGTAATTGTAAACCCTCTGTGCAGTATTTTCACAATAAAAAAAAATAATGAAGGAAGTAAATTCTATTTATACTAGTACAATAAAGTTAATACTTAGAAATGAATGTTTGAAAAATCTACCCTTGAACAATGGAAACTATGTGACACAGCTAGTCTAGGAAGAACCCATTTTAACCTTATCCTTATCTCCTTGCCTCGCAGGAACTTACTTTTAACTTTTACAGAAAGAAAGAATTATTTTTCCTTCATATTTTGTAGGTGCTCCAATGTTGCCATCTATATAGCCATATGTGCCTCACGATCTCCATATTCATGAGGAATAGCTCACATCCACTAAAAGAGCCATGGAGAACCCATGCACTGGAGGACTGAATATTAGGCATGAATATTTCCTAGCAATCCTTCCCAGTCATGATGTGGGGGAAGGATCATCAACAATCACACCAAATCCTTAAGAGACAAGCTTAGGATGTCTGATATGAGGGAGGGAGGCAAATGGCTTATTCCACAGTGTAATGCATACAGTCTGGGAAGACAAGTCTGAGGACCACTGGATAGGTAGCCTAGAGTTGCTGCCAGAAACTTCTAGGATCAGAGAAGAGGTAGAAATCAAAACAAAACAGGATATGCAAAACAGAAAAGTAAAAGCAGACTGGTTTGGAGCTACTGATCAAGCTTCACATGAACATAGACCTACCCTAAACTCTACCTCCACCCACATGCACCCTGATCAACCTAGAAAACCATTTTTTTTGAAGAGTCTTGGAGGAGGAGTATGATTTTCTAAGAAACCACTGGGAGGAAACTTTTCACTAGTTTCCTGAAGCAATTAATGAAAGAAAGGCCAGTAGAGCAGAGCAAATGCTCACAGACAGTGCCCATGCTCTGACTTCAAGCCTCAGGACCAACAACAAAATGAGGGAAAAAAGACGTTTAAAGGAAAGGCAAATTTCAGACACAAATAACTAAAAACTACTTAAAATTTCATAGATGGAATTTGGGAGTTTCTGGGAAAATAATGAGGAGAGTTTGACAAATCAATTTAATTCAAAGATTATTAAGTATGTCTACCTTAAAATTCTGCTATTTTAGTCCAGTATATATATAATAAAATTAGAGAATTAGAATTAGAGAAGGGGAAATGATCCCAGAATCAATCAGTTAGGTGTCTGTAAATAGCTGATCGTGTGGTTTGAACTCTGGGCCTGAGCACACTCCCTGAGCTCTTCCCCTCAACGTGAGCTCTCCACAACTTGAGCCACAAGGTCACTTCCATTTTTCTGGTGGTTAATTGGAGATAAAGCTCATGCACTTTCCTGCCAATGCTGACTTTGGACCAGCATCCTCAGATCTCAGCCTCCTGAGTACCTAGGATTACAGGCATGAGCCACTGGCACCCAGTTGCAAATACCTTTTGAAAGTGAGAGGGGAGATATTCAAATTTTTAAGGCAAAACAGAGACATAATTTATATTCAGAGGTGCGACCGACCAGCTGGGCCAGAGCACTGGGACCTATGGGAAAGGGTTCTTGGGATAGGTGGGCAAGGAGTCGGCGAAGTGACAGACAGACAGACTCAAAAGAGTTGCATTTGAGTGTATCTTTATTGAGGAGAATTAACATTTTTATACGGCGTGTGTTTGTGACATAGATTCTTTGTTTATTTAAGCACGTAATCAATTTTTAAGAAAAGCAAAGCATTGATGGATTACGTGAAAATTGATGACTATCCCACCAACTGTTTAAGCTAAGTGGTGTGGAACAAGTCTAGCATACAGTTGAACGCATCATCTATTCAGCCATTTTTATGTTTAATAATTAACAAACCTAAGACAGGGCTGTACTTATATTGTACTCTATTTTTTTCATATATTTTCAAGTCCCTTTGAAACCATCCTAAAAACCTCTTCCAGGTTGAGTCAGGGATTCTCTGTTTTCTATCATTTTAATCCCAATATTTGTTCGCATAAATTTCTAACTATATTATTGTTGTTTTGATAATAAACACAATAATTGTCTAGATCTACCTAATCTTTGCATAAAATCTAGTAAGTTCCAAAATACCCTTTTTCCTTTTACATGAATCCATCTATTTTCATCTTTATAAGCTCCTGTATAAGGCAATGGTTCATCAGTTGGTTCAGGAAATGTGATGTCACTAAGTTTATATTTTGTGGGAATCCACCATCTATTCCCTATAATGTAAGCTGGACTAAACTTAATCATAACTGTTGGGGGAATATTTCTTTTCCTTTTATTATCAGGGGTCCCTTTTTCTAGAACTCTCTGAGCTTCTAGGATAACTCTTTCTAGGTTAGTTTAATTCATTAATTCTGCCTGTTGTAACATATCTGGAAATTTTGTTTCTGTACTTACTATGTGGGAGCCACAATACTGCTTGTGAAGTTGTAGGAGTGTCTGGAGGCAGTGTCACATCAGATGATAGATTGAATGTGGCATTGCCCACATTTAATCTTTGGTGCTAGTCTGTATTATTCAGAGAAGCCATCTCTATTGGACTGGAAAGAAACAACATGCTCTGTTCATGGATCAATAGAAAAATAGCCAAAACCAGAATAAAGGCAATGAATGTACATCCCAGAAGAATATAATAAGGATAAAGGTAGAGTCAGTAAAGGTTCAGCCAAGTTTGTAGGAAGCCTTGAACCAACATCCCCTTCCTGCAGGCATGCTTCTTGAAGCTTATGCTTTGCCTGGAGCATTTATACTGCATTTATACTCCTGAACCTAGAGATTCTGGTACTCACCCATGTGACTTTATAAACTTGCTTTTTACGAATTGAAGCTAATGAATGGTAAACATTCTTTCAAAATGTCTTATATAAACATATTGATCCTCTTTTCATCCTCTGCACTTCCTATGGCTTTTGAAACTTTCAAAATGTTGCTGGCACAGATATACTCCAATTAATGTGTCTGTTCTGACAAATTACAATTTCTCCACTCATATAATTAGCCTATTTTACATCACTTAAAATGAGAGAGACTGGCTGGGCAGGTGGTTCAGTGGTAGAGTGCTTGCCTTGCATGAATAAGTCCCTGGGTTTGATTCCTCGGAACCACATAAGTAGAAAAAGCTGGCAGTGCACTGTGGCTCAAGTGGTAGAGTGCTAGCTTTGAGTTTAGGAACTGAGGAACAGTTCCCAGGCTCAGAGTTCAGGCCCCACGACAGACAAGAGAGAGAAAGAGAGAGAGAGAGAGAGAGAGAGAGAGAGAGAGAGAGAGAGAGAGAGAGAGAGAGAGAGAGAGAGAGTTCCTATATATGCATTCCAAATCAATTCTTAAAATAGTTGAATACAATACAATGACCTTGCTATGTGTGTGCTTGTCCTGACTCTTGAACTCAAGGTCTTGAAAATGACCATGAAATTATTTGGTTCAATGATAATGTTGTACCACTTAAGCCACATCTCCACTTCCAGCTACTTTGGCTATTTTATTGGAGATAAGTCTCTCAGACATCCTTGTAACCATGACTTCAATTTGTGATCCTTTTGGGTTCCTTTATGTCAATCCCAGGGGACCACTAGCAGGCACAGGAGAAAGATTCTTATAAGGTTTACTAGAAGGACCATATTTCCCAGGAGAGGAAGACATGCATTTGTCTCTCTTCAGGTAGCAACAGGAGTGGGTGGGAAGGGTGGGTGGGTGGGGTTGGGGGGGAGAGACAAGAAGTTAGGGAGGTACATGCTCAGGTAGGTGTGGGTAGAGAGAGGGAGTGGTCAGTAGTATGAGGGAACTCTAGATCTAGGACCAGCTCAGGCTTGGGTGGAGTTGAGGAGCAAGGGTGGGGATAATACTAACTTTCCTCAGATTTCAGCCTTCTAAGTAGCTAAGATTATAGATATTTTCATGAGAGGCCAGTTACAATGTCCTCTTTTAAATTCAGATTATATTCTAATAAAATAATATGAAATAGAAAATTTGAAAATTTTAAGGCTGGATGTTCAGTCACTAATGTGGATGAGGACAGTGCAAATCCCAAAACAAACAGAAAATACTACACTTTGAAATTTGTAACACGCCTCATCTTAAGTATTGTGAATGTGAACACTTAGCCTATAATAAATTCACTTTAAGTTTTTCAAAGTAAGAAAACATTCTTGTGATGTAGAAAAACCGAGGACTAATGTGCAAACACTGCTTTTAAAGGATTCATATTGTGTTTCCTATAAAAAAAAAAAAAAAAAAAAACCAACCTCACTGAAGTAAACAGAATAGATTTTTCCCTTTTTGTAAATGTCACTGCAAAGTTCATGTATTTTATATTAACAATTATCATTGTGGGTAAGTGGAGAAAAAAACCAGAAGGCTAGATAATAGAATTTCCTGTGTCATCAACCAACAAGTATAAGCAAAAGTACATACCTATATAAGTTGTTTCTTTTACATTTTATGGATCTACATTTCTGAGTGTATTTTCTGTTAATGTTGTTTAGTAACACATAAGACCTCACTCTTCTGTGGATTTGTCTTTAGTGGAGACTTTAATGCTCTACTTGATTCAGGAATGTTTCTTCTCCCATAAGAAGGCTTTATGCTTTTCCAGCCCACATCTCATGCTCTGACCAGGAACTTCTAGGGTAAAATCACACAGGTTCTTTTCTGACTCTCTCATTTGGCTTCTCTCCAAGCCATGGTTCCAGAATTTTTATTCATTGTCCAAAGCAAGAAAGAATGAAAGGATCTCTGATGAGATTCTTTCATTTCTCACTCTTTTTGGCATTCCATTTTATGAACCTAATTGTGTCCAAGTTTGAAGAACAGGAAAAAAAAAAACATTCAGCTTCACAAACATGCTTCTACAAAAGCTAAAGATGGCTTGGATTTAGCCGATTATCAATTCTTGCCTTCTAAGTTAAGTGCAGATTTGCTTTAGTTTGTTTTCTCTTTTTTTGTGGGGGTGGGGGTGGTCCTGTCGTGGGTCCTGTACTATGGGCCTGGGCGCTGTCCCTCAGCTCAAGGCTAGCGCTCTACCACTTGAGCCACAGCGGCACTTCCGGCTTTTTTCTTTTTGTTTATGTGGTGCTGAGGAATCGAACCCAGGGCCTCATGCATGCAAGGCAAGCGCTCTAACACTGAGCCACCTTCCCAGCTACTGTTTCTCATTTTTTAATGTCAGGACAAAGTTGTCCCACTTGTTATGTGATTCAATGACACCTAGGAGGTAACTTCTCATGGAAGGTAAAGGTTGGCTAGAAACTGGTCAGACATCACATTCTCATACATAACATTAGACTATCCTAATGATGTTTTACTGGAATTGGTGACATAGTGTGGTCAAACATAACTTTGACTATTGTACAGGACTGAGTGTGATATAAGTACTCTCTGTAAATACTCTTGGACTGCTTTGTGGTATTTGTCTTTCTTGAAACTTAGGCTGTACTTGATGGTATTTATAGAAATCTGTTTTTCTCTAAGGTACATACAAGTGTAGAAGTGCTGGACCATATTTCTATGTAATTCTAAATTTAGTTCTTTTTAGGACTCTTTGTCCCATCTTTGATAGTTTTACATACCAGAGAGAAATGCACCAAGATTCACATTGTTGGCACATCTTTCCTACCTTTTGTTAGACTTTGGAAGGATTTTTGTTGTTTTGTTTAAAACTATGGCCATACTAATATGTGTAAAATAGTTACTTTATAGTAATTTTGATTTGAATTTTTCTCATGACTATTGATACTTTTATATTTTAATCAGCTATTTTTGTATGTCCTTTTTAGAAAATTCTCTTCAATCTTTTTACCCATTTTCAAATTAGTTTTTTTTGTGTGGGTTTCTTATAGGATTTTCTTTATATTTTCTAATTCAGATTTGTTAAGAAGTTATATAAAGACATATGCAAATATTTTCTCCTACCATTCATTTGCTTCTTCGTTGATAGTACTTTTCAGTAGACAAGGTTTTCATTGTATGCACTTAATCTTGTTTAGTTTTGGATTTATTTTTTACTTTTTATTCATTCATTTATTTTAGGAATTTTTGGTTTTTGGTTTTTTTTTTTGGTCAGTTTTGAGGCCTGAACTCTGGGCCTGGGCGATATTCCTCAGCTCTTCTGTTCAAGGCTAGCACTCTACCATTTAAACCACAGCACCCACTTCTGACTTTTTCTGCTTATGTGGTGCTGAGTAATGGAACCCAGGGCCTCATGCATGCAAGGCGAGCACTCTACCACTGGACCACCTTCCCAGCCCTTATTCATTTATTTATTTATTGTGAGTCATGGGGTTTGAACTCTGGGTCTGAGCTTGTCCCTCAGCCCATGAGTTCAAGGCCAGCACTCTACCACTTGGGACACTGCTCCACTTCTGATTTTTTGGTGCTTCATAGGAGATAAGAGTTCACAAGTTTTCCTTACCAGGCTGGCTTTGAACCATGATCCTCAGATCTCACCCACCTGAGTAGTTAGGTGTACAGGTGTGAACCACCAGAACCTGGCATTTGTTTGTTTGTTTCTTTGTTGCATGAGTCACTTTTGGTGTCCTATTTAAGGATTTACTGTCAAATCTAATGCCATAAGGCTTTCTTCCTCTCCTGTATTCTCCTCTTCCTTTCCCTTTCCCTCTTTTTCCCTTCTCTCCACTACTCTCTCGTCTCCTCTTCTTCCATCTTTTCCCTGACCTTTGGCTTCCCTTCTCTCCCTCCTCCACTCATTTTCTTTTAACTTTTTGTCTGAGATGAAGACTTTCCAGTATTCACAACAATTAGGTTTCTAACTTAGAAACACATGTAATACACATACCTGACTCCACCATGGTTTTCTTGAGCTACTATTGGAGCGTGAACTCCAGGTCTCACAGACAGTCAGCTTCCTCACTCACTGTACAAATAGGAATGCCAAGGGCACAGGTGCCTCCCAATCCCATTTCTTTACTAGGCCTCTGTAGATAAGCAGAAGGGTTGGGCTGGGAAGGTGGCTCAGTGTTAGAGTGCTTGTCATGCATGCATGAGGCCCTGGGTTCGATTCCCCAGCACCACGTAAGCAAAAAGAAAAAAAAAGCTGGAAGTAGTGCTGTGGCTCAAGTGAAGAGTGCAAGCCTTGAGCTAA
The DNA here is from genome assembly GCF_019054845.1 of Dipodomys spectabilis. Lineage (NCBI taxonomy): Eukaryota > Metazoa > Chordata > Mammalia > Rodentia > Heteromyidae > Dipodomys > Dipodomys spectabilis. Next base: position 2,270,234 of record NW_024870904.1, on the reverse strand, counting down.
AGAGCTGAGGGACAGCACCCAGGCCCAGAGTTCAGACCACAAGCCTAGCCCCTCCTCCCCCCAAAAAGCACAAGGGTGAACAGTGTGATGGAAGGGGTTAAGTGAGCAACTAGCTAAATCTTGCAATGTGAAGTCCACTGTCCTTATCTTGTAAATGGAATCATAGGAAGGATTTAAAGATTCTTTTTTTCTATTGTGAAAATACTGTAAAGAGGAGTTTTTATTTTTAACTATTGTAATAAATACTGAAATTGTTGAAGCCACAGGAAGCCTGAGGTGAAGCACTGTTCTCAGAGAGATTTCTTCAGATACCTGTACAGATGGGACTTCAGGCAAAATGTTTTCTATACTCATAATTTCTTTCCTGTCTCTGTTCTCACATATGCTGAGGACTCAGTTCTGATTGAAAGACATTTCACGTATGTTCTATGCACTACTTTCTTTTCTCCTATGTGAGTCAGTTCTCTGATGAACATGAGGTATTCCTTTCTGATCAAAGGATTTCCACATTTGAAATATTTTTAAGATTAATCCACTGTGTGTGTCCTATGAACTTGGATTCATGAACAATTGATAAAGGACTTTCCACAATTGTTACATTTGTATTTTCTCACTTGTGTCTGTTCTCTTATTCAAACTGTTAGGTCTTTTCCTTGAAAACCTTTCCATTTATTTTTCCTACATAGGATTTCTCTCCTCTTTGTGTGTGAGGGTGTGTGTGTGTGTGTGTGTGTGTCTGTGTCTGTGTCTCTGTGTTTTGTGTGTTCTGTGACGAACCCTGAGCTGTGTGTTGTGGTTGGGGGACTCCACATCTGCTATATCATAAGGTCCCTATCCTGTATTGGTTCTGTATTGCAATTTCAATTTTCTTACAGATCAAAGACTTTCCCATTTGGCTCAATCCTAAGTTATTTCATTTGTGTGAATCAACTTATGTGTGTTAAGCTGTGACCTCCAGGTCTTTCTACACTGGTTGCATTCATAAGGTTTCTCTCCTGTGTGTGTGCTCCAGTGGACAGTAAAGTGTATATTCTGGGTGAAAGACTTTCCACACACGTTACATTCATAAGTTTCTTTCCTGTGTGCTTTCTCTGGTGGACAGTAAGGTTTGAATTCTGGGTGAAAGACTTTCCACACACGTTATATTCATAAGGTTTCTTTCCTGTGTGTATACTCTGATGGACAGTGAGAGTTGACTTCTGGGTGAAAGACTTTCAACACAAGCTACATTCATAAGGTTTCTTTCCTGTGTGTGTTCTCGGGTGGACAGTGAGGTTTGACTTCTTGGTGAAAGACTTTCCACACATGTTACATTCATAAGGTTTCTCTCCAATGTGTGTTCTCTGGGGGACAGTTAAGTGTAGCTTCTGGGTGAAAGAATTTCCACACACATTACATTCATAAGGTTTCTCGCCTGTGTGTCTTCTCTGGTGGACAGTAAGTGGTGACTTCTGGGTGAAAGACTTTCCACACATGTTACATTCATAAGGTTTCTTTCCTGTGTGTCTTCTCTGATGGACAGTGAGTGTTGACTTCTGGGTGAAAGACTTTCCACACCTGTTACATTCATAAGGTTTCTTTCCTGTGTGTGTTCTCCGGTGGATAGTAAGGTGAGAATCTGGGTGAAAGACTTTCCACACATATTACATTCATAAGGTTTCTCTCCTGTGTGTGTTCTGTGGTGGTCAGTAAGATATGACTTGCAGGTGAAAGATTTTCTACAAATGTTACATTCATAAGGTTTCTCTCTAATACGTGTTCTCTCGTGGATAGTAAGGCATGCCTTCTTGGCAAAAGACTTTCCACACACGTTACATTCATAAAGATTCTTTGCTGTGTGTGTTCTCTGGTGGATAGTGAGGTTTGACTTCCAGGTGAAAGACTGTCCACACAGGTTACATTCATAAGGTTTCTTTCCTGTGTGTGTTCTTTGGTGAAGAGTAAGGTTTGACTTCGAGGTAAAAGACATTTCACACGTGTTACATTCAAAAGGTTTCTCATCTGTGTGTCTTCTCTGGTGGACAGTAAGGTATGCCTTACTGGTGAAAATCTTTCCACACATTTTACTTTCATATGCTTTCTCTCCTGTGTGTGTTCTCTGAGGGACAATAGGGTGTGTCTTCTCAGTGAAAGTCCTTTCACATTGTTTATATTCTTCAACTACAGAAGACACAGGAGGACTATATACAGCATACATCTTACCAGGCTCACTGAAAACACTCATGTTCTGACACCCAGTGACCTTTTCTGTCCTCATCCCTAAGGAGTTCCCATTATTCTTAATCAGTTCTGACTTCTGTTTTGAGCTCAAATTAAAACTTCTTATAAGTCTCACTTTTTCCTCCCCTGGGTTGCTATTCATGACTGCTACTTCAGAGAGATATTTAATGTGACTTTTCTGACAGGTGCTAATCATATCCTCCATTTCTTGGACATCTAAAATGCATAACAGAAAAATAGACAAAAACATAAATGAGATCCATAAATTCCTTACTGTAAAGGTATTTTCTCACATTTTAACTGTTACAAGTTTTTCAAATAACAAAGCATTGTTTTATGCAGAATATAAACTTTTCTCTGCAAGGTACTAACTATGAATGTAATACTGACATTTTACAATGGAAAACAATGTTTTCCATAATCTGTATTTCAGATTTTTCTATTTTTTTCTAGGAAATATTTACTGAAATTATTATTAATGGTTACATTCTGAATCTCACTCTATGCCAAGCACAACTCATAAGCTATTGTCCTGATCAGAAAATAGCAGCACTACCATTCTCCTATTTTCCTCCTATCTGCATAATACTAGTTTAAAAGAAAATGAGATCTCCTTTTGTACATTTCTTATTGTCTTTATCTCTTAAAGAATGACTTCTCCACAGACAAAGAGAATTGCTAACATTAACTACACTGGCACACCAAATTCTGTTTGTCTCCACTTGAATTCTGGATTGACAATTCCTTGATACAAAGGATCACCTAGTTCTCTCCCACACATGACTCAAGGGCACTAGAAATACTATCGCTCTGTACAGCTCAAGATAAGCAGACCAACTGGGCTCTGAACCTATCATCACCGTTCAAGATGCTTTAACTCACCTGTAAAATTCTTGTCTGAGGCTTCTCTTATCCGTGGATCTGCACCTTGCTCCAGCATTACAATCAATTTAGGTTTAGGAACATAGAGCCCTGTGATTAAGAAATAGTGGAGAATTATTGCTCTTGCTCGGTCATCATTAATGTAAGTTCGCAGACATCCTGTTCACAAGGTTGCTCCTAAATCTGGTTTCTCAATTGTTCGGGGCGGGGGGGGGGGGTGGGGGGGGATTGATGGGTCCGGTTGTGGGCCTGAACTCTGGGCCTGGGCGCTGTCCAGCTGATCTTCAGCTCAAGGCTAGCACTGTGTCCCATGAGCCAAAACGCCAATTGCGGCTTTTTTTATTTTCTGATTATGTGGTGCTGAGGAATCAAACACAGGGCTTCATGCATGGAAGGCAATTCCTCTACCACTTAGCCACCTTCCAAGCCCATGGTTTCTCAATTCTTAACAGCTCCATGGTGGAGTAGCTTCCAGCTTTGGGTTTATTTTGCCAACTGTGTGGCTTGAACTCAGCTCTTTTGCTAAAAGCTAGCACTCTACTAGTTTGTGTCTTGGCTACATTTCTAGTTTTTGAATGGTTAATTGGAGATAAGAGTTTCATGGTCATTTTTCTACAGTTGCTGGTTTCAAACTGAAACCTTCAGATGTCAGCCTCCAGAGTATCTAGGATTTGTAGCTTGGAGCACTAAACCCTGTATCAGGTTGGGCTTACAAATACACACTTTCCAGAGCATACTGTCATTAGTAATGTATGTTCTATTCTGGACTGTAGATCCACCTATAATAATTACCCAAGTCTGGGAAGTCAGTCTCCTATTAGTGGATCATAGCTTAGAACTTTTGTCCAACTACTGATTTGCCTTCTTAAAGAAGGAGAATAAAATTAGCTCTTGAGTTACATAAAATGAAGTTAAAGTTTCCCTTAGAAAAAACTGACACTTCCCATGGCCTGGAATGTTTTTTTTTTCTTCAGAAAATGTAATACACCTACATTTAGCAGGTGAGATCAGAAGAGGCAGGCTTGAAACCAACCTGGGCACAGAAAAACAGAATATACCCCAAAACAAAAGTGAAAATAGAATTGTAGCTCAAGCACTAGTGTGAAAGACAAACAACAACAAGCTCTCAGACTCAAATTTGACTGGCTTTTATACTAGCAGTTTTTTACCTGGGAATGGACTGGAATCTTCTCCCTAAATAGCATAAATAGTCTAATGTCTACTAAAATAAAAGCACTTGATCTTCCAAGTAAAAATAACCTTTGCTCACCCAAGGACATGAGGTTGCTATAGGTCTCCAGCATTACATCTCTATGAAGGGTCCTCTGACCAGGATCCAGATCCTGCCACTCCTTCCAGGTGAAGTACACAGCCACATCATCAAATGACATCAGCTTCTGTAATGGCACATTTCCATCAAGAAATTAGACCTGGGTTATGAGAATTCCAACCTGGAATTTCATTATGCTGCAGGTATGATTTTGTCTTACACAAAATGTTTGCAGCTAGCTTTGTTATTTATTCACTGGGAGAATTAAATACCAAACTAGAAATATTTGACAATACATAAACCTGGTCATTAAAATACACAGATTTGCAGGGCGCTGGTGGCTTATGCCTGTAATCCTAGCTATTCAGGAGGCTGAGGTCTGAGGATCAAGGTTCAAGGCCAGCCTAGGCAGGAAAGTCCATGAGACACTTATCTCCAATAAACCACCAGAAAATGAAAGTAGCACTGTCACTCAAGTGGTAGCACTCACCTTGACCTGAAGAGCTGAGGGAAAACAAACAGACCCAGAATTCAAGCCCCAAGACCAAGCAAAAATTACAGTTTCTATAATGTATGAAAACACATTTCTGCTGCTAGCAGTAGAGACAAGATAAAAACTCTAAGGAGACAATAATCTGGCATGATGACATTAAGTCTAAGGAGGTGTCTGAAAAATTATATTATCATTTTTGATAAAATTTCAATACATACCAGGGTAAATATGAATTAAAAAAATATTTTTCCTGCATTTACACATACTGCTTCACCATAAATCCTATTTAGACCTTCTATTAACAAGTACTCTCAAAAGCAATCAGCACCCATTCAGGATATCACATGGAATACAGAACATAGAACACTGCTAGATATGAAAAGCAATGTCCACATGAATATTAAAAAAAAACAGTAACAGTACTCCAGAAAGTAACTAATGATGGATTAGGCCCTTATAAGATTTAATTGAGTTCCCACATAAAAATATGCCTGGTTTACCATGTTTGGTTTAAATACTAAATATTGAAATGTGGTCATAAATACCCTGATATTTCCTTCCTATGTAAAAAAGAACTGCTACCATGAAATTTTGTAAACTTTGCCTACATTCTATAATACAAAATATAGGTGCAGGGAAAAAAATGTTCCTTGACAAGGTTTTCATTTTAATAGGCCTTCATGGAAGGTGAAGGCCAATATAGAGAGGCTCAATGAACATTCAAGATGACAAAAATGATAAATATGACCAAATGTTCAAATGTATTACATATTCCTGAGTTGTTTCTCCAGTAGATCTCTAAGGATATATTTTCACTTCTGTTAGTTAATAGTGAAATTCCTCAGAGATCAAAATCAATTAGTGAGCAAACATCTGTGAGATTTTGGGACAAGTGATATTTCTAATAGAGAACATCTCAACACTGCATTATTTTTTTTCAACATTAGTTCCAATCTTATACTGGCAGTGAATTAAAATATTCAAAAGTAGTGGGAAGGAAAAACAAAACTGAATACCACATCAAATGAAGTTAGACCAACACAAAATCAGAAGAAAACAGATTTTCTTGTAGTGTACCAATTGATAGAAGGAAGTACTTTTCTGTAGGGAACTCTGAAGTTGAGCTGAAGGGGGAAAGGTTTGAGAGGTTGGAATTCCAACCTGACAGCATTGAGAGAACTAAGAGCTGGCGGCAGATGGCTTAAAGAGAATTCTGGAGAGGGTTAAGAGACTGGAGTACAGGCCTTTTCCTTACTGTTGGAAAGATAGCATCTGAAACTGAGGTGCTATTGACCTTGAAGGCTAGGTAAGGTGAACTCCATGTCTGGATTTTCTCTGGGCAAGAGTCTTCTGTCTCAGGAGAATAAGGAAACATGTTTTCCTCACAAACTGTTGTGGCTCTGATTGTACTATTAATATAGATACTTCATTTTTGCATGTTATTAATGGTAATCTTCCCTGTGTGCACTCAAGGAACTATGCTTGCTTGCTGTTGCTCAGGGACAAAGTGCCAGACAGCATTCAGAACCCTGGTTTCCTCTAAGTCTATCTGTTTATGTTTTTGTGTATCTCTAATTTTTGCTTGTGGAATCCTGTAGAACTCTCTAGGCAACAATTTTCCTATACTACGGGTAAGAAAAATGTCAATCCTAAGAGCCATATCAGCAACGTAAAACTGATCACTAAGAAAACCTTGTTCCAGATAGATCATTTGAAGAAAAGAAACAACTGAGACACATATGGAGGAAAGAGGGAATGAAAAGAGAAAAAAAATGATAGAAAGATAGATACAAAGAGAGAGAAAGAGAAAAATAACCAACACTAGCGGGTAGAAAATCAAAAATTGAGAGAGAAAATAGAGGAAAGAAATCTTGTGAGAATACTTTAGAGAACAAACAGGAATTTGTAGAAAGACCATAAAGCTTAGCAACAAATACAGGCAAAGTTTCAAGTAAGACCAAGACCATGAAGCAGTCCAAGAACTATATATGGAGAGTAATTTAAGTACATATAGGTTAATTATTCCTTAAGAACATACGAAGGTGTGTATGACCACACTATTTCAGCAATTCCAGGAAAATTTCATTGAGATAGTTTAATGTTACTCATGTGGATGTGATCTGGTGGCAATCTATCCTTCACCTTCCCTGAGAAGTAACCTGCTTGGTGTCATTACATCACATAACAGGTGTGACTACATTTTATGACAAGATGAAACCTAGACATTCTGAAGCCAATCTGAATTCAACTTAGAAAAAATATAACCATTTAATCTGCTAAACCAATAAGCAATCTTTACCTGCTAATTTACAAGCCCACTTTACCTGATTTATTAATATGTTCCTTAGGCTGAATCCTTGTGGTTGGTATTGTTTTTAATTCATGGACACCTTTAGGTTCATATAATGGAATGGAAAACAAATGAAAAATAAAAAATCAACTCACCAGAGATCCATTCATTCTGTCTTGCTGCTGACAATGAGCAGAAGATTCTGGAAGCATGGCTGGGATATAAGGTAAATGACCCATTCAGTAATGAATTTGTGAGATTTGGGGCCCAGAATTTCCTCTTGCAAACATGATACCTGGGCTGGAAAACCATAAAGCCTTCTTTTTTTAAATGTTTATTTATTTTTTATTGTGAAATCATAAAGCCTTCTTATAAGAGAAGAATCTTTAATGTCTCAAGCAGAGCATGAAAGTGTCCAATAAACACAAATCCAGCCCATTTCATGATAGATAGATATTATTAAACCAACTAATTTCTATGTTTATGTACACACTAAATTGAAAAAAAATAATGTTCCCAGTGAAATTATTGAATAATTGAAAGCAAAAACATATCATATTTCCACTAAAAGTAGTTATTACTGAATATACTTCGGGATGTATGAACTGCTTTTTTAATGCAAAAGTATCCTAGGAATCCAATCGATTTTGAGTTCTACCTCATTCATTTACATATTGAAACACCATGGAAAACATGTATGATGTAACTCAGTAGTTTTCACCCAAAATTAGAGAGAAAAATGTATTCAGAATATATTTCTTATGTTATACTATTTCAATAATGGGTGTCAAATGGCACATTTCACTCTAACCATTGCACACATATGCAATGATTAGCAATTTGCCATTTAACATGCTTTGGTCAAAGGGACATGAGTAAAGATGAGGTAAACCCAGGTTTGAAAAGTCCCTAAAGTTCATTTCCCTAAACAGTCATGCGAAGAACCTTGGCCATCCAGAAGATATAACATAAAATAATCGATATAGACGTGACACAACTGAAGATAAGTAACACCTACGAAGCATACAACCTTGAGTAAGACATATTACCTCAAGTTTTCTTCTGTGATTTTTCTTTTTAGGACACATGTCCCAGACCAACACTTTCTGTACTACCAGGCAAAACCAAGCGTTTAGAGCTAGCATTAGCAAATCCATAGATGGCACATTTAATGTAAGTTTGCATGATTACATACTAAAAATAAGTGTTAACAGGCTGAATAAATTAGCAAGAAGAGGATTAGGGATTACTACATGAATAGATACTTTCAGTCATAACAATTACCCCACCATCCCAAACCACAGCTTCAGGTACCCTCTCATAACTATGCTCTGGCTTATTTCTCAATCCAGCTCATCACGACTCCTAGAAATTGGTTTAAATCTTGCAACAACATAAAGTGATTGAGAGTGGTGTAGGAAAGAGTATCACCTGAATCTGGTGCTCGGGGAAGTAGCAACAATTTTTGCATAAGGCAAAGGAAGCTAGGAACATCTTCCCCTTCCTGTGCTTTACTGCTTCTTCCAATTAGGGCTTCTCAGAATTGACAAAGTCTGTCCATTTAGGATGGAGATTCCTATTCATAGGGTGCTCTGCTTCAAAAATTGCTAGGCTTCATTCCTAAAAATACAGGACCAGCCACTCACTACTCCAATATCCCATGCACAACTGTCTCTAGATACAGGGTCGAATACAAACACGTGTGAACTAAAGCCAGGAGATTAAAACCTCAAGCCAAACAGATTAAAATATCTCTATTAGAAAAAACACCGGAGACCCAAATACAACTTCAATGTAAGAGTTGAGGCACACACGTCACAATTTCACTAGAATTCTCCCTGTACTCCTCTTACACCTGGGCAAAGCAAATAAAGTCACATGTGTTAATAGAAGAATCCCTTGGTCTTGGAGGACAAATGCACAGCACTTGGGCTCTCCTCATCTGCAGAATCACCCAGCTTGCTCTCAGATATTTGGGAACCAGGTTCTTCCACCTCAGGGCCTAGAGCCTAATGACAGCACAAACTCCTGAACCTCAAGCAAATTATCAACTCCAGACTGGAGAAAAGTGTGGAAGGGGCAGTAGGAACTTTAACTGAAGTGTAATGCTCTCCCTTTGAGCTGAGGAGCTCAGGAATGGTGCTTGCAGGCCCAGAGTTTAAGCCCCACCAACGACCAAACAGAACCAGAAAAGGAAAAGGAATACGTGGAGGGGAGACTCCCACAGCAATCGCACAGTTCCTACCTGACATCAGTTCCAAAGCCTGAGATTCCTTCAAGTTACAGCTCCCAAGCTCCACTGCACAGAGCTGGGCGCTGGCCTTGTGGCTGCCACCTAAATCTAAACTTTACTTCAGGGCACTTCCAGCAGCAAGGCAAAGGGAAAGAACCCAGAAGAAGCCTACTTAAAATGCCTATGGTGGGCGGGGAGACGCATGCGCAAAAGGATCTTCTGCCCCACCTCCACCCTCCAAAACAACAAAAACAACCCAGGACTTTCAAAGAAAATGTCCTTCTTGGAGACTACAATTCCCACAATGCTCGGCACCATCCTGGTCACAAGAGGGCATGGATGTATTGGGACTTTTCTCTCCCTCTGTAGAAGCTAAGTTGAATTTTACTTGAAAAACAATATTTCTGCCTGAAACCAGCCACAAAATGTAAATATATGGGGACAAGTTCATGCATTGACTGTTTGGTTCTTAGTTCTAATAATGAAATTGAGTTTATGTGACTGTGTTGCTCATACATTCCTTTTTGTTCCATTCCTGTGTTCTGCTGAATGTAAATTATATCTCTGTTTTGTCTTAAATTGTTTAATACCTCTCCTCTCATCTTACAAAGGTACTCACAGACACTAAACTTATACCGGGTCAATTCCCATTCCTGTAACGTACACAAAGGCTTAGAATAGGAAGATTGATAGTGGATATGCAGTATAATCCTTGTGTTGATTTGCCTTTCGAAAAAATCTATCAATTAATTTTCCAGAAAATCCCCAATTCTATCTATTAAATCAAAAGGACTTTTAGATTGTTTCTGAAGTTTGCTTTTCATCTAAGGGTGTTATGATTGTTATTTTTGCTGTTGGTCCTGTGGCTTGAACTCAGAGCTTGTGCACTATCTGTGAGCATTTGCTGTGCTCTATTTGTGTGTCTTTAATAATTTCTTCAGGTAAATAGTGAAAAGTTTCCTCACAGGGATTCTTAATTACATGGCACATTACCCTGATTTTCCTACAAAGAGAGTGATTTGGGGTCAGAATGAATGCAGGTGTGTAGAAGAGTGAAGTTTAGGGTAGTTCTATGTTGATGTGAAGCTTAATCACTTGCAAACCAGTCTGATTTTGTCTTCTCATTTTTGAATGTGAAAATCTCTTTAATATTCTTACCTCCTCTCTGAAACTAAAAGTTCCTCTCAGTAGCTTTAGGCTACATATCTAGGGGACCTCAGACTTGTCTTCTCAGACCTTATCCATTAAGCTGTGGAATAAATATTTTGTCTCCTGCCGCAGTCTCATCAGAGCACAAGCAAGACTTCTGTGGGCCAATGGGATGATAATTAAGGAGACAGAGAGAGGGATGATGGCACAATTCTGCTGTGTCTCTCAAATAATTGTGTAATATTGGTCTAAGCCCACTCTGCCAAAAAGTGCAAACAGCACACTTCTTTCCTCATTCTATTTCAATCTAGCTTTTCCACCAAAGCCTCCCTTCACTTAAAGCCCCAGGCGAATCAGCTAGAACACACACTTCCTCAAACCATAAAGGGCAAGGACTTGCAGTCCTGAGGGTGGGAGTCATTGGCCTTGAAGCCTTTGCTCACATTTTGCCTGCTCCTGCAGGCACCCCAGGATCTGCAAGTCTCTCTCTCTCTCATAATCAGAGATCCTATACTTGTCTCCTAAAACTTATTGTGATTTTCGGGTGATCCTTTACATACAACATAATTGGGATGGATTGGATTGGAAACTTTCTTACCTGATTTTATTTCTCCAGTGTATGGGTTTTGCATGTCCGTTTTGTGGAGCTGAACTATTCCTCATGAAAAATGGGAATCAAAGGGCATATTTGGATTATAGACTTCAACTTAAAAGCACCTCTGATAATACAAAGAAAACCTAATTTCATTCTGTAAAAGTAAATTCCTAAGAGGCAAAGAGAAAAGGATCAGGAAAAAGTGGAGTGCTTCGAAGACTACCTGTGAAGTGTAGTTTTCACTTTTCAAGTCTATATTTCTGATGCATTTATTTATACATTTATCCTTTTTTTGTTTGTTGTTCGGTCATGGCACTTGTACTCTGAGCCTGGAAACCATCACTGAGCTCAAGTGCACTACCATGTGAGCCACAACACACTTCTGGATTTTTAGTTGTCACTGGAGATAAGTATCTCACACATGTTGCTGGCCTGTCTGACGTTGAACCGGGATCCACAGTTTCAGCCTATTGAAAAGTGAAGATTACAGACATGAGGGACTAGGACCCAGCTTACATTTCTTGTGTTTTTTTGTCCCAACCCTGGGGCTTGAACTCAGTGCATGGACACTGTCACTGAACTTCTTTTGCTCAAGAATAGCACCCTACTACATGAGCCACATTTCCACATTAAGCTTTTTCTCAGTATGTGGTACTGAGGACTTGAACCCAGGGCTTCATGCGTGCTAGGTAAGCATACTACCACTGCTGGGGCCAGCCACAACTCCAGCAGTGCTCCAGAAGAACAAGGGGATGATAATGGAAGAGACAGAGACAAGACCAATGATGAATTTCTCTTTATTCCAGCAATGACCTTAGCTATAGACATTTTCTCTATGTGCACAATGCTTGCATCACATTTTTCTAGGACCCAATGTGCCAGCAAGTGCAGATCATATGCATCCTTACTCATTCCAGTTCAACCTTTGTCCACCAAATTTCTACAGGTAAGCCCGCAGCGCCAGAAGTAATAGGAAAACTCCCTCATATGGATAGAGCTGTAGTTGTGGAGATTTTGCTCACACCTTGCCAGCTCCTGGCACCTCTGGGTCTCCAATGTCTCTCCTTTATCATTTTGTAAATTGAGCAAGTGTCTAATAGCCTGAACCTAGAAAAAGCAGCAGATCATATATCTCAGGAAGAATCGAAGAAAATGGCTTATGAAAAGAAGGAAGAGCAAAAGGCGTAAGAAATAGCAAAAGGTGTGTTATTATCCAGGTTGAATCCCTGCAGGTAATGGAGAAGTGATGCAGCTAATTCTGGGGGTGTGCTACCTATAGGGTGCAGTGACCAATATCATATATCTGACCCTGAAGCTGCATAATGTCTAAGCTTTAAATTATCAAAGGACCAGATTCCTCAAATATGTCACTGGATAGTGGTCCAAGTCATATTTCCATCAGATTTAAGAAAGATAACACAGATGTACTGGCCATTAGCATGACACATCATTTTTAACCACATCGTTAGCAGGTCCACCTGATTATCAACATACATCACTGCTGTTTCCAAATCATAAAACTTATCACAATCTTTTTATCTACTCCCACCTGCATCCCAGGGCACCAGAAGTTTATCATGATGTGCTGTATATATGGTTTGCATAAGTTTCACAGCAGAAGCAGTAGCACTAGCAAGAAGAGTTGGGGTACAATAAGGTTGGCAACCAATATTCCCAAAAATTGGCAGCAATGGCTAAGAGCCCTCTAAAGCTCAATAGCAAACAGAGACCCAAACTTAATCTACCATCATTGTTCTATCAACTAAACAGGCAACATAAGTTAAGGTAATTGAATAGTAATCCCAGAGGATTTATAAGGTTAGTGAAAATACAATTGTTCCTGCAAGAGGTATGAAACACCTCTCCACCCCTGAAAACAATACGCAGCTCAAATACCAGCCTGTACAGATACATAACACGTGGCACTGTGGGTCAAGTGGTAGTGGTAGAGCACTTGCCTTGAGCTGAAGAGCTGAGGGACAGAGCCCAGGCCCAGAGTTCAAGCCACAGGACCGACAAAAAAAAAAAAAAAAAAAAAGCAGATACATAACACAAGCTTGCACTGTAAGTGAACAAAGAATCATGAAACAAAACAGGTCTCTGAAGCAGAGGTGTGGAATCCAGACAGGCATTCATGCAAATAGGCCTCAAGGCAGCATCCAGTCTACAATGTCAGGGTGAGCTTGTCCACACAGGCTGACAAACATGAGGTCCAGTAAGTTACCACTGATCAGGTCACTCCTCTGAGAACAGTCCTGCGGTGAATATTGGGAGGCTCCTAACACCAGAACAGCGGACAAGAAGTGAAGTCCACAGGCCCTCCATGGTGGTGGATCATTACCAACAAAGGAATCTCTAAGAATAGTGGAAACCAAGTGGGGTGCACCACATCTCCTGCCAAAGGAATTCTACAAGTGCTATGCATAAGCTCCATATATTTTCCATACATTCACCTTTTCTTCCAGAGGAAGTCAGAGCCATAATCTATCCCTGAATACCTTACCATACTTGTACCTTCTACCTCAGGATCTACAACACTCAATAATTGAGATCAATGCAATAAGAGGATATAATATTTGTATAAGAAATAGTCAGACAAGTCTGTGAGCAATGAACAATTCAAAAATAATGTAGGAAGTAAATTCTATTTATACTAGGACAATAAACATAATACTTAGAAATGAATGTTTGAAAAATGTAACCTTGAACAATGAAAACTATGGGACACAGCTAATCTAGGTAGCAGCCAATTTTACCTGATCCGTATGTCCTTGCCTCTCAGGAACTTACTTTTAACTTTTACAGAAAGAAAGAATTCTTTTTGCTTCATATTTTATAGGTGCTCCAATGTTGCCATCTATACATCCAAATGTGCCTCATGATCTGCATTTTTATGAGGAATAGCTCAGGTCCACTAAAAGAGGCATGGAGAAGCTATGCACTGGAGGACTGAATATCAGGCATGAATATTTCCTACACAAGCCTTCCCAGTCATGATGTGGGGAAAGGATCATCAACAATCACAATAAACCCTTAAGAGACAGCTTAGGATGTTTGATATGAGGGAGAGAGGCAAAAGGTTTATTCCACAGTGTAATGCATACAGTCTGGGAAGACAAGTCTGAGGACCCCTAGATATGTAGCCTACTGTTGCTGCCAGAAACTTCTAGGATCAGAGAAGAGGTAGAAAATCAAAACAAAACAGGGTATGCAAAACAGAAAAGTAAAAACAGACTGGTTTGGAGCAAGTAATCAAGCTTCACATGAACATAGACCTACCCTAAACTCTACCTCCACCCACATTCAACCTAATCTTCCTAGACAAGCATTTTTTGAAGTCTTGGGTGGAGTACCATTTTCTAAGAAACCCTGGGAGGAAACTTTTCACTAGTTCCCTGAAACAATTAATAAAAGAAAGGCAAGTAGAGCACAGCAAATGTTCACAGACAGTGCCCATGCTCTGAGTTCAAGCCACAGGACCAACAACAAAACCAGGGGAAAAAACTTTTTAAGGAAAGGCAAACTTCAGACACAAATAACCAAAAACTCCTTGAAATTTCATAGATGGAATTTGGGAGTTTCTGGGAAAGTAATGAGGAGAGTTTGACAAAACAAATCAATTTAATTCAAAGATTATAAAGTATGTCTACCTTAAAATCCTGCTATCTTATTTCAGCATATATATGTATATATATATATATATATATATATATATATATATATATAGAGAGAGAGAGAGAGAGAGAGAGAGAGAGAGAGAGAGAGAGAGACCAGGGGGAAATGATCCCAGAATCAATTGGTTAAATGTCTGTAAATACCTGATTGTGTGACTTCAACTCTGGGCCTGAGCACTATCCCTGATCTCTTCAGATCAAGGTGAGCTCTACACCAATTGAGCAACAAGGCCACTTGCATTTTTCTGGTGGTTTAATGGAGAGAAAGCTCATGAACTTTCCTGCTCAAGTTGGCTTTGGACCAGCATCCTCAGATCTCAGCCTCTTGAGTCCCTAGGATTACAGGCATGAGCCACTGGCACACAGCTACAAAAACATTTTTAATGTGAGAGGGGAGATATTCAAAATTTTAAGGTAAAAGAGACATAATTTAAATGTACCAGAACACACATTTTTAACAATAATAACAACAAAACCATGGAGTCTCATAACCTCAATTACATTAATAGAACTAAGAATTAAAAGGCCAAATTAGCTAATGCTCCTAATACATTTCTTTCTTTTGGTTGATCTCACAAAGTTTCAGGAGGTAAACTGATTTTTCAAGGAGCAACTCACCTTAGTTCCCGTAGATGGGAGAGAAAGTTCCCCATGCATCCATGCACACTTAGGACCAAGTGTCTGGCACCAGTGAAAACCCTGTAGCAGGCCCACTTCCTCTAGGTGAATGCATCCCATTATGGGAATTGTAGTTTCTATCAGGACACAGATCATTTGAAAGTGTGTTTGAGGGAAAGGGGACAAAAGAGGCCAATGCCTCCTTGCTCACTGTTGGTGTTTTCAGTTTGCAAATTCGGGTTTCTTTCCTTTTGTCTTGCTGCTGTAAGTGCTCTTAAGTACAGCTTTGCACTCCATAGTCAGAGCCAAGAGGTAGGAGCCCAGCTTGTCTTCTTGGGAGGTGTAACTTGAAGCCAGCTGAGGATCCTAGGGAGAGTCTTTCCCCAGTCTGGGTTTGATGATATTTTATGTGCTGCCATTAGCATTTGTTCCTCCGGGTACCAGAAACTGGCTCACAAACCTCTGGTCCTCTAGACAAGGAGAGTCAGGAGTTGTGCGCTTATACTCCTGAACCTAGAGATTCTGGTACTCCCCCATGTGACTTTATAAACTTGCTTTTTGTGAATTGAAGCCAATGAATCTTAAACATTCCTTGAAAATGTCTTAAATAAACATATTCATCCCCTTTTGACCCTCTGCACTTCCTATGGCTTTTGAAACTTTCAAAATGTTGCTGGCACAGATATACTCCACTTTATGTATCTGTTCTGACACACTACAATTTCTCCACTAATATAATTGGCCTATAATCCATCGCTTAAAATAATAGAGACTGTCGGGGCAAGTGATACAGTGGTAGAGTGCTTGCCTGCGTGAATAAGTCCCACGTTTTATTCCTCAGAACCACATAAGTAGAAAAAGCTTGCAGTGCACTGTGGCTCAAGTGGTAGAGTGCTAGCTTTGAGTTTAGGAGCTGAGGAACAGTTCTCCAGGCTCAGAGTTCAGGCCCCATGTCCGACCAAAAAAAAAAATGAGAGACTTCCTGATTATGTGTTCCTAATCAATTGATAAAATAGAATTTGAATAAAATACAATGCCCTAGATATGTGTGTGCTTGTCCTGATTCTTGAACTCAAGGTCTGGAAAATGATCATGAAATTATTTGGTTCAATGATAATGTTGTACCACATAAGCCACATCTCAACATCTAGCTACTTTGGCTACTTTATTGGAGATAAGTGTCTCAGACATTCTTTTACCCATGGATTTATTTTGTGATACTTGTAGGGATCCTTCAAGTGTATCCCATGGGACCACAAGCAGGCACAGGAGAAAGATTATTATAAAGTTTACTAGAAGGACCATATTTCCCAGGAGACAGAGCACATGCATCTGTCTTTCTTCAGGTAGCCAGAGGAGCTGGGGAGCAGGAAGTTAGGTAGGTGCATGCTCAGGTAGGTGTGGGTAGAGAGAGGGAGTGGTCAGCAGTATGGAGAGAACTCTAGGTCTGGAAGGAGCTCAGGTCTGGGTGGAGCTGAGGAGCAAAAGTGGGGATACAAACTTTCCTCAGCTCTCAGCCTTCTAAGTAGCAAAGATTACAGCCATTAGACATGAGAGCCCAGTTATAATGTCCTCTTTTAAATTCAGATTATATCCTAAAAAAATAATATGAAATAGAAAACTTGAAAATTTTTAAGGCAAGATATTCAGTCGCTATTGTGGATGAGGACAGTCCAAATCCCAAAACAAACAGAAAATTCACCACCTTGAAATTTGTAACACTCCTCATCTTAAGTATTGTGAATGTGAACACTAAGCCTATAATAAATTCTCTTTAAGTTTTTCAAAGTAAGAACACATTCTTGTGAATTAGAAAAACCCAGTACTAATGTGCAAACACTGCTTTTAAAGGATTCATATTGTCTTTCTATCAAAAACACCTTACCGAAGTAAACAGAATTGATTTTCTTTTTTGTGAATGTCACTGCAAAGTTCATGCATTTTATATTAACAATTACCATTGTGGGTAAGTATAAGAAAAACCAGAATGCTGGACAAAAGAATTTCCTGTGTAATCAACCAACAAGTATAAGCAAAAGCACATACCTATATAAGTTGTTTCTCTTTAATTTTATGGATCTACATTTGTAGTGTATTTTCTGTTTATATTGTTTAGTAACACATAAAACTTCACTCTTCTGTGGATGTGTCTGTAGTGGAGACTTTAATGCTCTACATGATTCAGGAATGTTTCTTCTCCCATACGAAGGCTTTATGCTTTACCAGTCCAAGTATCATGTTCTGACCAGAAACTTCCAGGGTAAAATCACACAGGTTCTTTTCTGACTCTCATATGACTTCTCTCCAAGCCATGGTTCCAGAATATTTACTCACTGTCAACAGCCAGAAAGAATGAAAGGATCTCTGATGAGATTCTTTTATTTCTCACTCTGTTTGACATTCCAAGTTATGAACCTAACTGTGTCCAAGATGGAAAAACAGAAAAAAAAACCAGATTCAGCTTTAGGAACATGTTTCTAAAAAAACTAAAGATGGCTTCTAGATTTAGCAGATGATCAACTCTTGGCTTCTAAGTTAAGTTCAGATTTGCTTTAGTTTGCTTCTCATTTTTTACTTTAAGCACAATGTTGCCTCACTTTTTTGTGATTCAATGACACCTAGAAGGTAACTTCTCATGGAAGGTAAAGGTTGCCTAGAATCTTGTCAGACATCACATCCACAAAAATAACATTAGACTATCCTAATGAAGTTTTAATGGATTTGCTGAAAAAGTGTGGTCAAACATAATTTTGACTGCTGTACAGGACTGAGTGTGTTATAAGTAGTTCAATTAATCTCTGTTAATACTCTTGGACTTCTTTGTGGTATTTGTCTTTCTTGAAACTTAGTCCGTATTTGATGGTATTTATTGAAATCTTTGTTTTTCTCTAAGTTATGTACAAGTGTAGAAGTGCTGGACCATATTTCTATGTAATTCTATATTCAGTTCTTTTTAGGACTTTTTGTCCCATCTTTGATAGTTTTACATACCGGAGAGAAATGCACCAAGTTCACATTATTGTCACATCTTTCCTAGCTTTTGTTAGACTTTGGAAGGATTTTGTTGTTTTGTTTAAAACTATGGCCACACTAACATGTATGAAATGGTTATTTTATTGTACTTTTGATTGGAATTTTTCTCATGACTATTGCTACTACTTTTATATTTTAATCTTCACAATAAATTTTTTTAAGAATGCAAAAACAAGAGAAACACAGAGTAAGTTCTCCAGTGGATGTAGGTAGCAGTTGGTGCAGGGACGGAGAGCAGACATGGTAAAGGAGAGGAATATGGTTTCATAAAAGTGTATTTGTGTAGGTGTGTCTATGTGTGTGTTTGTGGGTTGTGTTTATCAATGAAACTTCCTGACATTAGGTTTTTTGTTTTCATTTTCTCATTTCATCTTGTTTTTGTTGTTCTTCTTTGACATTCCTGGGGCTAGAACTCAGGGCTTGAAAACTGTTCCTGAATTTCATTATGCTGAAGGCTACCACTCTACCATTGAGCTACAGCACCAGTGCTTCTAGGGGTATTTGGGGGCTGTTGTTGTTTATTAGGTACTGAAATATCAAACATAGTGTTCCATGCCTGCTAGGCAAGTACTTTATCACTAACACACATTGCCAGCCCCAACCACACTGTTTTAAGAAAGGAGGCAGGCTGGGAGTGTGGCTCAGTGGTAGAGTGCTTGCCTTGCATACATGAGGCACTGGGTTCCATTCCTCAGCACCACATCAGCAGAAAATTCATTGTGACTTATCACCAATGAAATGCCAGAAAACTAGAAGTGACATTCTGGCTGGAAGTGGTAGCTTGCCAGCCTTTAGTAAAAAGCATAGGGAATATGCCAGGCCCTCCCTGAGTTCAAACCCCACAGCTAACAATTGAAAGAATAAAGAAACAATCCCAAACAAAAACCTAATTACTTGCTCATTGCCTTTGTTCTAATTTTCTTTGTAGTTGTAACTAAATACTTCCTGTCACTCCATTTCTACTTTCTTCCTTTCAATTTGAGGGGTTGAACCTTCAGACTTGCACATGGAAAGTGGATCCTACATAGCAACCTATTCTTTCTTCTTTTAACATAAAAAGTCTGCTTATAGGACAGGGAAGGTAGCTAAGTGGTAGAGTGTTTGCATCGCATGAATGAGGAGATAGGTTCTATTCCTCAGATTCTCATACACCAATAAAGCCAGAAGTTGTGCTGTGGCTCAAGTGGTAGAGTGCTACCCTTGAGCAAAAGCAGCTCAAGGACAGCACCTGTCCCCTGAGTTCAAGCCTAAAGACCGCAAAACAAAAAGTCTGCTCATTTAAATTAGTCAATATTCCTCTGGAATTTAAAGACAAACTTAAAAGTGACATAAGTTCACTTTCAATAGTATTGTCCTCCTTCCCAGAGAGTTCAGGGACAGCACACAGAAGAGACCCTAGGCCTCTGCTGTCATTTATAAACTAGCTGTTGTACAACATTAAGCATCAACACATACATTTCTATTCTTATTATTTTGTACACAATGGGATTTGTAAGGGTTGGTAAAAATAAGTGAAGGAAACCCTTCCTTTTCACCTATTTGTTGTGATAGTAATGGATCTATTTTGCTGTGCACTCAAGTCCCACACTTGTCATTGAAGTTCTCTCTGAACTACTTTTCAATTTCTTTTCTTCTTAGGGCACACACATTCACACACATCCTGAAGAATTTTTACTAGTTCATCTAGCAATGTTTTACTACCAATTCTCTAGTCCACAAGTAATTGTATCATCTACATAGGACAAGACTATTACATTAGGCCACTGACTTCTCTGACAGGTCCCTGTGTCAACAGTCAGCCCTGCAGGAAACACGTGTGCACCTTGGCTCATGCTGCAGGTGCCATGCTGTGCTGGTGGTGGACTGATGGGTAGCACACACCCTGCTCTGCGCTTCTCACTCCTGTCCCAAGGGACTTGCCAGGTTTGCCTATTGCATGAAGACTTTGGCACTGCCCTCCACTCCTCAGCTGGCTCCTTACCAAACTTTTCTTTCCTGTACCTTTCATTTTGAGTTCTGGCATAGACCAATCTTATCGTTCAAATATATTGGTATTCTGGGACCTTAAATCATCACTACTTGATACTTCTTTTCTTATGATACTGTTTCAAGTATACTGCAATATTTGGCCACATTTTATATGTTGAGATCTCTCTTTGAAGGTCTCATTCTGCACTTTACAGACGTGGACCACATTGTCCTGCATAGCATCTTGAACCTCTACAAGGACTTATGAACTAGTCAGAAACATAAAGGTATGTGCATGTGGATTCACTTGACAAAAGAAACCAAAATATTCGTACAATCTATCATTCCCCTGGCTTATAAGACATTTCAATATCAACCTCAATTGAGGACAATGACTATACACTATCGAGGACTTTAGGCTTAAACAAGAATGGTAACTTTTCTGCACAAGGGCCAAAAACCCATTTTCCAAAATATCTTCCCTGGCCCTGGAGTTCTTTCTACTCAGGGCCCGGGTACTGTCCCTGAGCTTTGGTAATAAAGGAACAAAAGTGTTGACAGTCTATCAACTTCATTCACAGCATTACTTGTGGGAAATTTGGTGATAATTGGCCATAACACTTTTACAGCTATTCCTACCTAGTTTGCCTTTCAATTGTGATCTTTAAACCTCATACTCTTGAGCAAGTAAGAATCCCGATGTGAAGCACCAGTGCCCTGTTAGATCAGGAGATCTTAATTACTTGATCCAAACAGGACTCATGGTGTCCACATAATAGGATATAAAATTCATAACATCATATAGCCATATGCAAAGGTCCTTTTGCAATCACTTGGTAAAGGTCTGTTTACCTATCATTGGCTAAACTACACCCAAATTCTTCCACTAAATATTTGGAAGAATGTATTGGTTACACGTACCTCATTATTGGTCCTCAGGTTGAATTCAGGGCAAAAATTTGTGAGGCTTCCTTTACCTTCTACACAAGATGACATTTTGTATCACTGATTTTTCACCTTAGGGTCTTGCTTCTCTGCCTGGACCTTTCAACAGACTAATTTTATAATTACATATCAGAAGTAGTAAAAAGATAGGCACATATAACCAGAGCCATGCTTTTATTGGCTAAGATACCATTTTCATGGAGCTTTTGCATGGGATGGCCTACAAAACTATCTAATTTCAGCTTCCTGAGTAGTTAGGATTCCACACATGAGGGAGTGTAATTGCTCATTTTTAATTGCTGGTCTGAAATTAAAAGAGGAAAGGGTACATTACGAATTCAGTGAGCATGAACTCCCTTTAATTCTGAATTCAAGCAAAGTGTTGGCCCAATGATAATAACAAAAATAATACAAAACATTAATAAAATATGTTATCATCAGGCATACTTTTAATGAATGTGGTATGTTGGTTCATAATTTGAGGTATATAACAGGCCTAGGTAGGACTCCAGTCTGTGAACCATCCCTTCTCAGAAAGCATACAGTTTGTAAACATGGGAGAATGAGCAATTTCCAAATGGATAGAGTGTGTGTGTGTGTGTGTGTGTGGTACAAATAGGAAGGCCAAGGGCACAGGTGCCTCCGAATGCCATTGTTTTTATTAGGCCTCTGTAGATAAGCAGAAGGGTTTGCCTGGGAATGTGGCTCAGTGTCAGAGCACTTGCCATGCATGCATGAGGTCCTGGGTTCAATTCCCCAGCACCACATAAGCAAAAAAAAAAAAAACCTGGTATTGGCACTGTGGCTCAAGTGGTAGTGTGCAAGCCTTGAGCTGAAGAGCTGAGGGACAGCACCTAGGCGCAGAGTTCAGGCCACAAGACCAGATCCCCCACCCCAAAAAAGTAGAAGGGTGAACAGTGTGATGGAAGGGGTTAAGTGAGCACCTAGCTAAATCTTGCAATGTGAAGTCCACTGTCCTTATCTTGTAAATGGAATCATAGGCAAGATTTAAAGATTCCTTTTTTATTGTGAAAATACTGTAAAGAAGAGTTATTATTTTTGAACAATTGAAATAAATACTGAAATTGTTGAAGCCACAGGAAGCTTGAGCTGAAGCACTGAAGGAAACCTCCTGTTCCCAGAGAGAGATTTCTTCAGAACAGCCCACAGGGCTCATGCTTTGATTCCTAGCTTTTATGGAGGCCAAGATGAGAGAGTCTCCATTGAAGCCAGCTCTGGCTGGCTTCAAGTCAGTTCCTGAGTTGAAAATCTAATATTGGCACAAAAAACATTCCTTCATGAATGTGTGAAAGTATTCCTCTTCATGTAACCAAACAGCTCTAGACATATCTAGAATGACTGGCTTATATTGGAACTGGAGTCTTGGTCTTGGTTTATTAATTAAGCTCTTTCTGATGTAACAGAAACTTTTTCTAAATGCCTCCAGGATATCTTTAATTACATAACTATACAGTGTCATCGATCTTGGCTCTAGAAATTCTAAATTTAGGTCAACCTTTCTGTTTCTGTAAAAGAAGACACTATATTTGTTGGAAGCCACATTATGGTAGATGGAATACTGGAGTCTATTTCACAACTAGCAGTCTGCAAGCGGCCTGTTCTAACAAAGACATGCAGTCCATAAATACACTTAGACAGCTTGGAAATAGGACAGAAAGGAGGGGGGGAGGAGAGAATAAAAACAGCACCGAGAAACCAATCAGCACCAAGAAAGTGATGTATTGGGACACTGGATGACCAGAGACAAGCCAGGAGAAAGCACACAGGACATGATTACAGAGACATGTGGCATGCCATCTGGTGCCACTGCTGGTCCGGCCTAAATAGGGCCTAAGCAGGAGGCAGGTCTACAGGAAATTCCCAGTCCAGGCACTGGACTATCAGATCGAGTAACATCAGCCAAATGCCCATGCCTGCTTGCAGGGATCCAGCCATACCCATCAGTTGGGAGGTAAGCGATGGATGGGGCATTTCCTTCCCCCTGCATGAAAACAAGATGCCAGACCCCACCATCTACCATGTGGCCAATAGGGCACCAGCCACACATGACCTCCTTACTTAATATTACTGTATTATTAAATCAGTTTATAAAATGTTACATCCTCTTTATCATTTTGTAAATATTCAAAAAGTTGCTTTTTGTAAAAGCCATATTTCTTGAGCTCCACCTCTGAAACAATAATTCTCACATTCACCAAAAATTAAAGTCTTCTTTTGAATAGTTTATTTCTTCCTTCGCCTCATTCCTTCCCTTCCTCTTTCCATCTCTCACTTCCCTACTCCTTCCTTCCTTCCTCTCAGGGTCTAGAAGTGATGCCGTAGCTCAAGTGGCAGATGGTTTTATTCCTTTGTTAACTTCAATTTTTGTGAGAGATTGATCAATATCTTTGTGTGCTTGATTATTTCCCCTAATGTCATATCTACTTTGGCCCTCTATGAGATAACACAGGTGCGACACATCGTCCACACTGGTGTTTTATTATAGCTCACTCAGCAGAACAACTAAATGGGCTAAGAGTGAATCAATCACAAGTTTTTCATCACCAGTGATTAATTAAAGAAAAGTGCAAGCACTGAAGACACTTTGGGGTTCTCCCCCAAGACAAAATGCAGGGCTGCGAAGGTGGCTCAGTGGTAGAGCGCTTGCCTTGCATGCTCGAGGCCCTGGGTTCAATTCCTCAGCACCACATAAGCAAAAAGAAAAAAAAAAGCCGGAAGTGGTGCTGTGGCTCAAGTGGTAGAGCGCTAGCCTTGAGCTGAAGAGCTGAGGGACAGCAGCCAGGCCCAGAGTTCAGGCCCCACGACCAGATCCCCCACCCCCACAAAAAAAGAAGACAAAATGCAGAGATTCTAGTCTTTATTAATCCATCATATTTTTTAAATATATATTTTATTGTAAAGATACTGTATAGATTGGTTATACCATTATATGAGTTAGGTCATTAATACACTTTCTATCTAGCATTGTTACCCCTCCAAGAAAGACTTTACTACCGTTATGACTTTTTCTAGAAAACCTTTCCATTTTTTTTACATATGATTTTTCTCCTCTTTGTGTGTGAGGGTGTATGGGTGTCTGTGTGTTTTGTGTGTTCTGTGATGAACCCTTAGCTGTGTCTTGTAGTTCGAGGACTCCACATCTGCTATATCATAAGGTCTCTATCCTGTATTGGTTCTGTATTGCAATTTCAATATTCTTACAGACCAAAGACTTTCCCATTTGGTACAATCCTAAGTTATTTCATTTGTGTGAATCAACTTATGTGTGTTAAGCTGTCTTTCCACATTGGTCACATTCATAAGGTTTCTCTCCTTGTGTCTGTGATGGATGTTAAGTTGTGCCTTCCAGGTGAAAGAATTTCCATGCTTGCTACATACATAACATTTCTCTCTGGTTGGTTTTTTTCTGATGGACAGAAAAGTGTATGTTCTGCATGAAAGATTTTCTACATAGGTCACATTCATAAAATTTCTCTCCTGTGCGTGCTCTCTGGTGGATAGTAAGTTGTAGCTTCTGGCTGAAAATCTTTCCGCAAATATGACATTCATAAGGTTTCTTTCCTGTGTGTTTTCTGATGGACAGTGAGGTTGGACTTCCAGGTGAAAGTCATTCCACACATATTACATTCATAAAGTTTCTTTCCTGTGTGTACTATCTGATGGACATTGATGCTTGACTTCCAAGACAAGGACTTTCCACACATGTTACATTCATAAGGTTTCTCTCCTGTGTTTGTTCTCTGGTGCAGAGTAAGATATGTCTTGCAGGAGAAAGAGTTTCCACGATGTTACATTTAAAAGGTTTCTCTCTAGTATGTGTTCTCTGATGGAGATTAAGATTTGACTTCTTGGTGAAAGATTTTCCACACATCTTACATTCATAAGGTTTCTCTCCTGTGTGTGTTCTCTGGTGCAGAGTAAGATATGTCTTGCAGGAGAAAGACTTTCCACAAATATTACATTCAAAAGGTTTCTCTTTTGTGTGTGTTCTCTGGTGGCGAGTTAGGTTTGATTTCTCGGTGAAAGACTTTCGACACACGTTACATTCATAAGGTTTCTCTCTATTATGTGTTCTCTGGTGGTTAGTAAGCATCGATTTCTGGGTGAAAGACTTTGCACACTTGTTACATTCATAAGGTTTCTCTCCTGTGTGTGTTCTCTGGTGGAGAGTAAGATATGCCTTCCAGGAGAAAGACTTTCCACAAATGTTACATTCAAAAGGTTTCTCTTTTGTGTGTGTTCTCTGGTGGACAGTAAGGTATGTCTTCCAGGTGAAAGACTTTCCACACATGTTACATTCATAAGGTTTCTCTCCTGTGTGTGTTCTCTGGTGTCTAGTAAGATATGCCTTCCAGAAGAAAGACTTTCCACACATGTTACATTCATAAGGTTTCTCTCCTGTGTGTGTTCTTTGGTGTCTAGTAAGATGTGCCTTCCAGGAGAAAGACTTTCCACAAATGTTACATTCAAAGGGTTTCTCTTTTGTGTGTGTTCTCTGGTGTCTAGTAAGATATGCCTTCCAGGAGAAAGACTTTCCACAAATGTTACATTCAAAGGGTTTCTCTTTTGTGTGTGTTCTCTGGTGGACAGTAAGCTTTGATTTCTGGATGAAAGACTTTCCACAAACGTTACATTCATAAGGTTTCTCTCTAGTATGTGTTCTCTGGTGGACAGTAAGCTTTGATTTTTCGGTGAAAGACTTTCCACACTTGTTACATTCATAAGGTTTCTCTCCTGTGTGTGTTCTCTGGTGTCTAGTAACATATGCCTTGCATATGAAAGATTTTCCACAAATGTTACATTGAAAAGGTTTCTCTTTTGTGTGTGTTCTCTGGTGGCGAGTTAGGTTTGATTTCTCGGTGAAAGACTTTCGACACACGTTACATTCATAAGGTTTCTCTCTATTATGTGTTCTCTGGTGGTTAGTAAGCATCGATTTCTGGGTGAAAGACTTTGCACACTTGTTACATTCATAAGGTTTCTCTCCTGTGTGTGTTCTCTGGTGGAGAGTAAGATATGCCTTCCAGGAGAAAGACTTTCCACAAATGTTACATTCAAAAGGTTTCTCTTTTGTGTGTGTTCTCTGGTGGACAGTAAGGTATGTCTTCCAGGTGAAAGACTTTCCACACATGTTACATTCATAAGGTTTCTCTCCTGTGTGTGTTCTCTGGTGTCTAGTAAGATATGCCTTCCAGGAGAAAGACTTTCCACAAATGTTACATTCAAAGGGTTTCTCTTTTGTGTGTGTTCTCTGGTGGACAGTAAGCTTTGATTTCTGGATGAAAGACTTTCCACAAACGTTACATTCATAAGGTTTCTCTCTAGTATGTGTTCTCTGGTGGACAGTAAGCTTTGATTTTTCGGTGAAAGACTTTCCACACTTGTTACATTCATAAGGTTTCTCTCCTGTGTGTGTTCTCTGGTGTCTAGTAACATATGCCTTGCATATGAAAGATTTTCCACAAATGTTACATTGAAAAGGTTTCTCTTTTGTGTGTGTTCTCTGGTGGACAGTAAGCTTTGATTTCTGGTTGAAAGACTTTTGACACATGTTACATTCATAAGATTTCTCTCCTGTGTGTTTTCTCTGAGGGACAACAGGGTGTTTCTTCTCAGTGAAAGACTTTTCACACTGTTTACATTCGTCAACTACAGAAGACACATGAGTACTATATGCAGCACACATCTTACCAGGTTCACTGAAAATACCCATGCTCTGACAGCCAGTGACCTTTTCTATCCTCATCTCTAAGGAGTTGCCATTATTCTTAATCAGTTCTGACTTCTGTATGGAGCTCAAATGAAAACTTCTTATAAGTCTCACTTTTTCCTCCCCTGGGTTACTATTCATGATTGCTACTTCAGAGAGATATTTATTGTGACGTTTCTGGCAGGTGCTAATCACATCCTCCATTTCTGGGACATCTAAAATGAATAATAGAAAAATAAACAAAAACATAAATGAGATCCATAAATTCCTTAATGTAAAGATATTTCCTCACATTCTGTTACAATATTTTCAAATATCAAAGCATTGCTTTATGCAGAATATATATATTTCTCTGCAATGTAGTAATTAAGAAAGTAGTACTGACATTTTACAATGGAAAATGTTTTTCTTTATTTCAGATTTTTGTATTTTTCTCAAGGAAATATTTACTCAAATTATTCATCTCCATACTCTTAATGCTTCCATTCTGAATCTCCCTCTATGCCCAGCACCACTGATAAGAAATTGTCCTGATCCTATTTTCCTCCTACCTGCAAAATACTAGTTTAAAATGAGATCTCCTTCCTACATTTCTTATTGTCTTTTTCTCTTTATGAATGACTTCTCTACAGACAAAGAGAAGTGCTAACATTAACTACACTGGAACATCAAATTCAGTTAGTCTCCACGAGAATTCTGGATTGACATTTCCTTGAGACAAAGGATCACCTAGTTCTCTTCCATACATGACTGAAGGGCACTATGAAACTATTGCTCTGTACAGCTCAAGATAAACAGACCCACTGGGCTCTGGACCCAACATCACTATTCAAGATGCTTTAACTCACCTGTGAAATTCTCTTCTGAGCCTTCTCTCATCCATGGTTCTGCACCTTGCTCCAGCTTCACAATCAATATAGGTTTAGGAACACAGTGCCCTGTGAGTAAGAAATAGTGGAGTACTATTGTTCTTGCTGTGTCATCATTAATGTAATGTTGCAGACATCCTGTTCACTGGGTTGCTCCTAAATCTGGTTTCTCAATTGTTTTATTTTTTGGGGGGTGGGATCGGTTTTGGGGCTTGAACTATGAGCCTGGGCGCTGTATCATACCTCCTAAGCTCAAGGCTAGCACTCTACCACTTGAGCCACAATGCCAATTCTGGCTTTTTTTTCTGCTTTTATGGTGCTGAGGAATCGAACACAGGGCCGCAAGCATGCAAGGCACAGGCTCTACCACTGAGCCACCTTCCCAGTCCATGGTTTCTCAATTCTTAACAGCTCCATGGTGTACTTTCCCCCAGCTTTGGGTTTATTTTCCCAATGTGTGGCTTGGACTCAGCTCTTTTGCTCAAATCTAGCATTCTACTAGTTTGTGTCTTGGCTACATTTTCTAGTTTTTGAATGGTTAATTGGAGATAAGAGTCTCATGTTCATTTTTCTATAGTTGCTGGCTTTAAACCAAAATCCTCAGATTTCAGCCTACAGAGTATCTAGGATTCCAAGCTTGAAGCAATGCAACCTATGTCAGGTTTGGCTTACAAATACACACTTTCACACTTTCACCTACTGATTTCCAGATCATACTGACAGTAGTAATGTATATTCTATCTAGAGTGTAGATCCACCTATAATAATCACCTCAAGTCTGGAAAGTCAGTCTCCTATTAGTGGATCATAGTTTAGAACTTTTGTCCAACTACTGATTAGAAATCTTAAAGACTGAGAATAAAATTAGCTCATGAGTTACACATAATGAAGTTGAAGTTTCCCTTAGAAAGAAATGACACTTCCCATGGACTGGAATTTTTTTTTAAAAAACAAAATGTAATGGTCCAAAGGGTTACATTTCTAACCCTACATTTAGGAGGTAAGATCAGAAGAGGCAGGCTTGAAACCAACCTGAGCATGGAAATTCAGAATATACCCCAAAACAAAAGCCAAAATAGAGTTTTGGCTCAAGCAGTAGTGTGAAAGGCAAACCACATCAAGCTCCCAGACCTGAATTTGGCTGGCTTTTATACTAGCAGTTTTTTTTTTTTACAAGGGAATGGACTGGAATCTTATACCTAAATAACATAGTCAAATGTCTACTAAAATAAAAGCACTTGATCTTCCAAATAAAAGTGACCTTTGCTCACCCAAGGACATTAGGTTGTTATAAGTTTCCAGCATTACTTCTCTATGAAGGGTCCTCTGACCAGGATCCAGATCCTGCCATTCCTTCCAGGTAAAGTACACAGCCACATCATCAAATGACATCAGCTTCTGTAATGGCACATTTCCATCAAGAAATTAGACCTGGGTCATGAGAATTCCAATCTGGAATTTCATTATGCTGCAGGTATGCTTTTGTCTTACATAAAATGTTTGCAGCTGGCTATGTTATCTTTTCACTGGGAAAATTAAATAGCAAATTAGAAATATTTGACAATACATAAACCTGGCAACTAAAATACACAGATTTTCAGAGAACTGGTGGCTTATGCCTGTAATCCTAGCTATTGAGGAGGCTGAGGTCTGAGGATCAAGGTTCATGGCCAGCCCAGGCAGAAAAGTCCATGAGACACTTATCTCCAATAAACCACCAGAAAACTGAAAGTAGCACTGTGACTCAAGTGGTAGAGCACTCACCTTGACCTGAAGAGCTGATGGACAATAACCAGGCCAAGAATTCAGGCCCCAAGACCAATAAAAAGTTACAGATTCCCTAATGCATGCAAACACATTTCTGCTGCTAGCAATAGAGACAAGATAAAAATTCTAAGGAGACAATAATCTGGCATGATGACATTAAGTCTAAGGTGGTGTCCAAAAAATTATATTATTATTTTTGATAAAATTTTAGTATATATCAGTAGGTAACAAAGAATTAAACAAATATTTTCTATGCATTTACATTTATTGCTTCACCATAAATCCTATTTAGACCTTCTATTAACAAGTACTCTCATAAGCAAGCAGAACACATTCAGGACATCACATGGTATACAGAGCATAGAACATTACTAGATCAAAGAAAAGCAGTGTCCACATGAATGTTAAAAAACAGTAACAGTACTCCAGAAAGTAGCTAATGATTTATTGGGCCCTTATAAGATTTGATTTAGTTCCCACATAAAAATATCCTAGGTTAACCATGTTTGGTTTAAATACTAAATATTGAAATGTGGTCTTAGATACCCTGATATTTCCTTCCTATGTAAAAAAGAACTGCTACCATGATGTTTTGTAAACTTTGCCTACATTCTACAACACAAAATATAGGTGGGAGGGGAATAAAATATTCCTTGAGAAGATTTTCATTTTAATAGGCCTTCATGGAAGGTGGAGGCAAATAGATAGAGAGTCAAAGAACACTCAAGATGACAAAAATGATAAATATGACCAAATGCTCAAATGTGTTAAATATTCCTGAGTCATTTCTCCAGTAGATCCCTAAAGATATATTTCCACTTTTGTTAGTTAATAGTGAAATTCTTCAGAGATCAAAATCAATTCCTAGCAAATATCTGTGAGATTTTACAACAAATGATATTTCTAATAGAGAAAAACTCATCACTGTATTATTTTTTTTTTATCAAAACTACCTATCTTATACTGGTAGTGAATGAAAATATTTAAAAGTAGTGGGATGGAAAAACAAAACTGAATACCACTACAAATGAAGTTAGACCAAAGATAACAGAATCAGGTGAAATCAAATTTTCTTGTAGTTTATCAGTTGGAGGAAAGACGTACTTTTCTGTATGGAACTCTGAAGTAGAGCTGAAGGGGAAAAAGATTTGAGAGGTTGGAATTCCAGCCGGACAGCACTGAGAGAACTGAGAGCTGGCCACAGAAGGGTTAAAAGAGAATTCTGGAGATGGTTAAGATATTGGAGTTCAGGCCTTTTCCTTACTGTTGGAAAGATAGCATCTGAAACTGAGCTGCTGTTCACCTTGAAGGCTAGGTAAGGTGAACTTCATGTCTGCATTTTCTCTGGGCGCCAGTCTTCTGTCTCAGGAGAATAAGGAAACATGTTTTCTTCACAACGTGTTGTGGCTCAGATTGTAATATTAATATAGATACTTCAGTTTTGCATGTTATCAATGGTAATCTTCCCTGTGTGAACTCAAGGAACTTCGCTTGCTTGCTGGCAACCAGAGACCAAGTGCCAGAGAGGCTTCAGAACCCTGGTTTCCCCTAAGTCTATCTGTTTATGTTTTTGTGTTTCTCTAATTTTCTTTGTTTCTGGAATCCTGTAGAACTCTCTAGGCAACAATTTTCCTATACAGTGTGTAAGAAAAATGTCAATCTTAAGAGCCATGTCAGCAACATAAAGCTGATCACTAAGAAAAACTAGTTCCCAGATAGATCATTGAAGAAAAGAAAAAACTGAGAGACATATGGAGGAAAGAGAGAATGAGAAAAGTAAGAAAAAATGATTCAAAGATAGATACAAAGAGAGAGAAAGAGAAAAATAACCAACACAAGTGAGTAGAAAACCAAAAGTAGAGAGAGATTATAGAGGAAAGAAATCTTGTGAGGATACTTTAGAAAACAAACAAGATTTTGAAAATAGAACATAAATTTTAGCAACAAATATAGCCTCAGCTTCAAGTAAGACCAAGACCATGAAGTAGTCCAATAAGTATATATGGAGAGTAATTTAAGTACATATAGGTTAATCATTCCTTAAGAACACACGAAGGTGCGTATGACCACACTATTTCAGCAATTCCAGGAAAATTTCATTGAGATAGTTTAATGTTACTCATGAGAATGAGATCTGGTTGCAATCTACCCTCCACCTTCCATGAGATGTAACCTGCTCAGTGGCACTTCATCAGGTAACAGGTATGACTACATGTTATGACAAGTTGAAACCTAGACATTCTGAAGCCAATCTGAATTCAATTTAGAAAGAATATAACCATTTAATCTGCTAAACCTACAAGTAATCTTTATCTCCTAATCTACAAGCCATCTTTTTCTGATTTATGAATACATTCCGGAGGCTGAATCTGTGTGGTTGGTATTGTTTGTAATTCTTGGAAATCTTTAGGTTCATATAATGGAATGGAAAACAAATGAGAAATAAAAAAAAACTCACCAGAGATCCATTCATTCTGTCTTGCTGCTGACAATGAACAGAAGACTCTAGAAGCACGGCTGGGATATAAAGCAAATGACATATTCAGAAATAAATCTGTGAGATTTGGGGTCCAGAATTTTCTCTTGCAAACATGATACATGGGCTGCAAAACCATAAAGTTGTCCTAGAAGAATCTTTAATGTCTCAGGCTGAGCATTAAAGTTTCCAAGAAACACAAATGCAGTCCATTTCCTGACAGATAGATATTATTAAACAAACTAATTTCTATGTTTATGTACACATTAAGTTCGAAGAAATGAATGTTCCCACAAATATTATTGAATACTTGAAAGCAAAAACATATCACAGTTCCACTAAAAGTATTTATTACTGAATATACTTCGGGATGTAGGAACTGCTTTTTTAATGCAAAGGTATCCTAGGAATCCATTGGAATTTGTGTTCTACCTCATTCATTTACATATTTTAACACCAGGGAAAGCATGCATGATGTAGCACAGTGTTTTCACCCAATTTAGAGAAAAAATGTCTACAGAATATATTTCTTGTGTTATAATATTTCAACAATGGTTGTCAAATGGCACATTTCACTGTATCCATAGCACACCTATGCAATGACTTGCAATTTGCCATTTAACATGCTTTGGCCAAAGGGACATGAGTAAAGATGAGGTAAACCCAGGTTTGAGAAGTCCCTAATGTTCATTTCCCTAAACAGTCTTGGAAAGAACCTTGACCATCCTAAAGATACAACATAAAATACTCCATATAGGAGTGACACACCTGAAGATAAGCAACACCTACAAAGCATACAACCTTGAGTAAGACATATTACCTCAAGTTTTCTTCTGTGATTTTTCTTTTAAGGCCAAATTTCCCTGACCAATACTTTCCGTACTACCAGGCAAAACCAACCAATGAGAGCTAGCATTAGCAAATCCTTAGATGGGACATTTAACATAAGTTTGCACACTAAAAATCATAGTGGTAACAGGCTGAATAAACTATCAAGAAGAGTATTAGGGATTACTACATTAATAGATACTTTGTCATAACAATTACCCCACCATCCTAAACCACAGCCTCAGGTACCCTCTCATAACATGGATCTGGCTTATTCCTCAGTCCAGCGCATCACAATTCCTGGAAATTAGTTTAAATCTTTCAACAACACAAAGTGATTGACAGTGGTATAGGAAAGAGTACCAGGTGAATCTGGTGCTAAGGGAAGTAGCAACAATTTTTGTAATAGGCAAGGGAAGCTAGCAACATCGTCCCCTTGCTGTGCTTTTATTCTTCTTCCCTTTAGGGCCTCTCAGAATTGACAAGGTCTGTCCATTTAGGATGGAGATTCCTATTCATAGGGTGCTCTCCTTCAAACATTGCTAGGCTTCATTCCTAAAAATACAGGACCAGCACTCACTACTCCAATATCCCATGTACAACTGTCTCTAGAAACAGGGTCATGTACAAATACTTGTGAGCTCAACCCAGGAGATTAAAAACTCAAGCCAAACAGATTAAATTATCTCTAGGAGAAACAACACAGAAGCCCCAAATACAACTGCAATGTAAGAGGACTCAAGGCAGGCATACATCTCACAATTTCACTAGAATTCTTCCTGTACTCCTCTTACACCTGGGAAAAGCAAATAAAATCACATGTGTTAATAGAAGTATCCCTTGGTCTTGGAGTACAAATGCACAGCTCTTGGGCTCTCCTCATCTGGACAATGACCCAGCTTGCTCTCAGACATTTGGAAACCAGGTTCTTGCATCTGAAGGCCTAGAGGCTAATGGCAGCACAAACTCCTGAACCTCGAACAAATTATCAACTCCAGACTGGAGAAAATCGTGGAGAGGGAAGTAGGCGCTTTGGCTAAAGTATAAAGCTCTCCCTCTGTGCTGAGGAGCTCAGGAATGCTGCTTGCAGGCCCAAAGTTCAAGCCCCACCAAAGAAACAGTAACAGAAAACCAAACAGAAACCAGTGGAGGGGAGACTGCCATGGCAATCACACAGTTCCTACCTGACATCAGTTCCAAAGCCTGAGATTCCTTCAAGTTACAGCTCCCAAGCTCCACTGCACAGAGCTGGGCGCCAGCCTCCTGGCTTCCACCTGTGGAAGGCCAAACTGTCTTTCAGGGCACTTCCAGCAGCAAGGCAAAGGAAAAGAATCTGGAAGACTCAGACTAAAATGCAGGTGGTGGGCGGGGAACGCATGCGCAAAAGCATCTTCTGCCCCACCTCCACCCTCCAAAAAACAAAAGCAACCCAGGACTTTCAAAGAAAATATCCTCCTTGGTGACTAAATTCCCACAATGCTCCGTGCCACCCTGCTACATACCTGGGAACAAGTGTGCTCTTGTGCATTGGGACTTTTCTCTCCCTGCTGTGGGAGTTAAGTTCAGTTTCTTCTTGAAAACCCCTGTTTCCTCTTGAAATACATAAGACCAGAAAATGGATATATATGGGGAGAATTGGATACATTGGCTTTTTGATTTTTAGTTTTAATAATGAAATTGAGGTTATGAGACTGCGTTGCTTATACCTTTCTGTTTATTCAATGCCTGCGTTCTGCTGAATGTAAATTATATCTCTGTTTTGTCTTAAATTTTTTTAATATATCCCATCCTACTTTACAAAGATATTGCCGGGTGCTGGTGGCTCAAGCCTGTAATCCTAGCTACTCAAGAGGCTGAGATCTGAGGATCCCTGTTCAAAGCCAGCCCACCCAGGAGAGACCATGAGACTCCTACCTCTAATAAACCACTAGAAAACCGGAAGTGGTGCTGTAGCTCAAGTGGTAGAGTGCTCGCCTTGAGCTGAAGAGCTGAGGAACAAGCACCCAGGCCCAGAGTTCAAGCCCCACAACCGCCAAAAAAAAAAAAAAAAAGTATTCACAACCATAAACTTATACCTGTGTCATTTCCCATTGCTGTAATGAAAACACTGGCATAAAATAGTGAGATTGTTAGGTAAGTATGCAGCATAATACTTCTGGTGATTTGGATTTTCAAAATCTAACAATTAATTTTCCAGAAACTCCCCAATTCTATCTATTAAATCAAATGAATTTTTGTTTTTGTCTGAATTTTGCATTTCATTTAAGGATTTTATGTTTTGTTTTGTTGTTGGTCCTATGGCTTGAACTCAGAACTTGGGCACTGTCTGTGAGCATTTGCTGTGCTCTATTTGAATTTCCTGTAAGAATTTGTTCAAGTAAGTAGTGAAAAGTTTCCTCACAGGGATTCTTATGAACATGGAACATCACCTCCATTTCCCTTCAAAGAGATAGTGGTTTAGGGTGTCAGGAATGAATGCAGGAGGGATAGAAGAGTGAAATTTAGGCTAGGCTATGTTGATGTGAAGCTTAATCACTTGCAAACCAGTCTGCTTTTGTCTTTTCCTTTTGCATGTGAAAATCTCTAAACTTCTTACCTCTTCTCTGATCCTAACAGTTCCTCTCAGTAGCTTTAGGCTACATATCAAAGGGACCTCAGACTAGTCTTCTCAGACCTTATCCATTAAAATGTGCAATAAATCTTTTGTCTCCTGCTGCAATCCCATCAGAGCACAAGCAAGGCTCTGAGAGCCAATGGGATGATAATTAAGGAGACAGAGAGATGGCTGATGACACAGTTCAGCTATATTTCTCAAATGCTTGTGTAATATTGGTCTAGACCCACTGTGCCCAAAAGTGCAAACAGCACACATCTTTCCTCATTCTATTTCAATACATCTTTTCCACCCAAGCCTCCAGACAGTTAAAGCCCCAGGCCAAAAAGCTAGAACACACACTTCCTCAAACCAACAAAGGGCAAGGACTTGCAGTGCTGAGGGTGGGAGTCAATGGCCCTGAAGCCTTTGCTCACATTTTGTCTGCTCCTGGCAGGCACCCCAGGGTCTACAACAGTCTCCCTCTCTCTTATCAAAGAACTTACCCTTGTCTCTTACATGTTTATTGGGATTTTTTGTATTCCCTTCCATCAAAATAATTGGGAAAGATTGGATTGGAAACTTTCCCTTTTGATTTTAGTTCTCCAGTGTATGGGTTCAACATGTCCCTATTGTAGACCAGAACTATTCCTCATGAAAATGGGAATCAAAGAGCATATTTGAATGTATAGACTTCAACTTAAAAGCACTTCTAACAATATAAAGAAAAAATAATTTCATTCTTTAAAACTAAATTCCTGGGAAGTGGCACAGTGGCTCAAGAGGTTGAGAACTCGCCTTGAGCTGAAGAGGTGAGGGACAAGTGCTCAGGCCCAGAGTGCAAGCCCCACAACCAAAAAAAAAAAATCCTTCCTAAAACTAAATTCCTGAGAGACAAAGAGATAAAACTGGAGTGCTTCCAAGAGTACCTGTGAAATATAGTTTTCTTTTCTTTTTCTGTTAGTCATGGGGCCTGAAGTCTGGGCCTAGGTACTGTTCCTCGGCTCTTCAGCTCAAGGCTAGTGCTCTACCACTTAAGCCACAGTGCCACTTCTGGCTTATTCTGCTTATGTGGTGCTGAAGAATCGAACCAAGGGCCTCATGCATGCAAGGCAAGCACACTACCACTGAACCATCTTCACATCCCTGAAATATAGTTTTCATGGTTCAAGCCTACATTTGTGATGAATTTCTTTATTCCTTTATCCTTTTGTTTTGTTTGGTTTGGTTTTTGGTTATGCCACTTGAACTGTGAGCCTAGGAACCATCCCTTAGCCCTTCAGCTCAAGCCAAGTGCTCTACATTGTGAGCTAAAGCACCAATTCTGGTTTTCTGGTTTTTATTGGAGATAAGTGTCTCACAGACATTGCTGCCCAGGCTGACTTTGGACTGCGATCCTCAGGTTTCAAGCTTTTGAATAGATAGGATTAAAGACATGAGGTACTAGCACTCAGCTTGCATTTCTTTTCTTTTATGTTCCAGCCTTGGGGCTTGAAGTCAGTGCATGGACACTGTCCCTA
Source organism: Dipodomys spectabilis (assembly GCF_019054845.1). Lineage (NCBI taxonomy): Eukaryota > Metazoa > Chordata > Mammalia > Rodentia > Heteromyidae > Dipodomys > Dipodomys spectabilis. The sequence continues at coordinate 2,233,080 of NW_024870904.1, read as the reverse complement.
AATTTTTGCTCCAAACTAGCACCCTAGTACTGGAGCCACAATTCCACATTCGGCTTTTTCTATGTATGTGGTACTGAGGACTTGAACCAGAGCTTCATACATGTTAGGTAAGTACTCTACCACTGTTGCGGGACAGCCACAACACCAACAGTGCTCTGGAAGGGCGATGGGATGATAATGGAACAGACTGAGAGAAGGCCAATGATGAATCTCTCTTTATTCCAGCAATAACCTTAGCTATAGACACTTTCCAGATTGGTCCAGTGCTTGCATCACATTGTTCTAGTACTCACTGAGTCAACAAGTGCATACCATATGCATCTTTCCTCATTCTAGTTCAACCTTTGTCCAACAAACTCCTAGAGGTAAGCCCCTAGGCCCAGAAGCTAAAAGGAACACTCCCTCCTACAAAAAGGGCAAGTACTTATAGCCCTGAAGGTTGGAGTCCATGGTTGTGGAGCTTTTGCTCACACCTTGCCTGCTCCTGGCACCTATGGGTCTGCACCACTTCCCCCTTTTTCATTTTGTAAATTGAGCAAGTGTCTATCAGCCTGAACCTGGAAAATCGGCAGATCATCCATCTCAGGAAGAATGGAAGAAAAAAAAAATACCAAAACAATAAACACGAAAATGCCTAAGAAATAGCAAAAAGAGTGCTATTTCCCCAGGCGAATCCCTGCAGGTAATGGAGAACTGATACAGCTAAGCCTGCATGGTGGAGTGACCAATACCAGATATCTGACCCTGAAGCTGCATAATGCCTAAGTTTAAATGATCACAGGGCAACATTCCTCAAATATTGTCATTGGATATTGGTACAAGTCATATTTCCATCATATTTAAGAGGAGTAACACAGATGTACTGACAATTAGCATGACACATCATTTTTAACTGGCTCTTTAGCAGGTCTATGTGATCATCAACATACATCATTGCTGTTTCCAAATCATAAAACATATCACAATCATTTTATCTACTTCCACCTGAATATCAAGGGTACCATAAACATTTCAAACTAAAGTATTAACATTCTTTTCTGTATATATGGTTTCTACAAGGATCACAGGAGAAGCAGTAGCACTAGCAATAAGAGTCTGGGTAGCAATCATGTGGGCAACCAATATTCCCCAAAATCGGCAGCAATGGCTAAGTGTCCCCTGAACCTCAATTGCAAACCGACACCCAAACTTATTATACCATGGTTCTATCAACTGAACATGCAATGTAAGTTAAGGGGATTGCATAGTAAGCTAGGATTACTCATGCAGTTAGTGAGAACATAATTGTTCCTGCAAGAGGCATGAAACAACACCCCACCCTTGAAAACCATACCCAGCCCAAGTACTAGCATGTATGGATACATAACACAAGCTTGCACAGTAAATGATACAAAACCATGAAACAGGACAGGTCTCTGAAACAGAGGTATGGGATGGTCAGAGGCATTAGTTCAAATAGGCCTCATGGCAGCAGTCAGGCTCAAGTTGTCAGGGTGAGCTTGTCCACACAAACTGACAAACATGGGAGCCAGCAAGGTACCACTGATCACATCACTCCTCTGAGACCAGTCCTACCTTACATACTGGGAGACTCCTACCAGCAGACCAGTGGACAAGATGTGAAATCCACAGGCCCTCCAGGTGATGGATCATCACAACCATGGGAATCGCTGGGCATAGTGGAACCCAAGAGGGATGCACCACATCTCCTGCCAAAGGAACTCTACAAGTGTTATGCATATGCTCCATCTTTTTCCATTGATTCACCTTTTCCTCCAGAGGAAGTCAGAACCATAATCTGTCCCTGAATACCTTACCATACTTGTACCTTCTACCTCCGGATCTGCAATAGTCAATAACTGTGATCAATGAAGTAAAGGATATATTATTTTTATAATAATGAGACTTACGTCTGTGAGCAATGAACAATTCAAAAATAATGTAGGAAGTAAATTCTATTTATACTGTACAATAAACATAAAACTTAGAAATGAATGTCTGAAAAATGTAACCAAGAACAATGACAACTATGGGACACAGCTAATCTAGGAAGCACCCATTTTTACCTGATCCGTATGTCCTTGCCTCTCAGGAACTTACTTTTAACTTTTACAGAAATAATTATTTTTCCTTCATATTTTATAAGTGCTCCAGTGTTGCCATCTATACATTCAAATGTGCCTCATGATCTCCATTTTCATGAGGAATAGCTCAGGTCCTCTAAAAGAGGGATGGAAAACCCTTACCCTGGAGGACTGAATATCAGGCATGAAAATTTCCTACACAATCCTTCCAAATCATGATGTGGGGAAAGGATCATCAACAATCACAACAAACCCTTAAGAGACAAGCTTAGGATGTCTGATATGAGGAAGGGAGGCAAAAGATTTATTCCACAGTGTAATGGATACAGTCTGAGAAGACAAGTCTGAGGTCCCCTAGATATGTGGGTTAGACTTGCTGACAGGAACTTTTAGGTTCAGAGAAGAGGTAGAAAATCAAAACAAAATAGGATATGCAAAACAGAAAAGTAAAAACAGACTGGTTTGGAGCAAGTAATGAAGCTTCACATGAACCTGGACCTGCCCTGAACTCTACCTCCTCCCACATTCATCCTGATCTACCTAGACAACCATTATTTTTTTGAACAGTCTTGGAGGAGGAGTACCATTTTCTAAGACACCCCTGGAAGGACACTTTTCACTAGTCCCCTGAAGCAATTAATAAAAGAAAGGCAAGTACAGCACAGCAAATGCTCACAGACAGTGCTCAAGCTCTGAGCTCAAGCCACAGGACCAACAACAAAACGAGGGAAAAAAAACTTTTCAAGGAAAGGCAAATTTCAGACACAAATAACCAAAAACTCCTTAAAATTTCATAGATGGAATTTGGGAATGTCTTGGAAAGTCATGAGTAGATTTTGAGAACTGTATTTAATTCAAATTTAATTGAGAACTGTATTTAATTCAAAGATTATAAAGTATATCTGTCTTTAAATTCTGTTTTTTTTTATTCCATATATATATAATAATATATATATATAATATGTATATATTAGAGCAGGGAAAAATGATGCCAGAATCAATCAGTTTATTGTCTGCAAGTACTTTTTTTTTTTTTGATCAATCTTGTGGCTTGAACCCAGCCTGAGCACTGTCTCTGCGTTTTTCAGCTCAAAGTGAGCTCTCTACCACTTGAGCCACAAGGCAACTTCCATTGTTTTGGTAGTTACTTGGAGATAAGGCTTATGAACTTTCCTGCCCAGGCTGGTTTTGAACTGGGATCCTCATATCTCAGCTTCCTGAGACCTAGGATTACAGGCATGAGCCATTGGCACCCAGCTGCAAATACCTTTGTAAAGTGAGAGGGGAGATATTCAAAACTTTAAGGAAAAACAGAGACATAATTTACATTCAGCAGAACATACTTTTTGAACAAAAACAAATATAAAAACTACGTAGTTTCATAACCTCAAATATATTAAAAGAACTAAGAATTAAAAAGCCCAATTATGCAATGCTCCTAATGTTTTAAATTGGTCTCACAATATTTCTCTTGGTAAACTGAATTTTCGAGAAGAAACTCACCTAAGTTTCTGCAGCTGGGAGAGAAAGGTCCCCATGCATCCTTGTGCACTTAGGACCAAGTGCCTTGTGCCAGTCAAAACCCTGTAACAAGCCCACTTCCTCTAGGTGAATTGTGCATTGCATTCTGGGAATTGTAGTTTCTATTGGGGCATAGATACTTTGAAAGTGTGTGTGGGGAGGGGGAGGGGATGGGGTGTGGAGGATGGAAGAGGCACCAGTCCCTCCTTGCCCACTGTTGGTGTTTTTATTTTGCAAATTCAGGTTACTTTGCTTTTCCCTTGCTGCTGGAAGTGCTCTGAAGTACAGCTTTGCACTCCATAGTCAGCTATGGTTCCAGAATCTTTGTTCATTTTCATCAGCAAGAAAGAATGAAAGGATCTCTAGTGAGATTCTTTTATTTCTCACTTTGTTTGACATTCCATTTTATGAACCAAAGGGCACCAAGATTGAAGAAAAGAAAAAAAAAAGATTTAGTTTCAGGTACATGTTTCTAAAAATGCTAAAGATGTAGCCAGGCGCGGGTGGCTCACACCTGTAATCCAAGCTACGCAGGAGGTGAGAGCTGAGGATCAGGGTTCAGAGCCAGCCCCAGCAGGAAAGTCTGTGAGAGTCTTTTATCCAATAAACCACTAGAAAAATGGAAGTGGCGTTGTGGCTCAAGCTGTTGAGCGCTCACCTTGAGCTGAAGAGCACAGGGACAGCACCCAAGCCCAGAGTTCAAGCCCCACAACGGACAAAAAAAAAAAAAAAAACAAAAACAACTAAAGATGGCTTGGAGATTTAGCAGATTATAAAATCTGACATTCCAAGTTAAGTGCAGATATGCTTGTTTGTTTCTACATTTTCTAGTGTGAGAGAAAGTTGTCCCACTAGTTATGTGATTCAGTAACACCTAGGAGATGACTTCTCATGGAGAGTGAAGGATGGCTAGCAACTGCTCAGACATCACATCCTCATATGTAATATTAAACTATCCTAATGAAATTTTACTGGATTTGCTGAAATAGTGTGGTCAAACATAACTTCAAAATTCTACAGGACTGAGTTAGCTTTAAGTACTTCAATTAATCTCTGTAAATACTCTTGGACTGCTTTGTGGTCTTTGTTTTACTTGAAACTTAGGCTGAGTTTGATGGTATTTATAGAAATCTCTGTTTTTCTCTATGGTGCTCTCATAGGAGTTCTCTTACCTATTTTCCCAATTCATTCTATTTTTCATGTTTACTAGCTTCCTTTCTTTCTTTTGCATTATATTTATTTATTGTGAAAATACCATACAGAGAGGTTACAATTACATGGGCAAGATAGTGAGTACATTTCTTATCAAGCATTGTTGCCTTCCACTTTGTTTCCCTTTACCATACCTTCTTTCTTTTTTATTTTTCAGTTGTAGGTCTGGAACTCTGGGCCTAGGCGCTATACTTAATCTCTGCAGGTCAAGGCTAGTACACTACCACTGGTGCCACATCGCCACTTCCAGTTTTCTAGTGGTTAATTGGAGATAAGCGTCTCACAGATGGTCCTGCCTGGGCTGGCTTTGAACCTCTATGCTCAGATCTCAGCCTCCTGAGTAGCTAGGATTGTAGGCATGAGCCACCACCATGTGGCTTCACTAGCTTTATTTCTCTCTTTCTTCTCTCATTGTCTATTTCTCTCTGTGTCTCTTTTTCTCTTTCATCCTCTCAGCTTCTCTTTCCTCCATTTTTCTCCTAATTTTACTTTTCTTCAAATGGTTTATCTGGGAAGTAGATTTTCTTACTGATCAGTTTTCTTTTGGTGACGAAGCTCTTAAAATTGACATTTTTCTCACGCATTATACAGGAAAATTGTTGCTAAACATAAAATAATTTGAGGTTCCAGATTCTATTATCTTTCTCTGGTTTAACCTCACTTGATGTGGTTCCTGCAGTTTTCCTTTTTCTTCTTGCTCTGCTTGCATATTTGCATTCACTGATATTATAAGATAGAAGCTGGTTGTGAAAATAAACAATATAGTGTCTATGGTGTCTTTTATTTAGCTTATTTTACTTAAAGTTCATCCCTGCCATAAAATGTAGTAAAGTTTGCTTCCAGTGAACACATTTATTGTTTCACATGCTTTGATGTTTTGCTTATTGTGAGTAGATGTTGAGAAGTGATTCTCCAAGCATGTATTGTACTCCCTGCTTTATCTGCTGTTGCACACAAGTATAGAAATGCTGGACCATATTGCTATATAATTCTATATTTAGTTCTTTTTAGGACTCTTCGTACCATCTTTGATAGTTTGTTTGGTTGGTTGGTTGATCAAGGGGCTTGAACTCCAGGCCTGAGCGTAGACCCTCAGCTCTTTAGCTCAAGGCTAGCCCTCTACCACTGGAGCTACCTGATTTTCTGGTGGTTTTATTGGAGATAAGAATTTCACGGATGTTCCTGCCAATACTGGCTTTGAATCGTGATCCTCAAATCTCAGCCACCTGAGTAGCTATGATTACAGGTGTGAGCCACGGGCGACTAGCTACATCTTTGATAGTATTATATACCCAAGAGAAATGCACCAAGGTTCACATTCTTTTCACATCTTTCCTAGCTTTTTTTAGACTTTGAGAGTATTTTTGTTGTTTTTATTTAAAACTATATCCATACTAGCAGGTATAAAATAGTTATTTTATCAGAATTTTGATTTGAATTTTTCTCATGACTACTGATTTTAAACTCCTTTTATATTTTAATGTACTACATGTGTATGTCCTTTTTGGAAAAGTCTCTTCAATCTTTTTCCCATTTTAAAATTAGATTTTTTTGGTGTAGGTGTTTCTAGAAGGATTATCCTTATATTTTCTAATTCATATTGGTTAAAAATCCATTTACAGATATATGCAAATACTTCTCTCATACCATGCTTTTTTTCCTTTATTGGTAGTGTTTTTCAACATACAAGGTTTTTGTTTGTATTTATTAGTCATTTATTTATTTATTTACTTACTTATGTACGTATTTATATACTGTAGGACATGGGGCTTGAACTTTGGGACTGAATGTTGTCCCTCAGCTCTTAAATTCAAGACTAGCACTCTACCACTTTGGCCACAGCACTACTTCTGGTTTTCTGGTGATTCACTGCAAGGAAGAGTATCACGGCTATAGCTGCCCAGGCTGACTTTGAGACCCGATCTTCAGATCTCACCTTCTTCAGTACCTAAGATTACAGGTGTGATCCACCAGAGACTCACATTGTTTGTTTGTTTCTTTGTTTTTTCCATGATGTACTTTTGGAGTTCTACTTATGGGTTACTGTCAAATCTTGCTTTCTTATTTTTTTTTCCTCTGTCTTGGGTCCTGAACTGTGGGCATGGGTGCTTTCACTCAGCTTTTCAGCTCAAGGAGAGTACATTACAAACTGAAGCAAAAGAACACTTCCAACATTTTTGCTTATGTGGTGCTGAGGATTCAAACACAGGGCCTCATGCATGCTAAGCAAGCACTCTACCACTGAACAATCTTCCCAGACCAGTTACTGTCAAATCTGATGCCATGAAGTATTCCTCCCCTTCTCTCTTCTTTGCTTTTCCCTTTCCCTCTGTTCCCCTCCTCTCCACCACTCTCTTCTTCCTTCTTTTCCCTAACTTTTTGCTTCCCTTCCCCACCTTCTCCACTCATCTTCTTTTCCCTTTATATCTGAGATGAAGATGTGCTAGTATCACTACAGTTAGGTTTCTAATTTAGAAACACATGTAATACACATACTTCATGGTTTTCTTGAGCTACTATTGGAGCTTGAACTGCAGGTCTCACAGTCAGTCAACTTCCTCACTCACTGTTGGCACGATCACTTGAGCCATACCTCTAACCAGTTCATGAGCTGCTTAGTTTGAGTTGTCTATCCAGGCTGGCTTCCAGACCTCAGTTTCCTCCTTACTAGCTAGGCTAAAATGACAGTCTTGAGCGAGAAGTACTTGCCTTGATTTTCCTTACCTCAACATTTAACATTAACAATTAATTGGATACTACAATGAAACAGTTCATTGTTACTGGTTTATGTAGAATTAATGTACAACCTAAAATGAAAAGTTTATCTTTCAAATTAAGTGTTGTATTGTGTTTCTAACAATTGTAACTGTTCTAACTGTGGTAGATTTTCTTCACTAAGCAAATCGTTTATGCTGGAGGCATTGTTTTATAATTAATGTAATTTAACTTTGTTATGGAGGTGATGTATAGAGAGATATAATGTCATGAGTCAGGTAAAAAATACCCTTCCTTTCATACAGTGTCTTCCATGCCTTCACTCTCTCCCAATCTCTCCCTCCTATCTCTACTCTTGAGTTGTATATTTCACTTTCATCTCCCTATTTCCCTCACGTTCTATGGCTCTGCCACACCCACCAGAAGATATACACGTGAAAACACCATACATAACTGAAAGCAATTGTTTTCATTTCACAAGTGAAATAACAAAGTAGCTCCCTTTAATATCGAATAAATCACAATGATAGCATACATATATTTTTTACATATCCAGTCTAGTTTCCTTCTGTTTGTTTTACTGTTAGATTATTAGAAACATATTGTTGGATTTTATTGTATAACATACATTTATTTGTCATACTGACTTCTAGACAATTTGTCTTCAGGTCTATTCTCAGTGTGTTTGTCATGGTAAATATAAGAGCATAGTGCTTTATAAACAGCATTTAGTAAAGATAATGCCATCCATATGTGTGTTTCTAGTGACTGTTTGTCTAGTTATTCAGTCATTGAGTATTACTTTTCCAATCATAATGATAGATTAAAGAAATTATCATTCTTTGGCCTTTTAATCATGCTTTGTATCATGCTTTTAATCATGCTTTTAATCATGCTTTGTAGACTTTGCTTTTCAGTATAGAAGTTTTGTTATACATATTTATAATTTGCCTGTTATTATCAATGCTCTGTATCTGTGGTAACACAATTTGTGCTGAGGTTCTTTTCCTTTCATATTATCAGTACTTGTATTTTTCAGAATTGATTGTTTCTTATGGTATGTTTATATTGATTTACTTTTATTTCTTGATAATTAATGTACGTCTCTTTGGCTTATTGAGTTTTTTGAGTACGTTTTCTTCTGTTCAAATCAGACAGTACCTGATATATTTACTATTTTTATATTACAATATTAACATGGTTTGATTTTAGTGATTACTTTGCTATTTATTGTGTTTGTCTCATCTGATATATTTGCGTTCATGTAACCTGCACACATCCTTCTATACAGTGCAAATCACCTCTAATATAATCTCCAGGGAATCTTCTGGTTTTTTTGTTTTGTTTTTTTTGCTGGTCGTGTGGCCTGAACTCATGGCCTGGGTGCTGTCCCCCATCTCTTCAGCTCCAGGCTAGCACTCTACCACTTGAGTCACAGTGCCACTTCCGGCTTTTTCTGCTTATGTGGTGCTGAGGAATCAAAACCAGGGCCTCATGCATGCAAGGCAAGCACTCTACCACTGAGCCACCTTCCCAGCCCTGCCAGGGAATCTTCTATACATTGTAAATCACTTGTGATAGCTATTACAATTTAAATCCTACTAAATAATTGTTACAATGCATTGTTCATAGGATAATGCCAGTTTTTTCAAAGACTGCATGATTACCATAGGTACCATACTTTTTCAAGTATTTTGGTTCTATCGTTTGTTGAGTCTGTGCAACAAACAAGTATGTAAGGCCTAATATATTCCTTTAAAAATGCTACTGTAGTGGCTGGAAAGATGGCTCAGTGGAGAGTGCTTGTCTTGCATGCATGAGGCCCTGGGTTAGGTTGCTCAGCACTACATAAACAGAAGAAGCTGGAAGTGGTGCTGTGGGTCCAGTAGTAGAGCAGTAGCCTTGAGCTGAAGAGCTGAGGGACAGAGCCCAGGCCCAGAGATCAAGCCGTGTGAATGATGAAAAGAAAAAACATACCACAAATAACATAGTGCATCTAATAATATTTAAAGGTGCTGGACACAAGTGCTGCATGGTGGTAAACCTGAGACCTGAGGATTGAGATTTCATCCAGCCCTTTCAGAAAAGTCAATGAAACTCTTATCTACAATTAATCACCTAAAAATCCAGGAGTAGAAATTGACAGGTGGCTCAAGTAATAGATCCTTAAGATAACATGGTCAGGGAGAGCACCCAGACAATGAGGTCAATACCTAATATTAGTATGTTTTACTGTGATATATGGAAATAAATGCTACTTTTAAAAAGTGGGTAGAATTGTGCAAAAATGCATATTGTTCAAAAAGTAATGAAATCAATCGAGTAATCAATCGAGTAATGCAATCAATACCTGGCTAATGGAACTTTGACATACATATATACGTATATACACACATATGTATATATACCTATGTATGTGTATGCATATATGTATATGCACCTACGTATATACACACATAGGTATATATAGACATATATATGTATGTATGAATACATACATATGTATATATATATCACCTTCACAATAATTTTTTAAGAATGCAAAAATAACAGAAACATAGAATAAGTTCTCCTATGGATGTAGGTAGCATTTGGAGCAGGGAGGGTAAGCAGACACGGTATAGGAGGTGAATATGGTTTTAAAAAGTGTGTATGTGTGTTTGTGTGTGTGTCTGTGTGTCTGTGTATGTGTGGTGTGTTTGCTGACATTGGGTTTTTTGTTTTCATTTGCTCATTTGTTGTTGTTTGACATTCCTGGGGCTTGAACTTAAGGTGTGAGAACAGTTCCTGAATTTCATTATGCTGAAGGCTACCACTCTACCCCTTGAGCTACAACACCAGTGATTCTATGGGTGTTTGGTAGTTGTTGTTTATTAGGTACTGAGAAATCAAACCCTGTGCTACATGCATGCTAGGCAAGCACTTTATCACTAAGCCCCAACCACACTGTTTTAAGAAAGGAGGCAGGGCTGGGAGTGTGGCTCAGTGGTAGAGTGCTTGCCTTGCATACATGAGGCACTGGGTTCCATTCCTCAGCACCACATCAGCAGAAAATTCATTGTGACTTATCACCAATTAAATGCCAGAAAACTAGAAGTGACAGTCTGGCTGGAAGTGGTGGAATGGTAGCCATTAGGAAAAGATAAGGGAATATGCCAGGCCCTCCCTGAGTTTAAACCTCACAACCAACAATTAAAAGAAAAAAGAAACAACCATGAACAAATAAAAACCTAAATACTTGCTCATTTCCTTTGTTCTCCTATTTTTTATACTTCATATCATTCCATTTTCTACTTTCTTCCTTTCACTTTGGGTGACTGAACCTTGGGACTTGCACATGGAAGGTGGATACTACATACCAGCCTATTCTTTCTTCTTTTAACATAAAATGTCTGCTTATAGGACAAGCAAGGTAGTGAAGTGGTACAGGGCTTGCATCCCATGAATGAGGAGCTGGGTTCTACTCCTCAGGTCCACACGCACAGAAAAACCTGGAAGTGGTGGTGTGGCTCAAGTGGTAGAATGCTACACTTTAGCAAAAGCAGCTCAGGGACAGCACCTGGCCTCTGAGGTCAAGCCTAAGGACCAGCAAAACAAAATGTCTACTCATTTAGGCAATGCTTCCCCTGCAATTTAAAAGACAAACTTATAAGTGACTTTAATTCACTTTCAATACTACTGTCCTCCTTTCCAGTGAGTGCAGGGGCCGCACACAGAAGAGACTGTATGGCTCTGCTGTCACTTGTAAACTAGCTGTTGTACAACAGTAAGCATCAACACATACATTTCTGGTCTTATTATTTTGAACACAATGGGCTTTGTCAAGGTAGGTAAAAATAAGTGAAGGAAAACTTTCCTTTTCATTTATTGGTTGTGATTGTAAAGGATCTATCTTGGTGAGGACTTAAATCTGACACTCCTGTCATTTGAGTTCTCTCTGAACTACTTTTCCATTTGTTTTCTTCTTAGGACACACACACGCACACACACACACACACACAAATATCCTGAAGAATTTTAACTAGTTCATCAGATAATAGTTTTACTAACAATTCTTCTTGTCCAAAGCAATTGTATCATCTACATAAGACAAGACAATTACATTAGGCCACTGGCTTAACTTGACTAACAGGTCCCTGTGTCAACAGTCAGCCCTCCTGAAACCTGGGCACACCATGTCCCATGCCAGATGTGCCATGTGGTGATGGTGGTGTACTGATGGGTAGCACAGGACCTGCTCTGGACTCCTCACTCCTGTCCCAAGAGGCTTGCCAGGCTTGCATATTGCATGAAGACTTTGGCGCTGTGCTCCTCTCCTTGGCTGGCTCTTCACCAATCTTTTCTTTCCTGTACCTTCCATTTTGAGTTCTGGTCTAGACTATGAGCCCAGCCAACTTCCAATATACCTGATGAAGTCTCCACATCAAACTTTTGGTAACAAATATTTAAGTTAGAATGCACTTATAAAGATTTGGCTTGGTTTTGCTCAGACCTCATGGACAAGTGAAGAAAAGATGGTTAGCTGTGGATGCCCCAGGTAATGATCTTCTCAAAGTACTGACAACTCTATAACAGGGACTTCATAGAAGGATGTTTCTGATCCAGAAACCTGAATGAAAAAAATTTAAAAGAACCTCACAATTTATTTAGGAAACAGAAAAGAGAGGTTAGGGTAAGATGTTTCTCAAAGGAGCAGGAAAAATGTACACTTAATACTATGTTAATTATGGGAGGAAAAATGACCTTGAGGTGGACAACAATAAAGATATAAGTGCTCAAGGTAATGGAAGGAGGCCTTGGGTGGGACCTGAGGTTCTAGTGAAAATCCTATGATAGCCTTGTTCAGTACCCACTGTGCTCAGTATCCCAGCTTCTGTCCTGGGATACTCAGTTACTCTGAGATGCATCATTCCAGGTTAACCTCAGGAAGAAACAAGGATTCACCTAACATCTTGCTCTCTCATTGGGATCAAGATTGCTTGGGAACTGGAGGTTTTTGGTTAAATACTTAGATCTCTGGGGACCAGACTCTTCAGGGTCATGACTGGGTCATATGAACTGCCACTGCTGATGATATCACAACGTTCTGTAACATAGATGTGACTATGTTTGTATACTTTATCCAGTAGCATTCAATGAATGGCTATTGGAAATAATCTAATTTAGAGCTGAAATCTTTGAACAAAGGAGAATTCTTCTAAAGCCTAACTTTGGATATTGCTACAGGATGAACCTTGTGGTAGGACCGTTGACATTCTGAAAAACTATATAACTTAACCCACTCTTAGTGATTAGGTCTAGGGTGGATATGTACCCAAGTCGTGGTTCACCACTTCTCTTCTCAGGACATAGGAGCTTTTAGAATGAGCTGAAATTAAACATCCTGTCATCCACCCCTGGGAGTGGCCTTGAAATAAAGTGCTATCCATAAGGGAAGAACAACAAAATTGCTTCTACACATCTAGACAGAACAGACTGAAAAGAGTATTTCTCCTACATCTGCGTGCACACAGTAGAAGACCATTGTCTTCCCATTCAAATATATTGGTATTCTGGGATCTTAAATGATCACTATTGACTTCTTCTTTACTTATGATACTGATTCAAGTATACTGAAATATTTGGCCACATTTTATATGTTGAGATCTCTCTTGGAATGTCTAATTCCATACCTTACAGATGTGGTCCACATTGTCCTACATAGTAACTTGAACCTCTGCAAGGACCTATGAACTAGTCAGAAATATAAAGGTATATGCATGTGCATTCACATGACAAAAGATACCAAACTATTTGTGACAATTTATCATTAACCAGGCTTATAAGATATTTCAATATCAACTTCAATCGAGGGACAATGACTATACCCTATGGAGTATTTTAGGTTTCTATAGGAATGGAAACTTTCCTGCACGAAGGCCAAAGAAGCCATTTTTACAAAATATCTTCCCTCGCCTTGGAGTTCATTCTACTCTGGGCTTGGGTACACTTCCTGAGATTTTTTAATAAAGGAACAAATGTGATGACAGTCTATCAACATGATTCACAGCACTACTTGTGGGAAATTTGGTGATAATTGGTGATAACACTCCCAGAGCATTTCCTACCTCGTTGGCCTTTCAATTGTGATTTTAAACCTCCTACTCTTCAGCAACTAAGAATTCTGATGTGAAGCACCAGTGCCCTGTTCGATCAGGAGATCTTAATTACTTGATCCAAGCAGGACTCATAGTTTCCACAGAATAGGATATAAAATTCATAACGTCATATAGTCATATGCAAAGGTCCTTATGCAATCTCAGTAAAGGAATGTTTACCTATCATTCTGTAAACCACATCCAAATTCTTCCACTAAACATTTGGAAGAATGCATTGTTTGCACAGATCATATTAGTGGTCCTCAGGTTGAATTCAGGGGCAAAAATTTGTGAGGCTTCCTTAACTTTTTATACCAGTTGCCCTTTTGTAATACTGATTTTTCAACTTAGGGTCTTGCTTCTTTGTCTGGGCATTTCAACACAATAATTTTAAAATTACATATCACAAGTAGGACACAAGATAGGCACATATGACCAGATCCATCCTTTGATTGGCTAAGATATTATTTTCATGAAGCTTTTGCATGGGATGGCCGACAAATACCACCTTTCTAATTTCAGCTTCCTGAGTAACTAAGATTCCACACATGAGGGAGTGTAATTGCTCATTTTTAATTGCTGGTTTTAAATTAAAACAAGGAAAGGGTACTTTACCAATTCAGTGAGCAGCAAGTCCCTTAAATTTTGAGCTCAAGCAAAAGTGTTGGCCAAATGATAATAACAAAAATAATAAAATCAAAAATAAAATGTTATCATCAGGGCTACTTTGAATGAATGTGGTATGTTGGTTCATGAGTTTTAATTACAGCTATATGACAGGCCTAGGTAGAAGGGACTCTGGTCCATGAAGCATCCTTTATCAGAAAGCATCCAGTTTGTAAAAATGGGAGAATGAGCTATATCCAAATGGTTGGTGTTTGTGTATGTGTGTGTTTATGTGGTACAAATAGGAAGGCCAAGGACCTCCTAATTCCCCTATTTTTTTTCTTTACTAGGCCTCAGTAGATAAGAAGGGTGAACAGTGTGAGGGAAGGCGTTAAGCTAGCAACCTAGCTAAATGTGAAATCCACTGTCCTTATCCTGTAAATGGAACCCTAGCTAGGATTTAAGTATTCTCTTTGAAAAATTAAAATAAATACTGAAATTGTTGAAGGCACAGGAAGCCTGAAGTGAAGCACTGAATGAAACCTCTTATTCCCAGAGAGAGATTTCTTCAGAACAGCCCACAGGGCTCATGTTTGATTCCTAGCTTTTATGGAATCCAAGATGAGAGAATCTCCCTTGAAGCCAGCTCTGGCTGGCTTCAACTCAGTGCCTGAGTTGAAGACCTCATATTGGCAAAAAACAAAAAACATTTCTTCATGAAAGTGTGAAAGTAGAGCTCTTCATGTAACCAAACAGCTCTGGACATATCTGGAATAACTGGCTTATATAGGATCTGGAGTCTTGGTCTTGGTTTACTAATTAAGCACTGTCTGATGTTAACAGACATTTTTTCTAAATGCCTCCAGGATGTCTTTAATTAAATAACCATACAGTGGCATCTATCTTGGCCCTAGAAATTCTAAATTTAGGCCAACCTTTGTGTTTCTTTAAAAGAAGACAGTATATTTGTTGGAAGCCACATTTTGGAAGATGGAATACTGCAGTGTTTATTACACAGCTAGCAGTCTGCAAGCAGCCTGTTGTAACAATGACTTGCAGTCCACAAATACACTTAGGCAGCTTGGAAACAGGACAGAAAGGAAAAGAAAAAGAATAAAATAAACACCCAGAAACCAATCAGCACCAAGAGAGTGCTGAATTGGGACACTATGATGACCAGAGAGAAGCCAGGAGACAGGACACAGGACATGATCACAGAGACATGTACCAAGGCATCTAGTGCCACTGCTGATCCTGCCTAAATAGGGCCTAAGCAGGAGGCAGTCCACAGGAAATTCCAGTCTCAGGCACTGGACTAAGAGATTGAGTAACATATCAACCAAATTCTCACCCCTGCTTCCAGGGAACCAGTCACACCCATCAGTTGGGTGGCAAGTGATGGATGGGGGCATTTCCTTCCCCCTGCATGAAGACAAGATGCCAGACCCCACCATCCACCATGTGGCCAATAGGGCACCAGCCACACCTGACCTCCTTACTTAATATTACTGAATTATTAAGTCAATTTATAAAATGTTACAGCCTCCTTATCATTTTATAAACAGTAGAAGAATTTCCTGTTTGTAAAAGCCATTTTTCTTGAGTCCCACGTCTGAAACAATAATTTTCACATTCACTAAAATTTAAACATTTTTTTTTTTTTTTTGGTCCAGTCATGGGGCCTGAACTCTGGGCCTGAGCGCTGTCCCTCAGCTCTTCAGCTCAAGGCTACAGCCCTACCACTTGAGCCACAGTGCCACTTCCGGCTTTTTTTTTTTTTTTTTTTTGCTTATGTGGTGCTGAGGAATGCAGCCCAGGGCCTCAGGCATGCAAGGCAAGCGCTCTAGTACTGAGCCAACTTCCCAGCCCCTAAACATTCTTCTTTTGAATAGTTCACTTCTTCCTTCTTCCTCATTCTTTCCCTTCCTTATTCCCTCTCTCACATCACTCCTTCCTGCCTTCCTTCCTGCCTTCTTTCCTTCCTTCTTTCCATTGTTCCTTCCTTCCTACTTCCTCTCAGGGCCTAGAAGTGATGCTGTAGCTCAAGTGGCAGATGGTTTTATTGTTTTGTTAACTTCAAATTTTGTGAGAGATTGGTCAATATCTTTGTGTGCTCGATTATTTCCCCTGATGTCCTATCCACTTTGGCCCTCTATGAGATAACACAGGTGCTACACATCATCCACACTGGTGTTTTGTAATAGCTTGCTCAGCAGAACAACTAAATGGGCTAAGAGTGAATCAATCACAAGTTGCTCATCACTAGTGATTAATTAAAGAAAAGAGCAAGCACTGAAGACACTTTGGGGTTCTCCTCAAGGCAAAATGCACAGATTCTAGTCTTTAATATTCCATCATATTTTTTAAATATACATTTTATTGTAAAGATAGTGTACAGATTGGTTATATCATTATATGAGTTAGGTCATGAATACATTTCCTATTGAGCATTGTTACCCCTCCGATAAAGACTTTACTATTATGTATGTACTCCAATAAGGACTAAAATCTTCCATTATATCTTCCATTCAAAAACTGAACTGGAATAAGTAAGTCATTTGTACTATAAGGCATGGATCACACATACAGAGGGAGACTTAAGGGAGCAGTAGAAAAATGGTTGTTCTCATGTTCTTGCCTCCTATCATAACAGTCTACTCATCTATCATTCCCATAAGCATGTTGGAGATGATCTGAATCCAGTTCCAAAGGGCTAGAACTCATATTACTAAGAAAAGTTTATCAAATTACCCAGACACACCATTCCTTAGTATAAAAGACACAAGTTTATAATTTCAATCTCTGAATTACTTTTCCAGACTGGTTGTTTCTACATGCTTTGGATAATATTGAAGGACACCATACCCACTCAACATAGTGATAAATGTTGGCTCAAAGAGAGCTGAATAGTGAAGAATAGTTTTCCATCACATCTAACTTACCTCTGCCATGAAGAATTTCTCTGTATAATTTACAGAGGTTTTCTGACAAAGATTTTCCTACATTGGGTTTCTTTCCAGGGTGAATATTTTAATAATTGCTGAAGGTTGTCTTCTAGTTAAAGACTTCCTCTCATGTTTATATTTACAGAAATTCTGTCATGTGTCCAGGTCTCAGATACCTGTACAGATGTGACTTCTGGCAAAATGTTTTCTATACTCATAATTTCTCTCCTGTGTATGATCTCACATATGCTGAGGACTGATTTCTGATTGAAAGTCATTTCACATATGTTCTAACTTTCTTTTCTCCTATGTGAGTCAGTTCTCTGATAAACACTGAGGTATTCCTGTCAGGTCAAAGGATTTCCACATTTGTAATATTTTTAAGATTTGTCCGCTGTGTGTTCTATGAACTTGGATCCATAAATACTTGGCAAAGGACTTTCCACATTTGATATATTTGCATTTTCTCATCTGTGTCTGTTCTCTGATGTAAACTGGGTTATGACTTTTTCTAGAAAACCTTTCCATTTTTCCTACATATGATTTTTCTCCTCTTTGTTATCATAAGGTCTCTATCCTGTATTGGTTCTGTATTGCAATTTCAATTTACTTACAGATCAAAGACTTCCCCATTTGGTACAATCCTAAGTTATTTCATTTGTGTGAATCAACTTATGTGTGTTAAGCTGTGACCTCCAGGTCTTTTCACACTGGTTGCATTCATAAGGTTTCTCTCCTTGTGTTCTGTGATGGATGTTAAGGTGTTCCTTCCAGGTGAAAGAATTTCCATGCCTGCTACATACATAACATTTCTCTCTGGTGGGTTTTTTTCTGATGGACAGAAAGGTGTAAGTTCTGGTCAAAAGACTTTCCACATAGCTTACATTCATAAAATTTCTCTCCTGTGTGTGCTCTCTGGTGGACTGTAAGGTGTAGCTTCTGGCTGAAAATCTTTCCACACATATGACATTCATAAGTTTTCTTTCCTGTGTGTTTTCTGATGGACAGTGAGGCTTGACTTCCAGGGGAAAGCCTTTCCACACATGTTACATTCATAAGGTTTCTCTCTTGTGTGTGTTGTCTGGTGGCCAGTAAGGTATGACTTCTTGGTGAAAGACTTTCCACACATGTTACATCCATAAGGTTTCTTTCCTGTGTGTGTTCTCTGGTGGCTACTAAGATATGCCTTGCAGGTGAAAGACTTTCCACAAATGGTACATTCAAAAGGATTCTCTTTTGTGTGTGTTCTCTGGTGAACTGTAAGCTTTGATTTCTGGATGAAAGACCTTCCACACACATTATATTCATAAGGTTTCTTTCCTGTGTGTGTTATCTGATGGACAGTGAGGGTTGAATTCCAGGTGAAGGACTTTCCACAAAAGTTACATTCATAAATTTTCTCTCCTGTGTGTGTTCTCTGGTGGCTAGTAAGATATTCCTTGCAGGCGAAAGACTTTCCGCAAATGTTACAATCAAAAAGTTTCTCTTTTGTGTGTGTTCTCTGGTGGCTAGTAAGCTGTGATTTCTGGGTGAAACACTTTCTACACAGGTTACATTCATAAGGTCTCTCTCCTGTGTGTGTTCTCTGGTGGAGAGTAAGCTTTGATTTCTTGGTGAAAGACTTTCCACACACGTTACATTCATAAGGTTTCTCTCCTGTGTGTGTTCTCTGGTGGAGAGTAAGGTATGCCATCTTGGTGAAAGACTTTCCACACACATTACATTCATAAGGTTTCTCTCCTGTGTGTGTTCTCTGGTGGCTAGTCAGATACGCCTTGCAGGAGAAAGACTTTCCACAAACGTTACATTCAAAAGGTTTCTCTTTTGTATGTGTTCTCTGGTGAACAGTAAGCTTTGATTTCTGGATGAAAGACTTTCCACACACGTTACATTCAAAAGGTTTCTTTCCTATATGTATTATCTGATGGACAGTGAGAGTTGACTTCCGGGTGAAGGACTTTCCACACAAGTTACATTCATAAATTTTCTCTCCTGTGTGTATTCTCTGGTGTCTAGTAAGATATGCCTTGCATGTGAAAGATTTTCCACAAATGTTACATTCAAAAGGTTTCTCTTTTGTGTGTGTTCTCTGGTGGACAGTAAGCTTTGATTTCTGGGTGAAAGACTTTCGACACATGTTACATTCATAAGGTTTCTCTCCTGTGTGTGTTCTCTGAGGGACAATAGGGTATGTCTTCTCAGTGAAAGACTTTTCACACTCTTTACATTCTTCAACTACAGAAGACACATGAGGACTATATGCAGCACACATCTTACCAGGTTCACTGAAAACACCCATGTGCTGACACCCAGTGACCTTTTCTATCCTCATCCCTAAGGAGTTCCCATTATTCTTAATCAGTTCTGACTTCTGTATGGAGCTCAAATGAAAACTTCTTATAAGTCTCACTTTTTCCTCCCCTGGGTTACTATTCATGACTGCTACTTCAGAGAGATATTTATTGTGACTTTCCTGACAGGTGCTAATCACATCCTCCATTTCTGGGACATCTAAAATGAATAATAGAAAAATAAACAAAAACATAAATGAGATCCATAAATTCCTTAATGTAAAGATATTTCCTCACTTTCTGTTACTATATTTTCAAATATCAAAGCATTGCTTTATGCAGAATATATACTTTTCTTTGCAATGTAGTAATTATGAAAGTAGTACTGACATTTCACAATGCAAAATAATGTTTTCGGAATTTCAGATTTTTCTTTTTTTCTCAAGGAAATATTTACTCAAATAATTCATCTCCATACTCTTAATGCTTCCATTCTGAATCTCCCTCTATGCCCAGCACCACTGATAAGAAATTGTCCCAATCAGAGAATAGCAGCCCTAGCATACTCCTATTTTCCTCCTACCTGCATAATACTAGTTTAAAAGAAAATGAGATCTCCTTTCTACATTTCTTATTGTCTTTTTCTCTTTATGAAAGACTTCTCTACAGAAAAAGGGAATTGCTAACATTAACTACACTGGCACACCAAACTCAGTTTGTCTCCAGGAGAATTCTGGATTGAAAATTCCTTGAGACAAAGGATCACCTAGTTCTCTGCCACACATGATTCAGGGGAACTAGGAATACTATTGCTCTGTACAGCTCAAGATAAACAGACCAACTGGGCTCTGGACCCACCATGACCATTGTAGATGCTTTAACTGACCTGTGAAATTCTTGTCTGAGGCTTCTCTTATCCATGGTTCTGCACCTTGCTCCAGCTTCACAATCAATTCAGGTTTAGGAACACAGTGCCCTGTGGATAAGAAATAGTGGAGAACTATTGCTCTTGCTGGGTCATCATTAATGTAAGGTCGCAGACATCCTGTTCACAAGGTTGCTCCTAAATCTGGTTTCTCAATTGTTTGTGTGGGGGGTGGTTGAGTTTTGGGGCCTGAACTCTGGGCCTGGGAGCTCTCTCTCAGCTCTTAAGCACAAGGCTAGCACTCTATCACTTGAGCCACAATGCCAATTCCAGCTTTTTCCCCCTGCTTATGTGGTGCTTAGAAATCGAACACAGGGTCTCAAGCACACAAGGCAATCGCTCTACCCCTGAGCCATCTTCCAGGCCCATGGTTTCTCTATTCTTAATAGCTCCATGGTGGAGTTTCCCTCAGCTTTGAGTTTATTGTGTCCATTGTGTGGCTTGAACTCAGCTCTTTTGCTCAAAGCTAGCATTCTACTAGTTTGAGTCTTGGCTACATTTCTAGTTTTGGAATGATTAATTGGAGATAAGAGTCTCATGGTCATTTTTCTATAGTTGCTGGCTTAAAACCAAAATTTTCAGATTTCAGCATCCAGAGTATCTAGGATTCCAAGCTTGATGTACTAAACTCTGTGTCAAGTTTGGCTTACAAATACACACTTTCAACTACTGGTTTCCAGTTCATACTGTCAGGAGTAATGTATATTCTATCTAGACTCTACATCTACCTATAATAATAACCCCAAGGCTGGGAAGTCAGTCGCCTGTGAGTGGAGCATATTTTAGAACTTTTGTCCAACTACTGATTAGAATCCTTAAAGAATGAGAAAAAAATTAGCTCTTGAGTTACATATAATGAAGTTGAAGTTTCCCTTAAAAAGAAATGACACTTCCCTTGGAGTGGAAACTTTTTCTTTTTCTTTTTGACATGCAATGGTCCAAAGGCTTACACTTGTAACCCTTTATTGAGGAGGTAAGATCAGAAGAGGCAGGCTTGAAACCAACCTGGGCACGGAAACCCAGAATATACCCCAAAACAAAAGCCAAAATGGAGTTGTGGCTCATGCAGTAGTGGGAAACGCAAACAACACCAAGCTCCCAGACCTGAATTTGGCTGGCTTTTATACTAGCAGTTTTTTAGCTGGGAATGGACTGGAATCTTATACCTAAATAACATAAACAGTCAAATGTCTACCAAAATAAAAGCACTTGATCATCCAAGAAAAAGTGACCTTTGCTCACCCAAGGACATTAGGTTGCTATAGGTCTCCAGCATTACATCTCTGTGAAGGGTCCGCTGACCAGTATCCAGATCCTGCCACTCTTTCCATGTGAAGTACACAGCCACATCATCAAATGATATCAGCTTCTGTAATGGCACATTTCCATCAAGAAATTAAACCTGGGTCATGAGAATTCCAATCTGCAATTTCATTATGCTGCAGGTATGCTTTTGTCTTACATAAAATGTTTGCAGCTTGCTGTGTTATCTATTCACTGGGAAAATTAAATAGCAAATTAGAAATATTTGACAATATATAAACCTGGTCATTAAAATACACAGATTGGGGCTGGGAAGGTGGCTCAGTGGTAGAGTGCTTGCCTTGCATGCATGAGGCCCTGGGTTTGATTTCTCAGAACCACATAAGCAAAAAGAAAAAAGCTGGAAGTGGTGCTGTGGCTGAAGTGGTAGAGCACTAGCCTTGAGCTGAAGAGTTGAGGGACAGCGCCCAGGCCCAGAGCTCAGGCCTCACAACCAACTAAAACAATAATTAAATAAGTAAAATAAAATAAAATACACAGATTGGCAGGGCACTGGTGGCTTATCCTCCTAGCTATTGAGGAGGCTGAGGTCTGAGGATCTAGGTTCAAGGCTAGCCCAGGCAGGAAAGTCCATGAGACACTTATCTCCAATAAACCACCAGAAAACAGAAAGTAGCACTGTCACTCAAGTTGTAGAGCACTCACCTTGACCTGAAGAGCTGAGGGACAACAACCAGGCCCAGAATTCAAGCCCCAAGACCAATAAAAAATTACAGTTTCCCTAATGCATGCAAACACATTTCTGCTGCTAGCAATAGAGACAAGATAAAAACTCTAAGGAAACAGTAATCTGGCATGACAACAATAAGTCTAAGGAGGTGTCTGAAAAATTATATTATCATTTTTTGATAAAATGTTAGTACATATCAGTGTAACAATGAATTAAACAAATATTTTTTCTGCATTTACACATACTGCTTCACCATAAATCCTATTTATACTGTCTATTAACACATACTCTCAAAAGCAAGCAGAACATATTGAGGATAACACATGGAATACAGAACATAGAACATTACTAGATCTATGAGAAGCAGTGTCCACATGAATATTAAAAAATACTAACAGTACTACAAAAAGTAGCTAATGATTTATTTGGCCCACATAAGATTTGATTGAGGGGCTGGGAAGGTGACTCAGTAGTAGAGAGCTTGCCTTGCATGCACGAGGCCCTGGGTTCGATGCCTCAGCACCACATAAGCAATAAAAAAAAGCTGGAAGTGGCACTGTGGCTCAAGTGGTAGCACTAGCCTTGAGCTGAAGAGCTGAGGGACAGCACCCAGGCTCAGAGTTTAGGCCCCACGACCAGACTTCCTCCCTCCCCCCCCAAAAAAAGATTTGATTGAGTTCACACATAAAAATATCCTAGGTTAACCATGTTTGGTTTAAATACTAAATATTGAAATATGGTCACAGATACCCTGATATATCCATCCTATGTAAAAATGAACTGCTACCATGAAGTTTTCTAAACTTTGCCTACATTCTACAATACAAAATATAGGTGGGAGGGGAATAAAATATTCCTTTACAAGATTTTCATTTTCATAGGCTTCATGGAAGGTGGAGGAAAATGTATAGAAGCTCAAAGAACACTCAATATAACAAAAATGATAAATATGACCAAATGCTCAAATGTGGCACATATTCCTGAGTCGTTTCAACAGTAGATTGCTAAGGATATATTTCCACCTGTGTTAGTTAATAGCAAAATTCCTCAGAGATCAAAATCAATTCCTGGGCAAACATCTGTGAGATTTTGCAACAAGTGATATTTCTAATAAAGAACACCTTGTCACTGTATTTTTTTTTTTTATCAAAACCAGTTCCAATCAAATACTGGCAGTGAATTAAAATATTCAAAAGTAGTGGGAAGGAAAAACAAAACAGAATGCCACATCAAATGAAGTTAGACCAAAGATAACAGAATCAGGAGAAAACTGATTTTCTTGTAGTTTATCATTTGGGGAAGGAAATGCTTTTCTGTAGGGAACTCGGAAGTTGAGCTGAAGGGGGAAAAGGTTTGAGAGGTTGGAATTCCAACCTGACCGCAATGAGAACACTGAGAGCTGGCCGCAGAAGGGTTAAAAGAGAATTCTGGACAGGGTTAAGAGACTGGAGTGCAGGCCTTTTCCTTGCTGTTGGAAAGATAGAAAGACAGCATCTGAACCTGAGCTGCTGTTGACTTTGAAGGCTAGGTAAGGTGAACTTCATGTCTGCATTTTATCTGGGAGCCAGTCTTCTGTCTCAGGAGAATAAGGAAACATGTTTTCCTCACAACCTGTTGTGGCTCTGATTGTACTATTAATATAGATACTTCATTTTTGCATGTTATCAATGGTAATCTTCCCTGTGTGCACTCAAGGAACTATGCTTGCTTGCTGGCACCAAGGGACCAAGTGCCAGAGAGCCTGGTTTTCCCAAAGTCTATCTGTTTATGTTTTTGTGATTTTCTAATTTTGTTTCTGGAATCCTGTAGAACTCTCTAGGGAACAATTTTCCTATACAATGGGTAAGAAAAATGTCAAACCTAAGAGCCATGTCAGCAAAGTAAAACTGATCACTAAGAAAAAGTAGTTCCCAGATAGATCATTTGAAGAAAAGAAACAACTGAGACACATATGGAGGAAAGAGGGAATGAGAAAAGTAAGAAAAAAATGATACAAAGATAGATACAAAGAGAGAGAAAGAGAAAAATAACCAACACTAGTGAGTAGAAAATCAAAAATAGAGAGAGAAAATAGAGGAAAGAAATTTTGTGAGGATAATTTAGAAAACAAACAGGAATTTGTAGAAAGACCATAACGTTTAGCAACAAATATAGCCTAAGTTTCAAGTAAGACCAAGACCATGAAGTCGTCCAAGTACTATATATGGAGAGTAATTTAAGTACATATAGGTTAATCATTCCTTAAGAACACAGGAATGTGTGTGTGTCCATAACACTATTTCAGCAATTCCAGGAAAATTTCATTGAGATAGTTTAATGTTGCTCATGAGGATGTGATCTGTTTACAAGCTATCCTTCACTTTCCATAAGTAACCTGCTCGGTGTCATTACATCACATAACAGATTTGATTACATTATATGACAAGATGAAACCTAGACATTCTGAATCCAATCTGCATTCAACTTAGAAAGAATATAACCATTTAATCTGCTAAACCTACAAGCAATCTTAATCTGATAATCTATAAGCCATATGAATATGTTCCTGAGGCTGAATCTGTGTGGTTGGAATTGTTTTAAATTCTTTTTTTTTTTTAATTTAATTTAATTTTATTTGTGAACATACTGTACAGAGGAGTTACAGTTACATGGGCAGGATAATGCGTACATTTCTTACCAAGCATTGCAGCCTCCTCCTTTGTTTACCCTTCACATCCCTTCCCAGCCTCCCCCCTCCCTTGTTTTAAATTCTTGAACATCTTTAGCTTCATATAATGGAATAAAACCAAATGAGAAATAAAAAAACAACTCACCAGAGATCCATTCATTCTGTCTTGCTGCTGACAATGAGCAGAAGATTCTGGAAGCATGGCTGGGATACAAGACAAATGACGTATTCAGAAATGAATCTGTGAGACTTTCTATGTTTCTGTACATACTACATTTATAAAACTGAATGTTCCTACAAAAAATATTGAATAACTGAAAGCAAAAACATATCACATTGCCACTAAAAGTAATTATTACTGAATATACTTCAGGATGTAGGAACTGCTTTTTTTAATGCAAAGGTGTCCTAGGAATCCATTGGAATTTGTTTTCTACCTCATTCATTTACATATTTAAACATCATGGAAAGCATGTATGATGTAACTCAGTAGTTTTCACCCAACGTTATAGAGGAAACTATGTACAGAATATATTTCTTGTGCTATACTATTTCAATAATGGTTGTCAAATGGCACATTTCACTGTATCCATTGCAAACATACGCAATGATTTGCAATTTGCCATTTAACATGAATTGGCCAAAGGGACATGAGTAAAGATGAGGTCAACCCAGGTTTGAGAAGTCCCTAATGTTCATTTCCCTAAACAGTCATGGGAAGATCCTTGGCCATCCTCAAGATACAACATAAAATACTCCAGGGCTGGGATGTAGCTCAGTAGCAAAGCGCTTGCCTAGCAAGTGCAGCGTCCTGGGTTTGATCCCCAGTACCAAAAAAGAAAAGACAAAAAATAAAATAAAATAAAATACTCCATATAGGAGTGACACAACTGAAGATAAGCATCACCTACAAAGCACACAACCTTGAGTAAGACATATTACCTCAAGTTTTCTTCTGTGATTTTTCATTTAAGGCCAAATGTCCCCGACCAACACTTTCTGAACTACGAGGCACAGCCAACACATTAGAGCTAGCATTTACAAATCCATAGATGGGACATTTAAGATAAGTTTCAATGAATACCTACTAAAAATTATAGTGGTAACCCAGGTTGAATAAATTAGAAAGAAGAGGATTAGGGATTACTATATGAATGATATTTTCAGTCATAACAATTACCCCACCTTCCCAAACCACAGTGTCAGGTACCTTCTGATAACTAGCCTCTGGGTTATTCCTTAAGCCAGCTCATCACGACTCCTAGAAATTAGCTTAAATCTTGCAACAACACTAAGTGATTGAGAGTGATGTAGGAAAGAGTACCATGTGAATCTGGTGCTTAGGAAAGTAGCAACAATTTTTGCATAAGGCCAGGGAAGCTAGCAACATCTTCCCCTTCCTGTGCTTTTCTGCTTCTTCCCTTTTGGGCTTCTCAGAATTGAAAAGGTCTGTCCATTTAGGATGGAGATTCTTATTCATAGGGTGCTCTGCTTCAAACATTGCTAGGCTTCATTCCTAAAAATACAGGACCAGCACTCACTACTCCAATATCCCCTGTACAACTGTCTCTAGAAACAGGATGGTGAACAAACATCTGTGAACTCAAGCCAGGAGATTAAAACTTCAAGCCAAAAAGATTAAAATATGTCACGGAGAAACAACACAGAAGCCCCAAATACAATTTCAATTTAAGAGGACTCAAGGCAGGCACACACCTCACAATTTCACTAGAATTTTTCCTGTACGCCTCTTCCACCTGGGCAAAGCAAATAAAATCACATGCATTAATAGAAAAATCCCTTGGTCTTGGAGTACAAATGCACAGCTCTTGGGCTCTCCTTATCTGCAGAATCACCAAGCTTGCTCTCAGACATTTGGGAAACAGGTTCTTGTACCTCAGGGCCCAGAAGCTAATGGCAGCACAAACTCCTGAACCTCAAGCAAATTATCAACCCCAGAGTGGAGAAAAGCGTGGAAGGGAAAATGGGTGCTTTGGCTCAAGTGTAAAGCTCTCTTTATAAAGAGCTGACGAGCTCAGGAACGTTGCTTGCAGGCCCAATGTTCAAGCCCCACCAACGACCAAGAAAAAACAGAACCAGAAAAAGAAACCCGTGGAGGACAGACTCCAGCAGCAATCCCACAGTTCCTACCTGACATCAGTTCCAAAGCTTAAGATTGCTTCAAGTTACAGCTCCCAAGCTCCACCGCACAGAGCTGGGCGCCTGCCTCCTGGCTCCCACCTATGGAAGGCCAAACTTTACTTCAGGGCACTTCCAGCAGCAAGTCAAAGGGAAAGAATCTAGAAGGGGCAGACTTAAAACGCCCCAGGTGGGCGGGGAGATGCATGCGCTAAAGGATCTCTGCGCCACTTCC
This sequence comes from Dipodomys spectabilis, assembly GCF_019054845.1. NCBI lineage: Eukaryota > Metazoa > Chordata > Mammalia > Rodentia > Heteromyidae > Dipodomys > Dipodomys spectabilis. The sequence goes on along the minus strand of NW_024870904.1, from coordinate 2,205,609 downwards.
GCCCTTCAAAAACAAACAACCCAGGACTTTCAAACCAAAAGCCCTCCACGGAGACTACAATTCCCGTAACGCTCGGTGACACCTTGCTTTACCTCTGGTCAGAAGAGTGCTTGGATGCATTGGGACTTTTCTCTCCCTGCTGTGGGAGCTAAGCTGAGTTTGTTCTTAAAAACCACTGTTTCCTTTGTGAAATATTGCAAGACCAACCAGAAAATGGATATATATGGGGAGAATTGGATGCATTGACTTTTTGGTACTTAGTTCTAATAATGAAATTGAGGTTATGAGACTGTGTTTCTCATACCTTTCTTTTGTTCTATGCCTGTGTTCTGCTGAGTGTAAATAATATCTCTGTTTTGCTTTACATTGTTTAATATCTCCCCTCTCATCTTACAAACGTACTCATAGACACTGAACTTATACCGGGTCATTTTCCATTAGTGTAATGTACACATTGGCATAGAATAAGAAGATGGTTATGTGCATATGCATCATAATCCTTGTGTTGATTTAGATTTTGCAAAATCAAACAATTAATTTTCCAGAAAATTCCCAATTCTATCTATTAAATGAAAATGAGTTTTTGGCTGTTTCTGAATTTTGCTTTTCATTTAAGGGTTTTATGTTTTTTCTTTTTCTGTTCATCCTGAGGCTTCAACTCAGAGCTTGGTCACTGTCTGTGAGCATTTGCTGTGCTCTCCTTGGATTTCCTTTAATAATTTCTTCAGGTAACTAGTGAAAAGTTTCTTTACAGAGATTCTTAAGAGCATGGCACATTTCCCTGATTTTCCTACAAAGAGAGTGGTTGGGGGTCAAAATGAATGCAAGTGAGTAGAAGAATGAAGTTTAGTGTAGGTATATGTTGATGTGAATCTTAATCATTTACAAACCAGTCTGCTTTTGTCTTCTCATTTTGCATGTGAAAATCTCTTTAGAATTCTTTTTTTTTCTTGGGTCCGGTCGTGGGGCCTGAACTGAGTCTGGGCACTGTCCCTCAGCTCTTCAGCTCAAGGCTAGCACTCTACCACTTGAGCCACAGCGTCTCTTCTGGCTTTTTCTTTTTGCTTATATAGTGCTGAGGAATCGAACCCAGGGCCTCGTACATGCAAGGCAAACACTCTACCACTGAGCCACCTTCCCAGCCCCTCTTTAGAATTCTTACCTCTTCTCTGATCCTAAAAGTTCCGCTCAGTAGCTTTAGGCTACATATCTAGAGGACCTCTAACTTGTCTTCTCAGGCCTTATACATTAAGCTGTGGAATAAATCTTTGTCTTCTGTCGCAATCCTAACAGAGCACAAGCAAGACTTCTGTGGGCCAATGGTATAATAATTAAGGAGACAGAGAGATGGCTGATGGCACAATTCTGCTCTATTTCTCAAACGCTTGTGTAATATTGGTCTAAGCCCACTGTGCCAAAAAGTGCAAACAGCACACACCTTTCCTCATTCTACTTCAATCTATCTTTTCCACCAAAGCCTCCCTTCACTTAAAGCCCCAGGCCAAACAGCTAGAACACACACTTCCTCAAACCAAGAAAGAACAAGGACTTGCTGCCCTGAGGGTGGGAGTCAATGGCCCTGAAGCCTTTGTTCACATTTTGTCTGCTCCTGGTAGGCACCCCAGGGTCTGCAACAGTCTCCCTCTCTCATATTCAGAGATCCTATACTTGTCTCTTAAATATTTATTGTGATTTTTGGTGATCCTTTACATACAATATAATTGAGATGGTTTGGATTGGAAAGTTTCATGCCTGGTTTTAGGTCTCCAGTGTATAGCTATTCCATATCTCCTTTGTGGACCTGAATTATTCCTCATGAAAATGGAAATCAAAGGGCATATATGGATTTATAGACTTCAACTCAAAAGCACCTCTAATAAAATAAAGAAAAATTAATTTCATTCTATAAAAGTAAATTCCTGAGAGGCAAGGAGAAAAGGATCAGAAAGAATTGGAGTACTTCCAAGACTACATGTGAAGTGTAGTTTTCATTGTTCAAGCCTATATTTCTGATACATTTACTTATATTTTTATCCTTTTTTTTTTTTTTTTTTTTTTTGGTCAGTCATGGCACTTGTACTCTGAACCTGGGAAACATCTCTGAGCTCAAGTACTCTACCATGTGAGCCACAACACACTTCTGAATTTCTAGTGGTCACTGGAGATAAGTGTCTCACACATGTTGGTGGCCAGGCTGACTTTGAACTGGGATCCTCAGGTTTCAGCCTATTGAAGAGCAAGGATTACAGACATGAGGAACCAGCACCCAACTTGCATTTCTTGTGTTTTATGTCCCAACCCTGGGGCTTGAACTCAGTGCATGGACACTGTCACTGAACTTCTTTTGCTCAAGACTAGCATCCTACTACTTGAGCCACAATTCCACATTTTGTGTTCCTGTGTATGTGGTAGGGAGGACTTGAACCAGGGATTCATGCATGCTAGGTGAGCATACTACCACTGCTGGGGGCCAGCCACAACACCAGCAGTGCTCCAGAAGAACAAGGGGATGATAATGGAAGAGACAGAGACGAGGCCAATGATGAATCTCTCTTTATTTCTGCAATATCCTTAGCTATAGACACTTTCTATATCTGTCCAGTTCTTGCATCACATTGTTCTAGGACTCAATGTGGCAACAACTGCAGGTCATGTGACTCCTTCCTCATTCTAGTTCAACCTTTGTCCACCAAACTCCTACAGGTAAGGCCCCAGCCCAGAAGCTAAAAGGAACACTCCGTCTTATGAAAATGGCAAGTACTTACAGCCCTGAAGGTTGCAGTCCATGGTTGTGGAGCTTTTGCTCACACCTTGACAGTCCTGGCACCTCTGTGTCTGCAACAATCCTCCTTTTTATTTTGTAAATTGAGCAAGTGTCTATCAGCCTGAGCCTGGAAAATGCAGTAGAACCTACATCTCAGGAAGAATGGAAGAAAAAGGAATACCAAAACAAGAAACAGGAAAATGCCTAAGAAATGGAAAAAGGAGTGCTATTTCCCAGGCTGAATCCCTGTATATAATGGTGAACTGATGCAGCTAAATCTGCAGGGTGTGCTACCTATAGGGTGGATTGACCAATATCAGATTTCTGACCCTGAAGCTGCCTAATGTCTAAGCTTAATTTATCAAAGGAGGACTGGGAAGGTGGCTCAGTGGTAGAATCCTTGCCTTGCATGAATGAGGTCCTGAGTTCAATTCCTCAGCACCCCATAAGCAAAAAGAAAAAAGCAAGAAGTGGCGCTGTCACTCAAGTGGTAGCCCGCTAGCCTTGAGGTGAAGAGCTGAAGGAGATTGCCCAGGCCTAGAGTTCAGCCCTATGACCAGATCCCCAAAACAAAAAATTATCAAAGGGCCAGATTCCTCAAATATGTCACTGGATATTGGCCCATATCATATTGAGGGATAACACAGACGTACTAACCATTAGCATGTCACATCATTTTTTGGGGGTGGGGGTCTGTTCATGGGGCCTGACCTCTGGGTCTGGGCCCTATCCCTCAGCTCTTCAGCTCAAGGCTAGCACTCTACCACTTGAGCCACAGCACTACTTCCGGCTTTTTTATTTTTGTTTATATGGTGCTAAAGAATCGAACCCAGGGCCTCATGGATGCAAGGCAGGCGCTCTACCACTGAGCCATCTTCCCAGCCCCTGTCACATCATTTTTAACTGGGTCTTTAGCACGTCTACTTGATTATCAATATACATCATTGCTGTTTCCAAATCATAAAACATATCACAAACTTATCTAAGCCCACTTGCATCCCAGGGCACCAGAAACATATCAAGCTAAACTATTACCATGTTGTGTTGTATATATGGTTTGGATAAGGTTCACAGCAGAAGTAGTAGCACTAGCAAGAACATTTAGGGCAGCAAAAATGCTGGCAACCAATATTCCCAAAAACCTGCAGCAGTGGCTAAGAGCCCTCTAAACCTCAATAGCAAACATAGACCCAAACTTATTATACCATAATGGTTCTATCAACTGAACAAGCAACATAAGTTAAGGTGATTGCATAGTAATCTCAGAGTATTTATGCAGTTAGTGAGAACACAATTGTTCCTGCTAGAGGTATCAAAAACTACCCCACCCTTGAAAACCATACCTAGCTCTACCAGCATGTATGGATACATAACACAACCTTGCACAGTAAATGATACAAAACCATGAAACAGGACACATCTCTGATATAGAAGTATCGGATGGAGACAGGCATTATTCCAAAAGGCCTCAGCAGCAGCCAGTTCCAGATGACAGGGTGAGCTTGTCGAAACAGGCTGACAAACATGGGTTTGCCAGAAAGGTACCACTGATCACGTCACTCCTTGAGCCCAGTTATGCAGTGCATATTGGAAGACTTCCACCAGCACAACAGTAGACAAGATGTGAAATCCACAGGCTCTCCATAATCCACATGCCCTCCATGGTGGTGCATCATTGCAACCACAGGAATCTCCGGGCATAGTGGAACCCATGAGGGGTGCACCACATCTCCTGCCAAAGGAATTCTAGAAATGTTATGCATGAGCTACATGTTTTCCATTCGTTCACCTTTTCCTCCAGAGGACGTCAGAACCATAATTTATCCCTGAATAGCGTACCATACTTGTACCTTCTACCTCAGCAACTGGAACAGTCAATCATTGAGATGAATGAAGGAAGAGGATATAATATTTGTATAACAAATAATGAGACTTACTCTGTGAGCATTGAACAATTCAAAAATAATGTAGGAAGTGAATTCTATTACTACTAGTACAATGAACATAATACTTAGAAATGAATGTTTGAAAAATGTACCCTTGAACAAAAACTATGTGACATAGCTAGTCTGGGAAGCACCGATTTATACCTGATCTTTACCTCTTTGCCTCTCAGGAACTTTTAACTTTTACAGAAAGAAAGTATTATTTTTCCTTCATATTTTACAGTTGCTCCAAAGTTGACATCTATATAGCCAAATGTGCCTCATGATCTCCATTTTCATGAGGAATAGCTCAGGTCCACTAAAAGAGGCATGGAGAACCCATGCACGGGAGGACTGAATATCAGGCATGAATATTTCCTACACAATCCTTCCCAATCATGATGTGGGGAAAGGATCATCAACAATCACAACAAATCCTTAAGAGAAAAGCTTAGGATGTCTGACATGAGGGAGGGAGGTAAAAGGTTTATTCCACAGTGTAATGGATACAGTTGGAAAGACAATTCTGAGGACCCCTAGCAGGGAGAAACTTCTAGGATCAGAGAGCAGGTAGAAAATCAAAACAACAGGATATGCAAAACAGAAATGTAAAAACAGACTGGTTTGGATCAAGTTATCAAGCTTCACATGAACATAGACCTACCCTGAACTCTATCTCCACCCACATTCACCATGATCACCCTAGACAACCATTTTTGGAAGAGTCTTGGAGGAAGAGTACCATTTTCTTAGAAACCCTGGGAGGAAACTTTTCACTAGTTTCCTGAAGCAATTAAGAAAAGAAAGGCAAGTAGAGCACAGCAAATACTCAGAGACAGTGCCCATGTTCTGAGTTCAAGCCATAGGACCAACAACAAAAGGAGGGAAAAAATATTAAAGGAAAGGCAAATTTCATATGCAAATAACCAAAAACTCCTTAAAATTGCATAGAGGGAATTTGGGAGTTTCTGGAAAAATAATGGGTAGAGTTTGACCAATTTATTTAATTCTAAGATTATAAAGTATGTCTACCTTAAAATTCTGCTATTTTATTCATTTATATGTATATATATATATATATATTATAATATATTAAAATATATATTATATATAATAATACACACACACACACACACACACACACACACACACACACACACACACACACACACACACATATATATATATATATATATATATATATATATATATATATATATATATATATATATATTACAGAAGGGGGAAATGATCCCAGAATCAATCAGCTAAGTGTATGTAAATACCTGATCTTGTGGCTTGAACTCTGGGCCTGAGCAGTATCTGTGAGCTGTTCTGCTGATGGTGAGCTCTACACCACCTGAACCACAAGGCCACTTCCGTATTTTTGGTGGTTAATTGGAGAGAAAGCTCCTGAATGTTCTTGCTCGAGTTGGCTTTGGACCAGCATCCTCAGATCTCAGCATCCTTAGTACATAGGATTACAGGCATGAGCTACTGGCACCCAGATGCAAATACCTTTTTAAAGAGAGAGGGGAGATATTCAAATTTTTAAGGCAAAACAGTGACCTAATTTATATTCAGAGGAAAATACTTTTGAATAAAAACAAAATCAATAAGCATGGAGTCTCATAACCTCAATTACATTAATAAAACTAAGAATTAAAAAGCCAAATTATCTAATGATCCTAATACATTTCTTTGTTTTGGTTGATCTCACAATGATTCAGGAGGTAAACTGATTTTTTCAAGAAGAAACTCACCTTAGTTCCCGCAGTTGGGAGAGAAAGGTCCCCGTGCATCCATGCACACTTAGGACAACGTGTCTGGTGCCAGTCCAAATCCTGTAACAAGCCTACTTCCTCTAGTTGAATGCATCATGTTATGGGAATTGTAGTTTCTATTGAGGTACAGATCCTTTGAAAGAGTGGAGGGGGGCCGGGATAAGGCTCTTGAACCTACTTGGCCACTGTTGGTGTTTTTAGTTTGTAAATTCAAGTTTCTTTCCTTTTGCCTTGCTGCTGGAAGTGCTCTGAAGTACAGCTTTGCATTCCATAGTCAGCCAAAAGGAAGAAGCCCAGTGTCTCTTCTTCAGAGGAACTTGGGAGCTGTAACTTGAAGCAATCTGAATCGCCAGCCAAAGTCTGCCCTTCCCATCTTTCCCCAGTCTGAGGTTGATGATATTCTATGGCCTAATGGAATTGTGCTGCCATTAGCACTTGTTCCTGCAGGTGCAAGAAACTGGCTGAGAATCCTCTGGCTCTCTAGACAAGGAGAGTCTACAGACTGAACCTAGAGATTCTGGTACTCACCCATGTGGCTTTATAAACTTGGTTTTTGTGCTTTGAAGCCAATGAATGGTAAACATTCCTTGAATATGTCTTACATAAACATAGTGATCTTCTTTTCACCCTCTGCACTTCCTATGGTGTTTGAAACTTTCAAAATGCACCTGGCACAGATATACTCCAATGATTGTGTCCTTTCTTGACAAATTACAATTTCTCCATTAATAAAATTAGTCTATTTTACATCACTTAAAATGAGAGAGACTGGCTGGGCAGGTGGTTCAGTGGTAGAGTGCTTGCTTTGCATGAATGAGACCCTGAGTTTGATTCCTCAGAACCACAGAAGCAGGAAAAGCTGGCAGTGCACTGTGGCTCAAGTAGTAGAGTGCTAGCTTTGAGTTTAGGAGCTGAGGAACAGTTCCCAGGCTCAGAGTTCAGGCCCCACAACCAACAAAAATGGAGAGAGAGAGAGACTTCTTATCTATGTATTCCAATTTAATTGTTAAAATATAATTTGAATACAATACAATGACCTTGATATGTGTGGGCTTGTCCTGATACTTGAACTCAAGGTCTGGAAAATGACCATGAAATTATTTGGTTCAATGATAATATTGTACCACTTAAGCCACACCTCCCCTTCCAGCTACTTTGGCTATTTTATTGGAGATTAGTCTCTCAGACGTTGTTTTACCAATGGCTTCATTTTGTGATCCATGTAGAGATCCATCATGTGCATCCCAGGGTACTACAAGCAGGCACAGGAGAAAGATTATTATAAGGTTTAGTAGAAGGACCATATTTCCTAGGAGAGGGAGCACATGCATGTGTCTGTCTTCAGGTAGCAACAGGAGCTGGAGACAAGAAGTTAGGCAGGTACATGCTCAGGTAGGTGTGGGTAGAAGGAGGGAGTGGTCAGCAGTATGGAGGGAACTCTAGGTCTGGGAAGAGCTCAAGTCTTGGTGGGGCTGAAGAGCAAAGGTGGGGATAATATTAACTTTCCTCAGATCTCAGCCTTCTGAGAAGCTAAGATTACAGCCATTAGACATGAGAGCCTAGTTACAATGTCCTCTTTTAAATTCAGATTATATTCTATAATATAAGATGAAATAGAAATAAGATGAAATAGAAAACTTGACAATTTTAAGGCAGATTGTTCAGTCACTAATGTGGATGAGGACAGTCCAAATCCCAAAACACACAGAAAATATCCCACTTTGAAATTTGTAACACTCCTCATCTTAAGTATTGTGAATATGAACACTTAGGCTATAATAAATTCACTTTACATTTTTCTCTTCTTTTTTGGGGTCTAGTCGTGGGGCCTGAAATCTGGGCCTGGGTGCTGTCCCTCAGTTCTTCAGCTCAAGGCTAGCCCTCTACTACTTGAGACACAGTACCACTTCCGGCTTTTTCTTTTTGCTTATGTGGTGCTGAGGTATCCAACCCAGGGCCTCAGGCATGCAAGACTAGCGCTTTACCACTGAGCCACCTTCCCAGCTCCACTTTAATTTTTCAAAGAAAGAAAATATTCTTATGATCTAGAAAAACCCAGTACTAATGTGCAAACACTGCTTTTAAAAGATTCATATTGTGTTTCCTATCAAAAACAACCTCACTGAAGTAAACAGAATAAATTTTCGCTTTTTGTAAATGTCACTGCAAAGTTCATGTATTTTATATTAACAATTACTATTCTGGGTAAATGGGAAAAATAAATTGAACGCTGGATAATAGAATTTCCTGTGTCATCAACCAACAAGTATAAGCAAAAGCACATACCTAAATAAGTTGTGGTTTTTTTCCATTTTATGGATCTACATTTTGGGGTGTATTTTCTGTTAATAGTGTTTAGTAACACATAAGGCTTTAATCTTCTGTGGATTTGTCATTACCGGATACTTTAATATTCTACTTGATTCAGGAATGTTTCTTCTCCCAAAAGAAGGCTTTATGTTTTTCCAACCCACCTATCATGGTCTGACCAGGAACTTCTAGGGTAAAATCACACAGGTTCTTTTCTGACGCTCTCATTTGTCTTCTCTCCTTGCCATGGTTCCGGAATCTTTATTCATTGTCAACAGCAAGAAAGAATGGAAGGATCTCTGATGAGATTCTTTTATTTCTCACTGTTTGACATTCCATTTTATGAACCTAAGGGTGTCCAAGATTGAAGAACAGAAGAAAAAGATTCAGCTTCAGAAACATGTTTCTAAAAAAGCTAAAGATGGCTTGGAGATTTAGCAGATTATCAAAACTTGCCTTCTAAGTTAAGTGCAGGTTTGCTTTAGTTTGTTTCTCATTTTTGAATGTCAGGACAAAGTCGTTCCACTTGTTATGTGATTCAATGACACCTAGGAGGTAACTTCTCATGGAAGTAAAGGTTGGCTAGAAACTGGTCAGACATCACATCCTCATACACAACATTAGACTATCCTAATGAAGTTTTACTGGATTTGCTGAAATAGTGTGTTCAAACATAACTTGATTGCTGTACAGGCCTGAGTGTGTTATAAGTACTTCAATTGTCTCTGTAAATACTCTTGGACTGCCTTGTGGTATTTGTCTTTCTTGAAACTTAGGCTGTATTTTTGATGGTATTTATAGAAATCTCTGTTTTTCTCTAAGGTACGTACAAGTGTAGAAGTGCTGGACCATATTTCTATGTAATTGTATATTTAGTTCTTTTTAGGACTCTTTGTGCCATCTTTGATACTTTTACATACCTGAGAGAAATGCATCAAGGTTCACATTGTTGTCACAACTTTCCTAGCTTTTGTTGGAGTTTGGAAGGATTTTTGGTGTTTGGTTGAAAACTACGGCCATACTAACATGTGTAAAATAGTTATTTTATTGTAATTTTGATTTGGATTATTCTCATGACCATTGATACTACTTTTACATTTTAATCAGCTATTTGTATACGTCCATTTTAGAAACGTCTCTTCAATCTTTTTCCTATTTTAAAATTAGATTTTGTTGTGTGGGGTTACTTGTAGGATTTTCTTTATATTTTCTAATTCAGATTTGTTAGGAATCTATTTAAAGACATATGCAAATATTTTCTCCTACCATGCTTTTGCTTCTTCGTTGATAGTTCTTTTCATTATACAAGGTTTTGATTATGTGCACTTAATCTGGTTTGTTTGTTTTTTGGTTTTGTATTTATTTTTTAATTTTTACTTATGATTTATTTTCTTGGCTTTGTTTTGTTTTCTTTTTTTTGGTCAGTTCTGGGGCCTGAACTATGGGCCTGGGTGCTATCCCTCAGCTATTCAGCTCAAGGCTAGCACTCTACCACTTAAGCCACAGCACCCACTTCCGACTTTTTCTACTTATGTGGTGCTGAGTAATGGAACCCAGGGCCACCATCCCAACCCTTATTCATTAATTTATTTATTGTCAGTCATGGGGCTTGAAATCTTGGTCTGAGCTTGTGCCTCAGCCCATCAGTTCAAGCCTAGCACTCTACCACATGGGCCACTGCACCACTTCTGGCTTTCTGGTGTTTCATTGGAGATAAGATTTCACAGGTTTTCCTGCCCAGGCTGGCTTTGAACCATGATCCTCAGATCTGGTTCTCCTGAGTACTTAGGATTCTAGGTGTGAGCCACCAGAGCCTGGCATTTGTTTGTCTCTTTGTTGCATGAGTCACTTTTGGTGTCTTATTTAAGATTTACTGTCAAATCTAATGCCATAAGGCTTTCTTCCTCTCCTGTCTTCTCCTCCTCCTTTCCCTTTCCCTCTTTTTCCTTTCTCTCCGCTACTCTCTCGTCTCCTCTTCTTCCATCTTTTTCCTGACCTTTGGCTTCCCTTCTCTCCCTCCTCCACTCATTTTCTTTTCTCTTTATGTCTGAGATGAAGACTTGCCAGTTTTCACAACAATTAGGTTTCTAATTTAGAAACACATGTAATACACATACCTCAGACTCCACCATGGCTTTCTAGAGCTACTATTGGTACTTGAACTGCAGGTCTCACAGACAGTCAGCTTCCTCACTCACTGTTGGCACTATCACTTGAGCCTTACCTCTAACCTGTTCATTAGCTGCTTAATTTGAGTTGTCTATCTAGGCTGACTTCCAGACCTCAGTTTCCTCCTTAATAGTTAGGGTAAAATGACAGTCTTGAGCCAGAAGTGCTTGTCTTGTTTTTTTATTACCTCAACATTTAACATTAACACTTAATTGGATACCACAATGAAAGGATTATTGTTACTGGTTTATGTAGAGTTAATATTCAACCTAAACTGAAATAGTTTTTGTTGCAAATTGAGTGCTGTGTTAGATTTCTAAAAATTGCAACTGTTCTTCTAACTGTGGTAGATTTTCATCACCAAGCAAATCGTTTATGCTGGAGGTATTGTTTTATTATTAATGTAATTTAATATTATTATGGAGATGATGCATACAGAAATTAATAAATTCTTTTCATACAGTATCTTCCATTCCTTCACTCTCTCCCAATCCCTCCCTCTTGTCTTTACTCCTGAGTTGTATACTATATTCTCATCACCCTATTTCCCCCAAATTCTGTGGCTCTACCACATCCTCCAGAAGATATTCAAGTGAATACACCATACATAATTCAAAGCACTTTTTATGATTTTACAACTGACCTAAGACAGTTGCTCCCTTTAATATTCTATACATTATAGTAATAGCATACATTTGATACAGATCTATTCTAGTTTCCATCTGTTTTACTGCTAGCTTATGAGAAATATATTATTGAATTTTATTGTGTTTATAACAGATTCCTTTCTCATACTGATTTCTGGACAATTTGTCTTCAGATCTATTCTCAGTGTGTCTGTCTTGGTAAATATAACAACATTGTGCTCTATAAAGAGCATTTAGGTAAAGATAATGCCTTCCACATCTTGTCTGTTTGTTTAGTCATTAAGAGGAGTATTAGAGGCCGGGCACCAATGGCTACCACCTGTAATCCTAGCTACTCAGGAGGCTGAGATATGAGGATCACACTTCAAAGCCAGCATGGGCAGGAAGTCCATGAGACACTTGTTTCCAATAAAGCACTAGAAAACCGGAGGTGTCGCTGTGTCTTAGGGGGTAGATCACTCGCCTTGATCTCAAGAGCTGAGGGATAGTACCCAAGCCCCAAGTTCAAGCCCCACGGCCGACAAAATAAAAGTGGAGTACCAGTTCTCCAATCATAATGATAGATTAAAGAAATCATCATTCTTTGGCCTTTTAACCATGTCTTTGTAGACTTTACTTTTCAGCATAAAATTTTTATTATACAGATTTATGATATACCTGTTATTACCAATGCTCTGTATCTGTGGTAACACAATTTGTGCTGATGTTTATTTCCTCTCATATTATCAGTATTTGTATTTTTCATTATTGATTTTTGCTTAGGGTATCCTTATATTGATTCATTTTGATTTCTTGATAATTAATGTATATCTCCTTGAATAGCTTATTGAGATTTATGAGTGTATTTTCTTCTGTTCAAATCATACAGAACCTGATATATTTACTATTTTTACATTACAATATAAACATGGTTTCATTTTAGTAATTACTTTGCTATTTTTTTGTTTGTCTCATCTGATACTTCTTTCTCAGTTTGCTTTCATGTAACCTGCACACAGCCTACAATACAGTGCAAATCACCTGTTATATAATCTCCAGGCAATCTTCTATACACTCTAAATCACCTCTGATACCTACTACAATTTAAATCCTACTAAATAGTTGTTATACTGCATTGTTATTAGGATAATGCCAGTTTTTTCAAAGACTGCATGTTTACAATAGGTGGCATATTTTTCAAGTATTTTGGTTCTATGGTTTGTTGAATCTGTGAAACAAACAAATAGGTAAGGCCTAATAAACTCCTATGAAAATGCTAGTACAGGGGCTGCAAGGTGGCTCAGTGGTACATTGCTTGCCTTGCATACATGAGGCACTGAGTTCCATTCCTCAGCAACACTTCAGCAGAAAATGAATTGTGACTTATCACCAATTAAATGGGAGAAAACTAGAAGTGACATTCTGGCTGGAAGTGGTAGCATGCTAGCCTTTAGTGAAAAGCTTAGGGAATATGCCAGGCCCTCCCTGAGTTCAAACCCCACAGCCAACAATTAAAAGGAAAAAGAAACAATCCCAAACAAATAAAAACCTCATTACTTACTCATGGCCTTTGTTCCTCTTTTTCTTTCTATTTGTAACTGAATACTTCATGTCATTCCATTTTCAACTTTCTTTCACATTGGGGGTTGAACCTTGGGACTTGCACATGGAAGGTGGATGCTACATACCAACCTATTGTTTCTTCTTTTAACATAATAAAAATCTGCTTATAGGACAGGGAAGTTGGCTAAGTGGTACAGTGCTTGCATCGCAGGAATGAGGAGCTGGGTTCTATTCCTTAGGTCCACATACACAGAAAAAGCCAGAAGTGGTGCTGTGGCTCAAGTGGTAGAGTGCTACCCTTAAGCAAAAGCAACTCAGGGACTGCACCTGAGCCCTGAGATCAAGCCCAAAGACCTGCAAAACAAAAAGTCTGCACATATAAATTAGTCAATGCTTCCTTTGCAATCTAAAAGATATTATTTCCAATCACTTTAGATCACTTTCAACAGTATTGTCTTCCTTTCCAGTGAGTGCAGGAGCCACACACAGAACAGACCTTATGCCTCTGCTGTCACTTATAAACTAGCTGTTGTACAACAGTAAGAATCAAAAGATACATTTCTGCCCTTATTATTTTGAACATAATGGAATTTGTAAGGTTATGTAAAAATTAGTGAAGGAAACCCTTCCTTTTCACTTATTTGTTGTGATTCTCATGGATATATCTTGTTGAACACTCAAGTCCCACACTTGTCATTTGAGTTCTCTCTGAACTACTTTTCAAATTGTTTTCTTCTTAGGATATACACATACACACACATGCTCAAGAATTTTTACTAGGTCATCTAACAATTGTTTTATTACCAATTCTTCTTATCCACAAGCAATTGTATCATCTACCTAGGACAAGAATATTACATTAGGCCACTAACTTCTCTTACAGGTCTCTGTGTCAACAGTCACCCTGCAGGAAACACCTGCACACCTTGGCCCATGGTGCAGGGGCCATGCTGTGTTGGTGGTGGACTGATGGGTAGCACATACCCTGCTCTGGGCTGCTCACTTCTGGCCATGGGGCTTGCATGGTTTGCTGTTGCATAAAGATTTTGGCACTGTCCTCCTCTCCTCAGCTGGCTTCTTACCAAACTTTTCTTTTGTGTACCTTCCATTTTGAGTTCTGGCATAGACCATGAGCCCAACCAACTTTCACTACACCAGATGAAGTCTCCACATCAAACTTTTGGTAACAAATATTTAAGTTAAAATATACATACAAAGTTTTGGCTGCTTTTGTTCAGACTCCATATACAAGTGAGGCAAAGATGTTTGGCTGTGGATGCTCCAGGTAGTCATCTACTCAAAGTACTGAGACCTCTACAACAGGGACTTCATACAAGGGTTTAAGTGATCCAGAAAAATGAAAGACAATTTTCAAAGAACTTCTCAATTCATTGAGGGAACAGAAAAAATGTACACTTAATGTTAAGCTAATTATGGGAGGAAAAATGACCTAGAGCTGGAAAAACATATAGATATAAGTCCTCAACTTAATGCGAGGGGGCCTTGGGTGGTCCCTGAGGGTCTAGTGAAAATCCTATGATAGCTTTGTTCAGTTCCCACTGTGCTCAGTATCCCAGCTTCTTTCCCTTCCAGTCACTCTATGGTGTATCATTCCAGGTTAACCTGAGGAAGAAACAAGGTTTCACCTAACATCATGTTCTCTCATTGGGATCAAGATTGATTGGGAATTGGAGGTTCTTAGTTAAATACTTAGAACTCTGGAGAGCAGACTCTTCAGGGTCCTGACTTTGAATCATATTAACTGCCCCTGCTGATGATATCAGAATTTTCTCTAAAATATATATGACTTTATTTGTATATTTTATCCAGTAACATTCACTGAATGGCTATTGAAAATAATCTAATCTGGAGCTGAAATCTTCATACAAAAGCAGAACTCTTCTAAAGCCTAATTTTGAAAAGGGCTACAGGATGAACCATGTGGTAGGAACCTTGACATTCTGAAAAATTATGTAACTTAACCCACTCTTCATGATTGTGTCTAGGGTGAATATGTACCTAAGTCATGGTTCACCACTTCTCTTCTGAGGACATAACTTTTAGAATGATCTGAAACTCAATATCCTGTCATTCACCCCTGGGAGTGGCCTTGAAATAAAGTGCAATCAGAAAGGGAAAAACAACAAAAATGCTTAAACACATCTGAAGAGCTCAGATTGAAAAGAGGTTTTCTCCTACATCTATGTGCACACAGCACAAGATCACAGTCTTCTCATTCAAATATATTGGTATTCTGGGACCTTAAATCATCACTACTTGATACTTCTTTTCTTATGATACTATTTCAAGTATACTGAAATATTTGGCCACATTTTACATGTTGAGATCTCTCTTTGAAGGTCTCATACTGCACTATACAGACGTGGACCACATTGTCCTGCATAGTATCTTGAACCTCTACAAGGACTTATGAACTAGTCAGAAACATAAAGGTATGTGCATGTGGATTCACTTGACAAAAGAAACCAAAATATTCATACAATCTATCATTCCCCTGGCTTATAAGACATTTCAATATCAACCTCAATTGAGGACAATGACTATACCCTATCGAGGACTTTAGGCTTAAACAAGAATGGTAACTTTTCTGCACAAGGGCCAAAAACCCATTTTACAAAATATCTTCCCTGGCCTTGGAGTTCTTTCTACTCAGGGCCTGGGTACTGTCCCTGAGCTTTGGTAATAAAGGAACAAAAGTGTTGACAGTCTATCAACTTCATTCACAGCACTACTTGTGGGAAATTTGGTGATAATTGGCCATAACACTTTTACAGCTATTCCTACCTAGTTTGCCTTTCAATTGTGATCTTTAAACCTCATGCTCTTGAGCAAGTAAGAATCCCGATGTGAAGCACCAGTGCCCTGTTAGATCAGGAGATCTTAATTACTTGATCCAAACAGGACTCATGGTGTCCACATAACAGGATATAAAATTCATAACATCATATATATAGCCATATGCAAAGGTCCTTTTGAAATCACTTGGTAAAGGACTGTTTACCTATCATTGGGTAAACCACACCCAAATTCTTCCACTAAATATTTGGAAGAATGTATTGGTTACACGTATCTTATTATTGGTCCTCAGGTTGAATTCAGGGGCAAAAATTTGTGAGGCTTCCTTTACCTTCTATGCCAGGTGCCCTTTTGTATCACTGACTTTTCGCATTAGGGTCTTGCATCTCTGCCTGGGCCTTTCAACACACTAATTTTATAATTACATATCACAAGTAGCAAAAAAGATAGGCACATATGCCCAGAGCCATGCTTTTATTGGCTAAGATACCATTTTCATGGAGCTTTTGCATGGGATGGCCTACAAAACTATCTAATTTCAGCTTCCAGAGTAGTTAGGATTCCACACATGAGGGAGTGTAATTGCTCATTTTTAATTGCTGGTCTGAAATTAAAAGAGGAAAGGGTACTTTACCAATTCAGTGAGCATTAAGTCCCTTTAATTGTGAATTCAAGCAAAGTGTTGGCCAAATGATAATAACAAAAATAATACAAAACATTAATAAAATATGTTATCATCAGGCATACTTTTAATGAATGTGGTATGTTGGTTCATAATTTGAGGTATATAACAGGTCTAGGTAGGACTCCAGTCTGTGAACCATCCCTTCTCAGAAAGCATACAGTTTGTAAACATGGGAGAATGAGCGATTTCCAAATGGATAGAGAGTGTGTGTGTGTGTGTGTGTGTGTGTGTGTGTGTGTGTGTGTGGTACAAATAGGAAGGCCAAGGGCACAGGTGCCTCCCAATCTCATTTTTTTTTAACTAGGCCTCTGTAAATAAGCAGAAGGGTATGCCTGGGAAGGTGGCTCTGTGTTAGAGCACTTGCCATGCATGCATGAGGTCCTGGGTTCAATTCCCCAGCACCACATAAGCAAAAAGAAAAAGCTTTTATGGAGGCCAAGATGAGAGAATCTCCTTTGAAGCCAGCTCTGGATGGCTTCAACTCAGTTCCTGAATTCAACACCTCATATTGGCACAAAAACATTCCTTCATGAAAGTGTGAAAGTAGAGCTCTTCATGTAACCAAACAGCTCTGGACATATCTAGAATGATTGGCTTATATAGGAACTGGAGTCTTGGACTTGGTTTATTAATTGAGCACTTTTTGATGT
Organism: Dipodomys spectabilis; assembly: GCF_019054845.1. Taxonomy (NCBI): domain Eukaryota; kingdom Metazoa; phylum Chordata; class Mammalia; order Rodentia; family Heteromyidae; genus Dipodomys; species Dipodomys spectabilis. Next base: position 2,188,316 of record NW_024870904.1, on the reverse strand, counting down.
AACAAACATTTTTTTCTAAATGTTTCCAGGATATCTTTAATTACATAACTATACAATGGCATCTATCTTGGCTCTAGAAATTCTAATGTTAGATCAAACTTTGTGTTTCTGTAAAAGAAAACAGTATATTTGTTGGAAGCCACATTATTTTAGATGGAATACTGGAGTCTATTACACAGCTAGCAGTCTACAAGCAGCCTGTTGTAACAAAGACATGCAGTCCACAAATACACTTAGACAGCTTGGAAACAGGACAGAAAGGGGGGGGGGGGGGAATAAAAACAACACCAAGAAACCAATCAGCACCAAGAGAGTGCTGAATAGGGACACTAAGATGACCAGAGACAAGTCAGGAGACGGCACACAGGACATGATTAAAGAGACATGTGGCATGGCATCTGGTGCCACTGCTGGGCCAGCCTAAATAGGGCCTAAGCAGGAGGCAGGTCTACAGGAAATTCCCAGTCCCAGGCACTGGACTATCAGTTTGAGTAACATATCAGCCAAATGCCCATGCCTGCTTGCAGGGATCCAGCCACACCCATCAGTTGGGAGGCAAGTGATGGATGGGTCATTTCCTTCCCCTGCATGAAAACAAGATGCCAGACCCCACCATCTACCATGTGGCCAATAGTGCACCAGCCACACCTGACCTCCTTACTTAATATTACTGAATTAGTAAATCAATTTATAAAATGTTACATCCTCTTTATCATTTTGTAAACATTCAAAAATTTTCTTTTTGTAAAAGCCATATTTCTTGAGCTCCACCTCTGAAACAATAATTCTCACATTCACCAATAATTAAACATTCTTCTTTTGAATAGTTTATTTCTTCCTTCTTCCTCATTCCTTCCCTTCCTCTTTCCTTCTCTCACTTCCCTACTCCTTCCTTCCTTCCTCTCAGGGTCTAGAAGAGATGCTGTAGCTCAAGTGGCAGATGGTTTTATTTCTTTGTTAACTTCAATTTTTGTGAGAGATTGATCAATATCTTTGTGTGCTTGATTATTTCTCCTAATGTCATATCTACTTTGGCCCTCTATGAGATAACATGGGTGTTTTATTATAGAAAACTGGTGTTTTATTATAGCTCACTCAGCAGAACAACTAAATGTGCTAAGAGTGAATCAATCACAAGTTTTTCATCACCAGTGATTAATTAAAGAAAAGTGCAAGCACTGAAGACACTTTGGGGTTCTCCCCCAAGACAAAATGCAGAGATTCTAGTCTTTATTAATCCATCATATTTTTTAAATATATATTTTATTGTAAAGATACAGTATAGATTGGTTATACCATTATATGAGTTAGGTCATGAATACATTTTCTATTGAGCATTGTTACCCCTCCAAGATAGACTTTACTACTGTTATGACTTTTTCTAGAAAACCTTTCCATTTTTTCTACATACGATTTTTCTCCTCTTTGTGTGTGAGGGTGTGTGTGTGTCTGTGTGTTTTATGTGTTCTATGATGAACCCTGAGCTGTGTCTTGTAGTTCGAGGACTCCACATCTGCTGTATCACAAGGTCTCTATCCTGTATTGGTTCTGTATTGCAATTTTAATTTTCTTACAGATCAAAGACTTTCCCCATTTGGTACAATCCTAAGTTATTTCATTTATGTGAAGCAACTTATGTGTGTTAAGCTGTGACCTCCAGGTCTTTCCACACTGGTTGCATTCATAAGGTTTCTCTCCGTGTGTTCTTTGATGGATGTTAAGGTGTGCCTTCCAGGTGAAAGAATTTCCATGCCTGCTACATACATAACATTTCTCTCAGGTGGGTTTTTTTTCTGATGGACAGAAAGGTGTATGTTCTGGATGAAAGACTTTCGACATAGGTTACAATCATAAAATTTCTCTCCTGTGTGTGCTCTCTGGTGGATAGAAAGTTGTAGCTTTTGGCTGAAAATCTTTCCCAAATATGACATTCATAAGGTTTCTTTCCTGTGTGTATTATCTGATGGACATTGACGCTTGACTTCCAAGAGAAGGACTTTCCACACATGTTACATTCATAAGGTCTCTCTAATGTGTGTGTTTTCTGGTTCACAGTAAGGTTTCTCTTATGGGTGAAAGACTTTCTACACAAGTTACATTCATAAGGTTTCTCTCTAGTGTGTGTTCTCTGGTGGACATTAAGATTTGATTTCTTGATGACAGATTTTCCACACATCTTACATTCATAAGGTTTCTCTCCTATGTGTGTTCTCTGGTGCAGAGTAAGATATGCCTTGCAGGAGAAAGACTTTTCACAAATGTTACATTCAAAAGGTTTCTCTTTTGTGTGTCTTCTCTGGTGGCAAGTAAGCTTTGATTTCTCGGTGAAAGAATTTCAAAACACGTTACATTCATAAGATGTCTCTCTAGTATGTGTTCTCTGGTGACGAGTAAAGTTTGATTTCTTGGTGAAAGATTTCCACAGTTGTTACATTCATAAGGTTTCTCTCCTGTGTGTGTTCTCTGGTGGAGAGTAAGATATGGCGTCCAGGAGAAAGACTTTCCACAAATGTTACATTCAAAAGGTTTTTTTGTGTGTGTGTTCTCTGGTGGCGAGTAAGGTGTGTCTTCCAGGGGAAAGACTTTCCACAGTTGTTACATTCATAAGGTTTCTCTCCTGTGTGTGTTCTCTGGTGTCTAGTAACATATGCCTTCCAGGAGAAAGATTTTCCACAAATGTTACATTCAAAAGGTTTCTCTTTTGTGTGTGTTCTCTGGTGAACAGTAAGCTTTGATTTATGGATGAAAGACTTTCCACAAAGGTTACATTCATAAGATTTCTCTCTAGTATGTGTTCTCTGATGGAGAGTAAGCTTTGATTTATGGGTGAAAGACTTTTGACACATGTTACATTCATAAAGTTTCTCTCCTGTGTGTGTTCTCTGAGGGACAACAGGGTGTTTCTTCTCAGTGAAAGACTTTTCACACTGTTTACATTTGTCAACTACAGAAGACACATGAGTACTATGTGCAGCACACATCTTAGCGGGTTCACTGAAAATACCCATGCTCTGACAGCCAGTGACCTTTTCTATCCTTATCCCTAAGGAGTTCCCATTATTCTTAATCAGTTCTGACTTCTGTATGGAGCTCAAATGAAAACTTCTTATAAGTCTCACTTTTTCCTCCCCTTGCTTACTATTCAGGATTGCTACTTCAGAGAGATACTTCTTGTGACTTTCCTGGCAGGTGCTAATCACATCCTCCATTTCTGGGGCATCTAAAATGAATAATAGAAAAATAGACAAAAACATAAATAAGACCCACAAATTCCTTACTATAATGATATTTTCTCAAATTCTGTTACTAGATTTTCAAATATCAAAGCATTGCTTTATACAGAATATATACTTTTCTCTGCAATGTAGTAATTAAGAAAGTAGTACTGACATTTTACAATGGAAAATAATGTTTTTCTGTATTTCAGATTTTTATATTTTTCTCAAGGAAATATTTACTCAAATTATTCATCTCCATACTCTTAATGCTTCCATTCTGAATCTCCCTCTATGACAGCACCACTGATAAGAAATTGTCCTGATCCTATTTTCCTCCTACCTGCAAAATACTAGTTTAAAATAAAATGAGTTCTCCTTACTACATTTCTTATTGTCTTCTTCACTTTATGAATAACTTCTCTACAGATAAAGAGAATTGCTAACATTAACTACGTGGAACATCAAATTCAGTATGTCTCCACGAGAATTCTGGATTGACAATTCCTTGAGACAAAAGATCACCTATTTCTTTTCCATACATGACTCAGGGCACTAGGAATCCTATTGCTTTTACAGCTCAAATAAACAGACCCACTGGGCTCTGGACCCAACATCACTATTCAAGATGCTTTAACTCACCTGTGAAATTCTCTTCTGAGCCTTCTCTTGTCCATGGTTCTGCACCTTGCTCCAGCTTCACAATCAATATAGGTTTAGGAACACAGTGCCCTGTGAATAAGAAATAGTGGAGAACTATTGCTCTTGCAGGGTCATCATTAATGTAATGTTGCAGACATCCTGTTCACTGGGTTGCTCCTAAATCTGGTTTCTCAATTGTTTTATTTTTGGGGAGTGTGATCAGTTGTGAGGCCTGAACTCTGAGCCTGGGAGCTGTATCACACCTCCTAAGCTCAAGGCTAGCACTCTACCACTTGAGCCACAACGCCAAATTCTGTCTTTTTTTCTGCTTTTTTGGTGTTGAGGAATCCAACACAGGGCCACAAGCATGCAAGGCACGGGCTCTACCACTGAGCCACCTTCCCAGCCCATGGTTTCTCAATTCTTAACAGCTCCATGGTGTACTTTCCCCCAGCTTTGGGTTTATTTTGCCCATGTGTGGCTTGAACTCAGCACTTTTGCTCAAATCTAGCATTCTACTAGTTTGTGTCTTGGCTACATTTCTAGTTTTTGAATGGTTAATTGGAGATAAGAGTCTCATGTTCACTTTTCTACAGTTGCTGGCTTCAAACCAAAATCTTCAGATTTCAGCCTATAGAGTATCTAGGATTCCAAGCTTGAAGCAATGAAACCTATGTCAGGTTTGGCTTACAAATACACACTTTCACACTTTCAACTACTGACTTCCAGATTATACTGACAGTAGTAATGTATATTCTATCTAGTCTGTAGATCCAACTATAATAATCACCCCAAGTCTGGGAAGTCAGTTTCCTGTTAGTGGATCATAGTTTAGAACTTTTGTCCAACTACTAATTTGCCTTCTTAACGAATGAGAATAAAATTAGGTCTTGAGTTACATATAATGAAGTTGAAGTTTCCCTTAGAAAGAAATGACACTTCTCATGCACTGGAATCTTTTTTTTTTTTTTAACAAAATGTAATGGTCCAAAGGCTTACACTTGTAACCCTACATTTAGGAGGTCAGATTAGAAGAGGCAGGCTTGAAACCATCCTGGGCATGGAAATTAACAATATATCCCAAAACAAAATCCAAAATGGAGTTGTGTCTCAAGCAGTAGTGTGAAAGGCAAACAATATCAAGCTCCCCAACCTGAATTTGGCTGGCTTTTATACTAGCAGTTTTTCACCTGGGAATGGACTGGAATCTTATACCTAAATACCATAGTCAAATGTCTACTAAAATAAAAACACTTGATCTTACAAATAAAAGTGACCTTTGCTCACCCAAGGACATTAGGTTGCTATAAGTCTCCAGCATCACTTCTCTATGAAGGGCCCTCTGACCAGGATCGAGATCTTGCCACTCCTTCCAGGTGAAGTCCACAGCCACATCATCAAATGACATCAGCTTCTGTAATGGCACATATCCATCAAGAAATTAGATCTGGGTCATGAGAATTCCAACCTGGAATTTCATTATGCTGCAGGTATGCTTTTGTCTTACATTAAATGTTTGCAGCTGGCTATGTTATTTTTTCACAGGGAAAATTAAATGGCAAATTAGAAATATTTGACAATACATAAATGTGGCCATTAAAATACACAGATTTGCAGGGCATTGGTGGCTTATGCCTGTAATCCTAGCTATTGAGGAGGCTGAGGTCTGAGGATCAAGTTTCATGGCCAGCCCAGGCAGGAAAGTCCATGAGACACTTATCTCCAGTAAACCACCAGAAAACTGAAAGTAGCACTGTGACTCAAGTGGTAGAGCACTCACCTTGACCTGAAGAGCTGAGGGACAATAACCAGGCTGAGAATTCAAGCCCCAAGACCAATAAAAATTACAGATTCCCTAATGTATGCAAACACATTTCTGCTGCTAGCAATAGAGACAAGATAAAAATTCTAAGGAGACAATAATCTGGCATGATGACATTAAGTCTAAGGTGGTGTCTAAAAAATTATATTATTGGCAGGGACCGAGCGCGGTTGGGCGGGCTTCTGCCGGGGAGTTCTCGGCGATGTCGGTCATCTTCGCGCCGGACTGGCTGCGAGGGAAGGCCAAGGTGAACCAAGAGACGGTCCAGCGGCTCCTGGAGGAGAATGACCAGTTGGTGCGTTGTATCGTGGAGTATCAGAACAAGGGCCGCGCGAACGAGTGTGTCCAGTACCAGCATGTATTACATAGAAACCTCATTTACTTAGCTACCATCGCCGATGCCAGCCCAAATGGCACTCCAAAAACAATGGAATAATCCTCTCTGGGTTGACTAGTAGGTGGAGTGAGTGGAATAAAATCCATTTCCCATGAAAGGCAGACTGCATCTTCACCACAAGTCTGCTGTGGAAAACACAAATGAAACTTCTGTGGTTTTTTTTTTTTTAACTGTGAAGATAGCTATTAACTTGCCCTCCTTCTCAATGCCATTATTTATTTTAACAGTTAAGTTAGACCTCTCACTAAACTTTGAAGGACTCAAGGCCTAGGACAACTAGCACTATTCTTTCCAATAAAAAGAATGATTTCTTAGTTATTATCTGATGTCACTTTATAATAAATGACGTGCTTTTGCCCATTTAAAAAAAAATTATATTATTATTTTTTATAAAATTTTAGTACATATAAGCGTAACAATGAATTAAACAAATATTTTCTCTTCATTTACATTTACTGCTTCACTGTAAACCCTATTTAGACCTTCTATTAACAAGTACTCTCATAAGCAAGCAGAACACATTCAGGATATCACATGGTATACAGAACATAGAACATTACTAGATCAAAGAAAAGCAGTGTCCACGTGAATATTATAAAACAGTAACAGTACTCCAGAAAGTAGCTAATGATTTATTGGGCCCTTATAAGATTTGATTTAGTTCCCACATAAAAATATCCTAGGTTATCCATGTTTGGTTTAAATACTAAATATTGAAATGTGGTCTTAGATACCCTGATATTTCCTTCCTATGTAAAAAAGAACTGCTACCATGAAGTTTTGTAAACTTTCTCTACATTCTACAATACAAAATATAGGTGGGAGGGGAATAAAATGTTCCTTGAGAAGATTTTCATTTTAATAGGACTTCATGGAAGGTGAAGGCAAATTGATAGAGACTAAAGGAACACTCAAGATGACAAAAATGATAAATATGACCAAATGGTCAAATGTGTTAAATATTCCTGAGTCATTTCTCCAGTAGATCCCTAAAGATATATTTCCACTTTTGTTAGTTAATAGTGAAATTTCTGAGATCAAAATCAATTCCTGAGCAAACATCTGTGAGATTTTGCAACAAATGATATTTCTAATAGAGAAAATCTCATCACTGTATTTTTTTTTTTTTATCAAAACTACCTATCTTATACTGGCAGTGAATGAAAATATTTAAAAGTAGTGGTATGGAAAAAGAAAACTGAGTACCACGACAAATGAAGTTAGAGCAAAGATAACAGAATCAGGTGAAATCAAATTTTCTTGTAGTTTATCAATTGGAGGAAGGACGTCCTTTTCTGTATGGATCTCTGAAGTTGAGCTGAAGGGGGAAAAGGTTTGAAAGGTTGGAATTCCAGCCTGACAGCATTGAGAGCACTAAGAGCTGGCTGCAGAAGGCGTAAAAGAGAATTCTGGAGATGGTTAAGAGACTGGAGGGCAGGCCTTTTCCTTACTGTTGGAAAGATAGCATCTGAAACTGAGCTGCTGTTCACCTTGAAGGCTAGGTAAGGTGAACTTCATGTCTGCATTTTCTCTGGGCACCAGTCTTCTGTCTCAGGAGAATAAGGAAACATGTTTTCCTCACAACCTGTTGTGGCTCAGATTGTAATATTAATATAGATACTTCAATTTTGCATGTTATCAATGGTAATCTTCCCTGTGTGAACTCAAGGAACTATGCTTGCTTGCTGGCAACCAGAGACCAAGTGCCAGAGAGCCTTTAGAACCCTGATTTCCCCTAAGTCTATCTGTTTATGTTTTTGTGTTTCTCTAATTTTCTTTGTTTCTGGAATCCTGTAGAACTCTAGGCAACAATTTTCCTATACAGTGGGTAAGAAAAATGTCAATCTTAAGAGCAATGTCAGCAACATAAAGCTGATCACTAAGAAAAACTAGTTCCCAGATGGATCATTGAAGAAAAAAAAAACTGAGAGACATATGGAGGAAAGAGAGAATGAGAAAAGTAAGAAAAAATGATTCAAAGATAGATACAAAGAGAGAGAAAGAGAAAAATAACCAACACAAGTGAGTAGAAAACCAAAAGTAGAGAGAGATTATAGAGGAAAGAAATCTTGTGAGGATACTTTAGAAAACAAACAAGATTTTGAAAAAAGACCATAAAGTTTAGCAACACATATAGCCTCAGCTTCAAGTAAGACCAAGACCATGAAGTAGTCCAAGAAGTATATATGGAGAGTAATTTAAGCACATATAGGTTAATCATTCCTTAAGAACACACGAAGGTGCGTATGACCACACTATTTCAGCAATTCCATGAAAATTTCATTGACATAGTTGAATGTTACTCATGAGAATGAGATCTGGTTGCAATCTACCCTTCACCTTCCACGAGATGTAACCTGCTCCGGGGCACTACATCACGTAACAGGTATGACTACATGTTATGACAAGATGAAACCTAGACATTCTGAAGCCAATCTGAATTCAATTTAGAAAGAATATAACCATTTAATCTGCTAAACCTACAAGTAATCTTTATCTCCTAATCTACAAGCCATCTTTTTCTGATTTATGAATACATTCCTGAGGCTGAATCTGTGTCGTTGGCATTGTTTGTAATTCTTGGAAATCTTTAGGTTCATATAATGGAATGGAAAAAAAATGAGAAATAAAAAAAAACTCACCAGAGATCCATTCATTCTGTCTTGCTGCTGACAATGAACAGAAGACTCTAGAAGCACGGCTGGGATATAAAGCAAATGACATATTCAGAAATAAATCTGTGAGATTTGGGGTCCAGAATTTTCTCTTGCAAACATGATACATGGGCTGCAAAACCATAAAGTTGTCCTAGAAGAATCTTTAATATCTCAGGCTGAGCATTAAAGTTTCCAAGAAACACAAATGCAGTCCATTTCCTGACAGATAGATATTATTAAACAAACTAATTTCTATGTTTATGTACACATTAAGTTCGAAAAAATGAATGTTCCCACAAATATTATTGAATACTTGAAAGCAAAAACATATCACATTTCCACTAAAAGTATTTATTACTGAATGTACTTCGGTATGTAGGAACTGTTTTTTTTTAATACAACGGTATCCTAGGCATCCATTGGAATTTGTGTTCTACCTCATTCATTTACATATTTTAACACCAGGGAAAGCATGTATGATGTAGTTTTCACACAATTTAGAGAAAAAATGTCTACAGAAGATATTTATTGTGTTATAATTTTTCAACAATGGTTGTCAAATGGCACATTTCACTGTACCCATTGCACACCTATGCAATGACTTGCAATTTCCGTTTAACATGCTTTGGCCAAAGGGACATGAGTAAAGATGAGGTAAACCCAGGTTTGAGAAGTCCCTAATGTTCATTTCCCTAAACAGTCTTAGAAAGAACCTTGACCATCCTAAAGATACAACATAAAATACTCCATATAGGAGTGACACACCTGAAGATAAGCAACACCTACAAAGCATACAACCTTGAGTAAGACATATTACCTCAAGTTTTCTTCTGTGATTTTTCTTTAAAGGCCAAATTTCCCTGACCAATACTTTCTGTACTACCAGGCAAAAACAACCAATAAGAGCTAGCATTAGCAAATCCTTAGATGGGACATTTAACATAAGTTTGCATGATTACATACAATCATAGTGGTAACAGGCTGAATAAATTAGCAAGAAGAGGATTAGGGATTACTACATTAATAGATACTTTGTTATAACAATTACCCCACCATCCCAAACCACAGCCTCAGGTACCCTCTCATAACTTGGCTCTGGTTTATTCCTCAGTCCAGCGCATCACAATTCCTGGAAATTAGTTTAAATCTTGCAACAACACAAAGTGATTGACAGTGGTATAGGAAAGAGTACCACGTGAATCTGGTGCTAAGGGAAGTAGCAACAATTTTTGTAATAGGCAAGGGAAGCTAGCAACATCTTCCCCTTGCTGTGCTTTTCTTCTTCTTCCTTTTAGGGCCTCTCAGAATTGACAAGGTCTGTCCATTTAGGATGGAGATTCCTATTCATAGGGTGCTCTGCTTCAAACATTGCTAGGCTTCATTCCTAAAAATATAGGACAAGCACTCACTACTCCAATATCCCATGTACAACTGTCTCTAGAAACAGGGTCATGTACAAATACTTGTGAGATCCACCCAGGAGATTAAAAACTCAAGCCAAACAGATTAAATTATCTCTAGGAGAAACAACACAGAAGCCCCAAATACAACTGCAATGTAAGAGGACTCAAGGCAGGCATACATCTCACAATTTCACTAGAATACTTCCTGTACTCCTCTTACACCTGGGCAAAGCAAATAAAGTCACATGGGTTAATAGAAGAATCCCTTGGTCTTGGAGTAGAAATGCACAGCTCTTGTGCTCTCCTCGTCTGGACAATGACCCAGCTTGCTCTCAGACATTTGGAAGCCAGGTTCTTACATCTGAAGGCCCAGAGGCTAATGGCAGCACAAACTCCTGAACCTCAAGCAAATTATCAACCCCAGACTGGAGAAAATCCTGGAGAGGGAAGTAGGCACTTTGGCTCAAGTATAAAGCTCTCCCTCTGAGCTGAGGAGCTCAGGAATGCTGCTTGCAGGCCCAAAGTTCATGCCCCACCAAAGAAACAGAAACAGAAAAACAAACAGAAACCAGTGGAGGGGAGATTCCCGCGGCAATCACACATTTCCTACCTGACATCAGTTCCAAAGCCTGAGATTCCTTCAAGTTACAGCTCCCAGGCTCCACTGCACAGAGCTGGGCACCAGCCTCCTGGCTCCCACCTGTGGAAGGCCAAACTGTCCTTCAGGGCACTTCCAGCAGCCAGGCAAAGGAAAAGAATCCGGAAGAGGCAGACTTAAAATGCCCATGGTGGGCGGGAAGGGGGGGGGAGACACATGGGCAAGAGCATCTTCTGCCCCACCTCCACCCTCCAAAAAACAAAAACAACCCAGGACTTTCAAAGAAAATATCCTCCATGGAGACTACAATTCCCACAATGCTCGGTGCCACCCTGCTGCAAACCTGGGAACAAGTGTGCTCTTGTGCATTGGGACTTTTCTCTGCCTGCTGTGGGAGTTAAGCTCAGTTTCTTCTTGAAAACCACTGTTTCCTCTTGAAATACATAAGACCAACCAGAAAATGGATATATATGGGGAGAATTGGATACATTGGATTTTTGATTCTTAGTTCTAATAATGAAATTGAGGTTATGAGACTGCGTTGCTTATTCCTTTCTGTTTATTCAATGCCTGTGTTCTGGTGAATGTAAATTATCTCTGTTTTGTCTTAATTTTTTTTAATATATCCCCTCCTACTTTACAAAGATATTACCGGGCGCCGGTGGCTCAAGCCTGTAATCCTAGCTACTCAGGAGGCTGAGATCTGAGGATCCCTGTTCAAAGCCAGCCCGCCCAGGAGAGACCATGAGACTCCTATCTCCAATAAACCACCAGAAAACCGGAAGTGGTGCTGTAACTACAGTGGTAGAGTGCAGGTCTTGAGCTGAAGAGCTGAGGGAGTAGCGCCCAGGCCCAGACTTCAAGCCCCACAACCGCCAAAAAAAAAAAAAAAAAAAAGATATTCACAACCATAAATTTATACCTGTGTCATTTCCCATTGCTGTAATGAAAACACTGGCATACAATAGTGAGATTGTTAGGTAAGTATGCAGCATAATACTTCTGGTGATTTGGATTTCACAAAATCTAACAATTAATTTTCCAGAAACTCCCCAATTCTATCTATTAAATCAAATGAATTTTTGTTTTTTTCTGAATTTTGCATTTCTTTTAAGGATTTTGTTTTGTTTTGTTGTTGGTCCTATGGCTTGAACTCAGAGCTTGGGCACTGTCTGTGAGCATTTGCTGGGCTCTATTTGCATTCCCTTTAATAATTTCTTCAGGTATCTAGTGAAAAGTTTCCTCACAGGGATTCTTATGAACATGGAACATCACCTCCATTTCCCTTCAAAGAGATAGTGGTTTGGGGGGTCAGGGATGAATGCAGGAGGGATAGAAGAGTGAAGTTTAGGCTAGGCTATGTTGATGTGAAGCTTAATCACTTGCAAACCAGTCTGCTTTTGTCTTTTCATTTTACATGTGAATATCTCTTTAGACTTCTTACCTGTTCTCTGATCCTAACAGTTCCTCTCAGTAGCGTTAGGCTACATATCTAAGGGACCTCGGACTTGTCTTCTCAAACCTTTACCATTAAAATGTGCAATAAATCTTTTGTCTCCTGCCGCAATCCCATCAGAGCACAAGCAAGGCTCTGAGAGCCAATGGGATGATAATTAAGGAGACAGAGTGATGGCTGATGACACAGTTCAGCTATATTTCTCAAATGCTTGAGTAATATTGGTCTAGACCCACTGTGCCCAAAAGTGCAAACAGCACACATCTTTCCTCATTCTATTTCAATACATCTTTTCCACCCAAGCCTCCAGACAGGTAAAGCCCCAGGCCAAAAAGCTAGAACACACACTTCCTCAAACCAATAAAGGGCAAGGACTTGCAGTGCTGAGCGTGGGAGTCAATTGTCCTGAAGCCTTTGCTCACATTTTGTCTGCTCCTGGCAGGCACCCCAGGGTCTACAACAGTTTCCCTCTCTCTTATCAAAGAACCTACCCTTGTCTCTTACATGTTTATTGAGATTTTTTGTAATCCCTTCCATAAAAAATAATTGGGAAAGATTGGATTGGTAACTTTCACTTTTGATTTTAGTTCTCCAGTGTATGGGTTCAACATGTCTCTATTGTGGACCAGAACTATTCCTCATGAAAACGGGAATCAAAGAGCATATTTGAATGTATAGACTTCAACTTAAAAGCACCTCTAACAATATAAAGAAAAAATAATTTCATTCTTTAAAACTAAATTCCTGGGAAGTGGCACTGTGGCTCAAGATGTCGAGCGCTCACTTTGAGCTGAAGAGCTGAGGGATAAGTGCTCAGGCCCAGAGTTCAAGCCCCACAACCAAAAAAAAAAGTCCTCTCTAAAACTAAATTCCTGAGAGACAAAGAGATAAAACTGGGGTGCTTCCAACAGTACCTGTGAAATGTAGTTTTCTTTTCTTTTCTTTTCTTTTTGTTGGTCATGGGGCCTGAACTCTGGGCCTAGGTACTGTTCCTCGGCTCTTCAGCTCAAGGCTAGTGCTCTACCACTTAAGCCACAGTGCCACTTCTGGCTTATTCTGCTTATGTGGTGCTGAAGAATCGAACCCAGGGCCTCATGCATGCAAGGCAAGCACTCTACCACTGAACCATCTTCCCATCCCTGATATATAGTTTTCATTGTTCAAGCCTACATTTGTGATGGATTTCTTTATTCCTTTATCCTTTTGTTTTGTTTGGTTTTGTTTTTGGTTATGCTACTTGAACTGTGAGCCTAGGAACCATCCCTTAGCCCTTCAGCTCAAGCCAAGTGTTCTACATTGTGAGCTAAAGCACCAATTCTGGTTTTCTGGTTTTTATTGGAGATAAGTGTCTCACAGACATTGCTGCCCAGGCTGACTTTGGACTGCAATCCTCAGGTTTCAGCCTTTTGAATAGATAGGATTAAAGACATGAGGTACCAGCACCCAGCTTGCATTTCTTTTCTTTTATGTCCCAGCCTTGGGGCTTGAACTCAGTGCGTGGACACTGTCCCTAAATTTTTGCTCCAAACTAGCACCCTAGTACTGGAGCCACAATTCCACATTCGGCTTTTTCTATGTATGTGGTACTGAGGACTTGAACCAGAGCTTCATACATGTTAGGTAAGTACTCTACCACTGTTGTGGGACAGCCACAACACCAACAGTGTTTTGGAAGGGCAATGGGATGATAATGGAACAGACTGAGAGAAGGCCAATGATGAATCTCTCTTTATTCCAGCAATAACCTTAGCTATAGACACTTTCCAGATCGGTCCAGTGCTTGCATCACATTGTTCTAGTACTCACTGAGTCAACAAGTGCATACCATATGCATCTTTCCTCATTCTAGTTCAACCTTTGTCCAACAAACTCCTAGAGGTAAGCTCCTAGGCCCAGAAGCTAAAAGGAACACTCCCTCCTACAAAAAGGGCAAGTACTTATAGCCCTGAAGGTTGGAGTCTGTGGTTGGGGAGCTTTTGCTCACACCTTGCCAGCTCCTGGCACCTCAGGGTCTGCACCACTTCTCCCTTTTTCATTTTGTAAATTGAGCAAGTGTCTATCAGCCTGAACCTGGAAAATCAGCAGATCATACATCTCAGGAAGAATGGAAGAAAAAAGAAATACCAAAACAATAAACAGGAAAATGCCTAAGAAATAACAAAAAGAGTGCTATTTCCCCAGGTGAATCCCTTCAGGTAATGGAGAACTGATACAACTAAGCCTGCGTGGTAGAGTGACCAATACCAGATATCTGACCCTGAAGATGCATAATATCTAAGCTTATATTATCAGAGGGCAAGATTCTTCAAATATGTCACTGGATATGGGTCCAAATCATATTTCCATCATATTCAAGATGGATAACACAGATGTACTGACAATTAGCATGACACATTATTTTTAACTTTGTCTTTAGCAGGTCTATGTGATTATCAACATACATTATTGCTGTTTCCAAATCATAAAACATATCACAATCATTTTATCTACAACCACCTGCATATCAAGGGTACCAGAAACATTTCAAACTAAAGTATTAACATGTTGTTCTGTATATATGGTTTCTACAATGATCACAGGAGAAGCAGGAGCCCTAGCAAAACAGTCAGGATAGCAATAATGATGGCAACCAATATTCCCCAAAATCTGCACCAATGGCTAAGAGTCCTCTGAACCTCAATAGCAAACCGAGACCCAAACTTATTATACCATGGTTCTATCAACTGAACATGCAATGTAAGTTAAGGGGATTGCATAGTAAGCTAGGATTACTCATGCAGTTAGTGAGAACACAATTGTTCCTGCAAGAGGCATGAAATACCACCCCACCCTTGAAAACCATACCCAGCCCAACTACTAGCATATATGGATACATAACACAAGCTTGCACAGTAAATGATACACAACTGTGAAACAGGACAGGTCTCTGAAACAGAGGTATGGGATGGTGAGAGGCATTAGTTCAAATAGGCCTCATGGCAGCAGCCAGGCTCAAGATGTCAGGGTGAGCTTGTCCACACAAACTGACAAACATGGGAGCAAGCAAGGTACCACTGATCATGTCACTCCTCTGAGACCAGTCCTGCCTTACATACTGGGAGACTCCTACCACCAGAACTGTGGACAAGGTGTGAAATCCAGAGGCCCTCAGGGCGATGGATCATCACAACCATGGGAATCGCTGGGCATAGGGGAAGCCAAGAGGGATGCACCACATCTCCTGCTAAAGGAATTCTACAGGTGTTCCGCTTAAGCTCCAACTTTTTCCATTGGTTCACCTTTTCCTCCAGAGGAAGTCAGAACCATGATCTATCCCTGAATACCTTACCATACTTGTACCTTCTACCTCAGGATCTGCAATAGTCAATAACTGTGATCAATGAAGTAAGAGGATATAAGTAAGAGGATATTTGTATAATAATGAGACTTACATCTGTGAGCAATGAACAATTCAAACATAATGTAGTAAGTAAATTCTATTTTACAAGTATGTAACCAAGAACAATGACAACTATGGGACACAGCTAGTCTAGGAAGCACCCATTTTTATCTGATCCTTATGTCCTTGCCTCTCAGGAACTTACTTTTAACTTTTACAGAAAGGAAGAATTATTTTTCCTTCATATTTTATAGGTGCTCCCATGTTGCCGTCTATCCATCCAAATGTGCCTCAGGATCTCCATTTTGATGAGGAATATATAAAGTCCACTAAAAGAGGGATGGAAAAACCTTACATTGGAAGACTGAGTATCAGGCATGAAAATTTCCTACACAATCCTTCCCAATCATGATGTGGGGAAAGGATCATCAACAATCACAACAAACCCTTAAGAGGCAAGCTTACCATATCTTATATGAGGTAGGGAGGCAAAAGATTTATTGCACAGTGTAATGGATACAGTCTGGGAAGACAAGTCTTAGGTCCCCTAGATATGTGACCTAGACTTGCTGACAGGAACTTCTAGGGTCAGAGAAGAGGTAGAAAATCAAAACAAAATAGGATATGCAAAACAGAAAAGTAAAAACAGACTGGTTTGGAGCAAGTAATCAAGCTTCACATGAACATAGACCTGCCCTGAACTCTACCTCCTCCCACATTCATACTGATCTACCTAGACAACCATTTTTTTTTTGAAAAGTCTTGGAGGAGGAGTACCATTTTCTAAGAAACTCCTGGGAGGAAACTTTTCACTCGTCTCCTGAAGCAATTAGTAAAAGAATGGCAAGTACAGCACAGCAAATGCTCACAGACAGTGCCCAAGCTCTGAGTTCAAGCCAACAACAAAATGAGGGAAAAACTTTATAAGGAAAGGTAAATTTCAGACACAAATAACCAAAAACTTCTTACAATTTCGTACATGAAATTTGGGAGTTTCTGGGAAAGTAATGAGTAAAATTTGACAAATCAATTTAATTCATAGATTATAAAGTATATCTGTCTTTAAATTCTGTTATTTTATTGCAGTATATATATTAGAGCAGGGGAAGACGATGCCAGAATCAATCAGTTTACTGTCTGCAAGTACTTTTTTTTTTAATGTACTCAAAGTGAGTACATTAAAAATTGAACCAAAGGAATACTTCCAACATTTTTGCTTATGTGGTGCTGAGGATTCAAACACAGGGCCTCATGTATGCTAAGCAAGCACTCTACCACTGAGCAATCTTCCCAGACAAGTTACTGTCAAATCTGATGCCATGAAGTATTCCTCCCCTTCTCTCTTCTCTTCTTTTCCCTTTCCCTCTGTTCCCCTCCTCTCCACCACTCTCTTCTTCCTTCTTTTCCCTAACCTTTTGCTTCCCTTCCCCACCTTCTCCACTCATCTTCTTTTCCCTTTATATCTGAGATGAAGATGTGCTAGTATCACTACAGTTAGGTTTCTAACTTAGAAACACATGTAATACACATACTTCATGGGTTTCTTGAGCTACTATTGGAGCTTGAACTGCAGGTCTCACAGTCAGTCAACTTCCTCACTCACTGTTGGTACTATCACTTGAGCCATACCTCTAACCTGTTCATTAGCTGCTTAGTTTGAGTTGTCTATCCAGGCTGGCTTCCAGAATTCAGTTTCCTCCTTAGTAGCTAGGCTAAAATGACAGTATTGAGCAAGAAGTACTTGTCTTGATTTTTCTTACCTCAACATTTAACATTAACACTTAATTGGATACTACAATGAAACACTTTATTGTTACTGGTTTATGTAGAATTAATATTCAACCTAAACTGAAATAGTTTATCTTTCAAATTAAGTGTTGTAATGTGTTTCTAACAATTGTAACTGTTCTAACTGCAGTATATTTCTTCACTAAGCAAATCATTTATGCTGGAGGCATTGTTTTATAATTAATGTAATTTAATGTTATTGTGGAGGTGATGTATAGAGAGATATAATGACATGAGTGAGGTAAAAAATACCCTTCCTTTCATACAGTGTCTTCCATGCCTTCATTCTCTACCAATCTCTCCCTCCTACCTCTAATCTTGAGTTGTATATTTCACTTTCATCACCCTATTTCCCTCACATTCTATGGCTCTGCCGTACACACCAGAAGATATACACGTGAAAACACCATACATAATTGAAAACAATTGTTTTTATTTCACAAGTGAAATAAGAAAGTAGCTCCCTTTAATATTGAATAAATCACAATGAGAGCATACATATATTTTTACATATTCATTCTAGTTTCCTTCTGTTTGTTTTACTGTTAGATTATTAGCAACATATTGTTGGATTTCTTTGTACTTATATCATAGATTTATTTGTCATACTGATTTCAAGACAATTTGTCTTCAGATCTATTCTCAGTGTGTCTGTCTTGGTAAATATAACTGAATAGTGCTTTATAAACAGCATTTTGTAAAGATAATGCCATCCATGTGTGTATTTCTATTGACCGTTTGTCTAGTTATTCAGTCATTAAGAGGAGTATTAGTTCTCCAATTATAATGATAGATTAAAGAAATTAACATTCTTTGTCCTTTTAATCATGTCTTTGTAGACATTACTTTTCAGAATAGAACTTTTGTTATACAGATTTATAATTTGCCTGTTATTATCAATGCTCTGTATCTGTGGTAACACAATTTGTGCTGAGGTTCTTTTCCTTTCCTATCAAGACTACTTGTATTTTTCAGTATTGATTGTTGCTTATGGTATGTTTATAATGATTTACTTTTATTTCTCAATAATTAATGTATGCCTCTTTGGCTTATTGAGTTTTTTGAGTATGTTTTCTTCTGTTCAAATCAGACAGTACCTGATATATTTACTATTTTTATCTTACAATATTAACATGGTTTCATGTTAGTGATTACTTTGCTATTTATTATGTTTGTCTCATCTGATGTGTATTTCTTAGTTTGCTTTCATGTAACCTGCACACATCGTTCTACACAGTGCAAATCACCTCTAATATAATTTCTAGGGAATATATTATATACACTGTAAATCACCTCTGATACCTATTACAATTTAAATTCTACTAAATAGTTGTTACAATGCATTGTTCATCGGATAATGACAGTTTTTTCAAAGGCTGCACGTTTACTATAGGTACCATACTTTGTCAATTCTTTGGGTTCTATGGTTTGTTGAATCTGTGCAACAAACAAATATGGAAGGCCTAATATATTCCTTTGAAAATGCTACTGTAGGGGCTGGAAAGGTGGCTCAGTGGAAAGTGCTTACCTTGCATGCATGAGGCCTTCGGTTAGGTTGCTCAGCACCACATAAACAGAAGAATCTGAAAGTGGTGCTGTGGGTCCAGTAGTAGAGCATGAGCCTTGAGCTGAAGAGCTGAGGGACAGAGCCCAGGCCCAGAGATCAAACCTCATGAATGATGAAAAGAAAAAACATACCACAAATAACATAGTGTATATAATAATATTTAAAGGTGCTGGACACAAGTGTCTCATGGTAGCAAACCTGAGACCCAAGGATTGAGATTTCATCCAGCCCTTTCAGAAAAGTCAATGAAACTCTTATCTACAATTAATCACCTAAAAATCCAGGGGTAGAAATTGATAGATGGATCCAGTGATAGATCCTTAAGATAAAATGGTCAGGGACAGCACCCAGACAATGAGATCAATACCTAATATTGGTATATTTTACTGTGTTATATGGAAATAAACGCTGCTTTCCAAAGGAGATGGAATTGTGCAAAATGCATTTCGTTCAACAAGTTATGAAAACAATGAAATCAAGTGAGTAATCAATCAAGTAATGAAATCAATACCTGGCTTATGGAACTTTAACATACATATATACCTCTCTCTCTCTCTATATATATACACACACACACACACCTATGTATATATACTTAGGTGTATATATGTATATATACATAGTGGTATATGTATACACACATATGTATATATACATAGATGTAAATATGTATGATATACATACATATGTATATGTATGTACATACATATGTATATATAGACATACAGATATATGTATGTACAGATGTATATATATATATATATATATATATATATATATATATCACCTTTACAATAATTTTTTTTGGGGGGTCTGGTCGTGGGGCTTGAACTCGGGTCCTGGACCATGTCCCTCAGGTCTTCAGCTCAAGGCTAGCACTCTACCACTTGAGCCACAGCGCCATTTTCAGCTTTTTATTTTCTTTTTGCTTATGTGGTACTGAGGAATTGAACCCAGGGCCTCAGGCATTCAAGGCAAGCACTCTACCACTGAGCCACCTTCCCAGCCCCCACAATAATTTTTATAAGAATGCAAAAACAACAGAAACATACAATAAGTTCTCCTATGGATGTAGGTAGCATTTGGAGCCCAGAGGGTGAGCACACACAGTAAAGGAGGTGAATATGGTTTTAAAAAAAAAGTGTGTGTGTGTGTGTGTGTGTGTGTGTGTGTGTGTCTGTGTGTGGTGTTTATCAATGAAACTTGCTGACACTGGGTTTTTTGTTTTCATTTGCTCATTTGTTGCTGTTGTTTGACATTCCTGGGGCTTGAACTCAAGGTGTGGGAACTGTTCCTGAATTTCAATATTCTGAAGGCTACCACTCTCCCACTTGAGCTACAACACCAGTGCTTCTAGGGGTGTTTGGTAGCTTTTGTTGTTTGTTAGGTATTGAGATATCAAACTTAGTGCTCCATGCATGGTAGGCAAGCATTTTATCACTAAGCCACATTGCCAGCCCCAACCACACTATTTTCAGAAAGGATGCAGGGCTGGGAGTGTGGCTCAGTGGTAGAGTGCTTGCCTTGCATACATGAGGCACTGGGTTCCACTCCTCAGCACCCCATCAGCAGAAAATTCATTGTGACTTATCATCAATTAAATGCCAGAAAACTAGAAGTGACATTCTGGCTGGAAGTGGTAGCATGCCAGCCTTTAGTGAAAAGCCTAGCGAATATGCCAGGCCCTCCCTGAGTTTAAACCCCACAGCCAACAATTAAAAGGAAAAAGAAACAATTATGAACAAACAAAAACCCTAAAAACTTGCTCATTGCCTTTGTTCTTCTATTTTTCTTTGTTCTTGTATCTGTATACTTCATATCATTCCATTTTCTACTTTCTTCCTTTCACTTTGGGGGATTGAACCTTGGGAATTGCACATGGAAGGTGGATACTCCATACCAACCTATTCTTTCTTCTTTTAACATAAAAAGTCTACTTATAGTACAAGCAAGGTAGCAAAGTGGTATAGTGCTTGCATCGCATGAATGAGGAGCTGGGTTCTATTCCTCAGGTCCACATGCACAGAAAAACCTGGAAGTGGTGCTGTGGCTCAAGTGGTAGAATGCTACACTTTAGCAAAAGCAGCTCAGGGACAGCACCTGGCCTCTGAGGTCAAGCCTAAGGACCAGCAAAACAAAAAGTCTGCTCATTTAAATTAGTCAATGCTTCCCTGCAATTTAAAAGACAAACTTACAAGTGACTTTATTTCACTTTCAATACTACTGTCCTCCTTTCCAGTGAGTGCAGGGCCGCACACAGAAGAGACTTATGCCTCTGCTGTCACTTGTAAACTAGCTGTTGTACAACAGTAAGCATCAACACATACATTTCTGTTCTTATTATCTTGAACACAATGGTCTTTGTGAAGGTAGGTAAAAATAAGTGAAGGAAACCTTTCCTTTTCACTTATTGGTTGTGATTGTAAAGGATCCATCTTGCTGAGGAATTAAGTCTGACACTCTTGTCATTTGAGTTCTCTCTGAACTACTTTTCAATTTTTTTTTAGGACACACACACACACACACACACACACACACACACACACACACACACACAAATATCCTGAAGAATTTTAACTAGCTCATCAGACAACAGTTTTACTACCAATTCTTCTTGTCCACAGCAATTGTATCATCTACATAAGACAAGACAATTACATTAGGCCACTGGCTTAACTTGACTAACAGGTCCCTGTGTCAACAGTCAGCCCTCCTGAAACCTGGGCACACCATGTCCCATGCTGGAGGTGCCATGTGGTGCTGGTGGTGTACTGAATGGTAGCACAGGCCCTCTTCTGGGCTCCTCACTCCTGTCCCAAGGGGCTTGCCAGGCTTGCATATTGCATGAAGACTTTGGCACTGTGCTCCTTTCCTTGGCTGTCTCCTCACCAATCTTTTCTTTCCTGTACCTTGCATTATGAGACCAAACAACTTCCAACACACCTGATGAAGTCTCTACATCAAACTTTTGGTAACAAACATTTAAGTTAGAATGCACATATAAAGATTTGGCTTGGTTTTGCTCAGACCCCATGGACAAGTGAAGAAAAGATGGTTAGCTGTGGATGCTCCAAGTAGTGATTTTCTCAAAGTACTGACAACTTTATAACAGGGACTTCATACAAGGATGTTTCTGATCCAGAAACATGAACAAAAAAAATTTAAAAGAACCTCAGAATTCATTGAGGAAACAGAAAAGAGAGGTTAGGGTAAGATGTTTCTCAAAGGAGCAGGAAAAATGTACACTTAATACTCTGCTAATTATGGGAGGAAAAATGACCTAGAGGTGGACAACACTAAAGATATAAGTGCTCAAGGTAAAGGAAGGAGGCCTTGGGTGGGACCTGAGGTTCTAGTGAAAATTCTATGAGAGCCTTGTTCAGTACCCACTGTGCTCAGTATCCCAGGTTCTGTCCCTTCCAGTCACGGTGAGATGCATCATTCCAGGTTAACCTCAGGAAGAAACAAGGATTCACCTAAAATCCTGCTCTATCATTGGGATCAAGATTGCTTGGGAACTGGAGGTTTTGGGTTAAACACTTAGATCTCTGGAGAGCAGACTCTTCAGGGTCATGACTTTGGGTCATATGAACTTCCCCTGCTGATGATATCACAACGTTCTGTAACATAGAAGTGACTATGTTTGTATACTTTATCCAGTAACATTCAATGAATGGCTATTGAAAATAATCCAATTTAGAGTTGAAATCTTTGAACAAAGGCAGACCTCTTCTAAAGCCTAACTTTGGATATTGCTACAGGATGAACCTTGTGGTAGGACCATTGACATTCTGAAAAATTACATAACTTAACCCACTCTTAGTGGTTAGGTCTAGGGTGGATATGTACCCAAATCATGGTTCACCACTTTTCTTCTCAGGACATAGGAGTTTTTAGAATGAGCTGAAACTAAACATCCTGTCATTCACCCCTGGGAGTGGCCGTGAAATAAAGTGCAATCCATAAGGGAAGAACAACAAAATTGCTTCTACACATCTGGACAGAATAGACTGAAAAGATTCTTTCTCCTACATCTGTGTGCACACATTAGAAGACCATTGTTTTCTCATTCAAATATATTGGTATTCTGGGATCTTAAATGATCACTATTGACTCCTTCTTTTCTTATGATACTGTTTCAAGTATATTGAAATATTTGGCCACATTTTATATGTTGAGATCTCTCTTGGAATGTCTAATTCCTACAGATGTGGACCACATTGTCCTACATAGTAACTTGAACCTCTGCAAGGACGTATGAACTAGTCAGAAATATAAAGGTATAGGTATGTCTATTCACATGACAAAAGATACCAAACTATGTGTGACAATTTATCATTACCCAGGCTTTAAGACATTTCAATATCAACTTCAATTGACGGACAATGACTATACCCTATGGAGTATTTCAGATTCCTATAGGAGTGGAAACTTTCCTGCATGAAAGCCAAAGAACCCATTTTAAAAAATATCTTCCCCGGCCTTGAAGTTCTTTCTACTCAGGGCCTGGGTACTGTCCCTGAGATTTTGTAATAAAGGAACAAAAGTGATGACAGTCTATCAACATGATTCACAGCATTACTTGTGGGAAATTAGGTGAAAACAGTTTCAGAGCATTTCCTACCTAGTTGGCCTTTCAATTGTGATTTTAAAACTCATACTCTTGAGCAATTAAGAATTCCAATGTGAACCACCAGTGCCCTGTTAGATCAGGATATCTTAACTACTTGATCCAAGCAGGACTCATGGTTTCCACAGAATAGGATAAAAAATTCATATAGACATATGCAAAGGTCCTTTTGCAATCTCAGTAAAGGTCTGTTTACCTATCATTCTGTAAACCACATCCAAATTCTTCCACTAAATAATTGGAAGAATGCATTGTTTGCACAGATCATATTAGCGGTCCTCAGGTTGAATTCAGGGACAAAATTTGTGAGGCTTCCTTCACCTTCTATACCAGATGCCTTTTTGTATCACTGATTTTTCACCTTAGAGACTTGCTTCTTTGTCTGGGCCTTTCAACACACTAATTTTATACTTACATATCACAAGTAGCAAACAAGATAGGCACATATGACCAGATCCATCCTTTTATTGGCTAAGAAACCATATTCATGAAGCTTTTGCATTGGATGGCCTACAAATACTACCTTTCTAATTTCAGCCTCCTGAGTAGCTAACATTCCACACATGAGGGAATGTCATTGCTCATTTTAATTGCAGGTTTTAAATTAAAAGAAAGAAAGGGTACTTTACCAACTCAGTGAGCAGTAAGTCCCTTACATTTTGAGCTCAAGCAAAAGTATTTGCCAAATGATAATATTGAATGACACCATCCCCACTCAACAGGATGAGAGGATGAGAAATGTTGGCTCAAAGAAAGCTGAAGAGTGAAGAATGGTTTCCCTTCACACCCAGCTTACCTCTGCCATGAAGGATTTCTCTGTATAATTTACAGAGGTTTTCTGACAAAGATTTTCCTACATTGGGCTTCTTTCCTGGGTGAATGTTCTAATACTTGCTGAAGGTTGGCTTCTGGTTGAAAGACTTCCTCTCATGTTTATATTTACAGAGATTCTGTCATGTGTCCAGGTCTCTGATACCTGTACAGATGGGACTTCGGGCAAAATGTTTTCTATACTCATAATTTCTTTCCTGTCTCTGCTCTCACATATGCTGAATACTCAGTTCTGATTGAAAGTCATTTCACATATGTTCTATGCACTACTTTCTTTTCTCCTATGTGAGTCAGTTCTCTGATAAACATGAGGTATTTCTTTCTGATCAAAGGATTTCCACATTTTTGATATTTTTCATTTTATTTTATTTTTTTGTGAACATACTTACAGAGGGGTTACAATTACATGGGCAAGATAATGAGTACATTTCTTATCAAGCATTGCAGCCTCCTCCTTTGTTTACCCTTCACATCCCTTCCCAGCCTCCCCCTGCCCCACCACCCTATTCTCCCCCCCCCACCAAAGTTGTAAAGTTCATGTTCGACATGACAACTTGTACTTCTCATTGTTGCAACAGGTCCACCTGTATGCTTAAATGACTTGTTTTTCCCCTTCTCCTCCAGAAATTATACTGACATCAAATATAGTGAAAGCAGGGCTTATACTGTGGGGGAGGGACATACAAAGCAACAAAGAAATAATCTTATAAATGCATTAGAAAGAAATGCATGAAAGAAAAAAACAACATTTAAATACATAGCTAAGGGTTCATTTTCCTAACACCACATTATCTGACCTTTTCTGCTTGACTCATACATATACTTGATATTGCAAAAAATAGGTCCCATGGTTTCCCTTATTCACATTTGTCATATTTTTAAGATTACTCCGCTGTGTGTGTCCTATGAACTTGGATCCATGAATACTTGCTAAAGGACTTTCCACAATTGTTACATTTTTATTTTCTCGCCTGTGTCTGTTCTCTGATGCAAACTGAGTTAGGACTTTTTCTTGAAAACCTTTCCATTTATTTTCCCTACATAGGATTTATCCCCTCTTTGTGTGTGAGGGTGTGTGTGTGTCTGTGTGTCTCTGTGTTTTGTGTGTTTTATGATGAACCCTGAGCTGTGTCTTACAAGTCAAAGACTTTCCCATTTGGTACAATCCTAAGTTATTTCATTTGTGTGAATCAACTTATGTGTGTTAAGCTGTGATCTCCAGGTCTTTCCACACTGGTTGCATTCATAAGGTTTCTCTCCTTGTTTTCTGTGATGGATGTTAAGTTGTGCCTTCCAGGTGAAAGAATTTCCGTGCCTGCTACATGCATAACATTTCTCTCTGGTGGGTTTTTTTTCTGATGGAGAGAAAGGTGTATGTTCTGGGTGAAAGCCTTTCCACATAGCTTACATTCATAAAATTTCTCTCCTGTGTGTGCTCTCTGGTTGACAGTAACATATATATCTTGGCTGATAAACTTTCAACACATATGACATTCATAAGGTTTCTTTCCTGTGTGTTTTCTGATGGGCAGTAAGGTATGACTTCTTGGTGAAAGACTTTCCACACACGTTACCTTCATAAGGTTTCTCTCCTGTGTGTGTTCTCTCGTGGACAGTAAAGTGTATCTTCTGGGTGAAAGACTTTCCACACACGTTACATTCATAAGGTTTCTTTCCTGTGTGTGTTCCCTGGTGGACAGTAAAGTGTAGCTTCTGGGTGAAAGAATTTCCACACATGTTGCATTCATAAGATTTATCTCCTGTGTGTGTTCCCTGGTGGACAGTAAAGTGCAGCTTCTGGGTGAAAGACTTTTCACATACATTACATTCATAAGATTTGTTTCCTATGTGTTTTCTCTGGTGAACATTAAGGGGTGACTTATGTGTGAAAGACTTTCCACACATATTACATTCATAAGGTTTCTCTCCTGTGTGTGTTCTCTGGTGGTCAGTAAGGTTTGACTTCTTGGTGAAAGACTTTTCACACATGTTACATTCATAAGGTTTCTCGCCTGTGTGTCTTCTCTGGTGGACAGTGACAGTTGTCTTCTGGGTGAAAGACTTTCCACACACATTACATTCATAAGGTTTCTTTCCTATGTGTATTCTCTGGTGGACAGTGAGGTGTGACTTCTGGGTAAAAGACTTTCCACACATGTTACATTCATAAGGTTTCTTTCCTGTGTGTATTCTCTGATGGACAGTGAGAGGTGACTTCTTGGTGAAAGACTTCCCACACATATTACATTCATAAGGTTTCTCTCCTGTGTGTGTTCTCTGTTGTACAGTAAGGTTTGACTTCTTGGTGAAAGACTTTCCACACATGTTACATTCATAAGGTTTCTCTCCTGTGTATGTTCTCTGGTGGTCAGTAAGATATGTCTTGCAGGTGAAAGACTTTCCACAAATGTTACATTCAAAAGGTTTCTCTTCTGTGTGTGTTCTCTGGTGGACAGTAAGGTATGCCTTACTGGTGAAAATCTTTCCACACATTTTACTTTCATATGGTTTCTCTCCTGTATGTGTTCTCTGAGGGACAATAGGGTGTGTCTTCTCAGTGAAAGACCTTTTACATTGTTTATATTCTTCAACTACAGAAGACACCTGGGGACTATGTACAGCACACATCTTACCAGGTTCACTGAAAACATCCATGTTCTGACACCCAGTGACCTTTTCTGTCCTCATCCCTAAGGAGTTCCCATTATTCTTAATCAGTTCTGACTTCTGTTTTGAGCTCAAATTAAAACTTCTTATAAGTCTCACTTTTTCCTCTTCTGGGTTTTTATTCCTGACTGCTACTTCAGAGAGATACTTATTGTGACTTTTCTGACAGGTGCTAATCACATCCTCCATTTGTGGGACATCTAAAATGCATAACAGAAAAATAGGCAAAAACATAAATGAGATCCACACATTCCTTACTGTAAAGGTATTTTCTCACATTTTAACTGTGACAAGATTTTCAAATATCAAAGCATTGTTTTATGCAGAATATAAACTTTTCTCTGCAACGTACTAACTATGAATGTAGTACTGACATTTTAAAATGGAAAATAATGTTTTTCTGTATTTCAGATTTTTCTATTTTTTTTCTAGGAAATATTTACTGAAATTATTCATCAACATACTCTTAATGCTTCCATTCTGAATGTCACTCTATGCCCAGCACAACTCATAAGCTATTGTCCTGATCAGAGAATAGCAGCACTACCATTCTCCTATTTTCCTCCTACCTGCATAATACTAGTTTAAAAGAAAATGGGATCTCCTTTTGTACATTTCTTATTGTCTTTTTCTCTTAAAGAATGACTTCTGCCGGGGGCTGGTGGCTCACGCCTGTAATCCTAGCTGCTCAGGAGGCTGAGTTCTGAGGATCGCGGTTCAAAGCCAGCCCGGGCAGGAGAGACCGTGAGACTCCTATCTCCAATAAACCACCAGAAAACTGGAAGTGGCGCTGTAGCTCAAGTGGTAGAGCGCTTGCCTTGAGCTGAAGAGCTGAGGGACAGCACCCAGGCCCAGAGTTCAAGTCCCACGACCAAAAAAAAAAAAAAAAAAAAAAGAATGACTTCTCTACAGACAAAGAATTCCTAACATTAAATACACTGGCACACCAAATTCAGCTTGCCTCCATGTGAATTCTGGATTGACAATTCCTTGAGACAAAGGATCACCTAGTTCTCTGCCACACATGACTCAGGGGCACTAGGAATACTATTGCTCTGTACAGCTCAAGGTAAACAGACCAACTGGGCTCTGGACCCATCATCACCATTCAAGATGCTTTAACTGACCTGTGAAATTCTTGTCTGAGGCTTCTCTTATCCAAGGATCTGCACCTTGTTCCAGCATCACAATCAATTTAGGTTTAGGAACACCGTGTCCTATGATTAAGAAATAGTGGAGAATTATTGCTCTTGCTAGGTCATCAATAACGAAAGGTCGCAGACATCCTGTTCACAAGGTTGCTCCTAATTCTGATTCCTCAATTGTTTTTTGGGGGTTGGGGGTCCAGTTCTGGGGCCTAAACTCTGGTTCTGGGCACTGTCTGGCAGATCTTCAGCTCAAGGCTAGCACTGTATCACATGAGCCACATAGCCAAATCTGGCTTTTTTTTTTTCTGCTTATGTGGTGCTGGGGAATCCAACACAGGGCCTCATGTATGGAAGGCAATTCCTCTGCCACTGAGCCACCTTCCCAGCCCATGGTTTCTCAATTCTTTTTTTTTTTTTTTTTTTTGGTCCAGTCGTGGGGCCTGAACTCTGGGCCTGGGCGCTTGCTGTCCCTCAGCTCTTCAGTTCAAGGCTAGAGCTCTACCACTTGAGCCACAGCGCCATTTCTGGCTTTTTTCTTTTTGCTTATGTGGTGCTGAGGAATAGATCCCAGGGCCTTGAGCATGCAAGGCAAGCACTCTACCACTGAGCCACGTTCCCAGCCCAGTTTCTCAATTCTTAACAGCTCCATGGTGGAGTAGCATACAGCTTTGGTTTATTTTACTAACTGTGTGGCTTGAACTCAGCTCTTTTGCTAAAAGATAGCGTTCTACTAGTTTGAGTCTTCTCTACATTTCTAGCTTTTGAATGGTTAATTGGAGATAAGAGTCATGGTCATTTTTCTACACTGCTGGTTTCAAACTGAAATCTTCAGATGTTAGCCTCCAGAGTATCTAGGATTGGTAGCTTGAAGCACTAAACCCTGTAGCAGGTTTGGCTTACAAATACACACTTTTACTTATTGATTTCCAGAGCATACTGTCAGTAGTAATCTATGTTCTATTGTAGACCGTAGATCCACCTATAATAATTACCCAACTCTGGGAAGTAAGTCTCCTATTAGTGGATCATAGCTTAGAACTTTTGTCCAACTATTGATTTGCCTTCCTAAATAACGAGAATAAAATTAACTCTTGTGTTACATATAATGAAGTTGAAGTTTCCCTTAGAAAAAAATAACAATTCCCATGGCCTGGAATCTTTTTTTTTTAGAAATTGTAATGGTCCAAATGCTTACACCTGTAATCCTACAGTTAGGAGGTGAGATCAGAAGAGGCAGGCTTGAAACCAACCTGGGCATGGAAACTCAGAATATGCCCCAAAACAAAAGTGAAAATAGAATTGTGGCTCAAGCACTAGTGTGAAAGACAAACAACACCAAGCTCTCAGACTCAAATTTGACTGGCTTATATACTAGCAGTTTTTTACCTGGGAATGGACTGGAATCATCTCCCTAAATAACATAGTCTAATGTCTACTAAAATAAAAGCACTTGATCTTCCAAGTAAAAATAACCTTTGCTCACCCAAGGACATGAGGTTGCTATAGGTCTCCAGCATTACATCTCTATGAAGGGTCCTCTGACCAGAATCCAGATCCTGCCACTCCTTCCAGGTGAAGTTCACAGCCACATCATCAAATGACATCAGCTTCTGTAATGGCACATTTCCATCAAGAAATTAGACTGGGTTTTGAGAATTCCAACCTGGAATTTCATTATGTTGCAGGTATGCTTTTGTTTTACATAAAATGTTTGCAGCTAGCTTTGTTAACTATTCACTGGGAAAATTAAATAGCAATTTAGAAACATTTGACAATACATAAACCTGGTCATTAAAATACACAGATTTGCAGGGCACTGGTGGCTTATGCCTGTAATCCTAGCTATTCAGGAGGCTGAGGTCTGAGGATCAAGGTTCAAGGCCAGCCCAGGCAGGAAAGTCCATGAGACACTTATCTCCAATAAACTACCAGAAAATGAAAGTAGCACTGTCACTCAATTGGTAGCACTCACCTTAACCTGAAGAGCTGAGGGAAAACAAACAGACCCAGAATTCAAGCCCCAAGACCAATAAAAAATTACAGTTTCCATAATGCACACAAACATATTTCTGCTGCTAGCAGTAGAGAGAAGATAAAAACTCTAAGGAGACAATAATGTGGCATGATAACATTAAGTCTAAGGAGGTGTCTGAAAAATTATATTATCATTTTTGATAAAATTTCAGTACACACCAGGGTAAAAATGAATTAAATCAATATTTTTCCTGTTTGACACATACTGCTTCACCATAAATTCTATTTAGACCTTCTCTCAAAAGCAAGCAGCACACATTCAGGATATCACATGGAATACAGAACATAGAACATTGCTAGATCTATGAAAAGCAGTGTCCACATGAATATTAAAAAAAAAAAAAAAACAGTAACTGTACTCCAGAAAGTAACTAATATTTGATTAGGCCCTTATAAGATTTAATTGAGTTCCCACATAAAAATATCCGTGGTTTATCATGTTTGGTTTAAATGCTAAATATTGAAATATGGTCATAGATACCCTGATATTTCCTTCCCATGTAAAAAAGAACTGCTACCATGAAATTTTGTAAACTTTGCCTACATTTTACAATACAAAATAAAGGTGGAGGGAAAAAATGTTCCTTACAAGGTTTTCATTTTAATAGCCCTTCATGGAAGGTGAAGGCAAATATAGAGAGGCTCAAGGAACACTCAAGATGACAAAAATGATAAATATGACCAAATGCTCAAATGCGTTACATATTCCTGAGTCCTTTCTCCAGTAGATCTCTAAGCTTATATTTTCACTTGTGCTGGTTAATAGTGAAATACCTCAGAGATCAAAATCAATTAGTGAGCAAACATCTGTGAGATGTTGTGACAGTGATATTTCTAATAGAGAACATCTCATCACTGTATTATTTTTTTTTCAACACTCGTTCCAATCTTATACTGGCAGTGAATTAAAATATTCAAAAGTAGTGGGAAGGAAAAACAAAACTGAATAGCACATCAAATGAAGTTAGACCAACACAAAATCAGGAGAAAACAGATTTTCTTGTAGTGTATCAATTGGTAGAAGGAAGTACTTTTCTGTAGGGAACTCTGAAGTTGAGCTGAAGGGGAAAAGGTTTGAGAGGTTGGAATTCCAGCCTGACAGCACAGAGAGAACTGAGAGGTGCCCGCAAAAGGCTTAAAAGAGAATTCTGGAGAGTGTTAAGAGACTGGAGTACAGGCCTTTTCCATACTGTTGGAAAGATAGCATCTGAAACGGAGGTGCTGTTGACCTTGAAGGCTAGGTAAAGTGAACTCCATGTCTGCATTTTCTCTGGGCGACAGTCTTCTGTCTCAGGAGAATAAGGACATATGCTTTCCTCACAACCTGTTTTGGCTCTGATTGTACTATTACTATAGATACTTCATTTTTGCATGTTATCAATGGTAATCTTCCCTGTGTGAACTCAAGGAACTATGCTAGCTTGCTGGCACCCAGGGACAAAGTGCCAGAGAGCCTTCGGAACCCTGGTTTCCCCTAAGTCTATCTGTTTATGTTTTTGTGTTTCTCTAATTTTCTTTGTTTCTGGAATCCTTTAGAACTCTCTAGGCAACAATGTTCCTATATTATGGGTAAGAAAAATGTCAATCCTAAGAGCCATGTCAGCAACATAAAGCTGATCACTAAGAAAATCTTGTTCCAGATAGATCATTTGAAGAAAAGAAACAACTGAGACACATATGGAGGAAAGAGGGATTGAAAAAAGAAAAACATGATAAAAGATAGATACAAAGAGAGAGTAAGAAAAATAACCAACACTAGTGAGTAGAAAATCAAAAATGGAAAGAGAAAATAGAGGAAAGAAATCTTGTGAGAATATTTAGAAAACAAACAGGAATGTGTAGAATGACCATAAAGCTTAGCAACAAATACAGGCTAAGTTTCAAGTAAGACCAAGACCATGAATCAGTGCAAGAACTATATATGGAGAGTAATTTAAGTACATATAGGTTAATCATGCCTTAAGAACACATGAAGGTGTGCATGACCATACTATTTCAGTAATTCCAGGAAAATTTCATTGAGATAGTTTAATGTTACTCATGAGGAAGTGATCTGGTGGCAATCTATCCTTTACCTTCCATGAGAAGTAACCTGCTTGGTGTCATTACATCACATAACAGGTATGACTACATTTTATGACAAGATGAAACCTAGACATTCTGAAGCCAATCTGAATTCAACTTAGAATATAACCATTCAATCTGCTAAACCTACAAGCAATCTTTATCTCCTAATTTACAAGCCTTCTTTATCTGATTTATGAATATATTCCTGAGGCTGAATCTGTGTGGTTGGTATTGTTTTTAATTCTTGGACATCTTTAGGTTGATACAGTGGAATGGAAAACAAATGAAAAATTAAAAAAATCAACTCACCAGACATCCATTCATTCTGTCTTGCTGCTGACAATGAGCAGAAGATTCTGGAAGCATGGCTGGGATTCAAGGGAAATGATGCATTCAGAAATGAATCTGTGAGATTTTGGGCCCAGAATTTCCTCTTGCAAACATGATACATGGACTGGAAAACTGTAAAGCCTTCTTTTATTAATATTTATTTATTTTTTTATTGTGAAAACGTAAAGCCTTCCTATAAGCGAAGAATTTTTGATGTCTTAGGCAGAGCATTAAAGTGTCAATAAACAAAAATCCAGCCCATTTCCTGATAAATAGATGTTATTAAATCTACTAATTTATATATTTATGTACACACTAAATTGGAAAAAATGAATGTTCCCACTGAAATTATTGAATAATTGAAAGCAAAAACATATATTTCCACTAAAAGTCATTCGTTATTACTGAATATACTTCAGGATGTATGACCTGCTTTTTTTTCCTTTTTTTTTTTTTGCCAGTCCTGGTGCCTGAACTCTGGGCCTGGGTACTGTCCCTCAGCTCTTCAGCTCAAGGCTAGAGCTCTACCACTTCAGCCACAGCACCACTTCCAGCCTTTTCTGCTTATGTGCTGCTGAGGAATCGAGCCCAAGCCCTCATGCATGCAAGGCAAGCACTCTACCACTGAGCCACCTTTCCAGCCCATTAACTGCTTTTTTAATGCAAAAGCATCCTAGGAATCCATTGGATTTTGTGTTCTACCTCATTCATTTACATATTTAAACACCATGGAAAGCATGTATGATGTAACTCACTAATTTTCACCCAAAGTTACATAAAAAATGTATATAGAATATATTTCTTATGTTATACTATTTCAATAGTGGGTGTCAAATGGCACATTTCACTCTAACCATTGCACACATATGCAATGATTAGCAATTTGCCATTTAAAATGCTTTGGCCAAAGGGACATGAGTAAAGATGAGGTAAACCCAGGTTTGAGAAGTCCCTAACGTTCATTTCCCGACACAGTCATGGGAAGATCCTTGGCCATCCTAAAGATACAACATAAAATAATCGATATAGGCATGACACACCTGAAGATAAGTGGCACCTACAAAGCATACAATCTTAAGTAAGACATATTACCTCAAGTTTTCTTCTGTGAATTTTCTTTTTAGGCCACATGTCCCAGACCAACACTTTCCATACTACCAGGCACAACCAACTGATTAGAGCTAGCATTAGCAAATCCATAGATTGCACACTTAATGTAAGTTTGCATGATGACATACTAAAAATAATTGTTAACAGGCTGAATAAATTAGCAAGAAGAGGATTAGGGATTACTACATGAATAGATACTTTCAGTCATAACAATTATTCCAACATCCCAAACCACAGCCTCAGATATCCTTTGATAATTATGCTCTGGCTTATTCCTCAATCCAGCTCATCATGACCCTCGAAATTAGTTTAAATCTTGCAAGAACACAAAGTGATTGAGAGTGGTGTAGGAAAGAGTACCACGTGAATCTGGTGCTCAGGGAAGTAGCAACAATTTTGGCATAAAGCAAAGGAAGCTAGCAACATCTTCCCCTTCCTGTGCTTTTCTGTTTTTCTCTTTAGGGCTTCTCAGAATTGACAGGGTCTGTCCATTTATGATGGAGATTCCTATTCATAGGGTGCTCTGCTTCAAACATTGCTAGGCTTCATTCCTAAAAATACAGGACCAATATCCAATATCCCATGTACAACTGTCTCTAGAAACCGAATCAAATACAAACAGGTGTGAAATCAAGCCAGGAGATTAAAAACTCAAGCCAAACAGACTAAAATATCTCTAGGAGAAACAACACAAAAGCAATAAATTCAACTTCAATGTAAGAAGACTCAAGGCAGTCACACACCTCACAATTTCACTAGAATTCTCCCTGTACTCCTCTTACACCTAGGCAAAACAAATAAAGTCATATGGGTTAATAGAAGAATCCCTTGGTCTTGGAGGACAAATGCACAACTCTTGGGCTCTCTCATCTGCAGAATCACCCAGCTTGCTCTCAGATATTTGGGAACCAGGTTCTTGCACCTCAGGGCCCAGAAGCTAATGACAGCACAAACTCCTGAACCTCAAGCAAATTACCAACTCCAGACTGGAGAAAAGTGTGGAGGGGGCAGTAGGAGCTTTAACTGAAGCATAATGCTCTCGCTTTGAGCTGACAAGCTCAGGAATGGTGCTTGCAGGCCCAGAGTTTCAGAAACACCAAGCACCAAACAGAAACAGAAAAAGAAAAAGATATCTATGGAGGGGAGACTCCCGCAGCAATCGCACAGTACCTACCTGACATCAGTTCCAAAGCCTGAGATTCCTTCAAGTTACAGATTCCAAGCTACACTGCCCATAGCTGAGTGCCGGCCTCGTGGCTGCTACCTATGGAAGTCCAAACTTTACTTCAGGGCACTTCCAGCAGCAAGGCAAAGGGAAAGAACCCAGAAGAAGCCGACTTAAAATGCCCGTGGTGGGAGGGGAGACGCGTGGGCGGGGAGACGCATGAGCAAAACGATCTTCTGCCCCACCTCTGCCCTCCAAAACAACAAAAACAACCCAGGACTTTCAAAGAAAATGTCCTTCTTGGAGACTACAATTCCCACAATGCCCGGCACCACCCTGGTCACAAGAGTGCTTGAATGCAATGGGACTTTTCTCTCCCTGCTGTAGGAGCTAAGCTGAATTTTACTTGAAAAACACTATTTCCTTCCTGAAACCCGCCACAAAAGATAAATACATGGGGACAAGTGCATGCATTGACTGTTTGGTTCTTAGTTCTAATAATGAAATTGAGTTTATGTGACTGTGTTGCTCACACATTTCTTCTTGTTCCATTCCTGTGTTCTGCTGAATGTAAATTATATCTCTGTTTTGGCTTAACTTGTTTACTACCTCCCCTCTCATCTTACAAAGGTACTCACAGACACTGAACTTATACCAGGTCAATTCCCATTGCTGTACTGTACACAAGGGCTTAGAATAGGAGGATGGTTAAGTGGATATGCAGCATAATCCTTCTGTTGATTTGGATTTCGTAAAAATCTAACAATTAATTTTCCAGAAAATCCCCAATTCTACCTATTAAATCAAAAGGACTTTTAGATTGTTTCTGAAGTTTGCTTTCCATCTAAGGGTGTTATGATTGTTTTTGCTATTGTTCCTGTGGCTTGAACTCAGAGCTTGTGCACTACCTGTGACCATTTGCTGTGCTCTATTTGCATGTCCTTTAATAATTTCTTCAGGTAAGTAGTGAAAAGTTTCCTCACAGGGATTCTTAAGTACATGGCACATTACCCTGATTTTCCTACAAAGAGAGTGATTTGGGGGTCAGAATGAATGCAGGTGTGTAGAAGAGTGAAGTTTAGGGTAGGTCTATGTTGATGTGAAGCTTAATCACTTGCAAACCAGTCTGATTTTGTCTTTTCATATTTGCATGTGAAAATCTCTTTAATATTCTTACCTCCTCTCTGAAACTTAAAGTTCCTCTCAGTAGCTTTAGGCTACATATCTAGGGGACCTCAGACTTGTCTTCTCAAATCTTATCCATTAAGCTGTGGAATAAATCTTTTGTGTCCTGCCGCAGTCTCATCAGAGCACAAGCAAGACTTCTGTGGTCCAATGGGATGATAATTAAGGAGACAGAGAGTGGGCTGATGGCACAATTCTGCTATGTCTCTCAAATGCTTGTGTAATATTGGTCTAAGCCCACTCTGTCAATAAGGGCAAACAGCACACTTCTTTCCTCATTCTATTTCAATCTATGTTTTCAACCAAAGCTTCCCTTCACTTAAAGCCCAAGGCCAATCAGCTAGAACACACACTTCCTCAAACCATAAAGGGCAAGGACTTGCAGTCCTGAAGGTGGGAGTCAATGGCCCTGAAGCTTTTGCTCACATTTTGCCTGCTCCTGTAGGCACCCCAGGGTCTGGAAGTCTCTCTCTCTCTCTCTCTCTCTCTCTCTCTCTCTCTCTCTCTCTCTCTTCTCTCATAATCTGAGATCTTATACTTGTCTCCTAAAGTTTATTGTGATTTTTGGTGATCCTTTACAAACAACATAATTGGGATGGATTGGATTGGAAACTTTCTTACCTGATTTTATTTCTCCAGTGTATGGGTTTTGCATGTCCATTTTGTGGAGCTGAACTATTCCTCATGAAAAATGGGAATCAAAGGCCATATTTGGATTATAGACTTCAACTTAAAAGAACCTCTAATAATATAAAGAAAACCTAATTTCATTCTGTAAAAGTTAATTCCTAAGAGGCAAGGAGAAAAGGATCAGAAAACACTGGAGTGCTTCCAAGACTATCTGTGAAGTGTAGTTTTCACTTTTTAAGCCTATATTTCTGATGCATTTATTTATACTTTTATCCTTTTTTTGTTTGTTGTTTGGTCATGGCACTTGTACTGTGAGCCTGGGAACCATCACTTAGCTCAAGTGCTCTACCATGTGAGCCACAACACACTTCCGGATTTTTAGTGGTCACTGGAGATAAGTGTCTCACACATGTTGCTGGCCAGTCTGACTTTGAACTGGGATCCTCAGTTTCAGCCTATTGAAAAGTGAGGATTACAGACATGAGGCTCCAGCACCCAGCACACACATTTCTTGTGTTTTATGTCCCAACCCTGGGCTTGAACTTAGTGCATGGACACTGTCACTGAACTTCTTTTGCTCAAGACTAGCACCCTACTACTGAGCCACATTTCCACATTCTGCTTTTTCTCTGTATGTGGTACTGAGGACTTGAACCCAGGGCTTCATGCATGCTAGGTAAGCATACTACCACTGCTGGGGCCAGCCACAACTCCATCAGTGCTCCAGAAGAACAAGGGGATGATAATGGAAGAGACAGAGACAAGACCAATGATGAATTTCTCTTTATTCTAGCAATGACCTTAGCTATAGACATTTTCTCTATGTGCACAATGCTTGCATCACATTTTTCTAGGACCCAATGTGCCAGCAAGTGCAGATCATATGCATCCTTCCTCATTCTAGTTCAACCTTTGTCCACCAAATTTCTACAGGTAAGCCTGCAAGGCCAGAAGTAATAGGGAAACTTCCTCCTATGAATAGGGCAGTGGTTGTGGAGATTTTGCTCACACCTTGACAGCTCCTGGCACCTCTAGGTCTCCAATGTCTCTCCTTTATCATTTTGTAAATTGAGCAAGTGTCTATCAGCCTGAACCTTGAAAAAGCAGCAGATCATATATCTCAGGAAGAATGGAAGAAAAGGGCATACGAAAAGAAGAAAGAGCAAAATACCTAAGATATAACAAAAGGTGTGTTATTATCCAGGTTGAATCCCTGCAGGTAATGGAGAAGTGATGCAGCTAATTCTGGGGGTGTGCTACCTATAGGGTGGAGTGACCAATATCAGATATCTGACCCTGAAGCTGCATAATGTCTAAGCTTAAATTATCAACGGATCAGATTCCTCAAATATGTCACTGGATAGTGGTCCAAGTCATATTTCCATCATATTTAAGAAGAACAACACAGATGTACTGACCATTAGCCTGACACATCATTTTTAACCACATCGTTAGCAGGTACACCTGATTATCAACATATATCATTGCTGTTTCCAAATCATAAAACATATCACAATCTTTTTATCTACTCCATCTGCATCCCAGGGCACCAGAAATTTATCAAGCTAAAGAATTAACATGTTGTGCTGTATATATGGTTTGCATAAGGTTCACAGCAGAAGTAGTAGCACTAGCAAGAAGAGTTGGGGTACAATAAGGTTGGCAACCAATATTCCCAAAAATTGGCAGCAATGGCTAAGAGGCCTCTAAAGCTCAATAGCAAACAGAGACCCAAACTTAATCTACCATCATTGTTCTATCAACTAAACAGGCAACATAAGTTAAGGTAATTGAATAGTAATCTCAGAGGATTTATAAGGTTAGTGAAACTACAATTGTTCCTTCAAGAGGCATGAAACAACAGCCCATCCTTGAAAATAATACGCAGCTCAACTACCAGCCTGTACAGATACATAACACAAGCTTGCACTGTAAGTGATCAAGGAATCATGAAACAAAACAGGTCTCTGAAGCAGAGGTATGGAATCGGGACAGGTATTCATGCAAATAGGCCTCAAGGCAGCATCCAGTCTACAATGTCAGGGTGAGCTTGTCCACACAGGCTGACAAACATGAGGTCCAGTAAGTTACCACTGATCACGTCACTCCTCTGAAAGCAGTCCTGCAGTGAATATTGGGATGCTCCTAACACCAGAACAGTGGACAAGAAGTGAAGTCCACAGGCCCTCCATGGTGGTGGATCATTACCAACAAAGGAATCTCTAGGAATACTGGAACCCAAGTGGGAAGCACCACATCTCCTGACAAATGAATTCTACAAGTGCTATGCATAAGCTCACATTTTTCCATTCATTCACCTTTGCTTCCAGAGGAAGTCAGAGCCATAATCTATCCCTGAATACCTTTCCATACTTGTACCTTCTACCTCAGGATCTACAACACTCAATAATTGAGATCAATGCAAGAAGAGGACATAATATTTGTATAACAAATAGTGAGACAAGTCTTTGAGCAATGAACAATTCAAAAATAATGTAGGAAGTAAATTCTATTTATACTAGTACAATAAACATAATACTTAGAAATGAGTGTTTGAAAAATGTAACCTTGAACAATGAAAACTATGTGACACAGTTAGTTTAGGAAGCAGCCATTTTTACCTGATCCTTATCTCCTTGCCTCTCAGGAACTTACTTTTAACTTTTACAGAAAGAAAGAATTCTTTTTGCTTCATATTTTATAGGTGCTCCAATGTTGCCATCTATACATCCAAATGTGCCTCATTATCTCCATTTTTATGAGGAACAACTCAGGTCCACTAAAAGAGGCATGGAGAACCTATGCACTGGAGGACTGAATATCAGGCATCAATATTTCCTACACCATCATTCCCAGTCATGATGTGGGGAAAGGATCATTAACAATCACAACAAATCATTCAGAGACAGCTTAGGATGTCTGATATGAGGGAGAGAGGCAAAAGGTTTATTCCACAGTGTAATGGACATAGTCTGGGAAGACAAGTCTGAGGACCCCCAGATATGTAGCCTACAGTTGCTTCAGAAACTTCTAGGATCAGAGAAGAGGTAGAAAATCAAAACAAAATGGGGTATGCAAAACAGAAAAGTAAAAACAGACTGGTTTGGAGCAAGTAATCAAGCTTCACATGAACATAGACCTGCCCTAAACTCTACCTCCACCCACATTCAACCTAACCTCCCTAGACAAGCATTTTTTGAAGTCTTGGGAAGGAGTACCATTTTCTAAGAAACCCTGGGAGGAAACTTTTCACTAGTTCACTGAAGCAATTGATAAAAGAAAGGCAAGTAGAGCATAGCAAATGCTCACAGACAGTGCCCATGCTCTGAGTTCAAGCCACAGGACCAACAACAAAACCAGGGAAAAAAACTTTTTCAGGAAAGGAAAACTTCAGACACAAATAACCAAAAACTCCTTGAAATTTCATAGATGGAATTTGAGAGTTTCTGGGAAAGTAATGAGGAGAGTTTGACAAATCAATTTAATTCAAAGATTATAAAGTATGTCTACCTTAAAATCCTGCTATCTTATTTCAGTATATATATATATATATATATATATATATATATATATATATATATATATATATATATATATATATATATATATATATATATATATATATATATATATTAGAGCAGGGGGAAATGATCCCAGAATCAATCGGTTAAATGGCTGTAAATATCTGATTGTGTGACTTGAACCCCTGGCCTGAGCACTATCCCTGATCCCTTCAGATCAAGGTGAGCTCTACACCAATTGAGCAGCAAGGCCACTTCCATTTTTCTGGTGGTTTAATGGAGAGAAAGCTCATGAACTTTCCTGCTCGAGCTGGCTTTGGACCAGCATCCTTAGATCTCAACCTCCTGAGTCCCTAGGATTACAGGCATGAGCCACTGGCACATAGGTACAAATACGCTTTTAATGTGAGAAGGGAGATATTCAAAATTTTAAGGCAAAAGGGACGTAATTTATATGTACCATATCACACATTTTTAACAATAATAAAAACAAAACCATGGGGTCTCATAACTTCAATTACATTAATAGAACTAAGAATTAAAAGTCCAAAATATCTAATGCTCCTAATACATTTCTTTCTTTTGGTTGATCTCACAAAGTTTCAGGAGGTAAACTGATTTTTCAAGGAGAAACTCACCTTAGTTCCCGTAGATGGGAGAGAGAGTTCCCCATGCATCCATGCACATTTAGGACCAAGTGTCTGGAGCCAGTGAAAACCCTGTAGCAGGCCCACTTCCTCTAGGTGAATGCATCCCATTATGGGAATTGTAGTTTCTATCAGGACACAGATCATTTGAAAATGTGTTTGCAGGAAAGGGAAGAAAAGAGGCCAATGCCTCCTTGCTCACTGTTGGTGTTTTTAGTTTGCAAATTCGGGTTTCTTTCCTTTTGCCTTGCTGCTGGACTTGCTCTTAAGTACAGTTTTGCATTCCATGGTCAGAGCCAAGAGGTAGAAGCCCAGCTTGTCTTCTTGGGAGGTGTAACTTGAAGCCATCTGAGGATCCTAGGGAGAGTCTTTCCCCAGTCTGGTTTTGATGATACCTTATGGGCTCATAGGTTTGTGCTGCCATTAGCACTTGTTCCTCCAGGTACCAGAAACTGGCTGACAAACCTCTGGTCCTCTAGACAAGGAGAGTCAGGAGTTGTGCGCTTATACTCCTGAACCTAGAGATTCTGGTACATACCCATGTGACTTTATAAACTTGCTTTTTGTGAATTGGAGCCAATGAATCTTAAACATTCCTTGAAAATGTCTTATATAAACATATTCATCCTCTTTTAACCCTCTGCACTTCCTATGGCTTTTGAAACTTTCAAAATGTTGCTCCCACAGATATACTTTACATGTCTATTCTGACACATTACAATTTTTCCACTGATATAATTAGCCTATTCTCCATCGCTTAAAATAAGAGAGACTGTCGGGGCAAGTGATTCAGTAGTAGAGTGCTTGCCTGCATGAATAAGTCCCAGGTTTGATTCCTCAGAACCACATAAGTAAAAAAAAGCTTGCAGTGCACTGTGGCTCAACTTGTAGAGTGCTAGCTTTGAGTTTAGGAGCTGAGGAACAGTTCCCAGACTCAGAGTTCAGGCCCCATGTCCGACCAAAAAAATAAAAGAGAGACTTCCTGTGTATGTGTTCCTAATCAATTGATAAAATATAATTTGAATACAATACAATGCCCTAGATATGTGTGTGCTTGTCCTGATTCTTGAACTCAAGGTCTGGAAAATGACCATGAAATTATTTGGTTCAATGATAATGTTGTACCACGTAAGCCACATCTCGACATCCAGCTACTTTGGGTACTTCATTGGAGATAAGTGTCTCAGACATCCATTTACACATGGATTTATTTTGTGATCCTTGTAGGGATCCTTCATGTGTATCCCAGGGGCCACAAGCAGGCACAGGACAAAGATTATTATAGAGTTTACTAGAAGGACTATATTTCCCAGGAGACAGAGCACATGCATCTGTCTTTCTTCAGGTAGCCAGAGGAGCTGGGGAGCAGGAAGTTAGGTAGGTGCATGCTCAGATAGGTGTGGGTAGAGAGAGGGGTGGTCAGCAGTATGGAGGAAAAATCTAGGTGTGGGAGGAGCTGAGGAGCAAAAGAGGGGATAATACTAACTTTCCTCAGATCTCAGCCTACTAAGTAGCTAAGATTACAGCCATTAGACATGAGAGCCCAGTTACAATGTCCTCTTTGAAATTCAGATTATATCCTAAAAAATAATATGAAATAGAAAACTTGAAAATTTTAAGGCAAGATATTCAGTCGCTAATATGGATATGGACAGTTCAAATCCCAGAATAAACAGAAAATACCCAACCTTGAATGTTGTAACACTCCTCATCTTAAATATTGTGAATGTGAACACTTAGCCTATAATAAATTCTCTTTAAGTTTCTCAAAGTAAGAAAACATTCTTGTGAATTAGAAAAACCCAGTACTAATGTGCAAACACTGCTTTTAAAGGATTCATATTGTCGTTCCTATCAAAAACACCTTACTGAAGTAAACAGAATTGATTTTCTCTTTTTGTGAATGTCACTGCAAAGTTCATGCATTTTATATTAACAATTACCATTGTGGGTAAGTGTAAGAAAAACCAGAATCCTGGATCAAAGAATTTCCTGTGTAATCAACCAACAAGTATAAGCAAAAGCACATACCTATATAAGTTCTTTTACATTTTATGGATCTACATTTTGGAGTGTATTTTCTGTTAATATTGTTTAGTAATACATAAGACTTCACTCTTCTGTGGATTTCTCTTTAGTGGAGACTTTAATGCTCTACTTGATTCAGGAATGTTTCTTCTCCCATAAGAAGGCTTTATGCTTTTCCAGCCCACCTATCATGTTCTGACCAGAAACTTCTAGGGTAAAATCACACAGGTTCTTTTCTGACTCTCTCATCTGGCTTCTCTCCAAGCCATGGTTCCAGAATCTTTACTTGTTGTCTAAAGCAAGAAAGAATGAAAGGATCTCTGATGAGATTCTTTTATTTCTCACTCTGTTTGACATTCCATGTTATGAACCTAATTGTGTCCAAGACTGAAAAACAGAAAAAAAAAAAGATTCAGCTTTAGGAACATGTTTCTAAAAAAGCTAAAGATGGCTTGTAGATTTAGCAGATGATCAAATCTTGCCTTCTAAGTTAAGTGCAGAATTGCTTTAGTTTGCTTCTCATTTTTTAATTTGACCACAATGTTGCCTCACTTTTTTGGGATTCAATGACACCTAGGAGGTAAGTTCTCATGGATGGTAAAGGTTGCCTAGAATCTTGTCAGACATCACATCCACAAAAATAACATTAGACTATCCTAATGAAGTTTTAATGGATTTGCTGAAAAAGTGTGGTCAAACATAATTTTGACTGCTGTACAGGACTGAGTGTGTTATAAGTAGTTCAATTAATCTCTGTAAATACTCTTGGACTTCTTTGTGGTATTTGTCTTTCTTGAAACTTAGTCCATATTTGATGGTATTTATAGAAATCTTTGTTTTTCCCTAAGTTATGTACAAGTGTAGAAGTACTGGACAATATTTCTGTGTAATTCTATATTCAGTTCTTTTTAGGACTTTTTGTCCCATCTTTGATAGTTTTACATACCGGAGAGAAATGCACCAAGTTCACATTGTTGTCACATCTTTCCTAGATTTTGTTAGACTTTGGAAGGATTTTTGTTGTTTTGTTTAAAACTATGGCCACACTAACATGTATAAAATGGTTATTTTATTGTACTTTTGATTGGAACTTTTCTCATGACTATTGATACTACTTTTATATTTTAATCTTCACAATAAATTTTTTTAAGAATGCAAAAACAAGAGAAACACAGAGTAAGTTCTCCAGTGGATGTAGGTAGCCGTTAGTGCAGGGAGGGTGAGCAGACATGGTAAAGGAGAG
The DNA here is from genome assembly GCF_019054845.1 of Dipodomys spectabilis. Classification (NCBI taxonomy): domain Eukaryota; kingdom Metazoa; phylum Chordata; class Mammalia; order Rodentia; family Heteromyidae; genus Dipodomys; species Dipodomys spectabilis. The sequence goes on along the minus strand of NW_024870904.1, from coordinate 2,144,156 downwards.
GAATATGGTTTGATAAAAGTCTATTTGTGTATGTGTGTCTATGTGTGTGGTTGTGTGTTGTGTTTATCAATGAAACTTGCTGACTTTGGGTTTTTTTTGTTTTCATTTGCTCATTTCATCTTGTTTTTGTTGCTCTTGTTTGACATTCCTAGGGCTAGAATTCAGGGCTTGAAAACTGTTTCTGAAATTCATTATGCTGAAGGCTACCACTCTACCATTTCAGCTACAGCACCAGTGCTTCTAGAGGTATTTGGGTGCTGTTGTTGTTTATTAGGTACTGAGATATCAAACTTAGTGCTCCATGCATGCTACGCAAGCACTTTATCACTAATCCACATTGCCAGCCCCAACCACACTGTTTTAAGGAGACACGGCTGCGAGTGTGGCTCAATGGTAGAGGGCTTGCCTTGCATACATGAGGCACTGGGTTCCATTCCTCAGCACCACATCAGCAGAAAATTCATTGTGACTTATCACCAATGAAATGCCAGAAAACTAGAAGTGACATTCTGGCTGGAAGTGGTAGCATGCCAGCCTTCAGTGAAAAGCATAGGGAATATACCAGGCCCTCCCTGAGTTTAAACCCCACAGCTAACAATTGAAAGAAAAAAGAAACAATCCCAAACAAAAACCTAATTACTGTCTCATTGCTTTTGTTCTTCTACTTTTCTTTGTAGTTGTAACTGTATGCTTCCTGTCATTCCATTTTCTACTGTCTTCCTTTCACTTGAGGGGTTGAACCTTCAGACTTGGACATGGAAAGTGGATACTACATACCAACCTATTCTTTCTTCTTTTAACATAAAAAGTCTGTTTATAGGACAGGGAAGTTAGCTAAGTGGTACAGTGCTTGTATCGCAGGAAAGAGGAGCTGGGTTCTATTCCTCAGGTTCTCATACACAGAAAAAGCCAGAAGTGGTGCTGTGGCTCAAGTGGTAGAGTTCTACCCTTGAGCAAATGCAGCTCAGGGACAGCACCTGACCCCTGGGTTCAAGCTTAAAGACCAGCAAAACAAAAAGTCTGCTCATTTAAATTAATCAATGCTTCCTCTGGAATTTAAAAGACAAACTTACAAGTGACATAAGTTCACTTTGAATAGTATTGTCCTCCTTTCCAGAGAGTTCACGGACCGCACACAAAACTCTGCTGTCATTTATAAACTAGCTGTTGTACAACATTAAGCATCAACACATACATTTCTGTTATTATTTTGAACACAATGGGATTTGTAAGGGTTGGTAAAAATAAGTGAAGAAAACCCTTCTTTTTTACCTATTTGTTGTGATAGTAATGGATCTATTTTCCTGTACACTCAAGTCACACACTTGTCATTGAAGTTCTCTCTGAACTATTTTCAATTTCTTTTCTTCTTAGGGCACACACATTCATACACATCCTGAAGAATTTTTACTAGTTCATCTAACAATGTTTTACTACCAATTCTCCTAGTCCACAAGTAATTGTATCATCTACATAGGACAAGACTATTACATTAGGCCACTGACTTCTCTGATAGGTCCGTGTGTCAACAGTCAGCACTACAGGAAACACGTGTGCACCTTGGCCCACGCTGCAGGTGCCATGCTGTGCTGGTGGTGGACTGATGGGTAGCACATACCCTGCTCTGGGCTTCTCACTCCTGTCCCAAGGGGCTTGCCAGGCTTGCCTATTGCATGAAGACTTTGGCACTGCCCTCCTCTCCTCAGCTGGCTCCTTACCAAACTTTTCTTTCCTGTGCCTTCCATTTTGAGTTCTGGCCTAGACCATGAGCCTTACCAACTTCCACCGCATCAGATGAAGTCTGCACATCAAACTTTTGGTAACAAACATTTAAGTTAGAATGCACATATAAAGTTTTGGCTGGGTTTTTCTCAGGTCCCATATACAAGTGAGGCAAAGATGGTTGGCTGTGGATGCTCCAGGTAGTCATCTACTCAAAGTACTGAGACCTCTATAACAGGGACTTCATACAAGGGTGTAAGTGATCCAGAAAAATGAAAGAGAATTTTAAAAGAACTTCTCAATTCATTGAGCAAACAGAAAAATATGTACACTTAATGTTAAGCTAATTATTGGAGGAATAATGACCTAGAGCTGGACAAACATGAAGATATAAGTGCTCAAGGTAAAGCAAGGGGGCCTTGGGTGGTGCCTGAGGATCTAGTGAAAATCCTATGATAGCCTTGTTCAGTACCCACTATGCTCAGTATCCCTGCTTCTTTCCCTTGCAGTCACTCTGAGGTGCATCATTCCAGGTTAACCTGAGGAAGAAACAAGGGTTCGCCTAACAACTTGTTCTCTCATTAGCATGGAGATTGCTTGGGAATTGGAGGTTCTTGGTTAACTATTTAGATCTCTGGAGAACAGACTCTTCTGGGTCCTGACTTTGAGTCATATTAACTGCCCCTGCTGATGATATCAGAATTTTCTCTAAAATAAATATGATTTTATTTGTATACTTTATCCAGCAACATTCACTGAATGGCTATTGAAAATAATCTAATTTAGAGCTGAAATCTTCATACAAAGGCAGAACTCTTAAAAAGCCTAATTTTGAAAAGGGCTACAGGATGAACTGTGTGGTAGGACTCTTGACATTCTGAAAACTTGTGTAACTTAACCCACTCTTATTGATTATGTCTAGGGTGAATATGTACCCATCATGGCTGACCACTTCTCTTCTGAGGACATAGCTTTTAGAATGAGCTGAAACTGAATAACCTGTCATTCACCCCTGTGAGTGGCCTTGAAATAAAGTGCAATCAGAAAGGGTAAAACAACAAAAATGCTTAAACACATCTGAACAGCTCAGACTGAAAAGAGGTTTTCCTCCTACATCTATGTACACACAGCACGAGACCACAGTCTTCTCGTTCAAATATAATGATATTCTGGGACCTTAAATCACCACTACTTGATTCCTTCTTTTCATATGATACTGTTTCAAGTATACGGAAATATTTGACCACATTTTATATGTTGAGTTCTTTCTTTGAAGGTCTCATTCCGCACTATACAGACGTAGACCACATTTCCTGCATAGTAACTTGAACCTCTGCAAGGACCTATAAACTAGTCAGAAACATAAAGGTAAGTGTATGTGAATTCACATGACAAAAGATACCAAACTATTCCTGACATTCTATCATTACCCTGGCTTATAAGACATTTGAAAATCAACTTCAATTGAGCACAATGACTATACCCTATGGAGGACTTTAGGCTTATACAAGAATGGTAACTTTTCTGCACGAGGGCCAAAAATCCATTTTACAAAATATCTTCCCTGGCCTTGGAGTGCTTTCTACTCAGGGCCTGGGTACTGTCCCTGGGCTTCGGTAATAAAGGGACAAAATTGTTGACAGTCTATCAACTTGATTCACGGCACTACTTGTAAGAAATTTGATGATAATGGGCCATAACACTCTCACAGCAAATCCTACCTCATTTGCCTTTCAATTGTGATCTTTAAACTTCATACTCTTTAGCAAGTAAGAATTCTGATGTGAAGCACCAGTGCCCTGTTAGATCAGGAGATCTTAATTACTTGATCCAAGCAGGACTCATGGTGTCCACACTACAGGATGCAGGTCCTTTTGCAATCACTTGGTAAAGGATTGTTTACTTATCATTCTGTAAACCATATCCAAATTCTTCCACTAAATATTTGGAAGAATGTATTGTTTACACAGATCATATTATTGGTCCTCAGGTTGAATTCAGGGGCCAAAATTTGTGAGGCTTCCTTTACCTTCTATACCAGATGCCCTTTTGTATCACTGATTTTTCACCTTAGGGTCTTGCTTCTCTGCCTGGTCCTTTCCACACACTAATTTTATAATTACCTTTCATAGGTAGTAAAAAAAAGATAGGCACATATGACCAGAGCCATGCTTTTATTGGCTAACATACCATTTTCATGAAGATTTTGCATGGGATAGCCTACTAATACTATTAATTTCAGCTTCCTGAGTAGCTAGGATTCCACACATGAGGGAGTTTAATTGCTCATTTTTAATTACTGGTCTTAAATTAAAAGAAGGAAAGAGTATTTTACCCATTCAGTGAGTATTAAGTCCCTTAAATTCTGAGTTCAAACAAAGTGTTGGCCAAATGATAATAACAAAAATAATACAAAACATTAATATTATCATCAGGCATACTTTAAATGAATGTGGTATGTTGGTTCATAATTTGAGCTATATAACAGGCCTAGGTAGGACTCCAGTCTGTGAACCATCCCTTCTCAGAAAGCATAGTTTGTAAACATGAGAGAATGAGCGATTTCCAAATTGATGGTGTGTGTGTGTGTGTGTGTGTGTGTGGTACAAGTAGGAAGGCCAAAGGCACACACAGGTGCCTCCCAATCCCCCTATTTATTTTTACTAGGCCTCTGTAGATAAGTAGAAGTGTTGGGCTGGGAAGTTGGTTCAATGTTAGAGCACTTGCCTTTCATGCATGAGGTCCAGGGATCAATTCCCCAGCACCACAAAAACAAAAAGAAAAAGAAAGCTGGAAGTGGCCCTGTGACTCAAGTGGTAGAGTGCTAGCCTTGAGCTGAAGAGCTGAGGGACAGCACCCATGCCCAGAGTTCAGGCCACAAGACTGGACCTCCCCACTCCACCCCCTCAAAAAAAAAAAGCAGAAGGGTAAATAGTGTGAGGGAAGAGGTTAAGGGAGCAACTAGCTAAATCTTACAATGTGAAGTCCACTGTCCTTATCTTGTAAATGGAATCATAGGCAAGATTTAAGGATTCTTTTTTTATTGTGAAAATACTGTAAAGAGGAGTTTTATTTTTGAACAATTGAAATACTGAAATTGTTGAAGCCACAAGCCTCCTGTTCCCAGAGGGAGATTTCTTCAGGACAGCCCACCGGGCTCATGCTTTGATTCCTAGCTTTAATGGAGGCCAAGATGAGAGAATCTCCATTGAAGCCAGCTCCCGCCGGCTTCAACTCAGTTCCTGAGTTCAACACCTGATATTGGAACAAAAAAAATTCCTTCATGAAAGTGTGAAAGTAGAGCTCTTCATGTAACCAAACAGCTCTGGACATATGTAGAATTATTGGCTTATATAGGATCTGGAGTCTTGGTATTTGTTTACTAATTAAGCACTTTCTGATGTAACAGACATTTTTTCTAAATGCTTCCAAGATATCTTTAATTGCATAACTATACAATGGCATCTATCTTGGCTCCAGAAATTCTAATGTTAGGTCAACTTTTGTGTTTCTGTAAAAGAAGACAGTATATTTGTTGGAAGCCACATTATGGAAGATGGAATACTGGAGTCTATTACACAGCTAACAGTCTGCAAGCAGCCTGTTGTAACAAAGACTTGCAGTCCACAAATACACTTAGACAGCTTGGAAACAGAACAGAAAGGAAAAAAAAGAATAATAACTACACCAAGAAACCAATCAGCACCAAGAGAGTGATGAATTGGGACACTAGGATGACCAGAGACAAGCCAGGAGACAGGACACAGGACATGATCACAGAGACATGTGGCATGGCATCTAGTGTCACTGCTGCTCCAGCCTAAATAGGGCCTAAGCAGGAGGCAGGGCTACAGGAAATTCCCAGTTCCACAAACTGATTGAGTAACATATCAGACAAATGTCCATGCCTGCTTCCAGGGATCCAGCCACACCCATCATTTGGGAGGCAAGTGATGGATGGGGCATTTCCTTCCCCCTGCATGAAGACAAGATGCCAGACCTCACTGTCCACCATGTGGCCAATAAGGCACCAGCCACACCTGACCTCCTTACTTAATATTACTGAATATTAAATCAATTTATAAAATGATACATCCTCTTTATCGTTTTGTAAACAATTCAAGAATTTGCTTTTTGTAAAAGCCATTTTTCTTGAGCCCCACCTCTGAAAGAATAATTCTCCCATTCACCAAAAATTAAACATTCTTCTTTTGAATAGTTTATTTCTTACTTCTTCCTCATTCTTTCCCTTCCTCTTTCCCTTTCTCACTTCTCTCCTTCCTTCTTTCCTTCCTCTCAGGGCCTAGAAGTGATGCTGTAGCTCAAGTGGCAGATAGTATTTATTTCAATTTTTGTGAGATTAATATCTTTGTGTGCTTGATTATTTCCACTAATGTCATATCTTACATTGGCCATCTATGAGATAACACAGTTGCGACACACCATTCACACTGGTGTTTTATTATAGCTCACTCAGCAGAACAACTAAATGGGCTAAGAGTGAATCAATCACCAGTGATTGTTCATCACCAGTGATTAATTAAATAAAACAGCAAGCACTGAAGATATTTTGAAGTTTTCCCCCAAGTCAAAATGCTGAGACTCTTGTCTTTATAAATCCACCATATTTTTATAATATATATTTTATTGTAAAGATACTGTACAAATTGGTTATACAATTATATGAATTAGGTCATGAATACATTTCCTATCGAGCATTGTTACCCCTCCGAGAAAAAATTTGCTACTATGTATGTACTGCAATAAGGACTAATATCTTCCAGTAGATCTTCCATTCAATAACTGAATGTTAGTCATTTGTACAGTAATGCTGGATCACACAAATAGAGGGGGACTTAAGGGAGCAATAGAAAAAATGTTGCTCTCATGTTCTTGCCTCCAATCATAACAGTCTTCACTCAACTATTGTTCCCCTAACCATGTTGGAGATGATCTGAATCCAGTCCCAAAGGGAAAGACCTCATATTTCTTAGAAGAGATTATCAAATTACCCTAATATACCATTCCTTATTATAAAAGATGCAAGTTAATAACTTCAATCTCTGAATTACTTGTTATAACTGGTCATTTCCACATGTTTGGATAATATTGAATGACACTATCCCCACTCAACACGATGAAAATGTGAGAAATGTTGGCTCAAAAAGAGTTGAAGAGTGAAGAATGGTTTTCCATCACACCTAGCTTATCTCTGCGATGAAGGATTTCTCTGTATAATTTACACAGGTTTTCTGACAAAGATTTTCCTACAATGGGTTTCTTTCCTGGGTGAATGTTCTAATACTTGCTGAGGGTTGTCTTCTGGTTGAAAGACTTCCTCTCATGTTTATATTTACAGAGATTCTGTCATGTGTCCAGGTCTCTAATACCTGTTCAGATTTGACTCCTGGCAAAATGTTTTCTATACTCATAATTTCTTACCTGTCTATGCTCTCACATATGCTGAGGACTCAGTTCTGATTGAAAGTCATTTCACGTATGATCTATGCACTACTTTCTTTTCTCCTATGTGAGTCAGTTCTCTGATGAACATGAGGTATTCCTTTCTGATCAAAGGATTTCCACATTTGTAATATTTTTAAGATTACTCTGCTGTGTGTCCTATGAACTTGGATCCATGAATACTTGGTAAAGGACTTTCCACAATTGTTACATTTGTATTTTCTCACCTGTGTCTGTTCTCTGATGCAAACTGAGTTAGGACTGTTTCTTGAAAACCTTTCCATTAATTTTTGCTACATAGGATTTCTCTCCTCTTTGAGTGTGAGGTTGTGTGTTTGTGTGTGTGTGTGTCTGTGTGTTCTATGATGAACCCTGAGTTGTATCTTGTAGTTAGAGGACTCCACATGTGCTATATCATAAGGTCTCTATCCTGTATAGGTTCTGTATTGCAATTTTAATTTTCTTACAGATCAAAGACTTTCCCATTTGGTACAATCCTAAGTTATTTCATTTGTGTGAATCAACTTATGTGTGTTAAGCTATGACCTCCAGGTCTTTCCACACTGGTTGCATTCATAAGGTTTCTCTCCTTGTGTTCTGTGATGGATGTTATGGTGTGCCTTCCAGGTGAAAGAATTTCCATGCCTGCTATATACATAACATTTCTCTCTGGTGGGTTTTTTTCTGATGGACAGAAAGGTGTATGTTTTGGGTGAAAGACTTTCCACATAGCTTACATTCATAAAATTTCTCTCTTGTGTGTGCTCCCTGATGGAAAGTAACTTGGAGCTCTTGGCTGAAATATTTTCCACACATATGACATTCATAAGGTTTCGTTCCTGTGTTTGTTTTCTGATGGACAGTAAGGTTTGATTTCTTGGTGAAAGACTTTCCACACATGTTACATTCATAATGTTCTCTCCTGTATGTGTTCTCTAATCGACAGTAATGTGTACCTTCTGGGTGAAAGACTTTCCATACACGTTACATGATAAGGTTTCTTTCCTGTGTGTGTTCTCTGTTGGACAGTAAAGTGTAGCTTCTGGGTGAAAGACTTTCCACACACATTATATTCATAAGGTTTCTTTCCTGTGTGTGTTCTCTGGTGGACAGTAAGGTTTGGCTTCCAGGTAAAAGACCTTTCACACATGTTACATTCATAAGGTTTCTTTCCTGTGTGTGTTCTCTGGTGGACAGTAAGGTGTGCCTTCTGGGTGAAAGACTTTCCACACACGTTACATTCATAAGGTTTCTTTCCTGTGTGTGTTCTCTGGTGGACAGTAAGGTTTGACTTCTTGGTGAAAGAATTTCCACACATGTTACATTCATAAGGTTTCTTTCCAGTGTGTGTTCTCTGGTGGACAATAAGGTGTGACTTCTGAGTGAAAGACTTTCCACACAGGTTACATTCATAAGGTTTCTTTCCTGTGTGTGTTCTCTGGTGGACAGTAAGGCTTGATTTCCAGGCAAAAGACATTTTACACATATTACATTAAAAAGGTTCCTCGCCTGTGTGTCTTTTCTGGTGGACAGTAAGCTCTGACTTCTGGATGAAAGACTTTCCACACATGTTACATTCATAAGGTTTCTTTCCTGTGTGTATTCTCTGATGGACAGTGAGAGTTGACTTCTGGGTGAAAGACTTAACACACATGTTACATTCAAAAGGTTTGTCTTTTGTGTGTGTTCTCTGGTGGACAGTAAGCTTTGATTTCTGGGTGAAAGACTTACCACAGATGTTACATTCAAAACGTTTCTCTCTAGTATGTGTTCTCTGGTGGATAGTAAGCCATGCCTTTTTGGCGAAAGACTTTCCACACATGTTACATTCATAAGTTTTCTCTTCTGTGTGTGTTCTCTCATGGATAGTGAGGTTTGACTTCCAGGTGAAAGACTTTCCACAAATGTTACATTCATAAGGATTCTTTCTTGTGTGCGTTCTCTGGTGGAGAGTTAGGTTTGACTTCAAGGTAAAAGACATTTCACACATGTTACATTCAAAAAGATTCTCATTTTGGTGTCTTCTCTCATGGACAGTAAGATATGCCTTACTGGTGAAAATCTTTCCACACATTTTACTTTCATATGGTTTCTTTCCTGTGTATGTTCTCTGAGGGACAATAGGGTGTGTCTTCTCGGTGAAAGACCTTTTATATTGTTTATATTCTTCAACTATAGAAGACAAATGAGGACTATATACAGCACACATCTTACCAGGTTCACTGAAAACACTCATGTTCTGATTCCCAGTGACCTTTTCTGTCCTCATTCCTAAGGAGTTCACATTATTCTTAATCAGTTCTGACTTCTGTTTTGAGCTCAAATTAAAACTTTTTATAAGTCTCACTTTTTCCTCCCCTGGGTTACTATTCATGACTGCTACTTCAGAGAGATATTTATTGTGACTTTCCTGACAGGTGCTAATCACATCCTCCATTTGTGGGACATCTAAAATGCATAACAGAAAAATAGACAAAAACATAAATGAAGTCCATAAATTCCTTACTGTAAAGGTATTTTCTCACATTTTAAGTGTTACAAGATTTTCAAATATCAAAGCATTGTTTTCTGCAGAATATAAACTTTTCTCTGCAACATACTAACTATGAATGTAGTACTGACATTTTACAATGGAAAATAATGTTTTTCTGTATTTCAGATTTTTCTATTTTTTTCTAGGAAATATTTACTCAAATTGTTCATCTACATACTCTTAATGCTTCCATTCTGAATGTCACTCTATGCCCAGCACAACTCATAAGCTATTGTCCTGATGAGAGAATAGCAGCACTACCATTCTCCTATTTTCCTCCTACCTGCATAATACTAGTTTAAAAGAAAATGAGATCTCCTTTTGTACATGTCCTATTGTCTTTTTCTGTTAAACAATGACTTCTCTACAGACAAAGAGAGTTGCTAATATTAACTACAATGGCACACCAAATTCAGTTTGTCCCCAGTGAATTCTGGATTGACAAGAATACTATTGCTCTGTACAGCTCAAGATAAACAGATCAACTGGGCTCTGGACCCATCATTAGCATTGTAGATGCATTAACTCACCTGTGAAATTCTTGTCTGAGGCTTCTCTTATCCATGGTTCTGAACCTTGCTCCAGCCTCACAATCAATTCTGGTTTAGGTACACAGAGCCCTATGAATAAGAAACAGTGGAGAACAATTTGTCGTGCTGGGTCATCATTAACATAAGGTCGCAGACATCCTGTTCACAAGGTTGCTCCTAAATGTGGTTCCTCAATTGTTGTTGTGGGGGCAGTCTTGTTGTGGGACCTGAACTCTGGTCCTGGGCACTGTCCAGCAGATCTTCAGCTCAAGACTAACACTGTATCACATGAGCCATAATGCCAATTCCGGCTTTTATTTTCTGCTTATGTGCTGCTGAAGAATTGAACACAGGGACTCATGCATGGAAGGCAATTCCTCTACCACTGAGCCAACTTCCAAGCCCATGGTTTCTCAATTCTTAACTGCTCCATTGTGGAGTAGAATCCACCTTTGGGTTTATTTTGCCAACTGCATGGCTTGAACTCAGCTCTTTTGCTAAAAGCTAGCATTCTACTAGTTTGAGTCTTCACTACGTTTCTAGTTTTTGAATGGTTAATTGGAGATAAGAGTCTCTTGGTCAATTTTTTACAGCTGCTGGTTTCAAACTGAAACCTTCAGATGTCAGCCTCCGGAGTATCTAGGATTTGTAGCTTGAACCACTAAACCCTGTATCAGGTTTGGTTTACAAATACACACTTTCACCTACTGATTTCCAGAGCATACTGTCAGTAGTAATGTATGTTCTATTCTAGACTCTAGATCCACCTATAATAATTACCCAAGTCTAAGAAGTCAGTCTCCTATTAGTAGATCAGAGCTTAGAACTATTGTCCAAATACTGATTTGCCTTCTTAAAAAACGAGAATAAAATTAGCTCTTGTGTTACATATAATGAAGTTGAAGTTTCCCTTAGAAAAAAATGACACTTCCCATGGCCTGCAATCTTTTTTTTGAAAATGTAATGGTCCAAAGGCTTACACCTGTAATCCTATATTTAGGAGGTGAGATCACAAGAGGCAGGTTTGAAACCAACCTGGGCACGGAAACACAGAATATACCCCCAAACAAAAGTGAAAATAGAATTGTGGCTCAAGCACTAGTGTGAAAGACAAACAACACCAAGCTCTCAGACTCAAATTTGACTGGCTTTTATACCAGCAGTTTTTTACCTGGGAATGGACTGGAATCTTCTCCCTAAATAACATAGTCTAATGTCTACTAAAAAAAAAGCACTCGGGGCTGGGAAGGTGGCTCAGTGGTAGAGCGCTTGCCTTGCATGCATGAGGCCCTGGGTTCGATTCCTCAGCATCACATAAGCAAAAAGAAAAAATCCGGAAGTGGCGCTGTGGCTAAAGTGGTAAAGCGCTAGCCTTGAGCTGAAGAGCTGAGGGACAGTGCCCAGGCCCAGAGTTCAGGCCCCACGACCGGACCCAAAAAATAAAAAATAAAAATAAATAAAATAAAAGCACTTGATCTTCCAAGTAAAAATAGCCTTTGCTCACCCAAGAACATGAGGTTGCTATAGGTCTCCAGCATTACATCTCTATGAAGGGTCCTCTGACCAGGATCCAGATCCTGCCACTCCTTCCAGGTGAAGTCCACAGTCACATCATCAAATGACACCAGCTTCTGTAATGGCACATTTCCATCAAGAAATTAGACCTGGGTTATGAGAATTCCAACCTGGAATTTCATTATGCTGCATGTATACTTTTGTCTTACATAAAATGTTTGCAGCTACCTTTGTTATCTATTCATTGGGAGAATTAAATACCAAACTAGAAATATTTGACAATACATAAACCTGGTCATTAAAATACTCAGATTTGTGGGGCGCTGGTGGCTTATACCTGCAATCCTAGCTATTCAGGAGGCTGAGGTCTGAGGATCAAGGTTCAAGGCCAGCCCAGGCAGGAAAGTCCATGAGACACTTATCTCCAATAAACCACCAGAAAATGAAAGTAGCACCGTCACTCAAGTGGTAGCACTCACCTTGACTTGAAGAGCTGAGGGAAAACAACCAGACCCAGAATTCAAGCCCCAAGACCAATCAAAAATTACAGTTTCCATAATGCATGCAATCACATTTCTGCTGCTAGCAGTAGAGACAAGATAAAAACTCTAAGGAGACAATAATCTGGCATGATAACATTAAGTCTAAGGAGGTGTCTGAAAAGTTATATTATCATTTTTGATAAAATTTCAGTACATACCAGGGTAAAAATGAATTAAACCAATATTTTTCCTGCATTTACACATACTGCTTCACCATAAATCCTATTTAGACCTTCTATTAACAAGTACTCTCAAAAGCAAGCAGCACACATTCAGAATATCACATGGAATACAGAACATAGAGCATTGCTAGATCTATGAAAAGCAGTGTCCACATGAATGTTCAAAAAACAGTAACAGTACTCCAGAAAGTAACTAATGATTGATTAGGCCCTTATAAGATTTAATTGAGTTCCCACATAAAAACATCCGTGGTTTACCATGTTTGGTTTAAATGCTAAATATTGAAATGTGGTCATAGATACCCTGATATTTCCTTCTTATGTAGAAAAGAACTGCTACCATGAAATTTTGTGAACTTTGCCTACATTCTACAATACAAAATATAGGTGGGAGGGAAAAAAATGTTCCTTGACAAAGTTTTCATTTTAATAGGCCTTCATGGAAGGTGAAGGCAAATATAGAGAGGCTCAAGGAACACTCAAGATGACAAGAATGATAAATATGACCAAATGCTCAAACGCATCACATATTCTTGAATCCTTTCTCCAGAGTATCTCTAAGGATATATTTTCATTTGTGTTAGTTAATAGTGAAATACCTCAGAGATCAAAATCAATTAGTGAGCAAACATCTGTGAGATTTTGCGGCAAGTGATATTTCTAATTGAGAACATCTTGTCACTGTATTATTTTTTTTTCAACACTAGTTCCAATCTTATACTGGCAGTGAATTAAAATATTCAACAGTAGTGGGATGGAAAAACAAAATTAAATACCACATCAAATGAAGTTAGAGCAACACAAAATCAGGAGAAAACAGATTTTCTTGTAGTGTATCAATTGGTAGAAGGAAGTACTTTTCTGTAGGGAACTCTGAAGTTGGCTGAAGGGAAAAAGGTTTGAGAAGTTGGAATTCCAGCCTGACAGCACTGAGACAAGTGAGAGCTGGCTGCAGAAGGCTTAAAAGAGAAATCTGGAGAGGGTTAAGAGACTGGAGTGCAGGCATTTTCCTTACTGTTGGAAAGATAGCATCTGAAACTGAGGTGCTGTTGACCTTGAAGGCTAGGTAAGGTGACCTCCATGTCTGCATTTTCTCTGGGCGACAGTCTTCTGTCTCAGGAGAATAAGGAAACATGTTTTCCTCACAACCTGTTATGGCTCTGATTGTACTATTAATATAGATACTTCTTTTTTATTTTGTTTGTCGGCCGTGGGGCTTGAACTCTGGGGCTGGGCACTGTCCCTTAGCTCTTCAAGGCGAGTGCTCTACCACTTGAGCCACAGCGCCACTTCCAGTTTTCTGGTGGTTATTTGGACATAGGAGTCTCACAGTCTCTCCTGCCCGGGCTGGCTTTGAACCGCGATTCTCAGATCTCAGCCTCCTGAGTAGCTAGGATTACAGGCGTGAGCCACCAGCACCTGGCAGATACTTCATTTTTGCATGTTATCAAAGGTAATCTTCCCAGTGTGCACTCAAGGAACTATAGGAGCTTTCTGGCGCCCAGGGACAAAGTGCCAGAGAGCCTTTGGAACCCTGGTTTCCCGTACGTCTATCTGTTTGTGTTTTTGTGTGTCTCTACTTTTCTTTGTTTCTGGAATCCTGTAGAACTCTCTAGGCAATAATTTTCCTATACTACTGGTAAGAAAAATGTCAATCCTAAGAGGCATGTCAGCAACTTAAAGTTGATCACTATGAAAATCTTGTTCCAGATAGATCATTTGAAGAAAAGAAACAACTGAGACACATAAGGAGGAAAGAGGGAACGAAAAAAGAAAAAAATGATAGAAAGCTAGATACAAAGAGAGAGAAAGAGAAAAATAACCAACACTAGCGAGTAGAAAATCAAAAATAGAGTTCTGAGGATCGCAGTTCAAAGCCAGCCGGGGCAGGAGAGACCGTGAGACTCCTATCTCCAATAAACCACCAGAAAACCAGAAGTTGCACTGTAGCTCAAGTGGTAGAGCGCTCGCCTTGAGCTGCAGAGCTGAGGGACAGCACCCAGGCCCAGAGTTCAAGCCCCACGACCGACAAAAAAAACAACAAAAAAAAGAAAATAAAAAATAGAGAGAGAAAATAGAGGAAAGAAATCTTTTCAGAATACTTTAGAAAACAAACAGGAATGTGTAGAAAGACCATAAAGCTTAGCAACAAATACAGGCGAAGTTTCAAGTAAGACCAAGACCATGAAGCAGTCCAAGAACTATATATGCAGAGTAATGTAAGTACATTTAGGTTAATCATTCCTTAAGAACACATGAAGGTATGTATGACCACACTATTTCAGCAATTCCAAGAAAATTTCATTGAGATAGTTTAATGTTACTCATGAGGAAGTGATCTGGTGGCAATCTATCCTTCACTTTCCATGAGAAGTAACCTGCTTGGTGTCATTACATCACATAACAGGTAGGACTACATTTTATGACAAGATGAAACCTAGACATTCTGAAGCTAATCTGAATTCAACTTAGAATATAACCATTTGATCTGCTAAACCTACAAGCAATCCTTATCTGCTAATTTACAAGCCTTCTTTATCTGATTTATGAAAATGGTACTGAGGCTGAATCTGTGTGGTTGGTATTGTTTTTAATTCTTGGACATCTTTAGGTTCATATAATGGAATGGAAAACAAATGAAAAATAATAAAACTACTTACCAGAGATCCATTCATTCTGTCTTGCTGCTGACAACGAGCAGAAGATTCTGGAAACATGGCTGGAATATAAGGGAAATGATGCATTCAGAAATGAATCTGTGAGATTTTGGGCCCAGAATTTCCTCTTGCAAACATGATACATGGGATGCAAAACCGTAAACTTTTTTTAAAATTTTTATTTATTTTTACCTGAAAAAGTAAAGCCTTCTTATAAGCAAAGAATCTTTAATGTCTCAAGCAGAGCATTAAAGTGTCCAATAAACAAATCCAGTCAATTTCCTGTTAGATAGATATTATTAAAGCAACTAATTTCTATGTTTATGTACACACTAAATTCAAAGAAATGAATGGCCCCACTGGAATTATTGAATAATTGAAAGCAAAAACACATATTTCCACTAAAAGTTATTATTACTGAATATACTTAGGGATGTATGAAGTACTTTATTTTCCTTTTTTTTTTTTTTTGCCATTCAAGGTGCCTCAACTCTGGGCCTGGGCTCTGTCCCTCAGCTCTTTACCTCAAGGCTAGTGCTCTACCACTTGAGCCACAGCACCACTTCCAGCGGTTTCTGCTTATGTGGTGCTGAGGAATCGAACCCAGGACCTCATACATGCAAGGCAAGCACTCTACCACTGAGCCACTTTTCAAGCCCATGAACTGCTTTTTTAATACAAAAGTATCATAGGAATCCATTGTAATTTGTGTTCTACCTCATTCATTTACATATTTAAACACCGTGGATAACATGTATGATGTAACTCAGTAATTTTCCCCCAAAGTTAAAGAGAAAAATGTATATAGAATATATTTCTTATGTTATACTACTTCAATAATGGATGTCAAATGGCACATTTCACTCTACCCATTGCACACATATGCAATGATTAGCAATTTGCCATTTAAAATGCTTTGTCCAAAGGGACATGAGTAAAGATGAGGTAAACCCAGGTTTGAAAAGTCCCTAACGTTCATTTCCCTAAACAGTCATGTGAAGAACCTTGGCCATCCTAAAGATACAACATAAAATAATCGATATAGGCGTGACACACCTGAAGATAAGTAACACCTACAGAGCATACAAACTTGGGTAAGACATATTACCTCAAGTTTTCTTCTGTGAATTTTCTTTTTAGGCCACATGTCCCAGACCAACACTTTCTGTACAACCAAGCACAACCAACCAATTAGAGCTAGCATTAGCAAATCCATAGATGGCACATTTAATGTAAGTTTGCATGATTACATACTAAAAATCACAGTGTTAACAGGCTGAATAAATTAGCAAAAACAGGGTTAGGGATTACTACATGAATAGATACTTTCAGTCATAACAATTACCCCACCATCCCAAAGCACAGCCTCAGGTACCCTCTCATAACTATGCTCTGGCTTATTCCTCAATCCAGCTCATCAGGCCTCCTAGAAATTAGTTTAATCTTCCAACAACACAAAGTGATTGAGAGTGGTGTAGGAAAGAGTTCCACGTGAATCTGGTGTTCAGGGAAGTAGCAACTATTTTTGCATAAGGCAAAGGAAGCTAGCAACATCTTCCCCTTCCTTGCTTTTCTGCTTCTTCCCTTTAGGGCTTCTCAGAATTGACAAGGTCTGTTCATTTAGGATAGAGATTCCTATTCATAGGGTGCTCTGCTTCAAACATTGCTAGGCTTCATTCCTAAAAATACAGGACCAGCACTCAATACTCCAATATCCAGTGTACAACTGTCTCTAGAAACAGTGTCGAATACAAACACTTGTGAACTCAAGCCAGGAGATTAAAAACTCAAGCCAAATAGATTAAAATATCTCTAGGAGAAAAATCACAGAAGCCCCAAATACAACTTCAATGTAAGAGAACTCAAGGCAGGCACACACATCACAATTTCACTAGAATTCTACCTGTACTCCTCTTACACCTAGGCAAAGGAAATAAAGTCATATGGGTTAATAGAAGAATCCCTTGGTCTTGGAGTACAAATGCACAATTCTTGGGCTCTCCTGGTCTGGACAATCACCCAGCTTGCTCTCATACATTTGAACCTCAAGCAAATTATCAACTCCATACTGGAGAAAAGCATGGAGAGGGAAGTAGGCGCTTTGGTTCAAGTATCAAGCTCTCCCTCTGAGCTGAGGAGCTCAGGAATGCTGCTTGCAGGCCCAGAGTTCACCCCCCACCAAACAAACAGAAACAGAAAAACAAAGAGAAACCCGTGGAGGGGAGATTCCCCAGCAATCACACAATTCCTACCTGACATCAGTTCCAAAGCCTGAGATTCCTTCAAGTTACAGCTCCCAAGCTCCATTGCACAGAGCTGGGCGCCAGCCTCCTGGCTCCCACCTGTGGAAGGCCAAACTGTATTTCTGCGCACTTCCAGCAGCCAGGTAAAGGAAAAGAATCCGGAAGACGCAGACTAAAACGCAGGTGGTGGGCGGGGAGACGCATGCGCAAAAGCATCTTCTGCCCCACCTCCACCCTCCAAAAAACAAAAACAACCCAGGACTTTCAAAGAAAATAGCCTCCGGGAGACTACAATTCCCACAATGCTCGGTGCCACCCTCCTACTTACTTGGGAACAAGTGTGCTTGTGTGCATTGGGACTTTTCTCTCCCTGCTGTGGGAGTTAAGGTGTTTCTTGAAAACCACTGTTTCCTCTTGAAATACATAAGACCAACCAGAAAATGGATATATATAGGGAGAATTGGCTACATTGGCTTTTCGATTCTTAGTTCTAATAATGAAATTAAGGTTATGAGACGGCGTTGCTTATACCTTTCTGTTTATTCAATGCCTGCCTTCTACTGAATGTAAATTATATCTCTGTTTTGTCTTAAATTTTTTTAATACATCTCCTCTTACTTTACAAAGGTATTCACAACCACTAAACTTATACCTGGGTCATTTCCCATTGCTGTAATATATACAGTGGCATAAAATAGTGAGATTGTTATGTAAATATGCAGCATAATACTTCTGGTGATTTGGATTTCACAAAATCTAACAATTAATTTTCCAGAAACTCCCCAATTCTATCTATTAAATCAAATGAGTTTTTGTTTTTGTTTTATAATTTTGCATTTCATTTAAGGATTTTATGTTTTGTTTTATTGTTGGTCCTATGTCTTGAACTCAGAGCTTGTGCACTGTCTGTGAGCATTTGTTATGCTCTATTTGCATTTCCTTTAAGAATTTCTTCAGGTTACTAGTGAAAATTTCCCAAACAGGGATTCTTATGAACAAGGCACATCATCTCCATTTCCCTTCAAAGAGATAGTGGTTAGGGGGGTCAGGATGAATGCAGGAGAGATAGAAGAGTGAAGTTTATGCTAGGCTATGTTGATGTGAAGCTTAATCATTTGCAAACCAGTATGCTTTTGTCTTTCCATTTTGCATGTGAAAATCTCTTTAGAATTCTTACCTCTTCTCTGATCCTAACAGTTCCTCTCAGTAGCTTTAGGCTACACATCTAGGGGACCTCAGACTTGTCTTCTCAGACCTTAACCATTAAAGTATGCAGTAAATCTTTGTCTCCTGCCACAATCCCATCAGAGCACAAGCAAGGCTCTGAGAGCCAGTTGGATGATAATTAAGGAGACAGAGAGATGGCTGATGGCACAATTCTGCTATAAGTCTCAAATGCTTGTGTAATATTGGCCTAGACCCCACTGTGCCCAAAAGTGCAAACAGCACACATCTTTCCTCATTCTATTTCAATACATCTTTTCCACCCAAGCCTCCTGTCAGTTAAAGCCCCAGGCCAAAAAACTAGAACACACACATCCTCAAACCAAGAAAGGGCAAGGACTTGCAGTCCTGAGGGTGGGAGACAATGGCCCTGAAGCCTTTGCTCACATTTTGTCTACTCCTGGCAGGCACCCCAGGGTCTGCAACAGTCTCCCTCTCTCTTATCAGAGAACCTACCCTTGTCTCTTACATGTTTATTGTGATTTTTTTGTAATCCCTTCCATAAAAAATAATTGGGAAAGACTGGATTGGAAACTTTCATATATGAATTTTAGTTCTCCAATGTATGGGTTCTCCATGTCTCTATTGTGGACCAGAAATATTCCTCATGAAAATGAGAATCAAAGAGCATATTTGAATGTATAGACTTCAACTTAAAAGCACCTCTAACAATATAAAGAAAAAATAATTTCATTCTTTAAAACTAAATTCCTGGGAAGTGGCACTGTGGCTCAAGTAGTAGATCGCTCTCCTTGAGCTGAAGAGCTGACAGACAAGTGCTCAGGCCCAGAGTTCAAGCCCCAGGACCAAAAAAAAAAAAAAATCCTCCCTAAAACTAAATTCCTGAGACACAAAGAGATAAGGATCAGGAAAAATCTGGGGTGCTCCCAAGAATACCTGTGAAATGCAGTTTTCTTTTCTTTTTCTTTTTTGGGGGGGGCAAGGGTCCAGTCATAGGGCCTGAACTCTGGACCTGGGTGCTGTCCCTCAGCTCTTCAGCTCAAGGCTGGCGCTCCACCACTTGAGCCACAGCGCCACTTCCGGCTTTTTTTTTTTTTATCATGTGGTGCTGAGGAATCAAAACCAGGGCCTCATGCATGCAAGGCAAGCACTCAACCACTGAACCACCATCCCATCCCTGAAATATAGTTTTCATTGTTCAAGCCTACATTTGTGATGAATTTCTTTATTCCTTTATCCTTTTGTTTTGTTTGGTTTGGTTTTTGGTCATGCCACTTGAACTGTGAGCCTAGGAACCATCTCTCAGCCCTTCATCTCAAGTCAAGTGCTCTACATTTAGAGCTAAAGCACCAATTCTGGTTTTCTGGTTTTTATTGGAGATAAGTGTCTCACAGACAATGCTGGCCAGGCTGACTTTGGACTGCAATCCTCAAGTTTCAGCCTTTGGAATCGCTAGGATTAAAGACATGAGGTACCAGCACCCAGCTTGCATTTCTTCTCTTTTATGTCCCAGCCTTGGGGCTTGAACTCAGTGCATGGACACTGTCCCAAAATTCTTGCTCCACATTAGCACCCTAGTACTGGAGCAACAATTCCACATTCAGCTTTTTCTATGTATGTGGTACTGAGGACTTGAACCAGGGCTTCATGCATGTTAGGTAAGCACTCTACCACTGTTGCGGGACAGCCACAACACAAACAGTGCTCTGGAAGGGCAATGGGATGATAATGGAACAGACTGAGAGAAGGCCAATGATGAATCTCTCTTTATTCCAGCAATAACCTTAGCTATAGACACTTTCTAGATCTGTCCAGTGCTTGCATCACATTGTTCTAGGACTCACTGAGTCAACAAGTGCATACCATATGCATCTTTCCTCATTCTAGTTCAACCTTTGTCCACCAAACTCCTAGAGGTAAGCCCCCAGGCCCAGACTCTAAAAGGAACACTCCATCCAACAAAAAGTGAAGTACATATAGCACTGAAGGTTGGAGTCCGTGGTTGTGGATCTTTTGCTCACCCCTTGCCAACTCCTGGCACCTCAGGGTCTGCACCATTTCCCCCTTTATCATTTTGTAAATTAAGCAAGTGTCTATCAGCCTGAACCTGGAAAAAGCAGCAGAATGGAAGAAAAAAGATATACCAAAACAAGAAACAGGAAAATGCCTAAGAAATAGCAAACCCTCCCCCACAGTGTAACCCCCGCTTTCACTATATTTGATGTCAGTATAACATGTGGAGGAGATGGGGACAAACAAGTCGTTTAAGGATTCAGGTGGACCTGATGCAACAATGAGAAGTACAAAGTGACATGTCAAAACCAGCTTTACAATGTCGGTGTGGGGGGGTGAGGGGGGGTATGATTGGGTGGGGGGAGGGGGGAGGCTGGGAAGGGAGGTGAAGGGTAAACAAAGGAGGAGGCTGCAATGCTTGGTAAGAAATGTATGCATTATCCTGCCCATATAATTGTAACCCCTCTGTACAGTATGTTCTCAAATAAAATATAATAAAATTAAAAAAAAAAAGAAATAGCAAAAAGAGTGCTATTTCCCAAGGTGAATCCCTGCAGGTAATGGAGAAGTGATACAGCTAAGCCTGCGTGGTGGAGTGACCAATACCAGATATCTGACGCTGAAGCTGCGTAATGTCTAAGTTCAAATTATCAGAGGGCCAGATTCCTCAAATATGTCACTGGATATTGGTCCAAATCATATTTCCATCATATTCAAGAGGGAAAACACAGATGTACTGACAATTAGCATGACACATCATTTTAACTGGGTCTTTAGCAGGTCTATGTGATTATCAACATACATCATTGCTGTTTCTAAATCATAAAACATATCACAATCATTTTATCCATTCCTATATGCATCCCAAGGTACCAGAAATGTTTCAAACTAAAGTATTAACATGTTGTGCTGTATATATTGTTTCTGCAAGGATGATAGGAGAAGCAGGAGTGCTAGCAAGAATAGTCAGGGTAGCAATAATGAGGGCAACCAATATTCCCCAAAATCTGCAGCAATGGCTAAGAGTCCTCTAAACCTCAATAGCAAACAGAGACCCAAACTTATTATACCATGGTTCTATCAACTGACATGCAATGTAAGTTAAGGGGATTGCACAGTAAGCTAGGATTACTCATGCAGTTAGTGAGAACATAATTTTTCCTGCAAAAGGCATTAAACACCACCCCACCCTTGAAAACCATACCCAGCCCAACTACTAGCATGTATGGATACATAACACAAGCTTGCACAGTAAATGATACAAAACCATGAAACAGGACAGGTCTCTGAAACAGAGGTATGGGATGGTCAGAGGCATTAGTTCAAATAGGCCTCATGGCAGCAGTCAGGCTCAAGTTGTCAGGGTGAGCTTGTCCACACAAACTGACAAACATGGGAGCCAGCAAGGTACCACTGATCATGTCACTCCTCTGAGACCAGTCCTACCTTACATACTGGGAGACTCCTACCACCAGACCAGTGGACAAGATGTGAAATCCACAGGCCCTCCAGGACGATGGATCATCACAACCATGGGAATCGCTGGGCATAGTGGAACCCAAGAGGGATGCACCACATCTCCTGCCAAAGAATTTTTGCAAGTGTTATGCTTAAGCTCCATCTTTTTCCATTGTTTCACCTTTTCTTTCAAAGGAAGTCAGACCCATAATCTATCCCTGAATACCTTACATATTTTTACCTTCTACCTCAGGATCGGCAATAGTCAATAACTGTGATCAATGAAGTAAGAGGATATAATATTTGTATAATAATGAGACACGTCTGTGAGCAATGAACAATTCAAACGTAATGTAGTAAGTAAATTCTATTTATATTAGTACAATAAACATGATACATAGAAATGAATGTTTGAAAAATGTAACCAAGAACAATGACAACTATGGGACACAGCTAGTCTAGGAAGCACCCATTTTTACCTGATCCTTATGTCCTTGCCTCTCAGGAACTTACTTTTAACTTTTACAGAAAGAAAGAATTCTACCTTTGAAAAGAGAACTGCACTTTGGACCCACCTCAATAGCTTTTGCTGCCTGCTCCTTTGTTTCAAACTCCACAAACCCAAATCCTTTTGGATCTCCAGTAGACTTATAATGTGGTATACTTATGTAAACAACGTTGCCACATTTCCCAAATACTCTTTCAATCCAGCTGTGATTAACATTTTTGGGAAGTAATTCCTGTAACAAATATTAATAAATTCAAAATATTTTGTCTTTAACGATGAATAAAGGCTTGTCTCTTAAAACTTTCCATTAAATGTACTTGCCACATAAAAAAAAAGAAAGAATTCTTTTTCCTTCATATTTTATAGGTGCTCCAATGTTGCCATCTATACATCCAAATGTGCCTCATGATCTCCATTTTCATGAGGAATAGCTAAGGTCCACTAAAAGAGGGATGGAAAACCCTTACACTGGAGGACAGAATATCAGGCATGAAAATTTCCTACACAATCCTTCCCAATCATGATGTGGGGAAAGGATCATCAACAATCACAACAAACCCTTAGGAGACAAGCTTAGGATGTCGGATATGAGGGAGGGAGGCAAAAGATTTATTCCACAGTGTAATGGATACAGTCTGGGAAGACAAGTCTGAGGACCCCTAGATATGTAGCCTAGACTTGCTGACAGGAACTTCTAGGGTCAGAGAAGAGGTAGAAAATCAAAACAAAATAGGATATGCAAAACAGAAAAGTAAAAACAGACTGGATTGGAGCAAGTAATGAAACTTCACATGAACCTGGACCTGCCCTGAACTCTACCTCCTCCCACATTCATCCTGATCTTCCCAGACAACCATTTTTTTTTAACAGTCTTGGAGGAGGAGTACCATTTTCTAAGAAACCCCTGAGAGGAAATTTTTCACTACTTCCCTGAAGCAATTAATAAAAGGAAGACAAGTACATTACAGCAAATGCTCACAGACAGTGCCCAAGTTCTGAGTTCAAGCCACAGGACCAACAACAAAATGAGAGATTTTCTTTATAAGGAAAGGCAAATTTCAGACACAAATAACCAAACACTCCTTAAAATTTCATAGATAGAATTTGGGAGTTTCTGGGAAAGTAATGAGTAGAATTTGACAAATCAATTTAATTCAAAGATTATAAAGTATATCTGTTTTTAAATTCTGTTATTTCATTCCAGAACATATATTAGAACAGGGGAAGATGATGCCAGAATCATTCTTTTTACTCTCTGCACGAACTTTTTTTTTTTGGTCGATCTTGTGGCTTGAAACCAGCCTGAGCACTGTCCCTGCGTTTTTCAGTTCAAGTGAGCTCTCTACCACTTGAGCCACAAGCCACTTCCAATTTTTTGGTGGTTAGTTGGAGATAAGGCTTATGAAATTTCCTGCTCAGGCTGGCTTTGAACGGGGATCCTCATATCTCAGCTTCCTGAGTACCTAGCATTACAGGCATGAGCCATTGGTACCCAGCTGCAAATACCTTTGTAAAGTGAGAGGGGAGATATTCAAAACTTTAAGAAGAACCAGAGACATAATTTACATTCAGCAGAACGTTCTTTTTGAACAAAAACAAAAATAAAATCTATGTAGATTCATAACCTCAATTATATTAAAAGAACTAAGAATTAAAAAGCCAAATTATACAATGCTTCTAATATATTTGTGTTTTTAATTGGTCTCACAATATTTATGTTGGTAAACTGAATTTTCAAGAAGAAACTCACCTAAGTTCCTTCAGCTGGGAGAGAAAGGTTCCCATGCATCCTTGCACACTTAGGACCAAGTGTCTTGTGCAAGTCAAAACCCTGTAACAAGCCCACTTCCTCTAGGTGAATTGTGCATTGCATTCTGGGAATTGTAGTTTCTGTCGGGGCATAGATCCTTTGAAAGTGTGTGGGGGGAAGGGGGGTGGGGGGGCAGATGTGCCAATGCCTCCTTGTCCACTGTTTGTGTTTTTAGTTTACAAATTCGGGTTACTTTGCTTTTGTCTTGCTGCTGGAGGTGCTCTGAAGTACAGCTTTGCACACCATAGTCAGAGCCAAGAGGTAGAAGCCCAGATTCTCTTTTTCAGAGGAACTTGAGAGCTGAAACATGAAGGGATCTGAGGCTCCTAGCAAGAGTCTGCCCTTGCCATTTTTCCCCAGTCTGGAGTGGATGATATTTTAGGGCTCATAGGTTTGTGCTGCCATTAGCACTTGTTCCTCCAGGTGCCAGAAAGTGGCTCACAAACCTCTGATTTTCAGACAAGGAGAGTCAGGAGTTGTGCGTTTATATTCCTGAACCTAGAGATTCTGGTACTCACCCAGGTGACTTTATTAACTTGCTTTTTGTGAATTGAAGCCAATGAATGGTAAACATTCCTTGAAAATGTCTTATATAAAAATACTGATCCTCTTTTCACCATCTGAATTTCCTATGGCTTTTGAAACTTTCAAAATGCTGCTTGCACAGACACACTCCAATTGATGGGTCTGTTCTGACAAATTACAATTTCTCTACTAATTTAATTAGCCTATTTTACATCACTTAAAACGAAAGAGACTGGCTGGGCAGGTGGTTCAGTGGTAGAGTGCTTGCCTTGCATGAATGAAGCCCTGGTTTGATTCCTCAGAACCAAATAAGCAGAAAAAGCCAGCAGCGTACTGTGGCTCAAGTAGTAGAGTGCTAGCTTTGAGCTGAAGGTCAGAGGGACAGTGCCCAGGCTCAGAGTTCAGGCCCCACACCGACAAAAAAAAATGAGAGCGATTTCCTATACATGTACACCAAAAACAATTGTGAAAATATAATTTGAATACAATATAATGCCCTTGATATGTGTCTGCCTGTCCTGATTCTTGAACTCAAGGTCTGGAAACTGACCTTGAAATTATTCCATTCAATGATAATGTTCTACCACTTAAGCCACATTTGCACTTCCCACTACTTTGGTAGAGTATTGGACATAAGTCTCTCAGACTTCCATATCCCCCTGGCTTCAATCTGTGATCCTTGTAGGGTTCCTTCATGTCCTTCCCAGGGGACCACAAGCAGGCACAGGAGAAAGATGAGTATAAGGTTTATTAGAAGGATCATATTTCCTAGGACAGGGAGCACAAGCATTTGTCCCTCTTCAGGTTGCAACAGGATCTGGGGGGCAGGAAGTGAGTTAAGTACATGCTCAGGTGAGTCTGAGATGAGAGAGGGGGTGGCCAGCTGTAGGGAGGGAACTTTAGGTCTGGGAGGAGCTCAGGTCTGGGTGGAGCTGAGGAGTAAAGGTGAGGATAATACTAACTTTCCTCAGATCTCAGCCTTCTGAATACCTAAGCTTCCAGCTATTAGACATGATAGCACAGTTACAATGCTCTTTTTTAAATTCAGATTATATTCTAATGCAATAATATGAAATAGAAAACTTGAAATTTTCAAGGCAGGATGTTCAGTCACTAAGGTGTATGAGGACAGTCCAAATCCCAAAACACACAGAAAATGCCCCCACCTTGAAATCTGTAACACTCCTGATCTTAAGTATTGTGAATGTGAACACTTAGTCTATAATAAATTCTTTTAAGTTTTTCAAAGTAAGAAAACATTCTTGTGACAATAAAACCCAGTAGGAATGTGCAAGTATTGCTTTTAAAGGATTCATAGTGTCTTTCTGAGCAAAAACAACCTCAATGATGTATACAGAATAGATTTTCACTTTTTGTATATGTCATTGTAAAGGTCATGTATTTTATATTAACAATTACCTTTCTAAGTAATTGTAAAAACTACATCACTACTCGATAACAGAATATCCTGTGTAATCAACCAATAAGTACAAGCAAAAGCACATAGGGACATAATTTGTTGGTTTTCATTTTGATGGATCTACATTTTGGGGTGTTGTATCTTTTAATATTGTGTAGTAACACATAATACTTCAATCTACTGGTGCCTTTGCTGGGGATGGTTGACTGGGATTTTGTCACTCCTCTGACCAGCATTTTATGTTGCATCTTTATTAGGCCCTGTATCTCCAGCAGAATGGACATGATTCTTAATATGACTACTTAGGAAAGTGAGGGACTTCTCAATCTGTGTTTATATCATCAGTACTGATGTACTTTGGCCAAAGCAGGTTCAAACTCAAATTGCAAGTCATTGTACCAAGGTATGCTAATTATTTGCATAAAGGGTAATGTGCCATATGACAACCATTACTGAAATATTATAAAACAAAAAATATGTGTTGTATATATTTTATCTCAATAACTTTGTGTGAAAATACTGTTCATAACATACATGTGTTTGAAGATGTAAATAAATGAGGTAGAGTACAAATAATCAATGGGGTCCTAAGATATCTTTACATTAATAGAAAAATAGTTTATATATCCCTAGATGTATTTCAGTGATAATTACTTTTAGTGAACAGGTGGCATGTTTTCCTTTTTGGGGTTCAATTTTTCAACAATCTTTTGTAGGAGCTTTAGTTTTTTTTTTCTGTTTTTCTTTTTTTGGGGGAGGGTCTGGTCCTGGGGCCTGAACTCTGGGCCTGGGCCCTGTACCTTAGCTCTTCAGCTGAAGTCTAGCACTCTACTACTTGAGCCACAGTGCCACTTGCAGCTTATTTCTTTTTGCTTATGTGGTGCTGAGGAATCGAACCCAGGGCCTCAGGCATACAAGGCAAGTGCTGTACCACTGAACCACCTTCCCAGCCCCCATGCATATGTCTTTAGTGGACACTTTAATGCTCTTTTTAAGACAGGAATGATTCTTCTCCCATAGGAAGGCTTTTCCAGCCCACATATCATGTTTTGAGCAGGCACATCTAGGGAAAAATCCCGCAGGTTCTTTTCTGACTCCCTTATTTGCCTTCGCTACTAGCCATGGTTCCAGAATCTTTATTCATTGTCAACAGCAAGAAAGAATGAAAGGATCTCTAGTGAGATTCTTTTATTTCTCACTTTGTTTGACATTCCATTTTATGAACCTAAGGGTGTCCAAGATTGAACAAAAGAAAAGAAAAAAGAATCAGCTTCAGGAACATGTTTCTAAAAAAGCTAAAGATGTAGCTGGACACCAGTGGCTCACACCTGTAATCCTAGCTACTCAGGAGGCTGGGAACTGAGGATCAGGGTTCAGAGCCAGCCCAGGCAGGAAAGTCTGTGAGACTGTTATCTCCAATAAACCACTAGAAAACCAGAAGTGGTGCTGTGGCTCAAGCAATAGAGCGCTCGCCTTGAGCTGAAGAGCACAGGGACAGAACCAAAGCCCAAAGCTGAAGCCTCAGGACCGACAAAAAAAAAAAAAGCTGAAGATGGCTTGGAGATTTAGCAGATTATAAAATCTGTCATTCTAAGTTAAGTGCACATATGCTTCGGTTTGTTTCTACTTTTTCTAGTGTGAGAGAAAGTTGTCCCACTAGTTATGTGATTCAGTGACACCTAGGGGATGACTTCTCATAGAAGGTGAAGGATGGCTAGCAACTGGTCTGACATCACATCCTCATATATAATATTAAACTATCCTAATGAAATTTTACTGGATTTGCTGAAATAGTGTGGTCAAACATAACTTCAAATATTCTACAGGACTGAGTGAGCTATAAGTACTTCCATTAATCACTGTAAATACTCTTGGACTGCTTTGTGGTCTTTGTTTTACTTGAAACTTAGGCTGAGTTTGATGGTATTTATAGAAATCTCTGTTTTTCTCTATGGTGCTCTCATAGGAGTTCTCTTTCCTATTTTCCCAATTCATTCTATTTTTCATGTTTATTAGCTTTTTTTCTTTCTTTTGTATTACATTTATTTATTGTGAAAATACCATAAAGGGAGGTTACAATTACATGGGCAAGATAGTGAGTACATTTCTTATCATGCATTGTTGCCTCCTCCTTTGTTTCCCTTTACCATCCTTCTTTCTTCTTTTTTTTTTTCAGTTGTAGGTCTGGAACTCTGGGCCTAGTCGCTATACTTAAACTCTGCAGCTCAAGGCTAGTACTCTACCCCTGGTGCCACATCGCCACTTCCAGTTTTCTAGTGGTTAATTGGAGATGCAAGTCTCACAGATGGTCCTGCCTTGGCTGGCTTTGAACCTCTATGCTCAGATCTCAGCCTCCTGAGTAGCTAGGATTACATGCATGAGCCACCACCATGTGAGTTCACTAGCTTTATTTCTCTCTTCTCTTGTTGACTATTTTTCTCTGTCTCTTTTTCTCTTTCATTCATTCTGCTTCTCTTTCCTCCATTTGTCTCTTAATTTTTCTTTTCTTCAAATGATTTATCTGGGAAGTAGATTCTCTTACTGATCAGTTTTCTTTTGGTGACATGGCTCTTAGAATTGACATTTTTCTTACTCATTATACAGGAAAATTGTTGCTAAACATAAAATAATTTGAGTTTCCAGATTCTATTATCTTTCTCTGGTTTAACCTCATTTGATGTGGTTCCTGCAGTTTTCCTTTTTCTTCTTGCTCTGCTTGAATATTTGCATTCACTGATATTATAACATAGACGTTGGTTGTGAAAATAAACATACAGTAACTATGGTTTTTGTTTTGGAAATATCACTAATGGAAAATTCTGACATACATATGCTAAGTAGTAAACTTTAATCTCAGGAACGTCAATACTAAATAGCATGTGTGGCAATGTATCCTTGGGAATCTAGTGGAAGAAATGGTTCAGGAATATGTGACACATTTGAGCAATAGTCAGTGAAATCATCTGCAAAACCAACACAGATTATAATAATTTGTATTTTTGTCCATGTGTGTTTGTTATTAATGCTATTTGTAGTGTGTATTTCCAACTAAACACTGTTTGAGCATGTGTTCAAACACTTTCAGTTTGTTTGTTATTTTAGTAGGTAAAATAGATATGTGTGTCATCCATATGTCTTCACAGAATCCAAAATTTGATTTTTCCATGTTTCTTTGGATGATAGGTCTTGCTATGTAGTCCAGGAAGCTCTTATTTGTTAAATAAGTTTATTTATTGTGAAAATACCATACAGAGGGGTTACACTTACATGAGCAAGATAATGAGTACCTTTCTTATTAAGCATTGTTGCCTTCTCCTTTGTTTTTCCCCTACCATCCCGGCCCTCCCATATCCTCCACTACACTCCCCCACCCACCTCCAAGCAAGCTCTTCATCTTTTTATGTAGCCTAGGCTGGCAAATAATCTGTCTTTAGTTTCCCAAGTCCAGGGAGAATAGTTGTGTTTCAGACTGTGTGTGGCTACATTAGCCATTCTTATGTGTAGAGTTCATTGATGAAACACTGGGCCACACTGTTGTGAAGCCATTCCATCCATCCATCTACAACACTTTTCATCTTCCATCTGTGAAGCTATTTGATCATTTAATAGCCAGCTCCTGTTCCTCTCTATCCCAGTCTCTGGAATCATCCTACATTTGGGCTCCACAAGTTTGTTGATCCTTGGAAGCTCAGTAAGGGAAATTATACCATGGCTGTTCCTTTATGATTGATGTGTTTTATTTAGCTTATTTTACTTAAAGTTCATCCCTGCCATAAAATGTAGTAAAGTTTTCTCCTTTGAACACATTTATTGTTTTACATGCTTCAATCTTTTGCTTATTGTGAGTAGATTTTGAGAAGTGATTCTCCAAGCATTTGTTGTACTCCCTGCTTTATCTACTGTTGCACACAAGCATAGAAATGCTGGACCATATTCCTATATAATTCTATGTTTAGCTCTTTTTAGGACTCTTCGTACCATCTTTGATAGATTATTTGTTTGTTTGTTTGTTAGATCGATCAAGGGGCTTGAACTCCGGGCCTGAGCCGTACTCCCTCAGCTCTTTAGCTCAAGGCTAGCGCTCTACCACTGGAGCCACAGCACCACTTCTGGTTTTCTGGTGGTTTTATTGGAGATAAGAGTTTCACAGATTTTCCTGCCCATGCTGGCTTTGAACCATGATCCTCAAATCTCAGCCTTCTGAGTAGATATGATTACAGGTGTGAACCATGGGTACCTGGCTTCATCTTTGATATTTTTATATACATGACAGAAATGCACCAAGGTTCACATCCTTTTCACATCTTTCCTAGCTTTTTTTAGACTTTGGGAGTATTTTTGTTGTTTTTATTTAAAACTATGTCCATACTAGCATGTATCAAATGTTACTTTATTGGAATTTTGATTTGAATTTTTCTCATGACTACTGATATTAAACTACTTTTATATTTTAATGTACTACATGTGTATGTCATTTTTAGAAAAATCTCTTCAATCTTTTTCCAACTGTAAAATTAGATTTTGTTGTCTGGGTTACTTGAAGGATTTTCTTTATATTTTCTAATTCATATTGGTTAGCAATCCATTTAGAGATATATGCAAATATTTCTCACATACATGCTTTTTTTCCTTTATTGGTAGTGCTTTTCAATATACAAGGTTTTCATTTGTATTTATTTATTAGTTATTTATTTATATATTGTAGGTCATGGGGTTTGAACTCTGGGCCTGAACACTGTCCCTCAGCTCTTAAATTCAAGACTAACACTCTACCACTTTGACCACAGCACCACTTCTTGTTTTCTGGTGATTTACTGGAAGTAAGAGTTTCACAGCTATACCTGCCCAGGCTGACTTTGAGACCCGATCTTCAGATCTCACCCTCTTGAGTACCTAATATTACAGGTGTGATCCACCAGAGACTCACAATGTTTGTTTGTTTCTATGTTTTTTCCAAGAGGTAGTTTTGGAGTTTTATTTATGGGGTTACTGCCAAATCTTGCTTTATTTTTTTTTCTTTTCTTTTTTTCTCAGCAGTGAGTCTTGAACTGTAGGCCTGGGTGCTGTCACTCAGCTCTTCAGCTCAAGGTGAGTACATTACAGATTGAACCAAAGGAACACTTCCAACATTTTGTTTATGTGGTGCTGAGGAATTAAACCCAGGTCCTTATGCATGATAAGCAAGCACTCTACCACTGAGCAATCTTCCCAGACCACTTACTGTCAAATCTGATGCCATGAAACTTTTCTCCCCATCTCTCTTCTCTTCTTTTCCCTTTTCCTCTTTTCCCCTCCACTCCACTACTCTCTTGTCCTCTCTTCTTCCTTCTTTTTCCTGACCTTTTGCTTCCCTTCTCGCCCTCCTCCACTCATCTTCTTTTCCCTTTATATCTGAGATGAAGACTTTCTAACTTAGAAACACAGTAATAAACATACCTCATGGTTTTCTTGAGCTACTATTGGAGCTTGAACTGCAGGTCTCACAGTCAGTCAACTTCCTCACTCACTGTTGGCACTATCACTTGAGCCATACCTCTAACCTGTTCATTAGCTGCTTAGTTTGAGTTGTCTATCCAGGCTGGCTTCCAGACCTCAGTTTCCTCCTTACTAGCTAGGCTAAAATGACAGTCTGAGCAAGAAGTACTTGCCTTGATTTTTCTTACTTCAACATTTAACATTAACACTTAATTGGATACTACAATGAAATAGTTTATTGTTTCTGGTTTATGTAGAGTTATTTTGCAACCTAAACTGAAATAGTTTATCTTTCAAATTAAGTGTTGTATTGTTTTTCTAACAACTGGACCTGTTCTACCTGTGGTAGATTTTCTTCACTAAGCAGATCGTTTATGCTGGAGGTATTGTTTTATAATTAATGTAATTTAATCTTATTATGGAGGTGATGTATAGAGAGATATGTCATGAGTGAGGTAAAAAATACCCTTCCTTTCATACAGTGTCTTCCATGCCTTCATTCTCTCCCAATCTCTCCCTCTTATCTCTACTCTTGAGTTGTATATTTTACTTTCATCACCCTATTTCCCTCACATTCTATGACTGCCACACCCACCAGAAGCTATACATGTGAATACACCATACATAATTGAAAGCAATTGTTTTTATTTCACAAATGAAGTAAGAAAGTAGCTCTCTTTAATAAATCACAATGATAGCATACATATATTTGTACATATTCATTCTAGTTCCCTTCTGTTTATTTTACTGTTAGATTATTAGAAACATATTGTTGGATTTTTTTGTATTCTTATCATAGATTTATTTGTCATACTGATTTCTAGACAATTTGTCTTCAGATCTATTGTCAGTGTGTCTGTCTTGGTAAATATAAGTGCATAGTGCTTTATAAACAGCATTTAGTAAAGATAATGCTATCCCTGTGTGTGTTTCTAGTGACCATTTGTCTAGTTATACAGTCATTAAGAGGAATATTACTTCTCCAATCATAATGATAGATTAAAGAAATTATCATTCTTTGGCCTTTTAATCATGTCTTTGTAGACTTTACTTTTCAGAATAGAACTTTTGTTATACAGATTTATAATTTGCTTGTTATTATCAATGCTCCGTATCTGTGGTAACACAATTTGTGCTGAGGTTCCTTTCCTTTCATATTATGACTACTTGTATTTTTCAATAATGATTGTTGCATATGGTATGTTTATATTGATTTAATTTTATTTCTTGATAATTAATGTATGTCTGTTTGGCTTATTGAGTTTTTTGAGTATGTTTTCTTCTGTTCAAATCAGACAGTACCTGATATATTTACTATTTTTATATTACAATATTAACATGGTTTCATTTTAGTGATTACTTTGCTATTTATTATGTTTGTCTCATCTGACATGTATTTCTTAGTTTGCTTTCATGTAACCTGCACACATCGTTCTATACCATGCAAAAAACCTCTAATATAATCTCCAGAGAATCTTCTATACACTGTAAATCACCTCTGATACCCATTACAACTTAAATCCTACTAAATAGTTGTTACAATGCATTGTTCATAGGATAATGCCAGTTTTTTCAAAGATTGCATGTTTACTATAGGTGCCATACTTTGTCAAGTCTTTGGGTTCTATGGTTTGTTGAATCTGTGCAACAAACAAATATGTAAGGCCTAATATATTCCTTTGAAAATGCTACTGTAGGGGCTGGAAAGGTGGCTCAGTGGAGAGTGCTTGCCTTGCATGCATGAGGCCCTGGGTTAGGTTGCTCAGCACCACATAAACAGAAGAATCTGAAAGTGGTGCTGTGGGTCCAGTAGTAGAGCTATAGCCTTGAGCTGAAGAGCTGAGGGACAGAGCCCAGGCCCAGAGATCAAGCCACGTGAATGATGAAAAGAAAAAACATACCACAAATAACATAGTGCATATAATAATATTTAAAGGTGCTGGACACAAGTGTCTCATGGTAGTAAACCTGAGACCTGAGGATTGAGATTTCATCCAGCACTTTCAGAAAGGTCAATGAGACTCTTATCTACAATTAATCACCTAAAAATCCAGGGGTAGAAATTGATAGATGGCTCCAGTGAAAGATCCTTAAGATAAAATGGTCAGGGACAGCACCCAGACAATAAGATCAAGAGTTAATATTCGTATATTATACTGGGTTATATGGAAATAAATGCTACTTTTCAAAAGTGGTTGGAATTGTGCAAAAATGCATATTGTTCAATAAGTAATGAAATCAATGAAATCAATCGAGTAATCAATCAAGTAATGAATTCAATACCTGGTTTATGTAACTTTGACATACATATATACATCTATGTGTATATATATATATATATATATATATACACACACACACATGTATTTATACATAGATGCATATATACACATATGTGTATATATATACATATGTATATGTACATATATATGTATGTATAGACATACGTATGTATGTATGTACAAATGTATATGTGTATATATCACCTTTACAATAATTTATTTTTGGGGGGGGCTGGGCTTAAGGCTTGAACTTTGGGCCTGGGCGCTGTCCCACAGGTCTTAAGATCAAGGCTAGCATTCTACCACTTGAGTCACAGCGCCATTTCCCACTTTTTATTTTCTTTTTGCTTATGTGGGGCAGAGGAATCGAACCCAAGGCCTTAGGCATGCAAGGCAAGCTCTCTACCACTGAGCCACCTTCCCAGCCCACACAATAATTTTTTTAAGAATGCAAAAACAACAGGAACATAGAATAAGTTCTCCTATGAATGTAGGTACCATTTGGAGCCCAGTGGTGGAGCACACAGAGTAAAGGAGGTGAATATGGTTTAAAAAACATGTGTGTGTGTGTGTGTGTGTGTGTGTGTGTGTGTGTGTGTGTGTGTGAGTGTGTGTGTGTGTGGTGTTTATCAATGAAACTTCCTGACAATAGGTTTTTTGTTTTCATTTGCTCATTTGTTGTTGTTGTTGTTTGACATTACTGGGGCTGGAACACATGGTGTGGGAACTGTTCCTGAATTTCATTATGCTGAAGCCTACCACTCTACCACTTGAGCTACAGCACAAGTGCTTCTAGGGGTGTTAGGTAGTTTTTGTTGTTTGTTAGGTAATGAGATATCAAACTTAGTGCTAGATGCATGGTAGGCAAGCACTTTATCACAAAGCCATATTGCCAGCCCCAACCACACTATTTTAAGAATGGAGGCAGGACTGGGAGTGTGGCTCAATGATAAAGTGCTTGCCTTGCATACATGAGGCACTGGGTTCCACTCCTCAGCACCACATCAGCAGAAAATTCATTGTGACTTCTCACCAATTAAATGCCAGAAAACTAGAAGTGACATTCTGGCTGGAAGTGGTAGCATGCCAGCCTTTAGTGAAAA
The DNA here is from genome assembly GCF_019054845.1 of Dipodomys spectabilis. Classification (NCBI taxonomy): domain Eukaryota; kingdom Metazoa; phylum Chordata; class Mammalia; order Rodentia; family Heteromyidae; genus Dipodomys; species Dipodomys spectabilis. Next base: position 2,108,990 of record NW_024870904.1, on the reverse strand, counting down.
GCCTAGGGAATATGCCAGGCCCTCCCTGAGTTTAAACCATACAGCTAACAATTAAAAGGAAAAAGAAACAATCATGAACAAACAAAAACCTAAATACTTGCTCATTGCCTTTGTTCTTCTATTTTTCTTTGTTCTTGTATCTGTATACTTCATATCATTCCATTTTCTACTTTCTTCCTTTCACTTTAGGGGATTGAACCTTGGGACTTGCACATGGAAGGTGGATACTACATACCAACCTATTCTTTCTTCTTTTAACCTAAAAAGTCGGCTTATAGGACAGGCAAGGTAGCAAAACGGTACAGTGCTTGCATTGCAAGAATGAGGAGGTGGGTTCTATTCCTCAGTTCCACATGCACAGAAAAACCTGGAAGTGGTGCTGTGGCTCAAGTGGTAGAATGCTACACTTTAGCAAAAGCAGCTCAGGGACAGCACCTGGCCTCTGAGGTCAAGCCTAAGGACCAGCAAAACAAAACGTCTGCTCATTTAGTCAATGCTTCCTCTGCAATTTGAAAGACAAACTTACAAGTAACTTTCGTTCCCTTTCAATACTGCTGTCCTCCTTTCCAGTGAGTGCAGGGGCCGCACACAGAAGAGACTCTATGCCTCTGCTGTCCCTTGTAAACTACTGTTGTACAACAGTAAGCATCAACACATACATTTCTGTTCTTATTATTTTGAACACAATGGGCTTTGTCAAGGTAGGTAAAAATAAGTGAAGGAACCCTTTCCTTTTCATTTATTGGTTGTGATTGTAATGGATCTATCTTGGTGAGGACTTAAGTCTGACACTCCTGTCATTTTAGTTCTCTCTGAACTACTTTTCAATTTGTTTTCTTCTTAGGACACACACACACACACACACACACACACACACACACACACACACACACAAATATCCTGAAGAATTTTAACTAGTTCATCAGACAATAGTTTTACTACCAATTCTTCTTGTCCACAGCCATTGTATCATCTACATTAGACAAGACAATTACATTAGGCCACTGGCTTAACTTGGCTAACAGGTCCCTGTGTCAACAGTCAGCCCTCCTGAAACCTGGGCACACCATGTCCCATGCTAGATTTGCCATGTGGTGCTGGTGGTGTACTGATGGGTAGCACAGGCCCTGATCTGGGCTCCTTACTCCTGTCCCAAGGGGCTTGCCAGGTTTGCATATTGCATGAAGACTTTGGCACTGCACTCCTCTCCTCGGCTGGCTCCTCATCAATCTTTTCTTTCCTGTACCTTCCAGTTTGAGATCTGGCTTAGACTATGAGCCCAGCCAATTTCCAACACACCTGGTGAAGTCTCCACATCAAACTTTTGGTAACAAACATTTAAGTTAGAATGCACATATAAAGATTTGGCTTGGTTTTGCTCAGACCCCATTGACAAGTGAAAAAAAGATGGTTAGCTGTTAGTACTTCTCAAAGTACTGACAACTCTATAACAGGGACTTCATACAAGGATGTTTCTGATCAAGAAACCTGAACAAAAAAATATTTAAAAGATCTTCACAATTCATTGAGGAAACAGAAAAGAGAGGTTAGGAGCAAGAAAAATGTACACCTAATACTATGCTAATTATGGGAGGAAAAATGGCCTAGAGGTGGACAACAATAAAGATATAAGTGCTCAAGGTAATAGAAGGAGGCCTTGGGTGGTCCCTGAGGTTCTAATGAAAATCCTATGATAGCCTTGTTCAGTACCCACTGTGTTCAGTATCCCAGCTTCTGTCCTTTCCAGTCATTCTGAAGTGCATCATTCCAGGTTAACCTCAAGAAGAAACAAGGATTCACCTAACATCCTGCTCTCTCATTGGGGTCACGATTGCTTGGGAACTGGAGGGTTTTGGTTAAATACTTAGATCTCTGGAGAGCAGACTCTTCAGGGTCATGACTTTGGCTCGTATGAACTGCCCCTGCTGATGATATCACAATGTTCTGTAACATAGATATGACTATGTTTGTATACTTTATCCAGTAACATTCAATGAATGGCTATTGAAAATAATCTAATTTAGAGTTGAAATCTTTGAACAAAGGCAGAATTTTCTAAAGCCTAACTTTGGATATTGCTACAGGATGAACCTTGTGGTAGGACCGTTGACATTCTGAAAAATTATATAACTTAACCCACTCTTAGTGATTAGGTCTAGGGTGGATATGTAGCCAAGTCATGGTTCACCACTTCTCTTCTCAGGACATAGGAGCTTTTAGAATGAGCTGAAACTAAATATCCTGTCATTCACTCCTGGGAGTGGCCTTGAAATAAATTGCAGTCCATAAGGGAAGAACAGCAAAAGTGCTTCTGCACATCTGGACAGAACAGACTGAAAAGAGTATTTCTCTTACATTTGTGTGCACACAGTAGAACACCATTGTCTTCTCGTTCAAATATATTGGTATTCTGGGATCTTATATGATCACTACTTGACCCCTTTTCTTATGATCCTGTTTCAAGTATACTGAAATATTTGGCCACAGTTTAGATGTTGAGATCTCTCTTAGAATGTCTAATTCCACACCTTACAGATGTGGACCACATTGTCCTACATAGTAATTTGAATCTCTGCAAGGAACTATGAACTAGTCAGAAACATAAAGGTATGTGCATGTGCATTCACATGACAAAAGGTATCAAATTATTTGTGACAATTTATCATTACCCACGCTTATAATACATTTCAATATCAACTTCAATTGAGGGACAATGACTATATCCTATAGAGTATTTTAGGTTTCTATAGGATTGGAAACTTTCCTGCATGAAGGCCAAAGAACCCATTTTTACAAAATATCTTCCCTGGCCTTGGAGTTTTTCTACTCAGGGTCTGGGTACTGTCCCTCAGATTTTATAATAAAAGAACAAATGTGATTACAACCTATCAACATGATTCACAGCACTACTTGTGGGAAATTTCATGATAATTGGCAATAACAGTCTCACAGCCTTTACTACCTAGTTGGCCTTTCAATTGTGATTTTAAACCTCATACTCTTGAGCAACTAAGAATTCTGATGTGAAGCACCAGTGCCCCGTTAGATCAGGAGATCTTAACTACTTGATCCAAGCAGGACTCATGGTTTCCACAGAATAGGATATAAAATTCATAACATCATATAGACATATGCAAAGGTCCTTTTGCAATCTCAGTAAAGGACTGTTTACCTATCATTCTGTAAACCACATCCAAATTCTTCCACTAAATATTTGGAAGAATGCATTGTTTTCACAGATCATATTAGTGGTCCTCAGGTTGAATTCAGAGGCAAAAATTTGTGAGGCTTCCTTTACCTTCTATACCAGATGCCCTTTTGTATCACTCATTTTGCACCTTAGGGCCTTGTTTCTTTGTCTGGGCCTTTCAACACACTAATTGTAATAATTACATATCACAAGTAGCAAACAAGATAGGCACATATGACCAGATCCATCCTTTTCTTGGCTAAGATACCATTTTCATGAAGCTTTTGCATGGGATGGCCTACAAATACTACCTTTGTAATTTCAGCTTCCTGAGTAGCTAAGATTCCACACGAGGGACTGTAATTGCTCATTTTTAATTGCTGATTTTAAACTAAAAGAAGGAAAGGGTATTTTACCAATTCAGTGAGCAGCAAGTCCCTTAAATGTTGACCTCAAGCAAAAATATTGGCCAAATAATAATAACAAAAGTGATAAAATCAAAAATAAAATGTTATCATCAGGGCTACTTTGAATGAATGTGGTATGTTGGTTCATGAGTTTTAATTACAGCTATATGACAGGCCTAGGTAGAAGGGACTCCAGTCCATGAACCATCCTTTATCGGAGAGCATCCAGTTTGTAAAAATGGGAGAATGAACTATATCCAAATAGCTGGTGTTTGTGTATGTGTGTGTGTATGGTACAAGTAGAAAGGCCAAGGGCCTCCTAATCCCCCTATTTTTTTCTTCTTTACTAGGCCTCAGTAGATAAGCAGATGGGTGAACAGTGTGAGGGGAGGGGGTAAGCTAGCAACCTAGCTAAATCTGGCAATGTGAAGTCTACTGTCCTTATCTTGTAAATGGAATCCTGCCAGGATTTAAGGATTCTCTTTGAACAATTAAAATTGTTGAAGGCACAGGAAGCCTGAGGTGAAGCACTAAATGAAACCTCTTATTCGCAGAGAGAGATTTCTTCAGAACAGCCCACAGGGCTCATGCTTTGATTCCTAGCTTTTTAGATTCCTAGGAGCTCTCGTTGGCTTCAACTCAGTTCCTGAGTTGAAGACTTCATATTGGCACAAAAACATTTCTTCATGAAAGTGTGAAAATAGAGCCCTTCATGTAACAAATCAGCTGTGGACATATGTAGAATGACTGGATTCTATAGGATCTGGAGTCTTGGTCTTGGTTTACTAATTAAGCACTTTCTGATGTAACAGACATTATTTTTTCTGAATGCCTCCGGGATATCTTTAATTACATAACTATACAGTGGTATCTATCTTGGCTCTAGAAATTCTAAATTTAGGTCAACCTTTGTGTTTCTGTAAAAGAAGACAGTACATTTGTTGGAAGCCACATTATGGAAGATGGAATACTGCAGTGTTTATTACACAGCTAGCAGTCTGCAAGCAGCCTGTTGTAACAATGAATTGCAGTCCACAAATAGACAGCTTGCTAACAGGACAGAAAGGAAAAAAAAAAAGAATTAAAACAACACCAAGAAACCAATCAGCAGGAAAAGAGTGCTGAATTGGCACACTATGATGACCAGAGACAAGCCAGGAGACAGGACACAGGACATGATCACAGAGACATGTACCATAGCATCTAGTGCCACTGCTGGTCCAGCCTAAATAGGGCCTAAGCAGGAGGGAGGTCTACAGGAAATCCCAGTCCCAGTCACTGGACTAAGAGATTGAGTAACATATCAACCAAATTCTCACCCCTGCTTCCAGGGAACCAGCCACACCTATCAGTTGTGTGACAAGTGATGAAGGAGGTAATCCTTGCCCCTGCATGAAGACAAGATGCCAGACCCCACCATCCACCATGTGGCCAATAGGGCACCAGCCACACCTGACCTCCTTACTTAATTTTCTTGAAATATTAAGTCAATTTATAAAATGTTACAGGCTCCTTATAGTTTTGTAAACAGTTCAAGAATTAACTTTTGTAAAAGCCATTTTTCTTGAGCCCCACCTCTGAAACAATAATTCTCACATTCACCAAAAATTAAACATTCTTCTTTTGAATAGTTTATTTCTTCCTTCTTCCTCATTCCTTCCCTTCCTCTTTCCCTCTCTCACATCACTCCTTCCTGCCTGCCCTCCTTCCTTCTTTCCTTCCTTCCTCTCAGGGCCTAGAAGTGATGCTGTAACTCAAGTGGCAGATGGTTTTATTTTTTTGTTAACTTCAATTGTTGTGAGAGGTTGATCAATATCTTTGTGTGCTCAATTATTTCCCCTAATATCCTATCCACTTTGGCCCTCTATGAGATAACACAGGTGCGACACATCATCCAAACTGGTGTTTTGTAATAGCTTGCTCAGCAGAACAACTAAATAGGCTAAGAGTGAATCAATCACAAGTTGCTCATCACCAATGATTAATTAAAGAAAAGAGCAAGCACTGAAGAGACTTTGGGGTTCTCCCCCAAGGTACAATGCAGATTCTAGTCTTTATTACTCTATCATATTTTTAAATATATATTTTATTGTAAACATACTGTACAGATTGGTTATACCTCTATGAGTTAGGTCATGAATACATTTCCTTTTGAGCATTGTTACCCCTCTGAGAAAGACATTACTACTATTTATGTACTGCAATAAGGACTAATATCTTCCTTTAGATCTTCCATTCAAAAACTGAACTGAGCCGGGCGCTGGTGGCTCACGCCTGTAATCCTAGCTACTCAGGAGGCTGAGATCTGAGGATCGCGGTTCAAAGCCAGCCCGGGCAGGAGAGACCATGAGACTCCTATCTCCAATGAACCACCAGAAAATCAGAAGTGGCACTGTAGCTCAAGTGGTAGAGCGCTCGCCTTGAGCTGAAGAGCTGAGGGACAGCGCCCAGGCCCAGAGTTCAAGCCCCACTACCGACAAAAAAAAAATTGTACTATAACGCATGGATCACACATACAGAGGGAGATTTAAGGGAGCAGTAGAAATATGGTTGTTCTCATGTTCATAACAGTATTTACTCATCTATTGTTCCCATAAGCATGTTGGAGATAATCTGAATCCAGTCCCAAAGGGCTAGAACTCATATTTCTAACAAGAGTTTATCAAATTAACTTGACACACCATTCTTTAGTATAAAAGACACAAGTGAATTATTTCAATTTCTTAATTATTTGTCGAGACTGGTTGTTTCTACATGCTTTGGATTATATGGAAGGACACCATCCCCACTCAACATAATGACAAATGTTGGCTCAAAGAGAGCTGAAGAGTGAAGAATGGTTTCCCATCACCCCTAACTTACCTCTGTCATGAAGAATTTCTCTGTATAATTTACAGAGGTTTTCTGACAAAGATTTTCCTACATTGGGTTTCTTTCCTGGGTGAATATTTTAATAATTGCTGAAGGTTGGCTTCTGGTTGAAAGACTTCCTCTCATGTTTATATTTACAGAAATTCTGTCATGTGTCCAGGTCTCTGATACCTGTACAGATAAGACTTCTGGCAAAATGTTTTCTATACTCATAATTTCTCTCCTGTGTATGATCTCACATATGATGAGGACTCAGTTCTGATTGATAGTCATTTCACATATGTTGTATGCACTACTTTCTTTTCTCCTATGTGAGTCAGTTCTCTCATAAACACTGAGATATTCCTTTCAGGTCAAAGACCTTCCACATTTGTAATATTTTTGAGATTTCTCTGCTGTGTGTTATATGAACTTGGATCTATGAATACTTAGTAAAGGACTATCCACATTTGATATATTTGTATTTTCTCATCTGTGTCTGTTCTCTGATGGAAACTGAGTTAGGACTTTTTCTTGAAAACCTTTCCATATTTTCCTACATATGATTTCTCTCCTCTTTGTGTGTGAGAGTATGTGTCTGTGTTTCTGCGTGTTTTGGGTGTTCTGTGATATACTCTGAGCTGTGTCTTGTAGTTGGAGGACTCCACATCAGCTGTATCATAAGGTCTCTATGTTGTATTGGTTCTGTATTGCAATTTCAATTTTCTTACAGATCAAAGACTTTCCCCATTTGGTACAATCCTAAGTTATTTCATTTGTGTGAATCAACTTATGTGTGTTAAGCTGTGAACTCCCGGTCTTTCTACACTGGTTGCATTAATAAGGTTTCTCTCCTTGTGTTCTGTGATGGATGTTAAGGTTTGCCTTCCAGATGAAAGAATTTCCATGCCTACTACATACATAACATTTCTCTCTGGTGGGTTTTATTCTGATGGACAGAAAGGTGTATGTTCTGGGTGAAAGAATTTCCACATAGGTTACATTCATAAAATTTCTCTCCTGTGTGTGCTCTCTGGTGGACAGTAAGGTGTAGCTTCTAGCTGAAAATCTTTCCACACATATGACATTCATAAGGTTTCTTTCATGTGTGTTTTCTGATGGACAGTGAAGTTTTACTTCCAGGTGAAAGCCTTTCCACACATGTTAACATTAATAAGGTTTCTCTCTTGTGTGTGTTGTCTGGTGGCAAGTAAGGTATGACTTCTTGGTGAAAGACTTTCCATACGTGGTACATTCATAAGGTTTCTCTCCTCTGTATGTGTTCTCTGGTGGCAAGTAAGCTTTGATTTCTGGATGAAACACTTTCCACACAGGTTACATTCATAAGGTCCCTCTCCTGTGTGTGTTCTGTGATGGGCAGTAAGGTTACCCTTTTGGGTGAAAGACTTTCCACACACATTACATTCATGAAGTTTCTCTCCTGTGTGTATTCTCTGGTGGCTAGTAAGATATGCCTTGCAAGAGAAGGATATTCCACAAATGTTACATTCAAAAGCTTTCTCTTTTGTGTGTGTTCTCAGGTGAACAGTAAGCTTTGATTTCTTGGTGAAAGACTTTCCACACACGTTACATTCATAAGGTTTCTTTCCTTTGTGTGTTATCTGATGGACAGTGAAGGTTGACTTCCAGGTAAAGGACTTTCCACACAAGTTACATTCATAAATTTTCTCTCCTGTGTGTGTTCTCTGGTGGGTAGTAAGATATTCCTTGTGGGTGAAAAACTTTCCACAAATTTTACATTCAAAAGGTTTCTCTTTTGTGTGTGTTCTCCGGGGGACAGTAAGCTTTGATTTCTGGGTGAAATACTTTCCACACAGGTTACATTCATAAGGTCTCTCTCCTGTGTGAGTTCTGTGGTGGACAGTAAGCTTTGATTTCTTGGTGAAAGACTTTCCACACATGTTACATTAATAAGGTTTCTCTCTAGTATGTGTTCTCTGGTGGAGAGTAAGGTATGCCATCCTGGCGAAAGACTTTCCACACATGTTACATTCATATGGTTTATCTCCTTTGTGTGTTCTCTGGTGGCTAGTAAGATATGCCTTGCAGGAGAAAGACATTTCACAAATGTTACATTCAAAAGGTTTCTCTTTTGTGTGTGTTCTCAGGTGAACAGTAAGCTTTGATTTCTGGATGAAATACTTTCCACACACATTACATTCAAAAGGTTTCTTTCCTGTGTGTGTTATCTGATGGACAGTGAGAGTTGACTTCCAGGAGAAGGACTTTCCACATAAGTTACATTCATAAATTTTCTTTCCAGTGTGTGTTCTCTGGTGTCTAGTAAGATATGCCTTGCAGGTGAAAGATTTTCCACAAATGTTGCATTGAAAAGGTTTCTCTTTTGTGTGTGTTCTATGGTGAACAGTGAGCTTTGATTTCTTGGTGAAAGACTTTCCACACACATTACATTCATAAGGTTTCTTTCCTGTGTGTGTTATCTGATGGACAGTGAGGGTTGACTTCCAGGTAAAGGACTTTCCACACAAGTTACATTCATAAATTTTCTCTCCTGTGTGTGTTCTCTGGTGGGTAGAAAGATATTCCTTGTGGGTGAAAAACTTTCCGCAAATATTACATTCAAAAGGTTTCTATTTTGTGTGTGTTCTCTGGTGGACAGTAAGATTTGATTTCTGGGTGAAACACTTTCCACACAGGTTACATTCATAAGGTCTCTCTCCTGTGTGTGTTCTGTGGTGGACAGTAAGCTTTGATTTCTTGGTGAAAGACTTTCCACACATGTTACATTCATAAGGTTTCTCTCTAGTATGTGTTCTCTGGTGGACAGTGAGGTATGCCATCCTGGCGAAAGACTTTCCACACATGTTACATTCATATGGTTTATCTCCTTTGTGTGTTCTCTGGTGGCTAGTAAGATATGCCTTGCAGGAGAAAGACATTCCACAAATGTTACATTCAAAAGGTTTCTCTTTTGTGTGTGTTCTCAGGTGAACAGTAAGCTTTGATTTCTGGATGAAATACTTTCCACACACGTTACATTCAAAAAGTTTCTTTCCTGTGTGTGTTATCTGATGGACAGTGAGAGTTGACTTCCAGGAGAAGGACTTTCCACATAAGTTACGTTCATAAATTTTCTTTCCAGTGTGTGTTCTCTGGTGTCTAGTAAGATATGCCTTGCAGGTGAAAGATTTTCCACAAATGTTGCATTGAAAAGGTTTCTCTTTTGTGTGTGTTCTCTGGTGGACAGTAAGCTTTGATTTCTTGGTGAAAGACTTTCGACACACGTTACATTCATGAGGTTTCTCTCTTGTGTGTGTTCTCTGAGGGACAACAGTGTGTGTCTTCTCAGTGAAAGACTTTTCACATTGTTTATATTCTTCAACTACAGAAGACACATGAGGACTATAGGCATTACACATCTTACCAGGTTCACTGAAAACACCCATTTTCTGACACCCAGTGACCTTTTCTATCCTCATCCCTAAGGAGTTCCCATTATTTTTAATCAGTTCTGACTTCTGTATGGAGCTCAAATGAAAACTTTTTATAAGTGTCACTTTTTCCTCCCCTGGGTTACTCTTCATGACTGCTACTTCAGAAAGATATTTATTGTGACTTTCCTGACAGGTGCTAATCACATCTTCCATTACTGGGACATCTAAAATGAATAATAGAAAAATAGACAAAAACATAAATGAGACCCACAAATTCCTTATGCTAATGATATTTCCTGCCATTTTGTTACTAGATTTTCAAATATCAAAGCATTGCTTTATGCAGAATATATACTTTTCTCTTCAATGTAGTAATTAAGAAAGCAGTACTGACATTTTACAATGGAAAATAATGTTTTTCTGTATTTCAGATTATTATATGTTTTCCCAGGAAATATTTCCTGAAATTACTCATCTCCATACTCTTCATGCTTCCATTCTGAATCGCCCTCTATACCCAGCACCACTGATAAGAAATTGTCCCCATCAGAGGATAGCAGCCCTAGCATACTCCTATTTTCCTCTTACCTGCATAATACTAGTTTAAAAGAAAATGAGATCTCCTTTCTACATTTCTTATTCTCTTTTTCTCTTTATGAATGACTTCTCTACAGAAAAAGGGAATTGCTAACACTGCCTACACTGGCACACCAAATTCAGTGTGTCTCCACATGAATTCTGGATTGACAATTCCTTGAGACAAAGGATCACCTAGTTCTCTGCCACACATGACTCAGGGGCACTAGGAATACTATTGCTCCGTACTGCTCAATATAAACAGACCCACTGGGCTCTGGATCCATCATCACCATTCAAGATGCTTTAACCAACCTGTAAAATTCTTGTCTGAGGTTTCTCTTATCCATGGTTCTGCACCTTGCTCCAGCTTCACAATCAATTCAGGTTTAGGAACACAGTGCCCTGTGAATAAGAAATAGTGGAGAACAATTGCTCTTGCTGGGTCATCATTAATGGAAGGTTGCAGACATCCTGTTCACAAGGTTGCTCCTAAATCTGGTTTCTCAATTGTTCTTGTGGGGGGCCGTCGAGTTGTGGGGCGTGAACTCTGGGCCTGGGAGCTGTCTCTCAGCTCTTAAGCACAAGTCTAGCACTCTATCACTTGAGCCACAACACCAATTCTAGCTTTATTTCCCTGCTTATGTGGTGCTGAGATATCGAACACAGGGCCTCAAGCATGCAAGGGAATTGGTCTACCCCTGAGCCATCTTCCCAGCCCATGGTTTCTCTATTCTTAATAACTCCATGGTGGAATTTCCCCCAGCTTTGAGTTTATTGTGTCCATTGTGTGGCTTGAACTCAGCTCTTTTGCTCAAAGCTAGCATTCTCCTAGTTTGAGTCTTGCCTATGATTCTAGTTTTTGAATGGTTAATTGGAGATAAGAGTTTCATGGTCACTTTTCCACAGTTGCTGGCTTCAAACCAAAATCTTCAGATTTCAGCCTCCAGAGTATCTAGAATTCCAATCTTGATGCACTAAACTCTGTGTCAAGTTTGGCTTACAAATACACACTTTCACCTACTGATTTCCAGATCATACTGTCAGTAGTAATGTATATTTTATCTAGACTGTAGATCCACCTATAATAATTATCCCAAGTCTGAGAAGTCAGTCTCCTATTATTGGATCATAGTTTAGAACTTTTGTCCAAAATTGATTAGAAATCTTAAAGACTGAAAATAAAATTAGCTCTTGAGTTACATATAATGAAGTTGAAGTTTCCCTTACAAAGAAATGACACTTCCCATGGACTGGAATCTTTTTTAGTTTTTTTGTTTGTTTGTTTGTTTTTAGAAAATGTTATGGTTCAAAGGCTTACAACTTTAATCCTTCATTGACGAGATGAGATCTGAAGTGGCAGGCTTGAAACCAACCTGGGCATGGAAACCCAGAATATACCCCAAAACAAAAGCCAAAATGGAGTTGTGGTTCATGCAGTAGTGCAAAGGCAAACAACACCAAACTCCCAGACCTGAATTTGGCTGGCTTTTATACTAGCAGTTTTTTAGCTGGGAATGGACTGGAATCTTATACCTAGATAACATAAACAGTCAAATGTCTACTAAAATAAAAGCACTTGATCTTCCAAGAAAAAGTGACCTTTGCTCACCCAAGGACATTAGGTTGCTATAGGTCTCCAGCATTACATCTCTGTGAAGGGTCCGCTGACCAGGATCCAGATCCTGCCACTCCTTTCATGTGAAGTACACAGCCACATCATCAAATGACATCAGCTTCTGTAATGGCACATTTCCATCAAGAAATTAGACCTGGGTCATGAGAATTCCAATCAGGAATTTCATTATGCTGCAGGTATGCTTTTGTCTTACATTAAATGTTTGCAGCTTGCTGTGTTATCTATTCACTGGGAAAATTAAATAGCAAATTAGAAATATTGGACAATATATAAACCTGGTCATTAAAACACACAGATTGGCAGGGCACTGGTGGCTTATCCTCCTAGCTATTGAGGAGGCTGAGGTCTGAGGATCTAGGTTCAAGGCCAGCCCAGGCAGGAAAGTCCATGAGACACTTATCTCCAATAAACCACCAGAAAACTGAAAGTAGCACTGTGACTCAAGTGGTAGAGCACTCACTTTGACCTGAAGAGCTGAGGGACAAGAACCAGGCCCAGAATTCAAGCCCCAAGACCAATAAAAATTACAGTTTCCCTAATGCATGCAAACACATTTCTGCTGCTAGCAATAGAGACAAGATAAAAACTCTAAGGAGACAATAATCTGGCATGACAACAATAGGTCTAAGGAGGTGTCTGAAAAATTATATTATCATTTTTTGATAAAAATTTAGTACATATAATGGTAACAATGAATTAAACAAATATTTTTTCTGCATTTACATATACTGCTTCACCCTAAATCCTATTTTGACTTTCTATTAACAGGTACTCTCATAAGCAAGTAGAACACATTCAGGATATGACATGGAATACAGAACATAGAATATTACTAGACCTATGAGAAGCAGTGTCCACATGAATATTAAAAAATACTAACAGTACTCCAGAAAGTAGCTAATGATTTATTTTGCCCATATAAGATTTAATTGAGTTCACACATAAAAATACCCTAGGTTAACCATGTTTGGTTTAAATACTAAATATTGAAAAGTGGTCACAGATATCCTGATATTTCCATCCTAAGTAAAAAAGAACTGCTACCATGAAGTTTTGTAAACTTTGCCTACATTCTACAATACAAAATATATGTGGGAGGGGAATAAAATATTCTTTACAATATTTTCATTTTAATAGACTTCATGGAAGGTGGAGGAAAATGTATACAAGCTCAAGGAATACTCAATATGACAAAAATGATGAATATGAACAAATGCTCCAATGTGTCACAAATTTCTGAGTCATTTCTCCAGTAGATCCCTAAGGATATATTTCCACTTGTGTTAGTTAATTGCAAAATTCCTCAGAGATCCAAATCATTTCCTGAGAAATCCGTGAGATTTTGCAACAAGTGATATTTCTAATAAAGAACACCTTGTCACTGTATTTTTTTTTTTTTTATCAAAAGCAGTTCCTATCATATACTGGCAGTGAATTTAAATATTCAAAAGTAGTGGGAAGGAAAGACAAAACAAATACCACATCAAATGCAGTTAGACCAAAGACAACAGAATCAGGATTGTCTTGTAGTTTATAAGTTGGGAGAAGGAAATACTTTTCTGTGGGGAACTCTGAAGTTGAGCTGAAGGGGGAAAAGGTTTGAGAGGTTGGAATTCCAGCCTGACCCCAATGAGAACACTGAGAGCTGGCCACAGAAGGGTTAAAAGAGAATTCTGGAGAGGGTTAAGAGACTGGAGGGCAGGCCTTTTCCTTACTGTTGGAAAGATAGAAAGATAGCATCTGAAACTGAGCTGCTGTTCACCTTCAAGGCTAGGTAAGGTGAACTTCATGTCTGCATTTTATCTGGGAGCCAGTCTTCTGTCTCAGGAGATTAGGAAACATGTTTTCCTCACAACCTGTTGTGGCTCTGATTGTACTACTAATATAGATACTTCATTTTTGCATGTTATTAATGCTAATCTTCCCTGTGTGCACTCAAGGAACTATGCTTGCTTGCTGGCACCAAGGGACCAAGTGCCAGAGAGCCTTCCGAACCCTGGTTTTCCCTAAGTCTATCTGTTTATGTTTTTGTGATTTTCTAATTTTGTTTCTGGAATCCTGTAGAACTCTCTAGGACACAATTTTCCTCTACAATGGGTAAGAAAAATGTCAAACCTAAGAGCCATGTCAGCAAAGTAAAACTGATCACTAAGAAAAAATAGTTCCCAGATAGATCATTTGAAGAAAAGAAACAACTGAGACACATATGGAGGAAAGAGGGAATGAGCAAAGTAAGAAAAAAATGATAGACAGATAGATACAAAGAGAGAGAAAGAGAAAAATAACCAACACTAGTGAGTAGAAAATCAAAAATAGAGAGAGAAAATAGAGGAAAGAAATCCTGTGAGAATACTTTAGAAAACAAACAGGAATTTGTAGAAAGACCATAAAGCTTAGCAACAAATACAGGCGAAGTTTCAAGTAAGACCAAGACCATGAAACAGTCCAAGAACTATATATGCAGAGTAATGTAAGTACATTTAGGTTAATCATTCCTTAAGAACACATGAAGGTATGTATGACCACACTATTTCAGCAATTCCAAGAAAATTTCATTGAGATAGTTTAATATTACTCATGAGGAAGTGATCTGGTGGCAATCTATCCTTCACCTTCCATGAGAAGTAACCTGCTTGGTGTCATTACATCACATAACAGGTAGGAACATTTTATGAGAAGATGAAACCTAGACATTCTGAAGCCAATCTGCATTCAACTTAGAAAGAATACAACCATTTAATCTGTTAAACCTACAAGCAATCTTAATCTGATCATCTATAAGCCATATGAATATGTTCCTGAGGCTGAATCTGTGTGGTTGGAATTGTTTTAAATTCTTGAAGATCTTTAGGTTCATATAATGGAATAAAACCAAATGAGAAATAAAAAAAACAACTCATCAGAGATCCATTCATTCTGTCTTGCTGCTGACAATGAGCAGAAGATTCTGGAAGCATGGCTGGGATACAAGAAAAATGACGTATTCAGAAATGAATCTGTGAGACTTTCGGCCCAGAATTTCCTCTTGCAACATAATACATGGGCTGGAAAACGGCAAAGACTTCTTATAAGAGAAGAATCTTTAATGTCTCAGGCACAGGATTAAAGTCTACAATAAATACAAATCCAGTCCATTCCCGGTAGATGGATATTATTAAACTAACTAATTTCTATGTTTATGTACACATTAAATTCAAAAAAATGAATGTTCCCACAAATATTATTGAATTATTGCAAGCAAAAACCTATCAAATTTCCACTAAAAGTATTTATTACTGAATATACTTCGGGATGTAGGAATTGCTTTTTTTAATGCAAAGGTATCCTATGAATCCATTGGAATTTGTGTTCTACCTCGTTCATTTACATACTTAAACACCAGGGAAAGCATGCATGATGTATCTCAGTAGTTTTCACCCAAAGGTAGAGAAAAAAAATGTATACAGAGCATATTTCCTGTGTTATAATATTTCAACAATGGTTGTCAAATGGCACACTTCACTGTACCCATCGCACACATATGCAATGACTTGCAATTTCCATTTAACATGCTTTGGCCAAAGGGACATGAGTAAAGATGAGGTAAACCCAGGTTTGAGAAGTCCCTAATGTTCATTTCCCTAAACAGTATTGGGAAGAACCTTGACCATCCTAAAGATACAACATAAAATACTGCATATAGGAGTGACACATCTGAAGATAAGCATCACCTACAATGCAAACAAACTTGATCAAGACATATTACCTCACGTTTTCTTCTGTGATTTTTCTTTTAAGGCCAAATGTCCCTGGCCAATTCTTTCTGTACTACCAGGCAAAACCAACCGATAAGAGCTAGCATTAGCAAATCCTTAGATGGGATATTTAACATGAGTTTGCATGATTACATACTAAAAATCATAGTGGTAACAGGCTGAATAAATTAGCAAGAAGAGGATTAGGGATTACTACATGAATAGATACTTTCAGTCATAACAATTACCCCACCATCCCAAACCACAGCCTTATGTACCCTCTGTTAACTATGCACTGGATTATATCTCAATCCAGCGCATCACAATTCCTGGAAATTAGTTTAAATCTTGCAAGAACCCAAAGTGATTAACAGTGGTGTAGGAAAGAGTACCACATGAATCTGGTGCTCTGGGAAGTAGCAACAATTTTTGCATAAGGCAAGGGAAGCTAGCAACATCTTCCCCTTCCTGTGCTTTTCTGCTTCTTCCCTTTAGGGCCTCTCAGAATTGACAAGGTCTGTCCATTTAGGATGGAGATTCCTATTCATATTGTGCTCTGCTTCAAACATTGCTAGGCTTCATTCTTAAAAATACAGGACCAGCACTCACTACTCCAATATCCCATGTACAACTGTCTCTAGAAACAGGGTCGTGTACAAACGCTTGTGAACTCAAGCCAGGAGATTAAAAACTCAAGCCAAACAGATTAAATTATCTCTAGGAGAAACAACACAGAAGCCCCAAATACAACTGCAATGTAAGAGGACTCAAGGCAGGCATACTTGTCACAATTTCACTAGAATTCTTTCTATACTCCTCTCACACCTGGGAAAAGCAAATAAAGTCACATGACTTAATAGAAGAATCCCTTGGTCTTGGAGTACAAATGCACAGCTCTTGGGCTCTCCTGATCTGGACAATCACCCAGCTTGCTCTCAGACATTTGAGAACTAGGTTCTTGCATGTGAAGGCCCAGAGGCTAATGGCAGCACAAACTCCTGAACCTCAAGCAAATTATCACCCCAGACTGGAGAAAAGCGTGGAGAGAGAAGTAGGCGCTTTGGCTCAAGTATAAAGCTCTCCCTCTGAGCTGAGGAGCTCAGCAATGCTGCTTGCAGGCCCAGAGTTCATGCCCCAACAAACAAATATAAACAGAAAATGAAACAGAAACCCATGGAGGGGAGACTCCCCAGCAATCGCACAGTTCCTACCTGACATCAGTTCCAAAGCCTGAGATTCCTTCAAGTTACAGCTCCCAAGCTCCACTGCACAGAGCTGGGTGCCAGCCTCCCGGCTCCCACCTATGAAAGGCCAAACTGTACTTCAGGGCACTTCCAGCAGCAAGGCAAAGGAAAAGAATCCTGAAGAGGCCGACTTAAAACACCCGTGGTGGGCGGGGAGACACATGCGCAAAAGCATCTTCTGCCCCACCTCCACCCTCCAAAAAACAAAAACAATCCAGGACTTTCAAAGAAAATATCCTCCATGGAGACTACAATTCCCACAATGCTCGGTGTCACCCTGCTGCAAACCTGGGAACAGGGGTGCTCTTGTGCCTTGGGACTTTTCTCTCCCGGCTGTGGGAGTTAGGCTCACTTTCTTCTTGAAAACCACTATTTCCTCTTGAAATACATAAGACCAATCAGAAAATGGATATATATGGGGAGAATTGGATGCATTAGCATTTTGGTTCTGAGTTCTAATATTGAAATTGAGGTTATGAGACTGCGTTGCTTATACCTTTCTGTTTATTCAATGCCTGTGTTCTACTGGATGTAAATTATATCTCTGTTTTGTCTTAAATTTTTGTAATACATCCCCTCTTACTTTACAAAGGTGTTCACAGCCACTAAACTTATACGTGGCTCATTTCGCATTGTTGTAATGTATACACTGGCATAAAATAGTGAGCTTGTTAGGTAAATATGCAGCATAATACTTCTGGTGATTTGGATTTCACAAAATCTAACAATTAATTTTCCAGAAACTACCCAATTCTATCTATTAAATCAAATGAGTTTTTGTTTTTTTCTGAATTTTGCATTTCATTTAAGGATTTTATGTTTTGTTTTGTTGTTGGTCCTATGGCTTCAACTCAGAGCTTGGACACTGTCTGTGAGCATTTGCTGTACTCTATTTCCATTTCCTTTAATAATTTCTTCAGGTAACTAGTGAAAAGTTTCCTCACAGGGATTCTTATGAACATGGCACATCACCTCCATTTCCCTTCAAAGAGATAGTGGTTTGGGGGGTCAGGGATGAATGCAGGAGGGATAGAAGAGTGAAGTTTAGGCTAGGCTATGTTGATGTGAAGCTTAATCACTTGCAAACCAGTCTGCTTTGGTCTTTTCATTTTGCATGTGAAAATCTCTTTAGAATTCTTACCTCTTCTCTGATCCTAACAGTTCCTCTCAGTAGCTTTGGGCTACATATCTAGGGGAACTCAGACTTGTTTTCTTAGACCTTATCCATTAAACTGTGGAATAAATCTTTTGTCTCCTGCCAAAGTCCCATCAGAGCACATGCGAGGCTCTGAGAGCCAATTGGATGATAATTAAGGAGTCAGAGAGATGGCTGATGGCACAATTCTGCTATATTTTTCAAATGCTTGTGTAATATTGGTGTAACCCACTGTGCCCAAAAGTGCAAACAGCACACATCTTTCTACACTCTATTTCAATACATGTTTTCCACCCAAGCCTCCAGACAGTTAAAGCCCCAGGCCAAAAAGCTAGAACACAGACTTCCTCAAACCAATGAAGAGCAAGGACTTGCAGTCCTGAGGGTAAGAGTCAATGGCCCTGAAGCCTTTGTTCACATTTTGTCTGCTTCTGGCAGGCACCCCAGGGTCTACAACAGTCTCCCTCTCTCTTATCAGAGAACCTACACTTGTCTATTAGGTGTTTATTGTGATTTTTTGTAACCCCTTCCATAAAAAATAATTGAGAAAGACTGGATTGGAAACTTTCACATATGATTTCATTTCTCCAGTGTATGGGTTCTCCATGTCTCTATTGTGGACCAGAACTATTCCTCATGAAAATGGGAATCAAAGAGCATATTTGAATGTATACACTTCAACTTAAAAGCACCTCTAACAATATAAAGAAAAAATAATTTCATTCTTTAAAACAAAATTTCCTGGGAACTGGCACTGTGGCTCAAGTGGTAGAGTGCTCGCCTTGAGCTGAAGAGCTGAGGGACAAGTGCTCAGGCCCAGAGTTCAAGCCCCACACCAAAAAAAAATGCTCCCTAACACTAAATTCCTGAGAGACAAAAAGATAAAACTGGGGTACTTCCAAGAGTACCTGTGAAATATAGGTTCTTTTCTTTTCCTTTTTTCATTTTCTTGTTTTTTTGTTAGTTATAAACTCCGGGCCTAGGCACTGTTCCTCTGCTCTTCAGCTCAAGGCTAGAGCTCTACCACTTAAACCACAGTGCCATTTCTGGCTTATTCTGCTTATGTGGTGCTGAAGAATCGAACCCAGGGCCTCATGCATGCAAGGCTAGCACTCTACCACTGAACCACCTTCCCATCCCTGAAATATAGTTTTCATTGTTCAAGCCTACATTTGTGATGAATTTCTTTATACTTTTATCATTTTCTTTTGTTTGGTTTGGTTTTTGGTCATGCCACTTGAACTGTGAGCCTAGGAACCATCCCTTAGCCCTTCAGCTCAAGTGCTCTACATTGTGAGCTAAAGCACCAATTCTGGTTTTCTGGTTTTTATTGGAGATAAGTGTCTCACAGACATTGCTGCCCAGGCTAACTTTGGACTGCTATCCTCAAGTTTTAGCCTTTTGAATAGCTAGGATTAAAGACATGAGGCATCAGCACCCAGCTTGCATTTCTTTTCTTTTATGTCCCAGCCCTGGAGCTTGAACTCAGTGCCTGGACACTGTCCCTGAATTTTTGCTCAAAACTAGCACCCTACTCCTGGAGCCACAATTCCATGTTTGACTTTTTCTATGTATGTAGTACTGAGGACTTGAACCAGGGCTTCATGCATGCGAGGTAAGCACTCTACCACTGTTTGAGGACAGCCACAACACCAACAGTGCTCTGGAAGGGCAATGGGATGATAATGGAACAGAGTGAGAGAAGGCAATTGACGAATCTCTCTTTATTCCAGCAATAACCTTAGCTATAGACACTTTCTATATCTGTCCAGTGCTTGCATCACATTTTTCTAGGACTCGCTGTGCTAACAAGTGCAGACCATATGCATCATTCTTCATTCTATTTCAACCCTTGTCCACCAAACACCTAGAGGAAAGGCCCCAGGCCCAGAAGCTAAAAGGAACACTCTCTCCTATAAAAAGTGAAGTATTTATAGCCCTGAAGGTTGCAGTCCGTGGTTCTGGAGGTTTTGCTCACACCTTGCCAACTCCTGGCACATCAGGGTCTGCACCATTTCCCCCTTTTTCATTTTGTAAATTGAGCAAGTGTCTATCAGCCTGAACCTGGAAAATCAGCAGATCATACATCTAAGGAAGAATGGAAGCGAAAAGAAATACCAAAACAATAAACAGGAAAATGCCTAAGAAATAGCAAAAAGAGTGCTATTTCCCCAGTTGAATCCCTACAGGTAATGGAGAATTGATACAGCTAAGCCTGCGTGGTAGAGTGACCAATACCAGATATTTGACCCTGAAGCTGCATAATGCTTAAGCTTAAATTATTGAGGGCAAGGTTCCTCAAATATGTTACTGGATATTGGTACAAGTCATATTTCCATCGTATTTAAGAGGGATAACACAAATGTACTGACAATTAGCATGACACATCATTTTTAACTGGGTCTTTAGAAGGTCTCTGTGATTATCAACATACATCATTGCTGTTTCCAAATCATAAAACGTATCACAATCATTTTATCTACTCCCACCTGCATATCAAGGATACCAAAAACATTTCAAACTAAAGCATTAACATGTTATGCAGTATATATGGTTTGTACAAAGATCACAAGAGAAGCAGTAGCGCTAGCAATAAGAGTCTGGGTAGCAATAATGAGAGCAACCAATATTCCCCAAAATCTGCAGCAATGGCTAAGAGTCCTCTGAACCTCAAAAGCAAACCGAGACCCAAACTTATTATACCATGGTTCTATCAACTGAACATGCAATGTAAGTTAAGGGGATTGCATAGTAAGCTCGGATTACTCATGCAATTAGTGAGAACACAATTGTTCCTGCAAGAGGCATGAAACACCACCCCATAATTGAAAACTATACCCAGCCCAACTACTAGCCTATATGGATACATAACACAAGCTTGCACAGTAAATGATACAAAACCATGAAACAGGACAGGTCTCTGAAACAGAGGTATGGGATGGTGAGAGGCATTAGTTCAAATAGGCCTCATGGCATCAGCCAGACTCAAGATGTCAGGGTGAGCTTGTCCACACAAACTGACAAACATGGGAGCCAGCAAGGTACCACTGATCACGCCACTACTCTGACCAGTCCTGCCTTACATACTGGGAGATTGCTAACACAAGAACAATGGACAAGATATGAAATCCATAGGCCCTCCAGGGCGATGGATCATTGCAGACATGGGAATCACTGGGCATAGTGGAACCCAAGAGGGATGCACCACATCTCCTGCCAAAGAAATTCTACAGGTGTTATGCATAAGCTCCATCTTTTTCCATTGGTTCACCTTTTCCTCCAGAGGAAGTTAGAAACATAATCTGTCCCTGAATATCTTACCATATTTGTACCTTCTACCTCAGGATCTGCAATAGTCAATAACTGTGATCAATGAAGTAAGAGGATATAATATTTATATAATAATGAGACTTACGTCTGTGAGCAATGAACAATTCAAAAGTAATGTAGGAAGTAAATTCTATTTATACTAGTACAATAAACGTAATACTTAGAAATGAATGTTTGAAAACTGTAACCAAGAACAAGGACAACCATGGGACACAACTAGTCTAGGAAGCACCCACTTTTACCTCTCAGGAACTTACTTTTAACTTTTACACAAAGAAATAATTATTTTTCCCTCATATATTATAGGTGCTCCAATGTTGCCATCTATACATCCAAATGTGCCTCACGATCTCCATTTTCATGAGGAATAGCTCAGGTCCACTAAAAGAGGGATGGAAAACCCTTACACTGGAGGACTGAATATCAGGCATGAAAATTTCCTACACAATCCTTCCCAAACATGATGTGGGGAAAGGATCATCATCAATCACAACAAACCCTTAAGAGACAAGCTTAGAATGTCTGATATGAGGGAGGGAGGCAAAAGATTTATTCCACAGTGTAATGGATGCAGTCTGGGAAGACAAGTCTGAGGACCCCTAGATATGTGACCTAGACTTGCTGACAGGAACTTCTAGGGTCAGAGAAGAGGTAGAAAATCAAAACAAAATAGGATATGCAAAACAGAAAAGTAAAATCAGACTGGTTTGGAGCAAGTAATGAAGCTTCACATGAACCTGGACCTGCCCTGAACTCTACCTCCTCCCACATTCATCCTGATCTACCTAGACAACCAATTTTTTGAAGAGTCTTGGAGGAGCAGTACCATTTTCTAAGAAACCCCTGAGAGGAAATATTTCACTAGTCCCCTGAAGCAATTAATAAAAAAAAAGGCAAGTACAGCACAGCAAATGCTCACAGACAGTGCCCACGCTCTGAGTTCAAGCCACAGGACCAACCACAAAACGAGGGAAAAACTTTATAAGGAAAGGCAAATTTCAGACAGAAATACGCAAAAACTCCTTAAAATTTCATAGATGGAATTTGGGAGTTTTTGGGAAATAATGAGTAGAATTTGACAAATCAATTTAATTCAAAGATTATAAAGTATATGTCTTTAAATTCTGTTATTTTATTCCAGTATATATATTAGAGCAGGGGAAGATGATGCCAGAATCAATCAGTTTACTGTCTGCAAGTACTTTTTTTTTTTTTTTTGGTCGATCTTGTGGCTTGAACCCAGCCTGAGCACTGTCCCTGTGTTTTTCAGCTCAAAGTGAGCTCTCTACCACTTGAGCCACAAGACCACTTCCATTGTTTTGGTAGTTGGTTGGAGATAAGACTTATGAACTTTCCTGCCCAGGATGGCTTTGAACTGGGATCCTCATATCTCAGCTTCCTGAGTACCTAGGATTACAGGCATGAGCCATTGGCACCCAGCTGCAAATACCTTTGTAAAGTGAGAGGGGAGATATTCAAAACTTTAAGGAAAAACAGAGACATAATTTACATTCAGCAGAATGTACTTTTTGAACAAAAACAAAAATAAAAAACTACGTAGATTTATAGCCTCAATTATATTAAAAGAATTAAGAATTAAAAAGCCAAATTATGCAATGCTCCTAATACATTTGTGTTTTTAATTGGTCTCACAATATTTATGTCGGTAAACTGAATTTTCAAGAAGAAACTCACCTAAGTTCCCACAGCTGGGAGAGAAAGGTCCCCATGCATCCTTGCACACTTAGGAGCAAGTGTCTTGTGCTAGTCAAATCCCTGTAACAAGCCCATTTCCTCCAGGTGAATTGTGCATTGCATTCTGGGAATTGTAGTTTCTATCGGAGCATAGATCCTTTGAAAGTGTGTGTGGGCAGGGGAGAGAAGGGAGAGGTAATCCGGTGAAGGGGGGGGAAGGGGCGCCAATGCCACCTTGCTCACTGTCGGTGTTTTTAGTTTGCAAATTCGGGTTTCTTTCCCTTTGCCTTGCTGCTGGAAGTGCTCTGAAGTACAGCTTTGCACTCCATAGTCAGAGCCAAGAGGTAGAAGCCCAGCTTCTCTTTTTCAGGGGAACTTGGGAGCTGAAACATGAAGCATTCTGAGGTTCCTAGCCAGAGTCTGCCCTTCCCATCTTTCCCCAGTCTGGGGTGGATGATATTTTAAGGCTCATGGGTTTGTGCTGCCAATAGCACTTGTTCCTCCAGGTGCCAGAAAGTGGCTACAAACCTCTGATTTTCGAGACAAGGAGAGTCAGGAGTTGTGCGTTTATACTCCTGACCCTAGAGATTCTGGTACTCACCCTTGTGACTTTATAAACTTGCTTTTTGTGAATTGAAGCCAATGAATGGTAAACATTCCTTGAAAATGTCTTCTATAAACGTATTGATCCTCTTTTCATTCTCTGCACTTCCTATGGCTTTTGAAACTTTCAAAATGCTGCTGGCACAGATATACTCCAATTGATGTGTCTGTTCTGAAAAATTACAATTTTTCCACTAATATATTTAGCCTAATTTACATCACTTAAAATGAGAGAGACTGGCTGGGTAGGTGGTTCAGTGGTAGAGTGCTTGCCTTGCATGAATGAAGCCCTGGGTTTGATTCCTCAGAACCACATAAGCAGAAAAAGCCAGCAGTGTACTGTGGCTCCAGTAATAGAGTGCTAGCTTTGAGCTGCAGGTCAGAGGGACAGTGCCTAGGCTCAGAGTTCAGGCCCCACAGGGACAAAAAAAAATGAGAGAAAAATGAGAGAGATTTCTTATATATGTACACCAAAAACAATTGTTAAAATATGATATTTGTTAAATATAACAAATGTTAAAATATGTTAAAATTTGAATACAATACAATGCCCTTGATATGTGTCTGCCTGTCCTGATTCTAGAACTCAAGGTCTGGAAACTGACCTTGAAAGCCGCATTTGCACTTCCCACTATTTTGGTAGCTTATTGGACATAAGTCTCTCAGACTTTCCTATCATCCTGGCTTAAATCAGTGATCCTTGTAGGGTTTCTTCATGTCCATCCCAGGGGACCACAAGCAGGCACATGAGAAAGATTATTATAAGGTTTATTAGAAGGACCATATTTCTCAGGAGAGGGAGCACAAGCATTTGTCCCTCTTCAGGTTGCAACAGAATCTGGGGGGCAGGAAGTGAGTTAAGTATATGCTCAGGTGAGTCTGAGATGAGAGAGGGCGTGGCCAGCTGTAGGGAGGGAACTCTAGGTCTGGGAGGAGCTCAGGTCTGGGTTGAGCTGAGAAGAAAAGGTGGGGATAATACTAACTTTCCTCAGATGGCAGCCTTCTGAGTAGCTAAGATTACAGCCATTAGACATGAAAGCCCAGTTACAATGTCCTCTTTGAAATTCAGATTATATCCTAATATAATAATATGAAATAGAAAACTTGACAATTTTAAGGCAAGATATTCAGTCACTAATGTGGATATGGACAGTCCAAATGCTAAAACAAACAGAAAATACCCCACCATGAAATTTGTAACAGTCCTCATCTTAAGTATTGTGAATGTGAACACTTAGCCTCTAATAAATTCACTTTAAGTTTTTCAAAGTAAGAAAACATTCTTGTGATGTGGGAAAACCCAGTACTAATGTGCAAACACTGCTTTTAAAGAATTCATATAGTATTTCCTATCAAAAACTACCTCACTGAAGTAAACAGAATAGGTTTTCTCTTTTTGTAAATGTCACTGCAAAGTTCATGTAGTTTATGTTACCAATTACCATTGTGGGTAAGTGTAAGAAAAACCAGAATCCTGGATAAAAGAATTTCCTGTGTAATCAACCAACAAGTATAAACAAAAGCATATACCTATATAAGTTGTTTCTTTTACATTTTATGGATCTACATTTCTGAGTGTATATTCTGTTTATATTGTTTAGTAACACATAAGACTTCACTCTTCTGTGGATTTGTCTTTAGTGGAGACTTTAATGCTCTACTTGATTCAGGAATGTTTCTTCTCCCATAAGAAGGCTTTATGCTTTACCAGTCCACCTATCATGTTCTGAGCAGGAACATCTAGGGTAAAATCACACAGGTTTTTTCTGACTCTCTCATTTGGCTTCTCTCCAGGCCATGGTTCCAGAATCTTTATTCATTGTCAAAAGCAAGAAAGATGAAAGGATCTCTGATGAGATTCTTTTATTTCTCACTCTGTTTGACATACCAGGTTATGAACCTAACTGTGTCCCAGATTGAAAAACAGAAAAAAAAAATAGATTCATGTCTCAGACCGGCTCTGTCGGGACAACGGAGGACACCTAGTAGAGGAACTGGAATAGGTGGGGAGATGGCAAACAGACAACTCACACACAAGAGGAGTGAGTGCTGAGTGCGATTTATTGCAGAGGATAACAAGCTTTTATAGCAAGTGTCGATGAGAAAGGGCAAAAGGTTACACAATCTTGCTGCAAGGCTTTGTACTTGGGTGGTCACCAGCTGGTCGCCTGATCTTGTTTTTTGGATGACGAGCTATGACGATAGGCACTTGTATTCGGCTTTACCTCTATTTTTAAGAAATACAATGGGTTTCGATGTTTATCACCAATTAACCATTAACCAGAGCATATGGGCAAGGTGCTGAACAGAAAGGCATGAACTCTAGTACTTCATAGTTACTTTTGTTTAGTTTTGTACTTTATACGTTTCAAATCTTTTCTAAGCAATTGTACTTAGAGGGTTCCCAATTTGTGGCCAAAAATCATGATATTCAGTATACTTAGTTATACTTAGATATACTGGCCATATATCAAATTTAAGCTCATAGTGTCTTTTTTGTAACCCTTTCACATAATCGTTTACTCTTCTCCATAGAGGCCTTAACTGTCTCATAAGATCTTTCTTGTTCCTTCTTTAATAGTAAGCACCAAGGAGACCTAGATCTAGCAAGTCTCTCAGTAAATGAAAGAGACTAATAGGAAGTTCTTTCTCCTAAGTAAGGTTGCTATCCTTATCATACACACCTGTTAAAGGCTATGGATCTGGGGGAAGTCTTTGGGGTCGTCTAGATAATGGAGGATCCCACCATTTTCCTCTGATAAGCCATTGCCACCTTCCATCTACCAACTTTTTAGGAATTTTATTTAGGTTTTGGTCTAAATATCCCTACATCTTTCTTATCTACAGGATATCTATATGAGTCTATTGTATATGCTTTAGGATTAAAGGAAAGTCTCCAGTAGCCATACACTCACTCTTTCTGCTCTGTGCCCACAGCTTCTTATAAATCTCTTACAAACAATTCCTTCTGCTGAAGTGATGTCATGAAACCCCCAATACTTTATATTTACTTATGACTTGTCTACTAGCCTCCACAAGAGGGGCTTTCAGGGTAGCATTTAACTCTGGTGAGTTAGTCATATTCTCAGGACACTCATCGGATGTTGGAGTCATCAATACTTTTAAGAAAGAGCCTTGAATAAGGGAACGTTGAGCATGAGTAAGTACAATGAGCAGCAGGAACAGTAAAAGATTAATAGGCACTCCTATACAGTGAAGAAAAGAAAAACAGGAACAGAAACACATCTTTCCCAGGGGCTTGCCAGCCTTTCCAGGAGGTAGGCCTCTTTGAAGCCCCGTTCTCTGAGGTAGACTTCGGTGAAGTCCCGTTCTCAGAGATAGGTCTCTTTGAAGCCTCAGTCTCTGAGGTAGACTTCAGTGAAGTCCCATTCTCAGAGATAGGCTTCTGTGAAGCTCCATTCTCAGGTCTAAAAGCAGGTTTCCCATGCTAAGCAGACTCCATCGGAGTAGGCATGGCAGATTCAGCTTTAGGAACATGTTTCTCAAAAAGCTAAAGGTGGCTTGTAGATTTAGCAGATGATCAAATCTTGCTTTCTAAGTTAAATGCAGATTTGCTTTAGTTTGTTTCTAGTTTTTTAATGTGAGGACAAAGTTGCCTCACTTTTTTGTGATTCAATGACATCTAGGAGGTAACTTCTCATGGAAGAAAAGGTTGGCTAGAATCTGGTCAGACATCACATCCACATACACACATTAGACTATCCTAATGAAATTTTAATGGATTTGCTGAAAAAGTGCGGTCAAACATAATTTTGACTGTTGTACAGGACTGAGTGTTATAAGTACTTCAATTACTCTCTGAAAATACTCTTGGACTTCTTTGTGGTATTTGTCTTTCTTGAAACTTAGTCCTTATTTGATGGTATTTATAGAAATCTTTGTTTTTCTCTAAGGTACATACAAGTGTAGAAGTGCTAGACCATATTTCTATGTAATTCTATATTCAGTTCTTTTTAGGACTTTTTGTCCCATCTATGATAGTTTTAGATACCTGAGAGAAATCCACCAAGTTCACAATATTGTCACATCTTTCCTAGGTTTTGTTAGACTTTGGAAGGATTTTTGTTGTTTTGTTTAAAACTATGGCCACACTAACATGTATAAAATGGTTATTTTATTGTACTTTTGATTGGAATTTTCTCATGACTATTGATACTACTTTTATATTTTAATCTTCAGAATAAATTTTTTTAAATGCAAAAACGAGAGAAACATAGAATAAGTTTTCCAGTACATGTAGGCAGCAGTTGGAGCAAGGAGGGTGAGCAGACATGGTAAATGAGAGGAATATGGTTTGATGAAAGTATATTTGTGTGTGTGTCTATATGTGTGTTTGTGTGTTGTGTTTATCAATCAAACTTGCTGATAGTGGGTTTCTTGTTTTCATTTGCTCATTTCATCTTGTTTTTGTTGTTTTTGTTTGAGATTCCTGGGGCTAGAACTCAGGGCTTGAAAATTGTTCCTGAATTTCATTATGCTGAAGGCTACCACTCTACCATTTGAGCTACAGCACCATTGCTTTTAGGGGTGTTTGGGGGCTGTTGTTGTTTATTAGGTACTGAGATATCATACTTAATGTTCCATGCATGCTAGGCAAGTACTTTATCACTAACACACATTGCCAGCCCCAACCACACTGTTTTAAGAAAGGAGGCAGGGCTGGGAGTGTGGCTCAGTGGTAGAGTGCTTGCCTTGCATACATGAGGCACTGGGTTCCATTCCGCAGCACCACATCAGCAGAAAATTCATTGTGACTTATCACCAATGAAATGCCAGAAAACTAGAAGTGACATTCTGGCTGGAAGTGGTAGCATGCCAGCCTTTACTGAAAAGCCTAGGGAATATGCCAGGCCCTCCCTGAGTTTAAACCCCACAACTAACAATTGAAAGAAAAAAGAAACAATCCCAAACAAACAAAAACCTAATTACTTGCTCATTGCATTTGTTCTTCTATTTTTCTTTGTAGTTGTAACTGAATACTTCCTGTCACTCCATTTTCTACTTTCTTCCTTTCACTTTGAGGGGTAGAACCTTTGGACTTGCACATGGAAAGTGGATATTACATACCAACCTATTCTTTCTTCTTTTAACATAAAAAGTGTGCTTATAGGACAGGGAAGGTAGCTATGTGGTACAGTGCTTGCCTCCCAGGAATGAGGAGCTGGGTTCTATTCCTCAGGTTCTCATACACAGAAAAAGCCAGAAGTGGTGCTGTGGCTCAAGTGCTACCCTTGAACAAAAGCAGCTCAGGGACAGCACCTGACCCTTGAGTTCAAGCCCAAAGACCAGCAAAACAAAAAGTCTGCTCATTTAAATTAATCAATGCTTCCTCTGGAATTTAAACGACAAACTTACAAGTGACATAAGTTCACTTTCAATATTATTGTCCTTCTGTCCAGAGAGTTCAGGGACCGCACACAGAAGAGACCCTAGGCCTCTGCTGTCATTTATAAACTAGCTGTTGTACAACGTTAAGCATCAACACATACATTTCTGTTCTTATTATTTTAAACACAATGGGATTTGTAAGGGTAGATAAAAATAAGTGAAGGAAACCCTTCCTATTTGTTGTGATAGTAATGGATCTATTTTGCTGTGCACTCAAGTCCCATACTTGTCATTTAATTTCTCTCAGAACTACTTTTCAATTTCTTTTCTTCTTAGGACATACACATTCACACATATCCTGAAGAATTTTTACTAGCTCATCTAACAATGTTTTACTACTAATTCTTCTAGTCCACAAGTAATTGTATCATCTACATAGGACAAGACTATTACATTAGGCCACTGACTTCTCTGACAGGTCCTGTGTCAACAATCAGCCCTGCAGGAAACACGTGTGCACCTTGGCCCATGCTGCAGGTGCCATGCTGTGCTGGTGGTGGACTGATGGGTAGCACATACCCTGCTCTGGGCTTCTCACTCCTGTCCCAAGGGGCTTGCCAGGTTTGCCTATTGCATGAAGACTTTGGCACTGCCCTCTTCTCCTCAGCTGGCTCCTTACCAAACTTTTCTTTCCTGTACCTTCCATTTTGAGTTCTGGAATAGACCGTGAGCCCAACCAACTTCCACCACATCAGATGAAGTCTCCACATCAAACTTTTGGTAACAAATATTTAAGTTAGAATGCACATATAAAGTTTTGGCTGGGTTTTTCTCAGGTCCCATATACAAGTGAGGCAAAGATGGTTGGCTGTGGATGCTCCAGGTAGTCATCTACTCAAAGTACTGAGACCTCTATAACAGGGACTTCATACAAGGGTGTAAGTGATCCAGAAAAATGAAAGAAAAAATTTAAAAGAACTTCTCAATTCATTGAGGGAACAGAAAAAATGTACACTTAATTTTAAGCTAATTACGGGAGGAAAAATGACCTAGAGCTGGACAAACATAAAGATATAAGTGCTCAAGGTAATGCAAGAGGACCTTGGGTGGTCCCTGAGGGTCTAGTGAAAATCCTATGATAGCCTTGTTCAGTACCCAGTGTGTTCTGTATCCCAGCTTCTGTCCCTTCCAGTCACTCTGAGGTGCATCATTCCAGGTTAACCTGAGGAAGAAACAAGGGCTCTCCTAACATCTTGTTCTCTCATTGGGATCAAGATTGCTTGGGAATTGGAGGTTCTTGGTTAAATACTGAGATCTCTGGAGAGGAAACTCTTCAGGGTCCTGACTTTGAGTCATATTACCTGCCCCTGCTGATGATATCAGAATTTTCTCTAAAATAAATATGACTTCATTTGTATACTTTATCCAGTAACATTCACTGAATGGCTATTGAAAATAATCTAATTTAGAGCTGAAATCTTCATACAAAACCAGAACTCTTCTAAAGCCTAATTTTGAAAAGGGCTACAGGATGAACCATGTGGTAGGACCCTTGACATTCTGAAAACTTATGTAACTTAACCCACTCTTCGTGATTGTGTCTAGGGTGAATATGTACCTAAGTCATGGTTCACCACTTCTCTACTGAGGACATAGCTTTTAGAATGAGCTGAAACTAAATATCCTGTCATTTACCCCTGGGTGTGGCCTTGAAATAAAGTGCAATCAGAAAGGGAAAAACAACAAAAATGCTTAAACACATCTGAAGAGCTCAGATTGAAAAGAGGTTTTCTCCTACATCTATGTGCACACATCACAAGATCACAGTCTTCTCGTTCAAACATATTGGTATTCTGGGACCTTAAATCATCACTACTTGATACTTCTTTTCTTATGATGCTGTTTCAAGTATACTGAAATATTTGGCCACATTTTATATGTTGAGATCTCTCTTTGAAAGTCTCATTCCCCACTTTACAAACGTGGACCACATTGTCCTGCATAGTATCTTGAACCTCTACAAGGACTTATGAACTAGTCAGAAACATAAAGGTATGTGCATGTGGATTCACTTGACAAAAGAAACCAAAATATTCATACAATCTATCATTACCCTGGCTTATAAGACATTTCAATATCAACCTCAATTGAGGACAATGACTATACCCTATCGAGGACTTTAGGCTTAAACAAGAATGGTAACTTTTCTGCACAAGGGCCAAAAACCCTTTTCCAAACCATTTTTCAAAATATCTTCCTTGGCCCTCGAGTTCTTTCTACTCAGGGCCCGTGTACTGTCCCTGGGCTTTGGTAATAAAGGAACAAAAGTGTTGACAGTCTATCAACTTCATTCACAGCACTACTTGTGGGAAATTTGGTGATAATTGGCCATAACACTTTTACAGCTATTGCTACCTAGTTTGCCTTTCAACTGTGATCTTTAAACCTCATACTCTTTAGCAAGTAAGTATCCCGATGTGAAGCACCAGTGCCCTGTTAGATCAGGAGATCTTAATTACTTGATCCAAGCAGGACTCATCGTGTCCACATAACAGGATATAAAATTCATAACATAGCCATATGCAAAGGTCCTTTTGCACTCACTTGGTAAAGGTCTGTTTACCTATCATTGGGTAAACCACACCCAAATTCTTCCACTAAATATTTGGAAGAATGTATTGGTTACATGTACCTCATCATTGGTCCTCAGGTTGAATTCAGGGGCAAAAATTTGTGAGGCTTCCTTTACCTTCTATAGAAGATGACCATTTGTATCACTGATTTTTCACCTTAGGTCTTGCTTCTCTGCCTGGAACTTTCAATACACAAATTGTATAATTACATATCAGAAGTAGTAAAAAGATAGGTACATATAACCAGAGCCATGCTTTTATTGGCTAAGATACCATTTTCATGGAGCTTTTGTATGGGATGGCCTACAAAACTATCTAATTTCAGCTTCCTGAGTAGTTAGGGTTCCACACATGAGGGAGTGTAATAGCTCATTTTTAATTGCTGGTCTGAAATTAAAAGAGGAAAGGGTACTCTACCAATTCAGTGAGCATTAACTCCGTTTAATTCTGAATTCAAGCAAAGTGTAGGCCAAATGATAATAACAAAAATAATACAAAACATTAATAAAATATGTTATCATCAGGCATACTTTTAATGAATGTGGTATTTTGGTTCATAATTTAAGGTATATAACAGGCCTAGGTAGGACTCCAGTCTGTGAACCATCCCTTCTCAGAAAGCATACAGTTTGTAAACATGGGAGAATGAGCGATTTCCAAATGGATGGTGTGTGTGTGTGTGTGTGTGTGTGTGTGTGTGTGTGTGTGTGCGCGTGTGTGCGTGTGTGCGTGTGTGTGTGTGTGTGTGTGTGTGTGTGTGTGTGTGTGTGTGTATGGTACAAATAGGAAGGCCAAGGGCACAGGTCCCTCTCAATCCCATATTTTTTACTAGGCCTCTGTAGATAAGCAGAAGGGTTTGCCTGGGAAGGTGGCTCAGTGTCAGAGCACTTGCCATGCATGCATGAGGTCCTGGGTTCAATTCCCCAGCACCACATAAGCAAAAAAAAAAAAAAAAGCTGGAAGTGGCACTGTGGCTCAAGTGGTAGAGTGCAAGCCTTGAGCTGAAGAGCTGAGGGACAGCACCTAGGCGCAGAGTTCAGGCCACAAGCCCGGACCCCCCACCCCAAAAAAGTAGAAGGGTGAACAGTGTGATGGAAGGCGTTAAGCGAGCAACTAGCTAAATCTTGCAATGTGAACTCCACTGTCCTTATCTTGTAAATGGAATCATAGGCAGGATTTAAGGATTCCTTTTTTTATTGTGAAAATACTGTAAAGAAGAGTTATTATTTTTGAACTACTGAAATAAAAACTGAAATTCTTGAAGCCACAGGAAGCCTGAGCTGAAGCACTGAAGGAAACCTCATGTTCCCAGAGACAGATTTCTTCAGAACAGCCCACAGGGCTAGCTTTTATGGAGGCCAAGATGAGAGAATCTCCTTTGAAGCCAGCTCTGGCTGGCTTCAACTCAGTTCCTGAGTTCAAAACCTCATATTGGCACAATAACGTTCCTTCATGAATGTGTGAAAGTATTGCTCTTCATGTAACCAAACAGCTCTAGACATATCTAGAATGACTGGCTTATATAGGATCTGGAGCCTTGGTCTTGGTTTATTAATTAAGCTCTTTCTGATGTAACAGAAATTGTTTCTAAATACCTGCAGGATATCTTTAATTATATAACTATACAGTGGCATCGATCTTGGCTCTAGAAATTCTAAATTTAGGTCAACCTTTCTGTTTCTGTAAAAGAAGACACTATATTTGTTCAAAGCCACATTATGGGAGATGGAATACTGGAGTGGATTTCACAGCTAGCAGTCTGCAAGCAGCCTGTTCTAACAAAGACTTGCAGTCCACAAATACACTTAGACAGCTTGGAAATAGGACAGAAAGGGGGGGAGAGAATAAAAACAGCACCGAGAAACCAATCAGCACCAAGAAAGTGATGAATTGGGACACTAGATGACGAGAGACAAGCCAGGAGAAAGCACCCAGGACATGATTACAGAGACATGTGGCATGGCATCTGGTGCCACTGCTGGTCCGTCCTAAATAGGGCCTAAGCAGGAGGCAGGTCTACAGGAAATTCCCATTCCAGGCACTGGACTTTCAGATTGAGTAACATCAGCCAAATGCCCATGCCTGCTTACAGGGATCCAGCCACACCCATCAGTTGGGAGGTAAGTGATGGATGGGGCATTTCCTTCCCCCTGCATAAAAACAAGATGCCTGACCCCACCATCTACCATGTGGCCAATAGGGCACCAGCCACACCTGACCTCCTTACTTAATAATACTGTATTATTAAATCTATTTATAAAATGTTACATCCTCTTTATCGTTTTGTAAACATTCAAAAATTTGCTTTTTGTAAAAGCCATATTTCTTGAGCTCCAACTCTGAAACAATAATTCTCACATTCACCAAAAATTAAACATTCTTCTTTTGAATAGTTTATTTCTTCCTTCTTCCTCATTTCTTCCCTTCCTCTTTCCATCTCTCACTTCCTTACTCCTTCCTTCCTTCCTCTCAGGGTCTAGAAGTGATGGTGTAGCTCAAGTGGCAGATGGTTTTATTCCTTTGTTAACTTCAATTTTTGTTGAAAGATTGATCAATATCTTTGTGTGCTTGATTATTTCCCCTAATGTCATATCTACTTTGGCCTTCTATGAGATAACACAGGTGCGACACATCGTCCATACAGGTCTTTTATTATAGCTCACTCAGCAGAACAAATAAATGGGCTAAGAGTGAATCAATCACAAGTTTTTCATCACCAGTGATTAATTAAAGAAAAGTGCAATCACTGAAGACACTTTGGGGTTCTCCCCCAAGACAAAATGCAGGGCTGCGAAGGTGGGTCAGTGGTAGAGCGCTTGCCTTGCATGCTCGAGGCCCTGGGTTCGATTCCTCAGCACCACATAAGCAAAAAGAAAAAAAAAGCCGGAAGTGGTGCTGTGGATCAAGTGGTAGAACGCTAGCCTTGAGCTGAAGAGCTGAGGGATAGCGCCCAGGCCGAGTTCAGGCCCCACGACCGGACCTCCCCCCCAAAAAATGCAGAGATTCTAGTCTTTATTAATCCATCATATTTTTTAAATATATATTTTATTGTAAAGATATTGTATCGATTGGTTATACCATTATATGAGTTAGGTCATTAATACATTTTCTATCAAGCATTGTTACCCCTCCAAGAAAGACTTTACTACTGTTATGACTTTTTCTAGAAAACCTTTCCAATTTTTCTACATATGATTTTTCTCCTCTTTGTGTGTGAGGGTGTATGTGTGTCTGTGTGTTTTGTGTGTTCTGTGATGAACCCTGAGCTGTGTCTTGTAGTTCGAGGACTCCATATCTGCTATATCATAAGGTCTGTATCCTGTATTGGTTCTGTATTGCAATTTCAATTTTCTTACAGATCAAAGACTTTCCCATTTGGTACAATCCTAAGTTATTTCATTTGTGTGAATCAACTTATGTGTGTTAAGCTGTCTTTCCACATTGGTCACATTCATAAGGTTTCTCTCCTTGTGTCTGTGATGGATGTTAAGTTGTGCCTTCCAGGTGAAAGAATTTCCATGCCTGCTACATACATAATATTTCTCTCTGGTTGGTTTTTTTCTGATGGACACAAAGGTGTATGTTCTGCATGAAAGATTTTCTACATAGGTCACATTCATAAAATTTCTCTCCTGTGTGTGCTCTCTGGTGGATAGTAAGTTGTAGCTTCTGGCTGAAAATCTTTCCGCAAACATGACATTCATAAGGTTTCTTTCCTGTGTTTTTTCTGATGGACAGTGAGGTTTGACTTCCAGGTGAAAGTCATTCCACACAGGTTACATTCATAAGGTTTCCTTCCTGTGTGTATTATCTGATGGACATTGATGCTTGACTTCCAAGAGAAGGACTTTCCACACATGTTACATTCATAAGGTCTCTCTAATGTGTGTGTTTTCTGGTGCACAGTAAGGTTTCTTTTATGGGTGAAAGACTTTCGACACAAGTTGCATTCATAAGTTTTCTCTCTGGTATGTGTTCTCTGATGGAGATTAAGATTTGATTTCTTGGTGAAAGATTTTCCACACATCTTACATTCATAAGGTTTCTCTCCTGTGTGTGTTCTCTGGTGCAGAGTAAGATATGCCTTGCAGGAGAAAGACTTTCCACACTTGTTACATTCATAAGGTTTCTCTCCTGTGTGTGTTCTCTGGTGTCTAGTAAGATATGCCTTGCATATGAAAGATTTTCCACAAATGTTACATTCAAAAGGTTTCTCTTTTGTGTGTGTTCTCTGGTGGACAGTAAGCTTTGATTTCTGGTTGAAAGACTTTTGACACATGTTACATTCATAAGGTTTCTCTCCTGTGTGTTTTCTCTGAGGGACAACAGGGTGTTTCTTCTCAGTGAAAGACTTTTCACACTGTTTACATTTGTCAACTACAGAAGACACATGAGTACTATATGCAGCACACATCTTACCAGGTTCACTGAAAATACCCATGCTCTGACAGCCAGTGACCTTTTCTATCCTCATCCCTAAGGAGTTCCCATTATTCTTAATCAGTTCTGACTTCTGTATGGAGCTCAAATGAAAACTTCTTATAAGTCTCACTTTTTCCTCCCCTGGGTTACTATTCATGATTGCTACTTCAGAGAGATATTTATTGTGACGTTCCTGGCAGGTGTTAATCACATCCTCCATTTCTGGGACATCTAAAATGAATAATAGAAAAATAAACAAAAACATAAATGAGATCCATATATTCCTTAATGTAAAGATATTTCCTCACATTCTGTTACAATATTTTCAAATATCAAAACATTGCTTTATGCAGAATGTATATATTTCTCTGCAATGTAGTAATTAAGAAAGTAGTACTGACATTTTACAATGGAAAATAATGTTTTTCTGTATTTCAGATTTTTATATTTTTCTCAAGGAAATATTTACTCAAATTATTCATCTCTGTACTCTTAACGCTTCCATTCTGAATCTCCCTCTATGCCCAGCACCACTGATAAGAAATTGTCCTGATCCTATTTTCCTCCTACCTGCAAAACACTAGTTTAAAATGAGATCTCTTTACTACGTTTCTTATTGTCTTTTTCTCTTTATGATGACTTCTCTACAGACAAAGAGAAGTGCTAACATTAACTACACTGGAACATCAAATTCAGTTTGTCTCCACGAGAATTCTGGATTGACAATTCCTTGAGACAAAGGATCACCTAGTTGTCTTCCATACATGACTCAAGGGCACTAGGAATACTATTGCTCTTTACAGCTCAAGATAAACAGACCCACTGGGCTCTGGACCCAACATCACTATTCAAGATGCTTTAACTCACCTGTGAAATTCTCTTCTGAGTCTTCTCTCATCCATGGTTCTGCACCTTGTTCCAGCTTCACAATCAATGTAGGTTTAGGAACACAGTGCCCTGTGAGTAAGAAATAGTGGAGAACTATTGCTCTTGCTGGGTCATCATTAATGTAATGTTGCAGACATCCTGTTCACTGGGTTGCTCCTAAATCTGGTTTCTCAATTGTTTTATTTTTTGGGGGGTGGGATCGGTTGTGGGGCCTGAACTCTGAGCCTAGGAGCTGTATCACACCTCCTAAACTCAAGGCTAGCACTCTACCACTTGAGCCACAATGCCAATTCTGGCTTTTTTTTTCTGCTTTTTTGGTGCTGAGGAATCGAACACAGGGCCGCAAGCATGCAAGGCACGGGCTCTACCACTGAGCCACCTTCCCAGTCCATGGTTTCTCAATTCTTAACAGCTCCATGGTGTACTTTCCCCCAGCTTTGGGTTTATTTTCCAAATGTGTGGCTTGGACTCAGCTCTTTTGCTCAAATCTAGCATTCTACTAGTTTGTGTCTTGGCTACATTTCTAGTTTTTGAATGGTTAATTGGAGATAAGAGTCTCATGTTCATTTTTCTACAGTTGTTGGCTTTAAACCAAAATCCTCAGATTTCAGCCTACAGAGTATCTAGAATTCCAAGCTTGAAGCAGTGCAACCTATGTCAGGTTTGGCTTACAAATACACACTTTCACACTTTCACCTACTGATCTCCAGATCATACTGACAGTACTAATGTATATTCTATCTAGAGTGTAGATCCACCTATAATAATCACCCCAAGTCTGGAAAGTCAGTCTCCTATTAGTGGATCATAGTTTAGAACTTTTGTCCAACTACTGATTAGAAATCTTAAAGACTGAGAATAAAATTAGCTCATGAGTTACACATAATGAAGTTGAAGTTTCCCTTAGGAAGAAATGACACTTCCCATGGAATGTAATCTTTTTTTTTTTAAAACAAAATGTAATGGTCCAAAGGGTTACATTTCTAACCCTACATTTAGGAGGTAAGATCAGAAGAGGCAGGCTTGAAACCAACCTGGGCATAGAAATTCAGAATATACACCAAAACAAAAGCCAAAATAGAGTGGTGGCTCAAGCAGTAGTGTGAAAGGCAAACAACATCAAGCTCCCAGACCTGAATTTGGCTGGCTTTTATACTAGCAGTTTTTTTTACAAGGGAATGGACTGGAATCTTATACCTAAATAACATAGTCAAATGTCTACTAAAATAAAAGCACTTGATCTTCCAAATAAAAGTGACCTTTGCTCACCCAAGGACATTAGGTTGTTATAAGTTTCCAGCATTACTTCTCTATGAAGGGTCCTCTCACCAGGATCCAGATCCTGCCACTCCTTCCAGGTAAAGTACACAGCCACATCATCAAATGACATCAGCTTCTGTAATGGCACATTTCCATCAAGAAATTAGACCTGGGTCATGAGAATTCCAATCTGGAATTTCATTATGCTGCAGGTATGCTTTTGTCTTACATAAAATGTTTGCAGCTGGCTAAGTTATCTTTTCACTGGGAAAATTAAATAGCAAATTAGAAATATTTGACAATACATAAACCTGGCCACTAAAATACACAGATTTGCAGGGCAATGGTGGCTTATGCCTGTAATCTTAGCTATTGAGGAGGATGAGCTCTGAGGATCACGTTTCATGGCCAGCCTAGGCAGGAAAGTGCATGAGACACTTATCTCCAATAAACCACAAGAAAACTGAAAGTAGCACTGTGACACAAGTGGTAGAGCACTCACCTTGACCTGAAGAGCTGATGGACAATAACCTGGCCGAGAATTCAGGCCCCAAGACCAATACAAATTCCCTAATGCATGCAAACACATTTCTGCTGCTAGCAATAGAGACAAGATAAAAATTCTAAGGGGACAATAATCTGGCATGATAACATTAAGTCTAAGGTGGTGTCTAAAAAATTATATTATTATTTTTGATAAAATTTTAGTATATATCAGTAGGTAACAATGAATTAAACAAATATTTTCTCTGCATTTACATTTATTGCTTCACCATAAATCCTATTTAGACCTTCTATTAACAAGTACTCTCATAAGCAAGCAGAACACATTCAGGACATCACATGGTATACAGAACATAGAACATTACTAGATCAAAGAAAAGCAGTGTCCAAATGAATGTTAAAAAACAGTAACAGTACTCCAGAAAGTAGCTAATGATTTATTGGGACCTTATAAGATTTGATTTAGTTCCCACATAAAAATATCCTAGGTTAAGTATGTTTGGTTTAAATACTAAATATTGAAATGTGGTCTTAGATACCGTAATATTTCCATCCTATGTAAAAAAGAACGGGTACCATGAAGGTTTGTAAACTTTACCTACATTCTACAACACAAAATATAGGTGGGAGGGGAATAAAATATACCTTGGGAAGATTTTCATTTTAATAGGCCTTCATGGAAGGTGGAGGCAAATAGATAGAGACTCAAGGAACTCAAGGTGACAAAAATGATAAATATGACCAAATGCTCAAATGTGTTAAATATTCCTGAGTCATTTCTCCAGTAGATCCCTAAAGATATATTTCCACTTTTGTTAGTTAATAGTGAAATTCTTCAGAGATCAAAATCAATTCCTAGCAAATATCTGTGAGATTTTACAACAAATGATATTTCTAATAGCGAAAAACTCATCACTGTATTTTTTTTTTTTTTTATCAAAACTACCTATCTTATACTGGCAGTGAATGAAAATATTTAAAAGTAGTGGGATGGAAAAACAAAACTGAATACCACAACAAATGTTAGACCAAAGATAACAGAATCAGGTGAAATCAAATTTTCTTGTTGTTTATCAGTTGGAGGAAGGACGTACTTTTCTGGGTGGAACTCTGAAGTTGAGCTGAAGGGGAAAAGGTTTGAGAGGTTGGAATTCCAGCCTGACAGCACTGAGAGAACTGAGAGCTGGCCGCAGAAGGGTTAAAAGAGAATTCTGGAGATGGTTAAGATATTGGAGTTCAGGCCTTTTCCTTACTGTTGGAAAGATAGCATCTGAAACTGAGCTGCTGTTCACCTTGAAGGCTAGGTAAGGTGAACTTCATGTCTGCATTTTCTCTGGGCGCCAGTCTTCTGTCTCAGGAGAATAAGGAAACATGTTTTCTTCACAACGTGTTGTGGCTTAGATTGTAATATTAATATAGATACTTCAGTTTTGCATGTTATCAATGGTAATCTTCCCTGTGTGAACTCAAGGAACTTTGCTTGCTTGCTGGCAACCACAGACCAAGTGCCAGAGAGGCTTCAGAACCCTGGTTTTCCCTAAGTTTATCTGTTTATGTTTTTGTGTTTCTCTAATTTTCTTTGTTTCTGGAATCCTGTAGAACTCTCTAGGCAACAATTTTCCTACACAGTGGGTATGAAAAATGTCAATCTTAAGAGGGATGTCAGCAAAGTAAAGCTGATCACTAAGAAAAACTAGTTCCCAGATAGATCATTGAAGAAAAGAAAAAACTGAGAGACATATGGAGGAAAGACAGAAGGAGAAAAGTAAGAAAAAATGATTCAAAGATAGATACAAAGAGAGAGAAAGAGAAAAATAACCAACACAAGTGAGTAGAAAACCAAAAGTAGAGAGAGATTATAGAGGAAAGAAATCTTGTGAGGATACTTTAGAAAACAAACAAGATTTTGAAAAAAGAACATAAACTTTAGCAACAAATATAGCCTCAGCTTCAAGTAAGACCAAGACCATGAAGTAGTCCAAGAAGTATATATGGAGAGTAATTTAAGTACATATAGGTTAATCATTCCTTAAGAACACACGAAGGTGCGTATGACCACACTATTTCAGCAATTCCAGCAAAATTTCATTGAGATAGTTTAATGTTACTCATGAGAATGAGATCTGGTTGCAATCTACCCTTCACCTTCCATGAGATGTAACCTGCTCAGTGGCACTACATCAGGTAACAGGTATGACTACATGTTATGACAAGTTGAAACCTAGACATTCTGAAGCCAATCTGAATTCAATTTAGAAAGAACATAACCATTTAATCTGCTAAACCTACAAGTAATCTTTATCTCCTAATCTACAAGCCATCTTTTTCTGATTTATGAATACATTCCTGAGGCTGAATCTGTGTGGTTGGTATTGTTTGTAATTCTTGGAAATCTTTAGGTTCATATAATGGAATGGAAAACAAATGAGAAATAAAAAAAAACTCACCAGAGATCCATTCATTCTGTCTTGCTGCTGACAATGAACAGAAGACTCTAGAAGCACGGCTGGGATATAAGGCAAATGACACATTCAGAAATGAATCTGTGAGATTTGGGGTCCAGAATTTTCTCTTGCAAACATGATACATGGGCTGCAAAACCATAAAGCTGTCTTAGAAGAATCTTTAATGTCTCAGGCAGAGCATTAAAGTTTCCAAGAAACACAAATGCAGTCCATTTCCTGACAGATAGATATTATTAAACCAACTAATTTCTATGTTTATGTACACATTAAATTCGAAAAAATGAATGTTCCCACAAATATTATTGAATACTTGAAAGCAAAAACATATCACATATCCACTAAAAGTATTTATTACTGAATATACTTCGGGATGTAGGAACTGCTTTTTTAATGCAAAGGTATCCTAGCAATCCATTGGAATTTGTGTTCTACCTCATTCATTTACATATTTTAACACCAGGGAAAGCATGTATGATATAGCACAGTCTTTTCACCCAATTTAGAGAAAAAATGTCTACAGAATATATTTCTTGTGTTATAATATTTCAACAATGGTTGTCAAATGGCACATTTCACTGTATCCATAGCACACCTATGCAATGACTTGCAGTTTCCATTTAACATACTTTGGCCAAAGGGACATGAGTAAAGATGAGGTAAACCCAGGTTTGAGAAGTCCCTAATGTTCATTTCCCTAAACAGTCTTAGAAAGAACCTTGACCATCCTAAAGATACAACAAAAAATACTCCATATAGGAGTGACACACCTGAAGATAAGCAACACCTACAAAGCATACAACCTTGAGTAAGACATATTACCTCAAGTTTTCTTCTGTGATTTTTCTTTTAAGGCCAAATTTCCCTGACCAAAACTTTCTGTACTACCAGGCAAAACCAACCAATAAGAGCTAGCATTAGCAAATCCTTAGATGGGACATTTAACATAAGTTTGCACACTAAAAATCATAGTCGTAACAGGCTGAATAAATTAGCAAGAAGAGGATTAGGGATTACTACATTAATAGATACTTTGTCATAACAATTACCCCACCATCCCAAACCACAGCCTCAGGTACCCTCTCATAACATGGCTCTGGCCTATTCCTCAGTCCAGCGCATCACAATTCCTGGAAATTAGTTTAAATCTTGCAACAACACAAAGTGATTGACAGTGGTATAGGAAAGAGTACCACGTGAATCTGGTGCTAAGGGAAGTAGCAACAATTATTGTAATAGGCAAGGGATGCTAGCAACATCTTCCCCTTGCTGTGCTTTTCTTCTTCTTCCTTTTAGGGCCTCTCAGAATTGACAAGGTCTGTCCATTTAGGATGGAGATTCCTATTCATAGGGTGCTCTGCTTCAAACATTGCTAGGCTTCATTCCTAAAAATACAGGACTAGCACTCACTACTCCAATATCCCATGTACAACTGTCTCTAGAAACAGGGTCATGTACAAATACTTGTGAGCTCATCCCAGGAGATTAAAAACTCAAGCCAAACAGATCAAATTATCTCTAGGAGAAACAACACAGAAGCCCCAAATACAAGTGCAATGTAAGAGGACTCAAGGCAGTCATACATCTCGCAATTTCACTAGAATTCTTCCTGTACTCCTCTTACACCTGGGAAAAGCAAATAAAATCACATGTGTTAATAGAAGTATCCCTTGGTCTTGGAGTACAAATGCACAGCTCTTGGGCTCTCCTCGTCTGGACAATGACCCAGCTTGCTCACAGACATTTGGAAACCAGGTTCTTGCATCTGAAGGTCCAGAGGCTAATGGCAGTACAAACTCCTGAGCCTCATGCAAATTATCAACCCCAGACTGGAGAAAAGCTTGGAGAGGGAAGTAGGCGCTTTGGCTCAAGTATAAAGCTCTCCCTCTGAGCTGAGGAGTTCAGGAATGCTGCTTATGGGCACAAAGTTCACGCCCCACCAAAGAAACAGAAACAGAAAAACAAACAGAAACCAGTGGAGGGGAGACTCCCGCGGCAATCACACAGTTCCTACCTGACATCAGTTCCAAAGCCTGAGATTCCTTCAAGTTGCAGCTCCCAAGCTCCACTGCACAGAGCTGGGCGCCAGCCTCCTGGCTTCCACCTGTGGAAGGCCAAACAGTCTTTCACAGCACTTCCAGCAGCCAGGCAAAGGAAAAGAATCCGGAAGAGGCAGACTTAAAACGCCCCTGGTGGGTGGGGAGACGCTTGTGCAAAAGCATCTTCTGCCCCACCTCCACCCTCCAAAAAACAAAAACAACCCAGGACTTTCAAAGAAAATATCCTCCTTGGTGACTACAATTCCCACAATGCTCAGTGCCACCCTGCTACATACCTGGGAACAAGGGTGGTCTTGTGCATTGGGACTTTTCTCTCCCTGCTGTGGGAGTTAAGCTCAGTTTCTTCTTGAAAACCCGTTTCCTCTTGAAATACATAAGACCAACCAGAAAATGGATATATATGGGGAGAATTGGATACATTGGCTTTTTGATTCTTAGTTCTAATAATGAAATTGAGGTTATGAGACTGTGTTGCTTATACCTTTCTGTTTATTCAATGCCTGCGTTCTGCTGAATGTAAATTATATCTCTGTTTTATCTTAAATTTTTTTAATATATCCCCTCCTACTTTACAAAGATATTGCCGGGCGCTGGTGGCTCAAGCCTGTAATCCTAGCTACTCAGGAGGCTGAGATCTGAGGATCCCTGTTCAAAGCCAGCCCACCCAGGAGAGACCATGAGACTCCTATCTCTAATAAACCACTAGAAAACCGGAAGTGGCACTGTAGCTCAAGTGGTAGAGTGCTCGCCTTGAGCTGAAGATCTGAGGAGCAAGCGCCCAGGCCCAGAGTTCAAGCCCCACAACCGCCAAAAAAAAAAAAAAAAAAGGTATTCACAACCATAAACTTATACCTGTGTCATTTCCCATTGCTGTAATGAAAACACTGGCATACAATAGTGAGATTGTTAGGTAAGTATGCAGCATAATACTTCTGGTGATTTGGATTTTCAAAATCTAACAATTAATTTTCCAGAAACTCCCGAATTCTATCTATTAAATCAAATGAATTTTTGTTTTTGTCTGAATTTTGCAGGCATCAG
This sequence comes from Dipodomys spectabilis, assembly GCF_019054845.1. Classification (NCBI taxonomy): domain Eukaryota; kingdom Metazoa; phylum Chordata; class Mammalia; order Rodentia; family Heteromyidae; genus Dipodomys; species Dipodomys spectabilis. The sequence goes on along the minus strand of NW_024870904.1, from coordinate 2,064,531 downwards.
AGAATTCACACAGAAGAGAAGCCTTATGAATTCAAGAAATGTAGAAGGTTTTTCAGACAGAAGTCACACTTCACTTTGCATCATAGAGCACACAGGAGAGAAATTTTATGAATGTAACAAGTATGGAAAGTCTTTCAACCATTAAGTCCAACCTTCATGTTCATCAGAGAACATACATAGGACTATCAGGAATGTAAAAAGGCTTTTAACTGGAATGCACAACTTCCTTTTCTTTAGAGAACACATAGAGGAGAGAAACCTTATGAAAGCCACAAACATGTAAAATCCTTCAAGCAGAGGTCACAGGTTTGCAGCCATAATAGAATTCACACAGGTGAGTAACCTTAGGAATGTAACAAATTTTGAAATTCCTTCTTCTGGAATTCAGATTTCAACAGACATAAGAGAGTTCACACAGGAGAGAAACCTTATGAATTTAACAAATATAGAAGCCCCTTTAGACTGAAATGAGAGCTTACTTTGCATCAGAGAACAAACACAGTTGAGAAACCTTATGAATGTAAGAAATGGATAAGTCCTTCACCCTGAATTAACACCTCCACTCACCGATGAGGATTCACACACCTGAGAAACCTTAGGAATGTAACAAATGTGGGAAGTCTCACCTGGAAGATAACTCATTTTGCATCAGACAAACCAAACAGCATAGAAGCCTTATGAATAGAGCAAATGTCAAGTCTTTCACCCAGGAGGCACAGCTCAAGGTTCTTCAATGAACATCCACAAGAGAGACATCTTCTCAATGAAACAAATGTGGAAAAATTTCAAGAAGTCATACTTCAGATTGCATCAGAAAACACACAGAGGAGAGAAAACTTCTTTCACCAAGAAGGCATGGCTCAGAGTTCATAGAAAACACACAGAAGATAAACCTTGCAAAGATTACAAATGTAGAAAGTCTTTCTCCTGGAAGTTGTACCTCAGTGTTCAAAGAACCGACTCAGAAAGGAAAAACAGAAACTAAAGTATATAACAAATGTGCAACGATTTTTGTTTCTTTGGCTGAACTCAGAGCCTAGTTACTGTCCCTGAGCTCTTTCCTCAAGTTTACTGCTCTACCACTTTAAGTCATAGCGCCACTTCTGGCTTTCACTGTTCATTTCATTCTGAGGAATCAAACCCAGGGCTTCATTCATGGTAGGCAAGCACTCTACCACTAGTCCTAATTCCTATCCCTGCAATGACTTTTAAACCGGAGTCAGTCCTCAATGTATCTGAGAACATAAACAGGAGAGAATTTCTGAGTATAATAAATGTAGAGAAGGGCTGGGAAGGTGGCTCAGGGGTGGAGCACTTGCCTTACATGCATGAGGCCCTGGGTTCAAATCCTCAGCACCACATAAGCAAAAAGAAAAAAGCCAGAAGTGTCACTGTGGCTCAAGTGGTAGAGTGCTAGCCTTGAGCTGAAGAGCTGAGAGACAGTGCCCAGGCCCAGAGTTCAGGCCCCAGGACTGGACCCCGAAAAAACAAACAAACAAAAATAAAATAAAATAAAATAAATGTAGACAAATGTTTAACCAGAAGTCACACATTAGGATGTCAGAGACAGAAGACATGGCAGAATCTCTATAATTGTAAGCCATAGAGGAAGCCCTTCAACCAGAAGTCAAACATCAACAAGCATTTGAGCACTCCCATGGGAAAGAAACCCAATGCAGGAAAGCTTTCATCAAAAATATTCGTACATTAGGCTGGGCTCAGGGTACAGTGCTTGCCTTGCATGCATGAGGCCCTGGGTTTGATTCCTCAGCACCACATAAACAGAACAAGCTGGAAGTGGTACTGTAGCTCAAGTGGTAGAGCACTATCCTTGAGCTGAAGGGCACAGGGACAGGGCCCAGGCCCAGAATTCAAGCCCCATGACCAAAAAAAATCTATACATTATACAGAGAAAGCCTTCATGGTCACTCAGTGAGCCAATATTTTGCATGGTCTCACATTGTTGATTAGTGATGATATAACTGATTACTATCCAAAGTATTTAGAAATAAGTGAGGGGCATAACATCCTGGCTTCACAAGTAAAAAAGAGAATGAAGTTGTTGACTAGTGTCTTTGATAGTAAGAAATGGTTTGTCAATGAAAATTTATAAATTCCTCTCAGTTCTAAGTACTCCTGGCCTTTTGGAGTGGACTCAGATCATCTGTAAGGTGGTTTAAGAGAGATATGTGGGAAAGACTGTCTAGATTTGAGAAAAGGATATGAGAACATCAATTTTTCTACTGTTCTAGAGACTCCCATCTTATGTGTGGTTCATTCATTATGAAGTGACTATTTCCAGTTCGGGTATTGACTGGAAGATCTGATGGAAGAAACCACTCTTTCATTATTATAAAATGTGCACAGTAATAAAAACTGTCTCATCACCTTTTGTCCCCAAGTTAGTTCATGAAACAGTCAGAGAACATGGAAGGATACATTTTCTTTGCGTGTGCATACAACAAGTCTTACAGCTTGAACTCAGAGACTAGGCACTTTCCTTTTTTTATCAGGCTTGGGGCTTGAACTCTGGGCCTGGGCACTGTCCATGAGCTCTTCAGCTCAAGACTAGTGCTCAACCACTTGAGTCACCTCAACATTTCTGGTTTTCTGAGTGGTTTATTGGAGATAAGAGTCTCACAAACTTTTCCTGCCTGGGCTGGCTTTGAACCGTGATCCTCAGATCTCAGCCTGCTGAGTAGCTAGGATTACAGGCCTGACACACCAGCCCCAAGCAACACTTTCCTTAATCATTTTTCTCAAGGCTAATAATACTCTATCACTTGAGCCATAGCTGCACTTCCACTTTCTTTGATGCTAAAGACAAGAGTCATAAGCATTTGGTTTTGGAATAGTAACCCCTAAAGGACTTCAGTGCTTACTTTATATTTAATTAATCACTAGCAATGAGCCACTTGTGATTGATTCACTCTTAGCCCATTTTGTTGTTCTGCTGAGTGAGTTATAATGAAACACCAGTGTCCTGGATGTGTTTTCTCACTTTTCTAGAGGCTGAAACTTAGTTCTCAGGAGGATGAACATCTCTCTACCACCACTACTATTCCTTTCTCCAGCTCCCTTTTGATCATTGTACCACAACACAATTTAGACATGGTAGCAGCATAAAAATGTAATGTAAACCATTAGAAATATGTTAGAAATAAAGTGCACAAGCTAGCTAGAAGATGGTTATAGAAATCCATGGACTGGGAGACACAAACAGACAGAAGTATGATTGTGCCTAGATATTCGATAAGTAAAATACAGGTAAAAAGTGATCCTCATCATTTTGTATTCCATAGATAGGGAAGTACATTATTTTCTAGTACAACCAAATGCTGATGGATCACCCCTGTAATCCTAGCTACTCTTGAGGCTGAGATCTAAGGATCACAGTTCAAAGTTAGCTTGGGCAGGGAAATCTGTGAGACTCATATGTCAATCACCAGACAAACTGAAGTGGTGCTGTGGCTCAAGTGGTGGAGTGCTCACCTTGATCTGAGCAGCTCTGGAACAGCTTAGAACCTTTAGTTCAAGCCCAGGAACAGCACAAAAACAAACAAAAATCCATTACTAAATACCACAAATAAAAAAGTGAATGTAATAATATTTAAAGGTGCTGGCCACAAGTGTCTCATGGTGGTAAACCTGAGATCTAAGAATTGAGCTTTCATCCAGCGATTTCAGAATTGTCAATGAAACTCTTATCTATAATTAATCACCTAAAAATCCAGAAGTAGAAATAGTGATAGAGCCTTAAGATAAAATGGTCAGGGATAGCACCCAGAAAATGAGATCAGTACTAATATTGGTACATTTTAATGTGATATGTGGAAATAAGTGCCAGTTTTAACAAGTGGGTGGAATTTTGCAAAAATGCACACATGCTTATGTACTATCACCCATATATATATATATATATATATATATATATATATATATATATATGTATATATAAAATCTTCACAAAATTTTTTTAAGATTGCAAAAACAAGGAAGGGGAAAAACAAATCATTTAAATAGGGATACAGGTGGACCCATTGCAACAATGAGATGTACAAGTCGTTATGTCGAAAATGAACTTTACAGCTTTGGTGTAGTTGGTGGGGGGTGGTGGTGGGGAGGATTGGGTGGTGGGCCGGGTGGAGGATGGGAAGGGATCGGAAAGGGAAATGTAGGAGGAGGCTACAATGCTTGATAAGGAATGTACTCATTATCTTGCCCATGTAATTATAAGCCCTCTGTACAGTATTTTCATAATAAAAAATGCAAAAACAACAGAAACATAGAATAAGTTCTCCAGTGCATGTAGGGAGTGTGAGCAGACAGGGTAAAGGAGGTGAATATGGTTAAATAAAAGTGTGTGTGTGTGTGTGTGTGTGTGTGTGTGTGTGTGTGTGTGTGTTGTGTTTGTCGATGAAACTTGCTGAAATTTTTTTTGGTTCATTTGCACATTTGTTGTTGCTGTTGCTCTTGCTCTTGTTTGACATTCCTGGGGCTAGAACTCAGGGCTTGAGAACTGTTCCTGAATTTCATTATGCTGAAGGCTACCACTCTACTACTTGAGCTACAACACCAGTGCTTCTCGGGGTGTTTGGAGGTTTTGTTGTTTATTAGGTACTGAGATATCAAACCCAGTGCTCCATGCATGCTAGGCAAGCAGTTTATCACTAAGCCACATTGCCAGCCCCTACCACATGTTTTAAGAAAGGGGGGAAGTGCTGGGAGCGTGGCTCAGTGATAGAGTGCTTGCCTTGCATACCTGAGGCCCTGGGTTCAATTCCTCCATGCCACATCAGCAAAAATTCCATATAACCAATTAAATGGCAGAAAACTAGAAGGGACATTGTGGCTGAATGTGGTAGCATGCTAGCCTTTAGTGAAAAGCTGAGGGAATATGCCAGGCCCTCCTGAGTTTAAACCCCACAGCCAACAATCAAAAGGAAAGAGAAACAATCCCAAACAAACTAAAACCTAGTTACTTACTCATTGCCTTTGTTCCTCTCTTTTTCTTTCTATTCGTAACTGAATACTTCCTGTCACTCAATTTTCTACTCTCTTCCTTTTACTTTGGGGGATTGAACCTTGGGACTTGCACATGGAAGGTAGATACTACATACCAACCTATTCTTTCTTTATTTAACATAAAAAGTCTGCTTATAGGACAGGGACAGTGGCTAAGTGGTACAGTGCTTGCATCACATGAATAAGGAGCTGGGTTCCATTCCTCAGGTCCACATACACAGAAAAAGCCATAAGTGGTGCTGTGGCTCAAGTGGTACAGTGCTACCCTTGAGCAAAAGCAGCTCAGGAACAGCACCTGACCCCTGAGTTCAAGCATGAGGACCAGCAAAACAAAAAGTCTGCTCAATTAAATTAGTCAATGCTTCCCCTGCAATTTGAAAGACAAACTTACAAGTGACATAAGTTCACTTTCAATAGTATTGTCCTCCTTTCCAGAGAGTTCAGGGGCCGCATACAGAAGAGACCCTATGCTTCTGCTGTCACTTATAAACTAGCTGTTGTACAACAGTAAACATCAACAGAAACATTTCTACCCTTATTATTTTGAACACAATGGGATTTGTAAGGGTAGGTAAAAATAAGTGAAAGAAACCCTTCCTTTTCACCTATTTGTTGTGATAGTAATGGATCTATTTTGCTGTGCACTCAAGTCCCACACTTGTCATTTGGGATCTCTCTGAACTACTTTTCAATTTCTTTTTTTCTTAGGACACACACATTCACACACATCCTGAAGAATTTTTACTAGTTCATCTAACAATGTTTACCTACCAATTCTTCTTGTCCACAAGCAATTGTATCATCTACATAGGACAAGACTATTACATTAGGCCACTGACTGTTCTGACAGGTCCCTGTGTCAACAGTCAGCCCTGCAGGAAACACGTGTGCACCTTGGCTCATGCTGCAGGTGCCATGCTGTGCTTGTGTCAGACTGATGGGTAGCACATACCTTGCTCTGGGTTTCTCATTCCTGTCCCAATGGGCTTGCCAGGCTTGCCTGTTGCATGAAGACTTTGCACTGCCCTCCTCTCCTCAGCTGGCTCCTTACCAAACTTTTCTTTCCTGTACCTTCCATTTTGAGTTCTGGCATAGACCATGAGCCCAACCAACTTCCATCACATCAGATGAAGTCTCCACATCAAACTTTTGGTAACAAACATTTAAGTTAGAATGCACATATAACGTTTTGGCTGGGTTTTGCTCAGATCCCATATACAGATCCCATATACAAGTGAGGCAAAGATGGTTGGCTGTGGATGCTCCAGGTAGTCATCTACTCAAAGTACTGAGACCTCTATAACAGGGACTTCATACAAGGGTGTAAGTGATCCAGAAAAATGAAAGAGAATTTTAAAAGAACTTCTCAATTCATTGAGCAATCAGAAAAAAATGTACACTTAATGTTAATGAACACTTAATGTTCAATACCCTCTGTGCTCAGTATCCCAGCTTCTTTCCCTTCCAGTCACTCTGAAGTGCATCATTCCAGGTTAACCTGAGGAAGAAACAAGGGTTCACCTAACATCTTGCTCTCTCATTGGGGTCCAGATTGCTTGGGAATTGGGGGTTCTTGGTTGAATGCTTAGATCTCTGGAGAGCAGACTCCTCATGGTCATGACTTTGTGAGGCTTCCTTTACCTTCTATACCAGATGCCCTTTTGTATCACTGATTTTTCACTTTAGGGTCTTGCTTCTCTGCCTGGGCCTTTTGACACACTAATTTTATAATTACATATCACAAGTAGCAAACAAGATAGGCACATATGACCGGATCCATCCTTTTATTGGCTAAGATACCATTTTCATGAAGCTTTTGCATGGGATTGCCTACTAATACTATCTAATTTCAGCTTCCTGAGTAGCTAAGATTCCACACATGAGCGAGTGTAATTGCTCATTCTTAATTGCTGGTCTTAAATTAAAAGAAGGAAAGGGTACTTTACCAATTCAGTGAGTAGTAAGTCCCTTAAGTTAGCAACGTGTTTGCAAAATGCAAATAACAAAAATAATCAAAGCATTAATAAAATATGTTATCATCAGTCCTACTTTAAATGAATGTAGTATGTTGGTTCATAATATGAGCTATATGACAGGCCTAGGTAGGACTCCAGTCTGTAAACCATTCCTTCTCAGAAAGCATCCAGTTTGTAAACATGGGAGAGTGACCTATTTCCAAATGGATGGTGTGTGTGTGGGGGGGGGGTACAAGTAGGAAGGTCATGGGCACAGGTGCCTCCCAATCCCTCTATTTTTTACTAGGCCTCTGTAGATAAGCATAAGGGTGAACAGTGTTAGGGAAGGGGTTAATCGAGGAACTAGCTAAATCTTGCAATGTGAAGTCCACTGTCCTTATATTGTAAATAGAATCATAGGCAGGATTTAAGGATTCTTTTTTTATTGTGAAAATACTGTAAAGAGGAATTTTTTTGTTTTTGTTTTTGTTTTGTTTTGTTTTGATGGTCCAGTGTGGGCCTGAACTCTGGGCCTGGGTGCTGTCCCTCAGCTCTTCAGCTCAAGGCTAGTGCTCTATTACATGAGCCACAGTGCCATTTCTGGCTTTTTTCTTTTTGCTTATGTGGTGCTGAGGAATCAAACTCAGGGCCTCAGGCATGCAAGGCAAGCACTCTACCACTGAGCCAACTTCCCAGCCCCAGGACTTATTTTTTTTGAACAATTGAAATAAATACTGAAATTGTTGCAGCCACAGAAAGCCTGAGCTGAAGCACTGAAGGAAACCTCCTGTTCCCAGAGAGATATTTCTTCAGAAAAGCCCACAAGGCTCATGCTTTGATTCCTAGTTTTTATGGTGGCCAAGATGAGAGAATCTCCTTTGAAGCCAGCTCTGGATGGCTACAACTCAGTTCTTGAATTCAACACCTCATATTGGCACAAAAACATTCCTTATGAAAGTGTGAAAGTAGAGCTCTTCAGGTAACCAAACTGCTCTGGACATATCTAGAATGATTGGCTTATATAGGAACTGGAGTGTTGGTCTTGGTTTATTAATTAAGCACTTTCTGATGTAACAAACATTTTTTTCTAAATGCCTCCAGGATATCTTTAATTACATAACTATACAGTGGCATCTATCTTGGCTCTAGAAACTCTAAACTTAGGTCAATCTTTCTGTTTCTGTAAAAGAAGACAGTATATTTGTTGGAAGCCACGTTTTGGAAGATGGAATACTGGAGTCTTTATTACACAGCTAGAAGTCTGCAAGCAGCCTGTTGTAACAAAGACTTGCAGTCCACAAATACACTTAGACAGCTTGGAAACAGGACAGAAAGGAAAAAAAGAATAAAAACAACACCAAGAAACCAATCAGCACCAAGAGAGTCTGAATTGGGACACTATAATGACCAGACAAGCCAGGAGACAGGACACAGGACATGATCACAGAGACATGTGGCATGGTATCTGGTGCCACTGCTGGTGCAGCCTAAATAGGGCCTAAGCAGGAGGCAGGTCTGCAGGAAATTCGTACTCCCAGGCACTGGACTAACAGATTAAATAACATATCAGCCAAATGTCCATGCCTGCTTCCAGGGATCCAGCCACACACATCAGTTGGGAGGCAAGTGATGGATGGGGGCATTTCCTTCCACCTGCATGAAGAAAAGTTGCCAGACCCCACCATCCACCATGTGGCCAAAAGGGCACCAGCCACACCTGACCTCCTTACTTAATATTACTGAATATTAAATCAATTTATAAAATGTTACAGTCTCTTTATCATTTTGTAAACAGTTCAAGAATTTGCTTTTTTAAAAGTCATTTTTCTTGAGCTCAAAGAATAATTCTCACACTTACCAAAAATTAAACATTCTTCTTTTGAATAGTTTATTACTTCCTTCTTCATCATTCCTTCCCTTCCTCTTTCCCTCTCTCACTTCCCTCCTTCTTTCCTTCCTCTCATGGCCTAGAAGTGATGCTGTAGCTCAAGTGGCAGATATTAGTACTTTTTTCTTAACTTCAAATTTGTGAGAGATTGATCAATATCTTTGTGTGTTTGGTTATTTCCCCTAATGCCATATCTACATTGGCCCTCTATAGATAACACAGGCATGACACATCAACCACACTGGTGTTTTATTATAGCTCACTCAGAAGAGCAACTACATGGCTAAGAGTGAATCAATCACAAGTTGCTCATCACTAGTGATTAATTAAAGAAAAGAGCAAGCACTGAAGACACTTTGGGATTCTCCCCCAAGGCAAAATCCAGAGACTCTTGTCTTTATTTATCCACCATATTTTTTAAAATATATTTTTTATTGTAAAGATACTGTACAGATTATAACATTATATGAGTCAGGTCATGAATACATTTCCTATCGAGCATTGTTACCCCTCTGAGAAAGACTTTACTACTGTGTATGTAATGCAATAAGGACTAATATCTTCCATTAGATCTTCCATTCAAAAACTGAACTGGAATAAGTAAGTCATTTGTACTATAAGGCATGGATCACACATACAGAGGGAGACTTAAGGGAGCAGTAGAAAAATGGTTCTTCTCATGTTCTTGCGTCCAATCATCACATTCTTTACCTATCTATTGTTCCCCTAACCATTTTGGAGATGACCTGAAGCCAGTCCCAAAGGGCCAGAGCTCATGTTTCTAAGAAGAGTTTATCAAATTACCCTGACATACCATTCCTTAGTATAAAAGACACAAGTTAATAACTTCAATCTCTGAATTACTTGTTGTGATTGGTTGTTCCCATACGCTTTGGATAATATTGAAGGACACCATCCCCACTCAACATGATAAGAGGATGATAAATGTTGGCTCAAAGAGAGCTAAAGAGTGAAGAATGGTTTCCCATCACCTTAGCTTACCTCTGCCATGAAGGATTTCTCTGTATAATTTACAGTGGTTTTCTGACAAAGATTTTCCTACCTTGGGCTTCTTTCCTGGGTGGATGTTTTACTAATTGCTGAAGGTTGGCTTCTGGTTGAAATTCTTCCTCATATGTTTATATTTACAGAGATTCTGTCATGTGTCCAGGTCTCTGATACCTGTACAGATGTGACTTCTGGCAAAATGATTTCTATACTCATAATTTCTCTCCTGTGTATGCTTTCACATATGCTGAGGACTCACTTCTGATTGAAAGTCATTTCAAATACGATCTATTCACTATTTTTTTCTCCTATGTGAATCCGTTCTCTGATGAACATGAGGTATTCCTTTCTGATCAAAGGATTTCTATTTGTAATGTTTGTAAGATTTCTTCAGTGTGTGTGTTCTATGAACTTGGATCGATGAACACTTGGTAAAGGACTTTCCTTTTTTGTTTTTTTTGTCGGTCGTGGGTCTTGAACTCTGGGCTTGGGCGCTGTCCCTCAGCTCTTCAGCTCAAGGGAGCACTCTACCGCTTCAGCTACAGTGCCACTCCAGTTTTCTGGTGGTTTATTGGAGATAGGAGTCACACGGTCTCTCCTGCCTGGGGTGGCTTTGAACTGCGATCCCCAGATCTCAGCCTCCTGAGTAGCTAGGATTATAGGCGTGAGTCACCAGCGCCCAGCTCTGGTAAAGGACTTTCTACATTTGTTACATTTGTATTTTCTCGCCTGTGTCTGTTCTCTGATGTAAACTGAGTTAGGACTTTTTCTTGAAAACCTTTCCATTTATTTTTCCTACATAGGATTTCTCTCCTCTTTGTGTGTAATGGTGTGTGTGTGTCTGTGTGTTTTGTGTGTTCTGTGATGAACCCTGAGTTGGAGGACTCCACATTTGCTATATCATAATAACTCTATCCTGTGTTGATTCTGTATTGCAATTTTAATTTTCTTACAGATCAAAGACTTTCCCCATTTGGTACAATCCTAAGTTATTTCATTTGTGTGAATCAACTTATGTGTGTTAAGCTGTGACCTCCAGGTCTTTCCACACTGGTTGCATTCCTAAGGTTTCTCTCCTTGTGTTCTGTGATGGATGTTAAAGTGTGCCTACCAGGTGAAAGAATTTCCATGCCTGCTACATACCTAACATTTCTCTCTGGTGGGTTTTTTTCTGATGGACAGAAAGTTGTATGTTCTGGGTGAAAGACTTTCCACACATGTTACATTCATAAGGTTTCTTTCCTGTGTGTGTTCTCTGATGGACAGTGAGATTTGACTTCTGGGTGAAAGACTTTCCACACAAGTTACATTCATAAATTTTCTCTCCTGTGTGTGTTCTCTGGTGGACAGTAAGATGTGCCTTGCGGGTGAAAGACTTTCCACAAATGTTACATTCAAAAGGTTTCCATTTTGTATGTGTTCTCCAGTGGACAGTAAGCATTGATTTCTGGGTGAAAGACTTTCCACACATGTTACATTCATAAGGTTTCTCTCTAGTATGTGTTCTCTGGTGGACAGTAAGGTATGCCTTCTTGACAAAAGACTTTCCACACACGTTGCATTCATAAGGTTTCTCTCCTGTGTGTGTTCTCTGGTGGACAGTGAGGTCTGACTTCCAGTTGAAAGACTTTCCACAAATGTTACATTCATAAGGTTTCTTTCCTGTGTGTGTTCTCTGGTGGGTAGTAAGGTTTGACTTCCAGGTGAAAGACATTTCACACATGTTACATTGAAAAGGTTTCTCACCTGTGTGTCTTTTCTGGTGGACAGTAAGGTGTGACTTCTGGGTGAAAGACTTTCCACACACATTACATTCATATGGTTTGTTTCCTGTGTGAATTCTCAGGTGCACAGTAAGGTATGCCTTACAGGTGAAAATCTTTCCACACATGTTACATTCATAAGGTTTCTCTCCTGTCTGTTTTCTCTGAGGGATGATAGGGTATGTCTTCTCAGTGAAAGACCTTTCACATTGTTTATATTCTTCAACTACAGAACACTCAATAGGACTATTTACAGCACACATTTTACCAGGTTCACTGAAAAGACCCATGTTCTGAATCCCAGTGACTTTTTCTGTCCTCATCCCTAAGGAGTTCCCATTATTCTTAATCAGTTCTGACTTCTGTTTTGAGCTCAAATGAAAACTTCTTATAAGTGTCACTTTTTCCTCCCCTGGGTTACTAGTCATGCCTGTTACTTCAGAGAGATATTTATTGTGACTTTCCTGACAGGTGCTAATCACATCCTCCATTTCATGGACATCTAAAATGAATTATAGAAAAATAGACAAAAACATAAATGAGATCCATAAATTCCTTACTGTAAAGGTATTTTCTCATATTCTAACTGTTACAACATTTTCAAATATCAAAGCATTGTTTTATGCAGAATATATACTTTTCTCTGCAATGCAGTATTTAAGAAAGTAGTACTGACATTTTCCAATGCAAAATAATGTTTTTCTGTATTTCAGATTTTTCTATTTTTCTCAAGGGAGTATTTACTCAAATTATTCATCTATGTACTCTTAATGCTTCCATTCCAAATTGCCCTCTTTGCCCAGCCCCACTGATAATAAATTGTTCCTATCAGAGGATAGCAGCCCTAGCATACTCCTATTTTCCTCCTGCCTGCATAATACTAGTTGAAAATAAAACGAGATCTCCTTTTGTACCTTTCTTATTGTCTTTTTCTCTTAAAGAATGACTTCTCTACCGACAAAGAGAGTTGCTATTATTAACTACACTGGCACACCAAATTCAGTTTGTCTCCACGTGAATTCTGGATTGACAATTCCTTGAGACAAAGGACCACCTAGTTCTCTGCCATCCATGACTCAGGGGCACTAGGAATACTACCGCTCTGTACAGCTCAAGATAAACAGACCAACTGGGCCCAGGATCCTTCATCATCATTCAAGGCTTCTACTCACCTGTGAAATTCTTGTCTGAGGCTTCTCTTATCCATGGTTCTGCACCTTGCTCCAGCTTCACAATCAATTTAGGTTTAGGAACACAGTGCCCTGTGATTAAGAAATAGTAGAGAACTATAGCTCTTGCTGGGTCATCATTAATGTAAGATCACAGACACCCTCTTCACAAGGTTGATCCTAAATCTGGTTTCTCATTTGTTTTTTTAGGGGTGGGGGGTCTGGCTGTGGGGCCTGAACGATGGCCCTGGGAGCAATCCCTCAGCTCTTAAGCTCGAGGCTAGCACTCTATCACTTGAGCCACAATGCCAATTCCAGCTTTTTTCCCCTACTTATGTGGGGCTGAGAAATTGAACACAGGGCCTCAAGCATGCAAGGCAATTGCTCTACCACTGAGCCACCTTCCCAGCCCATGGTTTCTCAATTCTTAACAACTCCATGGTGGAGTTTCCCCCAGCTTTGGGTTTATTCTGCAAATTGTGTTGCTTGAAATCAGTTCTTTTGCTCAAAGCTAACATTCTGCTAGTTTGACTCTTGGCCACATTTCCAGTTTTTGAATGGTTTATTGGAGATAAGAGTCTCGTGATCATTTTTCTACAGTTGCTGGCTTCAAACCAAAATCTTCAGATTTCAGCCTCCAGAGAATCTAGGATTCAAAGCTTGATGTACTAAACTCTGTGTCAAGTTTGGCTTACAAATACACACTTTCAACTAATGATTTCCAGATCATAATGCCAGTAGTAATGTATATTCTATCTAGACTGTAGATCCACCTATAATAATCACCTCAAGTCTGAGAAGTCAGTCTCCTATTAGGGGATCATAGTTTAGGACTTTTTCCAACTACTGATTTGCCTTCATATAGAACGAGAATAAAAGTAGCTCTTGAGTTACATATAATGAAGTTGAAGTTTCCCTTAGAAAGAAATGATACTTCCCGTGGAGTGGTCTTTCTTTCTGTTCTTTTTTTTTTTTTTTTAAGAAAATGTAATGATCCAAAGGCTTACACCTGTAACCCTACAATTAGGAGGTGAGATCAGAAGAGGCAGGCTTGAAACCAACCTGGGAACACAAACCCAGAATGTACCCCAAAACAAAAGCCAAAATGGAATTGTGGCTCAAGCAGTAGTGCTAAAGGCAAACAACACCAAGCTCCCAGAACTGAATTTGGCTGGCTTTTATACTAGCAGTTTTTTACCTGGGAATGAATTGGTATATTAAACCTAAATAACTTAAACATTCAAATATCTACTAAAATAAAAACACTTGATCTTCCAAGTAAAAATAACCTTTGCTCACCCAAGGATATTAGGTTGTTATAGGTCTCCAGCATTACATCTCTATGAAGAGTCCTCTGACCAGGATCCAGATCCTGCCACTCCTTCCAGGTGAAGTCCACAGCCACATCATCAAATGATATCAGCTTCTGTAATGGCACATTTCCATCAAGAAATTAGACCTGGGTCATGAGAATTCCAATCTGGAATTTCTTTATATTGCAGGTCTGCTTTTGCCTTACATAAAATGTTTGCAGCTAGCTTTGTTATCTATTCACTGGGAAAATTAAATAGCAAATTAGAAATATTTGACAATATATAAACCTGGTCATTAAAATACACAGATTTGCAAGGCGCTGGTGGCTTATCCCTGTAATCCTAGCTATTCAGGAGGCTGAGGTCTGAGGATCAAGTCTCATGGCCAGCCCAGGCAGGAAAGTCCATGAGATTCTTTTCTCCATTAAACAACCAGAAAACTGAAAGTAGCACTGTGACTCAAGTGGTAGAGCACTCACCTTAACCTGAAGAGCTGAGGGAAAACAACCAGACCCAGAATTCAAGCCCCAAGACCAATAAAAAGTTACAGTTTCACTCATGCATGCAAACACATTTCTGCTGCTAGCAATAGAGACAAGATAAAAACTCTAAGGAAACAATAATCTGGCATGACAACATTAAGTCTAAGAAGGTATCTGAAAAATTATATTATCAGTATTTGATAAAATTTCAGTACATATCAGGGTAAAAATGGATTAAACAAATATTTTTCCTGTATTTACATATACTGCTTCACAATAAATCCTATTTAGACCTTCTATTAACAAGTACTCTCATAAGCAAGCAGAACATATTCAGGATATCACATGGAATACAGAACATAGAACATTACTAGATCTAGAAGCAGTGTCCACATGAATGTTAAAAAACAGTAACAGTACTCCAGAAAGTAGCTAATGATTAATTTCACCCTTATAAGATTTGATTGAGTTCCCACATAAAAATATCCATGGTTTACCATGTTTGGTTTAAATACTAAATATTGAAATGTGGTCATAGATACTCTGATATTTTCTTCCTACGTAAAAAACAACTGCTACCATGTAGTTTTGTAAACTTCGCATACATTCCACAATACAAAATATAGGTGGGTGGGGAATACAAAGTTCCTTGACAAGATTTTCATTTTAATAAGCCTTCATGAAAGGTGGGGGAAAATGTATAGAGGCTCAAGAAACACTCAAGATGACAAAAATGATAAAGATGACCAAAGAATCAAACGTGTTACATATTCCTCAGTCATTTCTCCAGTAGATTCCTAAGGATATATTTCCACTTGTGTTAGTTAATAGAGAAATTCCTCAGAGATCAAAATCAATTCCTGAGCAAACATATGTGAGATTTTGCAACAAGTGATATTTCTAATAGAGTATACCTCATCACTGTATTTTTTTTTTTTTATCAACACTAGTTCCAATCTTGTACTGGCAGTGAAGTAAAATATTCAAACGTAGTGGAAGGAAAAACAGTGGGAAGGAAAAACACATCGAATGAAGTTAGACCAAAGATAACAGAATCAGGAGAAATTAGATTTTTTTGTAGTATATCAATTGGAAGAAGGAAGTACTTTTCTGTAGGGAAGTTGAGCTGAAGGGGGGAAAGGTTTGAGAGGTTGGAATTCCAGCCTGATAGCACTGAGAGCACTAAGAGCTGGCCACAGAAGGGTTAAAAGAGAATTCTGGAGAGGATTAAGAGACTGGAATGAGGTTTTTTCCTTACTGTTGGCAAGACAGCATCTGAACCTGAGCTGCTATTGACCTTGAAGGCTAGGTAAGGTGAACTTCACATCTGCATTTCTCTGGGTGGCAGTATTCTTTCTAAGGAGAATAAGGAAACATGCACTCCTCACAAACTGTTGTGGCTCTGATTGTAATACTAATAGAGATACTTCATTTTGGCATGTTATCAATGGTAATCTTTCCTGTGTGCACTCAAGGAACTATGCTTGCTTGCTGGCACCCAGGGACCAAGTGCCAGAGAGCCTTAGGAACCCTGGTTTCCCTAAGTCTATCTGTTTATGTTTTTGTGTTTCTCAAAATTTCTTTGTTTCTGGAATCCTGTAGAGCTCTCTAGGCCACAATTTTCCTATACTATGGGTAAGAAAAATGTCAATCCTAAGAACCATGTCAGCAAAGTAAAACTGATCACTAAGAAAAAGTAGTTCCCAGATAGATCATTTGAAGAAAAGAAACAACTGAGACACATATGGAGGGGAGAGGGAATGAAAAAGTAAGAAAAGAAGTGGCGCTGTAGCTCAAGGGGTAGAGTGCTTGCCTTGAGCTGAAGAGCTGAAGGACAGTGCTCAGGCCCAGAGTTCAAGCACCACAACCAACAAAAAAAAAAGTAAGAAAAAAATGATAGAAATAGATACAAAGAGAGAGAAAGAGAAAACTAATCAACACTAATGAGTAGAAAATCAAAAATAGAAGAGAGAAAATAGAGGAAAGAAATCTTGTGAGGATACTTTAGAAAACAAACAGATATTTGTAGAAAGACCATAAAGCTTAGCAACAAATATAGGCTAAGTTTCAAGTAAGACCAAGACCATGAAGCAGTCCAAGAACTAGATATGGAGAGTAATTTAAGTACATATAGGTTAATCATTCCTTAAGAACATACGAACTTGTGTATGACCACACCATTTCAGTAATTCCAGGAAAATATCACTGAGATAGTTTAATGTTACTCATGAGGATGTATGTGGTTCCAATCTATCCTTCACCTTCCATGAGAAGTAACCTGCTTGGTGTCATTACATCACATAACAGGTGTGACTACATTTTATGACAAGACGAAACCTAGACATTCTGAAGCCAATCTGCAATCATCTTAGTTTATAATATAACCATTTAACCTGCTAAACCTACAAGCAATCTTTATCTGCTAATCTACAAGAAATCTTTATCTGATCTATGAATATGTTCCTGAGGCTGAATCTGTGTGGTTAGTATTGTTCTAAATTCTTGGAAATCTTTAGGTTAATATAATGGAATAAAAAACAAATGAGAAATAAAAAGAAAAAACCACTCACCAGAGATCCATTCATTCTGTCTTGCTGTAGACGATGAACAGAAGATTCTGGAAGCATGGCTGGGATATAAGAGAAATGATGCATTCAGAAATGAATCTGTGAGATTTTGGCCCCAGAATTTTCTCTTGCAAACATGATACATGTGATGGAAAACCGTAAAGCCTTCTTATAACAGAAGAATCTTTAATGTCTCAGGCAGAGCATTAAAGTCTCCAATAAACACAAATCCAGTCCATTACCTGGTAGATAGATATTATTAAACCAACTAATTTTATGTTTATATACACACTAAATTCGAACAAATGAATGCTCCTAATGAAATTATTGAATAATTGAAAGCTAAAACATACCATATTTCCACTAAAATTAGTTATTACTGAATATACTTCAGGATGTATGAACTGCTTTTTTTAATGTAAATGTATCCTAGGAATCCATTGGAATTTGTGTTGTACCTCATTCATATACATATTTAAAAACCATAGAAAGCATGTATGATGTAACTCAGTAGTTTTCACCCAAAGATAGAGCGAAAAATGTATACAGAATATATTTCTTGTGTTATAATATTTCAATCATGGTTGTCAAATTGCACATTTCATTGTACCCATTGCACACCCATGCAATGATTTGCAATTTGCCATTTCACATGCTTTGGCCAAAGGGACATGAGTAAAGATGAGGTAAACCCAGGTTTGAGAAGTCCCTAATGTTCATTTCCCTAAACAGTCATGGGAAGAACCTTGGCCATCCTAAAGATACAACATAAAATACTCCATATAGGTGTGACAAACCTGAAGACAAGCAACACCTACAAAGCATACAACCTTGAGTAAGACATATTGCCTCAAGTTTTCTTATGTGAATTTTCTTTTAAGGCCAAATGTCCCTGACCAACACTTTTGCCGCTACCAGGCTAGCATTAGCAAACCCATACGTGGGACATTTAAGATAAGAATGCATGATTACATACTAAAAATCATAGTGGTAAAAGTCTGAATAAATTAGCAAGAAGAGGATTAGGGTCTAGTACATGAATAGATACTTTCACTCATAACAATTACCCCACCATAGCAAACCACAGCCTCAGGTACACTCTGAAATCTAGGCTCTGGCTTATTCCCCAAGCCAGCTCATCACGACTCCTATAAATTAGTTACAATCTTGCAACAACACAAAGTGATTGAGAGTGGTGTAGGAAAGAGTACCACATGAATCTGGTGCTCAGGGAAGTAGCAACAATTTTTGCATAAGGCAAGGGAAGCTAGCAACATCTTCCCATTGCTGTGATTTTCTGCTTCTTCCAATTAGGGCTTCTCAGAATTGACAAGGTCTGTCCATTTAGGATAGAGATTCCTATTCATAGGGTGCTCTGCTTCAAACATTGCTAGGTTTCATTCCTAAAAACACAGGACCAGCCACTCACTGCTCCAATATCCCATATAAAACTGTCGCTAGAGACAGGGTCCTGTACAAACATGTGTGAACTCAAGCCAGGAGATTAAAAACCCAAGCCAAACAGATTAAATTATCTCTAGGAGAAACAACACAGAAGCCCCAAATACAACTGCAATGTAAGAGGACTCAAGGCAGGCATACACGTCACAATTTCACTAGAATTCTTCCTGTACTCCTCTTACAACTAGGCAAAGCAAATAAAGTCATATGGGTTAATAGAAGAATCCCTTGATCTTGGAATTCAAATGCACAGCTCTTGGGCTCTCCTCATCTGCAGAATCACCCAGCATGCTCTCAGACATTTGGGAACCAGGTTCTTGCAGCTCAGGGCCCAGAAGCTAATGGCAGCACAAACTCCTGAACCTCAAGCAAATTATCAACCCTAGACTGGAGAAAAGCATGGAGGGGGAAGTAGGCGCTTTGGCTCAAGTATAAAGCTCTCCTTTTGAGCTCCAGCTCAGCAATGGTGCTTGCAGGCCCAGAGTTTAAGCCCCACCAACGACTAAAATAACAGAAACAGAAAAAGAAAATGAAACCCGTGGAGGGTAATCTCCTGCAGCAATCGCACAGTTCCTACCTGACATCAGTTCCAAAGCCTGAGATTCCTTCAAGTAATGGCTCCAAAGCTCCACTGCACAGAGCTGAGCGCTGGCCTCCTGGCTTCCACCTATAGAAGGCCAAACTGTACTTCAGGGCACTTCCAGCAGCAAGTCAAAGGGAAATAATCCGGAATATGCAGACTTAAAATGCCCGTGGTGGACGGGGAGATGCATGGTCAAAATGACCTTCGGCCCCAACTCTGCCCTCCAAAAAACAAAAACAACCCAGGACTTTCAAGAAAATGTCCGACGTGGAGACTACAATTCCCACAATGCTTGGCACCACCCTGGTCACAAGAATGCTTGTATGCATTGGGACTTTTCTCTCCCTGCTGTGGGAGCTAAGATGAGTTTTACTTGAAAAGCACAGTTTCCTTCCTGAAATATTGTAAGATCAGCCACAAAATGTAAATAAATGGGGAGAATTGGATACATTGACTGTTTGGTTCTTAGTTCCAATAATGAAATTGAGTTTATGTGACTGTAATGCTTCTACCTCCCTTTTTGTTCAATTCCTGCATTCTGCTGAATGTAAATGACATCTCTGTTTTGCCTTAAATTGTTTAATACCTCCCCTCCCATCTTGCAAAGGTACTCAGAGACACTGAACTTATACCAGGTCATTTCCCATTGCTATAATGTACACACGGGTATAGAATAGGAAGATTGTTTCATGGATATGCAGCATAATCCTTGTGTTGATTTGGATTTTGCAAAAATCTAACAATTAATTTTCCAGACAATCCTCATTTCTATCTATTAAATCAAAACGAGGTTTTGGTTGTTTCTGAAGTTTGCTTTTCATTTAAGAGTGTTATGTTTTTTTCTTTTTCCTATTGGTCTTGAGGCTTGCACTCAGAGCTTGCACACTATCTGTGAGCATTTGCTGTGCTCTATTTGCATTTCCTTTAATAATTTCTTCAGGTAACTAGTGAAAAGTTTCCTCACAGGATTCTTAAGAACAGGGCACATTACCCTCATTTTCCTACAAAGAGAGTGTTTTGGGGGGGGGGGGTCAGAAGGAATGCAGGTGGGTAGAAGAGTGAAGTTTAGGGTAGGTCTATGTTGATGTGAAGCTTAATCACTTGCAAACCAGTCTGATTTTGAATTTTCATTTTGCATGTGAAAATCTCTTTAGAATTCTTACCTCCTCTCTGATCCTAATAGTTCTTCTCAGTAGCTTTAGGCTACATATCTAGGGGACCTCAGACTTGTCTTCTCAGACCTTATCCATTAAGCTGTGGAATAAATCTTTTGTCTCCTGCCACAGTCCCATAAGAGCACAAGCAAGACTTTTGTGGGCCAATGGGATGATGATTAAAGAGACAGAGATGGCACAATTCTGCTATAATTCTCAAATGCTTGTGTAATATTGGTCTAGGCACACTGCCTAAAAGTGTAAACAGCACACATCTTTCCTCATTCTATTTCAATCTATCTTTTCCACCAAAGACTCCCTTCACTTAAAGCCCCACCCCAAACAGCTAGAATACAGACTTCCTCAAACCAAGAAAGAGCAAGGACTTGCAGTCCTGAAGGTGGGAGTCAATGGCCCTGAAGCCTTTGCTCACAGTTTGCCTGTTCCTGGCAGGCACCCCAGGGTCTGCAACATTCTCTCTCTCTCATAGTCAGAGATCCTATACTTGTCTCCTAAAGGTTTCTTGTGATTTTGGGTGATCCTTTACATACAACATAATTGGGATGGATTGGATTGGAAACTTTCATGCCAGATTATAGTTCTTCAGTGTATGGGTTTTGCATGTCCGTTTTGTGGAGCTGACCTATTCCTCATGAAAATGGGAATCAAAGGACATATTTGGATGTATAGACTTCAACTTAAAAGCACTTCTAATACTACAAAGAAAACCTAATCTCATTCTGTAAAATAAATTCCTGAGAGGCAAGGAGAAATGAATCAGGAAAAAATGGAGTGCTTCCAAGACTACCTGTGTCGTGTAGTTTTCATTGTTCAAGCCTCTATTTCTGGTGCATTTATTTATTCTTGTATCCCCCTTTTTTTTTGTTCAGTCATGGCACTTGTCCTCTGAGCCTGGGAAACATCTCTGAGCTCAAGTGCTCTACCATGTGAGCCACAAAACACTTCCGGATTTCTAGTGTTCACTGGAGATAAGTGTCTCACACATGTTTCTGACCACGCTGATTTTGAACCTAGATCCTCAGTTTCAGCTTTTTGAACAGCAAGGATTACAGACATGAGGCACCAGCACCCAACTTGCATTTGTTGTGTTGTATGTCCCAACCCTGGGGCTTGAACTCAGTGCATGGACACTGTCACTGAACTTCTTTTGCCCAAGACTAGCACCCTACTACGTGAGCCACAATTCCACATTCTGCTTTTTCTGTGCATGTGGTAGTGAGGACTTGAACCCAGGGCTTCATGCATGCTAGGTAAGCATACTACCACTGCTGGGGGCCAGCCACAACACCATCAGTGGTATGCAAGAACAAGGGGATGATAATGGAAGAGACAGAGACCAGGCCAATGATGAATCTCTCATTATTTCAGCAACAACCTTAGTTATACATACTTTCTATGTCTGTCCAGTGCTTGCATCACTTTGTTCTAGGACTCAATGTGGCAATAACTGCAGATCATATGCATCCTTCCTCATTCTACTTCAACCTTTGTCCACCAAACTCCTACAGGTAAGACCCAGGCCCAGAAGCTAAAAGGAACACTCCCTCCTATGAAAAGGGCAAGTACTCATAGCCCTGAAGTTTGCAGTCCGTGCTTGTGGAGCTTTTGCTCACACCTTGCCAGCTCCTGGCACCTCTGGCTCTGCAACATGTCCTTCTTTTTATTTTGTAAATTGAGCAAGTGTCTATCAGCCTGAACCTGGAAAAAGCAGCAGATCATACATATCAGGAAGAATGGAACAAAAAGGAATACCAAAACAAGAAACAGAAAAATGCCTAAGAAATGGTAAAAGGAGTGCTATTTCCCAGGTTGAATCCCTGTAGATAATGGTGAACTGATGCAGCTAAGTCTGCAGGGTGTGCTACCTATAGGGTGGAGTGACCAATATCAGATTTCTGACCCTGAAGCTGCATAATGTCTAAGCTTTAATTATCAAAGGACCAGATTCCTCCAATATGTCACTGGCTATTGGTCCAGTCATATTTCCATCTTATTTAAGAGGGATAACACAGATGTACTAACCAGTAGCATGACACTTCATTTTTAACTGGGCCTTTAGCAGGTCTACCTGATTATCAACATACATCATTGCTGATTCCTAATCATGAAACATATCACAATCTTTTTATCTACAACCACCTTCATCCACGGGCACCAGAAACAAATCAAGCTAAAGTATTAACTTTAGCTCTATATATGGTTTGGATAAGTTCCACAGCAGAAGCAGTAGCACTAGCAAGAAGAGTTAGGGTAGCAACGAAGATTCCCCAAAATCTGCAGCAATGGCTAACAACCCCCTACAACTCAATAGCAAACAGAGACCCAAACTTATTATAGCATCATGGTACTATCAACTGAACAGGCAACACAAGTTAAGTAATCTCTGAGTATTTATGCAGTTAATGAGAACACAATTAAGAGGCATGAAAAACCATCCCACTCTTGAAAACCATACCCAGCCCAACTACCAGCATGTATGGATACATAACACAAGCCCGCACAATAAATCATATAAAACCATGAAACAGGACAGGTCTCTGAAACAGAGGTATGGGATGAAGAGAGGCATTAGTCGAAATAGGCCTCAGCAGCAGCCAGTTGCAGATGTCGGGGTGAGCTTGTCCAAACAGGCTGACAAACATGGGGGCCAACAAGGTCCCACTGATCACGTCATTCCTCTGAGCCCAGTCCCACAGTGCATATTGGGAGACTTCCACCACCAGAAGAGTGGACAAGATGTGAAATCCACAGGTTCTCAATAATCCACAGGCCCTCTATGGTGGTGGATCAGAGCAACCACTGGAATCACCGGGCATAGTGGAACCCAAATGGGTGCACCACATTCCCTGCCAAAGGAATTCTAGAAGTGTTATGCATAAGCTCCCTATATTTTCCATTCATTCACCATTTCCTCCAGAGGAAGTCAGAGCCATAATCTATCCCTGAATACCTTGCCATACTTGTACCTTCTACCTCAGCATCTGCAATAGTCAATCATTGAGATGAATGAAGGAAGAGGATATAATATTTGTGTAACAAATAATGAGACTTACGTCTGTGAGCAATGAACAATTCAAAAATAATGTAGGAAAGTAAGCCAGGCCCAAAGAAACATAGGTCCCATGGTTTCCCTTATTTGCAATATCTAGTATATGTCTGAGTAAAGCAGAAAAGGTCATATAAGGTGGTGTTAGAGAAATGAACCTTAAGATATGTATTCAAATGTTTTTTTTTCTTTCTTGCAATTGTTTCTAACACATTTATAAGATTATTTCTTTGTTGCATTGTATGTCCTTCCCCCACAGTATAACCCCTGCTTTCACTGTATTTAATGTTGGTATAATTTGTGGAAGGGAAGGGGAAAAACAAATTGTTTAAATAGGAATACAGGTGGACCCATTGCAACAATGAGATGTACAAGGGGTTACATTAAAAACGAAATTTACAACTTTGGTGGGGGGAAAGGGGAGGAGCAGGGAGAGTTGGGTGGGGGGGTTGGGGGGGAGGATGGGAAGGGATGGGAAGGGGGGAAAAGGACGAGGCTACAATGCTTCATAAGAAATGTACTCATGGGGCTGGGAAGGTGGCTCAGTGGTAGAGCGCTTGCCTTGCATGCATGAGACCCTGGGTTCCATTCCTCAGCACCACATAAGCAAAAAGCCGGAAGTGGCGCTTTGGCTCAAAGGGGTAGAGTGCTAGCCTTGAGCTGAAGAGCTGAAGGACAGCGCCCAGGACCAGAGTTCAGGCCCCACGACTGGCCCCCCCCCCCAAAAAAAAAGAAATGTACTCATTATCTTGACCACATAATTGTAAACCCTCTGTGATGTATTTTCACAATAAAAAAAATAATGTAGGAAGTAAATTCTATTTATACTAATACAATAAAGTTAATACTTAGAAATGAATGTTTGAAAAATCTACCCTTGAACAATGGAAACTATGTGACACAGCTAGTCTAGGAAGAACCCATTTTAACCTTATCCTTATCTCCTTGCCTCACAGGAACTTACTTTTAACTTTTACAGAAAGAAAGAATCATTTTTCCTTCATATTTTGTAGGTGCTCCAATGTTGCCATCTATATAGCCATATGTGCCTCACGATCTCCATATTCATGAGGAATAGCTCACATCCACTAAAAGAGCCATGGAGAACCCATGCACCGGAGGACTGAATATTAGGCATGAATATTTCCTAGCAATCCTTCCCAGTCATGATGTGGGGGAAGGATCATCAACAATCACACCAAATCCTTAAGAGACAAGCTTAGGATGTCTGATATGAGGGAGGGAGGCAAATGGCTTATTCCACAGTGTAATGCATACAGTCTGGGAAGACAAGTCTGAGGACCACTGGATAGGTAGCCTAGAGTTGCTGCCAGAAACTTCTAGGATCAGAGAAGAGGTAGAAATCAAAACAAAACATGGTATGCAAATCAGAAAAGTAAAAGCAGACTGGTTTGGAGCTACTGATCAAGCTTCACATGAACATAGACCTACCCTAAACTCTACCTCCACCCACATGCACCCTGATCAACCTAGAAAACCATTTTTTTTGAAGAGTCTTGGAGGAGGAGTATGATTTTCTAAGAAACCACTGGGAGGAAACTTTTCACTAGTTTCCTGAAGCAATTAATGAAAGAAAGGCAAGTAGAGCAGAGCAAATGCTCTCAGACAGTGCCCATGCTCTGACTTCAAGCCTCAGGACCAACAACAAAATGAGGGAAAAAAGACGTTTAAAGGAAAGGCAAATTTCGGACACAAATAACCAAAAGCTCCTTAAAATTTCATAGATGGAATTTGGGAGTTTCTGGGAAAATAATGAGGAGAGTTTGACAAATCAATTTAATTCAAAGATTATGAAGTATGTCTACCTTAAAATTCTGCTATTTTATTCCAGTATATATATATATTATATATATATATAATATATATATATATATATATATATATATATAATAAAATTAGAGAATTAGAATTAGAGAAGGGGAAATGATCCCAGAATCAATCAGTTAGATGTCTGTAAATAGCTGATCTGTGGTTTGAACTCTGGGCCTGAGCACTCTCCCTGAGCTCTTCCCCTCAACGTGAGCTCTCCACAACTTGAGCCACAAGGTCACTTCCATTTTTCTGGTGGTTAATTGGAGATAAAGCTCATGCATTTTCCTGCCAATGCTGGCTTTGGACCAGCATCCTCAGATCTCAGCCTCCTGAGTACCTAGGATTACAGGCATGAGCCACTGGCACCCAGTTGCAAATACCTTTTGAAAGTAAGAGGGGAGATATTCAAATTTTTAAGGCAAAACAGAGACATAATTTATATTCAGAGGTGCGATGGACCAGCTGGGCCGGAGCACTGGGACCTATGGGAAAGGGTTCTTGGGATAGGTGGGCAAGGAGTTGGCGAAGTGACAGACAGACACAGACTCAAAAGAGTTTCATCTGAGTGTATCTTTATTGAGGAGAATTAACATTTTTATACGGCGTGTGTTTGTGACATAGATTCTTTGTTTATTTAAGCAGGTAATCAATTTTTAAGAAAAGCAAACCATTGAAGACTATCCCACCGACTGTTTAAGCTAAGTGGTGTGGAACAAGTCTAGCATATAGTTGAACGCATCATCTATTCAGCCTTTTTTATGTTTAATAATTAACAAACCTAAGATAGGGCTGTACTTATATTGTACTCTTTTTATTTTTTTCATATATTTTCAAGTCCCTTTGAAACCATCCTAAAACCTCTTCCAGGTTGATTCAGGGATTCTCTGTTTTCTATCATTTTAATCCCAATATTTGTTCACATAAATTTCTAATTGTTATTTTAAACTATATTATTGTTGTTTTGATAATAAACACAATAATTGTCTAGATCTACCTAATCTTTGCATAAAATCTAATGAGTTCCAAAATACACTTTTTCCTTTTACATGAATCCATCTATTTTCATCTTTATAAGCTCCTGTATAAGGCAATGGTTCATCAGTTGGTTCAGGAAATGTGATGTCACTAAGTTTATATTTTGTGGGAATCCACGATCTATTCCCTATAATGTAAGCTGGACTAAACTTAATCATAACTGTTGGGGGAATATTTCTTTTCCTTTTATTATCAGGGGTCCCTTTTTCTAGAACTCTCTGAGCTTCTAGGATAACTCTTTCTAGGTTAGTTTAATTCATTAATTCTGCCTGTTGTAACATATCTGGAAATTTTGTTTCTGTACTTACTATGTGGGAGCCACAAAACTGCTTGTGAAGTTGTAGGAGTGTCTGGAGGCAGTGTCACATCAGATGATAGATTGAATGTGGCATTGCCCACATTTAATCTTTGGTGCTAGTCTGTATTATTCAGAGAAGCCATCTCTATTGGACTGGAAAGAAACAACATGCTCTGTTCGTGGATCAATAGAAAAATAGCCAAAACGAGAATAAAGGCAATGAATGTACATCCAGAAGAATATAATAAGGATAAAGGTAGAGTCAGTAAAGGTTCAGCCAAGTGTGTAGGAAGCCTTGAACCAACATCCCCTTCCTGCAGGCATGCTTCTTGAAGCTTATGCTTTGCCTGGAGCATTTATACTGCATTTATACTCCTGAACCTAGAGATTCTGGTACTCACCCATGTGACTTTATAAACTTGCTTTTTACGAATTGAAGCTAATGAATGGTAAACATTCTTTCAAAATGTCTTATATAAACATATTGATCCTCTTTTCATCCTCTGCACTTCCTATGGCTTTTGAAACTTTCAAAATGTTGCTGGCACAGATATACTCCAATTAATGTGTCTGTTCTGACAAATTACAATTTCTCCACTAATATAATTAGCCTATTTTACATCACTTAAAATGAGAGAGACTGGCTGGGCAGGTGGTTCAGTGGTAGAGTGCTTGCCTTGCATGAATAAGTCCCTGGGTTTGATTCCTCGGAACTACATAAGTAGAAAAAGCTGGCAGTGCACTGTGGCTCAAGTTGTAGAGTGCTAGCTTTGAGTTTAGGAACTGAGGAACAGTTCCCAGGCTCAGAGTTCAGGCCCCACGACAGACAAGAGAGAGAAAGAGAAAGAGAGAGAGACAGAGAGAGAGAGAGAGAGAGAGAGAGAGAGAGAGAGAGAGAGAGAGAGTTCCTATATATGCATTCCAAATCAATTCTTAAAATAGTTGAATACAATACAATGACCTTGCTATGTGTGTGCTTGTCCTGACTCTTGAACTCAAGGTCTTGAAAATGACCATGAAATTATTTGGTTCAATGATAATGTTGTACCACTTAAGCCACATCTCCACTTCCAGCTACTTTGGCTATTTTATTGGAGATAAGTCTCTCAGACATCCTTGTAACCATGACTTCAATTTGTGATCCTTTTGGGTTCCTTTATGTCAATCCCAGGGGACCACAAGCAGGCACAGGAGAAAGATTCTTATAAGGTTTACTAGAAGGACCATATTTCCCAGGAGAGGAAGACATGCATTTGTCTCTCTTCAGGTAGCAACAGGAGTGGGTGGGAGAGGGTGGGTGGGGATGGGGGGGAGAGACAAGAAGTTAGGTAGGTACGTGCTCAGGTAGGTGTGGGTAGAGAGAGGGAGTGTTCAGTAGTATGAGGGAACTCTAGATCTAGGACCAGCTCAGGCTTGGGTGGAGTTGAGGAGCAAGGGTGGGGATAATACTAACTTTCCTCAGATTTCAGCCTTCTAAGTAGCTAAGATTATAGATATTTTCATGAGAGGCCAGTTACAATGTCCTCTTTTAAATTCAGATTATATTCTAATAAAATAATATGAAATAGAAAATTTGAAAATTTTAAGGCTGGATGTTCAGTCACTAATGTGGATGAGGACAGTGCAAATCCCAAAACAAACAGAAAATACCACACTTTGAAATTTGTAACACGCCTCATCTTAAGTATTGTGAATGTGAACACTTAGCCTATAATAAATTCACTTTAAGTTTTTCAAAGTAAGAAAACATTCTTGTGATGTAGAAAAACCGAGGACTAATGTGCAAACACTGCTTTTAAAGGATTCATATTGTGTTTCCTATAAGAAAAAACAACCTCACTGAAGTAAACAGAATAGATTTTTCCCTTTTTGTAAATGTCACTGCAAAGTTCATGTATTTTATATTAACAATTATCATTGTGGGTAAGTGGAGAAAAAAACCAGAACGCTAGATAATAGAATTTCCTGTGTCATCAACCAACAAGTATAAGCAAAAGTACATACCTATATAAGTTGTTTCTTTTACATTTTATGGATCTACATTTCTGAGTGTATTTTCTGTTAATGTTGTTTAGTAACACATAAGACCTCACTCTTCTGTGGATTTGTCTTTACTGGAGACTTTAATGCTCTACTTGATTCAGGAATGTTTCTTCTCCCATAAGAAGGCTTTATGCTTTTCCAGCCCACATCTCATGCTCTGACCAGGAACTTCTAGGGTAAAATCACACAGGTTCTTTTCTGACTCTCTCATTTGGCTTCTCTCCAAGCCATGGTTCCAGAATTTTTATTCATTGTCAACAGCAAGAAAGAATGAAAGGATCTCTGATGAGATTCTTTCATTTCTCACTCTTTTTGGCATTCCATTTTATGAACCTAAGGGTGTCCAAGTTTGAAGAACAGGAAAAAAAAAAACATTCAGCTTCACAAACATGTTTCTAAAAAAGCTAAAGATGGATTGGATTTAGCCGATTATCAAATCTTGCCTTCTAAGTTAAGTGCAGATTTGCTTTAGTTTATTTATTTATTTATTTTTTTTGGAGGGGGGTCCTGTCGTGGGTCCTGTACTATGGGCCTGGGCGCTGTCCCTCAGCTCAAGGCTAGCACTCTACCACTTGAGCCACAGCGCCACTTCCGGCTTTTTTCTTTTTGTTTATGTGGTGCTGAGGAATCGAACCCAGGGCCTCATGCATGCAAGGCAAGCTCTCTAACACTGAGCCACCTTCCCAGCTACTGTTTCTCATTTTTTAATGTCAGGACAAATTGTCCCACTTGTTATGTGATTCAATGACACCTAGGAGGTAACTTCTCATGGAAGGTAAAGGTTGGCTAGAAACTGGTCAGACATCACATTCTCATACATAACATTAGACTATCCTAATGATGTTTTACTGGAGTTGGTGACATAGTGTGGTCAAACATAACTTTGACTATTGTACAGGACTGTGTTATAATTACTTCAATTGTCTCTGTAAATACTCTTGGACTGCTTTGTGGTATTTGTCTTTCTTGAAACTTAGGCTGTATTTGATGGTATTTATAGAAATCTGTTTTTCTCTAAGGTACGTACAAGTGTAGAAGTGCTGGACCATATTTCTATGTAATTCTAAATTTAGTTCTTTTTAGGACTCTTTGTCCCATCTTTGATAGTTTTACATACCAGAGAGAAATGCACCAAGATTCACATTGTTGGCACATCTTTCCTACCTTTTGTTAGACTTTGGAAGGATTTTTGTTGTTTTGTTTAAAACTATGGCCATACTAATATGTGTAAAATAGTTATTTTATAGTAATTTTGATTTGAATTTTTCTCATGACTATTGATACTTTTATATTTTAATCAGCTATTTTTGTATGTCCTTTTTAGAAAATTGTCTTCAATCTTTTTTCCCATTTTAAAATTAGATTTTTTTTGTGTGGGTTTCTTATAGGATTTTCTTTATATTTTCTAATTCAGATTTGTTAGGAAGTTATATAAAGACATATGCAAATATTTTCTCCTACCATTCATTTGCTTCTTCGTTGATAGTACTTTTCAGTAGACAAGGTTTTCATTGTATGCACTTAATCTTGTTTAGTTTTGGATTTATTTTTTAATTTTTATTCATTCATTTATTTTAGGGTTTTTTGGTTTTTTATTTTTGTTTTTGTTTTTGGTCAGTTGTGAGGCCTGAACTCTGGGCCTGGGCGATATCCCTCAGCTCTTCTGTTCAAGGCTAGCACTCTACCATTTAAACCACAGCACCTCATGCATGCAAGGCGAGCACTCTACCACTGGACCACCTTCCCAGCCCTGATTCATTTATTTATTTATTGTCAGTCATGGGGTTTAAACTCTGGGTCTGAGCTTGTCCCTCAGCCCATCAGTTCAAGGCCAGGACTCTACCACTTGGGACACTGCTCCACTTCTGATTTTTTGGTGCTTCATTGGAGATAAGAGTTCACAAGTTTTCCTTACCAGGCTGGCTTTGAACCATGATCCTCAGATCTCACCCACCTGAGTAGTTAGGCTTACAGGTGTAAACCACCAGAGCCTGGCATTTGTTTGTTTGTTTGTTTCTTTGTTGCATGAGTCACTTTTGGTGTCCTATTTAAGGATTTACTGTCAAATCTAATGCCATAAGGCTTTCTTCCTCTCCTGTATTCTTCTCCTCCTTTCCCTTTCCCTCTTTTTCCCTTCTCTCCACTACTCTCTTGTCTCCTCTTCTTCCATCTTTTCCCTGACCTTTGGATTCCCTTCTCTTGCTCCTCCACTCATATTCTTTTCTCTTTTTGTCTGAGATGTAGACTTTCGAGTTTTCACAACAATTAGGTTTCTAACTTAGAAACACATATAATACACATACCTCAGACTCCACCATGGTTTTCTTGAGCTACTATTGGAGCTTGAACTCCAGGTCTCACAGACAGTCAGCTTCCTCACTCACTGTACAAATAGGAATGCCAAGGGCACAGGTGCCTCCCAATCCCATTTCTTTACTAGGCCTCTGTAGATAAGCAGAAGGGTTGGGCTGGGAAGGTGGCTCAGTGTTAGAGTGCTTGTCATGCATGCATGAGGCCCTGGGTTCGATTCCCCAGCACCACGTAAGCAAAAAGAAAAAAAAAGCTGGAAGTAGTGCTGTGGCTCAAGTGAAGAGTGCAAGCCTTGAGCTAAAGAGCTGAGGGACAGCACCCAGGCCCAGAGTTCAGACCACAAGCCTAGCCCCTCCTCCCCCCAAAAAGCACAAGGGTGAACAGTGTGATGGAAGGGGTTAAGTGAGCAACTAGCTAAATCTTGCAATGTGAAGTCCACTGTCCTTATCTTGTAAATGGAATCATAGGAAGGATTTAAAGATTCTTTTTTTCTATTGTGAAAATACTGTAAAGAGGAGTTTTTATTTTTAACTATTGTAATAAATACTGAAATAGTTGAAGCCACAGGAAGCCTGAGGTGAAGCACTGTTCTCAGAGAGAGATTTCTTCAGATACCTGTACAGATGGGACTTCAGGCAAAATGTTTTCTATACTCATAATTTCTTTCCTGTCTCTGTTCTCACATATGCTGAGGACTCAGTTCTGATTGAAAGACATTTCACGTATGTTCTATGCACTACTTTCTTTTCTCCTATGTGAGTCAGTTCTCTGATGAACATGAGGTATTCCTTTCTGATCAAAGGATTTCCACATTTGAAATATTTTTAAGATTAATCCACTGTGTGTGTCCTATGAACTTGGATTCATGAACAATTGGTAAAGGACTTTCCACAATTGTTACATTTGTATTTTCTCACTTGTGTCTGTTCTCTTATTCAAACTGTTAGGTCTTTTCCTTGAAAACCTTTCCATTTATTTTTCCTACATAGGATTTCTCTCCTCTTTGTGTGTGAGGGTGTGTGTGTGTGTGTGTGTGTGTCTGTGTCTCTGTGTTTTGTGTGTTCTGTGACGAACCCTGAGCTGTGTCTTGTAGTTGGAGGACTCCACATCTGCTATATCATAAGGTCCCTATCCTGTATTGGTTCTGTATCCCAATTTCAATTTTCTTACAGATCAAAGAATTTCCCATTTGGCTCAATCCTAAGTTATTTCATTTGTGTGAATCAACTTATGTGTGTTAAGCTGTGACCTCCAGGTCTTTCTACACTGGTTGCATTCATAAGGTTTCTCTCCTGTGTGTGTGCTCCAGTGGACAGTAAAGTGTATATTCTGGGTGAAAGACTTTCCACACACATTACATTCATAAGGTTTCTTTCCTGTGTGCTTTCTCTGGTGGACAGTAAGGTTTGAATTCTGGGTGAAAGACTTTCCACACACGTTATATTCATAAGGTTTCTTTCCTGTGTGTATACTCTGATGGACAGTGAGAGTTGACTTCTGGGTGAAAGACTTTCAACACAAGCTACAGTCATAAGGTTTCTTTCCTGTGTGTGTTCTCGGGTGGACAGTGAGGTTTGACTTCTTGGTGAAAGACTTTCCACACATGTTACATTCATAAGGTTTCTCTCCAATGTGTGTTCTCTGGGGGACAGTTAAGTGTAGCTTCTGGGTGAAAGACTTTCCACACACATTACATTCATAAGGTTTCTCGCCTGTGTGTCTTCTCTGGTGGACAGTAAGTGGTGAATTCTGGGTGAAAAACTTTCCACACATGTTACATTCATAAGGTTTCTTTCCTGTGTGTCTTCTCTGATGGACAGTGAGTGTTGACTTCTGGGTGAAAGACTTTCCACAC
Organism: Dipodomys spectabilis; assembly: GCF_019054845.1. NCBI lineage: Eukaryota > Metazoa > Chordata > Mammalia > Rodentia > Heteromyidae > Dipodomys > Dipodomys spectabilis. The sequence continues at coordinate 2,031,722 of NW_024870904.1, read as the reverse complement.
ATGTTACATTCATAAGGTTTCTTTCCTGTGTGTGTTCTCCGGTGGATAGTAAGGTGAGAATCTGGATGAAAGACTTTCCACACATATTACATTCATAAGGTTTCTCTCCTGTGTGTGTTCTGTGGTGGTCAGTAAGATATGACTTGCAGGTGAAAGATTTTCTACAAATGTTACATTCATAAGGTTTCTCTCTAATACGTGTTCTCTCGTGGATAGTAAGGCATGCCTTCTTGGCAAAAGACTTTCCACACACGTTACATTCATAAAGATTCTTTGCTGTGTGTGTTCTCTGGTGGATAGTGAGGTTTGACTTCCAGGTGAAAGACTGTCCACACAGGTTACATTCATAAGGTTTCTTTCCTGTGTGTGTTCTTTGGTGGAGAGTAAGGTTTGACTTCGAGGTAAAAGACATTTCACACGTGTTACATTCAAAAGGTTTCTCATCTGTGTGTCTTCTCTGGTGGACAGTAAGGTATGCCTTACTGGTGAAAATCTTTCCACACATTTTACTTTCATATGCTTTCTCTCCTGTGTGTGTTCTCTGAGGGACAATAGGGTATGTCTTCTCAGTGAAAATCCTTTTACATTGTTTATATTCTTCAACTACAGAAGACACAGGAGGACTATATACAGCACACATCTTACCAGGCTCACTGAAAACACTCATGTTCTGACACCCAGTGACCTTTTCTGTCCTCATCCCTAAGGAGTTCCCATTATTCTTAATCAGTTCTGACTTCTGTTTTGAGCTCAAATTAAAACTTCTTATAAGTCTCACTTTTTCCTCCCCTGGGTTGCTATTCATGACTGCTACTTCAGAGAGATATTTATTGTGACTTTTCTGACAGGTGCCAATCACATCCTCCATTTCTTGGACATCTAAAATGCATAACAGAAAAATAGACAAAAACATAAATGAGATCCATAAATTCCTTACTGTAAAGGTATGTTCTCACATTTTAACTGTTACAAGTTTTTCAAATAACAAAGCATTGTTTTATGCAGAATATAAACTTTTCTCTGCAGGGTACTAACTATGAATGTAATACTGACATTTTACAATGGAAAACAATGTTTTTCTGTATTTCAGATTTTTCTATTTTTTTCTAGGAAATATTTACTGAAATTATTCATCCACATACTCTTAATGCTTCCATTCTGAATCTCACTCTATGCCCAGCACAACTCATAAGCTATTGTCCTGATCAGAAAATAGCAGCACTACCATTCTCCTATTTTCCTCCTATCTGCATAATACTAGTTTAAAAGAAAATGAGATCTCCTTTTGTACATTTCTTATTGTCTTTTTCTCTTAAAGAATGACTTCTCCACAGACAAAGAGAATTGCTAACATTAACTACACTGGCACACCAAATTCTGTTTGTCTCCACTTGAATTCTGGATTGACAATTCCTTGATACAAAGGATCACCTAGTTCTCTCCCACACATGACTCAATGGCACTAGAAATACTATCGCTCTGTACAGCTCAAGATAAACAGACCAACTGGGCTCTGAACCTATCATCACCGTTCAAGATGCTTTAACTCGCCTGTAAAATTCTTGTCTGAGGCTTCTCTTATCCGTGGATCTGCACCTTGCTCCAGCATTACAATCAATTTAGGTTTAGGAACATAGAGCCCTGTGATTAAGAAATAGTGGAGAATTATTGATCTTGCTGGGTCATCATTAACGTAAGGTCGCAGACATCCTGTTCACGAGGTTGCTCCTAAATCTGGTTTCTCAATTGTTTTGGGGGCGGGGGTTGATGGGTCCGGTTGTGGGCCTGAACTCTGGGCCTGGGCGCTGTTCAGCTGATCTTCAGCTCAAGACTAGCACTGTGTCACATGAGCCATAACGCCAATTGCGGCTTTTTTTATTTTCTGATTATGTGGTGCTGAGGAATCAAACACAGGGCTTCATGCATGGAAGGCAATTCCTCTACCACTGAGCCACCTTCCAAGCCCATGGTTTCTCAATTCTTAACAGCTCCATGGTGGAGTAGCATCCAGCTTTGGGTTTATTTTGCCAACTCTGTGGCTTGAACTCAGCAGTTTTGCTAAAAGCTAGCACTCTACTAGTTTGTGTCTTGGCTACATTTCTAGTTTTTGAATGGTTAATTGGAGATAAGAGTTTCATGGTCATTTTTCTACAGTTGCTGGTTTCAAACTGAAACCTTCAGATGTCAGCCTCCGGAGTATCTAGGATTTGTAGCTTGAAGCACTAATCCCTGTATCAGGTTGGGCTTACAAATACACACTTTCCAGAGCATACTGTCATTAGTAATGTATGTTCTATTCTGGACTGTAGATCCACCTATAATAATTACCCAAGTCTGGGAAGTCAGTCTCCTGTTAGTGGATTATAGCTTAGAACTTTTGTCCAACTACTGATTTGCCTTCTTAAAGAAGGAGAATAAAATTAGCTCTTGAGTTACATATAATGAAGTTGAAGTTTCCCTTAGAAAAAACTGACACTTCCCATGGCCTGGAATCCTTTTTTTTCTTCAGAAAATGTAATGGTCCAAAGGCTTACACCTACATTTAGGAGGTGAGATCAGAAGAGGCAGGCTTGAAACCAACCTGGGCACAGAAAAACAGAATATACCCCAAAACAAAAGTGAAAATAGAATTGTAGCTCAAGCACTAGTGTGAAAGACAAACAACAACAAGCTCTCAGACTCAAATTTGACTGGCTTTTATACTAGCAGTATTTTACCTGGGAATGGACTGGAATCTTCTCCCTAAATAGCATAAATAGTCTAATGTCTACTAAAATAAAAGCACTTGATCTTCCAAGTAAAAATAACCTTTGCTCACCCAAGGACAGGAGATTGCTATAGGTCTCCAGCATTACATCTCTATGAAGGGTCCTCTGACCAGGATCCAGATCCTGCCACTCCTTCCAGGTGAAGTACACAGCCACATCATCAAATGACATCAGCTTCTGTAATGGCACATTTCCATCAAGAAATTAGACCTGGGTTATGAGAATTCCAACCTGGAATTTTATTATGCTGCAGGTATGCTTTTGACTTACATAAAATGTTTGCAGCTAGCTTTGTTATTTATTCACTGGGAGAATTAAATACCAAACTAGAAATATTTGACAATACATAAACCGGGTCATTAAAATACACAGATTTGCAGGGCGCTGGTGGCTTATGCCTGTAATCCTAGCTATTCAGGAGGCTGAGGTCTGAGGATCAAGGTTCAAGGCCAGCCTAGGCAGGAAAGTCCATGAGACACTTATCTCCAATAAACCACCAGAAAATGAAAGTAGCACTGTTACTCAAGTGGTAGCACTCACCTTGACCTGAATAGCTGAGGGAAAACAAAACAAACAGACCCAGAATTCAAGCCCCAAGACCAATCAAAAATTACAGTTTCTATAATGTATGCAAACACATTTCTGCTGCTAGCAGTAGAGACAAGATAAAAACTCTAAGGAGACAATAATCTGGCATGATAACATTAAGTCTAAGGAGGTGTCTGAAAAATTATATTATCATTTTTGATAAAATTTCAGTACATACCAGGGTAAAAATGAATTAAAAAAATATTTTTCCTGCATTTACACATACTGCTTCACCATAAATCCTATTTAGACCTTCTATTAACAAGTACTCTCAAAAGCAAGCAGCACCCATTCAGGATATCACATGGAATACAGAACATAGAACATTGCTAGATATGAAAAGCAATGTCCATATGAATATTAAAAAAAAACAGTAACAGTACCCCAGAAAGTAACTAATGATGGATTAGGCCCTTATAAGATTTAATTGAGTTCCCACATAAAAATATGCCTGGTTTACCATGTTTGGTTTAAATACTAAATATTGAAATGTGGTCATAAATACCCTGATATTTCCTTCCTATATAAAAAAGAACTGCTACCATGAAATTTTGTAAACTTTGCCTACATTCTATAATACAAAATATAGGTGCATGGAAAAAAATGTTCCTTGAGAAGGTTTTCATTTTAATAGGCCTTCATGGAAGGTGAAGGCCAATATAGAGAGGCTCAAGGAACATTCAAGATGACAAAAATGATAAATATGACCAAATGTTCAAATGTATTACATATTCCTGAGTTGTTTCTCCAGTAGATCTCTAAGGATATATTTTCACTTCTGTTAGTTAATAGTGAAATTCCTCAGAGATCAAAATCAATTAGTGAGCAAACATCTGTGAGATTTTGGGACAAGTGATATTTCTAATAGAGAACATCTCAACACTGTATTATTTTTTTTCAACACTAGTTCCAATCTTATACTGGCAGTGAATTAAAATATTCAAAAGTAGTGGGAAGGAAAAACAAAACTGAATACCACATCAAATGAAGTTAGACCAACACAAAATCAGGAGAAAACAGATTTTCTTGTAGTGTACCAATTGATAGAAGGAAGTACTTTTCTGTAGGGAACTCTGAAGTTGAGCTGAAGGGGGAAAGGTTTGAGAGGTTGGAATTCCAGCCTGACAGCATTGAGAGAACTAAGAGCTGGCGGCAGATGGCTTAAAGAGAATTCTGGAGAGGGTTAAGAGACTGGAGTACAGGTCTTTTCCTTACTGTTGGAAAGATAGCATCTGAAACTGAGGTGCTATTGACCTTGAAGGCTAGGTAAGGTGAACTCCATGTCTGGATTTTCTCTGGGCAAGAGTCTTCTGTCTCAGGAGAATAAGGAAACATGTTTTCCTCACAACCTGTTGTGGCTCTGATTGTACTATTAACATAGATACTTCATTTTTGCATGCTATTAATGGTAATCTTCCCTGTGTGCACTCAAGGAACTATGCTTGCTTGCTGTTGCCCAGGGACAAAGTGCCAGAGAGCATTCAGAACCCTGGTTGCCTCTAAGTCTATCTGTTTATGTTTTTGTGTTTCTCTAATTTTTGTTTGTGGAATCCTGTAGAACTCTCTAGGCAACAATTTTCCTATACTACGGGTAAGAAAAATGTCAATCCTAAGAGCCATATCAGCAATGTAAAACTGATCACTAAGAAAATATTGTTCCAGATAGATCATTTGAAGAAAAGAAACAACTGAGACACATATGGAGGAAAGAGGGAATGAAAAGAGAAAAAAAATATTAGAAAGATAGATACGAAGAGAGAGAAAGAGAAAAATAACCAACACTAGCGGGTAGAAAATCAAAAATAGAGAGAGAAAATAGAGGAAAGAAATCTTGTGAGAATACTTTAGAGAACAAACAGGAATTTGTAGAAAGACCATAAAGCTTAGCAACAAATACAGGCAAAGTTTCAAGTAAGACCAAGACCATGAAGCAGTCCAAGAACTATATATGGAGAGTAATTTAAGTACATATAGGTTAATCATTCCTTAAGAACATACAAACGTGTGTATGACCACACTATTTCAGCAATTCCAGGAAAATTTCATTGAGATAGTTTAATGTTACTCATGAGGATGTGATCTGGTGGCAATCTATCCTTCACTTTCCCTGAGAAGTAACCTGCTTGGTGTCATTACATCACATAACAGATGTGACTACATTTTATGACAAGATGAAACCTAGACATTCTGAAGCCAATCTGAATTCAACTTAGAAAAAATATAACCATTTAATCTGCTAAACCTACAAGCAATCTTTACCTACTAATTTACAAGCCATCTTTACCTGATTTATTAATATGTTCCTGAGGCTGAATCTGTGTGGTTGGTATTGTTTTTAATTCTTGGACACCTTTAGGTTCATATAATGGAATGGAAAACAAATGAAAAATAAAAAAATCATCTCACCAGAGATCCATTCATTCTGTCTTGCTGCTGACAATGAGCAGAAAATTCTGGAAGCATGGCTGGGATATAAGGTATATGACCCATTCAGTAATGAATTTGTGAGATTTGGGGCCCAGGATTTCCTCTTGCAAACATGATACCTGGGCTGGAAAACCATAAAGCCTTCTTTTTTTAAATGTATATTTATTTTTCATTGTGAAATCGTAAAGCCTTCTTATAAGAGAAGAATCTTTAATGTCTCAAGCAGAGCATGAAAGTGTCCAATAAACACAAATCCAGCCCATTTCATGATAGATAGATATTATTAAACCAACTAATTTCTATGTTTATATACACACTAAATTGAAAAAATTAATGTTCCCACTGAAATTATTGAATAATTGAAAGCAAAAACATATCATATTTCCACTAAAAGTAGTTATTACTGAATATACTTCAGGATGTATGAACTGCTTTTTTAATGCAAAAGTATCCTAGGAATCCATTCGATTTTGAGTTCTACCTCATTCATTTACATATTGAAACACCATGGAAAACATGTATGATGTAACTCAGTAGTTTTCACCCAAAATTAGAGAGAAAAATGTATTCAAAATATATTTCTTATGTTATACTATTTCAATAATGGGTGTCAAATGGCACATTTCACTCTAACCATTGCACACATATACAATGATTAGCAATTTGCCATTTAACCGCTTTGGTCAAAGGGACATGAGTAAAGATGAGGTAAACCCAGGTTTGAAAAGTCCCTAACGTTCATTTCCCTAAACAGTCATGCGAAGAACCTTGGCCATCCAAAAGATAAAGATACAACATAAAATAATCGATATAGACGTGACACAACTGAAGATAAGTAACACCTACAAAGCATACAACCTTGAGTAAGACATATTACCTCAAGTTTTCTTCTGTGATTTTTCTTTTTAGGACACATGTCCCAGACCAACACTTTCTGTACTACCAGGCAAAACCAAGCCTTTAGAGCTACCATTAGCAAATCCATAGATGGCACATTTAATGTAAGTTTGCATGATTACATACTAAAAATAACAGTGTTAACAGGCTGAATAAATTAGCAAGAAGAGGATTAGGGATTAATACATGAATAGATAGTTTGAGTCATAACAATTACCCCACCATCCCAAACCACAGCCTCAGGTACCCTCTCATAACTATGCTCTGGCTTATTCCTCAATCCAGCTCATCACGACTCCTAGAAATTGGTTTAAATCTTGCAACAACACAAAGTGATTGAGAGTGGTGTAGGAAAGAGTATCACCTGAATCTGGTGCTCAGGGAAGGAGCAACTATTTTTGCATAAGGCAAAGGAAGCTAGCAACATCTTCCCCTTCCTGTGCTTTTCTGCTTCTTCCAATTAGGGCTTCTCAGAATTGACAAGGTCTCTCCACTTAGGATGGAGATTCCTATTCATAGGGTGCTCTGCTTCAAACATTGCTAGGCTTCATTCCTAAAAATACAGGACCAGCCACTCACTACTCCAATATCCCATGTACAACTGTCTCTAGATACAGGGTCGAATACAAACACGTGTGAACTAAAGCCAGGAGATTAAAACTCAAGCCAAACAGATTAAAATATCTCTATTAGAAAAAACACCGGAGACCCAAATTCAACTTCAATGTAAGAGTTGAGGCACACACGTCACAATTTCACTAGAATTCTCCCTGTACTCCTGTTACACCTGGGCAAAGCAAATAAAGTCACGTGTGTTAATAGAAGAATCCCTTGGTCTTGGAGGACAAATGCACAGCTCTTGGGCTCTCCTCATCTGCAGAATCACCCAGCTTGCTCTCAGATATTTGGGAACCAGGTTCTTCCACCTCAGGGCCCAGAGCCTAATGACAGCACAAACTCCTGAACCTCAAGCAAATTATCAACTCCAGACTGCAGATAAGTGTGGAAGGGGCAGAAGGAACTTTAACTGAAGTGTAATGCTCTCCCTTTGAGCTGAGGAGCTCAGGAATGGTTCTTGCAGGCCCAGAGTTTAAGCCCCACCAACGACCAAACAGAAACAGAAAAAGGGAAAGGAATACGTGGAGGGGAGACTCCCGCAGCAATCGCACAGTTCCTACCTGACATCAGTTCCAAAGCCTGAGATTCCTTCAAGTTACAGCTCCCAAGCTCCACTGCACAGAGCTGGGCGCTGGCCTGGTGGCTGCCACCAAAAGTCCAAACTTCACTTCAGGGCACTTCGAGCAGCAAGGCAAAGGGAAAGAACCCAGAAGAAGCCTACTTAAAATGCCCATGGTGGGCGGGGAGACGCATGCGCAAAAGGATCTTCTGCCCCACCTCCACCCTCCAAAACAACAAAAACAACCCAGGACTTTCAAAGAAAATGTCCTTCTTGGAGACTACAATTCCCACAATGCTCGGCACCATCCTGGTCACAAGAGTGCATGGATGTATTGGGATTTTTCTCTCCCTGCTGTAGGAGCTAAGTTGAATTTTACTTGAAAAACAATATTTCCTTCCTGAAACCAGCCACAAAATGTAAATATATGGGGACAAGTGGATAAATTGACTGTTTGGTTCTTTGTTCTAATAATGAAATTGAGTTTATGTGACTGTGTTGCTCATACATTCCTTTTTGTTCCATTCCTGTGTTCTGCTGAATGTAAATTATATCTCTGTTTTGTCTTAAATTGTTTAATACCTCTCCTCTCATCTTTCAAAAGTACTCACAGACACTCAACTTATACCGGGTCAATTCCCATTGCTGTAACGTACACAAAGGCTTAGAATAGGAAGATTGATAGTGGATATGCAGTATAATCCTTGTGTTGATTTGCCTTTCGAAAAAATCTATCAATTAATTTTCCAGAAAATCCCCAATTCTATCTATTAAATCAAAAGGAGTTTTAGTTTGTTTCTGAAGTTTGCTTTTCATATAAGGGTGTTATTATTGTTGTTTTTGCTATTGGTCCTGTGGCTTGAACTCAGAGCTTGTGCACTATCTGTGAGCATGTGCTGTGCTCTATTTGCGTGTCTTTAATAATGTCTTCAGGTAAATAGTGAAAAGTTTCCTCCCAGGGAATCTTCAGTACATGGCACATTACCCTGATTTTCCTACAAAGAGAGTGATTTGGGGGTCAGAATGAATGCAGGTGTGTAGAAGAGTGAAGTTTAGGGTAGGTCTATGTTGATGTGAAGCTTAATCACTTGCAAACCAGTCTGATTTTGTCTTCTCATTTTTGCATATGAAAATCTCTTTAATATTCTTACCTCCTCTCTGAAACTAAAAGTTCCTCTCACTAGTTTTAGGCTACATATCTAAGGGACCTCAGACTTGTCTTCTCAGACCTTATCCATTAAGCTATGGAATAAATATTTTGTCTCCTGCCATAGTCTCATCAGAGCACAAGCACGACTTCTGTGGGCCAATGGGATGATAATTAAGCAGACAGAGAGAGGGATGATGGCACAATTCTGCTGTGTCTCTCAAATACTTGTGTAATATTGGTCTAAGCCCACTCTGCCAAAAAGGGCAAACAGCACACTTCTTTCCTCACTCTATTTCAATCTAGCTTTTCCACCAAAGCCTCCCTTCACTTAAAGCCCCAGGCGAATCAGCTAGAACACACACTTCCTCAAACCATAAAGGGCAAGGACTTGCAGTCCTGAGGGTGGGAGTCATTGGCCCTGAAGCCTTTGCTCACATTTTGCCTGCTCCTGCAGTCACCCCAGGATCTGCAAGTCTCTCTCTCTCTCATAATCAGAGATCCTATACTTGTCTCCTAAAACTTATTGTGATTTTTGGGTGATCCTTTACATACAACATAATTGGGATGGATTGGATTGGAAACTTTCTTACCTGATTTTATTTCTCCAGTATATGGGTTTTGCATGTCTGTTTTGTGGAGCTGAACTATTCCTCATGAAAAATGGGAATCAAAGTGCATATTTGGATTATAGACTTCAACTTAGAAGCACCACGGATAATATAAAGAAAACCTAATTTTATTCTGTAAAAGTAAATTCCTAAGAGGCAAAGAGAAAAGGATCAGGAAAAAGTGGAGTGCTTCGAACACTACCTGTGAAGTGTAGTTTTCATTTTTCAAGTCTATATTTCTGATGCATTTATTTATACTTTTATCCTTTTTTTGTTTGTTGTTCGGTCATGGCACTTGTACTCTGAGCCTGGGAACCATCACTGAGCTCAAGTGCTCGACTATGTGAGACACAACACACTTCTGGATTTTTAGTGGTCACTGGAGATAAGTGTCTCACACATGTTGCTGGCCTGTCTGACATTGAATTGGGATTCTCAGTTTCAGCCTATTGAAAAGTGAGGATTACAGACATGAGGCTTCAGCACCCAGCTTACATTTCTTGTGTTTTATGTCCCAACCCTGGGGCTTGAACTCAGTGCATGGATACTGCCACTGAACTTCTTTTGCTCAAGACTAGCACCCTACTACATGAGCCACATTTCCACATTCTGCTTTTTCTCTGTATGTGGTACTGAGGACTTGAACCCAGGGCTTCATGCGTGCTAGGTAAGCATACTACCACTGCTGGGGCCAGCCACAACTCCAGCAGTGCTCCAGAAGAACAAGGGGATGATAATGGAAGAGACAGAGACAAGACCAATGATGAATTTCTCTTTATTCCAGCAATGACCTTAGCTATAGACATTTTCTCTAAGTGCACAATGCTTGGATCACATTGGTCTAGGACCCAATGTGCCAGCAAGTGCAGATCATATGCATCCTTCCTCATTCTAGTTCAACCTTTGTCCACCAAATTTCTACAGGTAAGCCCGCAGGGCCAGAAGTAATAGGAAAACACCCTCCTAAGAATAGGGCAGTGGTTGTGGAGATTTTGCTCACACCTTGCCAGCTCCTGGCACCTCTGGGTCTCGAATTTCTCTCCTTTATCATTTTGTAAATTGAGCAAGTGTCTATCAGCCTGAACCTTGAAAAAGCAGCAGATCATATATCTCAGGAAGAATGGAAGAAAAAGGCATACAAAAAGAAGGAAGAGCAAAAGGCGTAAGAAATAGCAAAAGGTGTGTTATTATCCAGGTTGAATCCCTGCAGGTAATGGAGAAGTGATGCAGCTAATTCTGGGAGTGTGCTACCTATAGGGTGCAGTGACCAATATCAGATATCTGACCCTGAAGCTGCATAATGTCTAAGCTTAAATTATCAAAGGACCAGATTCCTCAAATATGTCACTGGATAGTGGTGCAAGTCATATTTCCATCATATTTAAGAAAGATAACGCAGATGTACTGACCATTAGCATGACACATCATTTTTAACCACATCATTAGCAGGTCCACCTGATTATCAGCATACATCACTGCTGTTTCCAAATCATAAAACTTATCATAATCTTTTTATCTACTCCACCTGCATCCCAGGGCACCAGAAATTTATCAAGCTAAAGAATTAACATGTTATGCTGTATATATGGTTTGCATGAGGTTCACAGCAGAAGCAGTAGCACTAGCAAGAAGAGTTGGGGTACAATAAGGTTGGCAACCAATATTCCCAAAAATTGGCAGCAATGGCTAAGAGCCCTCTAAAGCTCAATAGCAAAAAGAGACCCAAACTTAATCTACCATTATTGTTCTATGAACTGAACAGGCAACATAAGTTAAGGTAATTGAATAGTAATCCCAGAGGATTTATAAGGTTAGTGAAAATACAATTGTTCCTGCAAGAGGCATGAAACACCACTCCACCCTTGAAAACAATACGCAGCTCAACTACCAGCCTGTACAGATACATAACACAAGCTTGCACTGTAAGTGATCAAAGAATCATGAAACAAAACAGGTCTCTGAAGCAGAGGTATGGAATCGAAACAGGTATTCATGCAAATAGGCCTCAAGGCAGCATCCAGTCTACAATGTCAGGGTGAGCTTGTCCACACAGACTGACAAACATGAGGTCCAGTAAGTTACCACTGATCACATCACTCCTCTGAGACCAGTCCTTCGGTGAATATTGGGAAGATCCTAACACCAGAACAGCGGACAAGAAGTGAAGTCCACAGGCCCTCCATGGTGGTGGATCATCACCAACAATGGAATCTCTAGGAATACTGGAACCCAAGTGGGGTGCACCACATCTCCTGACATATGAATTGTACAAGTGTTTTGCATAAACTCACACTTTTTCCATTCATACACCTTTTCTTCCAGAGGAATTCAGAGCCATAATCTATCCCTGAGTACCTTACCATACTTGCACCTTCTACCTCAGGATCTACAACACTCAATAATTGAGATCAATGCAATAAGAGGATATATTTGTATAAGAAATAGTCAGACAAGTCTGTGAGCAATGGACAATTCAAAAATAATGTAGGAAGTAAATTCTATTTATACTAGCACAATAAACATAATACTTAGAAATGAATGTTTGAAAAATGTAACCTTGAACAATGAACACTATGGGACACAGCTAATCTAGGAAGCAGCCAATTTTACCTGATTCTTATCTCCTTGCCTCTCAGGAACTTACTTTTAACTTTTACAGAAAGAAAGAATTCTTTTTGCTTCATATTTTATAGGTGCTCCAATGTTGCCGTCTATACATCCAAATGTGCCTCATGATCTGCACTTTTATGAGGAATAGCTCAGGTCCACTAAAAGAGGCATGGAGAACCTATGCACTGGAGGACTGAATATCAGGCATGAATATTTCCTACACAAGCCTTCCCAGTCATGATGTGGGGAAAGAATCATCAACAATCACAATAAACCCTTAAGAGACAGCTTAGGATGTTTGATATGAGGGAGAGAGGCAAAAGGTTTTTTCCACAGTGTAATGCATACAGTCTGGGAAGACAAGTCTGAGGACCCCTAGATATGTAGCCTACAGTTGCTGCCAGAAACTTCTAGGAACAGAGAAGAGGTAGAAAATCAAAACAAAACAGGGTATGCAAAACAGAAAAGTAAAAACAGACTGGTTTGGGGCAAGTAATCAAGCTTCACATGAACATAGACCTACCCTAAACACTACCTCCACCCACATTCAACCTAATCTTCCTAGACAACCATTTTTTCAAGTCTTGGGAAGGAGTACCATTTTCTAAAAAACCCAGTGCCCATGCTCTGAGTTCAAGCCACAGGACCAACAACAAAACCAGGGAAAAAAACTTTTTAAGGGAAGGAAAACTTCAGACACAAATAACCAAAAACTCCTTGAAATTTCATAGATGGAATTTGGGAGTTTCTGGGGAAGTAATGAGGAGAGTTTGACAAATCAATTTAATTCAAAGATTATAAAGTATGGCTACCTTAAAATCCTGCTATCTTATTTCAGTATATATATGTTAGAGCAGGGGGAAATGATCCCAGAATCAATCGGTTAAATGTCTGTAAATACCTGATTGTGTGACTTGAACTCTGGGCCTGATCACTATCCCTGATCCCTTCAGATCAAGGTGAGTTCTACACCAATTGAGCAACAAGGCCACTTCCATTTTTCTGGTGGTTTAATGGAGAGAAAGCTCATGAACTTTCCTGCCCGAGCTGGCTTTGGACCAGCATCCTCAGATCTCAGCCTCTTGAGTTCCTAGGATTACAGGCATGAGCCACTGGCACACAGCTACAAATACGTTTTTAATGTGAGAGGGGAGATATTCAAAATTTTAAGGCAAAAGGGACATAATTTAAATGGACCAGAACATACATTTTTAACAATAATAACAACAAAAACATGGAGTCTCATAACCTCAATTACATTAATAGAACTAAGAATTAGAAGGCCAAATTATCTAAAGCTCCTAATACATTTCTTTCTTTTGGTTGATCTCACAAAGTTTCAGGAGGTAAACTGATTTTTCAAGGAGGAACTCAGCTTAGTTCCCGTAGATGGGAGAGAAAGTTCCCCATGCATCCATGCACACTTAGGACCAAGTGTCTGGCACCAGTGAAAACCCTGTAGCAGGCCCATGTCCCCTAGGTGAATGAATTGCATTATGGGAATTGTAGTTTCTATCAGGACACAGATCATTTGAAAGTGTGTTGAGGGAAAGGGGAGAAAAGAGGCCAAAGCCTCCTTGCTCACTGTTGGTGTTTTCAGTTTGCAAATTCGGGTTTCTTTCCTTTTGTCTTGCTGCTGGAAGTGCTCTTAAGTACAGCTTTGCACTCCATAGTCAGAGACAAGAGGTAGAAGCCCAACTTGTCTTCTTGGGAAGTATAACTTGAAGCCATCTGAGGATCCTAGGGAGAGTCCTTCCCCAGTCTGGGTTTGATGATATTTTATGGGCTCATAGGTTTGTGCTGCCATTAGCATTTGTTCCTCTGGGTACCAGAAACTGGCTCACAAACCTCTGGTCCTCTAGACAAGGAGAGTCAGGAGTTGTGTGCTTATACTCCTGAACCTAGAGATTCTGGTACTCCCCCATGTGACTTTATAAACTTGCTTTTTGTGAATTGAAGCCAATGAATCTTAAACATTCCTTGAAAATGTCTTATATAAACATATTCATCCCCTTTTGACCCTCTGCACTTCCTATGGCTTTTGAAACTTTCAAAATGTTGCTGGCACAGATATACTCCACTTTATGTGTCTGTTCTGACACACTACAATTTCTCCACTAATATAATTGGCCTATAATCCATCGCTTAAAATAATAGAGTCTGTCGGGGCAAGTGATACAGTGGTAGAGTGCTTGCCTGCGTAAATAAGGCCCACGTTTTATTCCTCAGAACCACATAGGTAGAAAAAGCTTGCAGTGCACTGTGGCTCAAGTGGTAGAGTGCTAGCTTTGAGTTTAGGAGCTGAGGAACAGTTCTCCAGGCTCAGAGTTTAGGCCCCATGTCTGACCAAAAAAAAAATGAGAGACTTCCTGATTATGTGTTCCTAATCAATTGATAAAATAGAATTTGAATAAAATACAATGCCCTAGATAGGTGTGTGCTTGTCCTGATTCTTGAACTCAACGTCTGGAAAATGATCATGAAATTATTTGGTTCAATGATAATGTTGTACCACATAAGCCACATCTCAACATCTAGCTACTTTGGCTACTTTATTGGAGATAAGTGTCTCAGATGTTCTTTTACCCATGGATTTATTTTGTGATCCTTGTAGGGATCCTTCATGTGTATCCCAGGGGACCACAAGCAGGCACAGGAGAAAGATTATTATAAAGTTTACTAGAAGGACCATATTTCCCAGGAGACAGAGCACATGCATCTGTCTTTCTTCAGGTAGTCACAGGAGCTGGGGAGCAGGAAGTTAGGTAGGTGCATGCTCAGGTAGGTGTGGGTAGAGCGAGGGAGTGGTAAGCAGTATGGAGGTAACTCTAGGTCTGGAAGGAGCTCAGGTCTGGGTGGAGCTGAGGAGCAAAAGTGGGGATACAAACTTTCCTCAGCTCTCAGCCTTCTAAGTAGCAAAGATTACAGCCATTAGACATGAGAGCCCAGTTACAATGTCCTCTTTTAAATTCAGATTATATCCTAAAAAATAATATGAAATAGAAAACTTGAAAAATTTTAAGGCAAGATATTCAGTCGCTAATGTGGATGAGGACAGTCCAAATCCCAAAACAAACAGAAAATTCGCCACCTTGAAATTTGTAACACTCCTCATCTTAAGTATTGTGAATGTGAACACTAAGCCCATAATAAATTCTCTTTAAGTTTTTCAAAGTAAGAAAATATTCTTGTGAATTAGAAAAACCCAGTACTAATGTGCAAACACTGCTTTTAAAGGATTCATATTGTCTTTCTATCAAAAACACCTTACCGAAGTAAACAGAATTGATTTTCTTCTTTGTGAATATAACTGCAAAGTTCATGCATTTTATATTAACAACTACCATTGTGGGTAAGTGTAAGAAAAACCAGAATGCTGGATAAAAGAATTTCCTGTGTAATCAACCAACAAGTATAAGCAAAAGCACATACCTATATAAGTTGTTTCTCTTTAATTTTATGGATCTACATTTGTAGTGTATTTTCTGTTAATATTGTTTAGTAACACATAAGACTTCACTCTTCTGTGGATTTGTCTTTAGTGGAGACTTTAATGCTCTACATGATTCAGGAATGTTTCTTCTCCCATACGAAGGCTTTATGCTTTACCAGTCCAAGTATCATGTTCTGACCAGAAACTTCAAGGGTAAAATCACACAGGTTCTTTTCTGACTCTCATATGACATCTCTCCAAGCCATGGTTCCAGAATCTTTACTCACTGTCAACAGCAAGAAAGGATCTCTGATGAGATTCTTTTATTTCTCACTCTGTTTGACATTCCATGTTATGAACCTAACTGTGTCCAAGTTTGAAAAACAGAAAAAAAACAGATTCAGCTTTAGGAACATGTTTCTAAAAAAGCTAAAGATGGCTTGTAGATTTAGCAGATGATCAAATCTTGGCTTCTAAGTTAAGTTCAGATTTGCTTTAGTTTGCTTCTCATTTTTTACTTTAAGCACAATGTTGCCTCACTTTTTTGTGATTCAATGACACCTAGAAGGTAAGTTCTCATGGAAGGTAAAGGTTGCCTAGAATCTTATCAGACATCACATCCACAAAAATAACATGAGACTATCCTAATGAAGTTTTAATGGATTTGCTGAAAAAGTGTGGTCAAACATAATTTTAACTGCTGTACAGGACTGAGTGTGTTATAAGTAGTTCAATTAATCTCTGTTAATACTCTTGGACTTCTTTGTGGTATTTGTCTTTCTTGAAACTTAGCCCCTATTTGATGGTATTTATAGAAATCTTTGTTTTTCTCTAAGTTATGTACAAGTGTAGAAGTGCTGGACCATATTTCTATGTAATTCTATATTCAGTTCTTTTTAGGACTTTTTGTCCCATCTTTGATAGTTTTACATACCTGAGAGAAATGCACAAGTTCACATTATTGTCACATCTTTCCTAGCTTTTGTTAGACTTTGGAAGGATTTTGTTGTTTTGTTTAAAACTATGGCCACACTAACATGTATGAAATGGTTATTTTATTGTACTTTTGATTGGAATTTTTCTCATGACTATTGCTACTACTTTTATATTTTAATCTTCACAATAAATTTTTTTAAGAATGCAAAAACAAGAGAAACACAGAGTAAGTTCTCCAGTGGATGTAGGTAGCAGTTGGTGCAGGGACGGAGAGCAGACATGGTAAAGGAGAGGAATATGGTTTGATAAAAGTGTATTTGTGTATGTGTGTCTATGTGTGTGTTTGTGTGTTGTGTTTATCAATGAAACTTGCTGACATTAGGTTTTTTGTTTTCTTTTGCTCATTTCATCTTGTTTTTGTTGTTCTTGTTTGACATTCCTGGGGCTAGAACTCAGGGCTTGAAAACTGTTCCTGAAATTCATTATGCTGAAGGCTACAACTCTACCATTTGAGCTACAGCACCAGTGCTTCTAGGGGTATTTGGGGGCTGTTGTTGTTTATTAGGTACTGAAATATCAAACATAGTATTCCATGCCTGCTAGGCAAGTACTTTATCACTAACACACATTGCCAGCCCCAACCACACTTTTTTAAGAAAGGAGGCAGCCTGGGAGTGTGGCTCAGTGGTAGAGTGCTTGCCTTGCATACATGAGGCACTGGGTTCCATTCCTCAGCACCACATCAGCAGAAAATTCATTGTGACTTATCACCAATGAAATGCCAGAAAACTAGAAGTGACATTCTGGCTGGAAGTGGTAGCATGCCAGCCTTTAGTAAAAAGCATAGGGAATATGCCAGGCCCTCCCTGAGTTCAAACCCCACAGCTAACAATTGAAAGAATAAAGAAACAATCCCAAACAAAAACCTAATTACTTGCTCATTGCCTTTGTTCTAATTTTCTTTGTAGTTGTAACTGAATACTTCCTGTCACTCCATTTTCTACTTTCTTCCTTTCAATTTGAGGGGTTGAACCTTCAGACTTGCACATGGAAAGTGGATCCTACATAGCAACCTATTCTTTCTTCTTTTAACATAAAATGTCTGCTTATAGGACAGGGAAGGTAGCTAAGTGGTAGAGTGTTTGCATCGCATGAATGAGGAGATAGGTTCTATTCCTCAGATTTTCATACACCAATAAAGCCAGAAGTTGTGCTGTGGCTCAAGTGGTAGAGTGCTACCCTTGAGCAAAAGCAGCTCAAGGACAGCACCTGTCCCCTGAGTTCAAGCCTAAAGACCGCAAAACAAAAAGTCTGCTTATTTAAATTAGTCAATATTCCTCTGGAATTTAAACGACAAACTTAAAAGTGACATAAGTTCACTTTCAATAGTATTGTCCTCCTTTCCAGAGAGTTCAGGGACAGCACACAGAAGAGACCCTAGGCCTCTGCTGTCATTGATAAACTAGCTGTTGTACAACATTAAGCATCAACACATACATTTCTATTCTTATTATTTTGAACACAATGGGATTTGTAAGGGTTGGTAAAAATAAGTGAAGGAAACCCTTCCTTTTCACCTATTTGTTGTGATAGTAATGGATCTATTTTGCTGTGCACTCAAGTCCCACACTTGTCATTGAAGTTCTCTCTGAACTACTTTTCAATTTCTTTTCTTCTTAGGGCACACACATTCACACACATCCTGAAGAATTTTTACTAGGTCATCTAGCAATGTTTTACTACCAATTCTCTAGTCCACAAGTAATTGTATCATCTACATAGGACAAGACTATTACATTAGGCCACTGACTTCTCTGACAGGTCCCTGTGTCAACAGTCAGCACTGCAGGAAACACGTGTGCAACTTGGCTCATGCTGCAGGTGCCATGCTGTGCTGGTGGTGGACTGATGGGTAGCACACACCCTGCTCTGGGCTTCTCACTCCTGTCCCAAGGGACTTGCCAGGTTTGCCTATTGCATGAAGACTTTGGCACTGCCCTCCTCTCCTCAGCTGGCTCCTTACCAAACTTTTCTTTCCTGTACCTTTCATTTTGAGTTCTGGCATAGACCAATCTTATCGTTCAAATATATTGGTATTCTGGGACCTTAAATCATCACTACTTGATACTTCTTTTCTTATGATACTGTTTCAAGTATACTGCAATATTTGGCCACATTTTATATGTTGAGATCTCTCTTTGAAGGTCTCATTCTGCACTTTACAGACTTGGACCACATTGTCCTGCATAGCATCTTGAACCTCTACAAGGACTTATGAACTAGTCAGAAACATAAAGGTATGTGCATGTGGATTCACTTGACAAAAGAAACCAAAATATTCGTACAATCTATCATTACGCTGGCTTATAAGATATTTCAATATCAACCTCAATTGAGGACAATGACTATACACTATCGAGGACTTTAGGCTTAAACAAGAATGGTAACTTTTCTGCACGAGGGCCAAAAACCCATTTTCCAGAATATCTTCCCTGGCCCTGGAGTTCTTTCTACTCAGGGCCCGGGTACTGTCCCTGAGCTTTGGTAATAAAGGAACAAAAGTGTTGACAGTCTATCAACTTCATTCACAGCATTACTTGTGGGAAATTTGGTGATAATTGGCCATAACACTTTTACAGCTATTCCTACCTAGTTTGCCTTTCAATTGTGATCTTTAAACCTCATGCTCTTGAGCAAGTACGAATCCCGATGTGAAGCACCAGTGCCCTGTTAGATCTTAATTACTTGATCCAAACAGGACTCATGGTGTCCACATAACAGGATATATAATTCATAACATCATATAGCCATATGCAAAGGTCCTTTTGCAATCACTTGGTAAAGGTCTGTTTACCTATCATTGGGTAATCCACACCCAAATTCTTCCACTAAATATTTGGAAGAATGTATTGGTTACACGTACCTCATTATTGGTCCTCAGGTTGAATTTAGGGGCAAAAACTTGTGAGGCTTCCTTTACCTTCTATAGAAGATGACCATTTGTATCACTGATTTTTCACCGTAGGGTCTTGCTTCTCTGCCTGGACCTTTCCATACATTAATTTTATAATTACATATCAGAAGTAGTAAAAAGGTAGGTACATATACCCAGAGCCATGCTTTTATTGGCTAAGATACCATTTTCATGGAGCTTTTGCATGGGATGGCCTACAAAACTATCTAATTTCAGCTTCCTGAGTAGTTAGGATTCCACACATGAGGGAGTGTAATTGCTCATTTTTAATTGCTGGTCTGAAATTAAAAGAGGAAAGGGTACTTTACCAATTCAGTGAGCATTAAGTCCCTTTACTTCTGAATTCAAGGAAAGTGTTGGTCAAATGATAATAACAAAAATAATACAAAACATTAATAAAATATGTTATCATCAGGCATACTTTTAATGAACGTGGTATTTTGGTTCATAATTTGAGGTATATAACAGGCCTAGGTAGGACTCCAGTCTGTGAACCATCCTCAGAAAGCATACAGTTTGTAAACATGGGAGAATGAGCGATTTCCAAATGGATAGTGTGTATGTGTGTGTGTGTGTGTGTGTGTGTGTGTGTGTGTGTGTGTGTGTGTGTGGTACAAATAGGAAGGCCAAGGGCACAGGTGCCTCCCAATCCCATTTTTTTTACTAGGCCTCTGTAGATAAGCAGAAGGGTTTGCCTGGGAAGGTGGCTCAGTGTCAGAGCACTTGCCATGCATGCATGAGGTCCTGGGTTCAATTCCCCAGCACCACATAAGCAAAAAAAAAAAAAAAAGCTGGAAGTGGCACTGTGGCTCAAGTGGTAGAGTGCAAGCCTTGAGCTGAAGAGCTGAGGGACAGCACCTAGGCGCAGAGTTCAGGCCACAAGCCCGGACCCCCCACCCCAAAAAAGTAGAAGGGTGAACAGTGTGATGGAAGGCGTTAAGCGAGCAACTAGCTAAATCTTGCAATGTGAACTCCACTGTCCTTATCTTGTAAATGGAATCATAGGCAGGATTTAAGGATTCCTTTTTTTATTGTGAAAATACTGTGAAGAAGAGTTATTATTTTTGAACTATTGAAATAAATACTGAAATTGTTGAAGCCACAGGAAGCCTGAACTGAAGCACTGAAGGAAACCTCATGTTCCCAGAGACAGATTTCTTCAGAACAGCCCACAGGGCTAGCTTTTATGGAGGCCAAGATGAGAGAATCTCCTTTGAAGCCAGCTCTGGCTGGCTTCAACTCAGTTCCTGAGTTCAAAACCTCATATTGGCACAATAACGTTCCTTCATGAATGTGTGAAAGTATTGCTCTTCATGTAACCAAACAGCTCTAGACATATCTAGAATGACTGGCTTATATAGGATCTGGAGCCTTGGTCTTGGTTTATTAATTAAGCTCTTTCTGATGTAACAGAAATTGTTTCTAAATACCTGCAGGATATCTTTAATTACGTAACTATACAGTGGCATCGATCTTGGCTCTAGAAATTCTAAATTCAGGTCAACCTTTCTGTTTCTGTAAAAGAAGACACTATATTTGTTCAAAGCCACATTATGGTAGATGGAATACTGGAGTGGATTTCACAGCTAGCAGTCTGCAAGCAGCCTGTTCTAACAAAGACTTGCAGTCCACAAATACACTTAGACAGCTTGGAAATAGGACAGAAAGGGGGGGAGAGAATAAAAACAGCACCGAGAAACCAATCAGCACCAAGAAAGTGATGAATTGGGACACTAGATGACGAGAGACAAGCCAGGAGAAAGCACACAGGACATGATTACAGAGACATGTGGCATGGCATCTGGTGCCACTGCTGGTCCGGCCTAAATAGGGCCTAAGCAGGAGGCAGGTCTACAGGAAATTCCCAGTCCAGGCACTGGACTTTCAGATTGAGTAACATCAGCCAAATGCCCATGCCTGCTTACAGTTATCCAGCCACACCCATCAGTTGGGAGGTAAGTGATGGATGGGGCATTTCCTTCCCCCTGCATGAAAACAAGATGCCAGACCCCACCATCTACCATGTGGCCAATAGGGCACCAGCCACACCTGACCTCCTTACTTAATATTACTGTATTATTAAATCAGTTTATAAAATGTTACATCCTCTTTATCGTTTTGTAAACATTCAAATATTTGCTTTTTGTAAAAGCCATATTTCTTGAGCTCCACCTCTGAAACAATAATTCTCACATTCACCAAAAATTAAACATTCTTCTTTTGAATAGTTTATTTCTTCCTTCTTCCTCATTTCTTCCCTTCTTCTTTCCATCTCTCACTTCCCTACTCCTTCCTTCCTTCCTCTCAGGGTCTAGAAGTGATGGTGTAGCTCAAGTGGCAGATGGTTTTATTCCTTTGTTAACTTCAATTTTTGTGAGAGATTGATCAATATCTTTGTGTGCTTGATTATTTCGCTAATGTCATATCTACTTTGGCCCTCTATGAGATAACACAGGTGCGACACATCGTCCACACTGGTCTTTTATTATAGCTCACTCAGCAGAACAACTAAATGGGCTAAGAGTGAATCAATCACAAGTTTTTCATCACCAATGATTAATTAAAGAAAAGTGCAAGCACTGAAGACATTTTGGGGTTCTCCCCCAAGAGAAAATGCAGGGCTGCGAAGGTGGGTCAGTGGTAGAGCGCTGGCCTTGCATGCTCGAGGCCCTGGGTTCGATTCCTCAGCACCATATAAGCAAAAAGAAAAAAAAAGCCGGAAGTGGTGCTGTGGCTCAAGTGGTAGAACGCTAACCTTGAGCTGAAGAGCTGAGGGACAGCGCCCAGGCCCAGAGTTCAGGCCCCACGACCGGAACTCCCCCCCAAAAAATGCAGAGATTCTAGTCTTTATTAATCCATCATATTTTTTAAATATATATTTTATTGTAAAGATATTGTATCGATTGGTTATACCATTATATGAGTTAGGTCATTAATACATTTTCTATCAAGCATTGTTACCCCTCCAAGAAAGACTTTACTATTGTTATGACTTTTTCTAGAAAACCTTTCCAATTTTTCTACATATGATTTTTCTCCTCTTTGTGTGTGAGGGTGTATGGGTGTCTGTGTGTTTTGTGTGTTCTGTGATGAACCCTGAGCTGTGTCTTGTAGTTCGAGGACTCCATATCTGCTATATCATAAGGTCTGTATCCTGTATTGGTTCTGTATTGCAATTTCAATTTTCTTACAGATCAAAGACTTTCCCATTTGGTACAATCCTAAGTTATTTCATTTGTGTGAATCAACTTATGTGTGTTAAGCTGTCTTTCCACATTGGTCACATTCATAAGGTTTCTCTCCTTGTGTCTGTGATGGATGTTAAGTTGTGCCTTCCAGGTGAAAGAATTTCCATGCCTGCTACATACATAATATTTCTCTCTGGTTGGTTTTTTTCTGATGGACAGAAAGGTGTATGTTCTGCATGAAAGATTTTCTACATAGGTCACATTCATAAAATTTCTCTCCTGTGTGTGCTCTCTGGTGGATAGTAAGTTGTAGCTTCTGGCTGAAAATCTTTCCGCAAACATGACATTCATAAGGTTTCTTTCCTGTGTTTTTTCTGATGGACAGTGAGGTTTGACTTCCAGGTGAAAGTCATTCCATACAGGTTACATTCATAAGGTTTCCTTCCTGTGTGTATTATCTGATGGACATTGATGCTTGACTTCCAAGAGAAGGACTTTCCACACATGTTACATTCATAAGGTCTCTCTAATGTGTGTGTTTTCTGGTGAACAGTAAGGTTTCTTCTTTGGGTGAAAGACTTTCGACACAAGTTGCATTCATAAGTTTTCTCTCTGGTATGTGTTCTCTGATGGCGATTAAGATTTGATTTCTTGGTGAAAGATTTTCCACACATCTTACATTCATAAGGTTTCTCTCCTGTGTGTGTTCTCTGGTGCAGAGTAAGATATGCCTTGCAGGAGAAAGACTTTCCACAAATGTTACATTCAAAAGGTTTCTCTCTAGTATGTGTTCTCTGATGGAGATTAAGATTTGATTTCTTGGTGAAAGATTTTCCACACATCTTACATTCATAAGGTTTCTCTCCTGTGTGTGTTCTCTGGTGCAGAGTAAGGTATTCCTTGCAGGAGAAAAACTTTCCACAAATGTTACATTCAAAAGGTTTCTCTTTTGTGTGTGTTCTCTCGTGGCGAGTAAGGTTTGATTTCTCGGTGAAAGACTTTCGACACACGTTACATTCATAAGGTTTCTCTTTTGTGTGTGTTCTCTGGTGGTGAGTAAGCTTTGATTTCTCGGTGAAAGACTTTCGACACATGTTACATTCATAAGGTTTCTCTCCTGTGTGTGTTCTCTGGTGGAGAGTAAGCATCGATTTCTGGGTGAAAGATTTTCCACACTTGTTACATTCATAAGGTTTCTCTCCTGTGTGTGTTCTCTGGTGGAGAGTAAGATATGCCTTCCAGGAGAAAGACTTTCCACACATGTTACATTCATAAGGTTTCTCTCCTTTGTGTGTTCTCTGGTGGACAGTAAGGTAAGTCTTCCAGGTGAAAGACTTTCCACACATGTTACATTCATAAGGTTTCTCTCCTGTGTGTGTTCTCTGGTGGACAGTAAGGTATGTCTTCGAGGTGAAAGATTTTCCACACATGTTACATTCATAAGGTTTCTCTCCTGTGTGTGTTCTCTGGTGTCTAGTAAGATATTCCTTCCAGGAGAAAGACTTTCCACAAATGTTACATTCAAAAGGTTTCTCTTTTGTGTGTGTTCTCTGGTGAACAGTAAGCTTTGATTTCTGGATGGAAGACTTCCCACAAACGTTACATTCATAAGGTTTCTCTATAGTATGTGTTCTCTGGTGGACAGTAAGCTTTGATTTCTCAGTGAAAGACTTTCCACACTTGTTACATTCATAAGGTTTCTCTCCTGTGTGTGTTCTCTGGTGTCTAGTAAGATATGCCTTGCATATGAAAGATTTTCCACAAATGTTACATTGAAAAGGTTTCTCTTTTGTGTGTGTTCTCTGGTGGACAGTAAGCTTTGATTTCTGGGTGAAAGACTTTTGACACATGTTACATTCATAAGGTTTCTCTCCTGTGTGTTTTCTCTGAGGGACAACAGGGTGTTAATTCTCAGTGAAAGACTTTTCACACTGTTTACATTTGTCAACTACAGAAGACACATGAGTACTATATGCAGCACACATCTTACCAGGTTCACTGAAAATACCCATGCTCTGACAGCCAGTGACCTTTTCTATCCTCATCCCTAAGGAGTTCCCATTATTCTTAATCAGTTCTGACTTCTGTATGGAGCTCAAATGAAAACTTCTTATAAGTCTCACTTTTTCCTCCCCTTGGTTACTATACATGATTGCTACTTCAGAGAGATACTTATTGTTACTTTCCTGACAGGTGCTAATCACATCCTCCATTTGTGGGACATCTAAAATGAATAATAGAAAAATAAACAAAAACATAAATGAGATCCATATATTCCTTAATGTAAAGATATTTCCTCACATTCTGTTACAATATTTTGAAATATCAAAGCATTGCTTTTGCAGAATATATATATTTCTCTGCAATGTAGTAATTAAGAAAGTAGTACTGACATTTTACAATGGAAAATAATGTTTTTCTGTATTTCAGATTTTTATATTTTTCTCAAGAAAATATTTACTCAAGTTATTCATCTCTGTACTCTTAACGCTTCCATTCTGAATCTCCCTCTATGCCCAGCACCACAGATAAGAAATTGTCCTGATCCTATTTTCCTCCTACCTGCAAAACACTAGTTTAAAATGAGATCTCTTTACTACATTTCTTATTGTCTTTTTCTCTTTATGAATGACTTTTCTACAGACAAAGAGAAGTGCTAACATTAACTACACTGGAACATCAAATTCAGTTTGTCTCCACGAGAATTCTGGATTGACAATTCCTTGAGACAAAGGATCACCTAGTTGTCTTCCATACATGACTCAAGGGCACTAGGAATACTATTGCTCTTTACAGCTCAAGATAAACAGACCCACTGGGCTCTGGACCCAACATCACTATTCAAGATGCTTTAACTCACCTGTGAAATTCTCTTCTGAGTCTTCTCTCATCCATGGTTCTGCACCTTGCTCCAGCTTCACAATCAATATAGGTTTAGGAACACAGTGCCCTGTGAGTAAGAAATAGTCGAGAACTATTGCTCTTGCTGGGTCATCATTAATGTAATGTTGCAGACATCCTGTTCACTGGGTTGCTCCTAAATCTGGTTTCTCAATTGTTTTATTTTTTGGGGGGTGGGATCGGTTGTGGGGCCTGAACTCTGAGCCTAGGAGCTGTATCACACCTCCTAAACTCAAGGCTAGCACTCTACCATTTGAGCCACAATGCCAATTCTGGCTTTTTTTTTCTGCTTTTTTGGTGCTGAGGAATCGAACACAGGGCCGCAAGCATGCAAGGCACGGGCTCTACCACTGAGCCACCTTCCCAGTCCATGGTTTCTCAATTCTTAACAGCTCCATGGTGTACTTTCCCCCAGCTTTGGGTTTATTTTCCAAATGTGTGGCTTGGACTCAGCTCTTTTGCTCAAATCTAGCATTCTACTAGTTTGTGTCTTGGCTACATTTCTAGTTTTTGAATGGTTATTGGAGATAAGAGTCTCATGTTCATTTTTCTACAGTTGCTGGCTTTAAACCAAAATCCTCAGATTTCAGCCTACAGAGTATCTAGAATTCCAAGCTTGAAACAATGCAACCTATGTCAGGTTTGGCTTACAAATACACACTTTCACACTTTCACCTACTGATTTCCAGATCATGCTGACAGTAGTAATGTATATTCTATCTAGAGTGTAGATCCACCTATAATAATCACCCCAAGTCTGGAAAGTCAGTCTCCTATTAGTGGATCATAGTTTAGAACTTTTGTCCAACTACTGATTAGAAATCTTAAAGACTGAGAATAAAATTAGCTCATGAGTTACACATAATGAAGTTGAAGTTTCCCTTAGGAAGAAATGACACTTCCCATGGACTGTAATCTTTTTTTTTTAAAACAAAATGTAATGGTCCAAAGGCTTACATTTCTAACCCTACATTTAGGAGGTAAGATCAGAAGAGGCAGGCTTGAAACCAACCTGGGCATGGAAATTCAGAATATACCCCAAAACAAAAGCCAAAATAGAGTGGTGGCTCAAGCAGTAGTGTGAAAGGCAAACAACATCAAGCTCCCAGACCTGAATTTGCCTGGATTTTATACTAGCAGTTTTTTTACAAGGGAATGGACTGGAATCTTATACCTAAATATCATAGTCTAATGTCTACTAAAATAAAAGCACTTGATCTTCCAAGTAAAAATAACCTTTGCTCACCCAAGGACATGAGGTTGCTATAGGTCTCCAGCATTACATCTCTATGAAGGGTCCTCTGACCAGGATCCAGATCCTGCCACTCCTTCCAGGTAAAGTACACAGCCACATCATCAAATGCCATCAGCTTCTGTAATGTCACATTTCCATCAAGAAATTAGACCTGGGTCAAGAGAATTCCAATCTGGAATTTCATTATGCAGCAGGTATGCTTTTGTCTTACATAAAATGTTTGCAGCTGGCTATGTTATCTTTTCACTGGGAAAATTAAATAGCAAATTAGAAATATTTGACAATACATAAACCTGGCCACTAAAATACACAGATTTGCAGGGCACTGGTGGCTTATGCCTGTAATCCTAGCTATTGAGGAGGCTGAGGTCTGAGGATCAAGTTTCATGGCCAGCCTAGGCAGGAAAGTCCATGAGACACTTATCTCCAATAAACCACAAGAAAACTGAAAGTAGCACTGTGACTCAAGTGGTAGAGCACTCACCTTGACCTGAAGAGCTGATGGACAATAACCAGGCCAAGAATTCAGGCCCCAAGACCAATACAAAGTTACAGATGCCCTAATGAATGCAAACACATTTCTGCTGCTAGCAATAGAGTCAAGATAAAAATTCTAAGGAGACAATAATCTGGCATGATGACATTAAGTCTAAGGTGGTGTCTAAAAAATTATATTATTATTTTTGATAAAATTTTAGTATATATCAGTAGGTAACAATGAATTAAACAAATATTTTCTCTGCATTTACATTTATTGCTTCACCATAAATCCTATTTAGACCTTCTATTAACAAGTACTCTCATAAGCAAGCAGAACACATTCAGGATATCACAAGGCATACAAAACATAGAACATTATTAGATCAAAGAAAAGCAGTGTCCACATGAATGTTAAAAAACAGTAACAGTACTCCAGAAAGTAGCTAATGATTTATTGGGCCCTTAAAAGATTTGATTTAGTTCCCACATAAAAATATCCTAGGTTAACCATGTTTGGTTTAAATACTAAATATTGAAATATGGTCTTAGATACCCTGATATTTCTTCCTATGTAAAAAAGAACTGGTACCATGAAGGTTTGTAAACTTTACCTACATTCTACAACACAAAATATATGTGGGAGGGGAATAAAATATACCTTAGGAAGATTTTCATTTTAATAAGCCTTCATGGAATGTGGAGGCAAATAGATAGAGAGTCAAAGAACACTCAAGATGACAAAAATGATAAATATGACCAAATGCTCAAATGTGTTAAATATTCCTGAGTCATTTCTCCAGTAGATCCCTAAAGATATATTTCCACTTTTGTTAGTTAATAGTGAAATTCTTCAGAGATCAAAATCAATTCCTAGCAAATATCTGTGAGATTTTACAACAAATGATATTTCTAATAGAGAAAAACTCATCACTGTATTATTTTTTTTTTATCAAAACTACCTATCTCATACTGGCAGTGAATGAAAATATTTAAAAGTAGTGGGATGGAAAAACAAAACTGAATACTACTACAAATGAAGTTAGACCAAAGATAACAGAATCAGGTGAAATCAAATTTTCTTGTAGTTTATCAGTTGGAGGAAGGACGTACTTTTCTGTATGGAACTCTGAAGTTGAGCTGAAGGGGAAAAAGATTTGAGAGGTTGGAATTCCAGCCGGACAGCACTGAGAGAACTGAGAGCTGGCCGCAGAAGGGTTAAAAGAGAATTCTGGAGATGGTTAAGAGATTGGAGTTCAGGCCTTTTCCTTACTGTTGGAAAGATAGCATCTGAAACTGAGTTGCTGTTCACCTTGAAGGCTAGGTAAGGTGAACTTCATGTCTGCATTTTCTCTGGGCGCCAGTCTTCTGTCTCAGGAGAATAAGGAAACATGTTTTCTTCACAACGTGTTGTGGCTCAGATTGTAATATTAATATAGATACTTCAGTTTTGCATGTTATCAATTGTAATCTTCCCTGTGTGAACTCAAGGAACTTTGCTTGCTTGCAGGCAACCACAGACCAAGTGCCAGAGAGGCTTCAGAACCCTGGTTTCCCCTAAGTTTATCTGTTTATGTTTTTGTGTTTCTCTAATTTTCTTTGTTTCTGGAATCCTGTAGAACTCTCTAGGCAACAATTTTCTTATACAGTGGGTATGAAAAATGTCAATCTTAAGAGCCATGTCAGCAAAGTAAAGCTGATCACTAAGAAAAACTAGTTCCCAGATAGATCATTGAAGAAAAGAAAAACTGAGGAAAGAGAGAATGAGAAAACTAAGAAAAAATGATTCAAAGATAGATACAAAGAGAGAGAAAGAGAAAAATAACCAACACAAGTGAGTAGAAAACCAAAAGTAGAGAGAGATTATAGAGGAAAGAAATCTTGTGAGGATACTTTAGAAAACAAACAAGATTTTGAAAGAAGAACATAAACTTTAGCAACAAATATAGCCTCAGCTTCAAGTAAGACCAAGACCATGAAGTAGTCCAAGAAGTATATATGGAGAGTAATTTAAGTACATATAGGTTAATCATTCCTTAAGAACACACCAAGGTGCGTAAGACCACACTATTTCAGCAATTCCAGGAAAATTTCATTGAGATAGTTTAATGTTACTCATGAGAATGAGATCTAGTTGCAATCTACCCTTCACCTTCCACGAGATGTAACCTGCTCAGTGGCACTACATCAGGTAACAGGTATGATTACATGTTATGACAACTTGAAACCTAGACATTCTGAAGCCAATCTGAATTCAATTTAGAAAGAATATAACCATTTAATCTGCTAAACCTACAAGTAATCTTTATCTCCTAATCTACAAGCCATCTTTTTCTGATTTATGAATACATTCCGGAGGCTGAATCTGTATGGTTGGTATTGTTTGTAATTCTTGGAAATCTTTAGGTTCATATAATGGAATGGAAAACAAATGAGAAATAAAAAAAAAACTCACCAGAGATCCATTCATTCTGTCTTGCTGCTGACAATGAACACAAGACTCTAGATGCACGGCTGGGATATAAGGCAAATGACATATTCAGAAATGAATCTGTGAGATTTGGGGTCCAGAATTTTCTCTTGCAAACATGATACATGGGCTTCAAAACCATAAAGCTGTCTTAGAAGAATCTTTAATGTCTCAGGCAGAGCATTAAAGTTTCCAAGAAACACAAATGCAGTCCATTTCCTGACAGATAGATATTATTAAACAAACTAATTTCTATGTTTATGTACACATTAAATTCGAAAAAAATGAATGTTCCCACAAATATTATTGAATACTTGAAAGCAAAACCATATCACATATCCACTAAAAGTATTTATTACTGAACATACTTCGGGATGTAGGAACTGCTTTTTTAATGCAAAGGTATCCTAGGAATCCATTGGAATTTGTGTTCTACCTCGTTCATTTACATATTTTAACACCAGGGAAAGCATGTATGATGTAGCACAGTGTTTTCACCCAATTTAGAGAAAAAATGTCTACAGAATATATTTCTTGTGTTATAATATTTCAACAATGGTTGTCAAATGGCACATTTCACTGTATCCATAGCACACCTATGCAATGATTTGCAATTTGCCATTTAACATGCTTTGGCCAAAGGGACATGAGTAAAGATGAGGTAAACCCAGGTTTGAGAAGTCCCTAATGTTCATTTCCCTAAACAGTCTTGGAAAGAACCTTGACCATCCTAAAGATACAACATAAAATACTCCATATAGGAGTGACACACCTGAAGATAAGCAACACCTACAAAGCATACAACCTTGAGTAAGACATATTACCTCAAGTTTTCTTCTGTGATTTTTCTTTTAAGGCCAAATTTCCCTGACCAATACTTTCTGTACTACCAGGCAAAACCAACCAATAAGAGCTAGCATTAGCAAATCCTTAGATGGGACATTTAACATAAGTTTGCACACTAAAAATCATTCTGGTAACAGGCTGAATAAATTAGCAAGAAGAGGATTAGGGATTACTACATTAATAGATACTTTGTCATAACAATTTACCCCACGATCCCAAACCACAGCCTCAGGTACCCTCTCATAACTTGGCTCTGGCTTATTCCTCAGTCCAGCGCACCACAATTCCTGGAAATTAGTTTAAATCTTGCAACAACACAAAGTGATTGACAGTGGTATAGCAAAGAGTACCACGTGAATCTGGAGCTAAGGGAAGTAGCAACAATTTTTGTAATAGGCAAGGGAAGCTAGCAACATCTTCCCCTTCCTGTGCTTTTCTGCTTCTTCCCTTTAGGGCTTCTCAGAATTGACAAGGTCTGTCCATTTAGGATGGTGATACCTATTCATAGGGTGCTCTGCTTCAAACATTGGTAGGCTTCATTCCTAAAAATACAGGACCAGCACTCACTACTCCAATATCCCATGTACAACTGTCTCTAGAAACAGGGTCATGTACAAATACTTGTGAGCTCAACCCAGGAGATTAAAAACTCAAGCCAAACAGATTAAATTATCTCTAGGAGAAACAACACAGAAGCCCCAAATACAACTGCAATGGAAGAGGACTCAAGGCAGGCATACATCTCACAATTTCACTAGAATTCTTCCTGTACTCCTCTTACACCTGGGAAAAGCAAATAAAATCACATGTGTTAATAGAAGTATCCCTTGGTCTTGGAGTACAAATGCACAGCTCTTGGGCTCTCCTCGTCTGGACAATGACCCAGCTTACTCTCAGACATTTGGAAACCAGGTTCTTGCATCTGAAGGCCCAGAGGCTAATGGCAGTACAAACTCCTGAGCCTCATGCAAATTATCAACCCCAGACTGGAAAAAAGCTTGGAGAGGGAAGTAGGCGCTTTGGCTCAAGTATAAAGCTCTCCCTCTGTGCTGAGGTGCTCAGGAATGCTGCTTGCAGGCCCAAAGTTCATGCCCCACCAAAGAAACAGAAACAGAAAAACAAACAGAAACCCGTGGAGGGGACACTCCCGCGGCAATCACACAGTTCCTACCTGACATCAGTTCCAAAGCCTGAGATTCCTTCAAGTTACAGCTCCCAAGCTCCACTGCACAGAGCTGGGCGCCAGCCTCCTGGCTCCCACCTGTGGAAGGCCAAACTGTCTTTCAGGGCACTTCCAGCAGCCAGGCAAAGGAAAAGAATCCGGAAGAGGCAGACTTAAAACGCCCGGGGTGGGCGGGGAGACACATGGGCAAGAGCATCTTCTGCCCCACCTCCACCCTCCAAAAAACAAAAACAACCCAGGACTTTCAAAGAAAATATCCTCCTTGGTGACTACAATTCCCACAATGCTCGGTGCCACCCTGCTATATACCTGGGAACAAGGGTGCTCTTGTGCATTGGGACTTTTCTCTGCCTGCTGTGGGGGTTAAGCTCAGTTTCTTCTTGAAAACCACTGTTTCCTCTTGAAATACATAAGACCAACCAGAAAATGGATATATATGGGGAGAATTGGATACATTGGCTTTTTGATTCTTAGTTCTAATAATGAAATTGAGGTTATGAGACTGCATTGCTTATACCTTTCTGTTTATTCAATGCCTGTGTTCTGCTGAATGTAAATTATATCTCTGTTTTGTCTTAAATTGTTTTAATATATCCCCTCCTACTTTACAAAGATATTGCCCGGCGCTGGTGGCTCAAGCCTGTAATCCTAGCTACTCAGGAGGCTGAGATCTGATGATCCCTGTTCAAACCCAGCCCACCCAGGAGAGACCATGAGACTCCTATCTCTAATAAACCACTAGAAAACCGGAAATGGTGCTGTATTTCAAGTGGTAGAGTGCTCGCCTTGAGCTGAAGAGCTGAGGGACAAGCACCCAGGCCCAGAGTTCAAGACCCACAACCGCCAAAAAAAAAAAAAAAAGGTATACACAACCATAAACTTATACCTGTGTCATTTCCCATTGCTGTAATGAAAACACTGGCATAAAATAGTGAGATTGTTAGGTAAGTATGCAGCATAATACTTCTGGTGATTTGGATTTTCAAAATCTAATGATTAATTTTCCAGAAACTCCCCAATTCTATCTATTAAATCAAATGAATTTCTGTTTTTGTCTGAATTTTGCATTTCATTTAAGGATTTTATGTTTTGTTTTGTTGTTGGTCCTATGGCTTGAACTCAGAACTTGGGCACTGTCTGTGAGCATTTGCTGTGCTCTATTTGCATTTCCTTTAATAATTTGTTTAAGTAAGTAGTGAAAAGTTACCTCACAGGGATTCTCATGAACATGGAACATCACCTCCATTTCCCTTCAAAGAGATAGTGGTTTAGGGTGTCAGGAATGAATGCAGGAGGGATAGAAGAGTGAAGTTTAGGCTAGGCTATGTTGATGTGAAGCTTAATCACTTGCAAAACAGTCTGCATTTGTCTTTTCCTTTTGCATGTGGAAATCTCTTTAGACTTCTTACCTCTTCTCTGATCCTAACAGTTCCTCTCAGTAGCTTTAGGCTACATATCAAAGGGACCTCAGACTTGTCTTCTCAGACCTCATCCATTAAAATGTGCAACAAATCTTTTGTCTCCTGCTGCAATCCCATCAGAGCACAAGCAAGGCTCTGAGAGCCAATGGGATGATAATTAAGGAGACAGAGAGATGGCTGATGACACAGTTCAGCTATATTTCTCAAATGCTTGAGTAATATTGGTCTAGACCCACTGTGTCCAAAAGTGCAAACAGCACACATCTTTCCTCATTCTATTTCAATACATCTTTTCCACCCAAGCCTCCAGACAGTTAAAGCCCCAGGCCAAAAAGCTAGAACACACACTTCCTCAAACCAAGAAAGGGCAAGGACTTGCAGTCCTGAGGGTGGGAGTCAATGGCCCTGAAGCCTTTGCTCACATTTTGTCTGCTCCTGGCAGGCACCCCAGGGTCTACAACAGTCTCCCTCTCTCTTATCAAAGAACCTACCCTTGTCTCTTCCATGTTTATTGTGATTTTTTTGTAATCCCTTCCATAAAAAATAATTGGGAAAGACTGGATTGGAAATTTTACGTTTGATTTTAGTTCTCCAATGTATGGGTTCAACATGTCCCTATTGTAGACCAGAACTATTCCTCATGAAAATGGGAATCAAAGAGCATATTTGAATGTATAGACTTCAACTTAAAAGCACCTCTAACAATATAAAGAAAAAATAATTTCATTCTTTAAAACTAAATTCCTGGGAAGTGGCACTGTGGCTCAAGAGGTCGAGAGCTCGCCTTGATCTGAAGAGCTGAGGGACAAGTGCTCAGGCCCAGAGTGCAAGCCCCACAACCAAAAAAACAAATCCTCCCTAAAACTAAATTCCTGAGAGACAAAGAGATAAAACTGGAGTGCTTCCAAGAGGACCTGTGAAATATAGTTTTCTTTTCTTTTCTTTTCTTTTTCTGTTAGTCATGGGGCCTGATGTCTGGGCCTAGGTACTGTTCCTCGGCTCTTCAGCTCAAGGCTAGTGCTCTACCACTTAAGCCACAATGCCACTTCTGGCTTATTCTGCTTATGTGGTGCTGAAGAATTGAACCCAGGGCCTCATGCATGCAAGGCAAGCACTCTACCACTGAACCATCTTCCCATCCCTGAAATATAGTTTTCATGGTTCAAGCCTACATTTGTGATGAATTTCTTTATTCCTTTATCCTTTTGTTTTGTTTGGTTTGGTTTTTGGTTATGCCACTTGAACTGTGAGCCTAGGAACCATCCCTTAGCCCTTCAGCTCAAGCCAAGTGCTCTACATTGTGAGCTAAAGCACCAATTCTGGTTTTCTGGTTTTTATTGGAGATAAGTGTCTCACAGACATTGCTGCCCAGGCTGACTTTGGACTGCGATCCTCAGGTTTCAAGCTTTTGAATAGATAGGATTAAAGACATGAGGTACCAGCACCCAGCTTGCATTTCTTTTCTTTTATGTCCCAGCCTTGGGGCTTGAACTCAGTGCGTGGACACTGTCCCTAAATTTTTGCTCCAAACTAGCACCCTAGTACTGGAGCCACAATTCTACATTCGGCTTTTTCTATGTATGTGGTACTGAGGACTTGAACCAGAGCTTCATACATGTTAGGTAAGTACTCTACCACTGTTGCGGGACAGCCACAACACCAACAGTGCTCTGGAAGGGCAATGGGATGATAATGGAACAAACTGAGGGAAGGCCAATGATGAATCTCTCTTTATTCCAGCTATAACCTTAGCTATAGACACTTTCTAGATCGGTCCAGTGCTTGCATCACATTGTTTTAGTATTCACTGAGTCAAAAAGTGCATACCATGTGCATCTTTCCTCATTCTAGTTCAACCTTTTTCCAACAAACACCTAGAGGTATGCCCCTAGGCCCAGAAGCTACAAGGAACACTCCCTCCTACAAAAAGGGCAAGTACTTATAGCCCTGAAGATTGGAGTCCATGGTTGTGGAGCTTTTGCTCACACCTTGCCTGCTTCTGACACCTCAGGGTCTGCACCACTTCCCCCTTTTTCATTTTGTAAATTGAGCAAGTGTCTATCAGCCTGAACCTGGAAAATCGGCAGATCATCCATCTCAGGAAGAATGGAAGAAAAAAAAATACCAAAACAATAAACAGGAAAATGCCTAAGAAATAGCAAAAAGAGTGCTATTTCCCCAGGCGAATCCCTGCAGGTAATGGAGAACTGATACAGCTAAGCCTGTGTGGTGGAGTGACCAATACCAGATATCTGACCCTGAAGCTGCATAATGCCTAAGTTTAAATGATCACAGGGCAACATTCCTCAAATATGTCACTGGATATTGGTACAAGTCATATTTCCATCATATTTAAGAGGGGTAACACAGATGTACTGACAATTAGCATGACACATCATTTTTAACTGGCTCTTTAGCAGGTCTATGTGATCATCAACAAACATCATTGCTGTTTCCAAATCATAAAACATATCACAATCATTTTATCTACTCCCACCTGAATATCAAGGGGACCATAAACATTTCAAACTAATGTATTAACATGTTTTTTTGTATATATGGTTTCTACAAGGATCACAGGAGAAGCAGTAGCACTAGCAATAAGAGTCTGGGTAGCAATAATGTGGGCAACAAATATTCCCCAAAATCTACAGCAATGGCTAAGAGTCCCCTGAACCTCAATAGCAAACCGAGACCCAAACCATGGTTCTATCAACTGAACATGCAATGTAAGTTAAGGGGATTGCATAGTAAGCTAGGATTACTCATGCAGTTAGTGAGAACATAATTGTTCCTGCAAGAGGCATGAAACACCACCCCACCCTTGAAAACCATACCCAGCGCAACTACTAGCATGTATGGATACATAACACAAGCTTGCACAGTAAATGATACAAAACCATGAAACAGGACAGGTCTCTGAAACAGAGGTATGGGATGGTGAGAGGCATTAGTTCAAATAGGCCTCATGGCAGCAGTCAGGCTCAAGTTGTCAGGGTGAGCTTGTCCACACAAACTGACAAA
This sequence comes from Dipodomys spectabilis, assembly GCF_019054845.1. Taxonomy (NCBI): domain Eukaryota; kingdom Metazoa; phylum Chordata; class Mammalia; order Rodentia; family Heteromyidae; genus Dipodomys; species Dipodomys spectabilis. Next base: position 1,995,389 of record NW_024870904.1, on the reverse strand, counting down.
CATGGGAGCCAGCAAGGTACCACTGATCACATCACTCCTCTGAGACCAGTCCTACCTTACATACTGGGAGACTCCTACCAGCAGACCAGTGGACAAGATGTGAAATCCACAGGCCCTCCAGGGTGATGGATCATCACCACCATGGGAATCCCTGGGCATAGTGGAACCCAAGAGGGATGCACCACATCTCCTGCCAAAGGAACTCTACAAGTGTTATGCATAAGCTCCATCTTTTTCCATTGGTTCACCTTTTCCTCCAGAGGAAGTCAGAACCATAATCTATCCCTGAATACCTTACCATACTTGTACCTTCTACCTCAGGATCTGCAATAGTCAATAACTGTGATCAATGAAGTAAAGGATATATTATTTTTATAATAATGAGACTTAGGTCTGTGAGCAATGAACAATTCAAAAATAATATAGGAAATAAATTCTATTTATACTAGAACAATAAACATAAAACTTAGAAATGAATGTCTGAAAAATGTAACCAAGAACAATGACAACTATGGGACACAGCTAGTCTAGGAAGCAGCCATTTTTACCTGGTCCTTATGTCCTTGCCTCTCAGGAACTTACTTTTAACTTTTACAGAAATAAAGAATTATTCTTCCTTCATATTTTATAGGTGCTCCAGTGTTGCCATCTATCCATCCAAATGTGCCTCACGATCTCCATTTTCATGAGGAATAGTAAGGTCCACTAAAAGAGGGATGGAAAACCCTTACCCTGGAGGACTGAATATCAGGCATGAAAATTTCCTACACAATCCTTCCCAGTAATGATGTGGGGAAAGGATCATCAACAATCACAACAAACCCTTAAGAGACAAGCTTAGGATGTCTGATATGAGGGAGGGAGGCAAAAGATTTATTCCACAGTGTAATGGATACAGTCTGAGAAGACAAGTCTGAAGTCCCCTAGATATGTGGGTTAGACTTGCTGACAGGAACTTTTAGGTTCAGAGAAGAGGTAGAAAATCAAAACAAAATAGGATATGCAAAACAGAAAAATAAAAACAGACTGGTTTGGAGCAAGTAATCAAGCTTCACATGAACCTGGACCTGCCCTGAACTCTACCTCCTCCCACATTCATCCTGATCTACCTAGACAACCAATTTTTTTTGAAGAGTCTTGGAGGAGGAGTACCATTTTCTAAGAAACCCTTGGGAGGATCCTTTTCACTATTCCCCTGAAGCAATTAATAAAAGAAAGGCAAGTACAGCACAGCAAATGCTCACAGACAGTGCTCAAGCTCTGAGTTCAAGCCACAGGACCAACAACAAAACGAGGGAAAAAAAACTTTTTAAGGAAAGGCAAATTTCAGACACAAATAAGCAAAAACTCCTTAAAATTTCATAGATGGAATTTGGGAGTGTCTGGGAAAGTCATGAGTAGATTTTGAGAACTGTATTTAATTCAAAGATTATAAAGTACATCTGTCTTTAAATTCTGCTTTTGTATTCCAATATATATATAATAATATATATATAATATGTATATATTAGAGCAGGGGAAGATGATGCCAGAATCAATCAGTTTACTGTCTGCAAGTACTTTTTTTTTTTTTTTTGATCAATCTTGTGGCTTGAACCCAGCCTGAGCACTGTCTCTGCGTTTTTCAGCTCAAAGTGAGCTTTCTACAACTTGAGCCACAAGGCCACTTCCATTGTTTTGGTAGTTACTTGGAGATAAGGCTTATGAACTTTCCTGCCCAGGCTGGTTTTGAACTGGGATCCTCCTATCTCAGCTTCCTGAGACCTAGGATTACAGGCATGAGCCATTGGCACCCAGCTGCAAATACCTTTGTAAAGTGAGAGGGGAGATATTCAAAACTTTAAGGAAAAACAGAGACATAATTTACATTCAGCAGAACGTACTTTTTGAACAAAAACAAATATAAAAACTACGTAGTTTCATAACCTCAATTATATTAAAAGAACTAAGAATTAAAAAGCCCAATTACGCAATGCTTCTAATACATTTGTGTTTTTAATTGGTCTCACAATATTTCTGTTGGTAAACTGAATTTTCAAGAAGAAACTCACTTAAGTTTCAGGCGCTGGGAGAGAAAGGTCCCCATGCATCCTAGCGCACTTAGGACCAAATGCCTTGTGCCAGTCAAAATCCTGTAACAAGCCCACTTCCTCTAGGTGAATTGTGCATTGCATTCTGGGAATTGTAGTTTCTATTGGAGCATAGATACTTTGAAAGTAGGGGGACGGGGGAGGGGATGGGGTGTAGAGGGAGGAAGAGGCACCAGTCCCTCCTTGCCCACTGTTGGTGTTTTTATTTTGCAAATTCAGGTTACTTTGCTTTTCCCTTGCTGCTGGAAGTGCTCTGAAGTACAGCTCTGCACTCCATAGTCAGCCATGGTTCCAGAATCTTTATTCATTTTCATCAGCAAGAAAGAATGAAAGGATCTCTAGTGAGATTCTTTTATTTCCCACTTTGTTTGACATTCCGTTTTATGAACCAAAGGGCGCCAAGATTGAAGAAAAGAAAAAAAAAAAGATTCAGTGTCAGGAACATGTTCCTAAAAATGCTAATGATGTAGCCAGGCGCCTGTGGCTCACACCTGTAATCCTAGCTACTCAGGAGGTGAGAACTGAGGATCAGGGTTCAGAGCCAGCCCGGGTAGGAAAGTCTGTGAGACTCTTATCTCCAATAATCCACTAGAAAACGGGAAGTGGCGCCAAGGCTCAAGCAGTAGAGCGCTCACCTTGAGCTGAAGAGCACAGGGACAGCGCCCAAGCCCAGAGTTCAAGCCCCACGACTGACCAAAAAAAAAAAAAAGCTAAAGATGGCTTGGAGATTTAGCAGATTATAAAATCTGACATTCCAAGTTAAGTGCAGATATGCTTGTTTGTTTCTACTTTTTCTAGTGTGAGAGAAAGTTGTCCCACTAGTTATGTGATTCAGTGACACCTAGGAGATGACTTCTCATGGAAGGTGAAGGATGGCTAGCAACTGCTCAGACATCACATCCTCATATGGAATAGTAAACTATCCTAATGAAATTTTACTGGATTTGCTGAAATAGTGTGGTCAAACATAACTTCAAATATTCTACAGGACTGAGTGAGCTATAAGTACTTCAATTAATCTCTGGAAATATTCTTGGACTGCTTTGTGGTCTTTGTTTTACTTGAAACTTAGGCTGAGTTTGATGGTATTTATAGAAATCTCTGTTTTTCTCTATGGTGCTCTCATAGGAGTTCTCTTACCTATTTTCCCAATTCATTCTATTTTTCATGTTTACTAGCTTTCTTTCTTTCTTTTGCATTATATTTATTTATTGTGAAAATACCATACAGGGAGGTTACAATTACATGGGCAAGATAGTGAGTACATTTCTTATCAAGCATTGTTGCCTTCCACTTTGTTTCCCTTTATCATACCTTCTTTCTTTTTTATTTTTCAGTTGTAGGTCTGGAACTCTGGGCCTAGGCGCTATACTTAAACTCTGCAGGTCAAGGCTACTACACTACCACTGGTGCCACATCGCCACTTCCAGTTTTCTAGTGGTTAATTGGAGATAAGCGTCTCACAGATGGTCCTGCCTGGGCTGGCTTTGAACCTCTATGCTCAGATCTCAGCCACCTGAGTAGCTAGGATTGTAGGCATGAGCCACCACCATGTGGCTTCACTAGCTTTATTTCTCTCTTTCTTCTCTCATTGTCTATTTTTCTCTCTGTCTCTTTTTCTCTTTCATTCTCTCAGCTTCTCTTTCCTCCATTTTTCTCCTAATTTTACTTTTCTTCAAATGGTTTATCTGGGAAGTAGATTTTCTTACTGATCAGTTTTCTTTTGGTGACGAGGCTCTTAAAATTGACATTTTTCTCTCTCATTATACAGGAAAATTGTGGCAAAACATAAAATAATTTGAGGTTCCAGATTCTGTTATCTTTCTCTGGTTTAACCTCACTTGATGTGGTTCCTGCAGTTTTCCTTTTTCTTCTTGCTCTGCTTGCATATTTGCATTCACTGATATTATAAGATAGAAGCTGGGTCATAGGGTATGTTCTCAAATAAAATAAAATAAAATTTAAAAAAAAAAAAAAAAAAAAAGATAGAAGCTGGTTGTGAAAATAAACAATACAGGGACTATAGTGTCTTTTATTTAGCTTATTTTACTTAAAGTTCATCCCTGCCATAAAATATAGTAAAGTTTTCTCCTTTGAACACATTTATAGTTTTACATGCTTTGATGTTTTCCTTATTGTGAGTAGAGTTTGAGAAGTGATTCTCCAAGCATATGTTGTACTCCCTGCTTTATCTGCTGTTGCACACAAGTATAGAAATGCTGGACCATATTCCTATATAATTCTATGTTTAGTTCTTTTTAGGACTCTACGTACCATCTTTGATAGTTTGTTTGGTTCGTTGGTTGATCAAGAGGTTTGAACTCCGGGCCTGAGCGTAGACTCTCAGCTCTTTAGCTCAAGGCTAGCGCTCTACCACTGGAGCTACCTGGTTTTCTGGTAGTTTTATTGGAGATAAGAATTTCACGGATGTTCCTGCCAATACTGGCTTTGAATCGTGATCCTCAAATCTCAGCCATCTGAGTAGCTATGATTACAGGTGTGAGCCACGGGCGACTGGCTTCATCTTCGATAGTATTATATACCCAAGAAAAATGCACCAAGGTTCACATTCTTTTCACATCTTTCCTAGCATTTTTAGACTTTGAGAGTAGTGTTGTTGCTTTTATTTAAAACTATATCCATACTAGCATGTATAAAATAGTTATTTTATCAGAATTTTGATTTGAATTTTTCTCATGACTACTGATATTAAACTACTTTTATATTTTAATGTACTACATGTGCATGTCCTTTTGGAAAAGTCTCTTCAATCTTTTTCCCATTTTAAAAATAGATTTTTTTGGTGTAGGTGTTTCTAGAAGGATTATCCTTATATTTTCTAATTCATATTGGTTAAAAATCCATTTAGAGATATATGCAAATACTTCTCTCATACCATGCTTTTTTTTCCTTTATTGGTAGTGTTTTTCAACATACAAGGTTTTTGTTTGTATTTATTACTCATTTATTTATTTACTTACTTACTTATTTACATATTTATATATTGTAGGACATGGGGCTTGAACTTTGGGACTGAATGTTGTCCCTCAGCTCTTAAATTCAAGACTAGCACTCTACCACTTTGGCCACAGCACTACTTCTGGTTTTCTGGTGATTCACTGCAAGTAAGAGTATCACGGCTATACCTGCCCAGGCTGAGTTTGAGACCCGATCTTCAGATCTCACCTTCTTCAGTACCTAAGATTACAGGTGTGATCCACCAGAGACTCACATTGTTTGTTTGTTTCTTTGTTTTTTCCATGATGTACTTTTGGAGTTCTATTTATGGGTTACTGTCAAATCTTGCTTTCTTATTTTTTTCCCTCAGTCGTGGGTCCTGAACTGTGGAGCTGGGTGCTTTTGCTCAGCTCTTCAGCTCAAGGAGAGTACATTACAAACTGAAGCAAAAGAACACTTGCAACATTTTTGCTTATGTGGTGCTGAGGATTCAAACACAGGGCCTCATGCATGCTAAGCAAGCACTCTACCACTGAACAATCTTCCCAGACCAGTTACTGTCAAATCTGATGCCATGAAGTATTCCTCCCCTTCTCTCTTCTTCTCTTCTTTTCCCTTTCCCTCTGTTCCCCTCCTCTCCACCACTCTCTTCTTCCTTCTTTTCCCTAACCTTTTGCCTTTTCCCTAACCTTTTCCCTAACCTTCCCCACCTTCTCCACTCATCTTCTTTTCCCTTTATATCTGAGATGAAGACGTGCTAGTATCACTACAGTTAGGTTTCTAACTTAGAAACACATGTAATACACATACCTCATGGTTTTCTTGAGCTACTATTGGAGCTTGAACTGCAGGTCTCACAGTCAGTCAACTTCCTCACTCACTGTTGGCACTATCACTTGAGCTATACCTCCTCTAACCTGTTCATTAGCTGCTTAGTTTGAGTTGTCTATCCAGGCTGGCTTCCAGACCTCAGTTTCCTCCTCAGTAGCTAGGCTGGTAGCTAGGCAAGAAGTACTGGCCTTGATTTTTATTACCTCAACATTTAACATTAAGACTTAATTGGATACTACAATGAAACAGTTTATTGTTACTGGTTTATCTAGAATTAATATGCAACCTAAACTGAAATAGTTTATCTTTCAAATTAAGTGTTGTAATGTGTTTCTAACAATTGTAACTGTTCTAACTGTGGTAGATTTTCTTCACTAAGCAAATCGCTTATGATGAAGGTATTGTTTTATAATTAATGCAATTTAATGTTATTGTGGAGGTGATGTATAGAGAGATATAATGATATGAGTGAGGTAAAAATACCCTTCTTTTCATAGAGTTTCTTCCATGCCTTCATTCTCTCCCAAACTCTCCCTCCTATCTCTACTCTTGAGTTGTATATTTTACTTTCATCACCCTATTTCCCTCACATTCTATGGCTCTGCCACACCCACCAGAAGATATACATGTGAATACACCATACAAAATTGAAACCAATTTGTTTTTATTTCCCAAGTGAAGAAAATGGCTCCCTTTAATATTGAATAAATCACAATGATAGCATACATATATTTTTTACATATCCATTCTAGTTTCCTTCTGTTTGTTTTACTGTTAGATTATTAGAAACATACTGTTGGATTTTATCCTGTATTTATGTCATATTTTTCATACTCATTTCTAGACAATTTCTCTTCAGATCTATTCTCAGTGTGTCTGTCTTGGTAAACAAAACAGCTTAGTGCTTTATAAGCAGCATTTAGTAAAGATAATGCCATCCATGTGTGTGTTTCTAGTGACCGTTTGTCTAGTTAGGCAGTCATTAAGATGAATATTACTTCTCCAATCATAATGATAGATTAAAGAAATTATCATTCTTTGGCCTTTTAATCATGTCTTTGTAGACTTTGGTTTTCAGCATAGAACTTTTCAGCATACAGATTTATAATTTGCCTGTTATTATCAATGCTCTGTATCTGTGGTAACACAATTTGTGCTGAGGTTCTTTTCCTTTCATATTATGACTACTTGTATTTTTTAGTATTGATTATTGCTTATGGTATGTTTATATTGATTTACTTTTATTTCTTGATAATTAATGTATGTCTCTTTGGCCTATTGAGTTTTTTGAGTATGTTTTCTTCTGTTCAAATCAGACAGTACCTGATATATTTACTATTTTTATATTACAATATTAACATGGTTTCATTTTAGTGATTACTTTACTATTTATTATGTTTGTCTCATCTGATATGTATTTCTGAGTTTGCTTTCATGTAACCTGTGCACATTGTTCTATACAGTGCAAATCACCTCTAATATAATCTCCAGGGAATCTTCTATACACTGTAAATCACCTCTGATACCTATTACAATTTAAATCCTACTAAATAGTTGTTACAATGACTTGTTCATAGGATAATGCCAGTTTTTTCAAAGATTGCCTGTTTACTATAGGTGCCATATTTGTCAAGTCTTTGGGTTCTATGGTTTGTTGAATCTGTGCAACAAACAAATATGCAAGACCTAACATATTCCTTTGAATATGCTACTGTAGGGGCTGGAAAGGTGGCTCAGTGGAGAGTGCTTGCCTTGCATGCATGAGGCCGTGGGTTAGGTTGCTCAGCACCACATTAATAGAAGAATCTGAAAGTGGTGCTGTGGGTCCAGTAGTAGAGCATTAGCCTTGAACAGAAGAGCTGAGGGACAGAGCCCAGGCCCAGAGATCAAGCCGCATGAATGATGAAAAGAAAATACATACCACAAATAACATAGTGTATATAATAATATTTAAAGGTGCTGGACACAAGTGTCTCATGGTGGTAAACCTGAGACCTGAGGATTGAGATTTCATCCAGCTCTTTCAGAAAAGTCAATGAAACTCTTATCTACAATTAATCACCTAAAAATCCAGGGGTAGAAATTGATAGATGGCTCCAGTGATAGATCCTTAAGATAAAATGTTGAGGGACAGCACCCAGACAATGAGATCAATACCTAATATTCGTATATTTTACTGTGTTATATGGAAATAAATGCTGCTTTCCAAAGGGGATGGAATTGTGCAAAAATGCATATTGTTCAACAAGTAATGAAATCAATGAAATCAATTGAGTAATCAGTCAAGTAATGAAATCAATACCTGGCTTATGTAACTTTGACATACATATATACCTCTATGTATATATATATATATATATATATATATATATATATATATATATATACATATATACACACACACATATGTATATATATAGATGTATATATGTATATATACATAGAGGTATATATGTATACACACATATGTATATATACATAGATGTAAATATGTATGATATACATACATATGTATATGTATGTACATACATATGTATATGTACATATATATGTATATATAGACATACAGATATATGTATGTACAGATGTATATGTATATATATATCACCTTTACAATAATTTATTTGGGGGTGGTCTGGTCGTGGGGCCTGAACTCGGGGCCTGGGCCATGTCCCTCAGGTCTTCACTCAAGGCTAGCACTCTACCACGTGAGCCACAGCACCATTTTCATCTTTTTATTTTCTTTTTGCTTATGTGGTACTGAGGAATTGAACCCAGGGCCTCAGGCATTCAAGGCAAGCAATCTACCACTGAGCCACCTTCCCAGCCCCCACAATAATTTTTATAAGAATGCAAAAACAACAGAAACATACAATAAGTTCTCCTATGGATGTAGGTAGCATTTGGAGCCCGGAGGGTGAGCACACACAGTAAAGGAGGTGAATATGGTTTAAAAAAAAAGTGTGTTTGTGTGTGAGTGTGTGTGTGTGTGTGTGTTTGTGTGTGTGGTGTTTATCAATGAAACTTGCTGACACTGGGATTTTTGTTTTCATTTGCTCATTTATTGTTGTTGTTTGACATTCCTGGGGCTTGAACTCAAGGTGTGGGTACTGTTCCTGAATTTCATTATTCTGAAGGCTACCACTCTCCCACTTGAGCTACAACACCAGTGCTTCTAGGGGTGTTTGGTAGTTTTTGTTGTTTGTTAGGTATTGAGATATCAAACTTAGTGCTCCATGCATGGTAGGCAAGCACTTTATCACTAAGCCACATTGCCAGCCCCAACCACACTGTTTTAAGAAAGGAGGCAGGGCTGTGAGTGTGGCTCAGTGGTAGAATGCTTGCCCTGCTACATGAGGCACTGGGTTCCATTCCTCAGCACCACATCAGCAGAAAATTCATTGTGAATTATCACCAATTAAGTGCCAGAAAGCTAGAAGTGACATTCTGGCTGGAAGTGGTAGCATGCCAGCCTTTAGTGAAAAGCCTAGGGAATATGCCAGGCCCTCCCTGAGTTTAAACCCCACAGCCAACAATTAAAAGAAAAAAGAAACAATTATGAACAAACAAAAACCTAAAAACTTGCTCATTGCCTTTGTTCTTCTAGTTTTCTTTGTTCTTGTATCTGTATACTTCATATCATTCCATTTTCTACTTTCTTCCTTTCACTTTGGGGGATTGAACCTTGGGAATTGCACATGGAAGGTGGATACTCCATACCAACGTATTCTTTCTTCTTTTAACATAAAAAGTCTACTTATAGTACAAGCAAGGTAGCAAAGTGGTATAGTGCTTGCATCGCATGAATGAGGAGCTGGTTTCTATTCCTCAGGTCCACATGCACAGAAAAACCTGGAAGTGGTGCTGTAGCTCAAGTGACAGAATGCTACACTTTAGCAAAAGCAGCTCAGGGACAGCACCTGGCGTCTGAGTTCAAGCCTAAGGAGGAGCAAAACAAAAAGTCTGCTCATTTAAATTAGTCAATGCTTCCTCTGCAATTTAAAAGACAAACTTACAAGTGCCCTTTTAGATCAGGAGATCTTAACTACTTGATCCAAGCAGGACTCATGGTTTCCACAGAATACGATATAAAATTCATAACATCATATTGACATAGGCAAAGGTCCTTTTGCAATCACTTGGTAAAGGACTGTTTACCTATCATTCTGTAAACCACATCCAAATTCTTCCACTAAATAATTGGAAGAATGCATTGTTTGCACAGATCATATTAGCGGTCCTCAGGTTGAATTCAGGGACTAAATTTGTGAGGCTTCCTTCACCTTCTATACCAGATGCCTTTTTGGATCACTGATTTTTCACCTTAGAGTCTTGCTTCTTTGTCTGGGCCTTTCAACACACTAATTTTATACTTACATATCACAAGTAGCAAACAAGATAGGCACATATGACCAGATCCATCCTTCTATTGGCTAAGAAACCATATTCATGAAGCTTTTGCATTGGATGGCCTACAAATACTACCTTTCTAATTTCAGCCTCCTGAGTAGCTAAGATTCCACACATGAGGGAGTGTCATTGCTCATTTTAATTGCAGGTTTTAAATTAAAAGAAAGAAAGGGTACTTTACCAACTCAGTGAGCAGTAAGTCCCTTAAATTTTGAGCTCAAGCAAAAGTATTTGCCAAATGATAATATTGAATGACACCATCCCCACTCAACACGATGAGAGGATGAGAAATGTTGGCTCAAAGAAAGCTGAAGAGTGAAGAATGGTTTCCCTTCACACCTAGCTTACCTCTGCCATGAAGGATTTCTTTGTATAATTTACAGAGGTTTTCTGACAAAGATTTTCCTACATTGGGCTTCTTTCCTGGGTGAATGTTCTAATACTTGCTGAAGGTTGGCTTCTGGTTGAAAGACTTCCTCTCATGTTTATATTTACAGAGATTCTGTCATGTGTCCAGGTCTCTGATACCTGTACAGATGGGACTTCGGGCAAAATGTTTTCTATACTCATAATTTCTTTCCTGTCTCTGCTCTCACATATGCTGAATACTCAGTTCTGATTGAAAGTCATTTCACATATGTTCTATGCACTACTTTCTTTTCTCCTATGTGAGTCAGTTCTCTGATAAACATGAGGTATTTCTTTCTGATCAAAGGATTTCCACATTTGTAATAATTTTCATTTTATTTTTTTGTGAACATACTGTACAGAGGGGTTACAATTACATGGGCAAGATAATGAGTACATTTCTTATCAAGCATTGCAGCCTCCTCCTTTGTTTACCCTTCACACCCCTTCCCAGCCCCCCCCCCCCCACCAAAGTTGTAAAGTTCATTTTCGACATGACAACTTGTACTTCTCATTGTTGCAACGGGTCCACCTGTATGCTTAAATGACTTGCTCTTCCCCTTCTCCTGCACAAATTATACCGACATCAAATATAGTGAAAGCAGGGATTATACTGTGGGGGAGGGAAATACAAAGCAACAAAGAAATAATCTTATAAATGCATTAGAAACAAATGCATGAAAGAAAAAAAAAACATTTAAATACATAGCTAAGGGTTCATTTTCTTAACACCACATTATCTGACCTTTTCTGCTTGACTCATACATACACTAGATAATGCAAATAATAGGTCCCATGGTTTCCCTTATTCACATTTGTCATATTTTTAAGATTACTGCGCTGTGTGTGTGTCCTATGAACTTGGATCCATGAATACTTGTTAAAGGACTTTCCACAATTGTTACATTTGTATATTCTCGCCTGTGTCTGTTCTCTGACACAAACTGAGCTAGGACTTTTTCTTGAAAACCTTTCCATTTATTTTTCCTACATAGGATTTCTCTCCTCTTTGTGTGTGAGGGTGTGTGTGTGTCTGTGTGTCTCTGTGTTTTGTGTGTTTTCTGATGAACCCTGACCTGTGTCTTACAAGTCAAAGACTTTCCCATTTGGTACAATCCTAAGTTATTTCATTTGTGTGAATCAACTTATGTGTGTTAAGCTGTGACCTCCAGGTCTTTCCACACTGGTTGCATTCATAAGGTTTCTCTCCTTATGTTCTGTGATGGATGTTAAGTTGTGCCTTCCAGGTGAAAGAATTTCCATGCCTGCTACATACATAACATTTCTCTCTGGTGGGTTTTTTTCTGATGGACAGAACGGTGTATGTTCTGGGTGAAAGACTTTCCACATAGCTTACATTCATAAAATTTCTCTCCTGTGTGTGCTCTCTGGTTGACAGTAACATATAGATCTTGGCTGAAATACTTTCAACACATATGACATTCATAAGGTTTCTCTCCTGTGTGTGTTCTCTGGTGGACAGTAAAGTTTAGTTTCTGAGTGAAAGAATTTCCACACACGTTACATTCATAAGGTTTCTTTCCTGCGTGTGTTATCTGGTGGATAGTAAGGTATGACTTCTTGGTGAAAGATTTTCCACACTTGTTACATTCATAAGGTTTCTTTCCTGTTTGTATTCTCTGATGGACAGTGAGAGGTGACTTCTTGGTGAAAGACTTTCCACACATATTATATTCATAAGGTTTCTCTCCTGTGTGTATTCTCTGGTGGTCAGTAAGATATGTCTTCCAGGTAAAAGACTTTCCACAAATGTTACATTCATAAGGTTTCTCTCCTGTGTGTGTTCTCTGATGGAGAGTGAGGTTTGACTTCCAGGTAAAAGACATTCCACAAATGTTACATTCATAAGGTTTCTTTCCTGTGTGTGTTCTCTGGTGGAGAGTAAGGTTTGACTTCGAGGTAAAAGACATTTCACACATGTTACATTCAAAAGGTTTCTCATTTGTGTGTCTTCTCTGGTGGACAGTAAGGTATACCTTACTAGTGAAAATCTCTCTACCCATTTTACTTTCATATGATTTCTCTCCTGTGTGTGTTCTCTGAGGGACAATAGGGTGTGTCTTCTCAGTGAAAGACCTTTTACATTGTTTATATTCTTCAACTACAGAAGACACCTGGGGACTATGTACAGCACACATCTTACCAGGTTCACTGAAAACACCCATGTTCTGACACCCAGTGACCTTTTCTGTCCTCATCCCTAAGGAGTTCCCATTATTCTTAATCAGTTCTGACTTCTGTTTTGAGCTCAAATTAAAACTTCTTATAAGTCTCACTTTTTCCTCTTCTGGCTTATTATTCCTGACTGCTACTTCAGAGAGATACTTATTGTGACTTTCCTGACAGGTGCTAATCACATCCTCCATTTGTGGGACATCTAAAATGCATAACAGAAAAATAGACAAAAACATAAATGAGATCCATAAATTCCTTACTGTAAAGGTATTTTCTCACATTTTAACTGTTACAAGATTTTCAAATATCAAAGCATTGTTTTCTGCAGAATATAAACTTTTCTCTTAAACGTACTATCTATGAATGTAGTACTGACATTTTACAATGGAAAATAATGTTTTTCTATATTTCAGATTTTTCTATTTTTTTCTAGGAAATACTTACTCAAATAATTCATCTACGTACTCTTAATGCTTCCATTCTGAATCTCACCCTATGCCCAGCACAACTCATAAGCTATTGTCCTGATTAGAGAATAGCAGCACTACCATTCTCCTATTTTCTTCCTACCTGCATAATACTAGTTTAAAAGAAAATGGGATCTCCTTTTGTACATTTCTTATTGTCTTTTTCTCTTAAAGAATGACTTCTCTACAGACAAAGAATTCCTAACATTAAATATACTGGCACACCAAATTCAGTTTGCCTCCATGTGAATTCTGGATTGACAATTCCTTGAGACAAAGGATCACCTAGTTCTCTGCCACACATGACTCAGGGGCACTAGGAATACTATTGCTCTGTACAGCTCAAAATAAACAGACCAACTGGGCTCTGGACCCATCATCACCATTCAAGATGCTTTAACTCACCTGTGAAATTCTTGTCTGAGGCTTCTCTTATCCATGGATCTGCACCTTGTTCCAGCATCACAATCAATTTAGGTTTAGGAACACGGTGTCCTATGATTAAGAAATAGTGGAGAATTATTGCTCTTGCTAGGTCATCATTAACGAAAGCTCGCAGACATCCTGTTCACAAGGTTGCTCCTAAATCTGGTTTCTCAATTGTTTTTTGGGGGTTGGTGGTCCAGTTCTGGGGCCTAAACTCTGGTTCTGGGCACTGCCCGTCATATCTTCAGCTCAAGGCTAGCACTGTATCACACGAGCCACATAGCCAATTCTGGCTTTTTTTTTTTTTTCTGCTTATGGGGTGCTGAGGAATCCAACACAGGGCCTCATTCATGGAAGGCAATTCCTCTGCCACTGAGCCACCTTCCCAGCCCATGGTTTCTCAATTCTTAACAGTTCCATGGTGGAGTAGCATCCAGCTTTGGGTTTATTTTGCTAACTGTGTGGCTTGAACTCAGCTCTTTTGATAAAAGCTAGCATTCTACTAGTTTGAGTCTTCTCTACATTTCTAGTTTTTGAATGGTTAACTGGAGATAAGAGTCTCATGGTCATTTTTCTACAGCTGCTGGTTTCAAACTGAAACCTTCAGATGTCAGCCTCCAGAGTATCTCTGACTGGTAGCTTGAAGCACTAAACCCTGTAGCAGGTTTGGCTTACAAATACACACTTTTACTTATTGATTTCCAGAGCATACTGTCAGTTGTAATGTATGTTCTATTCTAGACTGTAGATCCACCTATAATAATTACCCAAGTCTGGGAAGTCAGTATCCTATTAGTGGATCATAGCTTAGAACTTTTGTCCAACTACTGATTTGCCTTCTTAAAGAACGAGAATAAAATTAGCTCTTGTGTTACATATAATGAAGTAGAAGTTTCCCTTAGAAAAAAATAACACTTCCCATGGCCTGGAATCTTTTTTTTTTTTTTTTTTTTTTTTTTTAGAAATTGTAATGGTCCAAATGCTTACATCTGTAATCCTACACTTAGGAGGTGAGATCAGAAGAGGCAGGCTTGAAACCAACCTGGGCACAGAAACTCAGATTATACCCCAAAACAAAAGTGAAAATAGAATGGTGGCTCAAGCACTAGTGTGAAAGACAAACAACACCAAGCTCTCAGACTCAAATTAGACTGGCTTATATACTAGCAGTTTTTTATCTGGGAATGGACTGGATTCTTCTCCCTAAATAACCTAAATAGTCTAATGTCTACTAAAATGAAAGCACTTGATCTTCCAAGTAAAAATAACCTTTGCTCACCCAAGGACATGAGGTTGCTATAAGTCTCCAGCATTACATCTCTATGAAGGGTCCTCTGATCAGAATCCAGATCCTGCCACTCCTTCCAGGTGAAGTTCACAGCCACACCATCAAATGACATCAGCTTCTGTAATGCCACATTTCCATCACGAAATTAGACTGGGTTATGAGTATTCCAACCTGGAATTTCATTATGCTGCAAGTATGCTTTTGTCTTACATAAAATGTTTGCAGCTAGCTTTGTTATTTATTCACTGGGAGAATTAAATACCAAACTAGAAATATTTGACAATACATAAACCGGGTCATTAAAATACACAGATTTGCAGGGCGCTGGTGGCTTATGCCTGTAATCCTAGCTATTCAGGAGGCTGAGGTCTGAGGATCAAGGTTCAAGGCCAGCCTAGGCAGGAAAGTCCATGAGACACTTATCTCCAATAAACCACCAGAAAATGAAAGTAGCACTGTCACTCAAGTGGTAGCACTCACCTTAACCTGAAGAGCTGAGGGAAAACAACCAGACCCAGAATTCAAGCCCCAAGATCAATAAAAAATTACAGTTTCCATAATGCACACAAACATATTTCTGCTGCTAGCAGTAGAGAGAAGATAAAAACTCTAAGGAGACAATAATCTGGCATGATAACATTAAATCTAAGGAGGTGTCTGAAAAATTATATTATCATTTTTGATAAAATTTCAGTACATACCAGGGTAAAAATGAATTAAACCAATATTTTTTATGTTTGACACATACTGCTTCACCATAAATCCTATTTAGACCTTGTACTAACAAGTACTCTCAAAAGCAAGCAGCACACATTCAGGATATCACATGGAATACAGAACATAGAACATTGCTAGATCCATGAAAAGCAGTATCCACATGAATATTAAAAAAAAAACAAAACAGTAACAGTACTCCAGAAAGTAACTAATACTTGATTAGGCCCTTATAAGATTTAATTGAGTTCCCACATAAAAATATCCGTGGTTTACCATGTTTAGTTTAAATGCTAAATATTGAAATATGGTCATAGAGTAAAAAAGAACTGCTACCATGAAATTTTGTAAACTTTGCCTACATTCTACAATACAAAATAAAGGTGGAGGGAAAAAAATGTTCCTTACAAGGTTTTCATTTTAATAGCCCTTCATGGAAGGTGAAGGCAAATATAGAGAGGCTCAAGGAACACTCAAGATGACAAAAATGATAAATATGACCAAATGCTCAAATGCGTTACATATTCCTGAGTCTTTTCTCCAGTAGATCTCTAAAGTTATATTTTCACTTGTGTTAGTTAATAGTGAAATACCTCAGAGATCAAAATCAATTAGTGAGCAAACATCTGTGAGAAGTTTTGACAAGTGATATTTCTAATAGAGAACATATCGTCACTGTATTTTTTTTTCAACACTAGTTCCAATCTTATACTGGCAGTGAATTAAAATATTCAAAAGTAGTGGGAAGGAAAAACAAAACTGAATACCACATCAAATGAAGTTAGACCAACACAAAATCAGGAGAAAACAGATTTTCTTGTAGTGTATCAATTGGTAGAAGGAAGTACTTTTCTGTAGGGAACTCTGAAGTTGAGCTGAAGGGGAAAAAGTTTGAGAGGTTGGAATTCCAGCCTGACAGCACTGAGAGAACTGAGAGCTGGCCACAGAAGGGTTAAAAGAGAATTCTGGAGAGGGTTAAGAGACTGGAGTACAGGCCTTTTCCATACTGTTGGAAAGATAGCATCTGAAACTGAGGTGCTGTTGACCTTGAAGGCTAGGTAAGGTGAACTCCATGTCTGCATTTTCTCTTGACGTCAGTCTTCTGTCTCAGGAGAATAAGGAAACATGTTTTCCTCACAACCTGTTTTGGCTCTGATTGTACTATTAATATAGATACTTCATTTTTGCATGTTATCAATGGTAATCTTCCCTGTGTGAACTCAAGGAACTATGCTAGCTTGCTGGCACCCAGGGACAAAGTGCCAAAGAGCCTTCGGAACCCTGGTTTCCTGTAAGTCTATCTGTTTATGTTTTTGTGTTTCTCTAATTTTCTTTGTTTCGGGAATCCTGTAGAACTCTCTAGGCAACAATTTTCCTATATTATGGGTAAGAAAAATGTCAATCCTAAGAGCCATGTCAGCAACATAAAGCTGATCACTAAGAAAATCTTATTCCAGATAGATCATTTGATGAAAAGAAACAACTGAGACACATATCGAGGAAAGAGGGATTGAAAAAATTAAAAATGATAAAAGATAGATACAAAGAGAGAGTAAGAAAAATAACCAACACTAGCCAGTAGAAAATCAAAAATAGAGAGAGAAAATAGACGAAAGAAATCTTGTGAGAATACTTTTGAAAACAAACAGGAATGTGCAGAAAGACCATAAAGCTTAGCAACAAATACAGGCTAAGTTTCAAGTAAGACCAAGACCATGAAGCAGTCCAAGAACTATATATGGAGAGTAATTTAAGTACATATAGGTTAATCATTCCTTAAGAACATAGGAAGGTGTGCATGACCACACTATTTCAGCAATTCCAGGAAAATTTCATTGAGATAGTTTAATGTTACTCATGAGGAAGTGATCTGGTGGCAATCTATCCTTTACCTTCCATGAGAAGTAACCTGCTCTGTGTCATTACATTACATAACAGGTATGACTATATTTTATGACAAGTTGAAACCTACACATTCTGAAGCCAATCTGAATTCAACTTAGAACCTAACCATTTAATCTGCTAAACCTACAAGCAATCTTATTTTTTTATTAATTTAATTTTATTTTATTTGTGAACATACTGTACAGAGGGGTTACAATTACATGGGCAGGATAATGCGTACATTTCTTACCAAGCATTGCAGCCTCCTCCTTTGGTTTACCCTTCACATCCCTTCCCAGCCTCCCACCTCCCCCCCAATCCCAATCCTTCTCCTTCCCCCGCCCTTCCCCTTCCTCCCCCCCCCCCCCCCCCGCACCAACATTGTAAAGCTCGTTTTGGACATGACAACTTGTACTTCTCATTGTTGCAACAGGTCCACCTGTATCCTTAAACAACTGGTTTTTCCCCATCTCCTCCACAAGTTATACTGACATCAAATATAGTGAAAGCAGGGGTTATACTGTGGAGGAGGGACATACAAAGCAACAAAGAGATAATCTTATAAATGTGTTAGAAACACATACATGAAAAAAAATTAAAATACATATCTAAGGGTTCATTTTCCTGACATCACATTATCTGACCTTTTCCGCTTGACTCATACATATACTAGATATTGCAAATAAGGGAAACCATGGGACCTATGTTTCTTTGGGCCTGGCTTACTTCACTTAATATAATTTTTTCCAAGTTTTTCCATTTCCTAACAAATGGGGCAATGTCATTCTTTCTGATGGAGGCATAGAATTCCATTGTGTATACATACCACATTTTCTTGATCCATTCATCTACTGAGGGGCATCTGGGTTGGTTCCATATCTTAGCTATGGTAAATAATGCTGCAATAAACATTGTTGTGCTGGTAGCTTTAGTGTGGTCTTGTTTGTAAACATTTGGGTAAATGCCCAAAAGTGGGAATGCTGGGTCATAGGGGAGTTCTATGTGAAGTCTTTTAGGAACCTCCATACTGCTTTCCAAAGTGGTTGAACAAGTTTACATTCCCACCAACAATGAAGTAAGGTTCCTTTCTGTCCACATCCCCTCCAGCATCTGTTGTTGTTAGAGTTCTTGATTTTTGCCGTTCTAACTGGAGTGAGGTGATATCTCAATGTTGTTTTGATTTGCATTTCTTTTATGGCTAGGGATGTTGAACATTTCTTCATGTGTCTATTGGCCATCCTTCTTTCTTCTTCAGAGAAGTTTCTCTTTAAGCCTTTCACCCACTTATTTATTGGGCAGTTGTTTCTTTGAGGATTTGTTGTTGGGGGGTTTAATTTTTTGAGTTCCAAGTATATTTTAGATATGAGACCCTTGTCTGTTGTATGGCTAGTAAAGATCTTCTCCCACTCCGTGGGCTTTCTATTGATCTTGCTAGCTATGTCATTTGCCCTGCAGAAGCTCTGCAACTTTATGCAATCCCATTTGTCCAACCTTTCTTTGATTTGTTGTGTTTTTGGTCTCTATTCAAAAAATTTCGGCCTGAGCCAAGGAGACCTAGGGTTTCTCCTATTCCATCCTGTAATGTTTTCAGAGTGTCTGCTTTGACTTCAAGGTCTTTGATCCATTAGGAGTAGATTCTGGTGCAGGGTGATATATAAGGATCTAGCTTTAGTTTTCTACATGTAGTTAACCAATTTTGCCAGCACCATTTACTGAAGAGGCTGTCTTTCTTCCATTCTATTGTTTTAGCTCCCTCCTACAAGCAATCTTTATCTGCTAATTTACGAGCCTTCTTTATCTGATTTATGAATTCCTGAGGCTGAATCTGTGTGGTTGGTATTGTTTTTAATACTTGGACATCTTTAGGTGGATATAGTGGAATGGAAAACAAATGAAAAATGAAAAAATCAACTCACCAGAGATCCATTCATTCTGTCTTGCTGCTGACAATGAGCAGAAGATTCTGGAAGCATGGCTGGGATTCAAGGGAAATGATGCATTCAGAAATGAATCTGTGAGATTCTGGGCCCAGAATTTCCTCTTGCAAACATGATACATGGACTGGAAAACTGTAAAGCCTTCTTTTATTAATATTTATTTATTTTTTTATTGTGAAAACGTAAAGCCTTCCCATAAGCGAAGAATTTTTGATGTCTTAGGCAGAGCATTAAAGTGTCAATAAACAAAAATCCAGCCCATTTCTTGATAAATAGATGTTATTAAACCTACTAATTTATATATTTATGTACACACTAAATTGGAAAAAATGAATGTTCCCACTGAAATTATTGAATAATTGAAAGCAAAAATATATATTTCCACTAAAAGTCATTCGTTATTACTGAATATACTTCAGGATGTATGAACTGCTTTTTTTTCCTTTTTTTTTTTGCCAGTCCTGGTGCCTGAACCCTGTGCCTGGGTGCTTCCCTCAGCTCTTCAGCTAAAGGCTAGTGCTCTACCACTTGAGCCACAGCACCACTTCCAGCCTTTTCTGCTTATGTGGTGCTGAGGAATCAAACCCAGGGCCTTATGCATGCAAGGCAAGTACTCTACCACTGAGCCACCTTTCCAGCCCATGAACTGCTTTTTTAATGCAAAAGTATCCTAGAAATCCTTGGATTTTGTGTTCTACCTCATTCATTTACATATTTAAACACCATGGAAAGCATGTATGATGTAACTCAGTAATTTTAACCCAGTTAGATAGAAAAATGTATATAGAATATATTTCTTATGTTATGCTATTTCAATAATGGGTGTCAAATAGCACATTTCACTCTAACCATTGTACACCTATGCAATGATTAGCAATTTGCCATTTAAAATGCTTTGTCCAAAGGGACATGAGTAAAGATGAGGTAACCCAGGTTTGGGAAGTCCCTAACGTTCATTTCCCTAAACAGTTATGCGAAGAACCTTGGCCATCCTAAAGATACAACATAAAATAATCGATATAGGCATGACACACCTGAAGATAAGTAACACCAACAGAGCATACAAACTTGCATAAGACATATTACCTCAAGTTTTCTTCTGTGAATTTTCTTTTTAGGCCACATGTCCCAGACCAACACTTTCTGTACTACCAGGCACAACCAATTGATTAGAGCTAGCACTAGCAAATCCATAGATGGCACACTTAATGTAAGTTTGCAAGTGAAATACTAAAAATCATTGTTAACAGGCTGAATAATTTAGCAAGAAGAGGATTAGGGATTACAACATGAATAGATACTTTCAGTCATAACAATTATTCCAACATCCCAAACCACAGCCTCAGATATCCTTTGATAATTATGCTCTGGCTTATTCCTCAATCCAGCTCATCACGCCTCCTAGAAATTAGTTTAAATCTTGCAACAACACAAAATGATTGAGAGTGGTGTAGGAAAGAGTACCATGTGAATCTGGTGCTCAGGGAAGTAGCAACAATTTTTGCATAAGGCAAAGGAAGCTAGCAACATCTTCCCCTCCTTGCTTTTCTGCTTCTTCCCTTTAGGGCTTCTCAGAATTGACAAGGTCTGTCCATTTAGGATGGAGATTCCTATTCATAGGGTGCTCTGCTTCAAACATTGCTAGGCTTCATTCCTAAAAATACAGGACCAATATCCAATATCCCATGTACAACTGTCTCTAGAAACAGAGTCGAATACAAACACGTGTGAACTCAAGCCAGGAGATTCAAAACTCAAGCCAAACAGATTAAAATATCTCTAGGAGAAACAACACAGAAGCAATAAATTCAACTTCAATGTAAGAGTACTCAAGGCATGCATACACCTTACAATTTCACTAGAATTCTTCCTCTACTCCTCTTACACCTAGGCAAAGCAAATAAAGTCATATGGGTAAATAGAAGAATCCCTTGATATTGGAGGACAAATGCACAGCTCTTGGGCTCTCCTCATCTGCAGAATCACCCAGCTTGCTCTCAGATATTTGGGAACCAGGTTCTTACACCTCAGGGCCCAGAGCCTAATGACAGCACAAACTCCTGAACCTCAAGCAAATTACCAACTCCAGACTGGAGAAAAGTGTGGAGGGGGCAGTAGGAGCTTTAACTGAAGCATAATGCTCTCGCTTTGAGCTGACGAGCTCAGGAATGGTGCTTGCAGGCCCAGAGTTAAGCCACACCAACGACCAAACAGAAACAGAAAAAGAAAAAGAAACCCATGGAGGGGAGACTCCCGCAGCAAACGCACAGTACCTACCTGACATCAGTTCCAAAGCCTGAGATTCCTTCAAGTTACAGCTCCCAAGCTACACTGCCCAGAGCTGGGTGCCGGCCTCCTGGCTGCCACCTATGGAAGTCCAAACTTTACTTCAGGGCACTTCCAGCAGCAAGTCAAAGGGAAAGAACCCAGAAGAAGTCAACTTAAAATGCCCATGGTGGGCGGGGAGACGCATGCGCAAAACGATCTTCTGCCCCACCTCTGCCCTCCAAAACAACAAAAACAACCCAGGACTTTCAAAGAAAATGTCCTTCTTGGAGACTACAATTCCCACAATGCCCGGCACCACCCTGGTCACAAGAGTGCTTGAATGCAGTGGGACTTTTCTCTCCCTGCTGTAGGAGCTAAGCTGAATTTTACTTGAAAAACACTATTTCCTTCCTGAAACCCGCCACAAAAGACAAATATATGGGGACAAGTGCATGCATTGACTGTTTGGTTCCTAGTTCTAATAATGAAATTGAGTTTATGTGACCGTGTTGCTCATACATTTCTTCTTGTTCCATTCCTGTGTTCTGTTGAATGTGAATTATATCTCTGTTTTGCCTTAACTTGTTTAATACCTCCCCTCTCATCTTACAAAGGTACTCACAGACACTGAACTTATACCAGGTCAATTCCCATTGCTGTAATGTACACAAGAGCTTAGAATAGGAAGATGGTTAAGTGGATATGCAGCATAATTCTGTTGATTTGGATTTCGCAAAAATCTAACAATTAATTTTCCAGAAAATCCCCAATTCTATCTATTAAATCAAAAGGACTTTTAGATTGTTTCTGAAGTTTGCTTTTCATCTAAGGGTGTTATGATTGTGGTTTTTGCTGTTGGTCCTGTGGCTTGAACTCAGAGCTTGTGCACTATCTGTGAGCATTTGCTGTGCTCTATTTGCATGTCCTTTAATAATTTCTTCAGGTAAGTAGTGAAAAGTTTCCTCACAGGGATTCTTAAGCACATGGCACATTACCCTGACTTTCCTACAAAGAGAGTGATTTGGGGTCAGAATGAATGCAGGTGTGTAGAAAAGTGAAGTTTAGGGTAGGTCTATGTTGATGTGAAGCTTAATCACTTGCAAACCAGTCTGATTTTGTCTTTTTCACATTTGCATGTGAAAATCTCTTTAATATTCTTACCTCCTCTCTGCAACTTAAAGTTCCTCTCAGTAGCTTTAGGCTACATATCTAGGGGACCTCAGACTTGTCTTCTCAAATCTTATCCATTAAGCTGTGGAATAAATATTTTGTCTCCTGCGGCAGTCTCATCAGAGCACAAGCAAGACTTCTGTGGTCCAATGGGATGAAGAGCTGGGGTACAATAAGGTTGGCAACCAATATTCCCAAAAATTGGCAGCAATGGCTAAGAGCCCTCTAAAGCTCAATAACAAACAGAGACCCAAACTTAATCTACCATCATTGTTCTATCAACTAAACAGGCAACATAAGTTAAGGTAATTGAATAGTAATCTCAGAGGATTTATAAGGTTAGTGAAAATACAATTGTTCCTTCAAGAGCCATGAAACAACAGCCCATCCTTGAAAACAATACGCAGCTCAACTACCAGCCTGTACAGATACATAACACAAGCTTGCACTGTAAGTGATCAAAGAATCATGAAACAAAAGAGGTCTCTGAAGCAGAGGTATGGAATCGAGACAGGCATTCATGCAAATAGGCCTCAAGGCAGCATCCAGTCTACAATGTCAGGGTGAGCTTGTCCACACAGGTGGACAAACATGAGGTCCAGTAAGTTACCACTGATCATGTCACTCCTCTGAGACCAGTCCTGCAGTGAATATTGGGAGGATCCTAACACCAGAACAGCAGACAAGAAGTGAAGTCCACAGGCCCTCCATGGTGGTGGATCATCACCAACAAAGGAATCCCTAGGAATACTGGAACCCAAGTGGGGTGCACCACATCTCCTGACAAATGAATTCTACAAGTGTTATGCATAAGCTCACACTTTTTCCATTCATTCACCTTTTCTTCCAGAGGAAGTCAGAGCCATAATCTATCCCTGAATACCTTTCCATACTTGTACCTTCTACCTCAGGATCTACAACACTCAATAATTGAGATCAATGCAATAAGAGGATATAATATTTGTATAAGAAATAGTCAGACAAGTCTGTGAGCAATGAACAATTCAAAAATAATATAGGAAGTAAATTCTATTTATACTAGTACAATAAACATAATACTTAGAAATGAGTGTTTGAAAAATGTAACCTTGAACAATGAAAACTATGCGACACAGCTAGTTCAGGAAGCAGCCATTTTTACCTGATCCTTATCTCCTTGCCTCTCAGGAACTTACTTTTAACTTTTACAGAAAGAAAGAATTCAAAGAGGGGGGACCAAGATGGCGACGGGGCAGTAGGGAAACGCCACAGCTCTCTCCAACCAAAAAGAGAGTTCGAGTTCCAACGCTTAATCTCCCCAAGAGACCGACAACAACAAAAAAACGAACACTCAGAGAAAAACCAGAGGTGGAAAATAACAAAAAAAGAAAGAGAGGAAAAGAAGAATTTCAGAACAGAGAAGAGCGAAGACCCCTCCCCCAACCTTTACTGGCCCGGCGGGGGCTGCGGGAGCCACAGAGACACAGGGGGCTGCTTGCAGATCACCAGGTACCGGATTGCAGAACAGCGGATCGCCAGGAACAGAGAAACCTACCAGCCGGGAGTCTCCACGAGGATCCCACCCCCACCCCTCACTCTCCACCGGAGCGGAGAGGCTCCATCCCGCCAAAGCCGCCCGGCACCAGCAGCGCGATGAAGGGACCTGTCCGCAGACCACCCGCCCAATCGCGATCGCAACGACCCGGCGGGGGCCACCCAACCCAGCCCGCAACCACCCCAACTGAACTCGGATTGCAACAACAACTGATGACCTACAGGGTGAGTACCCCACAGGGGACAGTGAATCCCTCAAGGGAGACCAGAGCTGGAGGGAATCCCCAGACCCTGACCTAGACTCCCTACCCCAACACCCGGACCACAGGACCCACTAAAACTGGGAACTGTTCGAGAGCTCCACCAGCCAGTGGAGCACACTCTGCTGGCCAGGCCAGAGCAAGAGTGCCCCTGGAAGGGAGCTCAAATGCCCAAGCCAGGAACAGCGCCCCTGGGTCAAGACTACCAACAGTAGAAGAAATTTGAACTGTGTCCTCCAGGCTGCATAACCTAGGTGGTATACACATTAGCACAGGCCTAACGAGCGCGCTCCAGGCTGGGGCCGGAACCAGGCCTGGGGACCGGCGCCTGAACAAAGCAAAAAGGGTCAGAAGTGGGGCTGTGACTCAAATGGTAGGGTGCCAGCCTTGAGCTGAAGGGCTGAGGGACAGCACCCAAACCTAGAGTTCAAGCCCACAACCAGCCCAAAACAAACAAACAAAAACACATCAGGAGCCCATAGCAGACTCCAGTATTTGGGAGAGTGCATCCAGAGCATCTGATCTTCTCAAGAGCACCCGCAGGAGCAAACACAAGCAGTCTAGGCTGCTCAACCCTTCCAAAGGCGGGAATTGCTACAGCAGAGAGCTGAGAATCCTAAGTAAGTCAGAATAGCAGCTGGAAATAGGCTCCCAACAAAATCCAGATCAGGCACAGACTCTCTCGACCAATACAGAATCAGCAACCAAGCAAAGACAGACACACCAAAACAAGATTGAAGAGCAGTCTCCTGAACCCCCATGCGAAAATCACAGAGAAAAATCACAAGGTTTACCACTACCCAGGACAGCAAGCTCACCTCAAAAGCCAGCAGCCACGCAGGGGAGAGCCCCAGTGGGAGCAAAGCAGGAATGGAAGACAAAAACTACATCCAAGGGTTGCTGGAGGCAATGACTCAAGAAATAAAGCGAGAAATGGATCAGAAATTGAAAAAGCACAAGGATGAACTATCAAAAGATATACAGGACATCAAACAAAAGTTGGATGCAAAAATAGAAGCTGCACAAACCTCAGTAAGAAGTGAGATAAACGCCAAATTAGAGGTAATGCATACTGATCTCACCTCATTGAGAGGTGAGATCAGTACTCTGAGAACCAACATTGAATCCATAAAGGGATCCATTTCCACCATGCAAACCACAATAGAAGCCACGGTCAACAGAGTGAATGAAATGGAAGGTAGAGTGTCAGATACAGAAGACAGAATACACCAACTGGACCAAAAAGTGACAGATATGGAAAAATCACTCAAATTAAACCAAAGGGAAATTCAAGAGCAAGCAGATAATGCTAAAAAATTTAACCTTCGCATAATCGGAGTGGACGAAGGTGAGGAATTCCAGAGCAAGGGAATGCAACACCTATTTAACAAGATAGTCAATGAAAATTTTCCCCACCTCAAAAACGACCATCTTAACTACATCACAAAAGCTTATCGAACACCCAACAAGCAAGATCCCAGGAGAAACACTTCTAGGCACATTATAGTAACAATGATGGATCTGAATAATAAGGAAACAATCCTGCATGCAGCAAAAATGAAGAAGGAGCTATACTACAATGGGAAAAAAATTAGAATCACTGCAGATCTCTCCACACAAACAATGAATGCAAGAAAAGCCTGGGAAAGCACCATACGAGCCCTGAGAGCCAATAACTGCCAACCCAGACTGATATACCCGGCAAAGCTAGCATTCACATTTGATGGAGAACTGAAAACTTTTAATAGCAAAGAAAAACTAAATGAATACATAAACATTAAGCCAGCATTACAAAGAATTCTAAGAGGGGGGACACAACCTGAAGAAAGCAACCAGGAACTGGGACCTGCCCCAAACAGGCATTACTCAAAGTCTAACTGAGCAAGCACAGGAGGAAAGGAAAGAAGAAAAACTTAGGAAAACGGAATGGCAGGGACAACAATGCATCTCTCTATACTTTCTCTTAATATAAATGGGCTGAATTCGCCAATTAAAAGAAAACGAACTGAGGACTGGATCAGAAAACAAGACCCATCCATCTGTTGCCTTCAGGAGACCCACCTCTCAGCCAAACATACAAACAAACTCAGAGTGAAGGGGTGGAAAAGGATCTACCAATCAAATTCCCCCAATAAGAAAGCAGGTGTAGCTATCCTGATATCTGACAAAATAAACTTTTCATTAAAATCAGTACAGAAAGACAAGGACGGACACTACATATTAATAAAGGGAACAATCCAAGAGGAGGATATAACCATCATCAACTTATATGCCCCAAATATCGGTGCACCCAGATATGTTAAACAAATGCTCTCAAACTTACAGAATAAAATAGATCCCAATACGATAATACTAGGAGACTTTAACACGCCACTCTCACCAAAGGACAGGTCTACCAACCAGAGGATTGGCAAAGAAGCTACCGAATTAAGTGAGGCCATACTTCAAGCGGAATTAACTGACATCTACCGAGTATTTCACCCTAAAACAACACAGTACACATTCTTCTCAGCAGCTCATGGAACTTTCTCCAAAATAGACCATATCATAGTTCATGCAAGGAACTTAAGCAAATACAAAGGGATCGACATAATCCCCTGTATCCTATCTGACCACAGTGGAATTAAGCTAGCTCTCAATAACAAAGCATACCGCAGAAATTTCTCTAATACATGGAAATTGAACAGCACACTCCTTAACAAGGCCTGGGTAACAGAAGAGATCAGAGAAGAAATAAAGCATTTCCTACAACTCAATGAAAATGAAAACACCTCACAAAGAAACTTGTGGGACACAGCAAAAGCAGTCCTGAGGGGCAAATTTATTGCCCTCAGTGCCCACATCAAGAGAATGGAGACAGACCAAGTAAATAATCTCATGTTGCAACTAAAACAGCTAGAAAAACAAGAAAAAATGGGACCTAAAGCTACTATACGAAGCCAGATAACCAAATTGAGAGCAGAGATTAACCAATTAGAAAATCAGAAAACCATAACCAAAATAAACCAAACAAAAAGCTGGTTCTTTGAAAAAATAAACAAAATTGATGGCCCGTTGGCAAGATTAATTATAAAAAGAAGAGAGGAAACCCATATTAATAGGATTAGGGATGCCACGGGAAACATCACAACACGTACCCAAGATATCCAAACAATTCTAACAGACTACTTTCAAAAGCTATACTCTCTAAAGGAAGAAAATCTGGCGGAAATGGCTGCATTTTTAGAGAAATACAAGTTACCCAAACTGAGCAAAGAAGAAGTTAACCAATTAAATAAGCAAATATCCTATAATGAGATACAGGAAGCTATCAAAAGTCTTCCAACAAAAAAAAGCCCAGGACCAGATGGATTCACAGCAGAATTCTATAAGACCTTTAAAGAAGAACTAATACCCATACTCCTCAAGCTCTTCAGAGAAACAGAGAAGGAGGGAGCTATCCCAAACTCATTCTACGGAGCCAATATCACACTCATCCCCAAACCAGGCAAAGACCCAACCAAAAAGGAGAATTACAGGCCAATCTCCTTGATGAACACAGATGCAAAGATCCTTAACAAGATTCTAGCTAACAGAATCCAGAAACACATTAAAAAAATAATACACTATGATCAGGTAGGCTTCATCCCAGAGACACAGGGATGGTTTAACATACGTAAGTCAATAAATGTAATCCAGCATATCAACAGAGCCAAGGTCAAGAATCACATGATTATCGCCACAGATGCAGAAAAGGCCTTTGATAAAATTCAACATTCATTCATGCTAAAAGCTCTGGAGAAAATAGGAATAGAAGGAACATTTCTAAAAACAATAAAAGCCATTTATGACAGACCAATAGCCAATATTATACTTAATGGGGAAAAGCTACAACCAATCCTCCTAAAAACAGGAACAAGGCAAGGATGTCCACTGTCTCCACTCCTCTTCAACATAGTCCTAGAACCCTTAGCCAGGGCAATAAGGCAAGAAAAAGACATTAAAGGGATCCGCATAGGGAAAGAAGAAGTGAAACTATCCCTTTTTGCAGACGACATGATACTATACCTCCACGATCCCAAAAACTCCATCCCCAAACTTTTAGAAATCATAAGTCACTTCGGCAAAATAGCAGGATACAAAATAAACCCACAAAAATCAGTTGCCTTCCTATACACTGATAACGCACAGGAAGAGAGGGAAATAAAGGGAGCAACCCCATTCACAATAACCTCCCAAAAAATAAAATATTTAGGAATTAACCTAACCAAAGATGTAAAAGAACTATTTAATGAGAACTATAAAAAGTTAAAGAAAGAAATTGCAGAAGACACTAGGAAATGGAAAGACCTCCCATGCTCCTGGATAGGCCGACTTAATATAGTAAAGATGTTGATACTTCCAAAACTAATATACAAATTCAATGCAATTCCTAATAAAATCCCAATGATGTACATCACTGAAATACAGAAAACAGTCCAAAAATTTATATGGAACAACAAAAGACCTAGAATAGCCAAAACAATTCTAGGGGATAAAGACAATATGGGAGGGCTATCCATGCCGAACTTCAAACTCTACTACAGAGCTATAATCACAAAGACAGCATGGTATTGGCACAAAAACAGACCTGAAGACCAATGGAACAGAATAGAAGATCCAGATATAAATCCACAGGCCTACAGCCAGCTGATATTCGACAAAGGAGCCAAAGACATACAATGGAAGAAACACAGCCTCTTCAACCGCTGGTGCTGGGAAAACTGGGCAGCCACATGCAGAAAACTAAAAGTGGACCCCAGCCTATCACCATGCACCAACATCAACTCAAAATGGATTAAAGACCTTAACATTAAACCTGAATCTCTGAAACTACTACAGGACAGAGTAGGAGAGACACTTGAACTAATAGGCACAGGAAGGAACTTCCTGAACAGAGTCCCAGGGTCACAACAAGTTGGAGAGAGACTCGACAAATGGGACTACCTTAAAATAAAAAGCTTCTGCACAGCTAAATCTATCGCAACTAAGCTAGAAAGACAACCAACTAATTGGGAAAAAATATTTACCAGCAATATATCAGACAAGGGGTTAACATCCTGTATATACAGGGAACTCAAGAAACTAATCCCTCCCAAACCTAACAAACCAATTACTAAATGGGCAAGGGAACTAAAGAGGGACTTCTCAAATGAAGAAATAAAAATGGCAAAGAAACACATGAGGAAATGTTCATCATCCCTGGTGGTGAAGGAAATGCAAATAAAGACAACCCTGAGATACCACCTTACCCCAGTCAGAATGTCCCACATCCACAAATCAGCCAACGACAAATGCTGGAGGGGATGTGGAGAAAGAGGAACCCTATTACACTGCTGGTGGCAATGTACACTTATACAACCACTTTGGAAAGCAGTCTGGAGGGTCCTTAGAAAGCTAAAGATTGACCTCCCTTACGACCCAGTCATACCACTTCTAGGCATCTACCCTGAACAACAGGAACCAATATACAAGGACACGTGCACCTCCATGTTTATTGCAGCACTGTTCGCAATAGCTAGGATATGGAAACAACCTAGGTGCCCCACCACAGATGAATGGATCCAAAAATTGTGGTATCTATACACAATGGAATATTATGCAGCCATTAGAAATGACAAAATAATGGCATTTGCAGGGAAATGGATGGAGCTAGAAGGAATCATGTTGAGCGAGGTAAGCCAAGAACGAAGAGACAAACGGTACATGGTCTCCCTGATAAGTGGATGCTAAATCCAAAAGGTTAGGTGATACGACAAAACTAACAGGACTTAAGAAACAAAGAACTCCCGCTCATCTGGTTGAACCACTACTAAATATCCCCATGCTGCTGATCAAAAATATGGTATATAACATGTGAACACTGTTATATATTACAGACTGTGGTAGAGAATTTGCTCCAGGGAAGTTAGAATGAACTTGTGACTTTGAAATTATGTAATCATTTCATCACAATCAAAAAAAAAAAAAAAAAAAGAAGAACCTCGGGGAAGGGAGGGAGGGAGGGGATGGTAGGGGGAAAACAATGGAGGGGGTAACAATGTTCAAGAGGAAGTGTACTCATAACCTCACTCATGTAACTGTAACCCTCTGTATAGTAGCTTTACAATAAAAAATAAATAAAAAAAAAAGAAAGAAAATTCTTTTTGCTTCATATTTTATAGGTGCTCCAATGTTGCCATCTATACATCCAAATGTGCTTCATGATCTCCATTTTCATGAGGAATAGCTCAGGTCCACTAAAAGAGACATGGAGAACCTATGCACTGGAGGACTGAATATCAGGCATGAATATTTCCTACACAATCATTCCCAGTCATGATGTGGGAAAAGGATCATCAACAATCACAACAAATCATTCAGAGACAGCTTAGGATGTCTGATATGAGGGAGAGAGGCAAAAGGTTTATTCCACAGTGTAATGGATATAGTCTGGGAAAACAAGTCTGAGGACCCCTAGATATGTAGCCTACAGTTGCTTCCAGAAACTTCTAGGATCAGAGAAGAGGTAGAAAATCAAAACAAAACAGGGTATGCAAAACAGAAAAGTAAAAACAGACTGGTTTGGAGCAAGTGATCAAGCTTCACATGAACATAGACCTGCCCTAAACTCTACCTCCACCCACATTCAACCTAACCTCCCTAGACAAGCATTTTTTGAAGTCTTGGGAAGGAGTACCATTTTCTAAGAAACCCTGGGAGGAAACTTTTCACTAGTTCCCTGAAGCAATTAATAAAAGAAAGGCAAGTAGAGCACAGCAAATGCATACAGACAGTGCCCATGTTCTGAGTTCAAGCCACAGGACCAACAACAAAACCAAGGAAAAAAACTTTTTAAGGGAAGGAAAACTTCAGACACAAATAACCAATAACTCCTTGAAATTTCATAGATGGAATTTGGGAGTTTCTGGGAAAGTAATGAGGAGAGTTTGACAAATCAATTTAATTCAAAGATTATAAAGTATGTCTACCTTAAAATCCTGCTATCTTATTTCAGTATATATATATATTAGAGCAGGGGGAAATGATCCCAGAATCAAGCAGTTAAATGTCTGTAAATACCTGATTGTGTGACTTCAACTCTGGGCCTGATTACTAGCCCTGATCTCTTCAGATCAATGTGAGCTCTACACCAATTGAGCAACAAGGCCACTTGCATTTTTCTGGTGGTTTAATGGAGAGAAAGCTCATGAACTTTCCTACTCGAACTGGCTTTGAACCAGCATCCTCAGATCTCAGCCTCTTGAGTCCCTAGGATTACAGGCATGAGCCACTGGCACACAGCTACAAATACGTTTTTAATGTGAGAGAGGAGATATTCAAAATGTTAAGGCAAAAGGGACATAATTTATATGTACCATATCACACATTTTTAACAATAATAAAAACAAAACCATGGGGTCTCATAACTTCAATTACATTAATAGAACTAAGAATTAAAAGTCCAAATTATCTAATGCTCCTAATAGATTTCTTTCTTTTGGTTGATCTCACAAAGTTTCAGGAGGTAAACTGAGTTTTCAAGGAGAAACTCACCTTAGTTCCCGTAGATGGGAGAGGAAGTTCCTCATGCATCCATGCACACTTAGGACCAAGTGTCTGGCGCCAGTGAAAAACCCTGTAGCAGGCCCACTTCCTCTAGGTGAATGCTTTGCATTACGGGAATTGTAGTTTCTATTAGGACACAGATCATTTGAAAGTGTGTTTGCAGGAAAGGGAGAAAAGAGGCCAATGCCTCCTTGCTCACTGTTGGTGTTTTTAGGTTGCAAATTCGGGTTTCTTTACTTTTGCCTTGCTGCTGGACTTGCTCTTAAGTACAGTTTTGCACTCCATAGTCAGAGCCAAGAGGTAGAAGCCCAGCTTGTCTTCTTGGGAGGTGTAATTGAAGCCATCTGAGGATCCTAGGGAGAGTCTTTCCCCAGTCTGGGTTTAATGATATCTTATGGGCTCATAGGTTTGTGCTGCCATTAGCACTTGTTCCTCCAGGTACCAGAAACTGGCTGACAAACCTCTGGTCGTCTAGACAAGGAGAGTCAGGAGTTGTGCGCTTATACTCCTGAACCTACAGATTCTGGTACATACCCATGTGACTTTATAAACTTGCTTTTTGTGAATTGAAGCCAATGAATCTTAAACATTTCTTGAAAATGTCTTATATAAACATATTCATCCTCTTTTGACCCTCTGCACTTCCTATGGCTTTTGAAACTTTCAAAATGTTGCTCGCACAGATATACTCCACTTTATATGTCTGTTCTGACACATTACAATTTCTCAACTAATATAATTAGCCTATTCTCCATCGCTTAAAATAAGAGAGACTGTCAGGGCAAGTGCTTGCCTGCATGAATAAGTCCCAGGTTTGATTCCTCAGAACCACATAAGTAGAAAAAGCTTGCAGTGCACTGTGGCTCAAGTTGTAGAGTGCTAGCTTTGAGTTTAGGAGCTGAGGAACAGTTCCCAGACTCAGAGTTCAGGCCATGTACGACCAAAAAAAAAAGAGACTTCCTGTGTATGTGTTCCTAATCAATTGATAAAATATAATTTGAATACAATACAATGCCCTAGATATGTGTGTGCTTGTCCTGATTCTTGAACTCAACGTCTGGAAAATGATCATGAAATTATTTGGTTCAATGATAATGTTGTACCACGTAAGCCACATCTCGACATCCAGCTACTTTGGGTACTTTATTGGAGATAAGTGTCTCAGACATTCTTTTACCCATGGATTTATTTTGTGATCCTTGTAGGTATCCTTCATGTGTATCCCAGGGGACCACAAGCAGGCACAGTAGAAAGATTATTATAAAGTTTACTAGAAGGACTACATTTCCCAGGAGACAGAGCACATGCATCTGTCTTTCTTCAGGTAGCCATAGGAGCTGGGGAGCAGGAAGTTAGGTAGGTGCATGATCAGGTAGGTGTGGGTAGAGAGAGGGGTGGTCAGCAGTATGGGGGAAAAATCTAGGTCTGGGAGGAGCTCAGGTCTGGGTGGAGCTGAGGAGCAAAAGTGGGGATAATACTAACTTTCCTCAGATTTCAGCCTTCTAAGTAGCTAAGATTACAGCCATTAGACATGAGAGCCCAGTTACAATGTCCTCTTTGAAATTCAGATTATATCCTAAAAAATAATATGAAATAGGAAACTTGAAAATTTTAAGGCAAGATATTCAGTCACTAATGTGGATATGGACAGTCCAAATCCCAGAACAAACAGAAAATACCCAACCTTGAAAGTTGTAACACTCCTCATCTTAAATATTGTGAATGTGAACACTTAGCCTATAATAAATTCTCTTTAAGTTTCTCAAAGTAAGAAAACATTCTTGTGAATTAGAAAAACCCAGTACTAATGTGCAAACACTGCTTTTAAAGGATTCATATCGTCTTTCCTGTCAAAAACACCTTACTCAAGTAAACAGAATTGATTTTCTCTTTTTGTGAATGTCACTGCAAAGTTCATGCATTTTATATTAACAATTACCATTGTGGGTAAGTGTAAGAAAAACCAGAATGCTGGATCAAAGAATTTCCTGTGTAATCAACCAACAAGTATAAGCAAAAGCACATACCTATATAAGTTGTTTCTTTTACCTTTTATGGATCTACATTTTGGAGTGTATTTTCTGTTAATATTGTTTAGTAATACATAAGACTTCACTCTTCTGTGGATTTGTCTGTAGTGGAGACTTTAATGCTCTACTTGATTCAGGAATGTTTCTTCTCCCATAAGAAGGCTTTATGCTTTACCAGTCCAAGTATCATGTTCTGACCAGAAACTTCGAGGGTAAAATCACACAGGTTCTTTTCTGACTCTCTCATTTGGCTTCTCTCCAAGCCATGGTTCCAGAATCTTTACTCATTGTCAAAAGCAAGAAAGAATGAAAGGATCTCTGATGAGATTCTTTTATTTCTCACTCTGTTTGACATTCCATGTTATGAACCTAATTGTGTCCAAGATTGAAAAACAGAAAAAAAAAAAAAAGATTCAGCTTTAGGAACATGTTTCTAAAAAAGCTAAAGATGGCTTGTAGATTTAGCAGATGATCAAATCTTGGCTTCTAAGTTAAGTTCAGATTTGCTTTAGTTTGCTTCTCATTTTTTACTTTAAGCACAATATTGCCTCACTTTTTTGTGATTCAGTGACACCTAGAAGGTAAATTCTCAGGGATGGTAAAGGTTGCCTAGAATCTTGTCAGACATCACATCCACAAAAATAACATTAGACTATCCTAATGAAGTTTTAATGGATTTGCTGAAAAAGTGTGGTCAAACATAATTTTGACTGCTGTACAGGACTGAGTGTGTTATAAATAGTTCAATTAATCTCTGTAAATACTCTTGGACTTCTTTGTGGTATTTGTCTTTCTTGAAACTTAGTCTGTATTTGATGGTATTTATAGAAATCTTTGTTTTTCTCTAAGTTATGTACAAGTGTAGAAGTGCTGGACCATATTTCTATGTAATTCTATATTCAGTTCTTTTTAGGACTTTTTGTCCCATCTTTGATAGTTTTTTACATACCTGAGAGAAATGCACCAAGGTCACATTATTGTCACATCTTTCCTAGCTTTTGTTAGACTTTGGAAGGATTTTTGTTGTTTTGTTTAAAACTATGGCCACACTAACATGTATGAAATGGTTATTTTATTGTACTTTTGATTGGAATTTTTTCATGACTATTGATACTACTTTTATATTTTAATCTTCACAATAAATTTTTTTTTAAGAATGCAAAACCAAGAGCAACACAGAGTAAGTTCTCCAGTGGATGTAGGTTGCAGTTGCTGCAGGGAGGGTGAGCAGACATGGTAAAGGAGAGGAATATGGTTTGATAAAAGTGTATTTGTGTATGTGTGTCTATGTGTGTGTTTGTGTGTTGTGTTTATCAATGAAACTTGCTGACATTGGGTTTTTTGTTTTCATTTGCTCATTTCATCTTGTTTTTGTTGTTCTTGTTTGACATTCCTGGGGCTAGAACTCAGGGCTTGAAAAGTGTTCCTGAATTTCATTATGCTGAGGGCTACCACTCTACCATTTGAGCTACAGCACCAGTGCTTCTAGGGGTATTTGGGGGCTGTTGTTGTTTATTAGGTACTGAAATATCAAACATAGTGTTCCATGCCTGCTAGGCAAGTACTTTATCACTAATACACATTGCCAGCCCCAACCACACTGTTTTAAGAAAGGAGGCAGGCTGGTAGTGTGGCTCAGTGGTAGAGTGCTTGCCTTGCATACATGAAGCACTGGGTTCCATTCCTCAGCACCACATCAGCAGAAAATTCATTGTCACTTATCACCAATTAAATGCCAGAAAACTAGAAGTGACATTCTGGCTGGAAGTCGTAGCATGCCAGCCTTTAGTAAAAAGCATAGGGAATATGCCAGGCCCTCCCTGAGTTCAAACCCCACAGCTAACAATTGAAAGAAAAAAGAAACAATCCCAGACAAAAACCTCATTACTTGCTCATTGCCTTTGTTCTATTTTTCTTTGTAGTTGTAACTGAATACTTCCTGTCATTCCATTTTCTACTTTCTTCCTTTCACTTTGAGGGGTTGAACCTTCAGACTTGCACATGGAAAGTGGATCCTACATAGCAACCTATTCTTTCTTCTTTTAACATAAAAAGTCTGCTTATAGGACAGGGAAGGTAGCTAAGTGGTAGAGTGTTTGCATCGCATGAATGAGGAGATAGGTTCTATTCCTCAGATTCTCATACACAGATAAAGCCAGAAGTGGTGCTGTGGCTCAAGCAAAAGCAGCTCAAGGACAGCACCTGTCCCCTGAGTTCAAGCCTAAAGACCGCCAAACAAAAAGTCTGCTTTCAATCCCACTTTTGGGCATTTACCCAAATGATCACAAACAAGGCCACACTAAAGCTACCAGCACAACTATGTTTATTGCAGCATTATTTACCATAGCTAAGACATGGAACCAACCCAGATGCCCCTCAGTAAATGAATGGATCAAGAAGATGTGGTATATATACACAATGGAATTCTATGCCTCCATCAGAAAGAATGACATTTTCCCATTTGTTAGGAAATGGAAAGGCTTGGAAAAAATTATATTAAGTGAAGTAAGCCAGGCCCAAAGAAACATAGGTCCCATGGTTTCCCTTATTTGCAATATCTAGTATAGGTATGAGTCAAGCGGAAAAAGACAGATAATGTGATGTTAGGAAAACGAAACCTCAAATATGTATTTTAATGTTTTTGTTTCTTTCATGCATGTGTTTCTAACGCATTTATAAGATTATTTCTTTGTTGCTTTGTATGTCCCTCCCCCACAGTGTAACCCCCGTTTTCACTATATTTGATGTCAGTATAACATGTGGAGGAGATGGGGACAAACAAGTCGTTTAAGGATTCAGGTGGACCTGTTGCAACAATGAGTACAAAATGTCATGTCAAAACCAGCTTTACAATGTCGGTGGGGGGGAAGGGGGGGTATGATTGGGTGGGAGGGAGGGGGGAGGCTGGGAAGGGAGGTGAAGGGTAAACAAAGGAGGAGGCTGCAATGCTTGGTAAGAAATGTATGCATTATCCTGCCCATGTAATTGTAACCCCTCTGTACAGTATGTTCTCAAATAAAATAAAATTAAATTAAAAAAAAAAAAAAGTCTGCTCATTTAAATTAGTCAATATTCCTCTGGAATTTAAACGACAAACTTAAAATAAGTTCACTTTCAATAGTATTGTCCTCCTTTCCAGAGAGTTCAGGGACAGCACACAGAAGAGACCCTAGCCCTCTGCTGTCATTTATAAACTTCCTGTTGTACAACATTAAGCATCAACACATACACTTCTATTCTTATTATTTTGAACACAATGGGATTTGTAAGGGTTGGTAAAAATAAGTGAAGGAAACCCTTCCTTTTCACCTATTTGTTGTGATAGTAATGGATCTATTTTGCTGTGCACTCAAGTCCCACATTTGTCATTGAAGTTCTCTCTGAACTACTTTTCAACTTCTTTTCTTCTTAGGGCACACACATTCACACACATCCTGAAGAATTTTTACTAGTTCATCTAACAATGTTTTACTACCAATTTTTCTAGTCCACAAGTAATTGTATCATCTACATAGGACAAGACTATTACATTAGGCCACTGACTTCTCTGACAGGTCCCTATGTCAACAGTCAGCATTGCAGGAAACACGTGTGCACCTTGGCCCATGCTGCAGGTGCCATGCTGTGCTGGTGGTTGACTGATGGGTAGCACATACCCTGTTCTGGGCTTCTCACTCCTGTCCCAAGGGGCTTGCCAGGTTTGCCTATTGCATGAAGACTTTGCACTGCCCTCCTCTCCTCAGCTGGCTCCTTACCAAACTTTTCTTCCTGTACCTTCCATTTTGAGTTCTGGCATAGACCGTGAGCCCAACCAACTTCCACCAATCTGATGAAGTCTCCACATCAAACTTTTGGTAACAAACATTTAAGTTAGAATGCACATATAAAGTTTTGGCTGGGTTTTGCTCAGATCCATATACAACTGAGGCAAAGATGGTTGGCTGTGGATGCTCCAGGTAGTCATCTACTCAAAGTATTGAGACCTGTATCACAGGGACTTCATACAAGGGTATAAGTGATCCAAGAAAATGAAAGAGAATTTTAAAAGAACTCAATTCATTGAGGGAACAGAAAAAAATGTACACTTAATGTTAAGCTAATTATGGGAAGAAAAATGACCTAGAGTTGGATAAACATAAAGGTATAAGTGCTCAAGCTAATGAAAGGTGTCCTTGGGTGGTCCCTGAGGGTCTAGTGAAAATCCTATGATAGCCTTGTTCCTTACCCACTGTGCTCAGTATCCCAGCTTCTTTCCCCTTCCAGTCACTCTGAGGTGCATCATTCCAGGTTACCCTGAGGAAGAAACAAGGGTTCATCCAACATCTTGTTCTCTCATTGGGATCAAGATTGATTGGGAATTGGAGGTTCTTGGGTAAATACTTAGATCTCTGGAGAGCAGACTCTTCAGGGTCCTGACTTTGAATCATATTACCTGCCCCTGCTGATGATATCAGAATTTTCTCTAAAACAAATATGACTTTCTTTGTATATTTTATCCAGTAACATTCACTGAAAGGCTATTGAAAATAATCTAATTTAGAGCTGAAATCTTCATACAAAGGCAGAACTCTTCTAAAGCCTAATTTTGAAAAGGGCCACAGGATGAACCATGTGGTTAGGAACCTTGACATTCTGAAAACTTATGTAACTTAATCCACTCTTAGTGATTGTGTCTAGGGTGAATGTGTACCTAAGTCATGGTTCACCACTTCTCTTCTGAGGACATAGCTTTTAGAATGAGCTGAAACTAAATATCCTGTCATTCACTGCTGGGAGTGGGCTTGAAATAAAGTGCAATCAGAAAGGGAAAAACAACAAAAATGCTTAAACACATCTGAAGAGCTCAGATTGAAAAGAGGTTTTCTCCTACATCTATGTGCACACAGCACAAGATCACAGTCTTCTCATTCAAATATATTGGTATTCTGGGACCTTAAATCATCACTACTTGATACTTCTTTTCTTATGATGCTCTTTCAAGTATACTGAAATATTTGGCCACATTTTATATGTTGAGATCTCTCTTTGAAAGTCTCATTCCACACTTTACAGACATGGACCACATTGTCCTGCATAGTATCTTAAACCTCTACAAGGACTTATGGACTAGTCAGAAACATAAATATATGTGCATGTGGATTCACTTGACAAAAGAAACCAAAATATTCGTACAATCTATCATTACCCTGGCTTATAAGAAATTTCAATATCAACTTCAATTGAGGACAATGACTATACCCTATGGAGGACTTTAGGCTTAAACAAGGATGGTAACTTTTATGCAGGAGGGCCAAAAACCCATTTACAAAATATCCTCCCTGGCCCTGGAGTTCTTTCTACTCAGGGCCTGGGTACTGTCCCTGAGCTTTGGTAATAAAGGAACAAAAGTGTTGACAGTCTATCAACTTCATTCACAGCACTAGTTGTGGGAAATTTGGTGATAATTGGCCCTAACACTTTTACAGCAATTCCTACCTAGTTTGCCTTTCAATTGTGATCTTTAAACCTCATGCTCTTGAGCAAGTAAGAATCCCGATGTGAAGCACCAGTGCCCTGTTAGATCAGGAGATCTTAATTACTTGATCCAAACAGGACTCCTGGTGTCCACATAACAGGATATAAAATTCATAACATCATATAGCCATATGCAAAGGTCCTTTTGCAATCTCTTGGTAAAGGACTGTTTATCTATCATTGGCTAAACAACACCCAAATTCTTCTACTAAATATTTGGAAGAATGTATTGGTTACACGTATCTTATTATTGGGCCTCAGGTTGAATTCAGGGGCAAAAATCTGTGTGGCTTCCTTTATCTTCTATACCAGATGCCCTTTTGTATCACTGATTTTTCACCTTAGGGTCTTGCATCTCTGCCTAGGCCTTTCAACCCACTAATTTTATAATTACATATCACAAGTAGCAAAAAAGATAGGCACATATAACCAGAGCCATGCTTTTATTGGCTAAGATACCATTTTCATGGAGCTTTTGCAAGGGATGGCCTACAAAGCTATCTAATTTCAGCTTCCTGAGTAGTTAGGATTCCACACATGAGGGAATGTAATAGCTCATTTTTAATTGCTGGTCTGAAATTAAAAGAGGAAAGGGTACTTTACCAAGTCAGTGAACATTAAGTCCCTTTAATTCTGAATTCAAGCAAAGTGTTGGCCAAATGATAATAACAAAAATAATTCAAAACATTAATAAAATATGTTATCATCAGGCATACTTTTAATGAATGTGGTATGTTGTTTCATAATTTGAGGTATATAACAGGCCTAGGTAGGACTCCAGTCTGTGAACCATCCCTTCTCAGAAAGCATACAGTTTGTAAACATGGAGAATGAGCGATTTCCAAATGGACAGTATGTGTGTGTGTGTGTGTGTGTGTGTGTGTGTGTGTGTGTGTGTGTGTGTGTGTGTGTGTGTGTGGTACAAATATGAAGGCCAAGGGCACAGGTGCCTTCCAATGCCATTTTTTTTACTAGACCTCTGTAGATAAGCAGAAGGGTTGGGCTTGGAAGGTCGCTCAGTGTTAGGGCACTTGCCATGCATGCATGAGGTCCTGGGTTCGATTCCCCCGCACCACATAAGCAGAAAGAAATAAAAGCTGGAAGTGGCACTGTGGCTCAAGTGGTAGAGTGCAAGCCTTGAGCTGAAGAGCTGAGGGACACACCCAGGCCCAGAGTTCAGGCCACAGACCAGACCTCCCACCCCAAAAAGAAGAATGTTGAACAGTGTGATGGAAGGGGTTAAGGGAGCAACTAGCTAAATCTTGCAATGTGAAGTCCACTGTCCTTATCTTGTAAATGGAATCATAGGCAGGATTTAAG
The DNA here is from genome assembly GCF_019054845.1 of Dipodomys spectabilis. Lineage (NCBI taxonomy): Eukaryota > Metazoa > Chordata > Mammalia > Rodentia > Heteromyidae > Dipodomys > Dipodomys spectabilis. The sequence goes on along the minus strand of NW_024870904.1, from coordinate 1,954,119 downwards.
GATTCCTTCTTTTTATTATGAAAATACTGTAAAGAAGAGTTATTATTGAAATAAATACTGAAATTGTTGAAGCCACAGGAAGCCTGAGCTGAAGCACTGAACAAACCTCCTGTTCACAGGGAGAGCTTTCATCGGAACAGCCCACAGGGCTCATGCTTTGATTCCTAGCTTTTATGGAGGCCAAGATGAGAGAATCTCCTTTGAAGCCAGCTCTGGCTGGCTTCAACTCAATTCCTGAGTTCAAAACCTCATATTGGCACAAAAACATTCCTTCATGAATGTGTGAAATTAGTGCTCTTCATGTAACCAAACAGCTCTGGACATATCTAGAATGACTGGCTTATATAGGATCAGGAGCCTTGGTCTTGGTTTATTAATTAAGCACTTTCTGATGTAATAGAAATTTCTTCTAAATTCCTCTAGGATATCTTTAATTACATAAATATACAGTGGCATCTATCTTGGCTCTAGAAATTCTAATGTTAGGTCAACCTTTATGTTTCTGTAAAAGAAGACAGCATATTTGTTGGAAGCCACATTATGGTAGATGGAATATTGGAGTCTATTACACAGCTAGCAGTCTGCAAGCAGCCTGTTCTAACAAAGAGTTGCAGTCCAAAAATACACTTAGAAAGCTTGGAAATAGGACATAAGGGGGAGGAAGGAGAATAAAACCAGCAATGAGAAACCAATCAGCACCAAGAGAGTGCTGAATTGGGACACTATGATGACCAGAGACAAGCCAGGAGACAGCACACAGGACATGATTACAGAGATATGTGGCATGGCATCTGATGCCACTGCTGGGCCAGCCTAAGTAGGGCCTAAGCAGGAGGCAGGTCTACAGGAAATTCCCAGTACCAGGCACTGGACTATCACTTTGAGTAATATATCAGTCAAATGCCCATGCCTGCTTACAGGGATCCAGCCACACCTATCAGTTGGGTGGTAAGTGATGGATGGGGCATTTCCTTCCCCCTGCATGAAAACAAGATGCCAGACCCCACCATCCAGCATGTGGCCAATAGGGCACCAGCCACACTTGACCTCCTTACTTAATATTACTGTATTATTGAATCAATTTATAAAATGTTACATCCTCTTTATCATTTTGTAAACATTCAAAAATTTGCTTTTTTAAAAGCCATTTTTCTTGAGGCCCACCTCTGAAAGAATAATTCTCACATTCACCAAAAATTAAACATTTCTTTTGAATAGTTTATTTCTTCCTTCTTCCTCACTCCTTCCCTTCCTCTTTCCCTCTCTCACTTCCCTCCTTCCTTCCTCCCTTCCTTCCTCTCAGGGCCTAGAAGTGATGCTGTAGCTCAAATGGCAGATGGTTTTATTTTTTTGTTAACTTCAATTTTTGTGAGAGATTGATCAATATCTTTGTGTGCTTGATTATTTCCCCTAATATCATATCTACTTTGGTCTTCTATGAGATAACAAAATGTGACACATTGTCCACACTGGTGTTTTATTATAGCTCACTCAGCAGAACTACTAAATGGGCTAAGAGTGAATCAATCACAAGTTGTTCATCAACAGTAATTAATTAAAGAAAAGTGCAAGCACTGAAGACACTTTGGGGTTCTCCCCTAAGACAAAATGCAGAGATTCTAGTCTTTATTAATCCATCATATTTTTTAAATATATATTTTATTGTAAAGATACTGTATCGATTGGTTATAGCATTATATGAGTTAGGTCATTAATACATTTTCTATCGAGCATTGCTACTCCTCCAAGAAAGACTTTACTATTGTTACTTTTTCAAGAAAACTTTTCCATTTTTTCTACATATGATTTTTCTCCTCTTTGTGTGTGTGTGTGTGTGTGTGTGTGTGTGTTTGTGTGTGTATTGTGTGTTCTGTGATGAACCCTGAGCTGTGTCTTGTAGTTGGAGGACTCCACATCTGCTATATCATAAGGTCTCTATCCTGTATTGGTTCTGTATTGCAATTTCAATTTTCTTACAGATCAAAGACTTTCCCATTTGGTACAATCCTAAGTTATTTCATTTGTGTGAAACAACTTACGTGTGTTAAGCTGTGACCTCCAGGTCTTTCCACATTGGTCGCATTCATAAGGTTTCTCTCCTTTTGTTCTGTGATGGATGTTAAGTTGTGCCTTCCAGGTGAAAGAATTTCCATGCCTGCTACATATATAACATTTCTCTCTGGTGGGTTTTTTTCTGATGGACAGAAAGGTGTATGTTCTGGATGAAAGACTTTCCACATAGGTTACATTCGTAAAATTTCTCTCCTGTGTGTGCTCTCTGGTGGATAGTAAGTTGTAGCTTCTGGCTGAAAATCTTTCTGCAAATACCACATTTGTAAGGTTTCTTTCCTTTGTGTTTTCTGATGGACAGTGAGGTTTGACTTCCAGGTGAAAGTCATTCCACACATATTACATTCATAAGGTTTCTTTCCTGTGTGTATTATCTGATGGACATTGAAGCTTGACTTCCAAGACAAGGACTTTCCACACATGTTACATTCATAAGGTCTCTCTAATGTGTGTGTTTTCTGGTGCACAGTAAGGTTTCTTTTTTGGGTGAAAGACTTTCAACACAAGTTACATTCATAAGGTTTTTCTCTAGTATGTGTTCTCTGGTGGCGAGTAAGCATTGATTTCTGGGTGAAAGACTTTCCACACTTGTTACATTCATATGGTTTCTCTCCTGTGTGTGTTCTCTGGTGCAGAGTAAGATATTCCTTGCAGGAGAAAGACTTTCCACAAATATTACATTCAAAAGGTTTCTCTTTTGTGTGTGTTCTCTGGTGGCGAGTAAGCTTTGATTTCTCAGTGAAAGACTTTTGACAAATGTTACATTCATAAGGTTTCTCTCTTGTGTGTGTTCTCTGGTGGCGAGTAAGCTTTGATTTCTGGGTGAAAGACTTTCCACACTTGTTACATTCATAAGGTTTCTCTCCTGTGTGTGTGCTCTGGTGGAGAGTAAGATATGCCTTCCAGGAGAAAGACTTTCCACAAATGTTGCATTCAAAAATTTTCTCTTTTGTGTGTATTCTCTGGTGGACAGTAAGGTGTGTCTTCCAGGTGAAAGACTTTCCACACATGTTACATTCATAAGGTTTCTCTCCTGTGTGTGTTCTCTGGTGTCTAGTAAGATATGCCTTGCATATGAAAGATTTTCCACAAATGTTACATTCAAAAGGTTTCTCTTTTGTGTGTGTTCTCTGGTGGACAGTAAGCTTTGATTTCTGGGTGAAAGACTTTTGACACATGTTACATTTATAAGGTTTCTCTCCTGTGTGTGTTCTCTGAGGGACGACAGGGTATTTCTTCTCAGTGAAAGACTTTTCACACTGTTTACGTTCGTCAACTACAGAAGACACATGAGGACTATATGCTGCACACATCTTACCAAGGTTCAATGAAAATACCCATGCTCTGACAGCCAGTGACCTTTTCTATCCTCATCCCTAAGGAGTTCCCATTATTCTTAATCAGTTCTGACTTCTGTATGGAGCTCAAATGAAAACTTCTTATAAGTCTCACTTTTTCCTCCCCTGGGTTACTATTCATGATTGCTGATTCAGAGAGATATTTCTTGTGACGTTCCTGGCAGGTGCTAATCACATCCTCCATTTCTAAAATAAATAATAGAAATATAGACAAAAACATAAATGACATCCATAAATTCCTTAATATAAAGATATTTCCTCACATTCTGTAACAATATTTTCAAATATCAAAGCATTGCTTTATGCAGAATATATATATATATTTCTCTGCAATTTAGTAATTAAGAAAGTAGTACTGACATTTTACAATGGAAAATAATGTTTTTCTGTATTTCAGATTTTTATATTTTTCTCAAGGAAATATTTACTCAAATTATTCATCTCCGTACTCTTAATGCTTCCATTCTGAATCTCATTCTATGCTCAGCACCACAGATAAAAAATTGTCCTGATCCTATTTTCCTCCTACCTGCAAAATACTAGTTTAAAATAAAATGAGATCTCCTTACTATATTTCTTATTGTCTTTTTCTCTCTATGAATGACTTCTCGACAGACAAAGAGAAGTGCTAACATTAACTACACTGGAACATCAAATTCAGTTTGTCTCCACGAGAATTCTGGATTGACAATTCCTTGAGACAAAGGATCACCTAGTTCTCTGCCATACATGACTCAGGGGCACTAGGAATACTATTGCTCTTTACAGCTCAAGATAAACAGACCCACTGGGCTCTGGACCCAACATCACTATTCAAGATGCTTTAACTCACCTGTGAAATTCTCTTCTGAGCCTTCTCTCATCCATGGTTCTGCACCTTCCTCCAGCTTCACCATCAATATAGGTTTAGGAACACAGTGCCCTGTGAAAAAGAAATAGTGGAGAACTATTGCTCTTGCTGGGTCATCATTAATGTAATGTTGCAGACATCCTGTTCACTGGGTTGCTCCTAAATCTGGTATCTCAATTGTTTCATTTTGGGGGGGGGGGTGGGTTCTGTTGTGGGGCCTGAACTCTGAGCCTGGGAGCTGTATCACAGCTCCTAAGCTCAAGGCTAGCACTCTACCACTTGAGCCACAACGCCAATTCTGGCTTTTTTTTTCTGCTTTTTTCATGCTGAGGAATCGAACACAGGGCCACAAGCATGCAAGGCAAGGGCTCTACCACTGAGCCACCTTCCCAGCCCATGGTGTCTCAATTCTTAACATCTCCATGGTGTACTTTCCCGCAGCTTTGGGTTCATTTTGCCAATGTGTGGCTTGAACTCAGCACTTTTGCTCAAATCTAGCATTCTACTAGTTTGTGTCTTGGATACATTTCTAGTTTTTGAATGGTTAATTGGAGATAAGAGTCTCGTGTTCATTTTTCTACAGTTGCTTGCTTCAAACCAAAATTTTCAGATTTCAGCCTACAGAGTATCTAGGATTCCAAGCCTGAAGCAATGCAACCTATGTCAGGTTTGGCTTACAAATACACACTTTCACACTTTCAACTACTGATTTTCAGATCATACTGACAGTAGTAATGTATATTCTATCTAGACTGTAGATCCACCTATAATAATCACCCCCAAGTCTGGGAAGTCAGTTTCCTGTTAGTGGATCATAGTTTAGAACTATTGTCCTACTACTAATTTGCCTTCTTAATGAATGACAATAAAATTAGCTCTTGAGTTACATATAATGAAGTTGAAGTTTCCCTTAGAAAGAAATGACACTTCCTATGGACTGGAATCTTTTTTTTAACAAAATGTAATGGTCCAAAAGCTTACACTTGTAACCCTACATTTAGGAGGTAAGATCAGAAGAGGCAGGCTTGAAACCAACCTGGGCACAGAAACACAGAATATACCCCAAAACAAAATCCAAAATGGAGTTGTGGCTCAAGCAATAGTGTGAAAGGCAAACAACATCAAGCTCCCAGACCTGAATTTGCCTGGATTTTATACTAGCAGTTCTTTACCTTGGAATGGACTGGAATCTTATACCTAAATATCATAGTCAAATGTCTACTAAAATAAAAGCACTTGACCTTCCAAATAAAAGTGACCTTTGCTCACCCAAGGACATTAGGTTGTTATAAGTTTCCAGCATTACTTCTCTATGAAGGGTCCTCTGACCAGGATCCAGATCCTGCCACTCCTTCCAGGTGAAGTCCACAGCCACATCATCAAATGATATCAGCTTCTGTAATGGCACATTTCCATCAAGAAATTAGACCTGGGTCATGAGAATTCCAATCTGGAATTTCATTATGCTGCAGGTATGCTTTTGTCTTACATAAAATGTTTGCAGCTGGCTGTTATTTTTTCACAGGGAAAATTAAATAGCAAATTAGTAATATTTGACAAACAATAAACCTAGTCATTAAAATACACAGATTTGCAGGGCACTGGTAGCTTATGCCTGTAATCCTAGCTATTCATGAGGCTGAGGTCTGAGGATCAAGGTTCAAGGCCAGCCCAGGCAGGAAAGTCCATGAGACAGATATCTCCAGTAAACCACCAGAAAAGTGAAAGTAGCACTGTGACTCAAGTGGTAGTAGAGCACTCACCTTGACCTGAAGAGCTGAGGGACAATAACCAGGCCCAGAATTCAAGCCCCAAGACCAATAAAAAGTTACAGATTCCCTAATGAATGCAAACACATTTCTGCTGCTAGCAATGGAGGCAAGATAAAAATTCTAAGGAGATAATAATGTGGCAGGATGACATTAAGTCTAAGGTGGCGTCTAAAAATTATATTATTATTTTTGATAAAATTTTAGTACATATAAGGGTAACAATGAATTAAACAAATATTTTCTCTGCGTTTACATTTACTGCTTCACCATAAATTCTATTTAGACCTTCTATTAACAAGTACTCTCATAAGCAAGCAGAACACATTCAGGATATCACATGGTATTCAGGACATAGAACATTACTAGATCAAAGAAAAGCAGTGTCCACATGAATGCTCAAAAAACAGTAACAGTACTCCAGAAATTAGCTAATGATTTATTGGGCCCTTATAAGATTTGATTTAGTTCCCACATAAAAATATCCTAGGTTAACCATGTTTGGTTTAAATACTAAATATTGAAATGTGGTCATAGACACCCTGATATTTCCTTCCTATATAAATAAGAACTGCTACCATGAAGTTTTGTAAACTTTCTCTACATTCTACAATACAAAATATAGGTGGGAGGGGAATAAAATGTTCCTTGAGAAGATTTTCATTTTAATAGGCCTTCATGGAAGGTGGAGGCAAATTGATAGAGACTCAAGGAACACTCATGATGACAAAAATGATAAATATGACCAAATGCTCAAATGTGTTAAATATTCCTGAGTCATTTCTCCAGTAGATCCCTAAAGATATATTTCCACTTTTATTAGTTAATAGTGAAATTCCTCAGAGATCAAAATCAATTCCTGAGCAAACTTCTGTGAGATTTTGCAACAAATGTTATTTTTAATAGAGAAATCCTCATCACTGCATTAATTTTTTTTTATCAAAACTACCTATCTTATACTGGCAGTGAATGAAAATATTTAAAAGTAGTGGTATGGAAAAACAAAACTGAGTACCATGACAAATGAAGTTAGACCAAAGATAACAGAATCAGGTGAAATCAAATTTTCTTGTAGTTTACACTTGGAGGAAGCACATCCTTTTTTTTAAGGAACTCTGAAGTTGAGCTGAAGGGGGAAAAAGGTTTGAGAGGTTGGAATTCCAGCCTGACAGCATTGAGAGCACTGAGAGCTGGCTGCAGAAGGGTTAAAAGAGAATTCTGGGGATGGTTAAGAGACTGGAGTGCAGGCGTTTACCTTACTGTTGGAAAGATAGCATCTGAAACTGAGCTGCTGTTCACCTTGAAGGCTAGGTAAGGTGAACTTCATGTCTGCATTTTCTCTGGGCACCAGTCTTCTGTCTCAGGAGAATAAGGAAACATGTTTGCCTCACAACCTGTTGTGGCTCAGATTGTAATATTAATATAGATACTTCAATTTTGCATGTTATCAATGGTAATCTTCCCTGTGTGAACTCAAGGAACTATGCTTGCTTGCTGGCAACCAGAGACCAAGTGCCAGAGAGCATTCAGAACCCTGGTTTCCCCTAAGTCTATCTGTTTATGTTTTTGTGTTTCTCTAATTTTCTTTGTTTCTGGAATCCTGTAGAACTCTCTAGGCAACAATTTTCCTATACAGTGGGTAAGAAAAATGTCAATCCTAAGAGCCATGTCAGCAAACTAAAACTAATCACTAAGAAAAACTTGTTCCCAGATAGATCATGGAAGAAAAGAAAAAACTGAGAGACATATGGAGGAAAGACAGAAGGAGAAAAGTAAGAAAAAATGATTCAAAGATACATACAAAGAGACAGAAACAGAAAAATAACCAACACAAGTGAGTAGAAAACCAAAAGTAGAGAGAGATTATAGAGGAAAGGAATCTTGTGAGGATACATTAGAAAACAAACAAGATTTTGTAAAAAGACCATAAAGTTTAGCAACAAATCTAGCCTCAGCTTCAAGTAAGACCAAGACCATGAAGTAGTCCAAGAAGTATATATGGAGAGTAGTTTAAGTACATATAGGTTAATCATTCCTTAAGAACACACGAAGGTGCGTATGACCACACTATTTCAGCAATTCCAGCAAAATTTCATTGAGATAGTTTAATGTTACTCATGAGGATGAGATCTGGTTGCAATCTACCCTTCACCTTAAATGAGATGTAATCTGCTCGGTGTCACTACATCATATAACAGGTATGACTACATGTTATGACAAGATGAAACCTAGACATTCTGAAGCCAATCTGAATTCAACTTAGGAACAATATAACCATTTAATCTGCTAAACCTACAAGCAATCTTTATCTCCTAATCTACAAGCCGTCTTTATCTGATTTATGAATATGTTCTTGAGTCTAAATCTGTGTGGTTTGTAGTATTTTTAATTCTTGCACATCTTTAGGTTCATATAATGGAATGGAAAACAAATGAGAAATAATAATAAAAAAAAAACTCACCAGAGATCCATTCATTCTGTCTTGCTGCTGACAATGAACAGAAGACTCTGGAAGCACGACTGGGATATAAGGCAAATGACATATTCAGAAATGAATCTGTGAGATTTTGGGTCCAGAATTTTCTCTTGCAAACATAATACATGGGCTGCAAAACCATAAAGCTGTCTTAAATGAATCTTTAATATCTCAAACAAAGGATAAAAGTCTACAAGAAACACAAATCCAGTCCATTTCCTGGTAGATAGATATTATTAAACCAACTAATTTCTATGTTTATCTACATATTAAATTCAAAAAAATGAATGTTCCCACAAATATTGTTGAAAACTTTAAAGCAAAAACATCACATTTCCACGAAAAGTATTTATTACTGAATATACTTCGGGATGTAGGAACTGCTTTATTTTAATGCAAAGGTATCCTAGGAATCCATTGGAATTTGTGTTCTACATCCATCATTTACATATTGAAACACCAGGGAAAGCATGTATGATGTAACTCAGTAGTTTTCACCCAAAGTTAGAGAAAAAATGTATACAGAATATATTTCTTGTGTTATAATATTTCAACAACGGTTGTCAAATGGCACTTTCACTGTACCCATTGCACACCTATGCAATGACTTGCAATATCCATTTAACATGCTTTGGCCAAAGGGACATGAGTAAAGATGAGGTAAACCCAGGTTTGAAGAGTCCCTAATGTTCATTTCCCTAAACAGTCTTGGGAAGAACCTTGACCATGCTAAAGATACAACATAATATACTGCATATAGGAGTGACACACCTGAAGATAAGCATCAACTACAAAGCATACAACCTTGAGTAAGACATATTACCTCAAGTTTTCTTCTGTGATTTTTCTTTTAAGGCCAAATGTCCCTGACCAATACTTTCTGTACTACCAGGCACAACCAACCGATAAGAGCTAGCATTAGCAAATCCTTAGATGGAACATTTAACATGAGTTTGCATGATGACATACTAAAAATCATAGTGGTAACAGGCTGAATAAACTATCAGGAAGAGGATTAGGGATTACTACATGAATAGATACTTTCAGTCATAACAATTACCCCACCATCCCAAACCACAGCCTCAGGTGCCCTCTGATAACTATGCACTGCCTTATTCCTCAATCCAGCGCATCACAATTCCTGGAAATTAGTTTAAATCTTGCAACAACACAAAGTGATTGAGAGTGGTGTAGGAAAGAGTATCACCTGAATCTGGTGCTCAGGGAAGTAGCAACAATTTTTGCATAAGGCAATGGAAGCTAGCAATATCTTCCTCTTCCTGTGCTTTTCTGCTTCTTCCCCTTAGGGCTTCTCAGAATTGACAAGGTCTGTCCATTTAGGATGGAGATTCCTATTCATAGGGTGCTCTGCTTCAAACATTGCTAGGCTTCATTCCTAAAAATACAGGACCAGCACTCACTACTCCAATATCCCATGTACAACTGTCTCTAGAAACAGGGTCGTGTACAAATGCTCGTGAACTCAAGCCAAGAGATTAAAAACTCAAGCCAAACAGATTAACTTATCCCTAGGAGAAACAACTCAGAAGCCCCAAATACAAGTGCAATGTAAGAGGACTCAAGGCACGCATATTTGTCACAATTTCAATAGAATTCTTCCTGTACTCCTCTTACACCTAGGCAAAGCAAATAAAGTCACATGGGTTAATAGAAGAATCCCTAGGTCTTGGAATACAAATGCACGGCTCTTGGGCTCTCCTGGTCTGGACAATCACCCAGCTTGCACTCAGACATTTGGGAACCAGGTTCTTGCATCTGAAGGCCCAGAGGCTAATGACAGCACAAACTCCTGAACCTCAAGCAAATTATCAAACCCCAGACTGGAGTAAAGTGTGGAAAGGGAAGTAGCAAGGAGTGTCACCGTAGCAATAATGAGGGCAACCAATATTCCCCAAAATCTGCAGCAATGGCTAAGAGTCCTCTGAACCTTAACAGCAAACAGAGACCCAAACTTATTATACCATGGTTCTATAAACTGAACATGCAATGTAAGTTATGGGGATTGCATAGTAAGCTAGGATTACTCATGTAGTTAGTGAGAACACAATTGCTCCTGCAAGAGGCAGGAAACACCACCCCACCCTTGAAAACCATACACAGCCCAACTACTAGCATGTATGGATACATAACACAAGCTTGCACAGTAAATGAAACCAAACCATGTAACAGGACAGGTCTCTGAAACAGAGGTATGGGATGATGAGAGGCATTAGTTCAAATAAGCCTCATGGCAGCAGCCAGGCTCAAGATGTCAGGGTGAGCTTGTCCACACAAACTGACAAACATCGGAGCCAGCAAGCTACCACTGATCACATCACTCCTCTGAGACCATTCCTGCCTTACATACTGGGAGACTCCTACCACCAGAATTGTGGATAAGGTGTGAAATACACAGGCCATCCAGGGCTATGGATTATCACAACCATGGGAATCACTGGGCATAGTGGAACCCAAGAGGGATGCACCATATCTCCTGCCTAAGGAATCCTACAAGTGTTATGCATAAGCTCCATCTATTTCCATTGGTTCACCTTTTCCTCCAGAGGAAGTCAGAACCATAATCTATCCCTGAATACCTTACCACACTTGTACCTCCTACCTCAGGATCTGCAATAGTCAATAACTGTGATCAATGAAGTAAGAGGATATAATATTTGTATAATAAAGAGACTTACATCTGTGAGAAATGAACAGTTCAAAAATAATGTACGAAGTAAATTCTATTTAAACTAGTATAATAAACATAATACTTAGAAATAAATGTTTGAAAAATGTAACCAAGAACAATGACAACTATGGGACACAGCTCGTCCAGGAAGCACCAATTTTTACCTGATCCTTATGTCTTGCTTCTCAGTAACTTACTTTTAACTTTTACAGAAATAAAGAATTATTTTTCCTTCATATTTTATAGGTGCTCCAATGTTGCCGTCTATACATGCAAAAGTGCCTCACGATCTCCATTTTCATAAGGAAAAGCTCAGGTCCACTAAAAGAGGGATGGAAAACCCTTACACTGGAGGAATGACTATCAAGCATGAAAATTTCCTACACAATCCTTCCAAATCATGATGTGGGGAAAGGATCATCAACAATCACAACAAACCCTTAAGAGACAAGCTTAGAATGTCTGATATGAGGAAGGGAGGCAAAAGATTTATTCCATAGTGTAATGGATACAGTCTGGGAAGATAAGTCTGAAGACCCCTACATATGTGGCCTAGAGTTGCTGACAGGAGCTTCTAGGTTTCGAGAAGAGGTAGAAAATCAAAACAAAATAGGATATGCAAAACAGAAAAGAAAAAACAGACTGGTTTGGAGCAAGTAATCAAACTTCACATGAACATGGACCTGCCCTGAACTCTACCTCCTCCCACATTCATCCTGATCTATCTAGACAACCATTTTTTTGAAGAGTCTTGGAGGAGGAGTACCATTTTCTAAGAAAGCCTTGGGAGGAATGTTTTCACTAGTCCCCTGAATCAATTAATAAAAGAAAGGCAAGTACAGCACAGCAAATGCTCACAGACAGTGCCCAAGCTCTGAGTTCAAGCCACAGGACCAACAAAACGGGGGAAAAACTTTATAAGGATAGACAAATTTCAGACCCAAATAACCAAAAACTCCTTAAAATTTCATAGACGGAATTTGGGAGTTTCTGGGAAAGTAATGAGTAGAATTTGACAAATCAATTTAATTCAAAGATTATAAAGTATATCTGTCTTTAAATTCTGTTATTTTATTCCAGTATATATATTAGAGCAGGGGAAGATGGTGCCAGAATCAATCAGTTTACTGTCTGCAAGTACCTTATTTTTTTTTTTTTTTTTTGGTCCATCTTCTGGCTTGAACCCAGCCTGAGCGCTGTCCCTGAATTTTTAGCTCAAAGTGAGCTCTCTACCACTTGAGCCACAAGGCCACTTCCATTTTTTTTTTTTTTTTTGGTAGTTAGTTGGAGATAGGGCTTATGAACTTTCCAGGCTGTCTTTGAACTGGGATCCTCATATCTCAGGTTCCTGAGACCTAAAATTACAGGCATGAGCCATTGGCACCCAGCTGCAAATACCTTTGTAAAATAAGAGGGGAGATATTCAAAACTTTAAGGAAAAACAGAGACATAATTTACATTCAGCAGAACGTACTTTTTGAACAAAAACAAAAATAAAAACTACGTAGTTTCATAACTTCAATTATATTAAAAGAACTAAGAATTACAAAGCCAAATTATGCAGTGCTCCTTATACATTTGTGTTTTTAATTGGTCTAACAATATTTATGTTGGTAAATTGAATTTTCAAGAAGAAACTCACCTAAGATTCCGCAGCTGGGAGAGAAAGGTCCCCATGCATCCTTGCACACTTAGGACCAAGTGCCTTGTGCCAATCAAAACCCTGTAACAAGCCCACTTCCTCTAGGTGAATTGTGCATGCATTCTGGGAATTGTAGTTTCTATGGGGGTATAGATCCTTTGAAAGTGTGTGTGGGGAGAGGTTGGGGAGGGGAAAATCAGGGAGCCAGGGGTGGGGGGGGAAGAGGCACCAGTCCCTCCTTGCCCACTGTTGGTGTTTTTAGTTTGCAAATTCGGGTTACTTTGCTTTTCCCTAGCTGCTGGAAGTGCTCTGAAGTAGAGCTTTGCACTCCATAGTCAGAGCCAAGAGGTAGAAGCCCACCTTCTCTTTTTCAGGGGATCATGGGAGCTGTAACATGAAGTGATCTGAGGCTCCTAGCCAGAGTCTGCCCTTCACATTTTTCTCCAGTCTGGGGTGGATGATATTTTATGAGCTCATAGGTTTGTGCTGCCATTAGCACTAGTTCCTCCAGGTGCCAGAAAGTGGCTCACAAACCTCTGATTTTCGAGACAAGGAGAGTCAGGAGTTGTGCGTTTATACTCCTGAACCTAGAGATTCTGGTACGCACACATGTGACTTTATGAACTTGCTTTTTTGAATTGAAGCCAATGAATGGTAAACATTCCTTGAAAATGTCTTATATAAACATATTGATCCTCTTTTCATCCTATGCACTTTCTAGGGCTTTTGAAACTTTCAAAATGCTGCTGGCACCAATATACTCCAATTAATGTGTCTGTTCTTGACAAATTACAATTTCTCCACTAATTTAATTAGCCTATATTACATCACTTAAAATGAGAGAGACTGGCTGGGCAGGTGGTTCAGTGGTAGAGTGCTTGCCTTGCATGAATGAAGTCCTGGGTTTGATTCCTCAGAACCACATAAGCAGAAAAAGCCAGCAGTGTACTGTGGCTCAAGAAGTAGAGTGCTAGTTTTGAGCTGAAGGTCAGAGGGACAGTGCCCAGGCTCAGAGTTCAGACCCTATACCGACAAAAAAAAATAAGAGAGATTTCCTATACATGTACACCAAAAACAATTGTTAAAACATAATTTGAATACAATACAATGCCCTTGATATGTGTGTGCCTGTCCTGATTCTTGAACTCAGGGTCTGAAAATGACCTTGAAATTATTTGGTTCCATGATAATGTTCTACCACTTAAGCCACATTTGCACTTCCCACTACTTTGGTAGTTTATTGGAGATAAGTCTCTCAGACTTTCATATCCCCCTGGCTTCAATCTGTGATCCTTGTAGGGTTCCTTCATGTCCATCCCAGGGAACCACAAGCAGGCACAGGAGAAAAATTATTATAAGGTTTATTAGAAGGACCATATTTCCCAGGACAGGGAGCACAAGCATTTGTCCCTCTTCTGGTTGCAACAGGATCTGGGGGGCAGGAAGTGAGTTAAGTACATGGTCAGGTGAGTCTGAGATGAGAAAGGGAGTGACCAGCTGTGTGGAGGGAACTCTAGGTCTGGGAGGAGCTCAGGTCTTGGTGGACCTTAGGACTAAAGGTAAGGAAAATACTAACTTTCCTCAGATCTCAGCCTTCTGAATAATTAAGATTACAGCTATTAGACATGATAGCCCAGTTACAATGCTCTTTTTTAAATTCAGATTATATTCTAATGAAATAATATGAAATAGAAAACTTGACATTTTCAAGGCAGGATGATCAGTCACTAAGGTGTATGACGACAGTCCAAATCCCAAAACACACAGAAAATGCCCCCACCTTGAAATCTGTAACACTCCTGATCTTAAGAATTGTGAATGTGAACACTTAGTCTATAATAAATTCTTTTAAGTCTTTCACAGTAAGAAAACATTCTTGTGACAGAAAAACCCAGTAGTAATGTGCAAATATTGCTTTTAAAGGATTCATAGTGTATTTCTGAGCAAAAACAACCTCAATGATGTATACAGAATAGATTTTCACTTTTTGTATATGTCACTGTAAAGGTCATGTATTTTATATTAACAATTACCTTTCTAAGTAATTGTAAAAACTACATCACTACTCGATAACAGAATATCCTGTGTAATCAACCAATAAGTACAAGCAAAAGCACATTGTGATATAATTTGTTAGTTTTAATTTTGATGGATGTACATTTTTGGGTGTATTTTCTGTTAAGATTGTTTAGTAACACATAAGACTTAAATCTACTGGTGCCTTGGCTGGGGATGGTTGACTGGGATTTTATCACTCCTCTGACCAGCATTTTATCTTGCATCTTTATTAGGCCCTGTATCTCCAGCAGAATGGTCATGGATCTTAATATGACTACTTAGGAGAGTGAGGTACTTCTCAATCTGTGTTTATATCATCATTACTGATGTACCTTTGGCCAAAGCAGGTTCAAACTCAAATTGCAAGTCATTGTACCAAGGTATGCTAATTATTTGCATAAAGGGTAATGTGCCATATGACAACCATTACTGAAATATTATAAAACAAAAATATGTGTTGTATACATTTTGTCTCTATAACTTTGTGTGAAAATACTGTTCATAACATACATGTGTTTGAAGATGTAAATAAATGAGGTAGAGTACAAATAATCAATGGAGTCCTAAGATATCTTTACATTAATAGAAAAATAGTTTATATATCCCTAGGTGTATTTCAGTGATAATTACTTTTAGTGAACAAGTGACATGTTTTCCTTTTTTGGGTTCAATTTTTCAACAATCTTTTGTAGGAGCTTTAGTTTTTTTTTTCTGTTCTTTTTTTGGGGGAGGGTCTTGTCTTGGGGCCTGAACTCTGGGCCTGGGCCCTATACCTTAGCTCCTCAGCTCAAGGCTAGCGCTCTACTACTTGAGCCACAGCGCCACTTGCAGCTTTTTTCTTTTTTCTTATGTGGTGCTGAGGAATCGAACCCAGGGCCTCAGGCATGCAAGGCAAGTGCTCTACCACTGAGCCACCTTCCCAGCCCCCATGCATATGGCTTCAGTGGACACTTTAATGCTCTTCTTAAGACAGGAATGATTCTTCTCCCATAGGAAGGCTCTTCTAGCCCACATATCATGTTTTGAACAGGAACATCTAGGGGAAAATCACACAGGTTCTTTTCTGACTCCCTTATTTGCCTTCACTCCAAGCCTTGGTTCCAGAATCTTTATGTATTGTCAACAGCAAGGAAGCATGAAAGGAACTATAGTGAGATTCTTTTATTTTTCACTTTGTTTGACATTCCATTATGAACCTAAGGGTGTCCAAGATGGATGAAGAGAAAAAAAAAAAAGATTCAGCTTCAGGAACATGTTTCTAAAAATGCTAAAGATGTAGCCAGGCGCGGGTGGCTCACACCTGTAATCCAAGCTACTCAGAAGGTGAGAGCTGAGGATCAGTGTTCAGAACCAGCCCAAGCAGGAAAGTCTGTGAGACTCTTTTATCCAATAAACCACTAGAAAAAGGGAAGTAGCGCTGTGGCTCAAGGTGTAGAGCGCTCCCCTTGAGCTGAAGAGCACAGGGACAGCACCCAAGCCCAGATTACAAGCCCCACGACGGACAAAAAAAAAAAAAAAAAAAAAAAAGAACTAAAGATGGCTTGGAGATTTAGCAGATTATAAAATCTGACATTCCAAGTTAAGTGCAGATATGCTTGTTTGTTTCTACATTTTCTAGTGTGAGAGAAAGTTGTCCCACTAGTTATGTGATTCAGTGACACCCAGGAGATGACTTCTCATGGAAGGTGAAGGATGGCTAGCAACTGC